>NC_135713.1:187956214-189156214 GCF_964656455.1 Halichoerus grypus
GGAAGCTTAGGGCACAGCTGATTCTCCAGGGGCTGCTAACGATCATTATCAACCCCCCCACTGAAAAAAAAAAATGTCTTCCTGTCACGTGCCTGTCACTTCCTGTCCCACTGTGGTTCCCGGGATGTTTGTTGTTGGTTGCCATGGAGATGGCTGCCGTGGGCACTACCCTGGTTCTTGTGGGGAGGGAGCTGCTCCTCCCCCCAGACCCACAGTTGGGGGGGGGGGACTTGAGGGGCCTGCCTTGGGGGCTATTTCAGGCTGAGTGTGTGTGGTCTCTGATGCCCCAGATCCCCCAGGGCCCCCCAGACTTCTGTCTGTGGGAGGGAGTCATAGCCACCTACTTAGACCGAATGTTGGGGAGAGTGTGACCGCGTCTGGCTGTGCCTGACTGTGGCTGACTGTGAGGCTGGCCGATTGTGCAGACGCTGCCCCCTCCAGCCTGGGTCGTGCCGCCTTAAAGATGGATCACGGAGGTTCGAGGAACCTCTCTCGGCTCCCTATCTCCTTTTACCTTTGGAACCTTCTCCCATCTTGTGTTCTCATGGAAACTGCCTTCCTCAGGGAGTTTCTGTGATTTCTTGGGGTACAGGCTGGAGTGGGAAGGGGCTCTGGGCAGGTTGCGTGTGTGTTTTCAGGGGTGGGGAGGTGGTGGTCTGCAGACCATCCTCACCCCTGCTCACAGCCTGTACTAGCTTCTGTCTGGGCGTGCAGGCCCTGTGCTTTAGGGGGAAGGCCCTAAGACTTTTGACCCATTCTTCCCACCCCCTTGTGGGCTTCCCTTTTCAGCCAGGGATGGAGAGGAGAAGAGATTCCCCCTAGTTCTAACCCCCAACTGGTAGGCGGGTGTAGAGGAGGAAATTCCTGGGGGGGTCGCTGGATGGGGGGTATGTGGGGCGGGGTACAGTCTGACTCAGGCCTGGTCTGGGGTCAGAGCCAAAAGGATATCCTGAGGCAGGAGCGGGGGGCGTTTCCAGCTTCCCTGCAGTCTGGGTCCCCAGGGAGGGGTGCTGGGAGGGGACTGGTAGTACCCTGTCCTGCTGACTGTCGTGGGATTCAGAATCTGGCAGTCTCAGCTGTAGGGCAGAGCTGAGGGGATGGGCGGGGGGATGGTAGACACACACACACACACACACACGCACACACGCATGCACACGCACACCCACACCCTTGCTCTGTGCTCCTGTTGTGAGAGAGCTGTGCTTCCTGCATGGCGGATGGGCAGACGAGTGGTGAGGGGGCAGTTGCCAAGGTGAGGGTGGGGAAAGCCCCGTGCCAGGCTGGGTCTAAGGACGGTGGTTTCCAAGCTGGGGGGTCCCCTTTGTCTGTGCCCCTTTGGTCCCCCCCAGACAGAGGTGCCTTTGTTTGGTCCACACACTCCTGTGGTCTGGCTGTGGCTTCAGCAGGCTCATCTCTTCCTCTTCCTGTTTTCTTCCTTCCCCGGAGGTTGCTCCCTCTCCTTGAGGCCTGGGCTGCCCCCTGCCCTTTCACCTACTCTCTGCTCCGAAAGAAGACCCAGTGGGTTCTGGGTGGCCCCTCAGCCACCCTGAGCCTCGGAGGTCCTGAGCACGGCTTCCAGGGGGCTCTGGGGTGCAGTCCCTGGGGATGCAGAGTTGGAGGCACTTCCATGCCCTCAGAGACGAGCATTTCCTCCCCCCAGAACCTGGCCTGTCCCGGGCTTGGGCTTTTCCAGTTGCCCTTTCTGCTTGGTATTCAGTTGCTGCTGAGCCTGTGGCATGCGCAGGTCAGGTGGCCCTGTGTAGCTGGGGCAGAACCTTGGGCCAGGCGGGGCGCCGAGTGAGGACACATCAGACGCACTCTTCTGGGGCTGAGTGCGGCATCTGGAGGCACTTGGGCAGTGGCAGCATCCCGAGGAAGATGCTGGACTTGAGCCTTCCCCGAACCCCATCTGAGGATGTGCTCAGGGCCTGTGCAGGTTTGGGGCAGGTTTTCAAACAAGTCCTAGCTCCAGTGAGGCAGGCCTGGGGTCCCAAGGGTCTGGTAGAGAAGAGGTGCCCTGCACCTGTTCTAGCAGAGTCCAGGTGATCCTACTCAGGCCCTCTTGGGCTGCTGATCTCTTTCCGAGTGGGGCTGGCCTTGCTGGCCCCCTACAGCTGGGACCCTGGTGAGCAAAAGGTAAACAGAGGACCAGAGTGGCCAGATTGTGGGCTTGTGGGGGATGAGAGGGCTGAAAGCCTTGGCCAGAGGAACCTTTGGAAAAGGGAAAGGGAATAGTGGTCATCACTGCTCCCCAAACCTTGCTGAAGATCTGAAGAACTTGGAGGAGGGGAGAATTGTGGCTGTGTGTGTGTGTGTGTGTGTGTGTGTGTGTGTGTGTGTTTTCCTGGAAAGTTTATAAATAGTTCCAGCCCACTGTTCTGGTTTGAAATCTGCCCCGTCCCGCCCTGTCCTGCCCTGCCAGCTCCTGGTAGGGTGGGGGGTCCAAAGGGGCAGGTCTTTGTTTTCACCAGGGCTCATGTTCTGTGTCCCCTTGCCCCCCACCCAAGTTGAGCTGAGCTTTGGGTGTCATTTGCCTATGATTCATTGACTGTCTAGAATGCTTAGGAAAGCCCCTGTCTCCCCTTCTTTTAAGCCCCCCAGTCCTGATCGCCGTCTGTCAGCCCCTCCTGGACTGCCTGACTTCTGTTCCTTGGGAGCCACTGTTGGAGGGGAAGCCTGGGGAGCTGAGAGGAGGGAGTGAATGAAGGAGGGAGGCTGGGCCAGCGGGATCTGGGGACCCCTGGCTCCTCTTCTCTGGGGATAGGAAAGGAAATAGTCTATTTCTCTTCCCCTCCTCCCCTCCCCAAATCCAAAGGTTTCCCTTTTTTGGTTTGTGAAATGAAAGAAGGGAATTTGAGAAAGGGTTGTGGTTGGGCCTCCACCCACACCCGAATATCCCTCACCCACATCCCTCTCCTCAGTCTGGGGGGAAGCAGACCCTGGAAAATGGGTAATTCTCTGTCCGGGGCCTGTCCACAGACGCTAGCCCTGGCTGGGGAGAGGGAAGGGAGAGCAGACACGTGGCCCCGGGAGGCACGGGCGGTGGGGAGAGGCGTGGGGACAGGGGCCCATTGCCCAACACCTCCCGTGTGCCCAGTGCTGTGCTACGGTGCTTTCCAGACTTGTCCATCTGAAACCACACCCCCAGTTGTTGCGGGGGCGCAGCTCACAAGTGAGTAAACAGATGCTTCGAGAGGTTAAGTGACATGCGTAAGGTCACCCAGAGTGACAGAGCTGAGATTTGACCCTTCAAACCTCTTATTCTCTCTACCACCTTCATGGCTCAGCCAGCTCGTCTTCTCTGGGGGTGTGAGTCTGGGGAGGTAAGGACTGGGCAGCTGGGGACGCCTGACAGCAGGGAAGGTATCCTGGCACCTTTTGGGAGTGAGGGACGCCACCGTGGGCGGGGTGTGTGGCTGGTGGCCGGCACTCCAGCCCCCAGCCCCTTCTCCTGTGCCCAGGCGAGGCTCAGCGTATTGGAGGCATGGGCCTGTGGTTTTCTCTCCCTCGAGGGAGGGTACCCATGGGCAGTGAAGCTGGCGGGCATAGGGTGGAGGTTGGATGTGGGTAGTTTGTTTTCCTTTTCTTTGGTGCTGGTTTTGATTCTCTGACCGCGTCTTCTCTCCCCCTGGGTGCAGGGAGCTGGGGCCCAGGTGCCACCCCAAGGGTCATGGCTCCGGAGGGATGAGGCAGGGCCTGTGCTCTTTGCCCCTGCCCCATCGTCCCTGCCCTCGCCCATCCCTCTTCCCTGACCAGCCTGGCTCTTGGCCCATTTCTGTGACCTTTACCTCCTCCCATGGCTCAAGGCCCTCCCCGGGGAGCTGAGTAACTCTGTACCAGAGTTTGCAGGCTGAGCCGGGTTAGGGATAGTGAGGCTCTGATGGGGTTGGGGAGGCCTTTCAGTCTCTCCCTGGCGTGTGGATTTGGTGGTGGTGGTGGGGGGTTTGAAGCTTGGTCCAATGCCTAACTCCTCACGGGCAGAGTTGAGGCATTAAGGTGGCTATATTTCTCTCTCCTCTGGAGGCAAGGGTGGGAGGCAGAGGGTCCAGATTGGACTGACTGAATCCACCCTCCACCCCTAAAAGCTGGGTCAGGATGCCTGGGGTCTGGAGTGAATGGCTTCCTGGGCCTCAGCCTCCTGGGCCTTTCCTCAGGGAGGCAGGCCCCTGTATGGACGTGAACCCACCTGAGTATTTGTCAGCGGGTGCACCTGAGTGTGTGTGTTGGGGGCTGGGCCCCCAGGGAGGCAGGTACAAAGGCCAGCCTGGCTGTGGGAGGGCCAGGTTGTGTGTCTGCGGGGAGCTGTGTCCTGGGGCCGTGCACACAAGCCCCAGGACGTATTCATTGTGTGATGAAGCCCAGGTGTGGAGAGATGGTATCTCCAGGTTCCCTCTCCTCACGTGCGTGCCGCACACACACAGGCTGGGCACAGGAGCATGCTCTTGGCCACCCGGACGCGCTTTCCATAGACCTATGTGTGTGGGTCTCTGAGAGAGAGAGAGAGAGAGAGTCTGTGTGTGTGTGTGTGTGTGTCTGTCAGCGCTGATGAGGCTCAGCCAACCCCTCCTTCCCTTGCCTGGCTCCCTCAGCTCGAGAGTTCCCGTTGTGTGGGGCCCCACAGGGGTGTGGGGGGCTGGGGTGGCAGCTGGCCCAATGGGTGGGGCCCCTGTTCCTCTGACGTCAGCCTTCTCAGCCTGGGAGGGAATCAGCAGGGGCCTGGGGAGGGAAGGGGGCACCTCATTCAGGAGTAAGGAGAGAGGCTTTATGGTTGTCATAATTAGTACCAGTAAAAATCATGGTCATTAACGAGGTCCAGATTTCACTTCTGGGGGAGCTGCCCCCTCCCTAGCAAGTACCTGTCCCCACCTCCCCCTCCCTCAGCCTGGCCCAGCTGGGCACAGAAGTCCTGGCCATGTCCACAGTGGCCTTGGCAGGAACTCCTCCATCCCGGGCATGGTGCTTGGCCCAACGCTGGCCGTGTGCACATACCCTGGACTCCAGGTTGGAGCCTGGAGCCTGGTGCTTAGGACCTGGTACGGCCTGAGCTTGGGAGGGGGAGGGGGAGGATTAGGGGTTGGACATGGAGGCAGTCCTTAGTTTGGGTCTTCAGGGCCCTATTTTTTCCTTTTTTCTCTTTCCTTTTCCCTTCCTTTCTTCTGTTTTTATATTTATTTTTAAGTAAACTCTACCCCCAACATGGGGCTCAAACTCCTGACCCCTACATCAAGAGTTGCATGCTCTACTCATGGAGCCAGCCAGGCATCCCTCATTTCTTCTTCTTCTTTCTTATTTATTTATTTATTCATGAGAGTCAGAGAGAGAGAGAGAGGCAGAAGCAGAGGGAGAAGCAGGCTCCCCTCCTAGCAGGGAGCCCGATGCGGGACTAGATCCCAGGACCCTGGGATCATGACCTGAGCCGAAGGCAGACGCTTAACCATCTGAGCCACCCAGGCGCCCCTCTCCTTTTTTCTTTTTAACAGCTTTATTGAGATGTAATTCAAATACCATAAAATTCACCCATTAAAGTGTACAATTCAGTGGTTTTCGTATACTCACGGCCTGTGTGGCTGTTCCCACAATCCATTTTAGAAAATTGTCAGCACTCCAAAAGAGCCCCCATAGCTATCAGCAGTCACCTCCCATTTCCCTCAGACCCACCTCCTAGCCCCTGGTAACCGCAGCCTACTCTCTGTTTTTATAGATTTGCCTACTCTGGACATTTCGTATAAATGGAATTATCAGTATGTGGCCTTCTAGAACTAGCATAAGGTTTTTAAGGTATATCCATGTTGTAGTAGTATGTATCGGTACTTCATTCCTTTCTATGACAGAATAAGCTTCCATATGGCTGCACAACATTCTATTTATCCATTAGTTGATCGACATTTGGGTTGGTTCTACTTTTTGGCCATTATGAGTAACACTGGTATGAACATCCATGTACAAGTTTTTGTGTGAACTTGTTTTCATATCTCTTGGGTAGATACCTAGGAAGCGAACAGGCTGGATCATAGGGTAACTGTTTAACTTTTTGAGGAACTGCCACACTGTTGCCCAAAACAGTTGGCCTATTTTATATTCCCTCTAGCCATGGATGAGGGTTCCAATTTCTCCACATCCTCGCCAACACTTGTTATTAGTCTTTTGGATTATAGCCACCTTAGTGGATATGAAGTGGTATCTCACTGTGGTTTTATGTATTTATTTATTTTTATTTTTATTTTTTTAGATTTTTTTAAAAATTTATTTATTTGACAGAGAGATAGCATAAGTAGGCAGAGCGGCAGGCAGAGGGAAAGGGAGAAGCAGGCTCTCTGCTGAGCAGGGAGCCCAATGCGGGGCTCGATCCCAGGACCCTGGGATCATGACCTGAGCCGAAGGCAGCCGCTTAACGACTGAGCCACCCAGGCGCCCCTCATTGTGGTTTTAAATGGCTGTGTTTCTTTTTGTCTGTCTCTTTTGTTTTGGTTTTTCATAAAGGTTTTTCACATATATATAATGGCGTATATATGTCATATATATGTGATTCTGTATTCATATATAAATATATCCACGCACATGTATTTGTGTATGGATATCCTATACCCCAAGTGGATTTGATTTGAAGCATCCTCTTGTGGATGCTTCTCTTTTTCCCGCTCTCTTTGCTCTCACTGCTGCTTGTCTCACTGTGTCCTGGGATCTCTGGGTTCATCTCTGTCTCTCTCTGTCCCGTGGTGTTACCAGTGCATGTCCTCTGGTCCCAGCTGTTCAAACAGGGTATGGATCTGTGTTCACACTGTTGGAGGGGGGCATCTGGTCCTTCATCTTGTGCCCACCTCCCACCCCGTCCAGGGATGTGGCTTCTGCAGGCAGAGTGTGTGGGTGAACTTTTTTTTTCTTTTTAAAGATTTTTATTTATTTATTTGAGAGAGAGAGAGAAAGCACAAGCAGGGGGAGGGGCAGAGGAAGAAGCAGGCTCCCTGATGAGCAGGGAGCCTGATGTGGGGCTCGATCCCAGGACCCTGAGATCATGACCTGAGCCCAAGGCAGACGCTTAACCGACTGAGCCCCCCAGGCACCCCTATGTGGGTGAACTTTGAGTTCATCAGTGCCCCCTACCCCTTCATTCCCTGGGGGTAGGAGGCTTCCACCCTGGGCAGTCCCTGCCCTCCTGATGCCCTGCCCACCGGTGGCCCATCATGCTGGTAAGCATCGGAGGTGACACGCAGGAGTCCTGGGTTCCCATTTCCCCATTTGTGTGTATGGCAGCGGGCCTCCTCCCTGGGCCTGTGCGACAAACCCATCTGGGGTGCTGGGGCTTGGATTTTGGGGGGAAGTGGTGTAAGAAGGGCCACCTGGCCTAAGAGTCATTTTTCTGAGAAGTGCCAATGCTTTAGGGAAGCGGCTTTTCCTCCCCCTCCCTCCTCCTCCCCTCAAGCACATGGTTCTTTGCATCTTGACCTCAGGTAACCCACACTGCGGGGAGGAGGGCCAGCAGCCTGCCTCTGCTACAAGGATCCTCTGGGGTGGCAGACCCTGACCTTTCCCCTCAGGACTGTGGGTGAGAGGCCCTTTGTGGCTCTGGGCCCTCTCCTCGTCTCCCCAGCCGGACTGTGCTAGCCTGCCACCCCCAGCAGTGTCTGGGCCCTGCTCCCAGGCTGTCTCTGCCAGCCAGGCATGGTGCCAGCTGTCTGCTCAGCCGGGTGCCACGGGAAAATCTCCGGCCGCCCAGGTTGGGGAGCTCCACGGGGAATGCCCGTGTACCCACTCCTTGGTGCCCACTCACCTGTCTTTTCTTTTTCTGCAGTGCCACAGGACATGGCCCCCCCAGCCGCCTAGCCAGGGCCCATCTAGGAGAGGCATCCTCTTCGGTGTCCCGAAGGCCAGCTCCGGACCTGCCTAGAAAAGTGACAGATTACAGAACTGCTTGACCAGAGGACCAGCTCTTGGGACGTCCCCCAACCCACCCGGCCCCCAGCTAGAGTGGGGGATCCAGGAGGCTGAGATTAGCCTGCTGGCCTTGGACAGCAGCTCCGGGACAGAAGGGGGGGTGGGCTGACCACCCAAACCCCCTCTGGGCCCAGGCCCCATGCCCCGAGGAGGGGCAGCCTGAAGCCCGCCAGAGCCTCCTGCCAGACTGCCTGCTTACCCTTCTGACTGTGGCTGCTTGGCATGGCCAGCAACAGCAGCTCCTGCCCAACACCTGGGGGAGGGCACCTCAATGGGTACCCGGTGCCCCCCTACGCCTTCTTCTTCCCGCCTATGCTGGGTGGACTCTCACCGCCAGGCGCTCTGACCACTCTTCAGCACCAGCTTCCAGTTAGCGGCTATAGCACACCATCCCCAGCCAGTAAGTGGGGTGGCGGGAGGCTCGGTGGGAGGGCACTGTGGAGGGCAGCAGGCCTCGGGGCTTGGCCTCTGGGCACATCTGTTCCTCTGCAGGCCACATCTTCTCCAGATGAGGAGGACCATCGTGTGTGTGTGTGTGTGTGTGTGTGTGTGTGTGTGTGTGTTGGGGGAGTGTCAAGGATGTCAAGGGCTTGTAGGCTGATCACAGTGGTCGCGTTTGACGTCGGGGGCGGCAGAGGGAGAGCTGTTCCTCAGGGCTCCTGGCGCCCCTCTCCTGCACTGTGCTGTGGAGGGCCTTATAAATAGCTCCAAGGGCTGGACACAGAGGCCGGAGGCTGGTAAACAAACCTCTTGACATTTGGTGGAAATGGCAACTCTAGTGAGGGTGGCACCCCACCTCCACCCCACCCCAACCAGTGCCTCTGAGGGAAAGGGCTTGAAGGAGCAGCCTGCCTGGCCGGCTGGAGCTCCCCCTCCTCCTCTCCCCCTGCCAACTCCTCCCACAGTTGCCTGGTGGCTGGGGCCCGTGGCCCAGGAGGGGGCGCTGGGCCTGGACTCCGGCTGTGCGCGCCTGCATGCTCTTGGCAGGGCCGGTGTTTTCTCTGGGACTCCACCCTCTGCCACGGGGGTCGCCTGTCGGCTGGACGGGGGTCTCAGTACCCTTCCCCGGCTGGCCGAGCCAGGTAGTGGGAGGCGGCAGCAGCTATGGCCAGCTGGCAGAGTCCAGGCCTCGGGCCTGCCAGGCCGCTTACAGTAACTCTGGCCCCCAGGGCCCGGCTGGGCACCAGGCCAGGGCTTGGGGGGGCGGGGTGTGCGCGGGGGGAGGGGGGAGGAGGGAGCCGGGGCCTGGCCTGGGGCGGGAGGGGTTGGAAGCAGCAGAATGGGCCATGGACAGCCGGCTGGCCGGTCAGCTGCTGACCTGGGAAACGTGGCCCACCTCTCCTGGCAGGCAGGGATGAACGCCCTGCCCCGGGCACCCACCGCCCCTCCCACGGCCGCTGGCCGGCTGCCTGGCACCACTGCCCTGAGCGCCCGGCCGGGCTGGGTCAGTGTCCCCTTCCCGGTGTGGGGGCAGCACTCTCTCCCCGGAGCCAGGGAGTCTCTTTGTCCCTGGGGCAGGCCCTGGCTGGGCGCCTCGCTGCCCGCACTGGCCGCCTGCCCACCGCCACCACCGCTTCCTGGACCTCCTCCTGGGGCTCCGCCACGGCCCCTCCCTCCCCGGCCCCACCGGCCGCTGGAGCAGGGGCTCGGCGTCTGTGCTCCCGTAGGCTCCCCCTCCCTATGGCCTGGGACCGGGGGCAGGCAGGACGGCGTTTCCACTGTCATGCCATCCTCACTCCATCTTCTGTTTTCTCACACAGCAGTGGCGGATAGCACAGTGACCAGGGAGTCGGGGCCCTCCGATTCTGGCCTAGTCTTCCAGTCTGTGCTAGGTGACCAGGGAGGCCAGGCGCTGGGTTCAGAGTTGCTGGGGAATGGGTGGGCATGTCTGTGCTTCATTGTGTCTACAGGGACTGGAATTTGTATTCTTGGTGGGGGCGGGGGGTGGCTGGGTAACTGGAGCGTCTACTTCCTGCCAGGGTGGGATTTTTAGGGAGGGAGAAGTCGGGGGCTTATAACCTGGTACCTGTGGATAAGTCGTCCTTCCGCAGGTGATGGGAACAGAGCCCCCGGCACTGCTCAGAGTTGGAGGGGCCCGGGGCCTGGCCTGGGTTCTTGCCCACCCTGTGTCAGACGAGCAAATGCCATGCCCTCCTCTAAATGTTTCAAGCTTCTTCCTCTTTCTTAGAGGTGGGGAGGGTTTCCGGGTCCCCCACTTCCCACCCTGGTAACCTTTTCTCCCCAGGGCGGGGTGCCCACATTTCGGGCAAGTGGAGCCTTCTCTGGCTTTCCCCACCCAGGTTAGGCAATGCGCCTTTCCTGCCCCCTCCCTCTGTGAGCTTGTGGGTTTCCCTACCCCTCCCCTCTTCCTAGTAAACAACTTCTCTTCCTACGCAGACCCCCATCTTCTGAGCTTCTCCCTGACCTTCTTCTCCGTGACCAGAGGTGTAGCCATGGGCCTCAGGGAGCCAGGCATCTCCTTCCTTCTCGTGCAGGGCTGGGTGGCCTGGTGACCCAAGCTCCTCAGTCCTGGGTAACAAAGCATGACAGATCAAAATTTACATGTGTTAGAGATGGAGGCAGCCTCATTACCCTGCTCTCCCTGCTTGGGGCTGGTGCCAGGGGTCAGGCAGTTCCTAGGAGAGGGAGACCTTGGTGGCTCCCATTCCTGCAAAAGCAGGAATGGTTACCCTCTTTGTAGGAAACCTCCCAGGTGAGGCTCTTTCCTCCCACTTCCCACCAACAGAGGTGTTTGTTTAATCCCCCCTCCCTTTCCCCTCCCTCTCCCCACGTGAGGAGGAGGCTGGACCTTGGGTGTCTTGGGTGTCCCTTTCAGAGACGTGGGTGGCCTGTGGAATGACAGGTCCAGGTCACTGTGGGGAGGGGTGGGTATTTGTCCTACTCCAGTCAGGGAGCCAGAGTGGGAGGTCCGAGAGATGGTACAGGATTCCCTCCCCACCTCCCCAGAGCTCCTGGGGCTTGATCTCTGAGGACTGGTATTTACTATGGAGGGTTGGGATTCTGTGTACATTGTGAGGAGGGTCAGGGTTGTGTGTGTTTTAGGGTTGTGGGGGGGGTCAAGGCTGAGTGTGTGTTGGGAATGGGGTTAATGGTTTGTATGTATGGGGTTAGAAGGTCAGAGGGTTGAGTGTGTTTTGGGAGAATCAAATCCAGAGCCAGGAGGGGGTGTCCGTTCGTCTGTGTGCTGGAGGGGGCCGGTGACTTAGGGCATAGAGTCTTTAAAGGGGAGAGGTCTGTGGATTGTGCTATGTGTTTGGGGAGGTCAGGGTCTCTCTCTCTTATCGCTAGTCTAGGCTGGAGGGGAAACCGCCCTGCCTTTTTGGTTGCTTACTCCCGGAATTCCAAGCGGGCTGTGGAGGAGGCCGGGGTAGCCGGAGTTCGGGCTTTGCCACTTACTTCGTAGGATGACCTCTCTGAGCGCGTTTCCTGGTCTCTAAAACAGGGATATTACCAGAACCTCCCTCAAAGGTTGAGATTAGGCAAGATCACCGACAGATCACTGACGTATCACCGACGTAATGCCCTCAGCTCTGCCCCTTGCTTGTTGCATCCTTCCTGTCTCATTGTGTGGTACCCTTTCCCACAGTGAAAAGGGACCAGGGCCCCTTCTAGGTAGGAGTGGGAGAGAACGGGATGCTAACATCTGTGGAGCATCTACTGTGTGCCCCGACTTTATCTCTGTTTTACAGACCTTAATCCCTAAGATGCTGGGAGAGGGTCAGTATCCCTGTTGCACATGAGACAACAGGGTGGGCGGAGGTGAAGCTCACTGGGTTAAGTGAGTGGTAAAGCCGACCTGTTTTCCACCATCCAGATAGGCAGCTGCAGGAGGGTATTGTGGGGGGCACTCCTGGGTGGGGGGAGCTTTGGGGGGGCAGTGCCAGTGTTGAAACCCCCTCCTCCATGGCTGAGGCCCACTCCTGCCCGAGGACCTCCTGCCTTCCCCCAGTAGGGGGCGCAGGGGAAGGCAGCCAAGCCACGCCCCCTCCTCTGTGTTTTGGATCCTGAAGGCTGGAGGGAAAGAGCGCTGAGAGGCCTGGGCCAGATCTCCATCCTGTCCTGGAAATTGCGGATACAATCTGTTCACACCCATCCCCACCCACGAATCGGCCCGCTGCAGCCCACGGGAGTTTGTAGAGCTCAGGAGCCCTCTCCCCACCCAGACACTGTAGGAACAGAGTGTAAAAGCCACAGTTCTTATTATTTTGTTTCAGTATGTAGGGTGGGGGCAGGGAAGTTGGGAGCAATCAGTAGATGGGACAGAGATGGGAGCCCCTTTCTGTCCACATATCGGTAGTGTGTGTGCCTGGAGCTTGGGGAGACCCTCCCTTCCTCTCCTCTGCCACTCTCTTCCCTTCGTCTCTGTCCTCCATCCCTCCCTTCTCTTCACTCTTTCCCTGGACAATAAGAGGGACAGCTCAGGGAGAGAGGGTACCGCTAGCAATGCCTTTCCTGGGGTCTAAAGATGCAGAGTCAGCCAAGCGACTGCTGGATGGGATTTTGAGTGAAAATGGGGCCCCTCACCTTTTATCTGGTAGCACTGATGATGCTGGGCTCCCTCGGGCAGGACTCAGGGAAGGAAGCCTGTCCTCTTGGCCTGAGACTTGGGTCCACCCCACGCCACAGCCCATGTGCCCATGGGGATGTGCCAGTGCAGGCCAGGACTACCCTTTAGGGGGTAGCGTCTGTGCAAAGAGGAAGTGTTTCCCTTCTCCAAATCACTCTGGGGCGGTGCCCACACGACCTCCTTCCTCCTCCTTCCTCCTCCTCCTCCTCCTCCTCCTCCATGGAGTCAGGCACAGCCTGCGGAGCTGGGTCTCCCGGGGTAGACTGGCTAGATCAGCCTTGGCTAGATCAGCAATAGAGGCCCTCCCCTCCCCAGTTTGATTTCTGGGTTGCCGGGAACCTCTCTCCGCCCACAGACCAAGGCACCATGGGCAGAAGTCCTAAAAAAGGACTGTGCAGCCTTGGGCAGGTCACCCATCCTCTCTCTGAGTCTGTATCCTCCCCTTTAAAGCAAAACTGTTATTGCGTTCCTGGCTGGATGAGTTGCTCTGAGGCCACGGTGACCTGCTGGCTGATGAGAGCGTGAGTGAGCTTCAAGTGCCCTGCAAGAGCAGTGATGACGAGGCGGGTGGAGCCAGGCATCGTTGTCTTGGGGGATGGCCACCCTATACTGGGACCCAATGTCTGTCTGGCTCCGGGCCTCCTGATTTCCTGTTTGTCATGCCCTCCAGATGGGGTTGGGGACGGGAGGGGGCCTGGCACAAGTGGTGGCCAGTTCAGTTCAGCCCACACCTGCCGAGGGCCTGCAAAGCACACAGCCCTGGAGGAGCCGTGGGGAATGTGACAAAGGAGCAGCAGAGGACGGGGCCTCGGGCCTGCAGGCAGCTGCCCCTGGAGTTCTCCCTCAGCCGACAGAGCCTTCCTTTCCACCCCCTCTTCTCTCACTGCCCCAGGACACTGCTGTTGCCCAGAACAGGTATCTCCCCCTTCTCCAGGTCCAGAAATCCTATCCATCCTTTCAGGAACATCCTGAATGCCGCCTCTTCCCAGAAACCTTCACAGCCGCTCCCCCTTTCTCACGACACTCTTGCGTCTTTGAATGCCTGTGGGTCCTTTTTTTTTTTTTTTCTTCCAACACTCATCTCTCTACCACGAAGTGACTTCTTCCCACCTAGCTCCTGCCGTGAGCTGTAATCATTTGGGAGATCTTTTCCGCAGTTACCGGGTCTTTGATGGAGAATCCCTTAGTACCTCGCAGCAGTGAACACAGAGCCTCGCACGTACTTGGTACCCAGGAGCTAGGTCATTTGGGAGGAAAGATACCAAGGGCTGTGGCAGCAGACTGCCCTCTTCCCTGGCACTCACCCACTGCCAAGGCTTGCATATGTGCTCCAGACCCCAGCGTTCCGTCTGCAGCCCAGACTACACTCAGGGGAGACCTCACGTGGGAGCCCCACAGCCACCTGTCCACCAGGCCAGTAGACGTCTGTGCTTTGCAGTCTTGGGAACTTTGCTTCTGCACAAGCCACACGCCAGGGTCCTCTTTGCTGCCTCCCCCAGCCCTGTTGTACTGCCTGGACTATTGCAGCAGCTACTCACTGGTCTCTCTTGCCCTCCTACAAGCCATTCTTCACACAGCTGCTCCAAAGATCTTACACCACTGTAAATCAGATCTTGCTTCTCCGCTTGGAAGCTTTCTGTGGCTTCTCCTTGCATTTAGGATAAAATCCCAGTCATTTGAGGCCAACAAGCCCACCTGGTCTGGCCTCAGCCCACCTCTCTAGCCTGGTCTTGTGTCTGTTTTCCTCTTGAATTTTAAGCTCCCGCTAACCTAGTCTTTTGTCAGTACCTTGAATGGAAACCCCCCCATCTCTAACCCCAGGACCTTTGCACAGGCTCTTTCCTTTACTGGGACCACATTCCTTCCTACTTTTTGCCTAACTTATCTAAACTTCTACTCTTTCTTTAGGTCTCTGCCTTGAGGTCCTCCCTGACTCTTCAACCTAAATTAGGTACCTACATCAATTCTCCTTCAAAGCATATATTATGGTTGTTTCATAATACCAGTTACCTCAGTTTGCAATTACATTTATATATATATTTATGATTATATGCTTAATGGCTGTTGCTCCCTAAGGTCTGCAAGAACGGGCTTACCAAAGTATCCACATAGGAGGTGCTCAGAAAATACTTTTTCTTCAATCAGCCTTGCATGGTGGGAATATGGGCTTTGGCAGCAGAGTTCAAATACTCACTTTACCCCTTATTAGCAATGTGGACTTGGGACAACCCACCTAGCTTTGCTGAGACCTCAGTTTCTTTATCTGTAAATAGGAATAATGCCCACTTATCTCTTGGAAGTTGCTTGAGGATTAACTGACAACATAGGTTAAGAACCTGGCTTCTAGAGGAATATCCTTGGGAAGCATGTCAATTCCTATCCCCTTTTAGAGTGAGGGAGCTCTGCTGCAGGGTCAGTGGGAGTAACAGGATACCCTCTCCTCTAGGGACATCCCCCTCCTTCATGGGCCTTCCCACCCTAGGCCTTTCCTCCACTGAAAGAGGCATCCCGAGGGCTTCCGGGAGGAAGTGGTCAGCTGGAAGGCACCAGCCCCTCCTCTTAGCTCTCCCGGGCCCGGACTGCGCGGTGGGGGGCCGATCCTGGTTGCGCGGCTGGGAGACACCCTGGGCGGGGCTTTGCTCGCCGGAAGCACGCAGAGCTTGGGGAGGAGAGCCCCCTCTGCACGCGTTTGTGCCAAAGCATATCCGCGCTGCCGCGTCGGGTTCTGGCGGGCGGGCGGCCGGAGTCACACATGATGTCACAGACAATGACACAAGCCGGGTGTTTCATCCTCACACAGCGCCTGAGCTGCACAATGTCACACCCGGGACGCCCGGCACGCCGCGTTCGTGGCGCAAACACTTGGCCCCGCGCACCCTGGCCCTTCGCCTCCTGCGGCCACTCTCCGCGTCTCCCGGGGCGCTCGCCCGGCCCGGGGGGGGGGGGCGGGGGCCGGCGGGCGAGCCCCGCGGGCGGGCTGGCGAGCGGGTGATGTCACGGGCATTGGTGGGTGGGTCACCCGGAGGTGAGGCGCCGCCAGGCGAGTTCAGCGAGAGTTCAGCCGCATTGCATTAGGCAAATGAGGCCCGGGCCGGGTGGGGGGTGTGTTGGGGGAGGACACCGGGACCACCTCCTCCTCCCCGCCCCATCACCTCTCCTCCACCAGCGCTGGGCCGGGGACTGACCAAACCAAGGGGGAGGCTGGGAGCCGGAACTGGGATGGGGGAGACGCCCGCCCCTCTTCCGTCCCTGCCTCCGCGCGCAGCCCCCACCTCTCCGCGTACCCTGCCTCCGGCCGTCCCCCGCGTATTCCTCCTCTGGAGCCTTTCCCCCGTGCGTCCCCCCTTCTCTCCTCCCCCTTCCCAGGCTCCCCCCACTCGCCCGCCACTGCCCGCCTCTCTGTTAGTTCTCTGCGTTTCGCCCGCCGCAGCCGGAGCCGCCGGGCAAGGGTTAAGTCAGGGGCGGTGCCTGGACTGGACGGGGCGGAGGAAGGGGGTGGAGCCGCCGGGGAGGGGGCGCGCAGGCTCGGGGCGGGGGGGGGGCAGCGGCGCGCACCTCGGAGACCGAGCGTCGGCCGGCTGTCCCGGGCCTGGCGGAGGCGGAGCCGCGCGGGGCCCCACCCCCACCCGGAATCCTCGCCCGGGAGAAGCCCGGGAGCCCCGGCGGGGAGGAGGAAGTGCCCGGCGCGCCCCCCCAACCCCCGCCCCGCGCCGATCCCGCCCCCGGCCGGCGCACTTAGGGAGCCGCGGGACTCTGCCTCGGACAGCATGCGACTCGAGACGGGAGCCCCCTTGAGGTGGAGCCGCTGAGTTCCCGGGCCTCGGCCGGGCGTTCCCGGGGGGGGGAACCGAGGGACCCCCCCGCCCCCCACACACACAACTTCCCCGCTGTTCACCTGGGACTGGCGGAGCGGCCGGCCGACTTTGACGCGGGACTTCGGGCGACGGGCGGCCCCCGGCTCGGGTTGCCGGTCGCGGCTGGGGGGGTTGGGGGGGGGACGTGCCCCTCGCCCCCAGCTGCTCTCCGCGGATGGCGCCGCCGGCTGAGTGAGGGAGGCGGCGCTCAGGACTTCCCCGCCCGGACCTCTTGTCTTCGCGGGGAGGATGTACGAGAGTGTGGAAGTGGGGGGGCTCACCCCCACCCCCAATCCCTTCCTTGTGGTGGATTTTTATAACCAGAACCGGGCCTGTTTGCTCCCGGAGAAGGGGCTCCCCGCCCCTGGTCCCTACTCCACCCCGCTCCGGACTCCGCTTTGGAATGGCTCAAACCACTGTAGGTACCGGCCTCCCCTCTCCCGTTGTAGGAGCTGGGGCTGGGGGTGGGCGGTGGGGCTTCCACTCCCACGGGGGATGCGGGCCTGGGGCGTGGCTGGGGGGGGGGCTTGTCTCTACTCTTCGCTTTCCCGTCTCTCTTGCTGAAACTCGGGTGCCCTTGCTGGACAATTGGACTCTTCCCGAGTAGCCCTGGGCGATCTTTCTCTTACATCAGGGCAGAGGAACTTTGGGGGTTTCTCCCTTCAGGAAACGTTTGTTCATCTGTCCTGCTACTTCGGCAGGGGAAGTGAAGCCCCTTGCCCCTTTTATATCTTCTTGCTTGGAATCCAGGCTCTTCACAGCAGAGTGGTCCTTTCTCCCACCCTGGAGGGTGGGGTAAAGATCCTATCTGTGGGCTTATGGGCTCAGGAGGAGGGGCCTCCTTCCCAATCCCAGCCGTCAAAGCCTGGGGGAGAGCCCCCTCCTGTGCAGCAGCTGCTGCCCCCGCCCTCGCCCCGGTGTCATTAGAGTCGGGGTCAGGGGACCACTCGGTGTCTTTGGTGTTGGCAGTGGGGTGTGGCAGGAAGGGGCAACTTCATCTGACAGCCGTCTGCCATCCTAATAAACCCTTACATCTTGGGGAGGGGCACCTGTCCACAGGAGGGTTGTTCTGGCCCTGGACACTTGGCTGGCATCTTTGAGGTTTCTGTCCCAGGAATGGGGGGGGGGGGAAGAGGCTGCTCTGGTGGGAAGAATATCCCTCCTCCTGATCCTAATCTGGTTTGTTCTCTGGGGGATGAGTTTGGTTTTTTTTGCGGGTCTGGGGCTGCTCTGGAAATGAGGGATGCATCCCCTGCCAATCCAGCTGTGTCCTTTTGTTACCCTGTTTACACTTAGGGATAGGGGCAGGCACTGGGTTGTCCCTAAGAGGGGCGCTGATGAGAACCCTGGAGTCCTGGCAGCCTGCTCACCTTCCCGCTCTCCTCCATCTGGGTTCGGGCTCCTCTGGAAGGGAGGGGCTCTGTGCACCTGCGGGAGCTGTGAGCGCCTGGGGTGCACACCTGGGCGTGTTCGAACCCAGCTGTGAGGTAGTGTACCTGGGTGGGAGGGAGCCGGCGCTAGGGGGCTATTGTTACCTGGTCGGGTTTCTTCCCTTTCCCTGCTGGGGCTCCACTCTTCCCTGGAGCTTCACCCTCCCCACCGGCTGCCTCCCTCCTGCCTGCCAGGGAGGAGGGGCGGAATGGGTCCCTGGAGGCCTGGCAGATTGGAGAAGGTTGAAGGGCAACCCCCAGCCCCTTTGCTCTAGGAAGAGGGAGACCTGAAGTGGAGAGACACCCCACCTCTGCCCCTCCCAGAGCCACCTCACCCCCAGCCTTTCCTATTGTCCTGCCCCCGACCTTGGCCTCTGGAGCCTGGTGGCTGGGAGGCGCAGCCTGCCGAGGGTCGGAGGCCAGGGGGTGGGAGTGTGAGTGTCGGCTGACTTTAGCCAAAGGGGAGAGGTAAGAGGTGTGACACTGGGACCCTTCTTCCCACCTTCCGGACCTGGAGGAAGGTGTTTCTCCCCAGTGGGATCACTGGGGCACAGCTGCCATGGTCACCCCTGTCACCATGTTGGCCGCCTTTGCCAGAGGACTGGGGGTAAGCTGGGATCAGAGGCCTTGGGCTCCAACATCATCTCTTCCTTCATTCTATGGGGGCAGCTCAGCTTTCCCTGGCCCCAAACTGGTCGGGGAGGAGGAGCATGCAGTCCAACAGGCCTTGGGTTTGGTGAGGCTGGTGATGGGGAAGTGGAGGCCTGTTTCCCACACTCTGTCTGGGCTTGGCCAGAGCTAGAGGTCTGGGCTCCCCTGCTCCCCTAGTCGCTGTGTAGGTGTGTGTATATGTCATTGGGTGCCAGTGGGCTCAGCCCCAAGACTGTGGGCTGGGAGTGGTGGGTGTGGGAGTTGTTCTGAGGGACAGGAAAGACCTGGAGGCTGCTGGGGTGGGGGTGACTTGACCCTGTCTAGTACGGGGGTCACCACCACTGCCTTGGGAGGAACCCCCTGGTGTATGTGGAGGTCCTCTGGTGACAGGAGGCCTCCAGCCCCCTCACCTGAGTCCCCCTCGGTGGCCCCCCTCCACCTGCACCAAAGGTGGGAAGAGACTGCAGGCTGGCCCGGGAACGAGACCCTTTCAATCCTGCAGGGCCCTGGGAACCTTGCCTCTTTCCCCAGAGCCCCAGTTGGGGGGCACTGGAGGACAGGGGGTACACAGGATGTGGCTCCCCATCTGTCCCCCACCAGTCTCACTGCTCACGCCTCCACCCGCTCCCAGACGTCCAAGAATGTGAAGCACGTGGATGCCCGTGGTGGGGGGGAGGGGGAGAGATGCTTATCGGGGCGCTGGGCTAGGGGCCTCCTTCCGCCGCTACACCCAGAGCTACCCCACCCTCCCCCCTGGGCGGGGTGTGGGGGGAGGAAGGGCGGACGGGGGGACCCTGCGCCCCGTCCCCAGCCCTCCCCAGGGGCTGCGCGGGGAGCTGCGGAGGAGCGTGCGCGCCAGCTGGATTGGGAGGGGAGCCGCTGGCCGGGGGCCCGGCTGATTTCCTGCTGATCTCCTCCAGGAAACCGGCCCCTTGTGCAAGGCTGTGAACGGCTCTGGGGCGTGGGGAAGCCGGAGCGCTGTGCCCCCTGCCCCCTGCCCGCCAGAGGGCCGGGGGAGGGGAGCCTGGCAGCGCTGGCGGGAGGGGACGCCTGGCTTCCTGGGCCGGTTCCAGCCCTCCGCGGGGCGCTGGGACTGGGAGCCGATTAGGTGTGGTGCTTCTGCAGCCGCCTCCTTCTGCAGGAAGAGGAGAGATTTGTGGGCTGGGGCCTCTCTGGGAGGGAGGTGAGCGGGGAGGGGCCGGGCCCTGACAGTCCTTCCCCCAGAGGTTGGGTGTGCAGAGTTAAGGCTGAGTCCCAACTCCTGCAGAGGCCACAGGGGTCCCCGAGTGCCCCGGGCTTCCCAAGCCCAGGCTGCTGGCTGGAGGCCTGGGGAGGTGGGGACTGGGCCAGGGCTCTGGGTTCAAAGGGCACAGTGCAAAACCTCTGGGCTGTTACCTGGGTGACAGGTGGGGATGTGCTGGGGGTGGGGGTGCAGGGCTCACTAGAGCCTCAGAGGCAGCCAGCTGCCGTGGGGTGGGCCCAAGCCGTAGCTCCCACCTCAGCTCATCTCCCCCATCCTGCCGCAAAACGATTTTAAAAAGCACATTCTTTAAGTTTTATAAACACTCTCTGGACTTTGCCTTAGCTCCAAATTTTTTTTTTTAATTGGTTCCATTGTATTTCTTTTAAAGATTTTATTTATTTATTTGACAGTGAGAAAGGGAACACAAGCAGGGGTAGTGGGAGAGGGAGAAGCAGGCGGGGCTCCATCCCAGGACCTGAGCTTAAGGCAGACTCAACAACTGAGCCACCCAGGCGCCCCTTAGCTCCAAAGTTCTATGGGTTTTTGCGGCTTTAGTCAGCCTCTGGCCTTAGAGCTGTCTGTCCCTCGTCCTGGTAATCCTGTGTGTCTCCCCATGCCCTCCCCTCCCTCTGCCCCACTCTGTACCCCAAAGCTCCGGCTGTCCATTTTAGAGGTGGGGCGGGTATTGGAGGGGTGGGCCCAGGGCAAAGGGCAGATGGGGAGGGTAGGGGAGGGGAGGTCAGTGCCTTCATCCTGTGCTTATTGGATTCTAGGCCATGGTCCCCCCACACCCCCTTGTCCTTGACCCCCCCCACCAGTCTGGATTGTCTATTGTTACTCCTTTTACGTCTTGGAAAAAGTTAGCACAACAAAGGGCTCCTTTGTGGCTCACCCCTCTGCCTCCTGGCCTCACCCAGGCCCCCCAACCCCAACCCCCCCCCCCCAGCAGCTGTTCTCAGGCCTCTCGCCTGTCTGATTTGCTTGTCTGGCCTCAGGGAGGGTGAGGTGGGGGGGAAAGCTAGGCCAGGGCAGTTTAGAGTTGGGGTGAGAAGCAGAGGGCCAGGGGAGGTCAGTGAAGAGGCTGTAGACTGGTGGGAGTCTGGGTATCCAGTGTTCCTTTGCTGCAGGCTGGTCTCTGGGCGGGGACAGGGGCACAGCGGTGCTGGTCAGCCAGGCTGACCAGGGAAGTGGTGCTCGGGCCCCACTGAGAGCCAGGAAGGCCCTGCCAAGGCTGTTGGCCTGGTTCCCTGTCATCACTGCCTGGCAGTTCCTGGTGTGTCTGCAGGTAAGGGGGAGGGGGGTCATACGCAGCCAGCCCCCCATGTCCAGCTGCTTTTCTCTGTGCCTGCACTTAGGGGCCACATGATTCATGGCTTATGAGGTGCTAGGACCAGGAGCTCTGGGACTCTCTGAATTCCAGAACCATGTGTGCTGGAGTTTGGGGTGAGAGTAGGTAGGATTCTGGGGTATGGGAGGAGGCTGGGCTCTTCCTACTCAGGGAGACATCCTTGCCCCTCCTTGGCCCTGGACAAGCAGACTTGGCAAAGGCCTCTGGAGGATGCCGGGTGGTACCTTGGGAATCTGGGATTGCCTCGGCCATAGTTCTCATCCAGCACGATACACCCCCAGCGGCCCAGGCTTTGGGCACAGAGAGCCCCCACCCAGCCCAGCTCTGGTCTGCCTGGGGTGATGGGCAGGGGGCCAGGCAGTGGGGAAGATTTGGCCAGTGGGGGCTGCCCCTGTTGGCTGGGTCACCCCCCCCGCCCCGCCCTCTTGGAGCTGAATAACAGGAGGGGAGGAGGGTAGTAACCCGGACATAGTATTGAGGGCAGACAGACAGAGCATTGATAGGAACAGACCCCCCTTTGTCATGCTGCTTCCCCCCCAGACAGGGGGCACCCAGAGCAGTGGGCTTCCGGGGCTCAGAGGGACTCTTCTCCCTGTCTCCAGGGGTCCCCCTGCTTATCTCAGGGGAATCCCCACCTGCTCTGTTCCAACATTTGCGATTCTTCTTTGCACACCCTGCCTTGGGTCCCTAGCCAGGGGATTGTTTAGGTGGAGGAGGGGCTGTGGCTACTGGTGGGGTGGGTGAAGGAGGGAGCGGAAGCAGAGGGGGTGGGGGAGTGGCCGCTTTGAATATCCTGTTGACCCCAGTTTCCTCTGCCCCCAGCTTGTGTCCTCTTCCCTCCCTCCTTACCAGGCCTTAACTCCTTCCTAACTTGGGGGAGATGGGGCCAGGCTGCCCTGTGGGGCCAGGGCTTGAGAGCCAGGCTGACTCCTGCCCCCACCCCCCAAGCGTAGTCCTGTCTACATGCAAATGTGATGGTTTATCCTCTGATCTTTCTGGTTTTGAAGGTGGGGTCCTGGGGGAGTAGGCAGAGTGATGGGGTGCTGGAAGCTTCATGGGCAGCTCATTGTCCAAGTCTGGCTGAGGAGTCCCAGCTTTCCTGAGACTGTCCCTGCCCCAGACTGAGAGTCCTAGTAGCAGTGGTGAGGCTGGGAGAGGCTGGGGGCGCGTTGGGAGTTCTTGAAGCAGGGTGGGCACGGGATTAGGGATGGCGACCTGGGTCTCTAACCGCCCCTCCCCTCTTCTCTCTCTAGCCATTGAGACCCAGAGCAGCAGTTCCGAAGAGATAGTGCCCAGTCCTCCCTCGCCGCCCCCCCTCCCCCGCATCTACAAGCCTTGCTTTGTCTGTCAAGACAAATCCTCAGGCTACCACTATGGGGTCAGCGCCTGTGAGGGCTGCAAGGTGAGTTGAGGGGGTCACTGGGAAGGCCAGTCCTGATTAGATAAATGGGATGCCCCCCCCCCCCGCCTCGTTCTGGAGGATGCCGTTGTTGGGGGGGGGTGCCTCGGAAACTGCCGCTCTTGCTTCCTTCCCCGCAGAAGGTGGCAGAGCCTTGGCGGAGAGGAAGCCTGCATTAGATGATCAGGGACCCCCAAACTGGAGGTCCCCCTCCCCCCTGAGCCCCTCTCCCCGTCTCCGCCCTCCAGTAGGCAGGGCATACCCTCCCGCTCGGCTCCTGCTTGCCGCCCAGGTTATCACAGTGAGCTGGCTGCCAGCTGGCTCTTGGCCAGGGACCCAGGAGGCCTACCCCCGACGGCCCTGCCTGAGCCTCACCCCTCACCGCGGCGGCCTGGCGGAGGCAGGGAGGAGCCGGCGCCCCGCCTTGGCCTCTCCTTCAGGCGCCCGGGCTGTGGGATCCCCAGGGTCTGACTGGCTTTCCCCGTGCCTGTGCTAGGCTCCAGAGGACAGATGTGGCTGCCACCTTCCCAGCAGCTGTGGGCCTGGCTTCTTCCCTTCTCCCCAGTGCCCGAGCCTCTGTATCGGTGTCTTCCCCAGGGACTGGGGCGCAGAAGCTGCTCGGCTTTGAGGCTTGAGGCACCGGGCTGCCCCTCAGCATGGAGTGGCTCTCCCCAGGTGTGGGGCAGAAAGCAAGGCAAAGCACAAGGCTTTGGGCTCTGTGTGTCTGTCTGTCCTGTCTGGTGGGTCCCAGTTTGTCTGGTTTGCTTGTCTCTGGTCACCCCGCGTGTAGACCCTGACCAGCCCCGGCCGGCCTGTGATCACGCACCTTGGCCGGGTTCGTGAGCACGTGTCTTGCCGCCTCACTCCTGACCGTGTGTGCATCTCCACCTCCCCGGCCAGCCTGTGTATGGCCTTCTCTGGCCTCTTCTTCCTGTGCCCCGAGCCCAGGGCTGTGGGTTCCAGAGCCCTGCCTCTCGCATCGAGTCCCGTCTGCCCCTTTTCCTGACTCACTAGCAGCCCTGAGGTCCTTTTCCCCGGGAGGGAGGAAGCTAGAACTGTGGGGATCGCCTGTGGGAAGACCGCTGCCCACCTGTCGTGTGAGGCAGGCCCTGGGGTTCTTCTGGGGCCGGCGGGGGGGCGGTATCCTTGTAGGTGGACTGTTTTCTTCACCTTGTCAGGCCCGCCCAGGTAGGTGATGGCCAAAGGCCCGGGGCAGCGGCTGGCCTGGCCCTCTGTGGCTGACCCGACTCCTTTTCCTCCGTACCCAGGGCTTCTTCCGGCGCAGCATCCAGAAGAACATGGTGTACACGTGTCACCGGGACAAGAACTGCGTCATCAACAAGGTGACCCGGAACCGTTGCCAGTACTGCCGGCTGCAGAAGTGCTTCGAAGTGGGCATGTCCAAGGAGTGTGAGTGCGCCGGGCCTGCGCGGCCTCGGAGGCCGGGGCGTGGGCGCGGGTGGGCGGCGCGCCGGGCGGGAGCGTGCACATGGCTGCGAGGGCCTGTCCGGCTGTCCCCGCGGTGGCCAGCTGTGGTCCGTGCGCGGGCCGCCGGCAGTGTTGGCACGCGGTTGGCCGTGTGTGTCCGCTTCCAGGCCCTGCTTGGCTTTGGCCGGGGCCCGGGGCCTACCTGAGGGCCTCTGGATTGTGCCTCTGAGGGGAGGGCTTGTGCTGGGGGTGCCGGTCGGTATTTGTGTGTGTGTGTGTGTGTGTGTGTGTGTGTGTGTCTGGGGGTGTGGCGGGCACAGGGACCTAAAAGCCATTGTCTGGTGAAGCCAGGGCCCTAGAGTTGGAAGAGAGAATTGGGACTTCTCAGATCCCAGAGGAACTGGGGGTTTCCAGTTTGGGCTCAGCTGAGGCCCGATGGAGGGAGGGAGGGAGGAAGGGTGGGCTGGACAGGGAGACCCTCTTGTGTTGAATCATGGGTGTTGCTGTGGTGACCGGTGATTGATGATGTCAGAGATAAATGACGCTGACAGACGCCTCCTTGTCTGCGTGGCCGTTGCCATGGAGCCTGAGCCTTGGGGGATGGGGTGGGGGAGGGGGGCTGCAGGACCCCCTAGCCCTTTGTGGAGAGGGCAGTGGAAGAGGGAAGTGGGGAGGAGATGTGGGGGGGGCACGTGGAGCCCCACATGGGAGCAGAGGGGCCCTGCAGCAAGCAATGCGCCACCTCCTGCCGCAGGAGGCAGAGGACGTGGGGTCTGGTGCCCAGGAAGTGCTGTTGAGTGGGTGACAACTTGGGACCCTTCCCTTCAGGGCCCAGCGCCGCTCCTCCCGTGGCTTCTGCCACCTTCCACTCCCAGAGCGTTTCAGTGCCGAGGAACCAGGGTGGGGACCCCCCTCCCCCCTCCCCCCCCCACCAACTCCCCCTTTCCCTCCCTCCTCCTCCTCTCCGGCTGCTCAGTGCCCCGAGCTGAGCAGCTGCCAGTTCAATAGAATTAAAGCTTCCGAATGATAAACGTCTTGTCACAGCTGCAATTTTCTCTTCCCAAATTATCCCCCCCACTCTCCCTCTCCTTCCTCTCCCTTGCACTTTATTGAATTTGCAGAATCGACATGAGTGATCTCCAAATTATGCCAGCTCCCCCCCCAGCCGCTGCCCCCTCCCCAGCCGCTGCCCCCTCCCCAGCCCCCCCCCCTTCCTCCAGCATCAGCAGCCGCCACCGCTGGTCTTGTGAGTGATTGCGTGTCTGGGATAATCGGCTGGTAACGACCCCATCGCTTCTTTAAAGCCGAGTGGTGTGTGCGGCTCAGCGCCCCTGGTGATTTGTCAGCTCCCCCAGCTAATGGGCCGAGAGATTCTGCCGCCCGGGGCCCCCCGCTTTCAGGCTGGGGAGCTGCTCGGAGCCAGTCCCAGGGACCCCCAGGGAGGCTGCTGCCCAGGAGGGCTGGGGGCCAGTGGAGGCAGGAGCCGGCCGAGGGAATGGGGGCAGGGGAGGCGGAGCACAGGGGTGGGACCCTCTGCACACTTGCTTTCAGCCCCGGACCCCTGCACGCCCGGAGTGTGGGCCGGCGCAGACGCGTGGGGTACAGGGGCCGCGGGCGGCCAAGGGGTGTGCGTGTGTGTGCGATGGTCACGTGCCGGGGCCGGGCTTGGCGTGGGGGTCAGGTGGGCGTGGAGGGGTGGGCCGTGCATGCACACCTTACCTGCCTGTGCACTCGTATGTGCGCAGCCACACGTGCGCGCCCGCGTGCGCATCGCTGTGCGCGTGCGCGAGGCCCGGCCGGGTGACTTCGTTGGCAGCCACAGCGGCTCAGTCTGGTGGGAGGAGCTCGGGCGGGGATGGGCCGCTGCCCGCACCTGCTGTAACCCTGGCCTCTGCCCTCCACAGCTGTGAGGAATGACAGAAACAAGAAGAAGAAGGAGGCGCCCAAGCCCGAGTGCTCCGAGAGCTACACGCTGACGCCCGAGGTGGGGGAGCTCATCGAGAAGGTGCGCAAAGCGCACCAGGAAACCTTCCCTGCCCTCTGTCAGCTGGGCAAATACACTACGGTATGGTTTCCCCCAGCCTGGCAGGGCGGGGTGCCCCCGGTGCCACAGGGCCCATCCTTCCCCTCCTCACCCCCGCCTGGGCTTCGTGTCCTTTCCCCTCTTCTCCCTCCTCCTCCTGCTTCCTGATCAAGGAGCTCTCAGGAAGTGAAGCGGGTGGAGGGCAGGCCCGTGGGGGCGGCAGAGCCAGGCCGAGAAGGGGCACGTGAGGAGAAGGCCCTCACTCTCCCCCGTCCTCCCAGAACAACAGCTCAGAGCAACGTGTCTCTCTGGACATTGACCTCTGGGACAAGTTCAGTGAACTCTCCACCAAGTGCATCATTAAGACTGTGGAGTTCGCCAAGCAACTGCCCGGCTTCACCACCCTCACCATTGCTGACCAGATCACCCTCCTCAAGGCTGCCTGCCTGGACATCCTGGTGAGGGTCTGCACCCTGCCCACCCGGGCACTGCCCCCTGAGTCCTTGGAGGAGGTCCTGCCATTCAGATAGCCACCTTCCCCAAACACACATCTGGAATCGATCTGTCCAAAGTGCCCACCCTTCCCTTCCCCCATGTGACCACCTGTTCCCATAGCCCCTCAGCATCTGGATGTCCACTGCTTCACCCGTTCACCCACACACGCGTCCATCCACGCTCACCCCATCTTTCCACTGAACCTTCCACCCTACCACCCATCTGCCCATCTCTTCCGTCTAATAAAGATTCACCTAGGACCCTGTGTGGCCAGGCCTTGAGCTGGGTGTCAGGAAACAGAGGTGAACACGACACCGGCCCCTCTCTTGAGAACCTTCTGTGGGTGGAGGCAGCAGATACGTAAACAGGTTACCAGACCTTGCTGAGTGCTGCTGGAGATGGGGGCGGGCTGTCCCTTCCCTGCAGGAGAGAGCCACAGCTGTGGGCCCTCAGGGCAGGCGTCCCGGAGGAGGGAGCACCCCGGGTTGTATAGAAGGGGCACGGGAGAGGGCCCTAACTTGGGGACAGGGTGTGACAGGCCCAAGGGTGTGGGACCAGCTGGATTCAGGGGACTGCAGGGCATTTGGTGGAGCAGAGGGTGGCCAGCCTAGAGGCAGGATATGCGTGCTGGGAACTGTCCAAGTCAAGGCTGGAAGGACTCTGCTCCTTGACTTCCCTAATGGGCTCAGCCCACCTGTCCCCTCTTGGCCACTTCCAGGGTGGGGAACCTGAGAGGTGACAAGGCTGCAGCTTCCTGGTAGGGGTGGGGCGGGAAGAGCAGGGTGTGGCATTTCTGGGTAGTCCTCTGTTCCCATGCCCCAGATGCAAGAGTTTCAGCCCTGGATCAGGGTTTGAAATGGTTGGAGCTGATACACATTCATGGAGTTCTGCTGTGTACCCAGTCCTGGGGACTGGAGACCCAAATCTGCTCTGCAAATTCTAGTTTTCCTCTAGATTCTCTTCGTGGAGACCGGATGATCTAGATCTGCACTGTACAGCAGCGGCTTGCTGTGTGTGGCTCTTCAAATTTAAATGAATTAAGGTTAAATTTAGTTCAGTTCCTCAGCGGCACTAACCACATTTCAGGGGCCCAGTGGCTACGTTGGCTGGTGGCTACTATTTGCGGGGGGGCAGACCTAGAACGTTTCCATCATTGCAGAAGGTTCTATCAGACAGCACTGGTTTGGCCGCCTGCCCGGTGGTCCTGTGGGGGATGCTGGTACTGGAAGTGCTGGGGAGATGGGTCCAGTCCCTGAACTCGTGCATCCTCTGCTCCAGATCCTGCGGATCTGCACGCGGTACACGCCCGAGCAGGACACAATGACCTTCTCCGATGGGCTGACCCTGAACCGGACCCAGATGCACAATGCCGGCTTCGGCCCCCTCACGGACCTGGTCTTCGCCTTCGCCAACCAGCTGCTGCCCCTGGAGATGGATGACGCTGAGACTGGTCTTCTCAGTGCCATCTGTCTCATCTGTGGAGGTGGGCAGGGGGCCTGGGACTGGGGAGCCAGGCCCAGGGTGGTGGGGCAGCCCCCGGAGTCTCTTCCAGGGAGAAGCCCAGGGTCAGATCGGAAGGGGGCCTCTGTTACGCCCCCTCAGAGGGGCGAACGGAGAACGCAGAGGGGCAGGGTCTGGTCTGCGGCCACACAGCAAGGGAGTGGGGCGGACGCCTGATGTCTGTTTCCCTGTTGGTGGGTTGTGCCCCTTCCAGGGAGCTTAAGAGTGAGGGCTTGAGGGTCAGACCAGCCAGGTTCAAATCCTGGCCGGCTTGTGACCTTGAGCAGGTTGCTGAACTTCACTGAGTCCCCGTTTCTTTAAAATGGGGCAGTAAGGGTCTCCATCTCATAAAGTTGATGGGGGGTTAAGAGGGTAATAAAGAAGGCACGGTTTGCCTACAGTAAGGCCCAGTAGATGTTGGCCGCTGTTATTATTCGACTGTTAAGAGTTTTGACATACTGTGCTTGTGTCCATAATAACAGGTGGGAGTGAGACCTACCCGGGCATCCTCCCTTTGCCTGAGGACGGCACTGCCTGGGTTCAGGGGTCCCATCCCTATGAATTGGGCTGTCAGAGAGGGCCCCAGACGACCCCCACCCCAGTTCCTCTCTGCTCACATTTAAGAGCCTCTTAGGGCCTTTCTCAACAGCACACAGACCCCAAGCACTGCCCTGTATGGGGAGGTCCCAGGAGCAGAGACGCTCAGCCTGTGGCCTGGGCAAGCGCGCCCCCCAGTGGCCGAGGCTGGGAGCGCGGCTGTGTGCCTTGCTGGTCCGGGGCGGAGCTGCTCAGGGGGCATCTGCTTCCGCAGACCGGCAGGACCTGGAGCAGCCAGACAGGGTGGACATGCTTCAGGAGCCGCTGCTGGAGGCGCTGAAGGTCTATGTGCGGAAACGGAGACCCAGCCGCCCCCACATGTTCCCCAAGATGCTGATGAAGATCACAGACCTGCGAAGCATCAGTGCTAAGGGTGAGGCTCATGCCCTGTGTGTATGCCAGAGCTGGACCCCAACACCTGGCCCAGGACCCCTGCCCGTGCCCAGAGTCAGGCCCCCCACGTGGGAGCCAACACCCCACGTCTTCGTGCCCAAGACGATGCCCCACTCATCTGGACTGCCCCGTGCCCAGGTGACCCCCTGCGTGGGAGCTCTGAGGGGGCATTGTCACCTTTGCGCGCTAGTTGAGGGCATGGCTCTGTAGCCAGACCGTGTGGGTGTGTGTGGAGCAGCTCTGTGCCTCAGTTTCCCACCTGAGGAATGGGGATCATGATGGTGTTTACAGAGCTGTGTTCGAGGCGTCAGGAGGAGAATCTGTGACGCACAGCACGTAGGAAGGGCCCCGGGTCCACCCCAGGCAGTCCGACCCCCGAGCCTGGGTTTGCAGCCACGGCTGCCCCTAGACCTGGGGGCCTAAGGGAGCTGGCTTATGTCCGAGAGCTGCGCCCCGAGTTGAGTCCGTAGAGGATGCTGATACGGGTAGAACTGGTCCTTCTACCCCTGCACCCTCCCTCCTGGAGCTTTGTGAGGCGGGGGGCCCGTGTGCTGATCTCTGCTCTTCCTTTCCGGCAGGGGCTGAGCGGGTGATCACGCTGAAGATGGAGATCCCGGGCTCCATGCCACCTCTCATCCAGGAAATGCTGGAGAACTCCGAGGGCCTGGACACTCTGAGCGGACAGCCAGGGGGTGGGGGGCGGGATGGGGGTGGCCTGGCCCCCCCACCTGGCAGCTGCAGCCCCAGCCTCAGCCCCAGCTCAAACAGAAGCAGCCCGGCCACCCACTCCCCGTGACTGCCCGTGCCCCGTGGACACAGCCCTCACCCCACGCCCTGGCTTTTCTCTGCCTTTCTACCAACCATGCGACCCCCACCAGCCCTGCCCCCCCCACCTGTCCTCCTTTTCCTCGGGGACAGGAGGGAGGAGGCGGCGACTCTTCAGAGGGAGGCCTGGGCAGGATGGACTGCCTGCTCCTGCAGCCTGGGCTGACGTCAGGGGCAAGGTCGTGAACTGAGTGAGGACCCCTGGTCCTGGGCCTCAGGATGGAGCCTGGGGGCCTTGCGTTCATCAAGACAGCCCTCTGCCCCCCTCGCCACATCTTCATCACCAGCAAATGCCAGGACCTGGCTCCCCCGTACTCAGAACCCACAAGCCATTGCCCCCCGGTCGGGAAACCCCCCCTGCCTCGGTTGGTGACAGAGGGGGTGGGCCAGGGGTGGGGGGGTCCCCCTGTACATACCCTGCCGTACCAACCCCCAGGTATTAATTCTCGCTGGTTTTGTTTTTATTTTAATTTTTTTTTGGTTTTGATTTTTTTAATAAGAATTTTCATTTTAAGCACATTTATACTGAAGGAATCTGTGCTGTGTATTGGGGGGAGCTGGATCCAGAGCTGGAGGGGGGTGGGTCTTGGGGGAGGGGAGCGGCTCACAAGGGGCTCCCACACTCTCTCCATGTCCCTGCACCCCCTAGCCCTCCTCCCCAGCCTTTTTCTCCTCAGTTTTCTCTTTAAAACTGTGAAGTACTAACTTTCCGAGGTCTGCCCTCCCCTTCTCCCTCTGCCTAACCACTGGGCGGGGACAGTTTCAGGCCGCCCCCAGGAGGAGGGGGCCCGCCATGAGAGACAGGGCAGGGGGCAAAGCGAGGGGGGCCCTCAGAACATGCTCGTGTGTGTTTCTCAGCCCTGTGGACTCGGCAGAGCTGCCTCTCCCTCATCTAAGCCCCCCAGCCCCCACTGTGAAGGGGCTGGCCAAGGAGTTCGAGCTGCCCCGTCCCCCAGCCTCACAGCCACCAGCACTGCCCACAGGGCCCCCAGACACACACACACACACACACACACACGCGCGCGCGCACACACACACACGCAGTGGACCGATGGGCCAACGGACACACTTGGCCCGAGTTCCTCTGTTTCCCTGGCCTGCCCCCTGCTCCCCACCCCATCCCCGTGCCCCCTCCTTGCCCCGCAGGACGGGCCTACAGGGGGTTCCCTCCCCTCACCCCCTGCACCCCCAGGCTGGGGGAGCTGGTTCTGCCCTGCCCTCCTTGCCCCGGGGTTGGGGTCTCATCCCCCCAGAGCCCGCTGGTGCACCTGTTACTGTTGGACTTTCCACTGAGATCTACTGGATAAAGAATAAAGTTCTATTTATTCTACACATGCCTCAGAGCCTCACTGCCTCGCTGCTTTCTTGCCCTGTGTGGGCAGGGAGCTGGGGATGGGGGGCAGCTAGGAGCACCGGGACCAACCTGCCTTCGGGGCCTGCCTTGCTGCGCTGGGGTCTTTGGTGGAACAAGATAGGCCTGCCCTTGGGAGGCCCTCTGTCTAGGGGTCTACATAGCCCGTGTCAGGGAGCTCTGGCTGGAGGTGGGGGGGGGAGAGGAGAAACTGTTCCCACCTTCGGGGAGTCCCCAGTCTGAGGGAGGAAGCCAACCCCAGCTCTCTGGGAATCTTGGTCTGAGGGAGGAAGCCTGCCTCTGCCTTCAGAGAGTCCTGAGCCCTTGGAAGCCAGAGCTTGGGTCTGGGGGTCACTAAGTGGCAGAGGAGTTCTATTCCGGACTTGACCTTCAGGAGTGGCAGTTGGCATGGGTACCCAGGTCAGGAGCCCTTGGCAACCTAACAAGAACGTAGGATTGGGATGGCCTTAGAAAGCCAGCCCCTCCATCCCTGTGCGTCCAAGAAGGACTGTCTTGCCCTCCCCTGCCTACCCCTAAGCTCACTCTGTGGGCAGGAGGCAGAGAAGACAGCTTGCAAGGGAACTTGGTTGCTCCTGGTGGAGAGGATCAAGTGGGCAGGCCTGTAGTGGCATCAAAGACCAATTCTCTCCACTCTTCACACTACACATCAAGGCCCAGAGAGGGCAGAGCCCTTGCCCAGGGGCACACAGCGAATTCATCGCAGATGGGGGCCCAGTACCCAGGGTTCTCACCTCTCAGCCAGAGGTCTTTCCTGGAACCCTGATGCCCCCAAAGAAGCGTCAAGCACTGAGGTCTGAGGGCTCCAGGGAGGTGGCAGTGGAGGCTGTGTCTGGGGCGGGTTCTCAGGGCGCCTGGGCAGGAAGAGATTTCCCGGGCAGGAAGAGCTCCTTCCACAGGGGCCTGCCTGCCATTTCTATTTCAGCCACCAGGTGGCGGCAGCTCCTCACTTATCTCGCCGTCTGGGCGGCCGGAGTGTGCGCGGGGACAGAGGTTCTCGTCCTCCAGCAATTTTTTTCTAACATTTTCTTTATGTATCTGACGGAAATTTAACATAACACACCTACCCACGTGCTTTACAAAAATCACTATACTATCACACTGTAGCGTAGCAGCTGAAGGGAAAGGTCTATGAATTTCAGTGTGTTAATGCACACAGCTGCATGGCAGATAGGATATCGTCCTAATACACTGACATTTAAAAGAAGTGAGAAGAAAAAAAAAATAAAGAAGTGAGAAGGTTGAAAGCCATTCTCTACAAGAAGCCCAGGAAACTTAAGGAATATGGGTGAATGTTGAAATAAAAGCTGACAATGTATAATAAAACCATGCCCCCCCAAAAAAATCCACAACCCCCTAATATTTTACATGTAGAACAGAATCAGGTTTGTTTTTTTTTCAAGATTTTTTTATTTATTCATTCGAGACACAGAGCTAGAGAGGGAGAACATGAGCGGTGGAGAAATGGAGGGGGAGAAGCAGGCTTCCCGCCGAGCGGGGAGCCTGATGCGGGGCTCCATCCCAGGACCCCGGGATCATGACCTGAGCCGAAGGCAGACCATCTGAGCCACCCAGGCGCCTCCCCCCCCTTTTTTTAAAGATTTTATTTATTTATCTGACAGAGAGAGACACAGCGAGAGAGGGAACACAAGCAGGGGGAGTGGGAGGGGGGGAAGCCGGCTTCCCGCCGAGCAGGGAGCCCGATGCGGGTCTCCATCCCAGGACCCTGGGATCATGACCTGAGCCGAAGGCAGACGCTTAACGACTGAGCCACCCAGGCGCCCCCCCCCCCCCGCCCGCTTTTTTAAGTAAGCTCTGCATCCATCGTGGAGCTCGAACTCAAGACCCCAAGATCGAGTCACATGCTCTTCCGACTGAGCCACAGGCGCCCCCACGCGTGATAATTCTGTATTGCAAGAGGGCATCTTGGCATTTCTAGTCTGTGCCTACCAAATGCCAAGAGGGTCGCCCTCATTGTGGCGACTAGAGCAGTCGCCCCGAATTTACAGAGTGCCCCCCACCCCGGGGTAGTAGCTTTGACCCTGGGGCTTGAGGTTGCCCTCTGAGGCTCACAGTTCATTGCTGATGAGCAGTTTCTTAACCACGGCACAAGTGACATTTTGGGCCCAGGAATTCTTTGTTGTGGGGGGGGGCGCTGTCCTGTGCATTGTAGGGTGTTTAGCAGCATCCCTGGTCTCTGCCCACTGGATGCTAGTTGCACCTTCCCCCCAGCTATGACAACCTAATATGTCTGCAGACATTGCCAAGTGTCCCTGGGGGGCAGAACTGCCCAGCTGAGAACCCCGCTGTGGAGTCTGATCACTGAGGTCTGACATGTGCTTTGCACGGGGTCCGGTTCCCTCCTCCACAGGAGAGACTGACCCAAGGACGGTGACTGGGGTACAAGCTGGGGAAGGCAGTGACTAAGTCTTGGGCCTATGGGAGCGCAGGGCATTTAACCAGGCCTGGGGCAAGTTTCAGAAGGCTTCCTGGAAGAGGTGCCCCCTCCCAGCTGAAGGTCTAAGGGGAAGAGTTAGCCAGAGGTGATAAACAGAGGTGATAAATAGCTTCATGTGATCAGAAACTGTCACCAGCTCTGTGCTTTAACCATTTTGGTTGGTATGCTGGAAGAAGTAAGTTGGAGAGGCTGGGATGGGCTCAGGCCAGGTCTGGTTCAGGAGCTGGACTTGACCCTGAGGGCGATGGGAGTGAAGGATTTCAAGCCAGCCAGTGAGCTGTTTGGATTGGAACTGCAGGGAGCAGAGCAGAAGCTGTGGGAGCACTCCAGGTCACCGGGGACAGGGCTGACCTTGGGCAGTCCCCAAAGGGTGAGAGCGGATAAGGGGAGGAAATGCTTAGGTGGCAAAATGGGAGGACCAGGTGATTCACAGGACATGGGAGGCGGGCAGAAGAGAGGCTTTGGCAGTAGAGGGTGGACGTGGCCTGGGTGGATGAAGACAGCAGCACGGAGAGGGGAAACTAAGGCAGTTGGGGTTGCATTTGAGGTGCTGGTGACCCTCCCTCCTGTCCTTTACTCCACTCCAGCCACATGGGCCTCCTTGCTGGCCTCAAACAACCCTCAACGTATTCCTGCCTCAGGGCCTTTGTACTTGCCATTCCCTCCACCCAGAATGCTCTTCCTGGAGCCAGCTTCATGGCTAGCTCTTTGCTACTGTCTGTTCCAGTGTCACTCCCCAGCGATAGTAACTGTCTTGCCTTACTTTAAACGATACCTGGCAGTATATTCTATTGCCTGCCCCTCCAGTGGTTTTATTCACCACTGGAGCCCAACATCTGGATCTGCTCTGTTCAATACAGCAGTCACTAGCCACATGCGGTGACTGAGTCTTAAAAATGTGGCTGGTCCTGGGCGCCTGGGTGGCTCAGTAGGTTGGGCATCTGCCTTTGGCTCAGGTCATGATCCCAGGGTCCTGGGATCGAGTCCCACGGCGGGCTCCCTGCTCAGTGGGGAGCCTGCTTCTCCCTCTCCTCCCCATGCATGCTCTCTGTCACTCTATCTCAATCTCTCAAATAGATAAAACAAAATCATTTAAAAAAAAGTGTGGCTGGTCCAAATTGAGATGTGCTCTAAGCATAAAATACACACCAGATTTTTTTTAATATATATTTTTCAAGATTTTGTTTATTTATTTGACAGAGAGAGACACAGTGAGAGAAGAACAAAAGCAGGGGGAGTGGGAGAGGGAGAAGAGACTTCCCGCAGAGCAGGGAGCCCGATGTGGGGCTCGATCCCAGGATCCCAGGATCATGACCTGAGACGAAGGCAGACGCTTAACGACTGAGCCACCCAGGCGCCCCAACACACACCAGATTTCAAATACTTAGTACAAAGAAAAAATAAATATCTCTTTAATACTTTTTTTTAATATCGATGATGTGTTGAAATAACATTTTGGATGCAATGGGTTAAAGAAAATATGTTATTAAAATTAATTTCATCTGTTTCCTTTTACTTTTTTTAAAAAGATCTTTATTTATTTATTTGACACAGGGAGAGAGACAGCGAGAGAGGGAACACAAGCAGGGGGGAGTGGGAGAGGGAGAAGCAGGCTTCCCGCGGATCAGGGAGCCCGATGCAGGGCTCGATCCCAGGATCCTAGGATCATGACCAGAGCCGAAGGCAGACGCGCAACGACTGAGCCACCCAGGCACCCCTGTTTCCTTTTATTTTTTAATGTGGCTACTGAAAAATTTAAAATTACACATGTGGCTCACATCCTATTTCTATCGAACAGCGCTGATCTTGAACATTGCCTGGCATATAGTATGTGCTCAACAAATATTTCTTGAATGAATACATCTGGAAAGCAGCTGGATATCCACTTCTGAGTTTGTTGGAGGTCCAGGCTTTGCACACATAGCTGACCATCATCAGGGAAATGTCGCACACCACGCGCGTGGATAAGCCCTTGGGCCTCAGGGACACCTTCAGTCCCTCATGAACGCAAATTGACGAAGCACCTCCTCTGTGCCAGTGTGGAGGGGCGAGCAATGCCATCCAGCAGGCGAGCTATGCCTGGGGAGGCAGGGGTGCCGCGGGGCGTCTAGCTCCGCCTTGGGGGTGGGAGCTGTGAGGGACGGCATCTATTTCTTCCCAAATGAGACCAAAAGGTAGGTAGGTATTAGCTAGGGTGGGGAGGGGGTTCTGCAGAGAGGCAGGCTCCTCCAGGCCAAGAAACAGCATGTTCAAACATTTGGAAGGAGATGGGTCACTGTGCCTGGCAGGAAGATTAAACTCAGTATGGTTTGGAGCACAGAAACCGTAGGAAGCCCAGGCCATGGGGCTGGGGCAGGACTGGACAGGGCGGGACTTCAGAAGCCTCATTCGGGTGCTGGACTTACCCCAATGACAGGGAGCCCCCGAGGGCGTAAGCAGGAGGACTAGGAGACAATCAGCCAGGTTGGGTGGTGGTGGCCTGCTCAGCAGGGTTGGATAAAGCCCAGGGCAGGGTCAGATGGTGGCCCCTGGATGTCACTTAGGTCCTGGGTGATCTTCGGGAGAGCAGCCCCACTGGGGTGGCAAGGGAAGAAGACAGATGGGGGCGGAGAGGAGGCAGGAAGGGGACAAGAGGAAGCCACGTAGGTTGCTCTCTGTTTTCCCCCAGGAGGGAAGATGGTCGTGGCTGCAGGGAAATGCAGGGCCGGGGGCACGTTTTGGGGCGGATTTCTTTCGAGGATGGAAGGAACTTGGCCATGTTTATGGACTTGGGGAACAGCAGCAGGGTGAGGGAGTGAAGCTAGGACAGAGTCCTGCCTTCTGACCCTACTGCCCACCCCCACTCTACTTCCAACAAAAGGGACCGCTTGGCCACCCTGCCCGGGCCACACAGTCGAGGGTGTGGATGGTGCCCACAAGCCCTCCACACCGAGTCCTGCGCAGGGTGAAGGGGCACCTCTCTCCTCCCTGTGTGGGCTCCATTAAGCGGGGAGAGCTTCCTACAATACCCCTGCAGGTAAGGGGGGAGCCATTGTGCCTGTCGCTGGCACCTTATCAGATCTCTCTCTCTCTCCCCCCCCCCCCACGCAGTCACCCAGGGCATTCAGATGCATGCACATATAGAGCCCACACAGGGCATACACATGCACACACCGCGAGCCCACATAGGATGCACCTGTGCGTACACACATGCACACACACAGCTCACACTATACATACGTGTACACGTGTGCACACACATAGCGAGCCCGCACCCGGGCCACACCTCAGTCTGAACGAGGAGAGGCCCGCGCGCGGGAAGCTGGTATCACGATGACTTTTTTCTGAGCACCACCCGAACCCCCACTTTCCTCCCTGCTAAGTCCTCCTGTGCCCTTCCTCTCAGTCCCGGGCCTCCTTCCCCGCCGCCTGGGTCGGGGAGGGCATCCGGACCCGCCTCCGGTCATCCCCCGGCCCCTCACCCGCCCCACCGAGAGCACCCGGGAGGCGCCCGCGCAGGCTCGTGCGGCCAGTCCCCGCGGAAGCCCCCGCCGCCCGCCTCTAGACGGCCAGGTCCTGGCGGACGGTGGCCAGGGACGCCTTGCTGCGGCCGCTGCCGCCCTCGCTGTCGCCGGCGGGGGCCGGGTGCGCGTAGGCGGGCGGGCCGCGGGGGTCGGGGCGCGGGCGCCGGGCGGGCGGGACCGGGGGCGGCGGGAGCAGCTGCCGCGCCTCCTCGCGCGCGCGGTGGCGACGGCGGCCGGCGCGCGGGCGGCCCTTCCAGAGCAGGTGGCCCAGCTCGGCCACGCTGAGCAGCGCCGAGAGCAGCCCCACGGCGAAGTAGAAGAGCACGAAGACGGTCTTCTCGGTGGGCCGGCTCACGAAGCAGTCCACGGTGTGCGGGCACGGCGGGCCGGCGCACGCGAAGTGCGGGGCCACGCGGAAGCCGTAGAGCAGCGCCTGGCCCGCCAGGAAGGCCAGCTCGGCCAGCAGGCGCAGCGCCACGCTCAGCAGGTAGCAGCGGCGGCGGCGCGGGGGCGGCCCGGGCCCGGCGTCCGCGCCGCCCGCCTCCTTGCCGGCCCGGTGCACCGAGTGGATGACGAAGAGCACGGGGGGCGCCGAGAGCAGCAGGATGTGGAAGAGCCAGAAGCGGTAGTGGGAGACGGGGAAGGCGCGGTCGTAGCACGTCTGGCGGCAGCCCGGCTGCAGCGTGTTGCACACGAACTCCTCCTGCTCGTCCTCGAACACGGCGCCGCCCACCGTGGCCAGCACCAGGATGCGGAAGATCAGCATGACCACCAGCCACAGGCGGCCCACGAGCGGCGACTGCAGCTGCACGGCGTCCAGCAGCGAGCCCAGGAACGCCCACTCCCCCATGGCGCTGCGGACGCGGGGGCGTCAGAGGCCGGCCCCAGCAGCGTCCCCCCCCACTCCCCCCCAACCCCGGCCCATGGGATGAGGTCAGCTGGCCCTCCTCTAACTTTGGGGCGAGGCAGGGGCTCAGTGAGGCCTGGGTTTAGCTGGGATTTGGTGGGAACTCGGGAGTCGGGGCTGGGGTGGGGGGCAGGAGGCGTTAGGAGATTCTCCACTGTGGGTGCCCTTCTCCTTGGGACCGACAGGTGCGGGGGAGGAGCCCCACCGTCGTGCTCTAGCTCTAGACCCCCATGGGCCTGCTTGGTTGGGCCGCTGGCTCCTCCAGAGTCCAGATCTGTAGGGTGTGAACTTGGACATCAGGAGGGGCAGCCACCCATCGCACTGTAGAAGCAGAAACCCAGGGGTGCCCTTATGTGCTCCAGGATGCTTTCCATGGGCAACCATGGTGCCTCCAACCCAGGACTCCAGACCCAGCTTGGTACCCCTGGGAGAGCTGGGAGCCGGTAGACCCAGAGGGACCTCACCTCCTTCTTTCTCTGCCCACCATTTCTCTTGCCCTTCTTATTGCAGTGAACTCCTCTCAGAATTGGGGGGTGGACACAAAAGTAGTCCCACTTCCTTAACTCGATCCTTTGTTCCAGGTGTCCCCTGCCATCCCACCGCAGAGTGGTGGGAATACGGGCCCAGCCCTCTCCCATCTCCTCCCTCGTGTCCCTCAGCTTCCAGGCTCCCACATCTCCTGAGAACCTCCCCCAACACACACACACACACACACACACTCACATGGGTCCCACAGCCCCCTGGCGCCCCCCAGACCCTCACCTGACCCCACTCACCCTGGAGCTGGAGCTGAGGTGTTAGAGCTGAGGGAGGGATCCTGGGAGATGGCTGGGACTTGTTCCTCCTAGGCCCTCTTTCATTTTCCCTTTTGGATTTGGCCAGGACGGATGACAGGACAGAATGGATGAGAGGGGCTTGCTCTCCCCCTTCTCTTAAAGGGACAGGGTGGCCCTGTTGGCTGGCTCCACCCTTGGGAACAGCCATGCCCCTTGCTGGGCTTTGCCAGCCCTCCCTTTCTCCCTAACCCACTCCTACCCCCATCCCACTGCTGTGTCTCCTTCTGGGAATGGGGGAGGGGGTTAACCAGAACCAACCGCTTTTGAGGGGGCAGGTTATGGAAGCCCATGGAACAGACTCCCTCAAACTGGAAGGCGTAGATCCACTATCAACTGACTGCCACCTTTGAGGCTGAAGAGAGGTTTGGTGCTGAGTTGGGGGCAGCAGCTCTGTCACTGATGGCCTTGGACAAGTCACTGAGCAATTCTGGGCCAGTCTCCTGGCTTGTCAACTGAGGATGCTGGGCCATCTGACCCCCAGGTTTCCTTCCAGCTCTTTGTCTTAAAGCGAAGGTCCCAATCATATTACGGAGAACAAAGAAAACCTGTGTCCAGAAAAAAAAATCCCATATGGAAACCATTAAGGCATCAAGAGTGGTCAGCATTGGTGGTTAAATAAAAGCTTTTTCTTTCTTTCTGCTTTTCTATAATTTCCAGATTTATTATAATAAGCATGTTATTTTATAATGGGAAAAATAGACTTCTCCTAGAAGGCTCTGAATCACATCCTATGACTCTAGGTGGCAGGAGAAGCTGTCCCTTAGGGGAAGAGTTAGGATGACTCACGCTGACCTGAGTGGCCAGGGAGGGGACGCTCCCAGGTTGAGACATTTTGTTCGTCCCCTGTAGGCCTTTCTAGGAATCCACCCAACACGCACACCATTCCCCTCCACCTGTGCACCTGGTCTCTACCAGGCCCAGCGCTGAGCCCGTCACACAAATTAGCACATTTAATCTTCTTGATGACCCTGGCAGGAGGGAAGCTGAGACTCGGAGGGTCTCAGCCACTTGCCTACAGTCACACAGCATGTAAATAGCTGGTCCCTGTCTCATGCCTGGCTTGACTGGCTGGGAGCCCATGCGCTTGAGCCCATCATGGAACTGTTCTCCCTCTAGCCTGCTTGGGTTTCCCAGGGCCCGACAATTCCCAGGGCTTTTGTTGGGTCTGGTAGGCCCAGACACTGGAAGTGGACCATGCCTGCCCGGCTCTGAGTGGGGAGGCCCAGACTCTCCCCCTCCACGACATTTCCTCTTCCCTTCAGCCATGGGGGCCTGTATAATTTTCCATGTGTTGACAGGGACCCCCTGACCTGATTTCAGGAAGGGGTGGGAAACGAGCCCTTCACCCACACTGGCTCAGGGGCCCAGCCCAGCCTGGAAAAACCCTAGGTTAATGATGGATGTGCCGGGGAACCCTGCCCACCGTCATGCAGAGTTCCCTTGGGAGTGGGCCTGGCTGGGGAGACACTGCCTTGGACAAAGTCCAAAGGAAAGCATGTGCTGGGGCCCCACATTCCAAAAACAGGATGTGGGGTGGGGGCATGGCTGACTTTCCCAACCCTGACCTCTGCCTGCTCCTGGCAAAGCTGCTCCCCGACCCCCAAACCCCAGCCCCAGGTATGGGGGCTCAGGGACACACCTCATCTCTCCTGGCTGTCCAGGATTGGTCCCTGCCCTGTCCTCATGGCCCCTGCTGGGTCAGGCCACCGGCCTAGCCTGGAAAAACCCCATCAGACTGTCTGCCTGTTGGGAGTAGAAAATGGCAGAGGTGGTGGGCTCGGGTGGGGCAGGAGCATGGTCTCGCTGTGCTGCCCCCAGCCCCTGGTGCCACAGGGCCAGACACAGGAGAGTACAATCTCTGGGGCCCAACCTCCTGCCCAGACAGTGCTGTCCAGCCCGAGAGGAGGTGTCACTGATGCTGCCCAGGGCTGGTGACACATGGCCCCATTCTTGGCCATACTTAAGATCTGGAGCTGGGCTGAGAGGCCCATCCTACACAGGGTCACGGTCAATCTCCACCCCAGACACTTCACCCTAGCCGGTGGGACTGTGGAGCCGATTCCCGTTCTGTCGCACATGGACACACACGGGCCGCTACTGCATGGTTGTACCCGGTAAGTGCCATCATCAAGACACGACTGTACTTTCTCTTCCCTGTGCCCCTCTAACAATTTTTAGTCTTTACAGAAATGTTGCCTTTTAGTGAGGCCTTCCCTAGCGGCCCTCACTGGAATTAACCCCCTACTTCCCATCCCCTTTCTCAGCTTTGTCTCCTTTGCACTGATCACTACATAACATACTCGGTATTTTTTTCTTTTGATTTTTTATCCTGTGTGGCACCTGTCTCCTCCATTAGCATGTCAGCTCCATGAGGGCAGGGCCTCTGGTGCTCTGTTCACTGCCCTGGGTCACCACCTACAACAGTTCCTGGCACCTGGTCTATGCTCAGAAAATATTTGTCAGGTGGATGAATGAAGTGGGGTGGGAGGGCTGCAGAGGGCGCGGATCGGCTGCGCCCCGAGACCATGAGAACGCTGGTGGGTCGCCTGCCTCAGTTGCTCACTCTGATCTCCTCTAAAGCTTGTGATCACTTAAATGGCCGATTTGGTCCGAGATCAGTAATCAGAATGTCCAGTCCTGCGTAGAAATGAAAACCCCAAAACGGGTTAATGGTACAATTCCTCCCTCACCTTCCTCCCCCCTCAGCCTGGGTGGGAACGGTGCTGGCCTCCGAGGGTGGGTGCGTTGGTTTCCGGTTACCCTGCCGCACCTCTCTACCACTCCCCACCCCTTCTGCTGCATAGTGTCTGACCCTTCAAACCCTTTCCGGGCCTGAAAACCTCCGGACGGGCGACCTTCTGTTCACAGGTGGTCCCCGCTCCTCTCTTCTCCCCCGGCCTTCAGTCTGCGGCTCCCAATACACCCCTCCGGCTCTGCCCCCTCACCCACGGGGACCCGCTAACCTGCTACCTCCTCCCTTGGCTCTATCATTATTTAAGATTAGGTTCGGCTGTAACAGAAACAGCAAGAACAGTGGCTTAAACAAGAGAGAAGCTTGTTTCCCTCTCATTTGAAAGGAGGAGGCCGGTGGGCTGTTCAGCAGTGGCGGGGCAGCTCTGTGCTCCAAAGTCCTTAGGGGTGCAGGCTCCTCCCCACCCCTCCCTGGGTGTGGCCCAGTTCCCCCCGATCCTGTGCGCCACACTCCAGGCAGCGCCTGGAGGAAGGGATGAAGGCGGGAGAAATTAAGTGCTGGGACGTCTCTCAGAAAGTCCCGGGAGCTGCCACGTGACCGACTGCTCACATATTATTGGCCAGGATGGCCTTCCGCAAGGAAGGCTGGGAAATGTAGTCTTTCCCCCCCCAGGTGGCCTTGCACGCAAGAAAGGGGAATTTCACCCTCACTGTCACAGATCTGCTTCTGTTATTGGCCCTCTCCGCTGAGGTGGGGATTCAGAGAAACTCGGTTCCCTCAAGTCTGCCCCCGCCAGCTGAATAGTTGTATTCAGGTTCTCAGCGGTTTGGATGATGTCCACCCGCGTAGGTGGTGATCTTTACTCAGTCTACTGATTCAAATGCTAATTTCTTCTGGAGAGGACACCCTAAGAGACATCCCTAAGAGATATCCCTAAGAGACATCCCTATCTGGACATCCCCCCTCCTTTTTTTTTTTTTTAAAGATTTTATTTATTTATTTGACAGAGAGAGACACAGCGAGAGAGGGAACACAAGCAGGGGGGAGTGGGAGAGGGAGAAGCAGGCTTCCCGCGGAGCAGGGAGCCCGATGCGGGGCTCGATCCCAGGACTCTGGGATCACGACCTGAGCCGAAGGCAGACGCCCAACGACTGAGCCACCCAGGCGCCCCTGGACATCCCTTAATGCAGTCAAGTTGACACATACAATTAACCTTCACATGTTCCTCAGATTTGCAATGGTGCTGCACCTGAGTGAAAGACACCCGAGACTGATTCCTGGAGTAGTTCAAGTTCAGCGTCATATCAGAACTGGAACCCACATATTACTTTTATAACCTGAAAAAAATTATGGTTATTTTCATTTGGAAGGTAGACATGTAACATTTACTATTTTTGTAAACTATAGGAAGATGCAAAAAAGAAAAAAAAATCACCCAAATCTCATTCTCCAAAGAAAAGCAGATGACGTTTTGCAGCAACTTACAGTTGGCCTTTCATTTTTTTTTTTTTTAAGATTTTATTTATTTATTTGACAGAGAGAGACACAGCCTCTCTTGGGAGAGGCTTTTTTTTTTTTTTTAATTCTGATGTTGCTTTTATTTTTAAAATCTGGTTAAAAATATATTTTTAACATCTTTACATTGAGAACATTATAAGTATCTGACAGTTCAGCCTGAGCTGGGCGGGTTTTAAGGCTCTAGCTTGGTGGTGCACTTGAGCGTTGAAGCACCTTTGTTTCTGCCTGGACTCATGGCCTGCAGGGCCGGGTCCCCCAGGTCAAGGGTAGATGGAGCCAGCTCACTTCAGTTTCTGACAGACCACACAAGACCATGCAGCTTAGGTTTAACAATAAACTAATTAACAAACTAATTTAAATAAACATTCTAGGAGTTTTGAAGACCCTAATCTCCTTTCCACTCCCTCAGCACTGTATCTGTAGTTCAGCAAGATCCCTAATGGATTTGTAAGTACAAGTTTGAAAATTACTGGTTTATATTTGAGCCTCACGCTGTCTAAAAGTTAACTTTTAAAAATATATTATTTTTAAAGATTTTATTTATTTGAGAGAGAGTGAGCGAGGTAGAGAGCACAAGCAGGGGGAGGAGGAGAAGGAGAGGGAGAAGCAGACTCCCCACTGAGCAGGGAGCCTGATGCCAGGCTTGATCCCAGAACCCAGGCATCATGACCTGAGCTGAAGGCAGACGCCACCCAGGCGCCCCTAAAAGTTAGCTTTTTATTGCAGTATTTATACACAATAAAATGCACCATTTTATAATATAATTCAATGAGTTTTGATATATTATATAGGATAGTTTTTGTATCTTTTTCTCCCTGCTACCCAACAGGACTTTCCTGTTGTTAAATGCTCTGGGAAAATATGACTTTTATTGACTGTAATACATGGTAAGGGTGTACCAGTTTAACCAGTTCTTCCATTGTAGGACACTTATTCTGTTCCCAGTTTTTCACCAGTGTGAATAATGCTACAATGAATGCTTTTGGACACAAACTTTTTGTTTTTTGGACTTCAGAATAATTTTCCAAAAGTGGAATTACTGAGGAAAGACACACTGGGCAGGTCAGGACAGATATCCATCATTCTAGGAGCCAAAGTTAATGACTTAAAAAATTTTTGTCTTTGGGTTTTAGGAAAAAATGGCCAGAAATCACTTAAAAAAATTCCCTTGCAGCAGGAACAGTGGGCTGCAATGTTTTTTTTTTTTTTTTAAAGATTTTATTTATTTATTTGACAGAGAGAGACAGCGAGAGAGGGAACACAAGCAGGGGGAGTGGGAAAGGGAGAAGCAGGCTTCCTGCCGAGCAGGGAGCCCGATGCGGGGCCCGATCCCAGGACCCGATCCCAGGACCCTGGGATCGTGACCTGAGCTGAAGGCAGTCGCTTAACCAACTGAGCCACCCAGGCGCCCCTGCAATGTGTTTTAAAAGAAAAGCCTTAGTATGCTTATTGTATTATTTATCAATGGATGTATTTTGAATTTTGAATTTTCTCAATATTCTTTTGTAATTCTGATTGGTGTAATATGTATTTATCTAAGCAATGCTTCATGTGTAGGAAATAACTATTCTATAGAGGGTCTAAATGTACATAACCAGGTTTATTAGCACTAGAATTTTTATCTTCTAGAATGTTAATTGGTTTAAGGAATGAAGTCAAGAGATGTATTCGTTTGGAGTCTTAGTTAACAAGTGCTTTACTGATCAGGAGCAAACTTCTACTTTTAAAAGATAAATGTTTTGGACTTTTTTCTTTCTAAAGAGGGTTTGTATGCTTTCCTTCTATCAACAAATGTGTACTTACCAGACAGGGACTTCACCTCTGATTTGTAAACCTTTCTTCACGTCAATCAATAATGTATATGATCATTCTTAAGGAGTACCTTGTATTCCTCATTGTACCAAATTTGTTTAAACTAATTTTTTTTTTTAAAGATTTTACTTATTTATTTGACAGAGGGAGGCACAGCGAGAGAGGGAACACAAGCAGGGGGAGTGGGAGAGGGAGAAGCAGGCTTCCCGCCCAGCAGGGAGCCCGAAGCGGGGCTCGATCCCAGGACCCTGAATCATGACCTGAGCTGAAGGCAGACGCTTGATGACTGAGCCACCCAGGCGCCCCTAAACTAATTGTTTTATCCGAGGTCTCTTGTTGGACATTTAGGTTATTTTCAATTTTATTAGATACTTCAATAAGCATCTTTGCATGTGGCTTTTCTTGAGATAATTGTAGATTTACATGGAATTTTTTTTAAAAGATTTTATTTATTTGAGAGAGAGAAAGAGCATGAGCTGGGGGAGAGGCAGATGGAGAGGGAGAGGCAGACTCCCCGCCAAGCATTGGAACCCCCCGAGGGGCTTGATCCCAGGACCCTAGGATCACGATCTGAGCCAGGAAGGCAGACGCTCAACCGAGCCACCCAGGCACCCTTTACATGTAGTTTTGAGAAACAAGAGATCCCTTGTATACTTCGCCCCACTCTCCCCTAATGGTAGCATTTTGCAAAATCAGGTGACTAGGATATTGAGATTTCCTGTTTCTGTGCGTTTACGTGACTTTTTACACATGTCCCAATTCTTGTCTTTAAAAATTTTTTGAGAGAGAGGGAGAGAATGTGGGGGTGCAGAGAGAGAGAATCTTAAGCAGGCTTCACACCCAGTGCAGAGTCTGATGTGGGGCTCAACTCATGACCTGAGGTAAAATCAAGTCAGTCGCTTAACCAACTGAACCACCCAGGCACCCCATGTCCCAATTTTTCTCTTGAACTACATTTCTTAAAGTGAGAACTGCTAGGACAGAGCTTGACCTTTTGGCCCAGATTCTGATTCAAGGGCTCATTTTTCCAGATCTTTGTCAACCCCTGGGGCTAGGTTTAGGATATCCCTCTGAAACTCAACATTACTTTTCTTTTGGTACATTTTTAAATGGTTTTGTTTTTGACATGTCTGTTTGAACTTAAACTTTGGTATAAGATGTGAGGAAGATGTGAGGAAGGGATTGGATTTATCTAATATTTCTTTTTTTCTAAATGATTGGCCAGTTGCCCTAACGTCATTTATTGAGATCATCAAGTAGTTGTCCTGATTATCAAAATAGTCATTAAAGGGATCATTAAAAAACCAAAACAAAACAGCACAAAAACCACGCATATTTGAAACTACTTGCTCATGGCGGGGCAAGGCCTTCTGAGTGTGAAGGAGATGAATAACTTTGTACCCATGTATAAAAACCTGGGGAAAAACCTGATTGCCCTTGATTAGGTCAGGATGCTTATCTCTTAGACCTATTACTATGGCCAGGGGCTGTTAGGTAGGTACATCAATAAAATGACCAGAATTTCCCTTTCCTCAAAGGGAAGTAAAGACGGATATATTTTAGAGTAAGGAAAAGGGTATACTGCAAGGGGGAAAAAGGGTAATCAATGGGTTGCAATGTTTAGAACATTTTATTAAAGTAAAAAATTGTTGAAATTAAGTGAAATAGAAAAACATAGTAAATATTTACAAAAACACTGAAAACACCACTCAACTCACACACATGTAAAAATGCAGAAATTTCATAAAAAGTCTGTAAGTTGAAAATTATGGAGATTTCTCAAAATGGATATAACCGCTCACTGCTGAGTATGGATGGCATTAATATAAGATCTTTGAATGAATGTCGTCCCCGACTTTTTTGCAATCCAATCCTCCCTAGAAATTTGTTCTTTGGGAGATTCGAACTTGGAGACAGCCCGAGGGGACAAGTCAAGAACTGAGATAGTCACAACACTAATTTTCTTCACCCTATTGACTGTGTTGAGGTTATACAGAGACAGCCAGGCTATTTTTCTTCAGCCTCTGCTAATATTCAAAAGGATATGGAGAATATGAGCAATTTCTCATTGCTTGAGCAAAAATTCAGCACATAAAAGGCTGAGTGGGGAGTATTTGTACTAGAACTATAAAGTTCTATCTGATGGAAAATTACCTATAAAACTAAGGTAAAACAGAATTAATCATGCTCTATCTCTTATTTACTGAAAGTATGAGAAGAGGCAAAGTAGACGTTTATAACAATTTTAGCTTAATGAGTGGTCAAGAAACTATGTTATGCTGAAGTGACCACACAACTATCTCCAGAGTCCAGAAGAACTTAAAATCAGATTCGAAAGACAAAAGAAAAGACACTCCAAACATGGACAAAGCAGAGAAGAAAACAATGCCCATGGTGGTCACTACTTAGACAGTATTATAAAACGGTAATAGATACTTGGGCTCTACATACTTCACTTTGATGGTTCTGGATTAAAACTACCTTCCCCAAACAAAATTCAGAGGGGAGGAAATTAAGGGACTCAGGTAACTCTAAAACCAGTCTTGGACTCAATAAGACCATTACTTAAAATTATCCCATTTTAGAACAGATCATCTTCGTCTGATTCTTCGAGGTACTTTATAGGTTTCTTTGCCCGTCCAGATTTGGCCCGAGGAGCCACAGCTGAGTCTAAGTCCAGATGGAAGTCTTCACTCTCCCCCTTGGATTTCTACAAGAGGAAGTCCAAGTAATATGCACAATGTTAGTCTGACAGCAACATTTCACTGTAAAAAATATATCAACAGACTACAATTTAATGAGTTTCCCTCCTTCTAATAAGTAGTAAGAAATAGATCTAAGGCAACTCTCATTGACTAAGTGGCATATATATATATATTTTTTGAAGATTTTATTTATTTGTCAGATAGACAAAGAAAGAGAGAGCACAATCAGGGGAAGTGGCAGGGAGAGGGAGAAGCAGGCTCTCTGCTAAATAAGGAGGCCGATGTGGGACTCTATCCCAGGACCCTGGGATCATGACCTGAGCTGAAGGCAGACACTTAACTGACTGAGCCACCCAGGTGTCTCATAAGTGGCATGTTTTTATTTATTTTTAATTTTATTTATTTATTTACTTGCTTACTTTTAAAAGATTTTATTTATTTATTTGACAGAGAGAGAGCGAGAGAGGGAACACAAGCAGGGGGGAGTGCGAGAGGGAGAAGCAGGCTTCCCGCTGAGCAGGGAGCCTGATGCGGGGCTCGATACCAGGACCCTGGGATCATGACCTGAGCTGAAGGCAGATGCTTAACTGACGACTGAGCCACCCAGGCATCCCAAGTGGCATGTCTTTACATATAACTTTGTTACAACTAGTAAAAGCTAAATGGATTATGAGATTCACATTTCTTTCCTTTTTTTTTTTTTTTTTTAAAGATTTTATTTATTTGAGAGAGAGAGAGAAAGCACGAGCCAGGGTGGGAAGGGAGGGGCAGAGGGAGAAGCAGACTCCCCAGTAAGCAGGGAGTCTGACGCAGGGCTCGATCCCAGGATCCTGAGATCAGGACCTGACCTGAAGGCAGACATTTAACCATCTGAGCCACCCAGATGTCCCTACATTTATTTTCTTAAAAATGTGTCAGATTATTAAGAGCAAATCTTGGTTATGTATTTTAAAACACCTACAGCAAAAGGACTGGCTAGGATAAATACCTTGTTTGTGACTGTTTTAGAAATCATTTTCTCAAAATTAGAGTCGGAATCATCAGAAGTGGATGGCTTCCTTTTGCGGCGAATTTTGGTTTTGGGGGGATCAGGCTTTTGAGGCACATCAGAATTCAAGCCTGGATCCTTTTTGGTTCCTTTTGGTGCAGCCCTTTTTTTGGCACCTGTACTGGAGGTGGAAGACTGACCTGCAAGTCAACACAGGCATTCATCATGTGTCCACTCAGATGAATTTTTCTCACTGTGAACTTTTTTTAGCAAGCTGTTGATTGCTTCTATTTAATACAGGAAAAAATCTAATACAGCCGAAAATACATTAGAGAATCAAAGTATTCTTAAGCATCTAACTTTTTTATAGGTTTATGTTTTACATTAAACTTCCGCACTGTTTATAAACCCTGTCCCTGTCATAGAAATGAGCTAGCTAATGCCTTGCATTTTGAGAAATATGCTGATTTTAAACCTTTTGACCACCAATTTTGATTATAAAGATCTAAATATTTGCTTCCATTTGGAAAAGGCTTAATTCCACTATTAATAGTAACTTTTGAGAGTAAAAAAATTGAAATCGACTTGTGGCAGCCTGCTACTTAATCCTAATACGAACCCATCTCAAAGATTGAAGCTCACTTTTTGCTGCCGTCTTCTTCACTGCCACCTTCTTTTTAGAAACCGGGTTTAGGATTTCAGTGTCCGCTGAGAAATCAGCAGCAGGAGAACCTGCAGGGAGTGGTGCACTGTCCTTGGCCTCATCAGCGTCGAGGTCCATTACTTCAAACGGGAAGGAAAATAGTACATATAAGCAACACAGAAAAATCTGTTTCCTGCTCTAAATCCCTATTTAAACACCAAGTCCGTGACTCTTCTAGAATATTTAAAACATACTCTTATAACTTTGATCTAATTTCTGGATTCTGCATCAGCAGTTATTTTTTGTACCTCTAGCACTCAGCACAGTAAACAGCAAGCACGTGATGACTTTCAGTATATTAAGTGTAGAACCCCTTTCTGTGCAAAACTAACCCTAATGAACAACAGCAATATAATGCTAATAAGAACCCACATTTATCTTCCAAAGCAGGACTTAGATAAGGTAGTCAGATTAGAACCCAGCTGGACCCGTTCGTCCCAGTGAAGCAGACATCTCACTACTTTTACTTAAATACATACCTGACGTGGCACTTTTCTGCAGCTTCAGTTCTTTGGTAGTATGTCTAGAATAAAAAAACCAAAAAACATCCTGACAACCAATTCTAAATGTGTCAAGTAACAAAGACTATGTCATTGACTACTGGCAACAATCATGATAAAATCCACATTAGAGAAGATACTCACTTCGGGGAAGCTTTGGTCTTAAGTGGACTAACATCTGATGATGGGACAAAATCCTCATCTTGAATTTTTTCATCAAAATCTGAGAAATCGTCATCTGAATCCAAATCCACTGTGAATTTGGTTTTTGCTATAAAAAACATACATAGACAAAGAATAAAAGAGGGTAACAGAAATATTTAATCCACAGATTGATACAACATTTCATGAAGATTTAAGCTTTAGTTTAATCTCCTAAAAGATGCTTTCGTTTTTCAAAAACTTAATAATAACTGCTCTAAGATATAACAATTTCTGGGATTAATGCCTTGAAATACACTGGCCACTCAGATCTTTCAACACATTCAGCACTTTTCCTTACTTGCTGCTCTCCGCGGCTCTGTCTCTCGTGGAGGGACATCAAAGTTACTTTCGTCACTGCTCATATCTGATTCTGAATCAGACCAGGGGTTTCTCTTCTTTCCTTTTTTGATTGGTTTAAATGGCAATGTAGTTTGCTTCTTTGTCTTGGTACCTAGAAGCGAGATGGGAATGAACCAACTTTACATGTTCTTTGACTCACTTTTCTCCATCTATCATCCATCTGTCTTTCAAATATTTATTGAGCTCTGTGCTAGTATTGAGAATACAGTGGTGAACAGAAACAAACATAGTCCCTCTTCCTGTGGAGTTTATAGCTTGGTCATCTAATCCCATAAGTAAGTTGTTGTCACCTCTACAATGTACATGCACCCACACTGATCTCACCTTTCTCTCAGTCCCTACAATGGCTAGTATATACTGCTTTAATTTTTGTTCTTTTTACATTTATTTATTTATTTATTTATTTATTTATTTATTTATTTATTTATTCGACGAGAGAAAGCACAAGCAGGGGGAGGGGGAGAGGGAGAAGCAGACTCCCCATTGAGCAGGGAGCCCGATGCGGCACCCGATCCCAGGACCCTGGGATCATAACCTGAGCCAAAGGCAGACGCTTAACCATCTGAGCCACCCAGGCGCCCTTAATTTCTGTTCTTCATAAACCTCTTGAAGGTAAAATGCCATGCTCTCCCACTTCTTGTGCCCACACATTATTTGAGAGTAATCAAACTCATGGGAACATGAAGGCTCAAAATACTCAACTGATTCATTGGTTTTATATGCTAAAAGATCACTAGCTGGGTTTAAAGTTAAAGGTGTGCTGCATTAGAAGGTCAATCTATGGGGCGCCTGGGTGGCTCAGTCGTTAAGCGTCTGCCTTCGGCTCAGGTCATGATCCCAGGGTCCTGGGATCGAGCCCCACATCGGGCTCCCTGCGCTGCGGGAAGCCTGCTTCTCCCTCTCCCACTCCCCCTGCTTGTGTTCCTTCTCTCGCTATCTCTCTCTGTCAAATAAATAAATCTTTAAAAAAAAAAAAAAAGAAGGTCAATCTATAATTTTGCACAGTATAGCATACTTTTATTATTTCTTCAGTTTAATACTAAGATGTTTCTATTTATTTTATTCATCTTTGTATCCCCCACAGAACTGGGCACACATTATCTATTAAAAGTAGACACTCAAGGTTAGACTTATAGATCAATCAATGGAATAGAGTGGAGAATCCATAAATAAACTCTAATACTTACGGCCAATTGATTTTTGACAAGGGTGAAGACAATGTAATAGGGAAAGAAGGTTTTCAATATGGTGCTGGACAACTGGATATCCACATGGAAAAGAATTAAGTTGGACTCCTTCCTTATGGCACATACAAAAATTAATTCAAAATGGATCACAGATCTATAAGAGCTAAAACTAAAACTCTTAGAAGAAAACATAGGGTAAATCTTCATGACCTTGGATTTGGAAAAAGATTAGACATGATACCAAAAGCACAAGCAACAAAAGGAAAAAAAAAAAGATAAATTAGACTTCATCACAATTAAAAACTTGTGGTTCAGGGGCGCCTGGGTGGCTTAGTCAGTAAGCATCTGCCTTCGGCTCAGGTCATGATCTCAGGGTCCGGGGATCGAGCCCCGATGCCCTGCATCGGGCTCCCTGCTAGGCGGGAAGCCTGCTTCTCCCTCTCCCACTCCCCCTGCTTGTGTTCCCTCTCTCGCTGTGTCTCTGTCAAATAAATAAATAAAATCTTTAAAAAAAAAAAACAAGGGGTGCCTGGGTGGCTCAGTCGTTAAGCGTCTGCCTTCGGCTCAGGTCATGATCCCAGGGTCCTGGGATCGAGCCCCGCATCGGGTTCCCCACTCCGTGGGAAGCCTGCTTCTCCCTCTCCCTCTGCCCCAACTTGTGTTCCTGCTCTCACTGTCTCTCTCTGTCAAGTAAATAAAATCTTAAAAAAAATAAAATAAAATGAAAAAAAAAACCCAAAACAAAACAAAAAAATTTGTGGTTGAAAGGACACTATCAAGAAAATAAAGAGATAATCTATAGGAGAAAATATTTGAGAATCATATATCTGATAAGGGACTGGCATCTCGAATACATAAAGAAATCTGGGGCGCCTGGGTGGCTCAGGTGGTTAAGCCTTCAACTCGGTTTTGGCTCAGGTCATGATCTCAGGGTCATGAGACTGAGCCCTGTGTGGGGCTCTGCGCTCAAGGTGGAGTCTACTTCAGATTCTCTCTTTCCTTTTCCCTCTGTTCCTCTCCCACTTACGTACCTGTGCTCTCGCTCTATAAATAAAATAAAAATCTTAAAAAAAATTAGAATACATAAAGAAATCTTACAACTAACTCAACAACAAAAGATAAATAACCTAATTAAAAAAATGGGCAAAGGGTCTGAATAGACATTTTTCCAAAGAAATATAAATGGCCAATAAGCACATGAGAAGATACTCAACATCATTAGCCAACAGAGAAATGCAAACCAAAACCACGAGATACCACTTCATATCCACTAGGATGGCTAGAAAGAAAAAAAGTGACAAGGAGTTAACTGTGCTGGTGAGGATATGGAGAATTGGAACCCTCACACATTGAGTGTAAAATGGGGCAGCTGCTCTGAAAAACAGTGTGGCAGTTCCTCAAAAGGCTAAACATAGAAAAAATCATATGACCCAGCACAATTCCACTCCTAGGTATCTACCCAAAAGAAATAAAAACATTAAGTCCATATAAAAACTTGTATACAAATATTCATAGCAGTGTTTACAAAAGCCAAAAAGTGGAAACAAGCCAAATACCTATCAACTGATAAACAAATAAATAAAATGTGGTATATCCATACTATGAAAAACTATTCGGCAATAAAAAAGAATGAAGTATTGATACATGTCACTATATAGATGACCCTTGAAAACATTATGCTAAGTGAAAAATACCAGGGACAAAAGACCAGATATATGATTTCATTCATATGAAATGTCCAGAATAAGTAAATCTAGAGACAGAAAGTAGATTAATGGTTGCCTAGGGGGAGGAGAAATTGGTAGGAAATGGGGAGTGACCATCAAGGGGTAGAGTGTTTGTTTTGGGGGCAAAAAATGGTTTTAAAACTGTTGAGTATACTAAAATGATTGAATGGTACAATTTATTTATTTTAAAAAGATTTTATTTACTTATTTGAGAGAGAAAGAGAGAGAACAAGCAGGGGGAGTTGCAGAGAGGGAGAAGCAGGCTCCCCACTGAGCAGGGAACCCGACATGGGGCTTGATCCCAGGACCCTGGGATCATGACCTGAGCCAAAGGCAGACGCTTAATCGACTGAGCCACCCAGGTGCCAATGGTATACTTTAAATTAATGAACTTGGTATGTGAATATCTTATTAAAAAAAGTAGATGCTCAGTAAGGGTATAATCAAATGGTTAGTAGAATTTTTTTTTTTTTTAAAGATTTTATTTATTTATTTGACAGAGAGAGATATAGCGAGAGCAGGAACACAAGCAGGGGGAGTGAGAGAGGGAGAAGCAGGCTTCCTGCCGAGCAGGGAGCCCGATATGGGACTCGATCCCAGGACGCTGGGATCATGACCTGAGCCGAAGGCAGACACTTAACGACTGAGCCAACCAGGCGCCCGGTTAGTAGAATTCTTAATTCTATTTAATTTATTGAGTGCTACTTATATCCCAGGCATGGTGTTCAACTTTAGGGATAATACAAACATGACTAAGATGTGCTCACTATTCTCAAAAAGCTTTAGTTTTATAATTGGCTAGAAAGTGGAATTTAATAAACTGAGTGTGTTTTCTTTAGATCCCACTAAGGAATTCAAATTGCCAAATTAACAAACTATTTCAAAATGATCTCTTCTAAAATAAATCATATCCAAGGACAATATCAGGGAGGTTCAAGTAAATTTTAGACATAGTATCCCATCATGTTACTCACTAAGGACTTACTAAACATCTACGCGGAATGTACTGGGTAACAGACACAATTTTTTTTTTTTTAGATTTTTATTTATTTATTTATTTGAGAGAGAGAGAGAGAGAGAGAGAGAGAAAAACAGCATGAGAGGGGAGAGATCCAGAAGGAGAAGGAGGCTCCCCGCTGAGCCGGGAGCCCGATGTGGGACTCGATCCCAGGACTCCGGGATCATGACCTGAGCCGAAGGCAGTCGCTTGACCAACTGAGCCACCCAGGCACCCCCTAGGTAACAGACACAATTTAATCTCAACTCTATACCATTTTACTTAAAATATTTTAATACCGGGGCGCCTGGGTGGCTCAGTTGTTAAGTGTCTGCCTTCGGCTCGGGTCATGATCCCAGGGTCCCGGGATCGAGCCCCGCATCAGGCTCCCTGCTCAGCGGGAGGCCTGCTTCTCCCTCTCCCACTCCCCCTGCTTGTGTTCCCTCTCTCGCTGTCTCTCTCTCTGTCAAATAAATAAATAAAATCTTTAAAAAAAAAAAAACTTTAAAATATTTTAATACCTGGTTCTCTTTTCTGTTTTTTCTCCAACCTTTGTTTCAGACCTTCTAGTTCGATACTGTCTTCTGGAGGGCTCCCTTCAGTGTTTTCATTCTAAAAGAGAGCAAGACAAAGATGGTCAAGTTCTGCTAACTTATTATTTGGAATAATGTAAGGTCAAATATACAAATATATATCTGGTCAAAGAGTGATTTTTTTTCTTTAAATTTTGCTTAAGAGCTCTGTAAAGGTATGGGTATGACTTTTTCAATATACTTAAACATTAAAAAAAATATATCAGGCTCACAGGAAAGCAAAGTTATGATTAGATATAGGATTCTCTAACCCTAACTGCAAACTATGGGATTAGAAATTTTATATCATTTGTTCAATTTTAAGCCAAAATAAGTTTTAAGTATTTATGTATAACTTTTCAAGAGTAGTACCTTAATTTTCTTTTTAATTTTCTTTTCTGCCTCTGCTTTCATCTCTACGGTCACTCGGGGGATGACTCTTCTCCCGGACGGAGAAGGCAAAACTTCAGCCATTTGTGTTTTTTTCCCCTTTGCTTTCCCCCCTTTCCCAGGAAGTCCGATTTGTTCTTCTTGTTTTTCCTTTGTTTCAACAGCCTATAAAAGGGGTAAAAGAAAGCAAGTTTATAAGTCAATAAAGACTACAAAATCTAGGCTACTTTATAGGAATAGAATAAAAGGCCAGTTAAACTGATTCCAATTTATTACATCTTAAGATAAATTTTTTTCTTTGATTTATGTATGTATGTAATCTCTACACCCAGTGTGGGGTTTGAACTCACGACCTTGAGAGATCAAGAGTTACATGCTCTTCTGACTGAGCCAGCCAGGCACCCCACATCTTAAAGTAAATTTGTGATAAGCTGTGCCAAAACTAAGTATGCCATCAGTAATAGTGAAGATATAATTAAGGCCCACTTTGACAAGTGTGGACACCAAAGATTGGGTTCTACTCTTGATTCTACCATTTAAGCTTTCTGAAGATAAAAAGGGGAAACTGTGTTAGGGATAAAATACTTAGATACATATACACATATTTGTAAACTCAAGTAAGAAGTGAAAGGATGGGATTCCACTTGCACATCCATACCGAAGTATAATAATATAAAACTGCATGTTAAGCATTTTAGCTTAATTTATGAAATGCTTTTTCTTATCTTAAAATAGTGTTGGAAAACAAAGCATATTAGTGAGATTTAGGTAACAAAGTATCTTCTGAAACTACTGATTAGCTAGCCCTGAAGGTAAACATCTTTGTCCTTTTAGATTGACTTGGGAGACTGTGTTGGTCTTTTTCCATATTTAAGTAAATATTCTTATTCCATACTTATTCCCACTAAGTCAGAAATCAACTCCTACCCTTTCCTCTCTTTGTCCAAAAAATTCTAGGCAGTACGCTTCTGGCCATCATTTACTTTATTCTAACAATCTGTTCTTTCATGTGTTATCTTGGAATGTTTCCTTATGCCTCTTGTATTCTTTCTATTGCTAATTGTGAAATTTCTTTTTTTAAAGATTTTATTTATTTATCTGAGAGCGAGAGAGAGAATGAGCACGAGTGGGGGGAGGGGCAAGCAGACTCCCTGCTGGGCAGGGAGCTGGACTCGGGGGTCGATCCCAGGACCCTGGGATCACAACCTGAGCTGAAGGCGGACGCTTAACTGACTGAGCCACCCAGGCGCCCCCAATTGTGAAATTTCTTGACAAAGAGGTATATTGCTAGAATGTACTATTTCATTAATAAAAACTCTAACATTGGCAATTATAAACTACACACCTCCAGCTCTTCAATAAAAGCAGCCAAGTCTTCTTTCCACAAATCTGATGGACTCTTTCTCTTTAATGTTTCTAGCTCTTGCTCCTTCATAAGATAGACAGAAAATTAAGAGTTAATTTACAGGCATAAATAGCACACAATTTTCATGAAGCACAGTTTGTCTTTCACCATTTGAATAACTGAGCAATATGTTACCCTCCACCAACAACTCACTTTTTCATTTCTCAGCTTGCACAGTTCATCCTTCTTCTCCTTGGTGAGATACCAAAGAGGCATATCAAGAAGGTAGTTGAAGGTTGGTCCAGAGTCTCTTACAGAGTCACTCTTTTCAGCTTCATTTTCATTGTCACTCTCTTCATTCTCTTCTTCATCTGGTACCTAGAGAAATTAAAATGTAGCTTTAACAGGAATTATGAAACAGAGACATTAGGTTATATACAGTCTTCAATAACATAGAAAATGCTAACCGAGAAATTACCTTTAGCTGGGCTTCTTTCCAAGCCTTCACGGGATCTGAATCATATCCCCTCTGAATCAGAACTTTAATTAATTCTTTCTTAGGCTTATTTTCTATTAAAAAATGTAAACAGAGATAATGGTTTTGAGCAATATTTTAGGAAAGGAATAGGTTTTACCATATTAATTCAAAAGATTAAAACTAAAAATTGGGGCGCCTGGGTGGCTCAGTCGTTGGGTGTCTGCCTTCGGCTCAGGTCATGATCCCAGGGTCCTGGGATCGCCCCCCGAGTCAGGCTCCCTGCTCCGCGGGAGTCCTGCTTCTTCCTCTCCCACTCCCCCTGCTTGTGTTCCTGCTCTCGCTATCTCTCTCTCTGTGAAATAAATAAATAATCTTTAAAAAAAAACAAAACTAAAAATTAAACTGTCTTTGTCTTGCATAAATCTGTACATCCTGGTTTAGAGAGAAGTCTTTTTCCTAAACCACTGACAAATGTAAATTACCACAAGTGGGACAGTCAAATCACATGAAATTGTTGACCTAATTATAATCTTAAAAGAACAGAAGACAATCAAACCTTTTTTTCTGATAAGTCTCTACCTCAATTATACTCCCTTTTAAAAATTTTAACATTTGATTGGGCAAGATTTCAGTGCCACCAACCGAAACATTGATTGGGTTGCAACACACAGATTGCACCCATTCCCTTTTTCTAGAGTACCTCTCTTCCAATGACTATTGCAGTCAATTTATTACACTTTGAGGGATATTAAGTTACTAGCTACAAGATATTTCAGAATGAATTTCTGAGTACCATCTTTTACCAATTAACTTGACACAGATTACATGTTTAGGCCCTCTACATTTTTATACTCAAGAAGACTGCATAGTGCCATTATTCCTTAAATTCCTGTCAACAAGACACAACTTTTACTTTCTGTTCTTTGAAGGATGTCCATTATCACTCATTTTAGCTTTGCCTTAGGCAATAATTCTATGAAATTAAGGGGTGGTTATGCTAGTGTTATTAGTTTTAAAAAATATTCACGAATTTGGGGTGCCTGGGTGGCTCAGATGGTTAAGTGTCTGCCTTCGGCTCAGGTCATGATCCCAGGGTCCTGGGATCGAGTCCCACATCGGGCTTTCCGCTCAGCGGGGAGCCTGCTTCTCCCTCTGCCTCTCCTCTCTCTCTGTCTCTTATGAATAAATAAATAAAATCTTAAAAAAAAAAAAAAAAAAAATTCACGAATTTGAACATGTAACTATTAAGTTAAACATTTTTGTGTACGACCAGAAAATTATTCTGTGATCACCAGGAACGCGTGTTGCCATGTTTTGGAATTTGCTACTATAACCCATAAGTTTGTTGCCTAGCTTTCCTAGTTAGCTCTGGCCAGGGTTGAGCTATTTTTTTTTTTTTTAACTTCCTTACAACCCAGCTTTTATCAAAACTGTTTCCTTCCTGGTCACTTAAACCCTGACTTAGTTGCTTCTAGAATGTCTTAAAAAAAAAAAAAATTCCAAGACATGACTCTTTCAGTCTTCAGTACACAATTTAGTTGTAATATAAGCCATTTATAATCTTCCTTCTGGCCTTTTTCTCCCCTCTCAGACTTAACATCTCTTCTCTTGATCACTTTACACAGGTTACCTTTCGATCTCTCTATTCTCTGTCTAAATGTCAACTAAATCTTGATTTATCAAGATGTTCAATCTAAGAAAAGCTATCTTTTCCAAACTGTAAATGACTGGGTATTTAAAAGAAATGCTTGTATAAGTGACCAGCTGAACTAAATGATTTTGCCCTCCCTCCCCACCATTACTCTTCCAAAATGTTTAAAGTTTGGCATAACTGTAGTTTTAGTACAGACAGTTATTAATCCAAAAACATACCAATGATTATTTTGCCATCTATTTTCTCTAAGATAAAGCGAGCCTGATTGTTCAGTTTAGCAGATTCAGCACCAAGCATTCCTAGAAGCCATTCTTTTCTTAATCCATAATATTTAAGCCTGAGTTCAAAGAAGTCTCTTAGAATATCCAACACTGTGTCGTATTTCTTTAAACATCCTACATGGTCAAAAAGCACCTAGGAAAGAAAAACAAGATTATAAAGCCAAGAACAGATAAATTGGCTAAACTTTAATGGTTTTAGAGAAAAGACTTTATTCTTCAAAAATATAAAAGTATTCTAGGATTTCCTTTTAAAATTGATATTAAACTTTAATATAAATTGAAACATGAGTACCTCTCATAAAATAAGACATACCATAGAGTTGCATGTGAGACTAGTTTGGAGTTTGAATACTTTGTGTAGTCCCACTCTCTCTGCCTCTGCCAGTTTCTCTTCAGTCATTTTCACAACAAACTTCACAGTAGTGTCTGTATGGTATTCCCTATAATCTGTTATGAGAGGTGGTGTCTTCTCAGTTCCATTCAACATAGGTTCTAGAACCTGTTCTTTATATGTCTAAAGAAAGATATAATCCTTTTGTAAGTGTCTAAAATACAGGCTTAGGAGTAGTCAACAAGTAGTAGTAGTACAAAGTGTTTCCCCGATCACAAAAATCAAAGAAGAAATCCACAATTACTTACCTGGGTCCATGTTCTGATAGGAAGCTCTGAGATTTCAATGGTTGTGGAATTAAGAATAGCCACTTCACCACTAATCACATATTGATTTGGAGCCAGCTCTTCAATAGTACCCTTGAAGTTCTTGTAACTTGGAAGCTAAATTGGTATTTTAAAGAAGAATAGGTTTTCTAAATGTGACACTAAAAAATAGAAATCCCAACAGCATTAAACAATAAATCTAACGAACATTAAAGTATGAAATAAATTTTATATGTGTCCTCTTTAACTATATAGTCTACTGAATTGAAACCGGAGAAAAATGAAGGATGCTTATATACACAGAATAGTTACCATTGGCAAAGGTTCTTGTCCATCCATCAAACGCCTGATATTATTTACAACTTCACGAATATCAAAGTTGGGGATTTTGCAGGACCACCCAGTACCGATTCCTTCAGCACCATTTATCAGCACCATGGGTATAATAGGAATGTACCATTCAGGTTCAACACGTTGATTGTCATCATATAAAAACTTCAATGTGTGATCATCTTTTGGTGGAAATAACAACCGAGTCAAAGGGCTAAAGAAAACAATCAAAGAATGTTATTTTACAAAAATACTGACTTTGATACTTAACTTGTGAAAGGACATGTGTTATCTTATATCTATGCATGAAAATTACTTTGGCTTTACTTGCTGACTAACAGTATTTATTTAACAGTATTTAGCACTTTGTATGTGCCAGGTACCACAGACATAAAGTCTCTAAGGAGCTCACATTCTACTACAGGGAGACAGACAATGCACATACATTTTTGTCAGGTGGTGGGTAAATGCTAAGAAGAAAGAAAAAATAGGTAAAAGTGATTGAATGATGGAAGGTGCTAAGGAATGGTAACACTTTCTGAAAGGATGACATTAGAGTGAAGAAATTGAGAATGAGCCACCATGTGGTTATCTGGAGAAAGGGTATTGTAAGCAGAGGGACCAGTAAGTAAAAAGCCCTGAAGAGAGAGTGTGCTTCGCGTCTCTGAATATAGGCAGAGGCCAGGTGTTTTTGAAACAGAGACAGTATGAGATGGAGTCAAAAGATATGGGGAGTGGGCACATAGATCATGTAGGTCCTTTAGATTTTACTCTAAACGAAAAAGTTGGAAGGTTCTGAACCAGAGTGATCTATTTGAAAAAAATTAGTTGGCTGCCATAAGAAAGCAGGATGGTAGACTATATTATAGTACTTTAGATAACTGGGGTGCCTCAGTAAATATTGAGAGGGTAGTCAGCTATGAGATTCAGGGTTGGAGCTGTTGAAACTAGATGGATGGGTAATCATCTACGGATGGCAAGTGAGTGTGGCTAGTGGAAAGAGAACTAATGAAGGAGCTTTGGGGCAGGCCAGTAGTTAGAGGCTGGAAAGATGAGAAGGACCCAGCATAGACGACAAATAAGGAAGAAAGCCAACAGTCTGGTATCTTGGAGGACAAATAAGAGTTTCAAGGAAGATGAAGTGATTAGCTAATGCTGCTGAAAGGTTGAATAAAATGAGAGTAGAAAATTGACCATTCATGATGTACTTTCCATAGACTTATAAAGAGTAAAATTTCAACTGTGGTATTTAGGAAGAATTAAGCTCTTCTTTACTCTGACCCCAAGTCTACAGCAGGGTTTCTCAACCTGGGCATTATTGATATTTTGGGTCAGATAATCCTTTGTTATGAGGGATATCCCATGCATTGTAGGGTATTTAGCAGTAGCTCTGGTTGCTGCCCACTAGATGTAGCACAGCTCCCCTAGTCACGACAATCGAAAATGTTTCCAGACATTACTACGTCTCCTGGGAGATGGGGTGGTGGTGCAAAATCTACCCTGGTTGAGAACCACTGCTCTGCACGATGGAAGTGAAGAAAATATAAGAAATGGAAGTAAAAACATTTAGTTTGGCAAGGAAACAATACTTTTAAGAAATTCAGGCACGGCTATCAAACTAAAATAGACTTTAGACTTTCTGCTTCTTGTAAGGAGTAGCAAAATTAAACTTAAGTGAGCTAGTTTTTAAAAAGTTAATACTGTAAGCATCTACATCAAAAGTACATTTTCTGATTAACTGCATTTTTATATTTTTTGTCAACTAAATGTCACATTAGTTCAAAATTGGAAATGGCAATTCACTAGAAATTTTTTTTTAAAAGTTGAATATATTTTTTTTATTATGTTCAGTTAGCCAGCATATAGTACATTATTAGTTTTTGATGAACTCACTAGAAATTGAAGTTATACCCACCTGAGCATTGTGAAGATGTATCGAGGACTAGCAGAATCCTTGCCACCATGCAGCCTAGTACCAAACTGACCAATGGGCTGCAAGAGGTTCAGATTATTGCTACCCACAAAATTCTGAGCCAAATTGATAATGGTCATCATTAGTGACATCTGGGGGTGGAAAAAGATTAGTTAATCTGATCTGTAGGCTTCTAATAATATATGTCCATTATTATGACTAAGCCTCACTATAATCCTATAAGGTTTTATGAGATATAGATGTTTATTGACTCTTCCCAGATAATTACATGGCAGATGTACCTAAACTCAAGACTTCTGGCTCCAAGTTCAGGGGTCTTGCCTTCCAATAATTTCTATCAAGTCCTATTCAACCTTGAAGGCATAGCTCTTCTCTTCACCTCAGCAGAATGAAATATTTCCTCTTTGTGTTATAACACTTTGCTCATTTCTTTCCTTTTTTTTTTTAAAGATTATTTATTTATTTATTTGTCAGAGTGAGAGAGAGCGCTAGAGAGCACACAAGCAGGGGGAAGCATCAGGCAGAGGGAGAAGCAGGCTCCCTGCTGAGCAAGGAGTCCCATGCGGGACTCAATCCCAGGACGCTGGGGTCATGACCAGAGCTGAAGGCAGACGCTTAACCGACTAAGCAACCCAGGCATCCCGACACTTCGCTCATTTCTATTCTAGCATGCATCACTTTATTCAATAGTGTGTGTGTGTGTGTGTGTGTGTGTGTGTGTGTGTGTGTGTGTGTGTTGGCTAATTAAATTGTGATTATACCTTGAGTAAGGAACACACTTGTTTTTATATACCTGGTACATGGTAAGCATTCGACAAATGTTTGTTGTGTGAACATTTACTAAACGCCTACTATGTTTTTTTTTTTTTTTTAAGATTTTATTTATTTATTTGAGAGAGAGAATGAGATAGAGTATGAGAGGGGGGAGGGTCAGAGGGAGAAGCAGACTCCCCGCTGAGCAGGGAGCCCGATGCGGGACTTGATCCTGGGACTCCAGGATCATGACCTGAGCTGAAGGCAGTCGATTAACTGACTGAGCCACCCAGGCGCCCACGCCTACTATGTTTTGATTGAAAGCAACAAGCAAGACGATCATTACATTTAAAGCTCTAGAAACCTATAGGCAACCTAGTTCTTTAAAATAAAATGAATACAAAAAAGCAATTAATCAAAAAATAAAAAAGGAATATATGTTTGTATAAAATCAAACAACTCAGAAATACAAAAAATTGGCAAGTTGTCCTTTTTAACTGACAGATTTAACCAAAGTTAACAACCTGGAGCACACCCTTCTAGGTATTTTGCTTTAAGTACTGGTCTGGCTCTTTTTCTCCCCACTGACAATGGACTATGGATATTCTCAATGTTAGTACACACAGATTTACTTCAGTTATATAATTGATTCCAGGCATAGATGTATCACAATCAACAATTTTCCAGTTGATTGACATCTTTAATGTCTAAATTTTAGCATCACAAAGGTATATTAAACATCACTAAATATCTTCGAACATAGATCCTTACAGACTTATGAGTCTCCTTACCAGAATATTATTTTTATTTATTTATTTTTTTATTTATTTATTTTTTTTTTAAAGATTTTGTTTATTTATTTGAGAGAGAGAGAATGAGAGAGAGCACATGAGAGGGGGGAGGGTCAGAGGGAGAAGCAGACTCCCTGCAGAGCAGGGAGCCCGATGCGGGACTCGATCCAGGGACTCCAGGATCATGACCTGAGCCGAAGACAGTCGCTTAACCAACTGAGCCACCCAGGCGCCCTTTTTTTAGAAATAGATTTGTTAGGTTAAAGGATAAGCACATTTATAGTTTGACAGATTTTACCAGACTTCACCAAATTGCCTCTACTATGGATGAACAAGTGTTCATCTCACCAAGTACTCTGTTTGGAAAATAATTTTGCAGGTATCATTGCTATAATGCTTTCTGGAAACATTATGGATTGTGTGTTTACCTCACCATGATGATAAGAGGACATCTCAGCCACTGACCCAGCTAACTGGGCAACTTTCACCTCTCGCTTGTCATTCCGTTTGAAACAGGTAAACAAAACCTTTCTTTGACCTGGTTTCAAGCCTTCAAAATGAAAGAAGTACAAATATTAGTATACTCAACCTAACCATTTATGGACATTGATTTCTGTGTACGATAAAAACAGGCTAACATATTGGAACTTACCATCCACCATAGATGGGATAGATCTCTCGTTATCAGAATTTGAGAACAGGATAAGTTCCTTATTTATGAAGTCATTGTATGTCAGATATGTGGTAGTTTGTCCATACAAGTAATCCTGAGGGACCAAAGAGAGTTATTACATGATCTAGTTTAAAAAAGATCATTGATTTTAACAATGCTTAACATCAAAAATAAAGAAATCTTTCAGCATATCAATTCTATGATAATTCTTAAGTCCCTCAAAGATAAAGAATTATGTAGAAGTATTTTAAAAGGTTTTAAAGATAAAGCAAATTTAATTGCTGCACAATTAGGAAAAACTGCATTGCCTTTTTAATTTTTCAGTCCCCATACATTTATGCAGCAGTCTAGATAAGCACATTCATATATAATTATCTATTATTAAATTTTTTACTGAAGCAATTAGTCATTGTGTTGTAAGATATATAAGATTTTTTTTTTTTTAGATTGAGAGAGTGAGCGAGCAAGCACGTGAGTGGGGGTGGGGAGAATCCCAAGCAGGCTCCTAGCACAGAGCCCCATGTGGGGCTCGATTTCATGACCCTGAGATCACAACCTGAGCCAAAATCAAGAGTTGGACATGCCCGACTGAGCCACCCAGGTGCCCAGATATATAAGATTTTTACCTCAGGAAGGCCAAGTAACTTCCGTTGCCTTCTATCCTCCATGAAATGAGTTAACCATTCCTTTCGATCATCTATCTGTTTCTTGCTAAAGGCCTACACATTAGAGGTAAAAAAGATGTCACTGGTACGAACAATCTCCCAAAATCTCTTGTATAAAAACTAAACAAAAATAAACTCAGTTTCCTAAAACATGTCCCTTTCTCTAGGACATGCTTACTAAAAACATTCTATATTCTATAAAACATTCTATTATATAAAAATTTATATGTTTCAATTGACTAGCTAAAGTAGTGACTTACAAAACTAGAATGTATGTATGAAACAGAACTCAAACTGACCAGGCTGATGGCAGCATCATCTTCAGGACCAGAATATTTGAATTGAATACGATGTCTTTTCATATCTGCAAAGTATTCTTTAGCTTCTTTTGATGTGCTGGTGCCCAAACCTACACAACCAAGAATATCAAGTTACTCCATATAATCTTGTACAATGGTATATAAAAAATGAGAAGTTCTATATGGGTTTCCTTACAAACCTTTGTAGTACTTGACTTTCCATTTTTTATGATTTGGAGTAGAACTCTTCCATTCTTCAAATTCAGGAAGGCTATAGAATGCCATTTCTTGTTTGTTTTTAGACACCTATGGTAAAGAATATGTTGCTGTGGTTTTGCACACTGCTGAGTCCCCTGTATACCATATAACACTGGGGTTATATGCGTATAAAACGTTGAGTAAGGGCCTTAAAATATCCATTATGGTAATTTAGAAGTTAATATACCTTTACAATGGGAGTGATAAATTCTTCCAGAAAACGATGCCGTAGAAGAGAGGGCCAGTTGTGATGGATAAAATTAATCAGCAAGCCTTTGATATGGGAACCATCTTGGTCCTAGAAATATGTGGAAAGCCAAAACACAAAAGAATTATTTTGAAACTAAAAAAAAAAAATTATGATTGACCTACTGGTAATTTCTCTAAAATTTTTCTTTTAAAAAAAAGAAAAAGGCTATTTAAATCCACTCACTTAACCTGTATATGTAACACACATGTGATGAATAAAGCTCCAAGTTAAGTAATTTCCTTCCACAGCAGGAAATGCAACAATTAAAACATGTTTAATTTAGTGTAACAATCTAAAATATTTGAAAGCAAATCTGACCTGATCTGTCATAATCATTATCTTTCCATAACGAAGAGTCTTCAATGAATCTTCATCTTCATAGTTTTTCTTGTACTGAAGACCCACAATCTTGATGATATTGTTAATTTCGGCATTTTCCATGATCTGAAATAGACATATACCAAAAAAGGTAATGTTTGTTTATAAATTTGAAAAGAAATAGCAGAGTATATGTTGTTTGGGCTTTCTTGAGCTCCAGTATTTTCAGTTATTATTAGCCTATATTTTAGTCAGAAAGATCTGTTAAGATATGCTACAATGTACCCGATTTCTTAAAATAAGAACAATAAACTGAAACTTATTTCATAATGCCCAGTGAAGGGAATGAAATACAAGCATGAAATCCTGCATTATAAAACTGGGTTTAGATTTTAAAGATGGTTCTACCTGTTTATGAGAAGCTTCTCGAACATTGAGTATTTTTCCTCTAAGTGGGAAAACCCCATATTTGTCTCTCCCAACTACACCAAGGCCTGAAACAGCCAAAGTTTTAGCTGAGTCTCCCTCAGTCAGGATAAGTGTACACTCACTGGAGTTTCGACCCCCTAAAATAAAAATACACAAATTAATATTGGCACATTTAGTTCAACCTCAACTCAGACGTGCTATCAATAGTTTTGTGATAAAAACACTAATAGATATTAGAACTAATGTTCATAGTAAAAAAAAAAAAAATCCTAGTTTCTTAGACGATTTTTTTTAAAAGACTTTATCTCCACATCCAACATGGGGCCTGAACTCACAACCCTGAGACCAAGAGTTATATATTCCAATGACTAAGCCAGCCAGGCACCTCTCTTATGCTAATTTCTTGTGACATTTATACTGTTGCTGAACACTCATTTGATCATATTATGTTAAAAATATTTGTTAGTGGGTGCCTGGGTGGCTCAGTTGGTTAAGTATCTGCCTTCAGCTCAGGTCATGATCCCAGGTTCCTGGGATCAAGTCCCGCATCGGGCTCCCTGCTCAGCGAGAGTCTGCTTCTCCCTCTACCCTTCGCCCCTGCTTGTGATAGCTCTCTCTCTCAAATAAATAAATAAAATCTTAAAAAAAATTTTTGTTAGTGATGGGGTTTAGAACACACTACCCCAAAACAGGGCACTTGGCATATTGAATATTTTAAGCTGAAGGAGTTTGAGAAAATGCTAGAAGCAAGTTCTCTCTGACCTCATTCCCCAACTTTCTACCCTGAAGCAGGTCACGAGGCCCTCATGTGAGAAGTGCCCTCCATATACCACAGAGGAAGGGAACATTCTTATCTTTCAGAGTGACACTGAAAAGAATGTGAATGAACAGGCCTCACTGAGCTTCCCCCAGTTTACTATACTTAGTTCATACTCTGCCCTTATCATATCTTTCCACTCTTCCTCACACCTGACAAAAATGCTCAGGTTTAACCACTTCTTTGGGTCTTCATTTTCCTATGAAAACTCCTGTGTCAAGTAAAGTTTATATTAAATAAATTTGTATGTTTTTCATCATTTAACCTGTCTTTGTCAGTTTCATTTTCAGACCCAGACAGGAACTAAGAGGGTTAAGGAAAATTTTTTCCTCCCCTACATTAGGTAATAGATCACTACATATTCTTTTTTTCTTTTTTTTAAAGTAGGCTCCACACCCAGCATGGAGCCCAAGGCAAGGCTTGAACTCACGACTCAAGATCAAGACCTGAGGTGAGATCATGAGTCAGACTTTTAACCGACTGAGTCACCCAGGCACCCTAGATCACTACAAATTCTTATTTTATACTCTTAATAGTCATCTCAACATTACTGTAACAGCCAAAAATTAGAAATGATCTAAATGTTCAATAACAGGGAATTGGTTGATTATTAACCATATAAAAACATTCTGTTGAATATTACATGTTGAGTGGGAAGTATCCACGGTATGCTGTTAATGAATAAAACAAATACCTGAACCACAAGATTTAAAGTTTAGAAGCATTATTAAATGTGTACCTGCATCATTGGCATCATCGAGTTTGGGAATTCCCTTGATTCTGTTATGTTTTACAGCTGAACACTTCTTGTTTAATTGGACTTGGGCCTTAAACTTCACCCAGTTTAGTATGCTTTCCACAATACCACAGCCAGTTGCCTGAAAATGAGAAGATTCATGTTAGGGAAGAAGCATCTAGAATACAAATGAGCTCCTATAAAAATAATTCAAAGTTTTAAAGGAGGTAAAAAATAATAATAATTTTCAGACTGAGTATGAGGATGACATGTCTTCCTGTCTTAGGTTATCATAACTGAGGGAACTGGTTCCCTTGAGTTCATTCATTCAGTAAATATTCACTAACTACATATTTACGTTGTGCTAGGCACTGAGATCCATGTTGGAGATTTAGTGGTTAAAACAAATTGGTCATGGTCGTTGTCCTCATGGACTTTAACAATAAGGAAGATAGAAATAAAATGAGAAATTCCGAGTGTGATGAGTGTTATGGATAAAAGTATGCTACATCTAATAACGTATGTCCAGGGAGAAGGGTAGAAAGTAAAGGCTTTCCTGAGGAAATGACATTGAAGATCTAAAGTAGCTAGCTAAGTGAGAAGCATTTCAGGCAGAAGGATTACCAAGTGGAAAAGCTCTAAGGAGGGGGAAGAGTACTAATGCTTCTGAGTAATTTGAAGGCAGTAGGACTGAAGCTTAGACAACACAGGAAAAAGTGGTACTGAGATGAGGTTGGAGATGGCAGGGTCTTGTAGGCCACATTAAAGAATTTGGACTTAAAACATTTTTCTTTTTTTTAAAGATTTTATTTATTTATTTGGCAGAGAGTAAGAGAGCACAAGCAGGGAGAACAGCAGAGGCAGAGGGAGAAGCAGGCTCCCCACTGAGCAGGGAGCCCTATGTGGGACCCAATCCCAGGACCCTGGGATCATGACCTGAGGCAAAGGTAGATGCTTAACTGCCTGAGCCACCAAGGCACCCAAAACATTTTTTTTTTAAAATTTTTAAAGATTTATTTGAGAGAGACAGAGAAAGAGTGTGTACAGTGGGGGGAGGGGCAAAAGGAGAGGGAGAGAATCCTAAGCAGACTCCCACATGAGCACAGAGCCCAATGTGCAGCTCTAGTGCAGCTCCATCTCACAACCCATGAGATCATGACCTAAGACAAAAATCACAAGTCAGATGCTTAACCACCTGAGCCACCTAGACGCCGCCCCTGAGTCATTTATTTTTTTAAAGATTTATTTTTAAGTAATCTCTATACCCAGCATGGGGCTCAAACTTACAACCCTGAGATCAAGAGTCACATACTCCACCGACTGAGTCAGCCAGGCGCCCTGGACTTTTTCTAAGAGTGGAAGTTACCAAAAGACTTCAAAAGAGAATGAAGACAAAAACGTGTGCTTTAAGACAAAAAGATTACTCAAGAGCATTGCAAAGAAAGGACTGAAATGTTATGAACATTAAGAATCGTTACAGTAATATAGAAAAGAGATGACCGTGAGAGGCTACTGAGGTATCCAAAAGATGAATCTTACTGATTGGATCAGAGGAGGCATGGGGTAAAGAGAAGGCTCCCAGGTTTGTTTATGCAGCCTAGTGGTTGGTTGGGGCCTTTTACTAAGACCGGAAATAGTTTTGTTTTTGCGGTGTGGGGAAGCTCCTTGTGTAGAGGTGAGTATGGAAAGAACTAATTCAGTTTTGGATGTGTCGACTGGGAGCCAACTTTAGGCAATGTTTAGTAAGCAGTGAAATGGGCTGAATGGTGACAAGGTAATGGGGAAATACAGGCATATGGATGGTAATTAAGGCTGTAGTAAGTCCAGTGAGGTGAAAAGCTATTTCTTTTTTTTTTTCAAAGATTTTATTTATTTATTTGAGAGAGAGAGAGAGAGATCACGAGCAGTGGGGAGGAGTGGAGGGAGAAGCAGATTCCCTGCTGAGCAGGGAGCCCGATGCGGAACTCGATCCCAGGACCCTGGGATCATGACCTGAGCTGAAGGCAGATGCTTAACCGCCTGAGCCACCCAGGTGCCCCTCATGAAAGCTATTTATTTCCTTTTCAGAGGCAGAAGACATGTAGGATGAATCTTGGTTTTTGCGGAGCAGAGAAGGGCAATGGACAATAAAGCAAGGTGCTTCTATTTCTTATTTCCCTGTAAGTATTTACAACTTTTTTTTAAAAGATTTTATTTATTTGAGAGAGTGAGCAAGCGAGAGAGAGTGAGTGAGCATGAGCAGGGGAGGAGTAGAGGGAGAGGGAGAAGCAGACCCCCCCGCTGAGGGGCTCAATCCCGGGACTCTGGGATCCTGACCTGAGCCGGAGGCAGACGCCCAACCGACTGAACTACCCAGGTGCCCCAGTACTCACAGCTTTGATGAATTTTTCACTTAATTGGCATGTCGATCCAAAGTTCTTGACTTGTAAAGTCATGTTTTCTTTTGTCTGAGAGTCAAAGGTTGGGTTTTCAATTAAGGCATTCACAAAAATCCACATGTGATTTTTCACCTGCAGGAAAGGTTGATATTACATAGCTAAAAACTTATGCTTTATTTATAGCCTTTCTCTTCTTCCTTGACTTTAGAAAAAGAAAACTGTGCTAAAATACCATACCTGATGTGCTTTTACTGCAACACCACCCTTGTTCTTCTTCTTCACAACATCAACAAGTTTAGTCACAATCTGATCAGCTACATAATCAACATGTCTGCCACCCTAATGGGGAAAAATAACAAATTGTAAAGCTCAGGATCCTCAAAATTATAATAATGATCAAATACTAAAAAATGTAATTTAGCTTTCTTTATGCCAGGGCAGCCAAATATTCAAGCTCATTGTATTTATGAAAAACAGTAACACTTCTATGTAAAGATAAATCATGATTAATACAAAAATAAAATTACCTTGGAAGTAGCAATGCTGTTGACAAAGCTAATTTGCTGAAAGCCTTTTTCACTCATTGTTAAGCATACTTCCCACCTGGGGTTTACTTGTTCGTGGATAATTTTCAATGGATTGCCAGTTTCATCTACCTTATCCTTCAAATACATATCTACATAGCTACGGAATCCTTTTACCTGTACAGGAATTAAAAGTTATGGTATTAGAAAAAAGTTATAAAAAGTATTCAATGATAGACCATGAGGATTTTTCAAAACTAATGAAATGATGTTCACTGATGGGCATAAGAGAATGGTCATTAAAGGGCACAAAAGGATTCATTTAGGAGATTGTTTGAGAAAGACATTTCTTTAGTGAGTTTAAAAGAGCTAAGTAAAAAATGTGGCATACTGTTTTCTTTTCAGGAACGTATCTGAGAAGTGGTAAAAAAAAAAAAAATATGGGAGGAAAAAAAAAATCAATTTTGCCTCTGACAATGATCATATCAAGTCCCTCATTGCCCTTAACACCCTGGAAAATGCTTACTGGCAGCTTATTTCCATTGAGAAAGACTTTGACATCTTTGGTGGATCCAGCAATATCATATGCTCTTCTAACCATTAGTGCAACAATATCTTTATCTAGGCTTTGCATTTTAAACTTGGACAAGTCAGGCTGGAAGGTAATACATGTATAATCTTCCCCATTAAAGGGTTTGAGTTCCATCTCACCAGCTCTCCCCATGTTATCCATCCATGTCTGTGGAAGTAAAAAATAGGAAGATAAAAAATTCAAGTCTTTTCACAACAAACTAGAACTAAACACAAATTTATAAGTCCTAAAAAATAACCTAATTATGTTCACGAATAGTTTTCCATGATTTAATAGCCTATAAATTACGTTAAATTAAACCAACCACTAATGCTGTTATAAATTGCTAAAGTACAATTATAATTGAGGCACAAGATATTTATTTATACTTGCCTGTTTGAACATTTTCTTGTATTCTCTACTGGCTGTTTCCACAGTAAATTTGGTACTGAATATGTTACACAATTTGGCCCCATAGCCATTTCGACCACCTAAGCAAATAAATTTAAAATACTTTGTTATCACTGGAAATGCTAATCAATTATAGAGATTCATTCCAATATTTTTAACTTTTATGTCACAGTCATTTAAAAGATGTGTTTTCAGCAACAAATATGTTATTTTCCTCCATACTCTACCTGTTACTTTCTTTTCATCATCATCATAGTTACTAGAAGTTAGGAGCTGTCCAAAGATGAGAGCTGGGACATACATCTTCTCAACTTTGTGTTCAACAACAGGAATACCTTTCCCATTATTCCATATACTAATTAAATTGTTTTCCCTAAGAAAAGAAGAATGAAACTTTTATTGTAAAACAAATGGTAAACTAGTGCTTGATATTTTTTATACTTAAATATCATTATTCTTAAAATACAGAAATTCACAAGTCTCAATTTCTTTGACTCTTTTTCATACATATCTTCTGAAATTCAGCATCAACTACCTTTCCCACCATGCTTAGTTCCTGACATTCCTGAAATAGGAGCCAAGAGGGGAAAAAAAAATTAATCCTTTTCCAACACCTGGGCAGACACTGATAATGTTGAAAAAATATGAAATTTTAAAATGTTAGGATAAACAAAGGGAAATGATTTATGCCCAATGGAAAGGAAAAATTTGGAAACTATTATTTATACTGCTTTCTTTTTTGTTTTGTTTTTTAATATTTATTTATTTGAGCACGAGTGAGCGAACGCATGCACATGAGCGGGATGAGGGGGTGCAGAGGGAGAAGGAGAGAGAATCCTCAAGCAGACTCCTTGGAGGGAGGAGCCCTACCTGGGGCTCGATCCCAGGACCCTGAGATCATGACCTGAGCTGAAATCAAGAGTCTGACACTTAACCGACTGAGCCCCCCAGGTGCCCCTATTATACCACTTTTCAGACGATCATCTATCTGTACTGTCCTAGCTCCCTTAGTTTTCTCACCCAACAAAGCACATTGCAAAATAAATATGAAAGGGAAAAACATTACCAATTGTAAACTTCCCTGCTCACCAAAAAAATGCTAAAAATTTATTTGGACTTATTTCTTAGTTATTTTAAGTTAATTCTCATAAGCTAGTATAGTTTAGTTATAACCAGACAAACACTATGGATCTTATTCCAAGTAGTGCTCAGTATTATCTACAAAAAAGACTAAAACTAGCTCAACATTTTTTTAGACTATGGTATCAAGCCCTTAGGAGCATTCAGTACATCATTAACACACTTCCCCAAAGAAGCTAAAGCATAGTTTATGTCATAACTGATCAGGCTAATAAAAAGGTGAAACAAGCACCCTGAGTACCCACAAAGGGACACCCAGCATTTATAACCAGAAATGATGGATCCAATTATTCTCTATCACCACCTGCTGGTTTACTATTTGAATAGCATCATGAGAAAAAGTAAAAGCTCTAGACTCCAGAAAGCTTAGACTGAGCAATTATTGGAGATGCTTACTGAAAAATTTAGGGATGAAGTGTCATATGTCTGTAATTTATTTTGAAAGGACTCAAAAAATATAGATGGAGCAAATATGGCAAAGCATTGATAACTTGGATCTAGGTGGTAGGTATCATAGATTGTTCATTTTAGCATTCTGCTTTTCTGTGCTTTTGCAGAATTTCATTTACTAAAAAGGCCAACGTTAGTATAAATCAAAGTAAATGTAACTAACAGTGACAATGAACTATAACAAACAAAAGACCATGTAAGAGACTTACGGGTCAATTGTGACTCTAATACAAGACATTTTTGGGTCCCTTTGTTTGTTGTCTGCAGCATTGACTGAAAGAAAATACACATTGGTAAGAAATTAAATTAAAAAAAATTAAGATATAGAAAGAAAAAAGTCATATTAACGAGGCGTGAATTTAACATTTATTCACAGTACTATTTCTAGGAAAGAATTCAACTTGTTAGACTCCAGTAAACTGCCTCACCTTGCCAGCTATTGTTTGAAAAGATAGGAGCTCTGGTTATAGAGGGTTTGCTAGAAATGATACTTCTTATGAAGGATTTGACCAGTAGATCTTTATGTGAAAGAATTTACTCACCTAGGATCTCATCAAAGATTTTGTACAACCCAGGGACAAAGGTGACTTCCCTATAGTTAATGCCAATATCTTCATCGTAAACCCACATTTGCTAGAAATAAGGCAAAGAAATATAGTTACTTTTACCCTATATTTATTCTGTTTTATCATCATTACTATAAAGTCTTCTGGATTAAATACAATATAGATACGATAGCTTAGGCCAGTTCCCGTGACATTCAGAGTACATGGAATATATAGAAAATTCACCTGGAAAAGTATACATTTTAACTACTTCGTAACTGCATTTAATTACTTGGTTTTACCTGGGTCACTAATTCCACAGAGCCAATGTAGGTGTCTGGGCGGAGCAAAATATGTTCCAGTTGTGTTTTCTTTTGATAGATTCTTTCAATAGACAGTCTTTTCTTAGCATCTTCATTTTTCTTTGTTTTGCTGATTTGCATATTTTCATTTACAGGCTAGCAATTTTAGAAAATTGTAGAAAAGGGATGTTTAATCGGAGGTTTATTAAAAACTATAAACAAAACACCCACCGTAATGATTTACGCACTATGTGTCATCACACATAGTGATGTGTAATCACAATCTTTTACCAGGTATTGGTGCAGTTTACATCATTTTGTACCAACACGGCAATTTAAGTTAACTGCAGCCAAGTTCCCAGGTGTCAGTTTGAATAAACGTATATTATCTCATCCAAGTGCATGTGACATGGAACTATTTTCCTTGAATGTTTTAGATGTCATCAATAAAATACAACCCACTTCTTTCACACATTCCACAGATATTTACTGAGTGCCTGCTATGCCCCAGGTACATAACAGATTCTGGTCAGCAGCAGTTTGGGAGCCCATCGATTCAATCCTTTGAATCGTTTTGAACACAGGAAGGACATATTTTGAGCAAGTCGGGCCTGCCGGCTCCTCACTGGGAACATCGTGCCATGCTCTGCACCTTCCAAGGTCAGGGGCATTCAATCCCATTTTCCACCGGAGGGTAGGAAAGTATCTGACTGTGCTGCTTGAAGTCACACGCGGGCCATAATAAAACGGGCCAGTTGAATACTGGCCCTAGAGACAGTAAAACGGAACCCAACACCCCAGAAGCCAGCCAGCGTAGCCAATATTTCACTACTAGCACCATAAAGGGGGGCTATCCACTTCACGATCACTCCGAGCCCAGGAGACCCGGGGCGACGCGGAATACCCGCTCCCAGCCGGCGGCGAACGGACCACAGCCCGGGAGCCTAACCCTTCACCGGCAGCCAGAGGGATGCGGGGCAGCGCTGAGCCTCCACGACCCGCCCCTTCCTCGAGCTGTACCTGCAATGGTGACACCTCCATAGTGACGGTCGTGAAGGGGCTCGAGAACCCTGCAAGCGACTAAACCGGCGGGACCGTCGAGACCACCGCGTAGCAAGCCGCTTCTCCACAGACGCTCGTCGGTTAGAAGAGCTCTTCCAGTCGCAATTGAACCTTCCTGTAGCCCGCCCAAACCAGATAAGCCAATCTCTGACTCGCTCTCACAGGTTCCGTCCCGAGGAGCCAATCGTAGCTGGCTTTTTATATTCACCAATGAACGTCTGAGTTGTCCGGGGGCCTGTTTGAACAAACCAATTACGCAGAAGAAGGCGGGACTAGAAGGGTTTCAAAAGGCACCACTCGGAGTCGTCGCGGACAGACTGACAGGAAACCTGGCCAATGAGGAGGGGCTTATTTGTTCTCTCGGGGCCCACAACTCTGAAGAGACTCGCGATGGCAGCGGGAAGGGGTTTTCTGAGGTGCAGGCTGGGGCAAAAGGAGGAAGGAGAAGAATTACTCAGTAGCTGCTAACTTAGTTCAGATTCTTGAAATCTAGAAACTGTTTTCCGTCCTGAGGCTTTTTAGCGAGAGGAACGGGAGTCCTAGCTTCATTTTCCTGAGGAAATTTTGAGCGCCGGCTTTCTGGACTGGCAGCCTGGTGATTTGGTGTAGCGAACAGATTCTGGCGTCTGCCTCAACCTCCCCTCCCAAGAATTTATTTTCGAAGAAACGGAAGTGCTACAGCTGTGGTTTTGGGATATAATAGTAGGGCGTGGAGAGGCCACGCAAAATAGAGAGCAGTATTCAAGTCCCCCAGTAGAGCGACGTTGCGCGCAAGCAGGTCAATCGAAAGGAGTAGTTTGTAGTTACCGTCTCAGGAACGGGGGATGGGGTTTAGGGGCCATTCTAGGACAGACAGTTTTTCCTCAGAAAGCCAGTAGGATGCCCTGCTACTTGTTACTTTTCTTTCCTCTGTTAAATTCCCTGAATTCTGCTGTCCAGAAAAGTTGTTCACATTTGACGAGAACATGCCAAAGACCGAAGTTGTTTTTTTTTTTTAATTTTTTATTCTGCCGTGTAAATGTTTGAATGGGTTTATTCTGTCCTTGTCAATCCACAATGTTAAAATGACAAAAGAACGCGTTTCCCCCCACCCCCTTACAAGATGCTTGAAAAAAGAACTGCTCGATTTGAATGACTAGCTAATTCTGTCATCTGAACCATCTCCTTCCAATCATTATTACCTGAGTTTCTATCCCTGCTGGGCAGTTTGCCAGTCGTGCGGTCTTGATGGAGGCAGGCTTTTTGGTGCTTTTGTTTTCTCTGCTGAAAAAAGAATAAAAATAACAGTAGTACCTCAGGGGTGCCTGGGTGGTTCAGGGGGTTAAGCCTCTGCTTTGGCTCAGGTCTTGATCCCGGGGTCCCGCCTCCTCGGGCTTCCTGCTCAGCAAGCAGTCTGCTTCTCCCTCTGCCCTTCCCCCCGCCCCCCTTGTGCTTGCCGTCTCTCTCATAGTCTCTCTCAAATAAATAAATACAATCTTAAACAAACAAAAAAACCCCACAAAAAAAACAGCAGTACCCAAGAGTTGGGTGAGGATTACCCGAGATAAATGTAAGGTGTTTAGAAGAGTAGGCTAACAGTATCAGAATCAGGAAGCAGGAATCTTCCTTAGGCTTGCATGACAATTTGTGGCTTTAATTCTTTTTTTTCCCCTTCTAAAAGAAACCAGAGGTCAACCAATTGTTAAATCACCCCAGCATATCCAATGCCTACTCTGCTAGCAAAGCCCCAAAGAGGGCCAGTGTGGAGGTTGGGGGTTGGGGGATGAGGGGTGGGGTGGTGGTGGTGGTGTGACAGGAAATCGAGCATGGGAGGTAGCCTATGGGCTAGGGTGATTTTTTTTTTTTCACCTGGCCTCCAGTAATTCCAGGTATTTCATTCCACTCTCCTCACTGCATGTGTTGATACAGATAGGCAATCTCCAATGCACAGGATCACCCAGGGTCTCAGAGCAGTTGTAGGGAAGCCCACCCAAACCAGGAGCTTCTGCCCATCCAAAAGGCTGACCAGGCCTGAGCTCTAGGGCAGCCTCTCATTCTCTGCACTCTCCCCAGAACAGAAGATGACTCTGACAGACACCAGCCATTCTACTTTCTGCCTCCTCGAACACAGAGACCCCACATGGTAGTGGTAGGTGGGCATGCTTCCTCAAGGATGGCAGCCCAGCCTCTGCCTTTCTTGGTCTCTACCCTGTAGCTCATCCTAGCCTGCAGTACCTTGTAAGACCCATCTGGGGATGAGGCAACAGGAATTTAATAAGCAGCTCCAGTCCTATTTTCTGGGACCCTGCTGTTGAGCTGGACCCTGATTATGTGAGGCTCTGTTCCAAAACCCAGAAACAGAACTGTGGAGTCAAAAGGACTCTGGAGTCACACATGCTTGAGTAAAGCAAAGCAAAACAAAACAACAACAACAACAAACCTCCCTGAGCCTCAGTTTCCCCATGTCATCATCCTTTATTAAAAGTACAGAGGGCTAAATGAGACATGGAAGCACTTAGGACAATCTTCTAGCCCTCTAGCAGGATGGTCTTGTGGGGGGTGGGGGTGGGGTTGGGGCTTCTCTTTTGGACACAAGCTGTTTATCAACCCCTCTCCTTTCCAGAGCCTATCACAGAGTGTTCTACAGGACTTGTTGGGAGCCACGGAGGGAAGTCTGAGATGGGTGGGCCTGGGAGGCATTGTCCACAAAGAGGGAATTTCAGGTGCCTGCTAGCCACTACTCCTGGGAGGCAAGAAGGGGTTGGGAGTCAGTTCCAGGGGCTTTGATGGACTGAGGGGGCAGCTCCCATATCCTCATTACCTACCCACAACTTTGCTAGCTACTTGTACCTTGCCCCCATCCCTACCCCTACCTGGGGGCAATATTAAGCACTAGAGTCAGATTCCTGGCCACAGTACTTGGCTGGGTGTATTACCTTGGCAAGTCACTCAGTCTTACTGTGTCTCCATTACTTTACCTAAAATGGGGATAATGAGAGTACCTCCACATAGGGGAGATAACACATGGGTAAAGTTCTTAGTGCATTGCTTGGCAAATAATAAATGCTCAAAATATGTTAGCAGTTATTACCTCTACTCCTTTTCAAGACCATCCCCCCCTTCCCTTTTCGATTCTCCCAAGTCCTCTCCTCCAAAACCAATTCAAAATTCCCCTTGTTCAGGGAGTCTTCTTAGATCTTTTTTCAGGCTTCCTTCAGTTGTTTGGAATACATTTGCAAATGCGGATGAGTTCCTTTGATAAATATTTTTTGGTTTTCTTATGGGTATTTGTGTTTTTTGTCTCTCCACTCAGCAGCAGGGGGAGGGGGTCCTAAAGGAGCTGTGTCTCCATCCTCCACCTGGAAGTTCCCTTGAAAGTGAATTATTTCTTCCCTCTAGCTGGCTGAGTGAATGGGGCTGGGCTGAAAATGTGGCTCTGGATTTGGGGGATGGAGCTGGTTAGGCTAGAGCTAACTGGGAATTCCTGAATGAGGCTGGGCTGGCCCAGGGTCGGTGGTGGTTAGGGCTGGGCCAACAGACCCTGTTTACCTTGAGGTTAATGACTGCAGGGTCCAATCAGTCCTTTTTACCAGGGATACCAGCTTTGGGTTGGAGGAGGCCAGGAAAGCCCAAAATGTCCCATAGAGCTCAGCGTCTCCCTGCTCGTGGCACTGCAGGTCTGTTTCTTGGAACATTAATGGCCCCAGGCAAAGGGATAGTGAGGGCCACCAAACAGAGCTGGGAGGAGAGCAAGGGAGGCTAAAGTAGGGAGGAACTCAAGACCAGAGATTAGTCCCCAATAAGTCCACTCAGGGGTTTCCCTCAGCAGTCTGGCAGTCCAGTATCTATCAAAATTTAAAAGTGTACATACCTTTTGATTCAGTAATCTAACTTCTAGGAATACCTGACACACTCCTATAATTGTGTGTGTACATAAAATTATTGCAATATTGTTTTTGTTGGAAAAGAACTGGCAGCATGGAATGGAATGATATTGTGAAAATTAGTAAAGGGCATCTGACTCTTGGTTTGGGCTCAGGTCATGATCTCATGTGTCATGAAATCAAGCCCTGCATCAGGCTCCACATGGGTTCAATGGGGAGTCTGTGTGAAGATTCTTTTCTGCCCCTCCCCAACTTGCACTCATGCTCTCTCTCAAAAATAAATAAATAGATCTTTAAAAAAATAGACACATAGATCAATGGAACAGAATAGAAAGCCCAGGAATAAACCCACAATTGTATGGTCAATTAATCTATGACAAAGGAGACAAGAATATGCAATGGTGTTGGGAAAACTGGAACAGCAACATGCAAAAGAATGAAACAGGACCACTTTTTTTTTACACCATATACAAAAGTAAACTCAAAATGGATTAAAGACCTAAATATGAGATCTGAAATATAAAAATCCTAGAAGAGAGCACAGGCAGTAATTTCTCTGACATTGGCCATAGCAATATTTTTCTAGATACGTCTCCTAAGGAAAGGGAAACAGAAGCAAAAATAAACTATTGGGACTACATAAAAAAAAAATTTCTGCACAGCAAAGGAAACAATAAAAAAAAAATCACAAAAAGACAACCTACTGAATGGGAGAAGATATTTGCAAATGATATATCTGATATGGGGTTAGTATCCAAAATATATAAAGAACTTATATAACTGAACATCAAAACCCCCGAATAATCCAATTAAAAAAATGAGCAAAAGACATGAACAGATATTTCTCCAAAAAAGACATACAGATGGCCAACAGACACATGGAAAGATGCTCAACATCATTAATCATCAGGGAAATGCAAATCAAAACCACAATGAGATATCATCTTACACCTGTCAGAATGGCTAAAATCAAAAACACAAGAAACAACAAGTGTTGGTGAGGATGTGAAGAAAAAGGAACCCTCATGCACTGTTGGTAGGAATGCAAACTGGTGCAGCCACTGTGGAAAACAGTATGGAGGTTCCTCAAAAAATTGAAAATAAAGTTACCATATGATTCAGTAATTCCATTACTGGGTATTGACCCAAAGAATACAAAAACACTAATTTGAAAAGATATATGTACCCTATGTTTATGGCAGCATTATTTACAATAGCCAAAATATGGAAGCAACCCAAGCGTTCTATCTATTGAAGAATGGATAAAGAAGATGTGGTACACACACACACACACACACACACACATATACACACACCGGAATATTACTTAGCCACAAAAAAAGAATGAAATCTTACATAATTTACAACAACATGGATGGACCTAGAGGGTATAATGCTAAGTGAAATAAGTCAGTCAGAGAAAGAAATACCTTATGATTTCATTAATATGTGGCATTTAAGAAACAAAACAAACGATCAAAGAAAAAAAAGAGACACAAAAAACCAGACTCTCAACTATAGAGAACAAACTGGTGGTTACTGGGGGGGGGTGGGGGGGGAAGGTGAGTGGGGGCATGGGTGAAATAGGTGAAGGGGATTAAGAGTACACTTATTGTGATGAGCACTGAGTAATGTATAGAATTATTGAATCACTATATTGTACACTTGAAACTAATATAACACTGTACATTAATTATACTGGAATTAGAAAAATTAAAACATTTAAAAACAAAGAATTTTGACCTGATAAATACACATTTAGACAACTAAGGAAGTATTCTATTCAAGGATGGGAAAAATCCAGGGTAAGATTTATCTTTGATAAGTAAAAAGGAACAATTTATAGGAGAGGTGCTGATGTAAGAAAGTACCATGTAAAGAAAAAGTTTCCAATTAGAGCTGTTCAAGAACGGACACTCTTAGGACATAGGGACTTCTACCACTGGAATGTTGAAGAGTCTAGATGACCATTTTCTAGGTATGTTGTAAGAGCAATCTCTCCAGAGTGAGGGTTGGACTCAATGAGCTATAAGATCCCTTCTGACTTTAAGATGTTATGGTGATTTTACCTAGGAGTTTATGTTTCCATAAATTGTGCTCTAAATTGTTTATCATATTCAAACATAGTCTTATTTAACACTAGTATTTTACTAGTTTAACAAAGAGTGATTTTTCAGAAAGCATAACCAAGCAGAAAAATGTAACATAGTCCCTGTCTGGAGTAGCCTCTGCTTGGAATGACCTCTGTTAATGGTTAATTTTCTATGTCGACTTGGTTAGGTTATGGCATCCAGTGGTTTGGCCAAACAGTAATCTAGATGTTGCAGTGAAGGTATTTTTTAGATGTAATCTAAATCAGCTGACTGTAAGAAAAAGGCTTGTAGGGGTGCCTGGGTGGCTCAGTCGGTTAAGCGTCTGCCTTCGGCTCAGGTCATGATCCCAGGGTCCTAGAATCGAGCCCGCATCGGGCTCCCTGCTCAGTGGGAAGCCTGCTTCTCCCTCTCTCACTCCCCCTGCTTGTGTTCCCTCTCTCGCTATGTCTCTGTCTGTCAAATAAATAAATAAAATCTTAAAAAAAAAAAAAAAGAAAAAGGCTTGTAATGCCTCTATAATGCTTCTGTAATGCAGGTGGGCCTCATCCAATCAGTTGAAGGCCTTAGGAGGAAAAAATGGAGGTTTCTCAGAAAAGAAAGAATTCTGCCTCAGGACTGAACAGAAATCCCACAAGAGTCTCCAGCTGCCAGTCTGCCTACATATTGCAGACCTGCCAGACCCCACTATCGGAGCCAATTCCTAAAAATAAATCCTATTACATATAAATTTTCTGAGTGCCAATTATATACTAGACACAGTAATAGGCACTCTGCATAATTTTCCCCCTAATCTTTATACCAGCCCTTTATACTGAGGAAACTGAGGATTAGAGGAGTTAGGTAATTTCCTCAAGATTGTTAAATTCTACTTATCTTTCAAGACACAGATCCAACATCACTTCCCTTTGAAGTTCTCCCTAACCACACACTCTGGGCTCCTCTCTGCTTTCTTGGCATCCAGTACTTTTCTCTCTGTTACATAACACTGATCATGTTGTGTTTACCTGTGGTCTCCCTCTTCAGACCACAAGCTCTTCTGAAGGCAGGGATTTGCCTGCGCCTTTGGAACCCTCAGCACCAGTACAATGCTCACTCCCCAGGAGACTCTCTGTGAATGCTATCAGTACTATCGTTGTCCACCTGGGGGCAGCATAAGCATCAGCAGGCCCCCTTATGCAGGAGTGCACAACTCTGGAGGGACAGCCCAATAAAGTCAAACCCCAAAGTGAAAGGAAAGGTCCACACATGCCTCTGTTTACTACCCCCTGGAAGCTGGGACCCACTGTACCAAGAGTTTGCTCCCTCCCCTTGGGATTCACTCGACTGAGTACCCATTGCTGACATTGGCTGGGCTGCCCTTTGGGACACTGGGACTGTCCCAGGGCTTTTGCACCTTGAACTCAAAGACTCAGTGAGGGAGCTGATGGAATGAAAACCCAGAAGGGGCAGAAGGGGTCAGCTGCAAGAGTTCTACTCGAGGAGACTTTTCCGGAATAAGGCTGTATCCCCATGAGGTGAAAGGGGAGGAGGAGAATTCTGCTCTAGGGTGAATGAACCCTGCTCCTAACTGGAGTGGGTAAAGAGAAAGCCCAAGCAACCTCAGTCACAAGCCCCTTACCTCCAACCCTTCTCTTAGATGTTCTGCTCTTCCCATATCACTTCTAAGGATAGGGTAAGCTGGGGGTGTGGACAGGTGAGGTGCTCCTACATCAGTGTGTCTCACCTGAGCTCAGCAGAGAGGTTGGAGATCAAGTCTCTGTCTGAAGTACAGACAGGGTAGTCACAGGGGGTCTCTGTAGATACTCTCCTACTTCTCTTACTTGGGGCTACCAGGAGGCAGAAGGTATGTCTTGGGGGGTGGTGATGGTGGTACTGGGGGCAGCAGGGAAGGGGGGGGAGAGCATCCATTCATGCCAGAGCACTTTGAGAGAGGTGCAACAGGTGAAGGAATGAGGGAAAGGCAAGGTATTGCAGTTGACTTAAATTCTGAGCAAACAGATGAGAGAAGAACAGGTAAGGGAGGCATCTGGAATCATTTATCCAGAGAAAATAAAAATATTTTCATAGGCTTCACTGACATGTAAGAAGTGACACGTCCAAGATCACATACAATTCTCAGTGTTTTGACTATACACACTACCTCCTCAAAGCTAAAAGAATTAATGATGGAAGGTGAGATTTAATAGGCATATGAGGATATTCCTTTAGGAGGGAAGAGGAGGTAGAAGAGAAAGAGGGAGAACAGCCATGAAGGAGGGGTGCTCTGGCCTATTCTCTCAGGGAGAGCCATCTAAGCATAGATCATTTTTCCATTTGGACCTGGGGCTCCAGGAGGCCCCTGCAAGCCTTTTTCTCCAGGCAAAACTGGGCCACTTATTGAGCCTCTCTCTCCCTTTTGGCTCTGTACTGGGAAGGGGGGGAAGGACACAGGATGAGACAAATGATTCAGCCCCAGGGGAAGACCCCCAAGGGCAGAGAGATACAAGCAGAGGCAGGGTAGAGGGTCAGTGAATTAACAAGTGTTACTGAATATATATTATGTGCCAGCCCCAGACCACAAAGGATGTGTGGAGACTGTGTCTTGAGCACATTTATTGTAGGAAAGGGTGTAGAGAAGGATGGGGGATGGGTTGCTAAAGAAAAGGAGGGAGGGAGTGAAGAAATAAAGGGAAGAAGAGGAAAGAAAAGCACAACTGTTGATGTCTAGTAACTCACATTCTAGTTATAGCAATAGGACAACTGGCTAAAAAGCTCAGTGAGAAGTGAGCAGTCCCCAGAAAGAAGTTAAAAAGAGCATTGATGGAGGTTGCAGGAAGGCCTAGAATAGAGGAGTTGGGCTAGGGTGGGTATCTTCCTCTTCTCCTTCCCCTTTTCCTTCTTCTTCTTCTTTTTATTTTTTATAAAGGAGAGGGGATTCTAAGGTGGATGAATTTTAATTTTTTTTTTTTAAAAGGCTCCACACCCAATGTGGGGCTTGAACTCACAACCCTGAGATCAGGAGTCACATGCTCTACTGACTGAGCCAGCCAGGTGCCCCTAGGGTGGACCTTCTTCTCACCTGTGGACCATGCTGGCTTGGCTGGGCTGGAGGAGGCTTTCTTTTTTTTTTTTTTGAGAGAGAGAGAAAATGAGAGTGTGCATGCATTGCGTGTGTGAGATGGGGGGGAGGGGCAGAGGGAGAAGGAGAAAGGGAATCCCAAGCAGGCTCCACTTCTAGTGAGGAGCCGGACTCGGGGCTCAATCTCACGACCCTGAGATCATGACCTGAGCTGAAATCAAGAGTCAGATGCCTAACTGCTTGAACTACTCAGGTGCCCCCTGGAAGAGACTCCTGCCCAGGGAGCCCCACTGGTCCCTGAGCTCCATGGGGGTCCATCTGGGCTTGGCAGCCTTGAAGAGCCAGTGTAGCCCTGGGTCCAGGAAGGCCTGGTGTTCCCAGGGTTCCTGGGAGCCCATCAGTCCCAGTCCCTAGGTATCCAGGGTGGTCCTGGGAGTCTTCATGGCTAGGATAGCCCTGAGGTCCTGGGAGTTCTGGAAACCCTTGGCAACCAGGGGGACCAGGAGGTCCAATTCCATCCTGCACCTGGAAGGAGAGGCAGGAGGGGTGGAGGTGAACCACAGAGCTGGCAGTGTATATTTTGAGAGTGGGGGACTCTTGTAGGGAAAGGCAATGGGGCCAAGCCAGAAGCTATGATAGGAGTAGAATGTGTACATGGGAAAGTGCCCTTGGCCCCGAGATTATTTAGGGAATTTTGAGATACCCTGGGGGTGGGACATTAATTGAGTCACCTACAGAATCATTAATTCTGGGTTCAAGGCCCTATTATAGTACTGGGCACACATATAGAGATTGTCTCAGGAGGAATCTGGTTCTCAGTTTTAGAGTCCTGTTGCTAACTTTACCGCAGCCCCTGATTCAAAGGACCCTCAACCAGCCTTCTACCCAAAGAACACTATCATTTCTTATCCATCCACCACTTACCCATTACCCACTCCACCCATTTACCATCCACCCAGCCCCATCCACCACTTACCCTCCCATGAACTCACCATCTACCCATTTTTCCACCCACCATCTATTTACCACTCACCTCCCACAACCCATATGCCATCCACCCCTTACCTCTGGTCTGACTTCTCCCTTCAAAGGTGAGGCTGATCTGGGGCTACGGGATGTGCTGAGAGGCCAGGGATTGCTGGGGGCCCTGGAGGATTAGGGGGCCCTGGGCTCCCCGTAGGCCCCTTCTCACCAGGAAAGCCAGGAGTCCAGTCATGGGGTACTCCTTCCCCTTGCTCTCCCTGTTGGGGCAGAAGGGCTGGTAGTAGAGGTAGAAGTGGGGATGGGAGAGTGAGTTTTCTCTCTCACTCCAGCTCCTCAATCTTCCTTCTGTTCCCCTATCCCACCTCCACTACCATCCCAGAAGGTCCCAGAGTTCCTGACATTTCCACCCAGACAGGCACTTACCTGACATTCAGGGGGCCCAACAGAACAGACACACCTAGAAGATGTGACAGGAGCAGGGTTGGATCTCCTTGGAAGAGAGATTAAAACTGGCTCTTTGATTACCAAATTCAATGTCCTCATTGTACAGATGGGGAAACTGAGGCCCAGAGAGAGATATAACTGTAGGTGACTGCAATGGGGCAGCAAGCCGGCCTGGAGGATGGGGTGAGAAAGCCAGTATGTCTCATAATGTGGGGAATGGGGTCACCTGGATCTGTCACTTTCTTTTTTTTTTTTTTTTTTTTTAAGATTTTATTTATTTTTTGATAGAAGGAGAGATAGCAAGAGAGGGAATACAAGCAGGGGGAGTGGGAGAGGGAGAAGCAGGCTTCCTGCGGAGCAGGGAGCCCGATGTGGGGCTCGATCCCAGGACCCCGGGATCATGACCTGAGCCGAAGGCAGACGCTTAACGACTGAGCCACCCAGGCGCCCCCTTTTTTTTTTTTTTTTTAAGATTTTTTATTTATTCATTTGAGAGAGAGAGAGAGAACGAGCATGAGCAGGAGGGGAGGGTGAGAGGGAGAGGGAGAAGCAGACTCTCTGCTGAGCAGGGAGCCCGAAGTGGAGCTGGATCCCAGGACCCCCAGGATCATGACCTGAGCCAAAGGCAGATGCTTAACTGACTGAGCCACCCAGGCACCCCTGGACCTGTCATCTTCTACCCAGTTCTGAAATTGGCAGAAATCCCAGAAAATGTCCTTGGGAGGTGTGATGTGATAAGAAAAATATGTTTGGTCTTTCTTTGATCCTGGCGCAGAGTTAAACCCTTGGAATTTCCTAAGTGATCAGAGCCATAAAGGAGTCTTTTGTTATGTTAATGAGGTAACTTTCAGAAAGCCCCTAGGTAACCTGAGGATGGGGGCTGGTTGCCAGGGAGCCACCCCTGTGATCAGAGAGTGGGAACTGTTCCAACCCCCTACCTCCAAGGAGCGGAGAGGTGCTGGGGATTGAGTTCAATCACCAATGGCCAATGATTTAATTAATCATGCCTCTGTAATGAAGGCTCCATAAAGGATGGTGTTCCTCCTTTCTTTCTGGGCCCCACCCCAATGTCTTCTATGATTCTGATACCAATTCTGATGTGTGGGTTTTCCAAAACCATCAAACAACTAGTTTTCTGAACCCTGTCCTTTGGGGTGCCTGTCCCATTCCTTAATGAGAGTCAGGGTGGGAGAAGGGGGAGAGGACAGGCATTCCTAGGAGCTAGCTGCCTCCCTACCTCTGACTTTGGCTTGTGAACCCAGGGGTCTGATCTGAGGAAAAGGTTACTTGGAGCTGCAGAGACGCCCCCTGCCTTCCAGCCTAGTGCCCTCTGAGAGCTCTCGGGTGCTGCTGGGAGAAAGCCTCTGGCTAGATGTAGGCGCTGACACCCTGTCCAGCTTGGCAGCTACTGCTTCATTCCTTCATCTGAAGAATGAATGAGTGAATGAATGAATGAATGAATGGAGAGAGGGAGTCTGGACTGGGATGTTTGGTTTCGTATCGATCTATAAATCTCTCCCATCTCTCCAAGTTCTTCATTTCATCACATCTATTCATCTTCCTCTGCCTTCCATCGCTGTGTCCTACTCTTTATTCAATCCCTTCCTCTCTTGGCCTTCCCCTTGTTAGTGCCCTCTCCCTTCCACCTCAAAGCATCATAGAATCTTAGAATCAAAAAAGGTCACAATAATGACACCACTCATTGGTAACCTGCTTTCAGTTATATATGTCCTTACACTTATATAGGTAGCCTCACCTGATCCTCCTTAACAGCGTTTTGGAGTGAAGTAGGGACTGACATTCCTATTTTACAGATGAAAAAATTGAGGATCATTATGGTGAAGAGACAAGCTCATGGTACATGGCTAATCAGGACAGAGCTGGGATTTGAACCCCTAGCTTTGACTGCAAGACTAGCGCTGTCTGCCTCACAGCTTGTGTCCTCTAACCTGAGGGCAAAATTCTCCATCGCAGGCTGTCTGCCTTTCCCCTGGCTTGGTGCCCAACTTCTCCTGCTTTTTAGATCAACAAGACTGGGTGGGGGTGAGGAACAGACTGCACGGATCTTGAGGATTACTGGCTCCAAACATCAAGCCTCTGGAAACAGTGAGGACTGAGGGGGTGGGGGCGGGAGGAATCCAGGTTTCAGTAGAGGAGAAGGTGGGGGCTATGTGAATTAGGGGCTCCAGGCAGGATGGCCCTTCTTTCTGGGCTTACTCAGCCTTGTCCCTTTGACCTCAAGTTCTCTCCAGCCCTCACCAGCCATCTTTAGGACTATCTCTACCTCTCTCGGAACAAGGAAAATCAAAGACTGCAGCAAAAGAGGCCCCTGGCATGGAAGGCCTTGTGGGCAATGTGGCTTCTCTCTGAGACCCTCTCTTCCCACAGCTGGGGCTAGATCTGGGTTCTGGGCTGCATCCCCAGCACCCCAACTGGAGGGTACCAGAATTATCAGATTGGTGCTAGAGCTGGGCAGGCGGGGAAGGCACAACAGCCTCTGGACATACAGAACCCTGACAACTGGGGCTAGGAAGACAAGAGCTTCAGCTGCAGCAGGGCAGCCCTGCAGGAGCAAGAGGGGCTACTTGGGTTTGGGCAAAACTCTTCAAGGCTATGGTGCCTCTGGAGGTGGTGTGGGGGAGCCAGTTGGAGCCTGGGCTCCATCATCACACAAATGGGTTTAAATCACATTTAGTTGCATGTGACCTTAAACATGATCTTTTTACTACCTGGAGCACCATCTATACAATGGGTTTATAGGGTTACCATGGTGATAATAATAATAATGGCTGGCATGGTTTAGTCTTACTCTGTGGCAGGCCCTGTGCTAAGGGCCTCTCTGCATTGTTTCTGTAAGTTCTCATATAGCCCGATCAGGCTGGGCTACCATTAGCCCTCCTTTACAACCAGGATATTTAAGGATAAGAGGGAGGATGTCACTTGGCCGAAGTCATAGAGCTAGTAAATGGCAAATCCAGGATTTAGTGCAGGCATTTTGGCTCCAGGCTCTTAATCTCACTCACTTGGCTGGTCATGGCTAATGACCAACACTCCCCGGGCACTTACTATGTAGCAGGCACCATTGTAAGTGTTTTATACAGATTCATTCATTTAATCATTATAGCCACTCTATGGAATAGTCACTTAACATGAAAGCTGAGGACGCTGAGGCATTGAGAGGTGTGCTAACTTATCCTAAACATACTGCCAAGAATCCAGTCCAGGCAGGCTACTTGAGAGCCAGCATTCTTTAAAAATATAAACAAAAAAGTTTTTTCTTAAAAAAATTAAAGGGCGCCTGGGTAGCTCAGTTGATTAAATGTTTGCCTTCGGCTCAGGTCATGATCTCTGGAGTCCTGGGACGGAGCCCCGCTGCATGGGCTCTCTGCTCAGCGGGGAGCCTGCTTCTCCCTCTCCCTCTGCCGGTCCCCCTGCTTGTGCTAGACCGGCAGAGAGAGAGGGAGAAGCAGGTATTTATTTTGTAAAAAATAAATAAATTACCAAAAAAACCTCTTACACAAATAAATAAATAAATAAATAAACAAAATCTTTAAAAAAATTTAAAGTAAAAAAATGAAAGTACATACAGAATGGTGCAGAAATAAGAAAAGTTTAGCTCAATGAATGTTCATATGGTGAATACACTATGTAACTAAATAATAAACATCACCTGTACCCCATGAGGCCCTTTCTAGTAACTACTTCCATTCTCCCCAGAAGTAACCCTATCCTGATTTCTAAACCGTAGGTTAGTTTTGTCTGTTTTTGAATTCGATAGAAATAGAATCCTACAGTAGTAATCTTTTGCTCACTTTGTGAGCGTGGCTCAGGGCACTAAGTCTGTGGCAGGTAGTAAATATATTTGGCCTAAGTCTTGGCTCTATTAATTACTAGCTGTATGCCCTTGAGTGAACCTCATCACCTTTCTGGGCAGTGACAGAACTCTCAAAGGACCCAACATCATTCACTTGGCTTGTCTCCTACACAGGCTTTGGCTAATGAGAAAGTGATTCCACGGGTGCCAATTGGCTTGGAAATAGTGCAAACTCTGGAGCGTTGGGAGCCATGCCGGCGTGGGGCCTAGGACCATGCAAAAAGACTCCAGAGGTTCTAGATTCCTAGACTGCCCAAGCTGGAAGGGGGTTCCCAATTCAATGAGTTCCCCTCCCCTATTTTACAGATGGAAAACTGAAGCTAAGGAAGGAGAAGTGGCCACAAAGGAGCAAGTAGCTGAGCTGGTTGGACTGGAAATACGAAACTGAATCCTGGCTAGTCCAACTACAGATGGGCTCTCCTCTCCCCTCTGCATCCTCTCTCTGGACGTTCATTTTCGGAGCCACATGACCTGAGGGAAGGACCCAGGCTCTAGCCTCTGAACCAGACTTCCCCCGCATTGTAGGGTCTCTATGGAGATCCTAGCTCTCTTGATCTGTTCTCTCCAAGTATGGGGCCCTGGTGCACAAGAAGGCAGCTGTACTGATGTGCTAGTGCTCAGCCCACACCTGGAGTGACTGTGGAGGATGCTTCCCTGGGGTCTGGATCAGCAGACACGGAGGGGAGTTGAGCTCCCTACTCAGTGTGCGCACTGTGGGAAGTCCAGGGCAGCCCGGGAGGGGCTGGGAAGCCAAAGTTAAGAGGAGGCCTGGGGCCTATTTCCATGCCACTGTCTCCTTCACTCTGCCCCCTCACACCAGTCTTGCACTCTGTACCATAGTCTTTTGCCCTTGGCATTTGTTTAGAATACTTCTGACAGCTATTTTGGAGGCTATAAAACATAAAACATATAAACTCTGGAGCCAGACCGCCTGGGTTCAGTCCCTTGTTCTTCTACTTACTTGTGTGACTTAAGTAAGTTACATACCTTTCTGTGCCTTAGTTTCCTTATCTTAAAAAGGGGATAATGATAGCCCCTACTTCATGAGATTGTTGGGAAGTACACCCGTGAAGCACTTAGAACCATGTCCAGCACATGGCCCATGCTCATTAAGTGTTAACTTTCATTATTATGTATACTTGCCTACTCCATCAGACAAGATAGTCTCTAGGGCAAGCCCATGAGCTTGGGGGTTCCCTGAGGGCAGGACTATCAATTCTCTAAGAAGCCCAGACTGAACCCAGTAGAAGTGTGAAACCAAACCAACAAGGGAGCTAGTTAGACTCTAAACAACAAGCCAACGAAGTTGTGGGCTGGAAGAAGTGGGTGGGGAGTGGGGATTTTTCTCACTTCTCCATCAGGAGCATCTTCCTGGTGCCCTGGGTGCCCAGGAGCTTAGGGACAGACAAGGATGTGAGACGGAGGCAGAGGTTCTTTTTCTTTTTCTTTTTTTTTTTGAGATTTTATTTATTTATTTGACAGAGAGAGAGAGTGAGCACAAGCAAGGGGAGTGGCAGGCAGAGGGAGAGGGAGAAGCAGGCTCCCCACTGAGCAGGGAGCCTGATGTGGGACTCGATCCCAGGACTCCAGGATCATGACCTGAGCCAAAGGCAGATGCTTAACCAACTGAGCCACCCAGGCGCCCTCTTTTTTTTTTTTTTAAGTTTATTTTATTTTTCAGTAATCCAGCATGGGACTGGAACTCACAACTCTGAGATCAAGAGTCACATGCTCTTCCAAGTGAGCCAGCCTGGTGCCCCACAGAGGTTCCTTTTCCGGTGGAACCTTGGGCTGGAAAAGATGACAGGGAAGGAAGGCCGTGTTTCTATCTCTGGGGGCTCCGGGAGGTGCTCTCAGGCCTCAAGGAGGCAGCAATCAGGTGGGGAAAACCAATGAGCAGCATCTGTACCCCATTTCTTGGGTTTCAGAACGCTTTCTTATCCATTATCTCATTTTCTCTTGCAGTCATCCTGTGGGGTAAGCCCAATTATCTCTCTTGCTCTTTGTTTATTTTTTTTTTTTATTTTTTATTTTTTTAAAGATTTTATTTATTTGAGAGAGAGAGAATGAGAGAGAGAGCACATGAGAGGGGGGAGGGTCAGAGGGAGAAGCAGACTCCCCACCGAGCAGGGAGCCCGATGCGGGACTCGATCCAGGGACTCCAGGATCATGACCTGAGCCGAAGGCAGTCGCTTAACCAACTGAGCCACCCAGGCGCCCCGCTCTTTGTTTATTTATTTATTTATTTTATTATATGTTTTTAGGATTAATTTTTTTTAGTTATATCTTTGTTTCAAGAGCATGTAAAAAACACTGGAGAACTGAACTCAGAATTTTTTTTTTTTTTCTCTTTTTAAAATGGATGAAATAACCCTTCAAGACATTAAGTGGGTATCCAAGGTCACACAGCTCTTAAGTGACTGTGCTGCAACTTGAACCCAGGTCCTCTCACTCCAAATCCTGTGCCCTTTATGTAGCCTATCCCCAGACACCAGCAAGCCCAGGGGGGACACTAAACCCAGTCCTCTGAGAGCCTCCATTCTGCTGAGGGAAACACGGGTCCTGCCACCGGGGGCTCACCAGGGGCCCTGTGGAGAATTATAGTTTCCTGCAGGGTGGGATAGGGTGGGATCGCAAACACTCAGCGCCCCCTGTAGGCTGGGCAATTTGCACAAGCCACTCTTTCTCTCTCTCTCCCTCCTCACCCTTCTTTCTTTATCACAAAGCCCCATTTGCGAGGTAAGGACAGTGAAGCTCAGAGTAACTTGTTTCAGGTTCCCCAGTGAGTCTAGTGGCAAAGCTGGGATTAGAATCCAGGTTGGCCTGATGTTAATACCTGTGCTTTTTCCTCCAGCATGGAAGATGGTTGGTTCATGAGTCACCTTCTCTGTGAAACTTTTCCATGCCTTGGATGTAGAACTGACCACTTGTGTATCTGGGTCCCCACAGTGCCCCGCATGGATATCTCCCAGGGCACCTGCACACTTCTTAGGCTCATTTTATTTTTATGCCTGTCTCCCCTCACTAGGCAGTGAGCTCCTTGAGGGCAGAGAGTGATCTTGGCCATTTCTGTGTCCTCAGTATTTAGCACAAAGCCTGCGCACAATCAGCGTCCAGTAAATAGGTGTTGCATGAATGATGGGAAGGTGCTTGGATGGCCTACTTATATCTATTTTCCTGCTTCCTTGGAATTATCCTAGACAGTGATGTTGGGGGGTGGGTGCGCACCAGCGAATAGATGGGGGATGCTGGGGTAGAGGTCTGGGCACCTGACTCACCTAGAAACCTTTCTGGATTTCCCACACCTGCACTCATGCTTCACCTCCAGGTACTTTTTTGCTTTCAGTCCAGCCTCTCCTACACTCCTTCCTCCACCTCCCAGCGCCTTTAGCTCTCCCAGGTTTGCTGTCTACGGGGCAAGTCTGGTGTTGGTATCAAAACCATCCTTTCTGGTCCCATTTTACTCTCATAAGAGCTTTAAGAGGCAGGATTGGTGGAGATGACCTACCTCTATTTTAGAGTTAGGGACATTCAAGCTCTAAGGAGTGGTGTCCAACTTCATACAATAAGTTGGTGGCAGAACCGGGTTCAAGATGATGGAAGGGGAGAGGGCTGGGGGAAGTTTTCTGAATCAGGGACAGGCTGGACTTCCCCCAGGGACGTGAGGAACCTGGCTCTGTTTTCCCGGCTCCAAAAAAGAAGAGACCCCAGTATGTCTGTGAGATAGATGGCAGGGAGAGAATCCCAGAACCTTGTCCCCCGCCAGAACTCTCCAGACCTTCTGCAGTCTTGATGATTGCCAGTAGGTGCCGTCAGTTTGCAACTTTTTGGTTCTGTCCCTACACTTTCAGCTTCCAGCCCCTCTCTTCCTCCTATCACCTGGACAGTCTACACTGGAGAAGGTGGGAGAGGGCCTAATTGCTGTGAGACAAATGAAAAACTGCTGCCCTGGGAGAGGAAGCAGGAAGCGGGAAGCAGGAAAACGGTCTCTGATCTGCACTTTGGCTTGGCTGCCTTGCCGCTTTCTAGGCTAAGCCAAGCCAAAAATAAATAAATAAATAAAATAAGATAAAATAATAATAATAAAAAAAATCCACACTGGGCCGCCGATTGTGCCCTGACAGGCACTCTTACCCTGAAACCAGCTCCAGGACAGCAGAAGCCTTTGTGTGGAGGATGGGTGAGTACTGGGAGACCAGAGAGAACCTGGGAGGTGGGTCTCTGCTCAAATGTTACTCTAGGGTCTCTCCGGATCCCAGCAGGACTGAGGCAAGGGGCCGGGGAAACAGGCACCAATAGAATCTCACAGAGGGCCTAGTCAGCCCCCAGGCACTAGCCCAAATAGCAACACCAGCTGAATTAGAAGGCACCCCTCCCTCGAAATGCTTGACTGCCATCTGCTGGAAAACTGTCATAACAGCTACACAAACCTACAATGACCACGAGAGAAATGGTGCCCCCTGGAGTTGTGCGATGCACAATTTGCACACTGAGAGTGGCAATCTCCCTAGCCAATCCTCCTCTGGGGAGGGAGTCGGGCAGTAGAAGCAAACATCCAGGAAGGAAGAAGAGGCTGGGCACCTCCTTCTCCAGGAGTTCGGTGGATTCAGTTCTCAGGAAGGCAGAGTGGACCAGGACCCAGATGAGCCCTGGGGAGATAGGGCGCGCGCGGGGGGCGTGGGGGAGTTGGAAGGGCGAGTGGGAAGAGAGCCTACTAACTTCTTAGGGCCATCAGGCCCTTCTGGGTCCCTCGTTGGGTGCTTGCTTCCTTTTTCCCACTTCACCCGACTTGGTCTCCAGTGGCTGGGAGTGGGGTGGAAAGGACTCTGGCCCGGGAGACTGAATCCGCGGAGCCGGGAGTCCGGGCTAGGAGGTCGCGTTCTTGGAGGGTGGGGGGTGGGGTGGGGCTGCAGCCGCCTTCGCGGGGTAGGGGAGGAATCCTCCGAGGTCGAGGGAGGGGGCCAAAGAGCAGCCCCTTGGCGTCTCCTCTTCTTTCTCTCCCCTCCCAGGCTCCGGTTCAGAGGCGCTGTCGGCGCCTGCCACGGCTTCCAAACTGCTCCGCTTCCTTCTGCGGCAGAAAAGGACTTTCAGATGTTGTAGCGGCGGCGGCGGCGGCGGCGGCGACTCAGGACAGCGCCCCCTCCCCCTAACGGCCGCCTCCCCCTCTCCCCCCCCCCCGGGCGCCCCCGCTCCCCCACCTCTGGGAAGGAGCTGGGGGTGTGGCCAGGGGCCGGTATAAAGTCCGGGGGAGCCGGTCCCGGGCAGCCGCTCAACCCCCTTCCCCCCCCCCACCCCTTCGCCCGCCGCCTGGGCCGGGCCGAGGATGCGGCGCAGCGCCTCGGCGGCCAGGCTCGCTCCCCTCCAGCCCGCTTGCTAACTTCCCTGGCTCCGTCCCTGTCCGCCCGCGGGGCCGCCCCGTCTCCCCGCGCCCTCCGGGTCGGGTCCTCCAGGCGCGCCCGGGCGCTGTCGCCGTGTGTCCCTGCTGCCAGTGTGCGCGCGCGTTCGCCCCGTCCTAGCTCGGTCATGCTGCCCCTCTGCCTCGTGGCCGCGCTGCTGCTGGCCGCCGGGCCCGGGCCGAGCCTGGGCGACGAAGCCATCCACTGCCCGCCCTGCTCGGAGGAGAAGCTGGCGCGCTGCCGCCCCCCCGTGGGCTGCGAGGAGCTGGTGCGGGAGCCGGGCTGCGGCTGTTGCGCCACTTGCGCCCTGGGCAAAGGGATGCCCTGCGGGGTGTATACCCCTCGCTGCGGCTCCGGCCTGCGCTGCTACCCGCCCCGGGGGGTGGAGAAGCCCCTGCACACGCTGATGCACGGGCAAGGCGTGTGCATGGAGCTGGCGGAGATCGAGGCCATCCAGGAAAGCCTGCAGCCCTCTGGTAAGGTGCCCCTGTCCTTGCATGCCCTACCTGGTGTTCTCCCCTCCTAGAAGCCCCTTCCCCATTCAGGCTGGCCTGGAAAGCCCTTGAAAATCTGTGAGTTAACGAGGAGGCAGGTACTTGGCAGGGCTGAACTGGCATGGTACAGGCTCACCCAAGGAAACTGCTGTTGAATCCCTAGCAGCCTGTTGCCACCAGCAAGGAAGACTGTCCCAGCCCTCCATCTCAAACCTCCCAAGGGTGTCTGTTTGGGAAGAGAGGTCTCAATGGTAGTCCTGGCTGCTGGTGCAAGAGTGGAACATAACCTGACCTGGTCCAGCCAGCAGCCTGCAAGTGAGCGGCCTGGGGCCAGATAACTAGAGGATGGAGATGGCAGTGGTGGTGGCTGTCTGTTCCTGATCCTGGAACTTCCCTCATCCTGGCCACATGTGAAACCCCAGGGGTCTAAGAAGCCAGGGCTTGGCCTTTTGACATTGAGGCAGGGTTGAGTGGGACATGCAAATTAGAGGGGCTTTGGTGGTGGGGGGCATCAGAGTTGCCCCTCCCCAAAGCCCCCCCCCAGGCAGCTCACCTTGCTGTTTGAGAGGTATTGGGAAGACAGAGGTCTCTCTGCCAGGCCTGGGCACCTCATCCTGCACTGGTATACAGGCACCCCGCTCCTCTCTCCTGGCAGGTGTCATCTGAGGTGGCGAAGAGAAGCAAGTCTTGGCTCCCAGCCCAGAGCTGTAGAAACCTAACGGTGTGGGATAGGGAGTAGAGAAAGGAGAGAGAGAGAGGGAGAGGGGGAGGCGGGAGAGCAAGAGGGGGGAGAGAGGAAAAGGGAGAGGGAGAGGTTTAGAAGGCCCTTACACTTTCTCTTTTTCCATTTTTCAGTGAGCCTCTCAGTTTCTCCTTATAATCTTTCTCAGTCTTTTGTTCTTTCTTATTCTTTTGTTATTTCCTGCTACGTCTCTCAATCTCTAGTTTCACTACCAACATTCCTGAGTTCTCCTTTCCTCAATGTCTTCCGCCTGTTATCAGTTTCTCTTTCTCTATCTTGTTCCCTTTCTGCTTTTGTCCTGTTTCTCTCACTTTCTCCTCAGCACCTTTCTGTTGCTCTTTCTCTCCGTGTCTCTGTCACTGTTTCTCTTTCTGTCTTTGTTCCTGTCTTTCTCTGTTACTTTGGCAATCTCTCTCTGCTTTTCTGTATCTCTGCCTCTGTTTCTTGTTCCCTCTCTGACTCTGTTTTCCTCTCCCTGTGCCTCTGTCTGTGTCTCTTTTCCTGGTGCTTGAAGCTTCCATTGTTGCAGTCCGGATGCTGGGACTCCGGCCCCAAGCTTCCTGCCCTGGGTCCCAGACCGTTCCACTTCCTCAATCCTCTGCAGCTTGTTAGCGGAGGAAAGCAGGATGCAGGGAAAACAGGAAGGAGGTGGACCCCAGGGGTCTGGCCTCAGGCCTCTCTGCCCTTCCTGTCCCTAGGCAGTGAGAGATAGGTCAGCAGAAAACATTCTAGGAGAAATGCCAGCCTGGCACCCAGCACATCTGGGAAGCAGGGGGGTGGGGTGGGGGTGTCCTGAGGGAGTAAGGCACTGATCCTGGGGCACAGATGCTGGTGCCAGTGGGAGAGGAGGGGTGCTGGTACCAGACCAGACTGGGAGTGAGGGCTGAGCCCTTGGGCTCCCTGAGTATAATGGGACCTCTTTCCCTTCATATCTCCATCCTCCACTGTACAGTGGGTATGTATCTGGCACCAGATTAGAATAGGTGCTAACCTTCTCCCTCACTGACTTGAACTCGGGGCAGAAGAGCCCTCAGAGGGTCTTGAGCACCCCCTCCTCCCTGGCTGGGTAGGAGTACCCCATCCAATAGTGGAGGAAAATCTAATCCCCTAGGGGCTTTGGGGGAAATGGTATGAAGTTTGTGATTATCCTGTGGACATCATGCAAATTGGCCTTTATGTCCCCTTGGGATTACAGGGTCCAGGTCTCTAATGCCCACTCCCTCCCTCCTTGCCTGTCCTCCACCCATGCAGGGTATGCAAAGATCTGGAGAGGGAAAGGGCAAGCCTGGAGAACCCTGGGGAAACTAGGTACCTACTCGGCAAGCTGTGTCCGTGCCTTCTCACCTCCTAGTCATCACAGAAACATCCCCTGCACCATGTGAAAGGTGCCCCCTAGAGTTGTGCAACAGCCCTGCAGGGTCTCTGGTGAGACAAGATGGCCAGAGCTCAGACCTTATCCCTGCTATTCTCTCTAGCCTTTCACTGTCAATAGGCCACTGTCCCTCCTAGGTCCCAAGGCTTGGACCCTCTTGCCTTGGGAATAGTTTGGCAGAGGGTATCAGGCTTCTCTTTCTGCCTTTTCCTCTTGGAGCTAAGCTTCAGCAGGTGACTGGGGGAGGACAACCACTTGGCATGCCCCTTCCCTTGGCCTGCTATGTCCAGCTGCCTACTATTTGCCCCAGGAGCAGGTTTCCTCCTTCCATCTTAAGCCTCTGCCCCCTAACCTCCCCATAGCCCTCCTGTCCCAGCTTTCTGAGCCAGAAAACGTTGTGGATTAATGCTGCTCAGGCCCCCAGAGGTGGGGGTGGGGTGGGACATGTGCGTCAGAAGTCCACAATTCTGCATCAGTGGACTGACCCTTGACTCATGGAATCTGGGGGAGTGGACAGTGGGAAGATCAGTGTTTGGACTGGGGAGCTCCTAAACTGTGCTCTTGGGTCTCTCTGGGACAGGGTTAGGGAACAGACAGCCTGGGTTAATTTTTAGTCAACGCAGCAAATATTGTCCCCCTTACTTCAGTACTGGGAATCCAGTCATGTCATGGGAACAGGGCCTTCCCAGAAATTCTGTGCCTTGGGGGAGGTAGGGGGAGGAGCATGGCTGCTTAACATTTTTTCTTTAGTATTGGCAAAGCCAGAATTATTGGTGCCTCGGGTATCAAGAGTCTTTTCCATTTAAAGACATAGGATCTGCAGGGATAAGTCTGTCTTCCTTCCCCTCCAACCAGTCTGCTGCATTTCCTCATCTGTAAAATGGAGATGACAATGGGACCTGCCTCACAGGCTTGGGGTGTCTGGCATGGAGTAAGATCTCCATCAGTTAGAGCCATGATGAAGATGGTGATGAAGAAGAAGCTGAGAAGATTTCGGTTGAAACTTAAATTCTCCTCTGATGCTGGGATTTTGAGGGACAGTAGGGCAATTGAGCAAAGTAGGGGGACATTCAGAGGAGTTGAGAGGGGTAAGGAGGAACTTGGTGCTTTTTGCTGCTGTAAACATGGGAAGGACAGGCCAGCTTTCCTTCAGTCTGAGGAGGGCAGCATGGCATGACGGTGAGGGGGATGCCATGTGAGCCAGACCTCGAAGAAAGGGCTAGGTACCTGGCATGGATGATCTTGGTTTCTCTAGGCTGAGTCCAGGGGAAGAAAGAAAAGGCCTTTCTTGCAGGGTACAGGGGTGAGCTGAAATGCCTGTGTCTGGGTGGCTGGGCCCACCCACCTCACAGCCTCACCCTGGGTGTCTTAAAGGGGACCGGGCCTGGAGTTGAGGAGGAATCATGGGGTTGAAATCAGTCAGCCAGAAAGAGGAAATCCTTTAGCTTTGACCATGAACTTTTCAGCCAGTGGTGCCAAAGCTGTGAAGTCTTTTCTCTCTCTGGGTGCCTTACCCTTGGTTGCTAGAGCAAAGACCAAGGTTTGCGCTGTGTTTGCATGTTGTTGGCCTAGCTCCAAGCAGGGGCTGGAAGAGATGACCTGGCCTACCTTGGAAGTCCCACCCCTTAAATAAGCCTTTTAGAGGTCAGGTCTAACTCTGGGGGGACCAACCCACAGGGATTGGGGTCTTTCCAGAGGGCCTCACCTGGGTGAGCAGTACCAGGTACTGAGTAAGCAGGGAAGTAGTAAGTATTTAGACAGCTTTGGAGAGTGGAAGGTTAACGTTTTTCAGAGGCCCAAGGCTACGATCCTCACCCTCCCAAACCCAGTGTCTAGGGGTGGATCGTGGGGTGGATCCTCAATCTGCCTGTTAAGCAAGGCTGGGCAAGGAAAAGTTACAGATTAAATGGAAAGTCAACAAGCTATGGGGCAGGCAGAGTGCCCCGCCCCGGGTCTGTGTCTCTGCTCGGGGCAGGGTCAGAGTGCCCGAGTGCATGTGGGTGTGCACGTGTGGACCAGTGTGTGCCTGGACACGTGATTGTTTGTATATGTTTGTGGTTCTTGCATCCTGGCCTGTCTGTGTCTGCGTGGGCAGATATGGATATACTCTGTGTACCTATGTCCCCATGAGAGTAAGTAAGCAGCTACTCTCCCTATCTGGTGTATTCTTCTCTAAGCTTAGACACAAGGTAGGGACAGACCGGGACCAGATCTGGAGAGTGGCAGAGCAGCTGGAAGTTGGCATGCTTGGTGTTAATGAAGGATTGATCTCCTCTGTGGAGTGCCCTTTTGGTGGGGTAAAGCAGTCTGGCCTTGGGCGAGAAGGGTCCAAGTATGGCATTGATGAGTATCTGGACTCAAGTATGTGTGTTTTGGAGGCTTGTAGGATTCTTCAGTTCTTCAAAAAATAAAAAAGGAAACTTGCCTAGCAACAACAAAAAAGTGGGGAAACCAAGGAGGGGGAGGCCAGATTATCCCCAGATAATCCCCTTAGTGTGACATGAGGCCTTACTCACACAAGAGTGTAAGCTATGCTTCCAGCCTTGCCCTATGGCCCATGCAGCTCCAGGTTTCAGTGAGTGGACCCAGTTGTCCTCCCCCCCCGTTTTTTTAAAGATTTTATTTATTTATTTACGAGAGAGAGAGTGAGAACGAGTGCAAACAGGGGGAGGGGCAGAAGGAGAGGGAGAGAGAAAACCCCAAGCAGACTATGGGCTGAGTGCTGCAGAGTCCTACCCCTACTTGGGGCTTGATCTCGCAACCCCGAGATCATGACCTGAGCCCAAACCAAGAGCCAGATGCTCAACTGCTCAACCAACTGAGCCACCCAGGCACCCCCTTCATTGTCCTCCTTAATAATGCCTCCTAAGTTAAGGGATAAATATTCCATATATCCATTAATAACCCCCCAAGAGTTAATCATTTGTGAACTTCAGCTCGTAGAAACTCAACATTGGAAAGCCTAATTGCAGTTACATTTCTACTCTAGATCTCTCTAGGTTCTTGAGGTCTTTACCACCCTGATGCGCCATACTTCCAGGATGGGAGGCTCTCAACCTCCATTTGTTAAAAAACTCTTGCTTATTTCTTGAACCTGAAAACATTCTGCCTGCTTACCAAGAGAAACAAGTGCCACTGCGCAAAGTAGTGCTTCCCTTTATGGCTATGAAAAGAAAGCAAACTCAAAGGAAAGACCAAAACCTTTTCCAGGTTCCAAGGGTACCCCTCAAATTAGCATCATGGACTGTGGCAAATGAGTCCTTTTGATCCCTTCCAGCCTTTTCCGGGTAAAATGGTGGTGCTTTTGTTCATGTCTCAGCTCAGCCTCTGTGGTTTCAAGATTTGGCTCTAATTCTTTTAGATCTTTCATTTCCTCTTCCTCTCCATTATCCACCTCCAGCCTACACCCCTGAAACACTGTGCCCCCTTCCAAAAGTCTATGCTTTTGTGCAAGGTGGATGCAGGGGTAGGGATCACTGGCCAGTCTGGGCCTTTTGGCCAGAAAGGTTTCTCAGGAGGGTCTTCAGGGAAGAGCCCGTGTACCAGATCTTTTCTCTGGTTCTGACTGAGGGTTTGGGGTCCATCTTCTTATGGCCCCCTTGACAATGCTGGTCTTCTGAAATTTACCCACATCTTTTGCTGTCCACGTCACCGGGAGGTCTTGCTATAGTGGATTCTCCTTGGTTGACCCTTAAGAACTTGATGTTGGGGCGCCTGGGTGGCTCAGTCGTTAAGCGTCTGCCTTCGGCTCAGGTCATGATCCCGGGGTCCTGGGATTGAGCCCCACATCGGGCTCCCTGCTCGGCGGGAAGCCTGCTTCTCCCTCTCCCACTCCCCCTGCTTGTGTTCCCTCTCTCGCTCTGTCTCTCTCTGTCAAATAAATAAATAAAATCTTAAAAAAAAAAAAAAAAAGAACTTGATGTTGTCTCTGAGACTGGAGTCCCCTCCGGACTGTCCTTCTTGGGATGTTAAATATGCAGAAGGATAGATTATATCTATCTGCTCCATTTATTCCTTACCTTTGATTCTTCTTTCTAAACCCGCCCTCCACCCATGACAAAACCTTCCCATCTTTGGTGACTCAATTTTATAAATAACCTTTGGTATGGAATCTTGACAAAGACTTTCTGAAAGTCTAGATTCCTCCTTGCCTGGTTTCCCTTTATCTACTTGCTTCCCCCCACACCACCAGAACTAGGAGAATAAAAAGAGAACTAACCCCCCAACTAAATTTGGCTAGATGGAAAAATACCATTTGACCCAGAGGCAGCTCTGGGACTGCTGCCATGCATGGAGGAACCTGCTAACTCCTCAGGAAAAAAAATCCTGACGCAAACCAGATGTAACCTTCTGTCTAGCTGCCAACATCTGGAATGCAGCGAGCTGCCAAGCCCAAGCATTTTAGAGGTGACTCTGATCTGCAGAGAGGTCTTGCAACCTCTTTCTCCAGCTCAGCCCTGTATTCCGGTTTTGGCTGCCTGGAGGTTGGAGTAGTGGTTACGATTCTGGGACTTCTGGATTGGGTTATTCTCGAGTTCAGATAGAGTCTTCAGGGGATCCCAGGGAGAGTGTGCAGGTCCAGCCTCACCACCCCCATCTCCACATCCCCAGTGCCCTGGCTCTGGGCAATAGACATGGACTTCGGATGGTGTCTAAAATCCAAGGATGGGAGATGTGGGGGTGGGGGGAACTGAAGGGAGGTGTGAGGGTGTTTTTGGTCCTGCGGCCACACAGTGTGTGTCACACACACACACCGATTCACACTTTCACATGTAGGCATACACACCTACTCCTGCTTCTTCTCTCCTGTTCAGCCAATGGGGAGGGCCTTTTGGGCCAGATTTCTCATCACTCATGGAAATTCTGATTTTGGTCATGTGGAAGAGGGGTAGCAGAGCCAACAGATCTGAGGATCCCCTGGTTGGCTCAGCCAGATGCTGAAAAGAGCAGGAAAGGAGACAGGAAGAGAGAGTAGACAGAGTGGGGGATGGTAGCAGGAGCTGAATGGGGGTGTGTGTGAAATCTGGTGGGGAGGCCCCTGCCTGCCTTAGACCTCCCTGCAGGGCCCAGGGGACCCTCCTGCTCTCTGTGCAGCTGCAGCTGGTGACTCATCTGAGGGCTGGACTGGGTGGGGTGAGGGACAAGTCAAGGACTTTAAGAGGAATATTCTCCTGAGGAAATCCCAGGAGAGTGGGGAGGAGATGAGGGTGTTGCTTTTATTCCCCCCCACCCCACCCCAAGGCCCCCTATTCTTTCCCAGAGCCAGGCTGGAGAATCTCCAAGAAGAAAGCAAGGTGGGAGGCTGGGTTGGTGTGTTGCCCTGTCCTTTCCCGGTGCTGACCTCTCCCCATCTTGGCCTGACTGCAGACAAGGATGAAGGTGACCACCCCAACAACAGCTTCAGTCCTTGCAGTGCCCACGACCGTCGGTGCCTGCAGAAGCACTTCGCCAAAATTCGAGACCGCAGCACCAGCGGGGGCAAGATGAAGGTCATCGGGGTGCCCCGGGAGGAAGCTCGGCCTGTGGTGAGGACCTCTGACCTACAAATGCACATGTGCACCGCCACCACCACTAGATCTGGACTATGTTTATTCAACAAACATTCATTGGATGCCTACTGTGTGCAAGAGGCACCCAGTATGCATCATCAGGACCCAGAGAATCCTCATTCCTTTCCTTGAACTGCCTTTCCTGTTCATCAGTTATATATATATATATATATATATATATATATATATATATATGCAGTTGAAGTAATTGTTAAGTACTGAAATACTTCTGTATCGGTTTGTAAATAGTGGTTTTCCCAAGCCTCCTGGCATTTCTTAGCTCTTCTCTTGGATTCTCCACGCAGACTTTTTCAGTAACTAAGTGGTTAACGCTGGCCACAGCAGGGGGCCTGGAGACCCTGCCCCAGGGTCTGGCTAAGTCCTTTCTGATGGATGGTTCTGATGGATCCTGGCCTGGGTCTTCTTACCAAGTTGTTAATTGTATGATGTCAGCTATCCCTCCTGCTTAGAAATCATTCCCTTCCCAACCACCTCCATAGGTTTCCATAACCTCTTCCCCCCACAAGGTCCCTTCCATTCACACCCTTCCTTTTTAGAAGCTCTTTAGCTCAGAATCCTCTGTTCAGTATCCTTCTGCTCTGTCCACCAGGGTCCCCTGAACCCACTGGGCCCTGCCCGGCCTCTGGGCCTTGAGCCTCCTTTCTGGGCCTTGAGTCCTGATCTGACCCCCAGCTTTGGGGTCTTCCTGCCTCTCTCCCTTCTGCTAAGCAGTTTCATTTTCCCTTCCTCCAGCCCCAGGGCTCCTGCCAGAGTGAGCTGCACCGGGCCCTGGAGCGGCTGGCCGCCTCACAGAGCCGCACCCACGAGGACTTTTACATCATCCCCATCCCCAACTGCGACCGAAATGGCAACTTCCACCCGAAGCAGGTGGGTCTTCATCCCTGCTGGCTCTGTCCTGGCCTCAGCTCTTGGGGCATTCCTGGTCTCTCCACAAGATGGTGCAGGTTGGAGATCTCAGGAAGGGGGAGACCTCCCCACCCAAACCTAACCCTCTGGGTCCTCCCCCAGTCTTAGAGCCTCAGCTTATTTTTCCCACCACGCTCATTTTGGAGATGAAGAAACTGAGGCCCAAAGTCACAGAGTGAGTTAATGGCAGATCAGCTGTCCTGCCTCCCCATCCAGGGCTATTTCTATCACGTCTGGATTCACCACTTAGCACTCCTGCCAACCTCTACCTCCCAGCACTCTTTCATTCCCTGTACTGTACTCCATCCTATGAGTAGTTCTCCTTTGCCATAGAATATCTCAGATTTCATTTGGGGATGGAGGGGCTCAGTCATGAAGGGTTAAGGAGGAAACTCAGCCTGCCCCTTCCCTCACGCTGAGTGACCAAACCACCTGGGGTACAGCCAGGATGGAGGTGAAGCAGATCTGACAGCTGGGAATGGGAGCTTTGGACCGAAGCAGAGGGGCAGGAGAGAAAACATGAATGCAGGAACCTCCCTATTCCCTCATGCCCTTGGAACATGGGCTCCTCTCATAAGCCCCCAGGAGGCTAGGATGTTCAGCAAGGTTGGCCCTCCTCAGCCCCATCTCTGACCCATGAGGGGTGGGCTTACTTGGAAGAGTGGCATATCTGGGCAGAGCCTTATGCTGGGTGTGGCCTGGGGAGTCCTGGCCTGGGTCTTTCTCCAGCTCTTTGTGGACATAGACACATACATTCTCCCACTCCGTGCTCTGTAGATAGATCCACAAAGTGGGCTGATACTTGGCCAATAGAGGCCTAGATAGGAGGAGAAGGGCTGCCCCCAGGTCGGCAAATCCCAGGATGACGTGAGGAGATGATGGGGTGGTATGCAATGAGTGCAGGACCAGAAAGGGCCCCTCAAACCAGTGCCAAACCTACCCGCAAGCTTTATCCCAACACCAATTTTATCCTTGTCCCATTTTTTAGAAGATTTTATTTATTTATTTGAGAGAGAGAGAGAATGAGTGTGAACAAGCGCAGGGGGAGAGGCAGAGAGACAAAGAGAGAGAGAGAATCTCAAGCAGACTCCCTGCTGAGCGGGAGCCCCACACGGGGCTCCATCTCAAAACCCTGAGATCATGACCTGAGCCGAAACCAAGAGTTGGATGCTCAGCCGACTGAGCCACCCAGGCGCCACTATCCTTGCCCAATTTTTAAAAACTTTTTTCCCCTCATTAAAAAAAATTAATAGATTTTATTTTCTAGAGCAGTTTTTTTTTTTAAAGATTTTATTTATTTGACAGAGAGAGAGACAGTGAGAGAGGGAACACAAGCAGGGGGAGTGGGAGAGGGAGAAGTAGGCTTCCCGCTGAGCAGGGAGCCTGATGCGGGGCTTGATCCCAGGCCCCTGGGATCATGACCTGAGCCGAAGGCAGACACTTAACGACTGAGCCACCCAGGCACCCCTTAGGTTTACAGAAAAATCGAGCAGAAAGTACAGGGTTCCTATCTACTCCCTCACCCCCAGTTTTCCCTGTTAACATCTTGGTTTAGTACGGTACATATGCTACCACAAATTAAGGAACTAATATTGGTCCATAATTTACATTAGGGTTCACTCTTTGTGTTGTACAGTTCTATGTGTTTTCTTCCCCCAATATTTATCCCACTGAAAGTTCTGACACTTGAGCCCTTTATCCCTAGACCAGTGCTGACCTCTGAGACAACCTTCATTTCTTGGCCAATATCTCTCTACTCCATGAGCTCAGACGGTCCGTGCTTGTGAAAGAGCCGCTGCCCTCAGAGGCCATCTTGGATCAACTGTCTGACTTGGGCTGGGCTGGGATTGGGGCAGGCTGCCTGGGGACTGACCTCTCACACCCTTGTCTTGGCAGTGTCACCCGGCCTTAGATGGGCAGCGCGGCAAGTGCTGGTGTGTGGACCGGAAGACGGGAGTGAAGCTTCCGGGGGGCCTGGAGCCAAAAGGGGAGCTGGACTGCCACCAGTTGGCTGACAGCTTCCGCGAGTGAGCCCTGCCAGGAGGCAGGGGGCTCAGTGCCCCCTGCCACCCCCATCCCCTAGAGTCTACAGAGCTGACCTGGAGCCTGGGTCTGAGTCCTGGCTCTGTCTCTGACCCAGAAGTTTCCCTTCCTGTGTGTGTGTGTGTGTGTGTGTGTGTGTGTTTGTGTGTTTGTGTGTATGTGTGGGTGTGCCCTTGGGGTGAGCCAAAGCCTAGAAGTGTCTTTGGGCTTAGATAGTCCGAGAGGTCTGAGAGTGGCAATGGGGAACCCTGGTATGTCTCCAAATTGATCCTGGATTCATTCATTCATTCATTCATTCAGCCATCTAAAAACATTTATTGACCACATACTACATGCCCGCTCTAGTTTTTTAGCCCTGGGGGCTCTTATTTTGACTTTGTTTGATTTGGTCATGTGGGGCCACTTCCTATAAACTGAGCACTAGCTTATGGGGGAAGAGAAGTCCCATTTCCAGAATCAGAGAAAGAAAGTAGACATGTACCTTGACTTTTGTACCTTGTAGCATTGTCCTTCCCCTCGATTTAGTCAGAGGGTGGAGGCTGTAGGGAAAGTGTGGGGTGGCAGATGATTCAATGGTCAGGAGTCCCAGGCCCACTCTCAAAGGTCAAGCCTGCCAGGCTCCCCTTCTTCTCTTCCCCAGGCCCCTCCAAGGGGAAGGACCTATAGAGACAAGCCCACCTTTGGGTATGGTGTGCCACCTGCTTGGTTGCCTGGCCGCCCAGACCCTGCTGTGGAGGAGGGAAGAAGGTCGGAAGAAGTCATACAGGACAGAGGGCTGGGGAGGTGGGGCCCATCTCTGAATAGTCAGGGTGGGAGGAAAGGATGCACAATGGGACTACATGTGCCTGATGGAACAGAAGACACACATGCTGGGGGGTGAAGGACTTGCCTGGGGTCCTACTTCCTCCCCTGTTTGTGGTCACAGTCACAAAGTCACCAGGATGACTCCATCCTTCCAGTGGCTCACCGCCTGTGGCTTTGCCTCCCTCCCCATACCTCCCTGCCCTCCAGGCATTTCTGGCTTGACTGGATGGAAGGAGACTAAGGGACCTACCAGTTGGCCATGATGTCTTGTCTTTTTTTTTTTTTTTTTTTAACAAAACAGAACAAAACAAAACAAAAATCTAGACAATTGTGTTTGGTTGATTTATTTATAATTAGAGACAGGGATGCACCAGGGGTGGGAAGGGCGGTCATAGTGTGGTCCCCAGACCTGTCCTATATGGTAAGAGGACTGCAAAGAGTCAACCAATTCACCCACCTCTTCCCTGCAGCCTCTTCCTAGGGAGCTTCCCTGTCCCCAAAGTCATGCTGTCTGTGTTCAGACTCCTGGTGGGCAAATAATGGCTTCTGGAAGGAAGGCAAGCAAGGACAGCCCTGCTGGGCCAAAGATATTTCTGGGATCATGTGTGTGAAGCTGGGGTATGTCCTAGGGCATCAGGCAGATTGGATGTGCATCTGGATTTGATGTATTAATTTAGTGGGGGAGGCACTTCCCTGAAGTTGGGGAAAGGGGGTAAACTCCAATGCATTCCCCAGCTCTGACTGCCTAGATTCCTTAATGGGGTAGTTGTGTTGAGATTTGGTTCTGAGAGGTTGGGAGTAGGGGCATCTTTGATTTTGCTGTCTTGAGCTCAGCAGGCTGTGGGCTCTTGGTGCCAAGCCCAGAATTTGTGCCCATGTGGTACGACTGGATTTCTGGTCATCTCCCACTGCCCCTCTCCCCCATCTCTGTGCTCTGTGTGTGTGTACACTGACCTGGGTGGGGGCCCCTTCTCAGGAGGTCACAGGCAGCCTGAAGACACTGTGCACCAAGTCTTCTACACTCTGGGGGGGTTCCCTCCTGTTGGGTTGCCTTCTGGATTCCTAGCCCTTCCCCAGTTCCAGAGGCACTCCCAGGCCTTTTAACTCACTGGCTCCTGATGAGCTTGCCCCTGTGCTATCTGCATCTTAAATTCGGGCCTGCAATCCTCATCTCTCTAGCTCTGCCTCAGTGAGAGTATCCTGTAGCCATCTGGTCTCCCTGAGACACCACAAGCCACTGCCCGCAGTAGGAGATTAAAGAACAAAGTGACCTTGGCCCCTTAACCCCCCTTCATGGAGCCCCCTACTTCTTGGGCTGAGGTAAGTGCAGGCTGACAGTTAAGTTTTAGGTCCTTAGACCAAATAAATGTAGAGAGAGTATCTCTTTCCCTAAAGCATCTCTTTAAATTCCCCTTTTTTCTCCAGCCCCCCTTTCAATGTTCCTACCGGTACCATTGGTAGTGGTTACTAAGAGGTCCTTTTCCTCTCGTGGGTCTCCAAAAAAAGCTGGATCTGCTTGGGAAGTAGCTGCATATATGGCCTGGGATGTGCCTTTGGTATATCTGCATATTTGTGGTACGTGTGGGTGTGGGTTTGAGTGTATGTGCATGTGTATGAATATAGCAAAGCGATACTTTGGAATATACGAAGTGAATATACAAGGTGAGATGTGAACGCATGTGTACTGGGTGTGGGCGTGGGTAGAGGAGACGCTAATTTGAGGGGTGTGTCTATGTGGGCTGTGTGAATCTGTGAATGTATGTGATGTGAGGTGGGAGGGAATAGAGAAATTCACAGAATATGTATGTACTTCCCTCCCCACTATGAATGAGTGGCCTTCACTCATTAGGTGTCCCCATTGCAGGATTTGTGGGGAGCCTAAGCACCGAAGAATAGAGGATATGCACTCTGGGAGACAGAATTACACATCCCACAGAAACACTGCCCACCCTCCCCCCCCGACCTTGCCCCACGCTTGCCTCCACGATCTGGGAGTCAGGTCCTAGGTGTCCAAAGAGAAGGAAATAAAAGCAGCTGTGTCAATGTGGACACCCTCTACCACTCCCAGGCTAGAGGAAGTACACTGTCCTGGGCAGTGTCACAGTGGGGAGAACCAGGCTCCAGAGAGGAATTGCTGGTCTAGTTTGCACCTAGCCCCACCCCCTCCCTGCCCAGCCATGGCCTCCAAATCCCCTTGGAGGGTCACTCTCCGTAGCCACAGGGCATCAGCATGTCTGGCAGAGGTGGAAGGGAGGAGGTGGCAAGGACTAAACTCTTGTGTCCTGTTGGGACTTACCCAGACAAATTTAAAACTGAAGTCCTTGAGTGCTCTGCTCTGCCTCCCCAAGAAATGTTAATCCTCTCCACTGTGGCTTGGAGCAGGCGGGTGGGAGGCACCCCACCAGGATCCTTTAGCCCATTGGTGCCAATCTACTTCAGGCATTTGGTTTCCATTTCCCAGCTCATTAGTGGAGATCAAGCCCTGCTGTCGCTGAGGGTTGGGGGCTGGGTTTTCCACTGGCAAGCCAGCAGGGTGGGAGTAGGGAGTAAAAAGGGGAGACTTGGACTGACTCCAGTATTGGATTCAGGCTGGGGCATCTCTGGAGAGTTGGCCAAACTTCCTGGCCCCTCCTCCTACGAAGGCCCCTAGGTTCCAGCTACTGCAATCACTTCAGCTCCTTCCAGGAAAAGGCTGCTTGTCCCAACTCCTCTGCCCTCTGGGCCAGATTCAACTATACCAAGCTGCTCCAAGAATGTTATGAGGCATGCAGGACTTGGGGTGCCAGCTTGGCCCCCCTTCCTGGGGGGATATGACTGTGTGGTAAATGACCCTGAAACATTCCCAGCCAGAGAAACTCCCCCTGCATTCCAGACCCCTATGGCAATGTCACCTCTGACCCAGAAGGAGAAAGTCAAGATAATGTGGGAGGCAGGCAGGCAGCTATGGCTGTTGGGTCAGTTGTTGGGTCCTGGGGTTGTCTTAGGGAAGAGGGGAGGAAAGGGGCAGTTTGTGAGTCAGGGGAGAGGGTCAATGGGGAGGAAGCATATTCATGGGGGAGGAGAGAGTTAATGAGAACAATAAGTGGAGGAGAGACAATAGGGCAGACCTTTGCACATACCCACGGGGGAGTGGACACCACTTCAGCCAGCCAAGAGTCTAATTAGATCTTCACTGTCAGAGTGATCTGTCCCCTCTATGTCTGAGGCCCTAGGGGCTGGGGAGAGTTAGGGTCAGGGAGCAGAAGTGAGGGTGGTGAGGATAATTAGAAACATGCTCTACTGAGTGAGAAGGCGCCCCCAGGACCATTTCTCCCCTCACCCCCCGCTCCTCTCTTCCCAGGTCCCCAACCCCCTTCTCCATGACCTGGACTATTCCAGCCAGACTAGGGGAGGGGCTGGTGGAGCCTGGGAGTAGAAACCCGGTGGGATTGGCTTCCTGGGCCCTTACACAGTCTCTAAAGTGCAAACAACATATTTTCGCCATGCAATGGTATTTAATTACACATAAAAACAGAGCCATTAAACTGAAATTAAACCCTTGTTGGAATCACTTAATTCAGGGCATGACAAATTGCTTTCAGTGGAGGCGGCAGTGAAGTCCCCCCCAGGGAGAGATGGAGATTAGCAGCTTCCATGGCTGGCTGGGTCCCCTCATTCTCTTTAGAGCTGGCTCCCTTACCAGCTCTAAATTCTGAAATTTGGATGACCTTCTTCCTAAAGACCACCTAAGCCAAGGGAAACCTCTGGGTTTGTTTAGGATGATAGAAATTGAGGGAATCACAGAATCACTGTCCAACCCAGTTTTAGACAATACTGGCCCATTTTATCAATGCGGAAGTTGAGACCCAAGTGCCAAAGTCATCCAGGGCCAGGATTAGGATGCTGGCACCAAGGCATGACCAGGAAAGCTGTTTTTTTTTTTTTTTTCAGGCTTGTATCCTTTCATCCTGCGCCTGGAGACAGAAGTTGGGACTGGGCAGGTGAGGGTTGGGGAACCTCCCTAGCTGGGGAGGGTAGATTTCTTCAGAACTGGGCTCCCACCTGATCCAAGTCTAGAGATGTCAGGGAAGGCAAAATGGTGGCCCTGGTTGCTTACCACTTGGGTGAGGTTGGGCAGGTGGGACCTTCTATTCCTATGAGCCACAGTTTTCCCATCTGTTGAAGGTGGGATCATAATTCCTGGTAAGACTGGTGGGCGGAATGCACGAACAGGGCTTGGGGCTGAGTTCAGTAAGTGGTTCTATTGGACTTCCTTCTCAGGACCCCTGCTTCCCCATTTGTGATAAGATCCAGTTGGGACCTGGTAGTTTCCAGGACCTTCGCTTGCTCTGACTCTGTTTGTAGCCCTTTCTCCTCCTGTCAGGACCCTCTTTCCTTCAGTTTCCCACTCTCCTCTGTAGTCTGTTTTTCCAACATGGACAGAGGTCTGGGGTCTATACTGTTGCCCCCTAAGATTTGCCTGCCTCACCTAGTCTTCCAGTGGCTGTGTGAGACCCACCTGGGAGGTGAAAGGAGATCTCATAGGACAGGGTCTGCACTCTGGGGAGGGGATAGAGTGGAGGGGTTGTGTGCACAGCCTCCCTCCCCCATGTGCCCTCTATGATCTGGAAACCTGCTCTGATTGGAACCAAATGGGTTTGCTGTGGCTGGAGGCATCTCAGAAGTCCATTCACTCAATGCAACCTCCCCCTCACCCAAGGAGGGGAGGTGGGTGTAGATTAGGAGAAGTGGGGACCTGGGGTTCTCTGTGCTGGGGCTAGGAGAGAGAGTCCTTTCCCTCTTTCCTACTCTACCCACTAGAGGCCTGGGAACTTTTCTATTAGCCCAGGAAGGGCAGCAGTGGGGCGCTGGCCAGCTGAGGACATATCTGTCACTGAGGCTTGGGTGGGCAGCCCCCCGCCATCCGACAGCCTCCTCTGGGAGCAGCACCCCCTCCCCCACCCCTGCAGTGAAGCTCAGCTGCAGGTTACCAAGTAAGGGCTGACTAGGTCTGTACACTGTCTCCTGCAGTGGTCTCAAGGTCATTCCCCTTCCCCTTGGCCTCCTAGGCCTTGGTAGACAGAGAGGTTCCTGTGTTGGGGGTTGCGGTGGAAGGGCTAGGGCCCAGGGTTCCCGTCATTGCAGGCCTGGCAGCTACCCGGCTGCAGATGGCTCCCCCGCCAGCCTGGCGGCCAGCACAAATGCTTTGCAGCTGTACTTCTATTGGCTTGCCCCGAAGAGACTGGAAACAGAGGCAGGAAGCTGGGTGGACACAGAGGGGCACACATGGATTGCTGGGGTAGGTCTGGGACAGGCCAGGACAGATGCCCAGCAAACCCAGGTTGCTGGGAAAGTGAAAATGGAAATGAACACTGGGGCCTTGAGACTGGGGGGATTGGGCAGGGGGGAAGCTTCCTTACCCACAGGGGCTGGAAGGGGGGCTTCCTGGGAAAGGATTGTGGGGTGGGGGAGGGGCGCGCTGCCTGGAAGGGCCAGGGCTCAGGGTCCCTGCCTCCCTCCTGGGTCCTGGTCTCTGAGCAGAACCAGAGCTTCTAAATTGGAACAGCAGGGAGGGAAGCCCAGTCTTGTCTCCACCCAGGGGAAATTGGACCAGACTGCTCAGGAAATAAATTCAATTTTCCAGCATCATGGAAGGTTAGTCGGACAATAGAGGTTTTTTTCCCCCAAAAAACATAAGTAAAAAAAAAAGTCCAATTGCCTTTGGCTGAGCTGTTTCCCAACTTCATTTCTCAGCCTCAGTTCAAGGCTTCCCATTCAAAGTGACATGTGACTGCTCAGTGACCCTGGCCTGATCGCTGGCTCTGTGAGGGGTCAGGCCAGGCCAGCCCAGAACTGTGACCAACCCCACTTCCAAAAGCCCTGGGCAGTCCTTGCCCCATGCAATGAGGGAGGGGTTGTGGTAAAAACAAAAACCCTCCCCAAAAGAGATTTTGAATTTAGGGGTGGGTGAGTCCTAAATCCCAGGCAGTAGGCCCAGGGGGGTTTATGTAAGAAATGTAAACTGGGACCTTAAAAGTTTTGAAAAGTTTTCTTTTTTGGGAGAGGTGTGGGGAAGTTTGCCTTTAAAATGCAAAGGGATTTTGTAAATCCCTGCAGTGGGGATATTCTTGGGGCTCTAATGAGGGGAGCTGGCTCACTGGCTGGGGAAGGGCTAGCCTCCCTTTGTGCTCTCTGCAGATGGTGGCCTTGTAGGCCACTCTGGGCCCTGGCAGAGGAAGGGAGGGTCAGCACAATCCAAAGTAGAGGGCAGGTCTGGAGTGGGGTGAGAGCAGAGGCTACCCACAGGCAGATCCCATAGTTCTAGGGTGGGAGGTAGTGGTGGGGAAGACCACACAGGAAGCTTTGGGGAGAGCCGGGCAGTATCTCATTGGAGAGGGGTGCATGTGAGGGGGAGAGAGGATGGCTCTAGACTGGTGGCTGAGAAAGGTCAAAATCAAGAAGACCAGGGCTGGGAGCAGCCTTTAAGTTCTTCTCCAGCTCACCCATTACACAGATGGGAAACGGAGGCCTACTGGGGTCTGTGGCTTGCTTGTCTGAAGGCATAAAGGAGCTGGTGGCAGAAGTGGATTAGAACTCACCATCTCCCAGTGAGTGCAGGGGGAATGTTTGGGCACCTACCCTTTCCATAGGAAAGGCCTCTTCAGGCACCAGAAAGGGGAAGCTAAAGTAAGGGCTCTAGTTGAGGAGGAAGGAAGGAGGTCCTGAGGGAAGATTCTGGGTGGGAGATTATAGTGGGAGATGTGCCACTTTCCAGGCAGGAAGAGGGAGGGGTGACTTTGTCAACATCCCCAGCAGCCTGGGGCTGGGGACACAATCCCTGATGCGAGAGGAGGGGTTTGGCAGAGACACCAGAATGAGGGGCAGACAGCCCTATCCTGGTGTATGTGGAGGCAGGGGATTGGATTTGATGACCTTGCGTTCAATAAGCTCCAAATGTCACTATTATCGTCATTGTCACCATGGGTTTGGGTCCAGATTGCTTGGGTTCAAATCTCACTGCGCTACTTATTCTTGGTGGACCCTGAGAGACTGACTTGGTCTCCTACTCCACAGTTCTATATCCATCAAATGAGGATAAATAATAGTACTTATGAAGTATTGCCGTCAAGATTAAATGAGATAGGAGCACCCGGATGGCTCAGTTGGTTGAGCGTCTGACTCTTGATAAGTCATGAAGCTAGTCAATGGCAGAGGGGACCTGCCACCCACATCTGCCTGACCCTCCCCCCCCCCGGCTTCTAATTCTTGATCCAGAAGAGGGAAGTTGTGTGTGTGTGTGTGTGTGTAGGTGAGAGTGGCGTGAACTAGACAAATGATATGTTCCATCTCAGTGTTCACGGGTGTCACATCTAATGCTGTGGAGGACAGAACGTCTCTCCTGGGGCACACGCAAACCCCTTCCCCATTCCCTGCCCAGCCCCGGTATGCCTAACGCTGCCCCGTGCAGCACATGTTTGGTGAATGAGTGAATGAGCAAGTGAGTGGCATTCTCCCTTCTCCTTTCCCTCCTCATGTTCTCTGGTTCCCTCCTGGCTCGCCTCCCCGGCCTCCAGGCCTGCTGCAAAACAAACTCCACTTGACTTCCTCAACAAGACTCCATTGCAGGGAGGCAAAGGATGAGATGCCTTCTAGGAAGCAGAGGCTTACAAAACAAGCCCCAGGCTGTCTCTGAGGGCAAGCGTCAGGAAGAAGAGAGCCCCAGCCCGGCCAGCACAGGGGGACTGTGGGAGTGGGGAACGTGGCTGGGGCAGGATTGAATCGTGTCCCTCCAAGTTCACAAGCGCTAACCCCCAGTGTGATTGTATCTGGAGATAGTATTTTTAGGAGTTCATTAAAGTTAATTGAGATTAGAAGGGTGGGGTCCTAATGCTAGAGACTTGGTGGCCTTATTAAGAAGAAGAGAGAGATTTCCCTCTCCAGGAGCACACACTGAAGAAAGGCGCATGTGCACAAACAACGAGAAGGTGGCCATCTACAAGCCAAGAAGAGAGCTCTCACCAGAACCCAAACATGCTGGCACCTCAGGCTCCGGAACTGTGACAAAGTTTAAGTGTCTGTTGTTTAGGTCACCCAGTATTGTGTTATGGCGGCCTGAGGAGACTAATATCAGGGGGACTGGGAGGGAGGTCCTGCTCTTTCCCATGTGGCCCTTCAAGTCATAGGAACCCAGGACCCAGGCCTAGATCAAGTAGGCTCCTGTCCCAGCCTGTCTCCTTAGGCTCTTATCCCTTTCCTGGCCTGAAGTCCAAGTTCTCACAGCTTCCTCTTTCAGTCACACTTCTCCCCAACCCAGGCCTCAGGTCCTGTCTCCTGCCCCCACAGCCCTATTTCTAAAGCACAAATCTGGTCACTTACTCCTTGGCTGAAAAGCCTCTGACGTCTCCCCATTGCCTACAGAATGAAACCCAAGCAGGTTGCCATGTATAATTGTGCATTGCACAACCTGTGCAACTGTACACAAAGGGTCTTGAGCCCAACCTCATTCATTCATTCAACTCATCCATTCGTTTAACAAGTATTCATTCCCTGGGCGTTCTCAGCTTAGAACCCAAGTTTCTTGATAATCTGGCTCCTGACTCTCCTTTGCCTCCTCTCTCACTTACTTCCTTGGGTACCATATACTTTAGCCACACTGAACATGGTACCATCTCATACCTGTGTGCTTCACGCACAAATTCATCCATCAGCTTGTCTGAGAATGCAGAGGCAGAACGGGCCCAGATTTGGAATCCTATTTCTCTGCCATTTCCCAGCTAGGAAAATATGGGCAAGTTAACCCTCCGAGCCTCAGTAAAATGGGATTAAACATATATAGTGTGTCTTACATTGTACTTAGCACGTAAGAGCCTCCATGGTTTCTTTGCACGCTAAACTCCTTTTCATTCTTGAAGACCCAACTTGAATGTTACCTCCTTGGTAACATTGCCCTCATTCCCTCCAAATGGATAAAGTTTACATTCCCTGTTTCTACTTCTCCTGCCAGCCCCACATGGCACTCACAAACCTCTGTTAGAACGCTGTTGCACTGATCTATTTTCCCAGCTCACATGAACAAAGCATCCAGCCAGAAAACACTTGTTGCATGAAGCAAGGCACCAATCTCTGGGTTGGAAGCCCTTCACCTCCCAGTCCTGTCCTGGTTCCAAGCCCTCCGCCTGTTGGATAGCTTGAGAGTTCAGGACAGGAGGTGGAGGATGAAAGAGCAGAGGTGAGCAGACAGAAGAGTAGAGGGGAGGTGGCGGGGTGAGGATGCTTCAGCCTTCTGGGGAGGTCACTCTGTAGCCAGAAAAGAGGCAGGGTTTAGAGAGGGTGGCAGTCTGAGGCTTGAGAAATGATTGGCAGTGCAGGTGGCTGCCCCTCTCCCTTCCTATCGATCCAAACTGGGCTTTGCTGTGGGTCCAGCCACCTGGGGAAATTACAGGGGACAAGAGTGAGGGAGAGGAAGGTTTTTCTGTAAAGAGGGAGATGATGGGTTTGAGGCAGGAGGGTCAAGAAGAAACGGGTTGGCGAAGGACAGGAGAATCCGGGGAAGGAGGGTGAGGGAGGGGTGGGTGGGTGGTATATGTGTGTGTAGACAGCAGGATGGGGAGGGTAGAAAGTTGGGAGGGTTGACATTGGAAGATACTGGGGAGGGAGGCTTCAGACCAAGGGCTACAAGTCCTGGGACCTCCTGAACAGAAAACTCTTGGGGTATGAAGACCCCTCCCCTCCTGGCTCCTGGCTTGGTGGCTATCTTTCCTCCCCTCTGCTCACCACCCCTCCTATCCTTGCTGGGCTGGCTGCTCTGCCCATCGGCAAAAGTCTAAGTCAAGTTCTTTGTTAAATGTTCCTGGAGGAAAGATGAGCTGTGGTAAATACACCAGAGATATTACCTTCCATGGACTCGGTCCAGGGCCAGGTTGAGGGGGGCTGGGGTGGGAGGTTGGAATTGAAGTTTGGTAGTGGGAGGGGAGGCAGGGCTTCTCAACAGAGATTCAAGGCCTTTGGGAGGGTCTCTTCGCAGGCTCTCCAGGGCAGCTCCTGCCACTGGGTCACAGAACTCGGCCTGAACAGAAGAAGCAGCTCCCCTTCCTAAGGCCCCTTAGGAAAGTAGATTTCCTGAGGCCCCTCCTATACCACTTGGCAAGGCTTGGACTGCCAGCTGGCAGAAGCTAGTCGTAGAACCCCCAGGCCCAGGGTGGGATGATGAAGCCATTGTCTATTTCTCTAGGGCTGAGCTGGTAGCTCAGGGCTCATCTAGGTTCAGAGACTCTTCTCGACTCCACCCATGTTTCTGTTGCCTCTCCTTGCCCCTGAGGGAGCCCGAGTGAGACCCTGGGATCTGTCAGGGGGGCCACACAGACTCACCTTCAGCCCTGGGACAAGGGCGAGATCTCAATTCTCTGTCCTCCTGGCAGAATGGCAGGCGAGGAGTCACGAGGAAGAAAGCCGCGTGTGTGGGCCATGTGGGGGACACAGAATGGTCGAAGAGATGGCTTATGAAGGGAAGCCAATGCAGACTGTGCTGCTGTGGCCAGGGGTGTAGGAGGGAGTGTTCTCTATGACACAGCCATCACCTGCCAGCTCAGGTCCCCTCTCTGTTCCGGTCTCCACCTCTGAGTGGGCAGCCCTGAATGCCTTAGAACCAACTGTTATGCCAAGACAGACACTTTATTTTCCATGAGAACTACACAGGCACCCATGGGTAAAAGGGGGGGCTCTCTGCCAGCCTCCTGAATATGACCTTCAGAACTTGTCTAGTGTTCTCTACTCTCCAGGGGTGGGGCTGCTCTCAGCCAGTCCCGCCAGCCCAGGGCAGCCTCAGTCCGGTTTGGTTTCCTGGGTTGAAATCACAATCCGTCACCCAGCTTTGGCCAAAGATAATGATAACGATGGGGTGGCAGGGCCCACAGCTGGGAGGGGGCAGGCATTTGCTCCTTGTAGAACAAAAGTGGGCTTCTTCTCGGAGCCTCCTCTTCCACCCTCACGGTGTGGTTTTCTTAGGACCCCAGGCCTGTTAGACAAAGGATTCCAGCTTCTTGGGAGTCTTGACCGAGGTGGGGGTGGGGGAAAGACTGCCCAGCTTCTCCAAACCTCCTGAGTTGGCGGCCTGTCTGCATTCATGACTCTCTGCTGCCCCCGTGTGGCTGTAAGACCATAGACGCCCTACTGCTGGGCCTGTCGGGGTGTCTATGTGTGTGTTTTGGGAAGCAGGGGGCACTCAGCAGGACGGGAGCTGAGGCAGAACCAGAGAAAGCTGGCCCTGGCATCTGCTCTGGAGAGCAGAGGGTCTCCCTGCCCCCACCTCCCTCCCGTGGGTTACATAAGTAACATTAGGGCAGTTGTGACACCAGCTGGAGGACACTTGCTTACCAAAAAATTGAGAGAAAAGATGGGGCTGATACTCATTTGCAGTGGTGGGAACTAGACATCAAGGATGTGAGGGCAGCTGGGTGGTCTCTGACCATGAGGACAAGATCCCCCTTGCTAAGCCGCCCTGACAACTGTGGCCACATTGGCCTAAAGAATCCAGGGCAGGCAGATCCTGCTTTGTCCTGGGAACAGCTGCCCAAGAAGCCATTACGGAAGTGGAGAAAGGAACAGATATGGAGGGAAATAGAGTCCGTCCATCCCTCTTTTGGTCGATCCTTGCATATCATCTCTCCCAGGTCAGCGTTGGGTTAGGGGCCCATGGGTCCCAACCCAGCACCTTCTGTTTGCCACCACAGAGGGTCGCAGGTCTCTAACTCAGGCTTCTGCATTGGCAGTGTCCAAGTTGATGGAGTCAGGGGTCCTCAGAGGTTGTTTCCACGAGGGTCCTCAGATGTGGGCGTGCTTCAGAATCACAGGGAGCTTGTTGAGATGCCATCAAAGTCTGAGAAGCACAGCTGGTCCTGTCTATTGGCCTCTTTTTATGGTTGAGGAAACTGAGACCCAGCTGGGTCTGGATGAAGGTCACTGCTGACGGTCATTAGGTTTCCAGGGTTTCAACTTGGTACCGTTCTCCCCAGTCCAATAGATTGGCTCATTAGTGTGGCCACAAGCCCCTGCTCAGGGGTTCCAGCCCCCTTCGGATGTCCAGGAAGGTGCACGGGAAGCTCCCTCCCTCTACATCCTTTCCGTGTCCTGCAGCAGGGCACCCACCAGGCCGATGACCTGGGAGGCTGGCTGGACTGTGTCATACTCCGCAAACAGGTGGCACACATTCTCCTGTGACTCTGTCTGGCTCTTGGCCACAAACCCGAAGATCCTGGTGGGAGAACATAGCCTGGGTGAGGTGGTGGGGCCCAGAGAGACTGGGAGGGGTGATCTCAGCTGGTACGGTGCTCTGCCCTGCCCCTTCCCCAGCTCTCTGAGGGTAGGATGGGCCTCCTCTGTCAGACTGGGAGACCCCCGAGTTCAAGATCTAGGTAACCCTCCTTTTGAATGGCGGCTCCATGAGGACAGGACCTGCATATTCCTCATCAGAGTGGAAGCTTCCTGAGGGCAAGAATGTGTCTTGACCATCAGACTGGGGCATCCCCATTGATTAAGGCTGCCTGAGGTTAGAGCCTGTGCCTCCTACATAAGACCGAGGGCTCCCAGGCTCATGTCTCCCCCTTCAGACTGGAGGCTCTCTGAGGACCCGGGCCTGTGCCACCCCCATCAAAACCATGGGTTCTCTTAAGGTCAGGACAGGGCCTCCTTCCTTTCCCGAGTTCTTCCTCTTGTTGGGTCCCAGGTTCTGGCCCAGGGAGACCTTTTACGGTGACTGACAGGACACAGGGAAGCCTTACCAGGAGGGCTTGCAGTACTTTTGCCACCTGTGGGAAAGGAAGAGGGACAGGAATGAGTATTGAGGCTTCTCTGCATTCCACAGGACTCTGGCTGAGCAGCTGGGGACAATGGCCAGCTGTGACCACACCCCACTGGGTCCCACCCTCCCCTCATCCTGTTGCTCCCAGCCCCTCGAGGTTCACAGGCCTTGTCTGTGACCCCAGTCCCAGAGTCAGCAAGAAACCTCAGCGGGCAGCTAGGCCCTGGATGGCTTTGTGAGTTTGGCCCAGACTTGAACTTACTTCCGTTGCTCGGGGTCCATGCCACAGAAGCGGAGGGTGGTGAGGGGGTAATGGCGCCGGAAAAACACCCTGGAAGAGAAGGACTGCTGGTGAGAGCCTGTCCCAGTGCCATGTCCTACCTCCATCATCTCTAGCTCTCCCGAAGTTCAGATGCCCTGCTCTCCAAGAAGCCTCCCAATTAGACCCCTTACAGCCTGCTGTGACCTTTCCCACTGCTGGGCCTTGGGGCACATGTTTGCACTTCTCTCTTTTCTTTCCTTTTTTTTTTTTTTAGATTTTATTTATTCATTTGAAAGAGAGAGAGAGAGAGAAAGAGCGCTCGAGGGGAGGGGCAGAGGGAGAGGGAGAAGCAGACTCCCCGCAGAGCAGAGAGCCCGATGCAGGGCTCGATCCCAGGACCCCGGGATCATGACCTGAGCCGAAGGCAGACATGTCACCGACTGAGCCACCCAGGCGCCCCAGACTTCTCTCTTTTCATGGAATGAATCTGCCTTGTGTCCTATATATTCAGGTTTTCTACCCTCTCTCCTCTGCCCCCTGCCCACTGTGTCATTTAACTGCTTGAGGAAAGGAATGATGTCTTGCTCATCTCTTGTTCCTCCAGCCCAGGGCCAGGCTCCTGCCAGACTGTGAAGCCCTGAGCCCGGGGAAGGAGTGATTTCAGCCACTGTGTTGAAGTGGGCAGCCAAAGTCTGGCCTTCTGCAGTTGTTCCATCAGTGGATGAACCAGACTGAACCAGTGTCCTGGAAGGGGGACTTTGGGACGAGGTTCATCAGTGGATGAACCAGATTGAACCAGTGCCACTGAAAGGGGGACTTTGGGATGAGGTCATTGGCGTGAGGACCAGAGAAGGCAGAGAACTTGCCTGGAGTCACTCAGCAAGTCACTGACCACATTGGGTCCAGAATCCTGAATCCTACCTTCATCACTGATCCACGGCCATCTCAGCCATCCCCTCCAGATCCCCCTGCCCCGCCCAGCAGCCCCAGGGCAAGGGAAGCCCCTTACTTCCTCTGGACATCGGTCAGGGTGATGCCTTGCTCAGTGACTTTGAAGTGGACCACGGTGGGTGTGGGGAGGACGTCCCTCTCAAAGGTGGTTGAGATGGCCTTCCGCACGGCCAGGGCTCCACTCAGGGTCTCTACACTCACGGAGGTCAGGTACAGGGCGTGGCAGCCTGGGGGATGTAAATGCTGTGCTTAGGCCTTGCCACGATCCACCATGCAGGGGCAGGTAGGGTCCCCCAGGCCCTGGTCCTCCTTCTGCCCAGAGCTGGCGTCGGGGCTCTTCCTTCTTCAGGAATCCAGTGGGGCTCCTCTGAGCCACCAGGCAGGCAGGCAGGACTGTGTAGGTGACTGCAATTCAAGGCCAACCCCAGAGGACGTTGGGAGCATCTGTGGCTTTGCATTGCTCTGGCCTCTGGCCCTCTAGGGTGGAGTAAAGCTCTTGCCCTATGTGTAGGGATGTCCAGGCAAACCTTCCTTCTGTCCAGAAGCATGGTTGGCACTGTCTCTACCTCCACCCACCCCGGGGCCCTGGTTCATTGTCAAGAGAAGGTGGAGAAGACAAGAATGGGGGGAGGGCACTCGGACAAGTGCTGATCTGTGCCTGGCCTTTGGACCTGACACTCCACAGAGGATCCCAGACCCAGAGATCACTTCTAGGGCAGGTCCCTCAGAACCAGAGAGGCCCCAGCATGTCCACATGTGCCCATGAGTGTGCAGGATGGGGTGTAAGCCACACCAACCTCCCTCTCTCCTGCCACCCCAATGGGCTCCCCCCCGCCAGGCTTGCAGACTCTCACCTCCAGGTTTATAGGGATGGGGAGGACCGCGGGGCACCTTGTTAAGGATGAAGAAACAAAGCTGTAGTGGGAACATGTGTGGACCTGCATGTACAAGTGTGTGCGTGGGGTTGGGAGGGGCCCTATGGGGGCTCAGGCAAGCCTGGAGCCTCCCCCATGCCACTTACCTGCAGATTTCTTCAGGTGGGAGGCCCGGCTGTCTGTAGTGGGGTCTGAGGAGTCTCCAGCTCCCAATTCTGAGCCAAAGCAAAGTAACAGTCCCCAGAGGGGTTGGGGGTGGAGTGAACGGACTCTTCTCGTAGGAACATTAATCCCCTTGAACATCTCCCACCTCCGCCCCCACCTTCAGGAAGCAAGCGGTTGAGAAACCTGGTGTGATTACCATAATTAGACAAACGGGGCCACTTGGGGCTCCCCAGATGCCTGACTTGCGAGCCTTTTGGTCCCTCTTTCGCCTCCTCACTCCTCCAGCTCCTGGACTGCTGCAGTCACCTGGTCCTCAGAAGCCTCTCACCTCCTCCCTTCTTTCAGACCCCATCTTTGCAGAATGTAGGGAGGCTTTCCCCATCACCACACCGGGGGCTCCCCCTGCCCTGACTCCTCTCCCAGGACCCCTCTTCTCCTCCTGCACCCCCGGGGATCATCTACTCCAGCTGCTGATGCGGCTGGGCTGTGGGCTCTGGATGGGACTTCCTGATCTCAGTTTGAGGTCTGATCTGTGTGCCTTTGGGCGAGCTACTTAGCTCCTCGAGCCCTCCTTTTCTCATCTGTTAAATGGGGATAACACCTATTTGACACAGCTGTGGTGAGGGATGTGTGAATGAGGGAGTGCCCAGTAAAGGTTGGACCTGGAAGAAAAAAACCGACCCTCTCCAAACCGGCCGACTTATGTTCCTTTCATCCTCTCAAAGAAGGCTCCTATTTATCAAACACGTACTCTGTGATAAGAGCCTTGCCTGGACCGGCTCACTTAACCCCCAACCAATCCTGTAAGTAAGTATGATGATGGCTGTCCCCATTTCATAGAGGAGGAAACAGAGGCTCAGAGGGGTCGACATTCTCAAATTCTCAAGCCAGGAAGTGAAGATGCTGATGGATGCTAGGTGAAGCACTTTTAACTGTGACACTAATCCATAAATAAGGTGGGATGTGACCACTAGGAGCCTTTTTAGTTCCCCGGGGTTGCCTCTTTGGGGCCCAGACCCACCTTTCTGTGGGATGGTGAGTTTGCAGGGCAGGGCCAGGGCCATGATGGAATGCTGGCACACAAAGGCAGAGAGGCTCCCTGCAAGGAAATAGGCAGCCCTGCGTGAGAAGGCTTTCCCCAGACCAGTCTCCCAGCCCAGAAGGGTGGGGCCCACCCAGCGGCCTGCAGGCTGGAGAGGCTCACCAAAGTAGGGCTCCTCGTCTGCTCCTTTGAGATGCACCCCTTTGGCGGAAGACTCGATGAGGAAGTGGCGGATGAGGTCACTGTTGTCCTCACCTGGACAAAGATAGAAGAAAGAGCGCATGTGGATGGGGGGTCCAGAGCCCAGTGTTAGCTGAACACTGACCAACTCGTTCCCTGACCCGCCTCCTCCCGGTCCATCCAGAGGTTAACTGGTTTGTTCCCCTGCCTAGGGGTGGGTGGGACTGCTAGGGGGAACCCTATCTTCAAGGCCTCCCACAAAGGAGGTGCCAACATGTTTGCTCAAAGGTTTCTGCGTCCAGTAATTCTCCTCTCAGGAGAACTTTCTCTTGGTCTCAAGAGCTACTGCAGATGGTCCCAGTGACTACTGAGATCAAATCTTAATCCTTCAGCCTGATTTCTCTCTTCTTCTACCCACTCCTTCCCAGGTGCTGTGATTCTTCACCAGATGGTCCCTGCTGGAGCTAGGCTGGCCCTGGAGGGTGAACAGTGCCCCTCTGCCTCTTCTCCACCCACCCATGGTTTCCTCCTCTCTGTGCTCGTTGGCAAGGTGTTCTTGATAACCAATACTGCCCCAGAGGTCACTTTCTTATTTAACCAGAGCAGCATGGTGTAGAGAGCATGAAGTTGGGGTTTTCATCTTTGCTCTCGGGGGGTGGTGTCATTAAGTAACTCTTGGAACCCATTTACCTGATCCTTTTGTTACATGAGAGCTATACTCCTGGGGTTTGGGGAGGGGCTGTAACTTAGGTACCTTGTACTATAATGATCTGTTTTTATCTATCTCCCTAGCGAGGTATCCCAGTGCAGGGTGCATGCCCCAGAGATGTGTGTTGTGTGTGTGAGACCACGGGAAAGCATGTGCTAAGCTATCACATGTGTGATAAACTAGCACATATGTGATAAGCTATCACGCACATGTAATGAGCCAGTGCATTCACTCAATAAGCTATCACATGTGATAAACTGTCACATACACGTGATAAGCTAGGGCACACACGTTATTACTACATTAGGTTCCTTCACAATAAAGCTGGTCTGGACAGCGAAGCGGGGGGTGGGCAGAGGAGAGCATCCTGGAGAGGGGCTGGGAGCTTCCTCCTCTTCCCCCCATGAGAGCAGAGCAGGGAATCTGGGGACTCCCAGAGGCAGAGGAAGCTCAGGCTTGCTGTGGAAGGAGCTCCTTACAGAGCCTCTGGTGCAGGAAGGCAGCTGGGAGAGGGCTGACCCTCCTCCCAGGAGTACTTACGGGCCTGCTGCAAGGTAGCAGTGGAGAGCTGGGACTAGAACCTACCACAGCCTGTTGCCTCTGTGAGGCCTTGAATGAAGAGACAGGTGCGCATACCTGATCGGTTCGGGGCAGGTGCAGGGGCCTCCTGCACCTTCAAGGCAAGGCCAAAGGAGCCTCGGTAGGAAGAACTGTCCCTCACGACGAAAGCCCCTGGCTCCTCTTTCCTCAGCAGCTCGATTGCTGGAACAATCCTTGGGTCAGAGACAGTTACCTCCCCCCCACCTGGACACCCCTGTCCCCCAGCCCCATAGAATCTTCATAGAGCAGACATTACAGAATCACCTTGTGTTCCCAGGAAGTCCTTCCTATTGTCTAATCTCCACCCTTCCTGCTGCAGTCCCTATTTCCTCAGGACATGAGGTTTGCACGATATCCCCCTTCCCTGGACCTACCATTTGCCATTCCCTCCCCTACCATGACCCAGGGCCCCATCTGCCTGATGCAAGATGCAAGACCCAGACTTGATTCCTGGGTCACTCATCCCTTGAAACACAGCGCTTCCTTTTACCTTGTTCCCGGGTGATGTTTGGCTTAAACCAGTATTTAGATGTGTCCATCACAAACTTCATGGTGGGCTGCATGTCCCTGGTGGGACCTGGAAGACAGAGAGGGGGGACTCTTTAGGCTGGACCGAGGGGAGCTGAGAGACCCTTCTCCCACCTCTGCGCAGTGGTCCCATTCAACCCACCCTACCCTACCCCAACCCCACTGTATCTCCAACTGCCTACAAGAGGCAAAATCCAACAGAAGAATTCAGGGCTTGGCGCATCTAGGACCTAGGAGTCTCCCCTCGTATCCTTGGTAATAAATCACAAACAGATAAAATCTCGGTTTAATGAGAAACAGTTTCTCAAATCTTTTGTTGTCTGGTGTGGCCTGAAAGAAGGGATAAATAAGGGATTCTGAGATGCATCATGTGTTTGGTTTTACCCTCTCTTCCCCCTTAAGAATCCTACAAGTGTCTTGGGGGGCATATTCAGTTTGGAAAAGAAAATGAAAGAAAAGTTTGAGGAAAGGAAGGCAGCAGATCTGGGCAGATGAGCCTGTGTGGAAGTCAGGAGACAGGATTCCTGACTCTGATTTGGGACAACTGTCTTGCTCCTGAAGCCCAGAGGGGACTAAGTGTACTAAACTGTCTCTGAGGGTTTTTGACATTCCAATAGCCTAGGCAATTAGCAAGGATTTTGTTTGGAGAAAGTTTGCAGACTTTGATAAGACCCCAGGGTATAATGAGTGATATCCTGGGGCACCACCAAACCAGGATGGGAATATCGCTGGACTAAGTAAATGTGCTCATTGAGATGACAAAATGGCCACTTCCCCGGGTCCCTAAGGCAGAGAACAGTGGTTTTCCATTTTGGTATCTTGAAAAGGTGTGTGCTGTGGCCAGCTGAGAGTAACTCATTGTAAAAAAATGTACTAAAATCTGCAAATGATTTATTCTGGGAAAAAGATCGGAGCAGATTCAAAGGCACACCTATCATGCCATTTTTCTCTTGCTTACATTGACCTGCTTCCTGAATGGCAGTGTGGGCCAGAGTGAACATCATAACCCCCAGGAGTCCCCCTGATGCTTGTGGCTGAGTGGGGGGTGGGGAGCAGGGACAGTGTCCCTGGGGCTCTGCAGGGTCTCTTCTCTGGAGAGGTGCACCCTATGGGTGCTAAGCCTGAGCCTCTGTGTTTACTGCTTTGGGTTCTGGCTGGTTTTGTTCTTTTTGGACGCCTGTAGTCACAGACTACGGGAAGGAGGGTGTTTGCTGCTTTGTGGTTTTTAGCTGTCTGAATTGGAATGCATTGTCTCCGTCGGCTCTCTGTGTGTTCGTCATCCACGAACGTCAGAGGTAGGACTGACTCTCCTTCTCCTTCTCCCTCTCTTGCGTTAGTCATCAAGCCTGCTGTTTTCATATCCCGAGGGTCTCCTGGCTCTGTCCTCTCTCCTCCGCCCTGCCCCGCCCTGGTGCAGGCCCCCGTTACAGCTTGTCTGGACCACTTCATGATGAAAATCAAAACAAAACTGCTCTCCCTGCCTGGGCCGGGCCCTGCAGGTCATCTGCCATGCAGCTGCCAGAGTTATCTATTGAACGTGTACCTCTGACCCCATCACTTTCCTGTTTGAGACTCCCTGCTAGCCCCCGATGCCGCGGCCTAATGGGTAAAATCCACTCTTTAGCTTGGTGTTCAAGACCTTTCCCAATCTTGCCCCGGATTACTCAACTACTTCATCCCACACCCAATACTCCAGTCATTTCTTAAACATGCATGTGCTTCTACACCTTCATGACCATGGACTTGCTGTTCCCTCTGCTGGGAATGCCCCACCTCCCCTGCTCTGGCTCCAGACATTTGATTCAGTTTTCCAGATCCAGCTCAGATGTCACTTCCTCCAAGGAGCTTTCCCAGTTTTTTAGACTAAAAGGATCACGCCTTCCTTTGTGGCCCCATAAGACTTAGGACATCTCTTGCCTTCTGTGGTTTTTCTATTCTGTAGTGATCCTTGGTTTTTGTCTCTTTCTAAACTGTGTCCATCTCTCTGTCCCTACTCTTTGGCAAAGTGCTCGGCACACAGTAGGTGTTCAGGGCATTGACCTGCTATTGCAAAAACCCACTGATGCTTTGTCTATTCCCCCAAGCCGAACCTCACAACGGCTGAAGGACTGGTTTACAACATACCCTCTGAGGATGTGGTGAGAGGGGTCTGGCTGTGGCTCCTGGTGGCTGGACAAGACTTGCTGGAAGAAGGGGCCCCAGGTCGGACAAAGTCCTGGTGTCCTGGGATCTGCTGGGATGGGGGAGACCCTGGTTCTGGGCAGCCGTTGATCAGCACGATGGGTATGTCCACCATGGAGTTGGTGATGGATGGTGGGCAGCTGTTGGCGTGCTCCTTGGCCAGTGGTGGGGAGTGAGTTGCTCTGGGCTGGCCCATGTTTGGGGTGGGGTTGCTGGGGACCTGGAAGTCACTGGCTCTTGTACCCGGGGACACTTGGCCAAGGCTGTGGAGGCTGGAGGAGGAGCTCGCTGGACTCTCCAAGGATCTAGAAGATGACTGATGGCTGGAGACGCTGGAGTGGAGGAGGGACTGGCTGCTGCAGGGAGGGCACCAGACAGGCAGGGAGTTAGGCTGTCAGTGGACATGCAGGAGTCAGAGCCAGGCTCCAGAATCTATTGATCTTGGTGCCCATAGCTCTGGTTAAATAGAGTATTGCATACTCCATCCCCCACAGTCCAAAGCAAAGTGCATGCCTACCTGATCCCCAAGCGATGCTGAAGGATACAGAAATGTCCCTGCACTGCAGTCTTTGGTCATTTAAAGTAGCTAATGAGCTGATCCCCTGCAGGTCATGTGGGCTTAGGCTGGACTAGATCCCCTCTGCCTTCCCAGCCGGGCAGGTCTGACTGAGCTATCACACAAGTACCCAACATTCCCAAGAGCCCTGCACGCAGGCTGGACCACGTCCACGGTGGATGCAGAGGGAACTCCCCAGCTGGAGGAAGAGGAGGAGGCCAGCTCTGCATCCAGCCAGACTTCTCTCTGAGTTCAGAGGCCCACGCCAACGGCCATGGCTGTGGAATCCTGGCCTCCTTGCCAAGGACTGCCTTGGCACATCGGCTCTGGAGTCGGTGTGGGGGACAGAGGTCCTGAGGTTTGGTCCTCCTGGACAGGATGGGTGTGTGCGTGCAGCTTTATTGTGAGGCCAGCAAACTGGGCTGGGGGTGGGGGGACAGGCAAGTTCTCCTCCTTCCTGCTAGGTTTTGCTAGCAACAAAGAGGAAGGAGGCTTTTCTTTCCTAAATGGTTTATCCCAGGCCTCCAGATTTTATTTACATCCCTGTGTTTTAAAAAAAATCCCTTCCTTGAGATGGGTTGTATGAGTGCTGGAAAGGATACAGGTCAGCCTCATGAATGTAAACAGTTCTTTTCTCAAGAGGTAGGCATAAATCAAAATTTTTGTTATATTCTCAAAATTTTGAGTTATATTCTAAGTGCTTGAGGAAAGCTTGAGGTCCAAATGGCTGTGATGGCATAAAAGAGAATATTCACTCTTTTGTTTTTGGTGTACAGCCTGATTTTGCTCCGATAGAACAGGGTGCCTGTCTATGATTTTTAGGGTGTGTGTGTGTGTGTGTTGCAGAGACAATATCAGAAGCTATAGTGGGAGTGACCTACCTTCCAAACACGTAGCTGACATCGGATGCTGGGCTGGCTGACAACACAGAGACCCTGCTGCCCTGCTGTGGGGCCAGGCCCCCCAGCCCCTTCTCCAAGCCTGGAGAAGCTGCCAGTGGGGAGCCCAAGCCATGGGGGCCCGAGGCCTTGTTCCCCATACCGGGGATAGAGATGCTGGGAGAGGGTGGGGGATGAGAAGAGGGAGCCCCAGAGTGGGGAGGGGGGCGCTGGTGCCCCCTGCCCTGGCTCCCAGAGAAAATGAGGCTCTCGCTGCTGCTTCGAGTTTCTCGGGGGATGTCTCTGGAAAGGAGGAGGCCACCACTGCGTGGGGAACCAAAGGGCGGGGTGACAGATGGGCTGGAGCAGCACTGGGGGCCATCATGACACCTTGATCTGGTGGAGGTCACCTCGATGTACTTTATGTCTGGGGAGAGAGCAGAACATTGGTGAAACCGGGAGCCTGGGCTCACAGAACAGGAATGCTGGAAGAGTCCTCAAGACCATCTGGTCTCCCCTCCTTTAGACAGATGAGGAAACCAAGGCTCAGAGAGAAGTTTGCTGGATTCGGATTAGCACCCAGCTCCCCCTTCTAGGCACAGCTCCAAAGTTACCCTCCTTGTGATTTCTTCCTTTGGTGGGGAGATGCCTTGGAATGAACATAGGCCTTGGAGTCCGAGAGACCTGGGTTTCAGATCTGGCTCTGCCACTTACTATCAGAGCACTTGGCCAAATGACTTCACCAACTCGAGCTTCAGGTTCCATACCTGTGAAACGGGGTGACTATATATCCAGTCTCTTGGTGCTAGAGTAAGGATGAAATGAGATGAACGTAGGCGGCATAACACTTCTCCTGGCACACGGTAAATACTTTAAAACTAGGAAATCCTCTCCTGCATGAATGTCCCCCTCCCCAGGTTGAAATGACTGCTTAAGGAGGGTGCCAGTCACATTTCTGATGCCTCCTTTGTCCAGGGCAGGTGAAGGCTGTTTCTACATCTGTGCCTACAATGAAGGCAGGGGTTCTCATGCTTGTTTGCACACTAGAATCACCCGATGAGGTTTTAAAAGTCCAAATGCCCAGGCTACACCCTGTGCCAAATAGATCAGAATCTCCGGTGTGGACCCAGACCTCAGGTTGTTTTAGTTTTCCAGCCGATTCCAATGGGCACCAAGCCACAGCACTGTGGCCCCTGGCCCAGCAGTGCCACGCCACCTGGGGGTGGGGGCTGGTCAGATGCGCAGAATCTCAGTTTCCATCCCAGGCCTGCTGAGGCAGAATCTGCATTTTAGCAAGACTCCCTGGAATCTGAGTGCACTGTAGAGTTTGAGAACTCTGCTTTAGAGCAGGAGCTCCCAGAGGCCAGGGTTTGCTATTATCAAGCTGTGGACCTCCCAGGACATGCTTTTAGCTGGTACGCCATTGTTGGTTATTAAACACGGCCGAGGGTGGTGACTCACTCCAATGCTCTCTCTGTTCCTCAGTGGGGGCACCCAGGACTCTTGTTTTGAGAACTTGCTCCTCCCTGGAGTGGGGTACCTTGTGGTTTTCCCCACGGTGAGTATGGACACCCCTCCTCCTGACCTGGGGGAGGGGAACTGTCCTTGGTGCTGTTCCAGCAAAGGTGGTAGAAGGTGGGGGCTACCTAGCTGCTCCCTCCTGGAGGCCTGTTGAATCCTGCCTCTGGCTTCCCAGGATGGAAACTGGGGCAAAGTCAGAGGGAAACTGCACCTTCAGCTCCTGTCTGCCAGCCTCCCACCACCTTGGGCTTTGGCACATGTACCAACTCCCTGCCTGCCCCAGCCCGCTCCTGGGTAGGACCTCAGAGCCTGCTCGCGGTCACTGCCTCTGTCTGAACCTGCTTGGGCTGGGGTTGGGGTGGAGGATTACACCAGATGAAGGGGGGCTGGCAGGCTGACCTGAGCATGCTGTTCCAAGGGGTGTAGGAACAGGCCTGGCTTTGCCGTCAGATAAACCCGGGTGTGAGTCCTGGTTTTGCCACTTTCCTGCCAAGAGGCATCGGCTAACTTTCCTAACCACTGTGAGCCTCAGTTTCCTTATCTGCAAAGTGGGGATCTAAAACCAACCTCCTGAGGTTGTGGTAAGGATAAAAGACACTGATGAATGGTGCCTGGAGCCTAGCCCATGGTGAGCTTTGGAGAACTTCTCCTGCCTGCCTGCTTTTTGAGGCCAGTGTTGGCCAGATGGCTGACACTGTCCAGCTAAGGGGGGAGTCCCACTGCCAAGGGCAAGAGAAGACTATTTGGCACAGTGTGTTGTGCGTTCTGAAAGAGTAGCGGTCTTGGAATGGGGTGCATTCTTCTGGAACGTTGGCAAGCACCACTTCTCTTTTTATAGGACTTTATAGTGTTTATACCCATAATCCTCTCAGCCCTTATGCCCAATGCCAGCAGGCACTGCTTTTATGGAGAGGAAACTGAGGCTCAGAGAGATGTGGCAATGGAGCTGGCATTTACTGCAGAGTTTTTAATAAAGGCTGGTATTTACTGTGTGCCCGTGCCGTTGCAAACATGTTACCTGTATTAGCTCATGTAACCCTCACAACAACTCTATTGAAGTAGAAAACATTATGAATTCCAAATAAGAGATGAGAAATCAAGGCTCAGAAAGGTTAAGTGAGTTATCCAATGTCACACAGCCAGGGAGTGGAGGAATCCAACGCCTGCTCTTGTGCTCTGTTTGGAGGGCGTCTTCCAGGATGGGGGACTCCTCAGGACACTTTCCCAAGGCCTTGCCCTGTGAAAAGGTGCTTGGCTGCTTTGGGAGAGGGTCTCTCCACCTGGTGAAGCTCTGGGTTTCCTAATCACTGGGTCATCCAAACACCGACCAAAGAAAGGCCTTGCTCGGGGGACTGAGCAAGCAGAGCAGGGTGGGAAGGAAGGAAGGAGTCCTGGAGCTGTGAGTCACCTCTCGCTGCTGCCCTGAGGTGCATGCGGCTAGGGGAGGTGGAGGCCCCCCACACCCTCACCTGGGTGCAGCCACTGTTTACAGGCCCGTGGGGCAAGTCTGAGCAGTGCTGGGTGGATACAGGCGCCAGGACCAGGCTGGGCTGGTGGAAGGGGGCACGTGGGCGGGGGGGGGGGGGCAGAGAGACAGTTATTAAGCACCCTTCTCTTGGGATTGGCAAACAGCCTTGCCTGGCAGAAATTGCTGGAAAATGAAATGTGGGTGCCTGTTCCAAAGATGGGGAGGGGAGGAGTGGCGGAGATGGATATGGTGTTTGCTTGGAATAACCATGCTCCCTGTGGGATGGGAGCCCCCCAGGGTAAGCAAGAGGCAGGGGCAGGGAGGCTGGGGGAGGTTTGTGAGCACTGCAGGAGGAGAGCCCCAGAAGAGGAGCCTGCAGGCTGCCTCCATACAGATTTGTTCTTCGAAGCTCCGGAGGGCAGGCAACTAGCTCCAAAGAAGAGAGAGAAAGGCAAGAACACAGACTTTGGAGGCCAGAAGCCCAGGCTTTGAGACCTGACCTACAACCCACTGGCTGTGTGACCCTGGGTCATTACTTCTTCTCCCTGAGCCTCACTTTCTCATCTGTAAAATGAGGCTACCCCTGTTTCCTTCACAGGGTAGATGCTGAGATCATGCACTACAAAATCTATCTATATATATTTAGGGGAGGGAGAAACATAGGATCACCGATGCTTAATTTTTAATTTTGCCAAGTGAGGACAAAGAGAAAACAGTGAACATCTGCTAGCACCACAATTATAGAACATCTTCCCTTTGACACCCCAAGAGAAGGAAGGATGAGAGGCGAAGGGAGGGCGTCCCACACATTTGGATACATTTGGCCCAGTGAAAACTCACCACGGTGCCCAGAACTAGTTAGGTTTCCACAGGCTGGCAAGCGCTTTGTTGCCAGTAGTGGTGGTCTGAGGGGAGGGTTTTGGCAGGTTGAGATGCACGGGACAGGTGCCACCCATCACAGTGACACACTATTAGCGATCACAACGATCGCAGGGAAGAACTTTCTAACAGGGAGCTGACTATGCCGGCTGTCTCAGGAGGTAGTGAATTCCCAGGCATCACTGACATTCAGGCAGAGGTTAGAGGAGAGGATTTTCTTATTCCATCAGAAGATGCTAGGGCAGAACTAGGGGGCTTCATCAGAACTCTCTGACCACTGTTGGCTGCCCGCTCATCCCCCGAACCCCTCTGCTACCCAGGGTCAGGTGGACACATCCCCACGATGGCAGGTTGTGTCCAGGGCATCTGAGAACACAGACTACTGACCACTGGCCCCTTGGAGGAAGGGGATGTTGTCAACATCCCTACCCCATACATGTGGATGCTCCACAGAAGCTGGTCTTGCCCCAACGGGCCTTGAGTGTGTGGAACCCCTGCCTTGGGGCATGAACATTAAAGCCCTGGGCTTGCTCCTGCCAATGGTAATTAGACCCAAGCCACCTTCCCTGCAGAGACATGCCTGTGACCAGCCTCAAGAAGCAGGAAGATCTTGGGGGATAGAGGTGGTTCTTTTAACCGCCCTGGAAGGCAATGCTCAATGGGAGGGGCAGAAGGCAGGCTGGAGACTGGGAACTGGGACGCCGAAGGACCTGGGTGCTGGGCTCACCTCTACCCCAGACCCTGAGCCTATCCTGGGGCGGGTCCTAAATGCAACCCTAGTGTTTAATTAAACCAGCTGCCATTTATAATGACTAACAGCATGTCAGGATTTCTGATAAACACCCAAGTGTTATTTCTTTTAAACCCTGCAACCCCCTTTGAGGTAAGAACTCCTCTCTATATTACAGACGAAGAATATGAGACAAAGGAGTGAAGTTACTAGCTTGTGGAAGGTTTGCCCACCTCCAGTGATTAGGCTAGACTGGCTCCTTACTGAAGTCCCTCAGCCTCCGTTTTTTTCATCTGTAAAATGGTGATAAAATATTTCACGGGGATAGATTGGGAAGATTAAATGTTCTCCTGTAAGATGTTCAGCACAGAGCCTGGATATAATAAGTGCTCAATAAGTAGAAATTCTCATGGACACTATCTCTAATCCTAATTGTATCCCTTAACCCATGCTGATCCTTTAAACCCCTGGAGACCTCAGTCTTCCAGCCTGTCTAATGGGGTCCTGCTCCTTGACCCTCATCCTCAGAGTACACTTGAAACCCTTTGTTCAGGAAACTGACACCAGATGTAGCGATTTCTAGATTCCCTTGGATGTAGTGGTATACTGAAGTTGGCTTGTACCAGCTCGTAAGAGCTGATTGTTAAATTTTTAGGATTTTGCCCAGCTGATTTCTAAACTCAGACATTATTAAAAATTAAATTACATAAACCTACAATGAAATAACTTACAATAAAAACAAAAGTAATAAATACAATTCATCATATCCCAATTATTTAATTAGATTTTGCTATTATCTAGATTCTTTTTTTTTTTTTTAAGTTTTATTTATTTAGGGGCGCCTGGCTGGCTCAGTTGGTTGAGCATCCAAGTCCTGGTTTCCTCTCAGGTCATGATCTCAGGGTCGTGAGATTGAGCCACTGCTCAGCATGGAGTCGCTTGAGATTCTCTCCCTCTGTCCCTCCCCCTGCTTGTACGCTCACATGCGCACACCCTCTCTCAAATAAATAAGTAAAATTTAAAAAAAAGTTTTATTTATTTATTATTATTTTTAAGATTTTATTTATTTATTTGACAGAGAGAGACACAGCGAGAGAGGGAACACAAGCAGTGGGAGTGGGAGAGGGAGAAGCAGGCTCCCCTTCAAGCAGGGAGCCCGACACGGCGCTCGATCCCAGGACCCTGGGATCACGACCCGAGCCGAAGGCAGACGCTTAACGACTGAGCCACCCAGGCGCCCCGAGTTTCATTTATTTAAATAATCTCTGCACCCAGCATGGGGCTCGAACTCATGATCCTGAGGTCATGAGTCGCATTCTCTTCCAACTGAGCCAGCCAGGTGCCCCACTATTATCTATACTCTTGAGGTTATTTATATCTATTGTATTGGTATGGTAGAAATACTATATATACCATAATGGCCATCTACAGGTTATCTCTTTCCAGTACTACATTCAGTGACATCATTTTGGTAGCTTGAGATTGGCCATGCTGGGAGAATCTATACCGTGAAATTGGCAGATGTTTGCAAACAGGGCTCTCTGCCACCCCATCATGGAGCTTACCAGCACATCGCTGCTTACACACAGCAGGGTCCCGCCCTAAATAGACTGAATTCTGTGTCTTTCCAACCCCGCTACTTCCAGCTTGGGCCTCCCCAGAGAGATACTCCCCTAAACAGGGACAGGGGCCCGGATAGCAATCCTATAAAAGTTTCAGGGGACCCAGGTTAGGACCTAAAGAGATATACTATAGAACAGTGAGGTTCAGGGACTCCACATTTCTCAGGCTCTTAGTTACATGCATGGCATTGTATGAAATTCTTATATATATATATATATATATATATATATATATATATATATAAGCTAATATATATATAGCTTATTTATATATATATATATAAGCTAATATATATATATAGCTTATTTAAAGTCTCTGAAAAATCACATAAAACAGGTATCCATCACTTTTCCAAACTCAGGAACAAAATAGAATTGGATAGTGAGGGAAACTTGTATATATCTCTTTGATATAGGAAAGAAAACAGAGAGATTAAGTAACTTGTTTAGGGCTGCACAGCACCTCCCAACAGGACATTTTCTCCTGCTCCTCTGATTTGATAGGAAAGTTCTTCTTCCCCATGAGGTCTGGTCCCCAAACACCCCCTCTTGGCACTGTGCCCCAGGTCCTTACCCAAGGCTTCAGGTTCATCTTTCTTTTTCCTTGAGGTGGTGCTCTGGGTGGGCTCAGCCCAGGGGCTACCAGTTCCTGGGGGGAGCAGCTGGAAGGTGGGGTCTAGTTCCAGAATCATCTGGTTGAGGCTCTCCAGTGAGAAGTCAATGTAGGAGTCGAGGTCCTCCAGGGTCCCTGAGGTCTGCTCCCCAGGGGACTGCAGGAGGCAGCTGGCTTTGGCTCTAGCCTGTGGACCCTGCTGGAGGCTGCTGGGGGGCCCCTTGAAGGGTGTGGGGGCCATCAGGGCCTGGGCTCCCCAACCTTCTGTGGTATAGTAGGGACACTGCAGTGGCAGGCCGGGGCTGGGTGCTGGGTGCAGGGCCCTCCTGGGTTCTTCGCAGGGAGACAAGCCGACTGCATGGCCTCCTGCCAGCAGGGGGCTGGACATCACTTGCGACATGGTGGGGGCAGTGACCGTCCGTTTACCTCTAGCTTCAAACCAGCCTCACTTACACCCCAGGAGCTCCCAGGACCTGAAAGAGACCAGGGTTGGGAACTGAGTAACTTTGATAGTTGAAGCCCCTCCCACTCCTCCCCCCCAACCCGCCCCCCCCCCCCAAGGAAAGGCATATTTATTCATTCATTAAAAGCATGGATACTGGAGCCAGACTGCCTGGGTTTGCATCCTGGCTCTACCACTTTCTAGCTGTACAATGTTGGACAAGTTAATGAACTTCTCTGTGCCTCAGTTTTCCTTAACTATAAAATGTGTGAAGATTTGTAACATGCTTAGAACAGTGCATGGCACATAATAAGCATTATGCAAGTGATTGTCAAATAAAATTGCTTCAATAGAGGTCATTGAATATCTGCTATATCACAGCCTTCTTTATTAAATAAATACCAGCTAATATTTATTGAATAATTACTATGCACATATATTACACATAAAGTCTTTTAACCTCCTCCTAACAACCCTATGAGGTAGATACTATTATTTTCCATTTTATGATGTGTGAATGGAGAGACAGAGAGGCCAGTAACTTGCCCAAGTGTCATACTGTGTCATCCAAGTGTCAGAGCAGGACTCGACCTCAGGCCGCCTGATGTCAGCTGCTACTGCGTGTGGGCCAGTTAGTGAAACAGACAAGTAAGCAGGTGAGCAATTAAAAACAGTGTTACCAAGGGAGGCAAAACAGAGGAGACTCTAGGCACTGGTGCAGAGGTCAGGGAGGACTTCCTAGAGGAAGGGACTTGGATTCCTAACTCCCTATCCCACATGGAATTCCAATGCAGAGGGATATCTGAGGTCCAGAGAGGGCGTATGATTTGCCTGAGGTTGCACAGTAAGTTAATGAGAAAAGCCAGGCTCCCTTGTCCCCCATGGCTCCTGTAGGCTGTGTTGCCAGACCTCTCCTTGGCTGGGGCCTGGAGGAGTCGGTGCGTCCCAGGCACAGGAAGCGTGTCTTTAAATGGCAGTGGAAGGGACTAGGCCTCCGAGCAATTTCCTGGGGGCAGCTGAGGACACAGAGCTGTGGCTCTTTCCTCACATGCTCCACGTGGCCCGGGTTTCTTGGGGCAGGATCTCAGTGCATCCTGCAGGGTTTTTCGCTGGGCCCCACAGAGGAGGCTGGGGTTACTGACCTTGCAGAGCACACTGGGGGCCTGGGTCATCACTCAGACCAGAACCTAGGATGCCTGCTTACTGATTGGAAACTGCTATTGTGCTACCTTTTCCTCTGTGGGCCTCAGTTGTCCCATCTGTATGATGGGGATATAATAATAACAGAACTTAAAGTTTACTCATTTCATTTTCTCAGTGGTTCTGTGAGGAGGGTACTCTTACTGTGGGGCTGGAGAGGTTCAGTGATTTGCCTAAGGTCACAGAACCTGCAGAATCCACGGGTGGAATGGGGGTTTGAACCCAGCGGCTTTGAACCTGGGTGGTCTTGGCTCCACACTCCCAAACTCTTTTTTTTTTTTTAATATTTTATTTATTTATTTGACAGAGAGAGACACAGGGAGAGAGGGAACACAAGCAGGGGGAGTGGGAGAGGGAGAAGCAGGCTTCCTGCCGAGCAGGGAGCCCGATGCGGGGCTCGATCCCAGGACCCTGGGATCATGACCTGAGCCGAAGGCAGACGCTTAACGACTGAGCCACCCAGGTGCCCCCACACTCCCAAACTCTTAACCCTATATCACTCCTTCATAGATTTAAGACCCTTTTCACATCTACCCCTTCTGGGATTCTGGAACCCAGTGGGACAGGCATGGGATTGAGCAAAAGGCAGGCAGCCCCTCAGGCTCTTGTTCAAACTCTTTTCACTTTGAATACTACCTGAATCACCAGCAGACCCTCCAGGGCAGGGGCTGGGGCTCACTCCTTTATTCCTGGACACCCTCACCAGCCCACTTCTCTAGCTCTTTCTTTCCTGCTCTAAGGTGGAGAGGAGGGTCCCTGGGGCTCCAGACTCTGGGGGTGTGCTTGTGTATGCGTGTGTACTTGCCTATGTACATGGGAGGGCTCTAGCCACCTCTGCCTATTCATAGGTCCCTCCCATATATTCCCCCTTCAGATTTGGACTCAAATATCTTTCTTTGTTCCTAAGGGCTCCAGAGGCAGGAGGATCCTGAAATCTTGGCAAATCCCCATTTCCACTTCACTGACTTACTCTCTCCCTCCTATCATGAGCCCAGGTCAGTGAAGGGAGAAGGTGACAGAAGGTGAAGTCTGAGCCTCCTCAAAAGCATTTTGACTCAATAGCCCCCCCCCACCACCATCCTTGACGAGTGCCTTCTTATTGCTTCATCCTCTCCACCCAGATCCAGGAAAGCAGAACCTGGCCATGGCCCCCACCCCTGGATTCCTGGCAGCCTCGGAAAGGCCCAGCACAGTGGGCGGCTCAGGGCCAGGCTTTGTGCTCTGGGCTGGGAGGCAGGAGGCCTGGGTTCTGTGTCCATTCCCTTCCCAAGTCTCTGTGACCTTGGGCAAGCCTCTTCTCTGCCCCTCGCCCCCCTCTCCCCCGGACCTTGGTTCTCTCATCTGTACGCTGAGGGGTACAGATTTCATTCTCTTAAAGTGCTGACCTCCGGGGTCTGTGGTCCTGAGACCACCTCTCTCATCTACAGCCTCCTCCCATTTCTCTCTGCTTTTACTTTCAGCCCCCAGGACAGGTGGAGAAGAAGCTGAGGACAAAGGGTTAAATGAGTCAGGCTGGCAAAGGTGCTGAATCTCCCTTTCTTCTTAGAGAATAAAGGCACGTACCTGGTGTCCTGGGTAGGCAGATCGCTGTCTTCACTCCTGGCTCCTGGGACCAAGACTGCTCAAAGTCCGGGTGAAGAGTGAGGGGAGGTGCAGTTCACCTCCCAACCTGTAAGAGCAGGCGGCCCTTCCTCCCTCCCTCTTCCCCTCCAGGCCCTACACGTGGCTGATAGCCTGCAGGCCCCACCCCTCCTGATGAGCTCAGGTAGGGCTGGCACGGGCACTGGCCTGGCGGTTGCTGGGGCTGTGTGTGTGTGTGTGTGTGTGTGTGTGTGTGTGTGTGTGTGTGTGTTTCCCAAGCTTCTTGCTTGCCTGCCCCGCTCACCCCTCCTAACTGCCTCCTGTGGGGGGAGAGGGGTCAGTGGAGCCCTGCTTGTTAGAGACAAGCTCTGCCTTAGGGACAGGGTCTTGTTAGGACTAAGGTGTGCTGTGGGCATTTCGCCCACCATATGCCAGCCAGGAAAGGACCATGGGCTGGCAGAACTAGCAGGAAGTGAAGGCTTTGGCCTAGGAAAGCAGGATGCCGGTGGGCAGGAGACCCTTCCCACACCCCCCTCCTGTACTGTCTGGGGTAGGTGGCACTGGGGCAGGCACAGGGTAGGGACCCACTGGAACTAAGACTGGGCATAGATCTTACATTTTCTTTTTTTTCCTTCTTCGCCTGGGAATGGGGCTTCTGACTCAAGGGGAGGAGGCTCTGAAGGGGCGTGTAGCCTTGCTTCTCTTCATTCATTCACTCATGGGCTATCCTTCTGCGTGGTCTCGTCTGTGCCCCAGAGAGGAAGTTCCATGCAGGGGTGATGGCAAAAAGACCAGAAGTCTAAGTGTCCCCTCTCCCTGGCCCCAAGTCCCTCCTTGTTCCGGGCCGGGGTCCCAGAGTGTTGTTGGGGGGTATCCAGTCATGGTGGGGGAGGGCACCGGTGGCAGAGCTGAGCCAGGTCTGGGCAGGTTGGTCTGAAGTGAGGGAGCTGGCAAAGTCTCTAGCTCAGGGACTCATAGCGGTCCCAGCAGTGGCTAATCTCAGGGATGGGTGGGTGGGCAGCTCCGTGCTCCCATTATGCTCAATGGAAAGGCTTTTGGCCTTAAAGTTCTTTTTTTTTTTTAAAGATTTTATTTATTTATTTGAGAGAGAGAGAGAGTGCATGAGCATGCAAGCGGGGTGGGGGGGAGGGGGCGCAGAAGAGGAGGGAGAGGAAGAGGGAAAGAATCCCAAGCAAACTCCACACTGAGCCGAATCCGATGGTGGGGGGCGGGGCGGGGGGCTCAATCTCACAACCCTGAGATCATGACCTGAGCCAAAACCAAGAATCGGATGCTTAGCCGACTGAGCCACCCAGGTGCCCTGGCCTTAAAGTTTTTGATGCCCTGTGGCTTTGTGGAGGCACGATGAACCAGGGTCATGGGAGGCCGGGGAGCAAAGCTGGGCAAAGTTATAAAGAGGTGCTCCCTCCTGATGGTTGCGTGAAAAGTCATCTCTGGATATCCGTGCAGCCCGGCTGGCTTGGTGAGCAGTTGTGTCTTGGAATGAAGGAAGTGGGGTGGATGCAAGCTGCAAGTGACAAGCCAGGGTGCATGGCACACAGTGCCCTCACCCATGGGGCTGCAGCTCAGGATGCAGGGCGGGGGTGGGGAGTGGGTGGGAGAGTGGGGTGGGGCAGTGGAGAGGGACAGCTGCTGAGTATCTGCCGTGGAAGGGGCAGGTCAACGGGGAGGTGATTGTGTTGGGCCAGGACTGTGGGGTTCTGGTGTTAACCCTGGCTGCCTCCCTGGGGGCTGGCATGGAGGACAGCCTTTGTGGCAGTAATTCAGGGCCGAGGGGCCCCCAGCCCTATGACCCTGTGCCTGAGGACATCGTCTTTCTTGGAATGTGTAGATTTTTGGTTTACATTTGGCCACTTCTTACACCTTAAGCCAGTCCTAGGAACACCAATTCCAGCCTCAGCTGCCATCCCCATGCCACCCTGCCTCTCTCCCAACCTCTCTCTGCTCCTCTCCTTCCCCCTGACATGATCAATCCCCCCAAGGGGTGGGACAGCATTTCTTTCTGCATCTATGGATATGATTGTGCGATTTTTCTTCTTCAGCTTGTTGATGTGATGGAGTATGTTAATTGATTTTCAAAAAGGCAGAACATGCATTTTTCTGTATTTCTCACACTCCCTCGCCTCTGACGTCCTGGTTAGGCTACAGGTTTTGTCAATCACGTGGTCTTGGGACCATGGCTTGTGGCTGCTGAGCACGGCTATGGAGACACTGGGATGCTGGGGCTGCTACTTTCTAGCATCCAGGGTCCAGCTTTATGGGTGCGGAGACGTTGCTGCTGAAACAGCTTCCTGATCCTGAAAGAGTTAGGTGATGGCTCTTGAGGTCAACAGACCTTGGGTAGCTCCTGATTCTTCACCTTCCTGAAGGCGCCAGAGGGGGCAGGTCCTAAGGTGGGTCCTGTGTTTTCCTGGGAGCCATTCCTGCAGGCGCAGCCTATTCCTCTAGCCTTTCTGATGACTTTGTACGCGTAGAACACATGAAATTCCTTTCTGCTTAAATGAACTAGTGTGGTCTCTGTTTCCTGTCAGTGGGTGATGCTGGGCCGGGGGAGAAGGGTATGTGGGTTGGCCTAAGCAGCCTGGCTGTTCTGTTGTGGGGAGTGGAGATGTAGGGGATGCTTTTAAGCAGAGTAGGACCAGGGGAGGAATGACATGAACATATTTGCGCCATAGAAAGATCTTTGCTTCAGGGAGGGGCTGAGCCCCCTGACAGCAGAGCAGAGGGGCAGGCCTTACTTTTCTCTGGAACTCGCTCTTCTTTGGGGTTAAGACAGATGTGAAAGATGTCGGGGAGGGACGTTCTTTGCTACAATGGGGCAGAGAACTCACCTGGGTGGTTAGCATCCTGAACATTCTAGGCTTTATTTGCAGCATGCAAGACTAAAATTAATAGCAGGAAGGGCTTCCCAACAGAGATGATAGTGAGAATTTTGGTACCTAAAAACCAGGTTCTGCATCAGGGTCCAGAGAGAATAAAGCAGGTAAAAGGCCGGACCTGGCCCTCTGGTTGCCTGAATTCACACCTAGTCTCCATTGCCAGTTTGCTGTGATGCTCCAGGAAAGACAGTTACCCTCTCAGGGCCTCTTGATTCCCTCTGAGCAGGCGGAAAGTTTTATTTTCCTTCCCCTGCTACAGTGGGAGGGGTGAGGAGGAGAGGAGTGAGGTCCTTCTTAGGCAGGGGAGGGCGTTCTGGTCTTTATGAAGGGGCTGCCCTCAGAAGGTGGGGTGGGCTCAGGTCTTACTCTTCTGTGTCTCTGCCTCCTTAGCTACAAAACGTGTATGCCTGAAACTCTACATGCAGGCCAGGTGAGGCCCAGTCCAGGAACATCTGTGTTATGAATAGCCCTACCCAGGACAGAGGGCGCCTGTGTAGTCTCTAATACTACAGCTGGAGGAGGGGGTCCCTGGCACTGACAGGGAGTTCAAGACATCCTTGAACTCAAGCTTTATCATTCATACGTCCCATCAGTAAAAAATGCTGAGCAGCATTAGGCAGAATTAATCTCTCCCAGGGAGCACTTTGCTGGTACCCCTCCTCTATGGCACGTCCCCGCCTGCCTTGGGTTAGACCAGAGAGCTCTGAGTCCTTTCCACCCACTAGGCTGGGAGCAACCTGTGGCCCTGGTAGCAATGAATTTATAAATTATGTACATAGAACTTTATATACACGAACTATATACATGAATATATGTTAGTATATATATTACGTAAATATATGTGCATTACAAAGTGCATCATGTACATTATTCATATATGTACAAGTCAGATATCGCGTATATTATTATATCATGTACATTGTAAAACCATATACATAGAAATGAAAAATGTAATAAATAAACACCATATTTTAAAGTAATGTTTATGGCCTTTCATTTAATCATGGTATAAAATCCCTTTTTTGCTCTCACAGTGAGAGGAACATCTTTGAATACGCTTCTTTATTTTTGAAAAGCCTGGTTTAACACTCTGTAGAGCAGTGACTTGAATGTCTGGTCCTAAATTCAGTTTACTTAATATTCAGGTTTCAAGGCTGTCACAGCTGAAAAGGAGGCCTCATGGAGATACCTAGATCCAGATGGATGAGGTGCATTGTGGGCTCGGCTCATTAAGTCATGACATTCATTTTTCAATTTTCAGTGCCATCCACCAATTATGCAAAGGTTTTGTTGAAAATTGAATTCCAAATTTCCATCTTCTCTCATGTCAATCAGTTGTTCTTGCAAAGAAATTGGAATATGTTGCATTTTAATACTTTCAGCAAATGGATTTCAAACCCACTCAAACTCTTCATTTGGAAGATTTTTAAGCAAGTTAAAAAAACTTCCCCCCCTCTTTTTAAGGCGTTGATATGAAAGATCGTGGCACACACAAGATTTTCAGCAACAAAATCTTGCAACAATGGGAACACTTTCAAATTTTATTTCTAAATGCTCTCTACATTATTTTCCTTCCAAAAAAGTTGCTTCCTCAACAACTGTTTAAAGTTCACCTTTATCCTGATGAAAGAGACTTCATTTTTGGAAACCGCAACTGTAGGGCTCAACAGACGACCCTTGTTTTCCCGTTATGAAATGTCACATGAAATCATGTCCTCGGGTTAGGGGGAAGCACGGCTCTTTTCTTGCTGTTTCTTTGCAGAAATTTTTTTAGGCCAATTGTCCTTTTTTTCAGGAGGGTTAATTTAGTTTGAATCAGACATGACAATCTGCAAATTCCACCGAACTGGGCATATGTAAGCGTCCGTCTGTTAACAATCTGTTGCAAAGTGAGCAACTGCACCTCCCTCCAGACATTGACTAATGCAGGGGGACGTGATTAGCTGCGAAGGGGTGCATAACATCTGGATGTTAAATACTATGACAGCCGAATGCCTTTCTTACTTTTAGATGGGAATACATGTAAATACATATACCTTGAATTCTAAAATTCTTCTTCCCCCATGTCAGCGGATCATTCTGTGTTACCCTAGGGGTACATCGTGCGCTTTACTTTGAAGGTCGGATCTCACTGGTCTGATGGGTCACTGAGGCTCAGGAAGGGACACGGGTGGGGAAAGGGGTGACTTGAGGGCCCATGGCAAGGGACGACAGGGCCAGACTGAAACTCAGGTCCTTGCCTTCTAGGGCCATGTGAAGGCAATGCAGGCTGGTCTGTGCAGTCCGCGTCCCCACTGCACAGGGTCCTGTGGCTCCAGGAATCCCTACCCTCTTGGGGCCCAGGGTGGGCTTCTCATTCTCCCTGGGGGAGTGGAGGTGGAGGGACACTCCTATAGGGACATCGGTACCTGTGCCCCACCCCTGACCAGGAACAGCAGTGACCCAAGCCAGAAGGGTCCAGTTCCCTCTACCTGAGGACTTATCTCATGGGAACTTTGCTTAACCTAGAGCAACCACGGCCCACCTCTGTGCTCCAAATGCTAACCTTTCTCCTTCAAGGACCTGCTAAAATGTCACCTCCTCCATGAAGCCTTCTGCCTGAGCCTCAGGCAGAATTAATCTCCCCCAGGGAGCACTTTGTTGGTACCCCTCCTCCATGGCATGTCCCTGCCTGCCTTGGGTTAGACCAGAGAGCTCTGAGTCCTTTCCACCCACTAGGCTGGGAGCAACCTGTGGCCAGGGGCCACCAGGCATTGGACACTGTACCAGGCCCAGCAGGGATCCAGAGAGATGAATCAAATGTGGTCCCTGCTCTGGAGGAAGCCAATCCCCAAAGGGACCCCCGGCCAGCTGGAGGAAGGAGGAAGGTGCTGGGTGATCCTGCATAGCCCTAGGCTCACCGTGAGCTCATTGGATGAGCAAGGCTTCCTGCTGAGCCTAGTAGGTGAGTAAAAAGACACACTGTGCTCTCACACCTCCCTGCCCCCAACCCCTGCCGGCATGCCTACCTTGGTCTTCACTTCTTGAGCTCAGCTCTGCTGTCATGGATTGCACCTGGCCCCCCCTTTGCCTACAGCACCCCGGAACCATGTGTGGCCAAAGGGCGTGGTATCCTCAGCAACACCCATGTTGTCCGTTCCTCAGAGTCAATTTCCTTTTCCGCCTGGGCACATAGTGAGACTGCATTTCCTGGCCTCCCCTGCAGTTAACCAGGGCTATGGACTGAGTTCTGGCCAGTGGAAGGTGGCCAAAGAAATGTCAACCATGTCTTATCCTGGTCTGACCCCTGGAAAACTCACCGTGGCTCCCTCTCTTCCCTGCCCAATGGCTGGAGGTGGAGGACCCACGGGAGGAGGTTAAGGCCTTCACGAGAGTGGGGTGGAAGGGTCCTGGTCCCCGCAATGCTGTGAGGAGCAGAGCCCACACCCACTGTACCTGTGTGAGAAAGAAATCTTTTTTTTTTAAAAATATTTTATTTATTTATTTGATAGAGAGAGACACAGCGAGAGAGGGAGCACAAGCAGGGGGAGCGGGAGAGGGAGAAGCACGCTCCCCGCTGAGCAGGGAGCCCGATACGGGGCTCGATCCCAGGACCCCGGGATCACGACCCCAGCCGAAGGCAGACGCCTAACGACTGAGCCACCCAGGTGCCCTGAGAAAGAAATCTTTATATGTGAAGCCACCAGGATGTTGGAGTGTGTCCAGCAGTGGCAGCCTGATTAACACAGTGTCTGACCCCAGATGAGATGTTAGGGGGCTTGAATTCCTTAAGATGTTGTGAGGCAACATCGTGTAGGCGTTAGACTCTACAATTTCCCCCATTGATGGGCCATGTGACTCTGGGAATATTAATTAATGTCCCGAGCCTCGTTTTATTCTGGGATGTTTGAAAGGTATGTGTAATGATTCCTGATTCCCCCACACTAAGCATTTATAAATGGTTATTATTATTAGGTTCATAGGTCCTGCTGGACTTGGCTTCCTCCAGAGATGGGCCGTGGTTGCTCTAGGTTAAGCAAAGTTCCCATGAGATAAGTCCTCAGGTAGAGGGAACTGGACCCTTCTGGCTGGAGAAGTTGACCCCTAACATTTTCAAGGCCTGGGGAAAGATTACAAATAGATGCCGTGGTAGGCAGAATTCTAAGATGCCCCCATCTCAGGATCCCATCCTCTGCTTACTCAGTCAAATACTAATCTAGGTACATTATGAAGGATTTTGTAGATATAAAGTCCCAAGTCAGTTGGCCTTAAAATATGGAGGTGAATTAGATGGGCCTGGCCTAATTGGATGAGTCCTTTATAAGAAGAGAGTTTTCTCCCATCTGGTAGCAGGATGGGAAGTAATAGAGATTTGAAGCATGAGAAGGATTTGACTCGAGTGACCCTCAATTGACAACCAGCAAGGAAATGGGAACCTCAGTCCTACACCCCATGGAACTGGGTCCTGCCAACAATCTGAGTGAGCCTCCAAGTGGATTCTTCCCCAGAACCTCCAGATAAGAGCCCAGCCCGGCTAACCCTTTGGTTTCGTCCTTTTGGGAGCTCAAGTAGAGAACCCAGTTAGATCCATTGGACTTCTGACCTGTGGAGCTGTGAGTTAATAAATGGGTGTTCTTTTAAGCCACTATGTCTGTGCTCATTTGTTACACAGCAATAGAAGATAAATACAGATGCCCAAATACCCTGAGTCTAAATATTCAAAAGCTATAAGTCAAGCTTACACACCGTTAATAAAGTATGTTCTATCCATCCACCTTGACATATATATGTTCATAATGATCTTGAAGGCCAGGGTCAAATTCATAGTTCTCTGATGACTTAAAATTCGGTGCCAGTAGGTAGCTGCCCAGGGAGGGGTGGCCCCTGGATCCCAGTCCCTGGCCTGTGGTCTGACCCCTCTTCTCTTTTCATTTCTGGCTCCATCCTGCACCGGAAGGATGGACAGCCCAGGCCAGATAAGCTAAATTCCATCTACTCCCCTGGAAACAGCTGTCCCTTGTCTGTCCCTTGGGCCCAAGGTGCAGTTTGCCTTTGGGGAAAGGAATCTGGAGAAATCTCAGGATGTTTAGGCAGGAAATACATCAAGTGTGGTCTAGAAGGGAGGCCATGGCTCTCTGTTAGGTACATCCACTCTGATCTTTGGACCCCTCATTCCACAGGGGCAGCTAGAGCAGGATCCCTCTGCAGTGGGGGACCCAAGGAAAGGGCCTTTCTTTTTTCCTTTTAATGTGGTAAAATAGATATAATACAAAATTTACCATTAGCTACACTTAGTACACTCACAATGTTGTGCAACCACTCTCTCTATCTAGTTCCAAAACATTTTCATCATCCCTAAAAGGAAACACAATACCCACTAAGCAGTCACTCCCTATTCTGTCTTCCCCCAGGCCCTGGCAACCACTGATCTGAATTCTGTCTCCATTCATTTACCTTTTCTGGATATTTGGTATAAATGGAATCACGCAATATGTGTCTTTGTGACGGGCTCCTTTCACGTAGCATAATGATTTCAAGGTTCATCCGTATTGTAGCACGTATCAGTACTTCCTGCCTTATTATGACCAAATGATGTTCCCTTGTATGAATACATCACAGGGGGCCTTTTTTGCCAGGATCTAAGATGATATTGTGCAAGGGATTGGGGAAATCAGCTGGTGGCTCTGCTTCTTTGTTCTTCTCTCCTCTATGCCTCTTGGGGTCTGTCACTCTAGAATATGCTGCAGGGGCCTGGGGACCCAGGGAGACAGCCAGTCTCACCACGTCCCCTAGTTTTGCAACCTGATCCTGAAATCTCGCCCAGTGGTGGCGGCAGCATCAGACACAGCTGGTGTGGACCCGTCCCAGGAGGATGCTCCTGTTTGGGGGCTCTCAGCTGTCTCTGGTCAGGGTTCCCCAGCTGAATCCAGGAAAAGCTGGAGCCCTTCTCTGATGACAGTGCTGAGGTCACGCAGGGTAGGGAGGCTGCTGGTGGGGGTAAGGGGTGTGTGGCCTCAGGAGCCAGGATTGCTCAACTGCTGGGCCTGGAAGGCAGTGGGAGTCCAGCCTGGCACCCAGCAAAGTCGGCCCCACGCCCAAAGGGATGCTTAGATCTTCACTCGCCGAGCCTGTTTTCCAGAGAAATTTAATTCCACATTGTTTGTTCTCTGCTCCGCAGACGCCTCAGCTGAGGAAACCACGGGAATCTCATTTGAAGAAGAATTTGGCCCCTGGAGCCCCCTCCGCACTTGCTGGTGGGAGGGTGCCAGACCTTTGGTCACCCGCCACCACAATTGAAAACCCCAAACCACAGGAATGCAGTGGGGTCACCTGGGGACAGAGGGAGGGTGGCTGGACAGTGAGTGGGCAGCAAGCCCGTGGGCCTGTGTCGCATGGGGGTCTGCTGTCCCGGGGTGGGAGCTCTGGACTTGGAGTGCCCAGACCTCAGGGTGAATCCAGGCTCTGCCACTCTGGTCTGGGATCTTGGGTGGTCACATCTGTGGCTAACTATGCTCACCTGGCCACTCTGGCCCTCAGCCTGACATAGGCAAGGAGCTGAGCTTCGTGGTGAGGGAAGCCACATAATGGCGTGGGGGAGAGAGGCAGGCATGGGAAGAGGCGAGTGAGGACAGAATTTTCTAGCCTGGTGCTCTGGAGGCTGAGCTGGGATGCACCCAGCACTAACAGGTGCCTTCTAGTATCAAGGGAAAGGACCTACACCGATGATGGCATGAATTATGGGTCGAGCGCTTCTCCAGGCACTTTACAGGTTCATAGCATTTCTCCTTACAGCAATCTTTCCACGTGGATGCCATTATTCTCTTTTGTAGACGAACAACCTGAGGAAGGTGGAGGGACTCAGCCAGAGGAACGGGTGTAAGGGCAGAGGTTAGACAGAGGCAGTCGTCCCCAGGTACTGTTCTTTCCACACCGTGTCATGGGTCCCCGACTCGGCCCTCAGGCTTGTTTCTTGGTGGGATTACAGTCAAAATTGTAGTATTTTCGAACTAGAATAAACCTGGTGCAAGTTGCCATTATACAGATGGGGAAATTGCGACCCAGACAGGAGGAGGGTCTTGTCCAGAGTCACCCACCAGAGAGCAGATCTGTTGCCCGATGCTCATTGACCACTTGGCCCACATGGGTAGAGAAGTGTCCCTTGAGCCAAGGTTGTCTGTAATACCCAGCGGGACAGAAACTTTTTGCTCTGCCGAGTTCAAAGCCTATCTGTTGGTCTGGTCCTGCCTCTGGTCCTGAGAGAGTGTGAACGGCCCCGTGCACCCTGTCCTCACTAGCATGACAACTCCAGCTCCGGTCATCAGGCTTCAGGAGGGCAGTGCTGGTAGGGGAAGGCCTACTCTATGCTGTCTTGTCCTCAGAGGTGTATGTCACTTGTGTTGACTGCTTCCCAGCTCAGCTCAGCTACTGTCCGGAAGTGTCACACGGAGGGCTTCCTGGGAGCAGACTACACGCTAGGTGCTGGGGAAACAAAGATGAAATAATGTCCCTGCCCTCAAAGAGCTCATAGTCTGGTGGAGGGGGGCAGATCTTCGGTGAAGCAATGACTATTTCATGACATCCTTGTCCTACAGGAGGGCGTGTAGGCCCAGTGGGGGAGATCAGAGTGGGCTCTCCAGAGGACACAGGCCTGCGCTGAGACTAGAAGGGTCACTGGCCAGGTGGACAAAGCAGAGGCTACTGGGTTGAGAAAGTGGGAGCACAAGTGCAGAGGAATGGGTATGTGAGGTGGAATTAGGGATAATCTGAGTAGTTGGAGCAGATGAGGTGGGGCGGTGGTAATGATGGCGTGGGGACATGAGGAGGGCTGGGGCTGATGCCCTACATGGAAGCCTTTGTGCATAAGCAGGTGTCCTCGGGGCAGTGAGGAGGCATGAAAGATTTCGATCGAGGGACTGACACAACCAGATCTGTGTTTTGGAAGGCTGGTCTGGGATGGCCCAATGGGGGTGAGGAGGGCAGCCAGGGGGCCGATGTGACCTGGGTGAAAAGGGCGGAGGCGTCCTCAGGCTGGTCAGTGGTGGCATGGACAAGGGAGGGGCAGGACTGAGGGACTGTTGTCTGTTGGCTGGGGCAATGGGGAGAAGGGAGTATGTTTGTGGCTTGGGTGACAGGATAATTGGGGTACCGTTCATCCCAACTGGAGGTTTAGGTCTGATGGCGGGGATGGGGACTCATCTGAATTAAATTTAGGACTTGATGATTTGAGGTGCTCATGGGACATCTACAGGGGGAGGTCTGGGTGATGGTTGGTTGATATAAAGATTTGGAGACCAGGGGAAAAGTTAAGGCTGGTGTTAGAGATCTTGGGGTAATCCCTAAATCAAATGCAGATGAGTTAAGGGACCACAGAATGCTCTGGAAGCGGTACAGGATGACTTTGGCAGAAATGGTCAGTGCCCTGTCCGTATCCCTCTGGCACTGCAACTCCGAAACCCCGCCAGATGGCTTTCTCTGCAGCCGGAGCGGCCCAGCCTATGTGTAGCTATACCCCAGGAGTATGGAAGCCACAGCTCCCGCCCCTTAGGAAGTGCGCCCCTCGCCATCTCCCAGTGGTTCTCGGCAGGATGGAGCTGGTTGCCCAGGGCTGCAAGTCAGGCCCCACCCCCGCTATGGGCTTCTTCCCCTGCTCTCTGCCACTTCCATTTTCCTACCAGTGCTTCCTGGGCTCATCTCCCAAGTAAATGACTTGCATGCTCATTCTTGTCTTAGAGTCAGCTTCTGGGGGAACCCAACCTGAGACATCGGTTTACTGAAATAGGATGAGGGTCTGCTGGTTGGAGTAACCCCTCCCACCTACCAGCACCCTGACTCTCAGCGGACCTAGAGGTGGCTTGCGGGTGTGTTCACCTCTTGTGCCTGCAGCACCAGGACAGCCAGGTCGAGGGATTGCTCAGCAAGCTGTTGAGTGTAGGGACGGATAAACCCACGAGTGGCTTCTTGCTTTTAGGATCAAGAGCAAACTCTTCAACAAGTCGCAAAAGGGTCCTTCCTACCTCTCCATCCTCATGTCATGCCATCCTCCCCTCCGCTCGCCGAACTCCAGGCCCCTTCCCTCTCCTCGCCTTACATTTTCCACGCTCCTTCTCGCAGACGGTACATGCGGTTTTCTTGGCCTCCTCTGCTCCTTTGTCCCATCCGCCCTCTGCCCCAGGGAAGATGTCCCTGACCACCCCTCTCCAGCCCAGCCCAGTGGGGTCCTACTGTTCTATTCTCCCATAGCACTCTGTGTATCTCTGCATGCTCCCTAGCAGACACATTAGTTACAGGCTTCTGGAATTACTTAAATAATGTTTAGACTGGTATTTTTCAAATTTTTTGGTTGTGACCCACAGTGGGAAATATATTTTATGCTGGGACCCAGTTCACATAATACATAAATAACCAAAACAATGCTTTTCCTTACTATGTGGGATACACTGATACTTTCCATCCTGTTCCATCCCGTCTCATTCCATTCCATTCTGTATTTCATTTTTAAATGTGCTGGCTGTGACCCACTAAATGGACTGAGGTTCGCAGTTTGAAACTCATCTGGATGCTAAGCTGGATGCCTGTAAACTCAAGATAGTAGTGGCCAGATGCACTTAAAAAAAAAAAAGATTTATTTATTTATTTGAGAGAGAGAGAGAGAGAGAGCATGAGGTGGAGGGGCAGAGGGAGAGGGAGAGAGAGAGAGAAAGAGAGAGAGAATCTCGAAGCAGACTCCCAGAGGGAGCCCGATGCAGGGCTCCATCTCACGACCCTGAGATCAGGACCTGAGCCGAAACCAAGAGTCAGACGCCTAACTAACTAAGCCACCCAGGCGCCTCCAGATCCATTTTTACTCAGCACTGTATTTGCAGGGCATAGTACAGTGCCCGGCACAGAGAAAGGTCCTCTATCAATATTTGTTGAGTGACCGAATGATAATGTATGAATACATATGAATAAGTGAATGAATTGTCTACCCCACCCAGACAGGAAAGTGTGGCTTTGATCAGATTCTTCCGTTACTGAAAAAACCAGCCCACTTCCTGTGGCTTTGATCTGCAGCCTTCATTCTAAACTGCCTTGCCTCAGCCAACAACTCCCCACAGCTCATTTCCTGCTTTTCGGCCACTTATCTCTCTCTCTAAATACTGCGCAGCTTTCCCTTTCCGGGTGAGTGTGCACGCCCCACTGAGTTCCTTCTCCCCACACCTTGGGCACAGGGTGGGGCTGACCTCCTGGTTCAAGTACTTCCTGAATCCCAGCCCCCTGTGGTACAGGGCATTGCTAGGTCAGGTGCGTCCCTGGGTTGGGCTGGGCATTGGTCCACATGCTGCTGATGGTCTTTGGGGTAGGAGCGGCATGAGTACGGTGGATAGACATTGATGAAATTACAAACTGTGAAAAATACCCTGAAGGAAAAGCTGAGGTTGCCTTGAGGATATGTAACGGGAAACTTTCCACTGGGGGATCAGGAAGGGCTTCCCCACGAAAGAGACAGGTTAATCTGAGATCTGAAGATGACAGGATTTAGGCAGGTGAAGAGGAGAAAAGGGGGAGAAAGAGCTGGTAGGGAGGAGAATGTAAGTGCAAATGTCCTGAGGTAGGAGTGATAGCAGTTCACATGCAGTGCCAAAGGAAACTCAGTGCCACAAAGAATGAGGGGCTTACAGTGACAAAGCTGGAGAGGTAGCCAGGCATCAGGTCCTGGGGGCTAGGTTAGAGATTTTGGATTTCTCCCAAGAGCAGTAGGAAGCAACGGTGTTTGAAGAAGTATAATGACCCTGTGTTTTGCAAGATCCTTTGTCTATATTATGGCTGAAGGATGGAGGTGGTGGTCAAAGTGAGGAAGCCAGGAGACCAGTTTGGAGGCTGTGTCATCTCCGAGACGGAGTGGGGATGCAGGCACCTGCCCGGCCTTAAGAAATACTGTACTTAGTGGGTCATTTATTCATTCAACACTTTTAAACACCTACCAGGCATCTGCTCTGTACTAAGTGCCTTGAGCCAAAGTCAGGCTGGTCTCTGCCTTCAGGTAGCTCAGTCTTTCTGGGAGGAGAAGCTAGAGATATCTCAGCCAGGTTGAAAGTATAAAGTGCTCTGGGAGGTTCAGATGGCATGTGCCCCAAGGCACATGCCCAGAGGGAGAGTGGGCACCTGGAGTGGGTGCTCTCTGCAAATGGTGTCTGAGCTTCTGGCAGGGAGAAAGCAGGGTTCTGGCAGGGGAATCCATTAAGGTCTCCTCTCTACTCTGCCATCATCTGCAGGACTCTTGACCCCAGGAATCTACCTGGCACCCCTCCCTGAGGAGACCCTGGAGTAGGGGAGCCTGAGGGTATGAGAGGACAGGGGGTTTCCCCAAGTGCCCGGGGCAGCTGCGCCCACCAGGCCAGGTGAGGGCCCAGCCCAGTTCTCACTCTCTTCCTGCCTCTGAGTCACTTAGCTTGGAAGTGCTGTCCTTTGCAAACCTGCTTACTCACAGTCTCCACCCTCAGCCCTGCCCTTCCCTGAAGCAGGGAGTCTTGGAGGAGCCCTGAGATGTCTTAGCCGGCAAGCCTGACCTTCTACCCCAAGTCAGGCCTGGGTCTCCCCCTGGGAGTGGGAGCTCCCTGAGGGCAGGGATATTTCTTTGCCTTGAAACGGAGGCTCCTGCAAGGCCTCGAGGAGTGTCCTCTCCCAGAGGCCCTGTTGCCAGTAACTTTCCTGCCATCTCCATGCCCCTCAAAAGGCTCGGAGGGTCTCTCCCAAAGTCTGAATGGCAAGTGGTGGGATGGGTTTGTGGGGCTGCAGCTACTGCCTCCCTATCTGTCCTCTGGGTGCTGAGGACTGGACTGTTGGGGGGTTCCAGCAGGGCTCGGGGCTTGGGCTGTGGGAGCATTTGCCGCCTTCGAGGTGCTTCCCCACTCTGCCCATTTCATCCATAAATCCCCATGGCCCACTCCCTGCTGGGCTGGGAATGGAGCAGGATTTATGGGACTGCTGGGGATGCATGGTGTTCAGGCTTCTGATCTCAGGGTGGCTTTTATGTCTGCCTTGGGGTGCTGACAGCATGCACTCCCTCTCTACCTCCTGCCTGGCCTCAGGGGTCTACTTCTTAGACCAGGAAACAGACCTGCATGTGGAGAGGAAGAGCTACTTTCTGGAAGGTCAGAAGGAGAAGAGACTCTGCTGACCAGCACCAGGGCCTTGGGGCAGCCCCACCTTTGGCCTCCAGGGCTAAGAGCTCAAGGTCATCCAATCTAGCCCCCTACCTTCCTGCCAGGGAGGGATTCTCTCCAATGTGAGTTGTGGGCTGAAGCGCCCTCAAATTCTTGCTCTGGTCTTACTGCCTTTGGGTGTCTAGTCAAACCTCCTCAGACCACGGGGAGGGGTGCTTGGGAGAATAAGGTACCTGCTCCCCCTGCCCTTTCCCCCTGGCATTCTGCATCTCTGGATGGAGTATCATGGGGCCGTGGGACTTTCAAGAAGGTGATGGGTTTTACAGCCGTGCAGAGGTGATGAAGGGAAAAGGGAATTAATAGCCAACAAGCATTTACTGGATTCTTCTACAACTAGTGGGGCGGGAGACAGCTCCACAGGCTTCAATGTGCAGGTGAGTCCAGAAGACCATGTGGGACCAGGGAGGCACAAAGGGCTGTGAGAACATCTGAGGGCCCAGGCACAGCCTATGTCTTTGAAGGCCTCAGAAGTATCCCACACAAACTCCCTTCTTGAAGGACTGAGGGAAAAACTTGGGAATAGCACCCAAATTTGGCAGGGCAGCACCACAGGGAGTAAAACAGAGATGTTCAGGGGCGCCTGTGTGGCTGTCGGTTGAGCATCTGACTCTTGGTTTTGGCTCAGGTCATGGTCTCAGGGTCGTGGGATCGAGCCCTGCATCGAGCCCTGTATTGGGCCCCGCGCTCAGTGGGGAGTCTGCTTGAGATTCTCTCTTCCCCCACCCGCCCCTCCTCATGCTATCTCTCTCTCTCAAGTGAATAAATAAATCTTTAAAAAGAGAGGGATGTTCAGAAAGTTCAGATACTGAGGGGGGAGGTGTTTGGCGGAGATGGCCTCAAGGAGAAGCCACATTTTCAAGACTTCTGAGATCAACAGTGGGGGGAACTCAGGAGCAGCAAAGGTGAGAAAACTGCGCTGACCCATTCCAGACCCCGCCTGGGAACCTCCTAAATGGACAGGGGACTCCTGGTTTCAACACACACAACAGAAAGGATTGCAAACAAACCCTGTTCAAGGGTATTCCTAAGCAAGAAGGTAGGAGGCCAGACGCTTTCTTCAAACAGAGGCCTGCCAGTAAGTGTGGATGAGTAAAACAGTTAAGTCAAAGCTAATCCAGTTGAAGGGGGTGGGCATTGAAGAAAGGCATAGGCACCCCAACTGCTTGGCCTGCTCCGTCCTCCTGCCCATCCTCCCCCCTCTCATAGGTTCTGTACAGCATGATGTACTCCCACCTCCTCCTAGGCAGTGGCGGAAGGCTGTCCTGGGTGTTGGGTTGTGGCAGAGCAGGAAGAGGTCCCTATGGGCTCCTGCCCAGAGCTCTTCTCTTTATAGCGTCTGTCATCACTGCCCGCACCCCTCCATTCACTGAGTTCCTTCTCTTGCCAGATCCTGCAGGAAACCATGGAACCGCCCAACGAACCCATATCCAGAGTCACTTGGTGGCCCCCGAAAGAACAGACAGAAGTGTCAAAGCCCCGTCTGACCCACGGTTTTTGGGTGGGTTTGGGGACGTGGGAGTGAGCTGTAGAACTCTCTACTCCTCCTGGGCAGCCTGGGTTGGCTGCAGGGTGTGGTGGGGCTCAGAAGGTCTGGGTGTAAGCCTGGTCCCAAGTCCTCTGCAGTTGTGAAACTTCGATAGGCCCCAGTTTTCTTGCTTGTAAAATGTGGCAACCCTCCCTGCCCCACCAGCCTCTTGTTGTCAGAGACAGAGTCTCCACGTTCTGTGACAAGACACCCTGAGTAAATTCTACTCTCAGGAGTCCCCCTGGCCCACTCTGACCCTCAGTGAGCGTCCCTGTGCATCCTCCTCAGTGTGGGAGGTGTCCTCACAGCCCTCTCCCTGCATTTCCCCGGGATGAGTAGCTCTGCATGGAATGTCCTCCCACACCGTGAGCTGTAAGAAGTGGACCGTGGCTGAGTGGAACTCCCTGTGGTCACCTCACCTACCTCCCAGACACATACAGACACAAACACATCCATATCCTGAGGTCTTGAAGAGTTTGCCACACCCTGGGGAAGGCTCTCCACAAAGCATTCCCTCAAAGTCCTGAGTCACCCAACTCCTTCACTCTGGGCACCCTGCTAACAACTGGTATTTGTGCTTTTAGTGACCACATTTCCCTGTGCACGGGAGCCCGCAGTCATGGTGGGGGCAAGTCCCCGTTCTGCCACTCAGCAACGGCACGCCGCTGGTCACAGGTTATTTGCTAACTTCAGGTTTTTCCATCGATAGAGTAGAGATGATAGCACCAACCTTAGGAAGTGGCTGGGAGACTTAGACGAGACAATATGTGTGCGACAGGGTGGAAATTTTTAGGGCATGAGTGTTCCTTCCCAGGGGTTCCCTCCTCCCTGCGCATTGGAGCAGATTCGGCTTGGCTCACTCCTTTGCTTTGCCCCCCTCAGCCTCTAAGGACGGTGCCGACTTGTCAGAATAATCGTTGGGCAAATGTGATGTAGAATGGAGAGGAAAGTGGGTGGGGGCAGGGCTAAGAGAGGAGGTACGTTTGAAGGAGGAGAGGTGGGGAGAGCAAGGAGAGCTACACAGCATGGCTGTGGCTCATGAATCCCTTCTGTTGGGGTTCAGGCATTCAAATCAATGAGCTGAGTTATTTCAAAATTATCATTTTTTTGGGTTGCTTTCGTGGATGATAATACCGCTCGAGACTGGACCACTTGGGTGATGACCTTGAAAGTGATATATATGTCAAATGCTTGGCACATGGTAGGGACACAGGAGGCCCCAAGCCCCTCTGTTTTGGATGATGCCTGTGTGCATGTGCACTGTCTGCCACACTGGCCTGGGTGTTTCCTGGATGTGGGTGTGACCACATCAGCCTGGGAGCTATGCTTTGTCTCCCCACCCCATTAGACTGGGGGCTTTTATTTTTTAAGGGAGGGAGAAGGAGAGAGAGAATCTTTTTTTTTTTTTTTAAAGATTTTATTTATTTACTTGAGAGAGAGAGAGAGCAAGTGAGAGAGCAGGAGGGGGGGAGAGGGGAGGCAGAGGGAGAGGGAGAATCAGGGAGCTCGTCGCTGGGCTCAATCCCGGGACTCCAGGATCATGACCTGAGTCTGAAAGCAGACACTTAACTGACTGAGTCACTCAGGTGCCCTGAAGAGAGAGAATCTTAAGCACGCTCCACGCCCAGTGCTGAGCCTGATGTGGGGCTCCCTCTCACAACCATGAGATCATGACCTGAGCCAAAATCAAGAGTTGGACACTTAATTGAATGGGCCACGCAGTACCCCTAGACTGGGAGCTTCTTGAAGAGAGGGACTTTGTATTCTTCGTTAGGCCAGCAACTCCCAGTGTGGGCTGTGTTCTTCCATCCACCCCCAGGCTCTGTGTGAGGCCCTGGAACAGGGTCCTGCTTATAGATCGTGTCACATCTCTATTTTGCCTGACTAATGGCCTGACCCTGCCTGGGTGGGAGGTGAGGGTAGAGGGAAGGAGAGGGGAGAGGTCCAGGCCCAAGATGTTTTCTTCTGCCATGTGCTGCCTGGGAAGGTAAAGAGAAGAATAACAGGGAAAGCATCCCGCCCCAGCCCAGCCCCAGAGCAAAACATGTCATTCTTGAGAATGAAAAATCCTATCCGCACCCAGTAGGTTCCCATAAATCCAGGTGAGCTCTGTCTTGTCCTCCTGACTGTCTCACGGGGCAGGGCAAGGGCCAAGCCAAACCAAGGTTCGGTCTCGTGGAGTTGAACGTGTTTACTTGCGTTTGGCATAGTGGCAGGGCTGGAGGCACAGATCATTATGACAACAGCTCAGAAACTCCTGCAAGAAAGGAACGAGGTGTTTGCAACGTGGACAAGTCCGAATCTGTCTGTCTGGGTCATGGCTTGGTTTTTGTGTCTCAGCCTGGCTGTTGTTTAAGGCAGTCCACAATCCGGTTTAGTTTGTCGCAATTCAATTATTTATCTGTTGAAACATTTATTGAATGCCTACTATGTGCCAGCTACCATATTGGGTGCTAGGGAGGAATCTTAAGAACAAGATCAGGATGCTGCATTTAAGGAATCCTTCGCCAGAGGGACAGGGGTGTGCACAGCTCTTTCACTTGCAGAGAGATGGGAGCTACAACAGAGGTGCGAACAATGAATCTTCTGGTGGGTGGGAGAAGGCCCTGTCAATGTGGGAATGTCTGAGCTGAAGTTTGAAGACTGAGCAGGTTCTCAAGAGGTGGAGAAGGGGGAGGTGGGTATAGCTCGAACAAAGTGGGGCATGGTGAGTAGCTCAGCATGAGACGGGAAGGAGGAAGAATAGTTAGCATTTATGGGGCACCTACTAATCTCCAGGTTCTGTGCTAGGTGCTTTGCATGTGTATTATCTCATTTAATCCTCCCAGTAATCAAGGAGGTAGGTATTGATGAGGAAACTAACATTTGGGGAGAACAGATGATTGAACCAGGTCAGAACCTGGATTCAAGTTTGTGTGAATCCAAATAATCATGTTCTTTTTACTAGACCAGTGGTTTCTTGAACATATTCTATGAAACTTAGGATTCTGAAGAGGTGCTTTAGGGACATGTCTGATTTTAGTTTCATATTTAAAATATATTTTCATCAACACACACTCAAATGTTGTGTAATAAAAAAAAGTTTTCCTTCCATGTCTGTGCATATTTTTGAATTTCTTGTAAATGTGTCATTGATTAGGAAGACTGCACAGTCTGCTGAGGTCCATTTGTGTAAAATTGTGAAAGACAACACACTCCCATGCCCACCAGCCTTCATCACAAGGCAGATGGGACTTCTAGTCCATGATGGTCAGCTAAATGCACATCATCTTCTTTTTCTTCAGAAATATCTTAGAAGAATAATAAAAATATACACCTTTCCAAAGAAAAGGGTTAGGGGAAGGGTATCTGTGGACAAGAGAAACCTCAACACATTTCTGGAGGAGTGGTTTGATGGAGGAGTGGGGACTGAGGAAGCAGGATAGAGGGAGCTGAAGTCTGGAATGCACCTGTCAGGGTCTGCAGCCAAGCTGGGGGCTGACGTGCCCACAGAAGCCTGAAGAAGCTTGAGACTTGGATTTGCTGGGTGCAATGGAGGGTGGCAAGGGGGATATGTGGCTGAAGATGGGGGCTTAATTGAAAGTTTGTAAATGGGACAATCAACTTCCTTGACCCTTGTGTGCAAAGTGCTCAGCCAGGCATGCAGAGTGCTCAGCTCTACCCCGTACCCTTATATTACTCCTTCCCCCTAAAATGGAGAGTCTTCTTTAAAGAAATTGAACAGTTTGAGGAAGACTAGGAAAGCTGGATTTGAAGGTGGCATCCTCCAGTAAAGCACATCGCAGGCTGACATTTGGAAATCCCAAAGCATAAAGACCAGCTTACTCTGAAACAAAGCCTGACATTCATCTCTTCTTATCCATGTGCACAAAGCTTCCAGGAAACTTTTCTACTGCTTGATTCTTAAATATGAATGGACAACCACAAGCCAGAAGCTATTTAAGGAAGCCTGAAATATGAAATAGAAAGACAAAGATAAACAAACTGAAAATAAGACCTCTGAGGCAATCAAAACAATTTATAGGTAGAAGCTAAAAAGAGAATTCAAGAAGGCACTGAATTTATAAAACATGAGTAGTGTTAAAAAAAGGGAACAATTAGGGGAAAAAATAGTCCTGGAACATGAAAAATATAACTAGTATTCAGTAGAAGTATTGAAAGTTAAAGTCAGGGTAATCTCTCAGAAAATAAAGCATAAAGTAAAATAATCAAAATTTTATTAGAGAATAGATAAGAGAAAAAAAAAAAAAAACAATGCAGGAAGTCCACATTTGATGAGTAAGTATTTTAGGGAGAAGCAAGCAGGGGAGAGAATTTTCAAACAAATAATTGAACAGAATTTCCCAGGCCAAAAACACTGAAGTCTTCAGACGAACACAGCTCATCAAGCCTCCTGCGTAAAGAACACAAAAGATTTAGAAATTTCTGAATACTCAGGAAGATGAGAAGGCATCTCTTAAAAGTTTCCAGAGAGAGAAAAAAGTAACCTATGAAGGAATGAAAATCAGAAAAGCACCAGATTCTCACCAGTAGTGCTGGATGTCAGAAGACTGTGGAATAAGATCTTCAAAATTCTGAAGGAAAATGATTTTCACTTTAGAATTCAGTACCCAGCTAAACTGTTTATTAGGCACCAGGGCCAATCAAAGACATATGGAGACAGATAAGGACTGAGGAAGTTTACTTGCCACATGCTCTTTCTTAGGAAGTTATTTGAGGATGAGGATGGGCTGAAGTAAAAACAGGGGGAAACCAAGAAAGGGGAAAACATAGAATTTTTGTCAGCCTGCAAGTTAGCTTGGTATGTGGTTTTAATTAATTAGTTAGTTAATTAATTAATTAATTACTTTAGTATGTTTTTGTTAGGTTTAGGCATCAGGGTTATGCTAACTGTAAAATGAACTGTTTCCAATCTTTTTTAAGCTCTGACAGTGTTTGCACAGGGGATAATCTCTCTCTTGAATGTTTACCCCCCTTCCCAATAAGCCCAACCCATTTAGATTTTTATTTTTAAAAGTTTCCTTCCTTCCTTCATTCATTCATTTATTCATTCATTCAAGCAATCTCTACATCCAACGTGGGGCTCAAACTCATGACCCCAGGATCAAGAGTCACATGCTCCACCAACTGAACCAGCCAGGCGTCCCCAGATTTTTTTTTTTTTAAAGAAACAATTCTTTGACAATATTTTCTATGTTTTCTTTCATCATTGTTTGGTGACCTTTGTGGCAGGTCCATCCTCCGTACTGCTATCCAGTATTCGTTCTTAGTCTTCCTTTATTTGAAAGAACTCAATTTTGCCAAGTTAGAAATTAAATTTCAAAGGTCCCCTTGCAGAGAGGTAGGGCAAGTGACACAGTTCAGGCCAATGAGAAAACACATGTGTACTGAATGGATTTCCCAGGTAAGCTATCATTTTCCTGATAAAAGGGACAGACTCGCCTGTCCCTTTGTCCTTCTCCCTCCTGCCTGGAATATAGATGGCTTGCCTAGACGTGGAGTAGAAATCCTGTGAGCATGAGGACAAAAGCCACTTGCTAAGAAAGTGCAGCAGAAAGACAGAATGAGCGCTGGTCCGGGGTGCATCATGGAGCTTCACACCAACCCAGGACTGCCCACCTCTGCATTTCCTGTTGCATAGGAAAAATATATCCCTTATTAGTTAAGTTCAATTTTCTGTGCCTTTTTTTTTTTTTTTTTACCCCCCAGCAAATTCACCTTTCAATTGACACCATCTTTAACCTCAGAGCTGCTTTCTGGAACACAGAGGTGTTTAGGTTCTATGAAAAGGTATTGAGTGAATTGAAGGCTGTCATTAAAGAGGACAATTTTCTCTTCTCCCCATTCTCCCATCAGCCCATAAAATAGGAACTTACATCCTCTTGAAAGTATTGGGAAGAAACCTTTCGACTTTCTCGCCACCCCCTTCCTGGTTCCTCCGTGTGAGAGGGGGAATGACCTCTTGGGTTGGTGGGGCAGGGAAAAGGTATCAAGGGTGCATTGCTCAGCCTGTTCCTGGCTCTTGCTCTGGGACTGACCTACCTGCAAGTGACATGTTGCTCTCCCTGCTCCTGCCTCCTCCAGGCGATGAGCAGCAGGGCAGGCCCGGCCCTGGCCCGAGAGGGCTTCAATTGTCCAGCTGCTCTGCTGTGAGTGGGTGGGTAAGGTCAAATCACGGGAGAAGGAAAAGGAAGCCCATTTGGGTCTTGGGTCCAAGCCACATCCTCTAATCCATTTGGACCAGCAATAAAGCTGACATTTTAATCCCTACTTGTCTCCTGTGACTATTTCTCAATTGGATCAGAACTTGGAAAATTGAGGGGTGTGATTAACTAGCACCCGCAACACCCAACATCTGTTGAATAGTTAGCCCCAGTGGGAAAAGCCACAGTTAGATGAAAACAGTGGTTTAAAATTTTGATAATCATTACACAGTCCTTCTCTATACTTAATTGGTTATGTCTTTTGATCTCACTATAAAATGTGTATCACTTTTTTTTTTTTCAGGGTCAGAGGCTGGATTGAGAGCGACAGGCCTCTTCTAGGTGTTGCTACCACTTACTTGCTCTTACTTGACTTTTTGGGCCTTCAGTTTTGCCAGTTATAAAGTAAGTGTGTTAGACTAGGTGAAGGATAGGAGCCAACCCAAGCTTTAATATCCTTTCATTCATTCAACCTAGTTTTATTGAGTAGCTAATTAACGTGTGTTGAACATTGCGCTGGAGGCTGGTTATACAATATTGTACAAAAAAAATGATGACCCCGCCATCTTGGGGTTTAGAATCTAGTAGGAGAGACAGACATCAAATAAGCACATAAATAAATGTATAGTTGCAAGTATCTCACTCCTCATCAAAACAATTTGAATAAATGAATGACTGGATTGTATATAAACTTCCTCCTGGGTGTCACTTACCCACGCGCAGGGAAAGCCTTGCTGGCTGGTCCGACAGTCACACAAAGTGGGGCCCCAGACTGTGTCAGAAGCACTGTGCTCAGGAAGACATAGCAGAGAAGCTTCCAAAGGGCCGGCTTTTTGGATTAAAAAATGGCTAAGCACTTTTTTTTGAAAGTTATAAACTAATAACATGCTTGTTATAAAAATTCAAGCAGTACAGAAAAAATAAATTGCAGGGAAAACATCTTTCCTTCTCTCTCTCCAAGCTCACTTGGAAATAGAAACAATGGGTCAATGTGTTTCCTTCCAGCAAGCTGCACACCCAATCGTAGGCTCCTGGAAGGCAGGGACGGGACCTGCTTTATTCACTGCAGTATTCCTGGTGGGTGCTCAGTAAATATTAGTTGAATGAGTTAACACATAAGTAATAATTACACATAAAGGCTCAAATACAGGTTTTGTAGAAGATCAAAAAGGGGATCACGCGATGTATGCATGTTTCCTTGACCTTGTTTTTTTTTACACTCAAAAGTCTATAATGAGGGGCGCCTGGGTGGCTCAGTCGTTAAGCGTCTGCCTTCGGCTCAGGTCATGATCCCAGGGTCCTGGGATCGAGTCCTGCATTGGGCTCCCTGCTCCGCGGGAAGCCTGCTTCTCCCTCTCCCACTCCCCCTGCTTGTGTTCCCTCTCTCACTGTGTCTCTCTCTGTCAAATAAATAAATATCTTAAAAAAAAAAAAGTCTATAATGAATCTCCTTCTATGCATTGATTCCTAGTTACACATTCTCTTTGTTATGGGTGGAATTGTGACACCCCCCCCCGCCCCGCAAAAGGTATGTTGAAGTTCTAATCCCTGGTACCTGGGAATAGGACCTTATTGGGAAATAGGATCTTTACAGATGTGATTGAGTTCAGATGAAGCCACACTTGATTAGGATGGACCCTCATCCAATATGACTGGTATCCTTATAAGAAGACAAGAGACAGAGCTGCTTTCTGGAACACAGAGGGAGAACGTCATGGGACGACAGAGACAGAGACTGGTGTGATGCAGCCCCAAGCCAGGGAGCGCCAAGGATTGACAGCCACCCTTGGAAGTTAGGAATAGCAAGGAAGGATTCTGCCCAGAGTCCCAGAGGAAGCAGGACCCTTCTGACACCTTGATTTTGGACTTCTAGCTTTCAGAATTCTGAGGCGATGAATCTCTCTTATTTTAAGCCACTCTGTGGTATTTGTTACAGCAGCCCTAGGAAACGAATACACTCCTCTTGAAGGATATTTAGGTTGCTTCTAATGTTGTGTTGTAATTGTGCCATTTTCTGAGCAGTATGGCTGGGCCCTGGTCCTGTTTGGAGAGGGGAGCCCTAGAATTCGTTCTTTTCTCCAGAAACCCCTCGGAATAATCATAGAATCCAGCCTCGGGGTCCTCAGACTTAATTCATACCTTGGCAGGGTTGCCAGATAAAATACAAGATGTTTGTGTCATATTTGAGACAGACCTATTCTAAAAAGTTATTTGTTGCCTGCCTGAAATTCAAATTTAACGGGGCGTCTGTATTTTTATTTGCTGAATCTGGCAACCCTAAATCTTGGGGCTGTGGGCAACCCACGCTATACCTGAAGGAACCCAAAGATCCTGATTTTCTGCAGGAATTCTGGAAGATTTTGTCTTCCAGATCTCTGACTTAGATCAGAGATTAGATTAGATCCCTTTGTCTTAGATCTCTGATTCTCCCCTAGCATTCTGCAAGTTCTTAGTGGAACCCAGATGTCCTGCAGGGCCCGCCTCTCCCAGAACCAAGCTGAGCCTCCCTCCTGCCCACATCAGAGAGATCAGTGCTCCTTTGCTCCTCTTCTCCCCCGGCTTTTCTCCCTCTGGCCTGCCCCCTCTCTTCCCCATTCACCCCCACTGGGCTTGGGCAAGACAGACATGGACCCGGCCCTCAGGGAATTAACTGATCAGTCTCCCGTGTGCCCAGTGAGATGAAGAAGGAAATGCTGTGGGTGCATGTGACAGCAGTGGGCAGGGTCTCCCAAACCTGTACTACTTAACAAATCCCCCAGGGCTTGTTGGAAATGCTCTTCTGAGTCAGCATCAGAGATCTCCAGGGAGGGGACCTGGCCTAGTGTGGATGCTCAGGGGACGCCCCTGCCAGGAGATGACATCCAGGCAGAGGCTGAAGTTTCGGTAGGGGTTAGGCAGGTGAGGCTTTGGGGCAGTTAGGGGGTCCAGGAGAGGCAAGAGCACAAGCTCATGCAGGGAGGAAGGCAGGTCTGGCCTGTCTGAGACCAGGGAGGAGCCGCTGTGGCTGGAGTGCACAGGGCTGACGAGGAAGGGGGAGTCGAGCCTGAGAGCGATGAGGCCACTCCCGGCCAGGCCTCGTTGGCTTCCGCAAGTGTCTGGTTGCCCCATCTTCACATGGCTACCCTGCCCCTGCTCAAGTCTGGAATGTACTCTCTAGGCTGGGCCTCTCTGCTAGGTGAGGTGGGAATCAGATTCCACGACAGCATGGACCTTAGCTCCGTGGGGGCAGGGGACGTTGGACGGCGGCCTGTGAGAAACGGGTGTGGGAGTTTGTTGGCAGATTTAGAAAATCTCCATATTAGACAAGTAATGTCGAAAATACTGTTTTTGTTATTGAGAAGATGCTCAAAGTGCTGAAGTATGTGGTAGGTATACCATGTGTCCTTGTGTAGTCCCCTCCCTCTGAGTGTGGGCTGGACCCGGTGACTTGCTTCTAATGAATAAAATATGGCAAAAGTGAAAGAATGTTACTTCTGAGGTTAGGTCAGTAAGGCCCGTAACTTCCACTGTGCTCGAAGCCCCTCTCTGTGACTGTCTCACTTGTGCGGCTGAAGCAAGCTGCGGTCTTAGGAGGGGGCCATGTGCAGAGGAGCCCCCCCACCAACAGGCGGTGAGGAAATCAAGGCCTTCGGTCCAGCAGCCCACGAAGAACTGAGTTCAGCCAACAACCACGTGAGTGAGCTTGGCGCTTTCCCAGTGGAGCTTTGAGCTGACCCACCTTGGTGGCCGCCTGAGAGAGACCCTGAAACAGAGGACTCAGCTAAGCTTCCCCTGGATTCATGACCTTCAGAAGCTGTGCGATAATAGAAGTTGGCTAAAGACACTTAAACTTTAGGGTAATTTGCAGCAATAGGTCACTAATACCAAGTATGATTTGGAAAAGGCCAGCCACACTTGTCACCATCCTAACATATATGCTCATGTAATTTGAACTCATGGTGGGCACACTAATTTTGAAATCTTCTTTTTTTCCCCCCACTTATTAATAAGGGAGAGATATCGTACATCAGGGTCCACGGTCTGTGTATGCGTCCACCAGGGTCCAGCCAGAAAACAGAAACCGCCCCAATTACCTTTGCAGAATTTATTTTATTTTATTTTATTTTTTTTACCTTCACAGAATTTAATATGAAGAATCACATCACTTAATTCTATCCCAACACAGTGTGAAAAATGAAAATCACCTATAACCAATAATCAAAATCACTCTGTGAAATTCCTCTATGTCATCAGGATCTGGGGCCTCGGAAACTCAAAAGCCACGAATCATTTAGCTTGATATTGTTGCTGCATTTCAGCTTCTCTGCCATTTCCTCGGGGGCGGTGGAGGCTAAGAATCTATTTTGAACACGAGCAGAGATTTCTCTCCCTCTCTGTGTCTCTGATCAGCGTGATTAGTTGAATTCGCTAGTGGGGAGGGGGGTATGATGGTGACAGCGTACAGTAAAAGCATTCCCCATTTCCGTCACAGGCAACCAGCTGCAGTTTTCCAGGCCTGATTGCCCATTGTGTTGATGTCCCAGTTTACTAAACCACTTCCCTACTCTGGTTCCCAGTTTTTGACCTTTAAAGAAAAGACTCCAGTGCACACATTTATGCAGATAACACTGGGCTTCCTTTGGAATTATTTCCTTGGAATAAAGTCCTAAGGATGAGATTATTGGGTCAAAGGGAGAGAAACAGCTTTATGGGTGTTGCTCTGAGATGTTTATTGCTTTCAAAGGAACTATGCCAACCAATGTCAACAGTTTAGAACATATGAGGGGGTAGCTTCAGGGCAACAAGCTATTCATTCCTGGGAAATCAACTTCCAGGACCTTCGAAAACTACCTCACAGACGAGGCCAGGGTGGGGTCCTGTGCTGAGAAGTAGGAGGTCTGCAGGTCTCATGCCAAGGGGGCAGAGCAGTTAACAGTGTCAACCGTGGGCAACAGGTCCTGAGTTCAAACTCTGACTGTGCTCTTTAATCTTTCTGAGACATTTTTGTCACTTATCACACAGGAATTATAGCAATACTGAACCTCGCAGAGGTGAGATGAGGATTAAATGAGTTATGACATGTTAGGTGATCAGGTCAGTGCGTGGGACAGCACATGGTAAACACTGAATAAATATTATTATTTATCCCTCATATTCATCATTATTACCATTTCTATTATCTAGTGACTGAGGCGCGGACTTCATCCTTTGGTCCTGTTTCTCTAGTGACTGACCACCTCTTCCTCTGGGCTTCTGCACGAGACCCCACCAGGCTCTTGCGTTGTCCCCGAGGGTTTCCTTGTCTCATCTTGGCTTTGAGACCTTGAGTGCAATGGTCTCTGGATGCCCCCTTGTGGACAGCTGGCTTTCTCTTGTTCTCCCCCCCACCCCCCCAAAGGGGAAAACCAGCCCTGCATGTGTGAGGGACCAGATACCTGTGTGTGTGTGTGTTTGCATGTTTGTGTGTCTCAGGGTGGGGGAGGCCTCCATTTCTGCAGATAAACCAGGAAATAGCACGTCATGACATCCTCCTCACTGGCTAAAAAGGTGATGGGTCTCTATCTACTTATACTTATACACCAATGGGAGCTGCTTGTCCTGGTTTGCATTGTGTGTACGTGTGCATATGGGCGTATGCTCAATACCACTCTCTTTGTCACAGGGGTCTCAGGGGTTCCGTTGAGACTATCTGGTTTGAGAAGTGAAAGCACTGTGTAGACATGAGGCCATTATTATGTATAAGAGCACATATAATCACTCAGTTTATCCATTTGCTCATTTGGCCTTTCAGTTCCACGGATACTTACTGAGCGCCTACTATGTGCCAGGTCTCCCGAGGTGTGGGGACACAACAGAGACAAAGACAGAATCTGTGTCTGCCCTCTCCCAGTCTAGTGGGTGAGACATGAGTAAACCACTGCAGTACAGGGAAGAGGTAGAGATGCCAAGGAAGACTGCCTGGAGGAGGTGACGTGAGCTGAGCCACGAAACTGGGGATGCCATAGCCCCTCCCCAAGCTTTGCGGCAGAGGGGTTTGTGCAAAGAGCACTTGCGGGGTTTTAGAAGTGCAGATTTTAACCCCAACTCACTGAGCTAGTCCTTTTCTTTAGGCCTGTTTCCTCCTGGGGTAAGCCAAGGGTAAGTTGGCCATGATATCTACAGTGTCTGTCGGCCTTGATGTTTTCTGATCTTTTATTCCCTCAGCCTGAGGAATGCTCTTTCCTTCTACTCTTCTGTCAGACTCCACCCCCTTCCTCACCAGACTGAGTGATAGAGGTTGATATACCCACGTAGGCTGTGTGCACACACACCCACATGTGTGCATGTGTGCCTTCATTTCCCACCCCTGCCTTGCTAGAAACCCCCGGGAGGGTCAGAAGTGACCTGACAAGGGCGAGGTGGAATGAAGGTGAGGTTTTCTCCTGGGGGCAGAGTGGAGGTGAGAGCTCCTTCTACTTGGCCAGGTCACTTAACTTCCTGGAGCCTCCTTCCAGATCAGCCCAGGTTTCTGGGGTGATTCGAGTTGGCATATGTGCAGTGCCCCCCACTCTGTGTAGGACCTAGCAGGCTTTTGGAAAATAGGAACTAAAAAGCATTTATATTTAAGTATATCTAGTGTGGCTCAGACACCTGTCTCTGCGGGGGGGTGGGGGGGGGAGATGTGACTAGAACACCACCCTAAACCTTCCAGTGACAGTATCCTGGGGTGGGGGGTATCGGACATGTATCAAACTCACTGTAGGTGACTCTGCTGTCTGGTTCCAGTTAGAATGAAGCTTATTACCTGGGTAACTTGGGCCAAGTTACTTAATCTTTCTAAGTTTTAGTTTCCTCATCTATAAAATGGGGACTCACCAGCAGCTCCCTCATAGAGGTGATGTGAGGATTAACTGAGATAATGAATGTGAGAGCACTCGAGAAGGTTGCTGGCATATAGTGGGTGCTCAATACATTGGTAGCTCCTTGTATTGGTCAGGATAGGCTAACTGGTGTAACAAATAGGCCCAAGAATGTGTCAGGGCTGAGAGATGATAGAAGTTTGGTTTTTGCTCCTGTAATGGTCTCAGGAAATCCCAGGTTGGCAGTGGGGCTCGTGTGGAGACCGGGTGCTGACAACTCTGCCAAGGTTGCTTTGGTCATGGGCATCTAGGCAGTGGGTGCGGAAGAGAGTGTAGAGAAGGCCCATCACCTACTTACCCGCCTTGGCCCCGGAGTGCATTTCTGCTCACGTTTTATTGGTGAGTCACATGGCCTCATCTTTTAATTTTTTTTTTTTTTTTTTAAGATTTTTATTTATTTATTTGACAGAGAGAGAGAGTACAGGTACGCAGAGAGGCAGGCAGAGGGAGAGGGAGAAGCAGGCTCCCTACTGAGCAGGGAGCCCGATGCGGGACTCGATCCCAGGACCCTGGGATCATGACCTGAGCCGAAGGCAGCCGCTTAACCGACTGAGCCACCCAGGCGCCCCACATGGCCTCATCTTAATGCCACGGGGGTTGGGAAATGTCATCCTGGGCTGGGAGCCACTCCCCAGTGTTGACTCTGTGTACGACCGAAGGGGAGGCAGACTCTGGTAAACAAAGATTTCTATTACTGTTATTATTATTATTCCCATCCAGGGTAGAGTGTAGTAAGCATTGGGTGGGAGTGAAAGCCCAGTGGGAGCCTAGCAAAAGGGGTGATGTATTCTGACTTGTGTGTGTGTGTGTGGCAGTGAACTCTGAAGGGTCTTGAAGGAGAGGCAGGACAGCCACAGGGGGAGATGCAGAGAGCTCATTGCAGCCGACAGGAATCCCATGGACAGAGTCAGGAGGGAGGAAAGCTCAGGGAGAGGAGAGTCGGGGGCGGAAAGGGGTGGAGAGGTGTGTTGGCAGCCCACTAGGAAGGTCTGGAATGTCAAGATAAGGGGGTGGAAATGCAGAGCCATGCATGGTCTTTCTGCAGTGGAGTCCAGGGGAGTAGGTGGTCATGGAGACAAGAGGGAGAGATAGGGGAGGAGGTGAGGAAGGAGAAAGACAAAGGAGGTGGGGGAGGAAAGTCTGGGCTTCCCAGAAGAGAGGCTGGAAGGAACAGAGGAAAAGGGGTCTTGGGCTGACCCAATCCCCACCCTTCTCCCAGGGGCCTCTCAGGTCCCCCGACTGTCACCTGGCAGCCTTCTTTCTTGGAGATCTGCCCACTTGGGGCCTAGTCCTCCATACCCTCCATGCAGGGGGAGGTTTTATCTCCTCTTTCTGCTTTGTTCTCCTTCCAGGAAGGAAGTGGCTCCAGATGCCGTGGGTGGGACATTCCTTGGCTCTACTCACTGTTCCCGGATTTCTCATGATTCCTGGTGACAGAGCTAGCACCTCTAACCAGCCTCAGAGAGGGGTAGAGCCTTGCTCAGGAACACCCCGCACCCCAGGAAATCCGAGTCTTGTTTTGAGCCCCCCCGGCCCTCTGGAGATGCCATGGTCATTCTGGTCCACCCAGGCCTGCTAGGCACCTGCCCTAGGAGCTCACAACAGACCGGGGGAATGCGATATTCTCTAGAGAACTGTAAACCTGTGAAGTAGACGCCCGGGGAGCTACGGCAAGGGGGATTCACATTAATGTGTGCGTTGGAGGAAGAGGCATTTGTAATGGGTCACGAAGGAGATACAGGACTCTGACGGGTGAAGATGCCTGGGCGGGGATTTCAGGCGGGAAGAAAGAGCCCAGCAAAGGAGGAGAGGAAGGGAAATGCAGGCCTCGGTGGGGGGACACAGGCCAGTCCAGTTTCGCCGAAACAGAAGGGGTGATGGGGAGTCAGGGGGACACCGAGGAGGGTGGGGTTAGACAGAGGAGCGCTCGAATGTGAAGGCTGTGTTTCACTGAGAGGTAGTGGGACCCTCGCGAGGTTTCTGAGCAGAGGAAGGATGGTGAGGGAACTGGCGGCCCACTCTTTATGTGGGAGGCACCTTTCCAGCTGCCCTGGCCCCGTGCTGGGATGCTCCACCAGCCTGCAGGGCAGTGCATAAGTCAGGCCTGCCGTGGCGCTGACCACACTGAGGGAGCCGGAAGACTCTGCAGCGGGAGATGCTGCTTCTGGTCTCAAGGATCAAGTCCAGCTCACTTTTAAAGGACTGAGCTCCACGGGGCGCCTGGGTGGCTCAGATGGTTAAGCGTCTGCCTTCGGCTCAGGTCTTGATCTCAGGGTCCTGGGATTGAGCCCCGCATCGGGCTCCCTGCTCAGCGGGGAGCCTGCTTGTCTCTTTCCCTCTGCCCCTCCTCCTGCTTGTGCAAGCTGGCTCTTGCATGCTCTCTCTCTCTGTCAAATAAATAAATAATATCTTTAAAAAAAAAAAAAAAGGATTGAGGTCCTGGAGGAAGTATTAGCCTGGAGTGGAGAGCGAGAGCCAGAGAAGCCTGGGTTTGCCTCTTGGCTTCTGCACCCCCCAGCTGTGGGACTTTCGGCACTTGGGTAAACCCCTCTGGGCCTCAGTTTCCTCAAAGTGATATGAACATAATAGCACCTATTGCTCATGGGTAAAAGAAGACAAGCACCCTGGCTTACTTCAATAAATATTAGTTTCCTAAATATTGGGATTGGCAAGGGTGGGGGAAGGGGAGGATCTGTTATTCGGTGCTGCGGGCAGGCCAGCCTGGTGAAACTGCCCCTGCTCCTTTTCACCGTGTGCCTGCCGTGGTTGCGGCAAGGAAGCCCGCAGCTGAGGCCCTCGCTGGCTCCTTCACCGGCCCTCCTGCCAGGACCCTGGGACCTGTGCCGTTCTGGCCATTGTGACGTCTGGCCACTAGGAGCTCTGCAGCACCAGGGGCTTGTGATCTCCTGGGCATGAGGCCACGGGGTGGGGGCGCTGGAATCTCTGGGCCCTAAGCTCATGCTGGCTCAGCCACTGGGCCCAAGGCCCCAGCAGGTGCTACTCAGGCTGCCTTGCCATCTCTTCTCCAGGAAGACTGTTAGAGCAGGGAGGGGGCTTCAGGATGGAGGTTCATTTTGCCAGTTTTGGTCCAAAGTCCATGAGGAGGGACATGTTTGAGCTGCCACCTCCTTTGGCTGGTCTCAGGGTGAGAGCGAACGGACTCATGACCCCGCCTCGCTAGCCCTGGCAGGTAGTGGGGGAATCAGACGGAACTTGGTTCTCATCCTGGCTCTGCCATTGATCAGCTGGGTGACTCTGTGCACAGTATTAACTGCCTCCAGCCTCAGCTTCCTTGACTGCAAAATGGGAATATAACAGTACCAACTCGCGGTGCTGTGAGAACCGCATGAGCTCGTGGTTACACGGTCAGCGCGGTGGTTAACACATATCAATTTTCCTTCCTTCCTTCCATTCTGGGGAATATGATGGCTGCCTTGAAGGCAGAGCACTGAGGCAGGAGACCCGTGGGTAGACAGAGGTAGCCCCCCTCCTCATAACAACCCCTCGAAATCCTCGGTTGGGAGAGAGGGGCAAACAGGAAACTGGTGACTTCACCCCCCCGGCACAGACCCCTGGGTGGAGGTTCCTCCTGCGTCCTTTGCCCTAGCAGGAGGGGTTGGCTGGAGGAGGGCGGGGGGGTGGGGGGTGGCGACAAGCCAGACCTGTGCTTTCCCCTTCCTGAGACCAGGTCTCCTAACACGTCACAGGCCAGATGTCCCATCCCACCTCTGCCAGTAGCTAATTCACAAGAAGATGTTACTAACAATAAAGGAATCAATGATATTCACACTCTCGGGGCCTCCATAGCTGTTAAGGGCCTTCCGGTTCAGTCAAACGGCCTTCTTACCGACCGAACTCCCCTCCCTGAAGTCGGCTGGAGCTCGGCAGGAGTGCTGATTGCCAGCAGGAAGTGGAGGCCTGCGTTTTGGCTCTCACCTGGGCTTAGGGAGCCAACCAAGGGGGTCCAGAATAGGGCTAACCAGGGGACACACGCCAAAGGACAAGGGTAGGCACAGCTGGAGCACGGGGTCACCTTTGTGACCATCGACTGCCAGCAAGTGGGTGAGCTAGAAGAACTTCAAAGGTTTGGTCCGACCAGATGAGACCCTGCATGTGGCCCACTGCCCACCACCGCTCCATGCTTCCAGAAGGGTAGAGTCTGGAAGGTGGAGAGAGGGGTGGGGTGAGAGGCAGGATAGGGCATTGGACTTCTCCTGCTCATCTTCAACAGAGGCAGCTAGGACCCTCTGAGGTTATGACTACATCCACCTCGGCTGACTTTTCTCTGGGGAAAGAAGGCAGTGGTGACTGAGGTGGGCTGGTTGCAGTCTCTCTTGGGCAGAACACAACTCCTAGGAGGTGTAGGCCTGGGCTGGGAAGTCAACGAAGGATCTTGTCAAAAGTGCAGATTTTGATTCCAAAGGTCTGGGCCTGAGCATCTGCATTCCCTATAAGCTCCCAGGCGCTGCTGGTGTTGCTGGCTCAGGACCACATTTGCGTGGCAAGGGTAGATAACTGGGAGCAGGGTGCTGGGGCTGCTCCAGGCCTGCGGATGTCCCTATGGTGCTGGCCGGTGACCTCTGGTGTTCCTTCTCCTTCTGACACTGTGCGTCTCTAAGACCGCGTGGTGGTGGGTGGCCAAAGGGCTGAACTCACCTACTCAGCTGCTCCCCTGGGTGCCATTCCAGGCAGGCTGGGGGAAGGCAAATGCCCTTTGATGGTGATTCAGAATAATAAGTTACCCAGCCCTGCAAACTTAACCATGAGGAGACCTCATCACTTCTAAGTGGGGGAATCTGGCCCCAGGATATTTTTGTTTGGGTCCTTGGGACTCTGGGTTTAGAGAAAGTGCGGGGATGGAAACATTTTCTTCTTTGACAAGTATTTCTACCCAGGACCTCTCTGGGGCGGGGCAGGGGGCTGGGATCTCTGGGCGCTATGCCCATGAGGACCCTCTGGGGCCCTATACCCCCTTTTGGGGGTTGGGGATCTTATTCATCCCTTTGATGGGCCCTAGCACGGTGCCAGAGCTTGGGGCATGGCCCACGGCCCCACCCTGCCCGAGCTCAGTGTCCTGGCAGAACAGCCCACACCCCCAGAGACTCAGGTCATGTTGGAGGCACGGTCTACCGCGGGGGAGGCCCGCCAAACCCGCCCTGCTCATGCGGGAGGGCTCTGGGAACTCAGGCCTCTCACCGCAGGTAAACACTGAGCTTTGTACTCCAGGAAGCTCCGGGTACACAGACTTCAGTCTCTCCCTTTCTCTCTCAGGGCTGGGTTCCTGTCAAGGAGACAGAGAAAGTTTCCATTGTGCGTGTGTGAATGCGCGAGCGCGTGTGTGCGCCACCGCCCACGTGGAAGTGCCCTATTATCTTTTCGTTTTTGCAGAAAATCAGGTCAGTGGTTTGACTGTTGTCGTTAACCACACGGTGCAGTGGGGCGGTGGCATGAGCGGCCGTGGCCTCCAAGTGCTGGTGTGTGAGGGCAGGAGGGTGAGGCCAGGGTCTGGGGCCCCCAGGCCTCCACCGCTTGGCTCTCCAGGCCTCGGGGTCGCCAGAAAGCAGCGGCATGGCTGCCAGTCTGAGGAGAGGACACGCTGGCCACATCCCCGTTCCCTTTCAGCATTCCTCCCCCCTTTCCTCGGGGCCGCAACCACCTTCCCTGGGGGTGAGGCCTGCCTGGTAGACGCTGCTGAGGAATTGGGGAACTGGGCCGGCAGGGAGGCAGGCAGTCACCCTGTCTTGTGGCCAGGGCTCCGCAGGAGGGGCGGGCAGTGTGGACAGCTCTGGGGTTGAAGCAGGGTGGCGTGGGGCTCCCCCCACAAGTAATAATGGCAGCCACGGAGGGCATGGAGCACTTTCACACCAGCTTCTTCACCTTGCCCATGACAGCCCTTGGAGCCCTGAGTTGCTGAGGAGGGTGCTCAGAGAGAGAGAGAGGGTGAGGTCAAGGACCTAGTTCAAAGGCATCTAAACTCCTGCCCTGGCCTCACACTCCCGTTTCGGGGCCCCTGAGGGGGCCTGGGCCATGCACCTGCCGCCCTTTTGGGTGGGAGCTGCGTAGGAAGCAGAGCCTCAGCCACCCTGGGCCATGGCTGGGTCAGGCGGGCTTCACTGGGTCCTTCGGCTCTGGGTCTTTCCCGAGCTCTGGTCATCTCAGGGCTTGACTTGGGAAGGACCTGCCACCCAGGCCCTCAGCCCGAATGGCCGGGGGACAGAAAGCAGACCATCTTCCGGCAAGCCACCATTCCCCCCACCCCATATACTTAGCATCTTGGCCTTTAAGATCATCACTGCCTCGTCCACCAATCACACCCCCTCTAGCTCCCACGTCCTCCACTCTGCTTTTGCTTCCTGGCAGCTTCCTCAGAGGCTCAGACAATAGAAGTTGATGATCCAACCGCTGAGAGCACAACCTCCCCTCCCCCTGCAGCCAGAAATCATCTGTTACCCATCGCTGGGGCCCAAGCTTCCAGACTGAGACCTTGTGCATCCCTCCTACTTCTTACTGGAAATGAGCCCCCGTCCAGCCCCCTCCGCCCCGCCCCCCCCAGCCGCCCAGGGGAGTTCCCGGGACTCATCTCTGGCTCTACCCCCCTGCTGGGCACCGTTGTGCCCTGGGGAGGCAGGCAGAGATTGGCGCCCGCCGCCCCTAGAGACCCTTCTGGGAGAGGAGCCTCGCTGTGGTCTTTCCGGGTCCGCTCAGCTGCCCTGCTCTGGACTCACACGCAGAGGAGCAGCTTGCCGTGAGCTTACGAAGCTGACGTTGCACAGAAATGTGCTGGAAATTACAGAGTGCCTTGGAGGGAAAAACAAACTGGGGTTTCAGTTCCCATGGAAACGGCATCTATTTGCGGAGGACCCTGCGTCAGAGTCTGGACCCCGTGCTGGTGGGGGGTGGGGGCAGGCATTAGAGGGCAAGGTCATCTGTTTACCGTCTGGAACCCTTCCAGGATGGCATGTCTGAAAGGGCCCCCTTACCTTTAGCCTTGACTAATGGCTTTTCCCACAGAGGGGCCCGCCTGCTGGGCATATCTCTGCAGTGCAGGGGATTTCTGGTAGATTTTAAAACTTATGAGTCAAGGGTGTGGGAAGACCCCAAATTCACCATTCATACATTTATTCCACACACGTTTTTGACCTATTCTGTGCCAGATACTGGGCTAGGCCAGCCAATCAGGAATTGGCCTGTACCTGCTAAGTTTGGTGGCTGGAGCTTCCCTTTCAGGAAGGAGTTGTGGTCATGAGCGGGGCACAGAGAGGACCCGCTGAGGACCACGTGACACAGGAACAGCACAGGTTCGCCAATGTAGCTGCCCTTGCTCTGTAACCAAAGCAAGGGACTTCTGTTCTCATGGGGCAAGGGAGCTAGTTTCCACATCTCTTGGGGGAAAAATTACCCCTAACTGGTCAAGGCATGTGCCCACCCAAGAGGGGACTATTCCCGTCGTCGTGATGGGAAGGGCATCTTTGTGAGCTGCCCCAAAGGTGTTGTCTGGGCAGGAAGGCTTTTTGTCCATCATCACCAAGTCAAGGCCCTTCTTCTACCTTCATGTCCCAGTTAGATATCATTAAGCAAGCCAATAAAAAAGTCTTTATTTTCACCTCACTGAACTGGTACAAAGAGCTCCTGCATCCCCTCTCTCATTGAATGTAGTTCTCCCAACAGCTGTAGGAAAGTTGTTGGAACATCACGCCCACTTTCCGAGGGAGAAACCGAGGCTGTGGAGGATCAGGCACTTGTCAGGGTTCCATAGACGGTAAATGGTGAAATAGAATGGGAATCGCGTGCCAGATCCCTTGCTTTGCCCCCTCCTCCCTGTCAAGGGGCACCTGGTGACCAGCCTGCACCCCCCGCTCCCTGGCTGGCCTCCAACCTGCTTGAGGAATGGGAACCCGCTGTGTGCAGGAGAGCTGGGGCTGGTGGGGAAGGACGCTCTGTATTTTGTTTCACGGGGGCTGCGTGGCAGAAAGACCACAGGCCCCTGTCCCCCGTCATTTTACTCATCAGTGCCTCAGTTTCCTTCTCTGTAAACCAAGGGAGTGTGTGTGGTGACCTGAGGGACCTACACCCGTGTCCGAATTCTAATGAAATCCAGGTTCTTGGTGGCAGCCACTCAGGCAGCCCTTCCTCCCTCCGCGCGGGTGGGTGTAAGGGGGACAGGGCCACTGCCCTCACTCTGCAACCAAAGCAAGGGACTTCTGTTCTCCTGAGTCAAGGGAGCTAGTTCCTACATCTCTTAGGGAAAAAGAGACACTGCTTGGAGCGGATTTGTTTCCCGGTTAACTCCTTAATGCCTGGTACCACCTAACAGATTTTTGGGCCCTCGGGGAAGTGGCAGAGCCTGGAACAATTTTTAATAGGGAAGGTGAGGATTGGGGGCAGAAAGTAGAGGAGGAAGAAAAGGTTCAAGGCCTTGAGGTCCTGCTTGGTTTGAGGATGTGTGTGCAATGGGATCCAAAGGGGCCTCAGGACGCTGAAGGTCCTTGAAGGGATGGTGGGCGATGGACCATGTCTACCTGTCACGTCTGTATCTGGCCAGGAGAGGAGGGGAAGAGAAGACAGAAAACAAACACGTCTGAACATCTGCCGTTAATGAGGGGTCTGGAGTTTCTGGAACCAAGGATCAGATTCCTAGGCTTGACAAGGAGACAAGATGTTGAAGGCTGGGGAGAATCCAGGCGGCGAGGCCACGGTATCTGGGCATAACTCATAGCCCTCCAATGCGGCTGTTCTCCCCGTTTGGAGAAGGAAGCTGAAGCTGGGAAGTTGAGTGGATTCCCCGGGGCCACGGGGCCATGTAGCTGGTGAGAAGAGGGGGTGGGGTTCCTGTGACTGCCTCCCTAGGGTCGGGTGGGCGTGCTTTCAGGGGAGGACAGGGCTATTAGTTTTTTGAGACCAAGGCCTTTTAAATTCTTAGGGGACCGCTGGTCTGGCTCACTCAGTCTGGAGACTCCATTACCGTTCTCATTCTTTCTAGCTGTCTGTCTCCCTCTCTACCCCATGCTCTGCTCCCTTCCCACTGACCTCTCCACTTCCCAAGCTCTCCCTTTCTTCTGGTCCCAGCTGCTGGTCTCCGGCCAATGAGAGAAGCCAGCTGTAGGTTTGGGAACTCTAGGGGACAGAGGAAACGAGCTGCTTTCCCATCCTGCCCCTTACCCAGAGCTTTGTTCTGCTGCCCCCCAATGTAGAGGTAATCGAACTGTGCCCACAGGCTGTGGGCGAACTGCAGGGGTGTGAGGGGTACTGGTGAGTGGTCACGGTCCTTCGGGTCATGTGTGCTGCAGTGAGGGTGCAGGACGGATGAGGGGACTATTGCTGTATATGGGGGTGTGTGCACATATTTGTACTTGTGTGTGTGTGTGCAGTGTACACACTCTTGTATAGAAGTGCTTAATGTGAGTGTACATACTGATGAATGTACACCAGCAGGGCTAGGTGCAGAACTTGTAGGGTCCAGTGCAAAATGAAAATGCTGAGCCTCTTGTTCACAAATTATTAAGAATTTCAAGACAGGGGCACCTGGGTGGCTCAGTCGTTGAGCATCTGCCTTCGGCTCAGGTCATGGTCCCAGGGTCCTGGGATCGGGCCCCACATCGAGCTCCCTGCTCAGCGGGAAGCCTGCTTCTCCCTCCCCCACTCCCCCTGCTTGTGTTCCTGCTCTTGCTGTCTCTCTCTGTCAAATAAATAAATGAAATCTTAAAAAAAAAAAGAAGAAGAAGTTCAAGAGAGAGACAGCGGAGCATTAAATCAAGCCTGGGCCCTTCTGAGTGCAGGCTCCGTGTGACCGCACAGGTCTGGGGACCGTGACGCTGGCTGTGTATATGAGCGTGTGTAACTTGTACGTGTGCTGCTTGTGTGGTGCGTGTCAGTGTGTGGGGGCATGAAATCTGGGCCCTTTCCTCACCACCCCCGGGCCAGGCCCCTCGGCAGCTGCTGGTGTCAATCAAAGGGAAGGTGTGTTTTATTTTTGGCGTTTTTGGCGCCTTTGTTGCCGGCTCCCATAGGGCCCTGGGAGGCTTTTGTTTTAGTGCTTTGTTGGAAGGGTGACAAACACTTCCCTCCACCTGCGGCCAGGGTGGCCCCACCAGAAACCACAGCTGGGGGTGGGACAGCTTCCTCGGCCCCTCACCCCGCACCCTGTACCCTTCCAGGCATCAGCGTGCCCGGAGCCCTGCCTGGCTGACCCCACCCAGACGAGGTACCCGCAGCACATCACAGCTGGAAGCAGGGGTAGAAATCATTTGGCCCAGCTCCCCCACCTCACAGTTAAGGAGCTGGAGGCCCAGAGAGGGAAAGCCGCTGGCCCGTGTCACCCAGTATGTCTGTGGCAGAGCCAAGACACTTGCCTCCCAGGGCCTGCAGCCCTGCAGGGCCTGGAGGAGAGAAGGGGAGACCAAGCTCTCAAGGAGCAGCAAAGTCCTGGTTGCTGCGGGGCTGTGGGGTCCCATCCCCCTGGCGGGTGGGGGCTGTATCTTTGTTATTTGATTCTCCCTCCTCCCAGGTCAGAGCTTTGTGTCCAGTCGGTCTTGCAAAATGTTGGCTGGTACATTTTGAGAATGTTGGCACAATGCCTGGCACAGAGTAGGGGCTCCATGCATATTTAGTAATGAATGAAGAGCTATTTAGTTGGCTTGCGTAGTCGAGTGGCAAGAGCGTGGGCTTTGGAGGAGCTAGAACTGATCCAAAGCACTTAGTAGATTTATCATGGAGTAGCTGTGTGTTTTGGTGAAGTTACTTAACCTCTCTGAGCCTTAGCTTCCCATCTGTAAAATGGGACTCTAGCAGGGTTGGTGTGAGGATGAAATGAGTTAAGATGTCGCTCCACACGGCGTGGAGTACATAATACAATTGTGGTAAGGTCGTAGTTATTCTCCCTAGCTGTGTCACCTCAGGGAAGTCACACAAACTTCCTAAACCTCAGTTTCTTCACCTGCTGTCACGAGAATTCAGCGGGAGGTGCTGTGCCCAGCACAGTCCCCGGCACATCATAGGCGCTCGGTAAGTGTGCGCCTGTCTCCCCTTCTAGGCTGGGTCTCTTCTACCCCGAGGCTCTGTGATTCCTGCAGTCACTTCGGTGACAGCCCCCCGCCACCACCCCCCGCCCCCGGCTGTCACCCAGCCTTGGACTCTCCGGCCATGAAATCTCACAAGCTCCTGGCTGTCCACAGTCTGCCCGAGTTAGGGGGTAGGGAGATGTGGCTGCAGGTGGGGTAACTGAGAAGGAGGCAGAGCAGGTGTAGTTCTTGGACAAAAATCCATGTTCTGCCTTTGACAGGCACTGAAGTCTTCCAGGTAAGTCTAGGCCTGTGTCCTGATCTGAAGATGAAGATGAAGGCAGAGGGGTGTCTCCCTGAACCCCCCCCCAACCGGCGGCTCAGAGCTTTGCATTGTTCTTCCTGCTCCCCTTTCCCTGGATTCCCAAGGCCGGAGGTTGCCGGCCGCACCCCTTGGCAGCTGAGCATCCCTGTGGCAGGTGGCGGAAAGAGGTGTTAGTGCAGGCAGGATGGCGGTGTCCAGGGAGTTAGCTACCGGGGACAGAGCCCAAGCCTCCGGGCAAGAGACAGAACTGGTGCCACCGTGGGTGACTCCTGGCCCCTGGCTTGGCCGCAGAAAACACCTCCTGGGCCTGGGAAGAATGCACCACTTGGCCTTCGCATGCAACCGTGTTCCTGTTTCCGTTACTCGAGTACAGTTTGCATAAACCAGAAAAGATAAATGTGCGTGCATTTCCAGGCCTCCTTTTAAACGCTGGGAAAAGATTTGGGGCATTTCATCTGTGGCGTCCGTGGAACTTCACAACGTCAGCTGTTTACTTGGAACAAACAGAAACTCTGCTGCCCTAAGCAAACTGACACAGGCACGAGAGGGCTCGGGGGCAAGAGGTGTTTCTTCCCTTGCCCTCTTGCTAAGGGGATGGACATCTGACCTGGGGACCTACCGCACCAGGAGGGAGTGGAGATGGCCAGAACCGGGCCAAGCCTGCCCCCGCCCTGCTCGTGCACGCCCGTGTTTATTTACACGGAGATGAGAACCCGGAGGCCACATTGTGCGGTGGTTACTATGACACATGGAACAACCCAGCAAGTGAAATCCCTGGGGTTAGGGAACAATAGACAAAAATAAGGTGATATCCATCCTCACAGTACAGGCAGGACGAAGAGCAGTCTGAACTGGGCCACACACACACATACACACACACACACACACACACACACACACACGAGTCCGTGGGAGTATTCACGTGTCCTCATTTCTGATTTTGGAGGAGATTAGTTGAGATGTGTTAGTCTAGAGCTGCTCTGGCAAAGCAAGGGGCTTTGCAGCCTTTTCTGCAGCAGATTCCTTGTCTGTATCTCCTTCTACGCCCCTGACAAGACAAAGGACGGAGCTTGGAGGTGGTGGGTGTAAGCACACATGTGTGTTTGTGTGTGTGTATGTTTGTGTCATGAGGCTTCTACTCCCTGCAGTGCCCCTCAAACATCTGCTCTCACGGAGTGGAGGCTGGAGGGCTCGCCGGGTTGTTCTTTTGAGTTCAGGGAGAACCACCCCCTCTTTTACTCCCTGGGGTTTTTCTAGGGGCTCAAACCAGGCAAACTGGGCCATTTCTAACCCCCTTCTGGCAAAGAAGGCCATGAGCCCCCCTGTCTCTAAGACTAATATAGCTCCTTTCTCCCCACCTGTGATTTGTTCTACCTACTGACAATATTCTCCAAGTCGGGCCCCTAGCTGTGTCGTCCCTAGAATGCACCCCTGCCCCACCTTCCCCTCCTTCTGTTCCCCACTCAGAATTACTCCCTTCCGCTCCCCATCTCATTTGCCTCAACTCCTACCCCTGCCCCCAAAGGCCTGTTTCTTCTCCCTCCAACTATTTACCTTCACTATAGAAATAAATCTGACTCTCAGAGGGGATTCTTTCTTAAAAAGATCAGTCGCCTGAATTCCTTTGGGCCTGCTGCCATATTTCTTTGTACCTCATTCTCCTGGACTCAGTGACAAGGACAGGGACTATTTATGGGGGCGAGGGGAGATGCTCCTTAAGGGCCTGGCCACAGGACAGGAGGGATGGTGCTTGCCAGAGCAGAGTTAGATGGTCTGGGATGGGGGTGGTGTAGGCCAGGGTGGACGCATAGGGGAGGGCAGGGGGAGTGCAGGAGATCTGCAGGAAGAGCTCTGGATGGAGCTCGGGAACCTGGGTTCAAGTTCTAGCATGGCCAAGAGCTCCTAAGAGACCTCAGGTGAGTAATTGACCTCTCTGAGCCTCAGTTGACTTACCCATACAATTGGTGGGAAGGACAGACTGACTAATCTTCAGGCTGTCCTCCAGCTTGATTTATAAGTTGTGGGGGATGGAAATGGGGCTAAGGAATTGAATTTGGTTTCCCTGTGGTTAGCAATTTTTTTTTTCTTTTTTAGCTACCATGTATTAAACATTTCTTAATAATGATCAACAATACTTCCAGAAGGATTTCTAAGCATTTTACGTATATGAATTTATTTGCTCCTCACAACAATCCTAGAGGTAGGTGCTATGATTTTCCCCATCACACAAATTAGGAAACCGAAACACAGAGAGACTACGTAAGGAGCCCGAGTAGCGCAGCTGAGATTCAAACCAGGCAGTCTGGCAAATCCCATTCTCCTCATCACCACATTCAACATTCCAGGCACCGTGTGAAATGTTTGCCAAATCCTCTCCATTTTGCAGTTGAGAAATCTGAGCCTCAGAGCAGTTGAGCAACAGTTGAAGGTCACACAGCTGGGAAACAATAGAGATGAGGTTCCCAGTCAGCCTGGCTTCAGAGCTTCTGCTTCCCCCCATCCACCTCCCACAATCCTGCAGATCCTCAGGCCCCCAAAGCAAGTTTACCCGGTATCCTTATATTGCAAAGTCTCTTTAAGCAAGTCAGTTCCTCCTTCTGGGCCTCAGTTTCCCCAGCTAGAGGATGATTGGGTTGGACCAGCTGATCTTTGAGGTCCCTTGCAGCCCTGTGAATCCATGATTCTGGAGGTGTGGTGCTTCTGGCTGGAAGGGCAGATTTGGGCCCTTTGGGCCCTGGGGTTGCAGCCAGGGAGGCTGGGGATGGAAAGAAGGGGGAGCTGCAGGAGACGGGGAGGGGCCATGGGGGCCAGTTGTATGAAGCAGAGGAGAGACACAGAGAGAGAAGCCCTGGGTACTGGGGGGGTGGCTCCCCAGTGAATTTGTTCCTTCTTCCTACGGGTCCCCCAAAGTTCAGGGTAGGCCCATGAGAGCGCTGGGCAAGGGAGTAGGGGCCAGGCCAGCAATGAGCTGAGATAGAGCAGTTTGGGGAGTTAACATTGCTGGGGTTTTGTTGTCTTTGTAAATACTCGGAGATGTCCAGTTATTTTAGAAAAATGTATTTGAAGCTGAGATGGAGTGTTTGTGCGGTTGGCCAGGCTTCCTGCTCATGAGCGTTCCTTTGAATTCCTCCCTTCAGGAACTGAGGATCGGTTTCCTGCCTGTACCCTCATGAGGATGTACACACCAGTGGTCTCCATGCTCTTCTCGGGGGCCCCACAGGCACTCTGGGGTGCCCCCTCTCACCCCACTCATGCACACACATCTGCTGCTGCACCTTTTAATACTCAATGCGGCCGTGGCAAGCACCGCTCCCCACTGGCTGTGCCCGGGCCGCTTCATTTTCCCCAGGGCGTGCTGGCTGAAAAATGGTGCCCAGTGCATCCTGCGGTGGAGGGGAATGTCATGTGCTGATGACATTAGGGAATGGGCTTCATTACCAGGAAGGCTCTCTTCACTTTGGAAAATTGATGGAATCACCTTTGCCCCAGTGTCACCTCCCCGTCTCCCCCTGCCAGGCCCCCAGCTGTCGCTGTGCTGGGCCCTTCAGAAGCCTCCTCACGCATCACAGCTTTGGGCTAACCTCCTTTCTGGCTTGGAGGAGTCAGGGTTCTGGGCAGGCATCAGGGCACCCAGGGACATGGATCTATGTGGAGGGCAGTGGTTGGTCCCTGATCCCTGCCCCTCCATGATGGGTCACCGGACATCGGCTATTGCTGCAATGGTGGTCTGGGTCGTGGATGAACCTGGCTTTCAAGCATCCAGCAAAGGGTGCAGCCTATCACATGGGTGCCATCCCAAGCCTTCTTAATCCAGCATGCTGTGGTCTGCGTGCCCAGGGGGAGGCCCTCCCTCTAAACACCACTGTGGGGAGCTTGAACGGACTGACAAAGGGTTATGGGATCTAGTTCCAGACCGAGCAGGGACAGATGAGCCGACCAGTGAGCAAATGTTGCTAAAGGTGAGGTTACAGGGACAACTTTGTTCTTTCCAAAGCTGAGCTCAGGCCATGTCTCTGGGTCATGCTGATGGCACAGGCTTGGGTCCTCTCCCACGAGTTCTGGAAGGGCATTTGCAAGATGGGCACCCTGGGCTTCCCCTCCCCCTACCTCTTTCAGCCTCCTGGGCCTGTGTCATTGGATGGTCTCAGAGCATAGCTAGGCAGACCTCATGGCTCGGATCATCTCTAAGAAATGAAGGCCATGGAAAGGAGAGAAGAGGGCGTGGTCAGGTGGGAAGTGGGGGCTTGCAAAACAGGAACACACCCGTTTGCCATTTACCAAAAATTTTCCCCATTTCTTTTAAAGCTGCTGTTTCCGCAAGGGAAAATTTGTATTTGTATGTGAGTAAACTGCGCTGTCTTAATGAACTGAAAGCAGGACAGGATGAGAGTTTTTTGTCCTCACGACTAAGAACAAAGAGCAGCTCATTGCTCTTTGGCAGCTAGCACGGGCACCACCCCCTGGACCCTAACCTCTCTCGCTGCCCTCTCCTCCATCGGAGCAGAGCTGAGACCCGAGAAGGGCTCGCCGCACGTCATCCTCGCCCCAGAGTCCTGGCCGGGAGCATGGCTTTGGCCGGGCAGAGGCAGCTGGCCTGGCCTGCAGGAAGCACCACACTCTTCCCCGAGGCCGGGCAGCAGCCTGATGAGAGGGGGCAGGCGAGGGGCAAGTGTGCTTTCAGGGAGGCCTGGAGGCTGCCATTTCTTGGCGGCTCAGATGACAGTGGAAAAAGAGATGGAGGGAGGAATTCAGAGACTCTGACCCACTGGCATCCCCTTTCCCTGCCAAGCCAAGAAGTCTCCCCACCATCTCCGGCCTCGGAGACAAAGCCTTGTTTTCTGGAAGGCCTTGCCTCAGCCCTCGAATCTCAGGGAGGATGTCTTGCTAGGTCCGAAAGAGTCTCATTCAGAGGACTCGCCAGGCCCCCTCCACCGGTCTACCTGTCACCGACTCTCCTTCACTCCAAGTGTGGACTGTTTCCTGACTTCCACTTTCGGTTTTAGGTCTGGGGGACAACAGCCTTGGTTTTGAAGTGTTGCAGGATTTGGTGTGGCTCATCGGTCACAACGCTTTGCAACCTGGGTGGAGGTAGCTAGGGCCACGGGGGAGGCCCGGGCTGCCGCACGGGCTCTCCCCATGAGATAGAGCTTCAAGGCCGGGACTGCCTTTCCCTCTGCAGCTTCTGGAGCCCAGTCATCTGCTGCCTGTCCCCGGCCCTCTAGTCCCGGCGGAGGAGCCTCCTACGGGGAGAAGGTGGTGGTGGTCTCGGCCTCCACGCTCATGGAGGAGCGCCGGGTGTGACGGCAGCTGGACCACTGCCGGAGCCGCTCCTGGCTCAGGCAGCCCAGGTCCTTGAAGAGCTTGAAGAGGTCGCTTCGGAACTTGACGCCAATGAAGGCATATAAGAAAGGGTTGACGCAGCAGCGGACGCAGGCCAGGCTGTAGGTGACGTCGTAGGCGATGTTGAGCTGCTTGCTGAGCTCACAGCTGCCGCTGCCAGTGATATTGAAGTTGGCCACCGTCTGGGCCAGGACCACCCCATTGTAGGGCAGCTGGAAGGCGATGAAGACCACGACCACAGCGATGATGACCTTGATAGCCTTGTTGCGCTCGAAGTTGCGGGCCTGGAGCAGGGTGCGGATGATGACGAGGTAGCAGAAGCTCATGGCCCCCAGGGGGATCAGAAAGCCCACCACCATCTGGGCCACCTGGATGGTGATCAAGTCTTCCACGTGCTCGGTGATGAGGGAGCACCGCAGTGCTTGCTCACTGCTGCTCTTCTGGAGGCCGCTGTACAGCAGCTCTGGGGTGGAGAGCACCATGGCCAGCATCCAGATGCCCACGCAGGAGAGCTTGCTGATGAAAAGGACGCGGGCACGGTGGCGGTGGGCCGAGACGGCCTGGACAATGGCCACATAGCGGTCGATGCTGATGCAAAGAAGCAGCAGCATGCCACTGAAGAAGCTTATCTTGTAGATGCCAAAGATGATCTTGCAAACGTGCACGCCGAAGGTCCAGGACTTGGCCGCGCTGTACGCCCAGAAGGGAAGGGTCAGGAGGAAGAGGATGTCCGCCATGGCCAGGTTGAGCAGGTAGGTGTCAGTCATGGTCTTGAGCCTCTTGAAATAGATGTAGGTCAGCACGACCAGCCCGTTGCCCAGCAGGCCCATGAAGCAAATGATGGTGTACATGATTGGCAGGAACCAGGCTTTAAAGTTCCGCACGTCCTTCTTGAAGCATACGGACTCATAAAGTGTGTAGTCCACCGTGGTATTGTCTCCAATGTAATCATCTGTGACCTCATCTTGGCACAAGCACACCTGCAGGGAAGGGAACAGGGCAACGCGATCCAGCTTAGCTGAGTGCGATCCAGCTCAGCTCAGCTAATCTTGCTGCCCTGGGATTGCCCAGAGCAGTGGTTTCAACATGTGGTCCCCATCATGGGCATCATCAGCATCACCTGCAAATTCTCGGACCCCACCTGAGACCTATGAACCAGAATCTCGGGGCGGGGGGAGGGGGGGCTCTGGAATCTGTTTTTCTAAACTTTCCAGGTGGTTCTTTGGTTTGAAACCAGTGTTTCCCAAATTTTAACATGCATATGAATTACCTGGAGATCTTGTCAAAATGCATGTCCTGATTGACTAGGCTGGGACCTGAGATTCTGGGCTTCTAATAAGTAGCAAGGGTCTGTTTTTGCCAACTCAGAGAGGCTCGACATTACGTGCCCTGACAGTAGACTGGAAATTGTCTGGGCTTTGAGGTCACATGAGCCTTGGGCCGGATAAACACACTTTATCTCTGAGCCTCAGTTTCCTCATCTATGAATGGACATGACTACTATCTCCCTCACGTGGCTGGGGTGAGGTGCTTAACCTCGATTCTGGCACCCAGAAACTCCAGGAGAGTAGGAATGTGAGTCTCTCATCTTGAGTCTCCTTTTAGAATCTGCTAGAAAGAGTTTTCCAGGGAGCCTACAAAATACTTCAGCTTTTGAGGGAAAATCCACGTCGGGGTTAAGGTGGAGGAGGGCCTGGGGCCAGAAGAGAGGAAGGCAGATGCTCTGTTAAGAAGCCTGGAAGCCCTGGTTTGGGGCGAGCTGCTGTGACACCGGGTGGTGAGTGACTTGCAGAATTCTACGGATCCCTAGGGCCCGAGGCACGGTGCCGGGCATGCGGCAGGGGCTCCGGCAACTTGTGCCCGAGTGCACTGAACTGCACAGCTATGACAGGGGTGGAGGATGCACCTCTGGGCCACAGCCTCCTCAGCTGTGACGGAGTCCTCCCTGCATCCCCAGGAAGAGCAGGTGGCTCCATCTCCCACTCTCCCTCTGCACTCCCACCCTCTCCCCCTACCTCTCTGTCTCTCTTTTCCTCGCAGTCTCTTTCGGCAGATCCCAATCAGCCGGGCTCAGCTGCTCAGGGCCCTTTTTTGGCCTGTCTGCAGGGCAGGGTGAAGGTTCAGGCAGCCTGCTGTGATTTTATCAAGCAAGGAGGGCACGTGCCCCAGTGCCGCTGTGCACAGTGACAGCTGAACCTCTGCAGACTGGCAGCTGGGCTGCAAGACTGCCTGGGGAAGCTCACGGCCCCTCCTCTGGGAACTGGGCTCTGGGCAGCTCACCGTGATGGGTTTTCACGCAACTGGGCTGCTGGAGGGACTTTAGAGATGAGGAAAGGCAGGCTTTTGGAGAACTTCGCTCAAGGTCACACAGCCGGAGTGGAACCTAGTCTCTTCCCCACATCCCGTCTCTGTCTTTCTCACTTTCAAACCCTGACTTTCTCACTGTCACAGAACGAGAACAAAATAATATCCAGGAGCCTTTTCTCTGGGCACTGCTATCTTGAGAAAAGTCAGTGGCACTCCCCTTTCCCTCATCTGGGCGTGACTGCAGCCTGGGGGTCCTGGGGAGGCTGGCTGCTCTCGGCCACCCGTGGTAAGTCCCAGGGTTTTAAGTCCAGGGTCCCTGGACATAAGGGGGTACACCCAGCCTCTATGAAGTGTGCTCTCCACCACCCTGTCCTGCTTCTTTTTCTACCCTTTACTACTTCCGGACTCCGGGCCACTAGGCATGATGCCTCTGCAGCCCACAGCCCCACCACATCCTGCCCCATCTGAGCCACCCCCACTCCCCCAAGTAAAGAGAATGAGCCCCAGCTGTCCCTCATCCCCTCCCCAACCTTCCAGCTTCCACTTCTAGCAGTACAGCCCCTCCAGAGTCCTGAAACGGGAAGGAAAGAAGGGAGGGAGTGGTGATGGGGAAGGGGGCCAAGCTGTGGGCTGCAGCCCAAGCTCCGGGGGGCCTCTGGGATGGGGTTTTGGGAACAGTGCCCAGCTTGGGGCCTGCCTCTGGCCGGAGCTCCTGGAAACCTGCCCCTCTGGCCTCCAGACTTGGGGAAGAGCCAAATTCTGAAGGACTGCCTCTCCAGCTCTGGCCTTGGCCCCCCCCCCCCTCCTGAGAGCTCCCACCCCCAAGAAATGGAAGAGAGTAGACTATGAGTTACAGTTTCTTCTAACTCCAGCCCTTGGTGGGGCCAGCTTTCCTGTCCCATTTTTGGGACTGAGAAGCAGAACAGTGTAAATCGGGGGACTTTGCTCCTGCAGAGTCTGGGCCCTCTAAAGTATGTGCACTCCCCCCACCCCCAGTGTCCTGGGCCCCATGCTTTCTTCCCTCCCCACTAAGTGGGGCTCAAATGGTCCTCTTTATTTCACAGAAGGGACTGGGGCCTCCAGGGGAGGCTTTGACTGGACACTGGGGGAGGGAGACAGCTTTGTGCAGTTCCTCTCCACAGACTCAGATGGAGCCCACATTTCTATATCCTGGATGGGGACAGTGGAAGTGGGGTGGCGGAGAGGGTGGTATCTTATTTTCCTCTGTGTTTTAATTTAAATGGTGTCAAGGACGTTCAGAGACCACATGTGGCTTTGTAGGGTCACTCAGAGGATGGAGCAGGGCAGCCATCAGCTTAAGGAATGGCGGGTCGGTTTGTGTCTGGGTCTCTTTCCTTCCAGCAAGTGCCCACCTCCTCCACCAGGACCCTGGGGCTGGGAAAGGGTGGCCTTGGGGAGAGAACAGAGCTTTTGTTGGCCGCAGATCTCACCTGGAAAATGACAAGGAGAGCCACCACCAGCAGGCTTTTCATTGGTTTCCCTGCAGGAGACAAGGTGAGAAAGTTACTGCTTGGCAGGGACAGCTCTTTGTTAGGAAAGAAAGCCTCAGGGAGGGGTGGGGGCACTGTTGGGAACTTCCATCACAAGCTCCAGGCACCACGTTTGCCTGGAACATCAGAACCAGATTGTGCCTTGAAGCACCTGGCAGGCTGCCCAGCCTTGCCCGCCCTCACCTCCTCTTCCTCCACTCCGATGTCCTGGAAAGGAGTGGGATCCGAATGCAGGGCAGCCCCCGCGCCCCACCCCCTTCTTGGCTCTTCAGGGCATCTTCTGGAGTTGGAAAGCCCACCCTAGCCCACACCACCCCTCAAGGCTGAGTTTCGACTGACCCTGACTCCTGGGTCTGAGTGGCCCCTCCCACTCCAACTTGTGTGGGAAGCAAGGCCCTGAGGGGGTGGTGGTAACGTGTGTGTGTGTGTGTGTGTGTGTGTGCGCGTGTCCTGCACTGCTCCATCTTTCCTGCATCCTGGTGAGTGGGCAGCCCCATCTGTAGCCCGGAGTGTCCTCTGGAGGAGGCCAGCTGAGGAGATAGGCTGATGCCACAGGGCTAGGTGGAGGAGTGAGGTTGTCTCCTGGCATCTCAAGGATGGGAAGGTGCTTCAGGGACCCATCTGCTCCCCATAACCCCCCCATTCGACTGGCATTCATTAAGGCCAACTGGTGGTTTACTTGGCCTACTCCCTCAGCCTGTCTGTGGAGCAGGGACCTCTTCCCTTTTACCCAGTGCAGGCCCAGAATCAAGAAGGCATCCAGGGAGGCGCCTGGGTAGCTCAGTCATTAAGCGCCTGCCTTCGGCTCAGGTCATGATCCCAGGGTCCTGGGATCGAGCCCCTCGTCGGGCTCCCTGCTCGGCGGGAAGCCTGCTTCTCCCTCTCCCACTTCCCCTGCTTGTGTTCCTGCTCTTGCTCTCTCTCTCTCTCTGTCAAATAAATAAATAAAATCTTAAAAAAAAAAAAGAAGGCATCCAGGAACCATGTGTTGATGGATGAATGGATGAATGAGTGAGTGATTGAATGCCCCGCTTCCCCTTCTTCCAGGGGAGAGAGCACCAGGGTGGCCTGAGGGGACACTGTGGTACAATAGAGACTTTTCTCTGAGGTAACTACTTTTTTTGCCTGCCTGAAGTGTGTGTGTATGTTTGCTCCTTAACTTGTTTCTAATCTGGGGCCTCTCGAGATGTGGGAAAAGGGAAGACACTCAGCTATGGGAAGGGGCCCTGCCCCGGCCTGCGCAGAGCAGGGTCGGAACCTGGGCACATTCTGGAAGTCGGGAGGCTCTCTTGAGTCTGAGCAGCAAGTTGAGACCCCAGGTTAGCACAGGCCTGGTGTGCTGGGGACAGAGGATGGGCCCTTGGCCGCTCAGTTCTGCTTTGTGGCTGAGCTGAGGGCTGGAGTGGGAGACTATTTCCTCTGAGGCCTGAGCAGGGAGGACAGTGCACAGGGTAATTTATCTCACCTAACCATCTGGGAGCACCCGGCGCACCAGAGTTGTGCTTTCTTGCCTTTGTAGCCCCCTCCCTGTAACCTGACCCTCAGGCGCTCCCAGCCAGGGCCTGGCCCATAGGACAGTCAGTAACTGGGATGCCACAAATGAATGCCAAGGCAGGACTCGCAGGCCGGTCACGCCTCCAGTCTCAACAGGAACAGGGAAATGCTTGGGAATCTGCTTCAGGCACCTTCTGGAAGCTGGGGGCCCTCCTCCTGCCTGCGAGGGGTTCTGCTTCCCAAGAGGGAGCAGATTGCCTGTGATTCTCTGTCCTTGGCTACAGCGCCACCTGCTGGAAGTCTCTCTGCATGACACCCAGTTTACTGCCTGCTCCAGGTGGAGGGTCTACGGCTGGGGATTCTGGGCTTGGCGGTTCCTGGGCCAAGGAGGAAGAGCTTCAAGCCACATAAATAAATAGGTATTTCTCCCACCTCAAGCAAGTTATACTGCACACCACTGCTAGACACGTCTTTCTAAGGCAGCGCTTTGATGCCAGCTCCCACCAGGCCTCCTAAATGCTGAGGACCTCTCTATCCAGCCCTAAGGAGGAAGGTCCTGAAGCTCAGTATGGCAGTCAAGCCCCTCACTGTCTACCTGCACCTGCCTTCCTGGTGTGTCTTCTCTTTCTGAGGACAGGCACCCACTGTCCCGTTGTCCCCTGCTTGTGCCTGAGTTTCCACAGTCCTGGGTGGGAATAGATGATTGTGCAATATCCTAGCTCCCCTCTCCCATCCCCCTTCCTCGCTGAATTACCGTGGGAGGCCCCACTCAATCCCACATCTCTATCTTCAACACGCTCTTGTCAGGGTCCAATGCACCACCCATCCTCCACTGACTCATCTTAGTGTGAAGTGCTCGAGGTTTCTTTAAACATGTACAAATCTTTCGTTACTTTAGAGAAAGCCTGCTTTGACTGTCAGTGAGAACTGAGAAACCTCAAAGTTTTGATAAGTCACAACGGGTAGATACAAGGAGTAAGAACTGTTTCTATTTCACTCCATCAACCCCTTCCCCTGGGCCCTGTCCCATTTCTTTGTCCCTGGTGGAGGGGAGGGGAAAGGAGGTGCGACTAGGGTGTGTGTGCGTGTGTAGATGATTTCTCATTCCAGGTGTATTGGAAATGGTGGATGAATAAGGATTTGTAGAGCCAAGAAAGGCCATTTTCAAGAAAGGTAACCAAATGGGAACTTAGGGGAACTCTGGTGTGTGGCAGGAGCCTGGTCAGCGGCCATGAGTCAGAACATTTCTGTCTGTTACAAAGTCATAAAGCAACAGGCCTTGGGCAGCAGCTTGGGTGAGGCCACTGAAGTTGGGAATCTCAGGGGTTGGGAAGTGGATGACTTATATGTTGGGTATTTTCTGAGTTCTTGAGTTTCTAGTAATAATCGTAATGAAAAGAAAATTCCCTAGAAGTCCAACCTGAGCCCCCAGCAAGGGAAACTGCTTTCCTGTCTGGGAGGAGAGGATTGCTCGTTGGTTGCTCTCCCAAATCCCAAACTTTCATCCCCACATTTTCCAGGCCCCCTAGGGAATCATGGCTGCCCATTAGCTGGCCCCAAAAGCCACCCCAAACTTTTTCCTCTCTGGAATTCCTCACCTGCCAACACAACTTTTTTAAGGGGGCAGAAGAGAGGGGGAGGGAAAAAGCAGGGAGGCGGTAAGGAAATTTGGAGAGAAGGTGAGAAGCCTGGGGGTCCCCCTTTCAGACAGGCAGGGATGGATGACAGCTGGTGGAACCTTGTAGTCCCTATGATATCAACTGTTTTACCCAGTGATATAATTCAAATTCATTGAGCTTTCATTATGCACCAAACCGTTCCATGTACGATCATTTTCATCATCACAAAAGCTCTGAGGTAGGTGCTACTGTAATCCCCATCCAGTACTGAGGAAACCGAAGCACAGTGAGATTAGCAACTTTCCCAGACTCACACCATTGGCTCATAGTGGAGCTGGGCTTTGAATACTTCAGTCTCCAGAAGCCACACTCTTAACCTGTATTTTGTGCTGCCTCTTAGTCTTTGTGTAGCTCTCCCTCATAACATCCTGTGAGCGATGCCTTGTGATTCTCATGCTATATTCCAAAATATAGAGGCCCAGAGAGATTAAACCACTTGCCTGGGGTCACACAGCTGCCAAGAGATGGATCTGAGATTTGAATGGAACTCTCACTGCTATGTTCCCTTACATTTCCAATGAGTCCTCTGTGTATAGGGACCTCCGTGGAGCGTGACAAGAATCCTCACTTTCCCACATCCCGTGGGTCATCCAGCTCTGTTGCTTCTATCCCCTAACACCTCAGAGCTGGCCCCACCTCTGCCCTGACATAAGACTTCAGAGCTCCTTCTGAAATGCAACTCACATCCCTTAACTCACCTGACTGAAAAAGAAAAATCTTCACTGGCTCCCCATTGCTTTCAGGACAAACCTCTCAGTGATGCCACACAAAATCTTAAAGACTGGTCCTGCCTGGGCCTCTTGCCTCCCTTCTTACCTTCCTCCTTGGCATGACCACATTCTTTACACCCCCCTCAACTTGCTCCTACCCTGTTTCTGTTAGCTTTTGTCAGAGCTGACTGGCGGGGAGTCCAAAGGCTGAGTCCCCAGGATGTTGGCTACATTGGATTTTCAAGAAATTGGATTTGGATGCCTTTAGGTGGGGCTTGCACCCACTGGTTCACTCTGCTCCCCTCCACTTACCACGTCTTACACCCCTTCCCTCATTTGCCTTGTTGGCCTCTGATGGAAATCGAGTCTGCTCTCCCTGCCACATCCTGACTCCCTTGTTCCTCCTTGTCTGGTTTGGTAACTTGTACATGCCTTTCAAAACGCAACTTAAATGCTCCCCCGACCCATGTTCACTATTTTTCTTTGAGCTTCCCACGTGCCTCGCCGTTATCCCATGAGCACTGTTTCCCTCTGTCTCAGTGGCTTATTGACAGAAGTATCTCTCTCCCCACAAGACTGGTCATGCCCGAATTCCCCCATCAATGATAGTTGACCAGAAGAAGGTACCAAAGCAACCAAAGAAGGTTCCAACAGCTCCCTGAGGCTGCAGCGTTCCCCTCCTCCCCAGCCATGCTCCCAGGCCAGGAGGCTTTGGCCCTGCATTCCTTCAGCTTCCCTCTGCCACCATTTCAGGCCAAGCTATGAGACCTAAGTCTCTCACAGGCTCATTTTTTCTCTTTTCTCTGTTTTGGAGAAGTCTGAACTCTTAAGACTCTTCTCTCTCGAAGGTGGGGAGGGCGCCTCGGGCTGCTCATTCAAATCATGAAAGAGACCAACTCAGCTCGGCTTTCGTGTTTTCATTTTGTGTAACAGAAACTCTGCCTCTTCACCCACCTCTTGCTCCCTGCTGGGCAGACAAGAGAGAAAAACAGATCGTTCATGGCCCATCCATCCGCCCTACCAACGGCCCCGAGTCCATTCTGAGCAAAGCTTCTCTCAGTGGCTTCCCTTCCTACCCGAATTTCAGGCTTGGCCGTTGGGGTTCTCTCTCAAGTTGAGTGAAGCAGCCGAGAACATCCCTTTCTCCTAAACCAGAGATTGCCCTCCCTCCCCGCATCAAAGCCTGTGAGGCTAGCACCCCAAACCTAGGTCTGGGGGAAGACCCTCAGTGGTGGACTGGGGCTGGTTCTCAGAGGCCCGTGGAACCAGTGAGCACATCCCTCCCTGACTCTCTGCTCAGTCATTTCAAGCCCTGAAATAGTCTGAGGCTTGAAATCAACCCTTGGGGGGAGAATTTACACTATGGAAATTGGCAAGAACTGCCAATCAGCGCCCTTCCCCCTCTGGGGGAGCAGGTTTTCCAACATTTCCCAGCACCCCACGGGGACGCACAGAGGCCACAGAGGTTTCCTTCACAGAGGTCACACAGAGAGTCAGAAACCAGTCCTCAGTGGGTGATGGCCTGCATTCTGCGACTGTGGTAAGTGGGGTGGGGGTCTGGGGAGTGGGATTAGGGAGCAGGCTGGGAGGAGAGGAAGTTGGAAGAGATTTTTAAAAACTAAAATCAACTCAGAGTTCTTGATGTCATTCATTCATTCATTCATTCATTCCACAAACTTTCTGCTCACACCCCCAAAGCATCAGAGATGGAGGTGCGAGGATCAGGCCGCACCTTCCAGGCATTCCAGTGGTGGTCTGGGTGGCTACTTTAACCCCTCTACCGCGGATCGCTGGGTCTGCCCAGGGTTCTGGGTAGGCTGGGTTGGCGGGGGGAGGCAGAGTAAAGGCAAGAGGCTGTGGTGTGGTGGGAGGAGTGTGAGGACAGGGCGCACCAGTGAACCTTCACTTTTTAAAGGCAACCTCTTGTGGCTTTGAGGCTGCCGTGGTGCTTCGCTTGCTGGTGAGAATGAACCATCCAGGAACTTGGCCTTTGTAGCCTCAGCCGGGCCTGACTTCATAGCTGAGATTTACACATGGGGGTGTCTGGAGCTGGACGTACCCCTCAGAACCCTCTCAGAGCTTCTTTTGTAATCCCTCTAGTTAAGCCTGAGGTTGGACCAGAGGACAGACTTTTCAAAGGGAAGAGTCATCTGCCAGGGCAGAACAAGTGAAGAAGTGAGGCAGGGGCCATGCTGGAGGCCTGGGCTATGACTTCTCCAGGCTGTCCCGTTTCCTGTGGCCCACCCAGCCTTTAACCTGCAAGTGGCGGCAGCAAAGCCAGGGGGACATGGAGCCGGCTTGCGTTTTGCCTCGCAAGTACCGCTGGTACAAGGCGGCACCTTCCATTTGCTCCTAAGAGCACAAGCTTCTGATTCCCACTTAGCAGATGAGAAAGGTAGAAAGCAGAGAGAGGACGAGGAATGGAGGGCCCGGAGCCCTCTGAGGACTTTGCCTCTGATGAAACAGGTCCCATCACCCCTAGCTGAGATGAAGACAGGTGCCGTCCGGGTCACCACCAACCCCAGCCCTGTAGCCTTCTCCAGTCCCTACTGTTCTAGAAAGACACCACCTTGCCTCCCCAGCCCCCATCTTCCCTGGTGCCAATGGTTACCTCTTCCCCCAGGTCTGAAAGGTGCATCCGTTTGTACCTGGGAGAACAGGGTGGCATTCTCTGGAAGCAGATACTGATTGCCACCAAAGTAGAACCTGATTTCTCCGGGAGGCTCCCCCATGCCTTCCATCCCCCTCCCCCGCCTCCATTCCACAGAGTCAGGCTGGATGTCAGAGTGACCCAGTGCTGCTCTTTCCCACACAGGGAGGCTCACTCACCCAGGTCCATGACACTCTCTGGGCAGCTGAAACCACACAGGAAGGCTGTGCCGGGTCTCGAGCTCCCACTGTCTGGGGAGGAAGTGCTTTTAAGTTGTGAGAGGAGCCACCCTCTTCTCTGCCCCTCCTACCTCAGCTCCTTCCTCCAATCCGACCTCAACCATGGCCCCTACGGTGTCTTCTAAAACCAAGGGGTATGAGGACGTGAGAGTGATAGCCCACTCAGTGGTCATAGGATCATGAATCATCAGGTTATTAATATTCAGAAATACCCCTGTGTAGCCCAGCAGACAAGGATCCCAGCCCCAGGCAGGAGAATATGGGCCAGTTATTGATTTGACACACGTTTAAGCCTGACTACCATGGGCCAGGGAGTCAGAGGTGAAGGAGGGATTATCCCCATCCCTCCCTTGCCCTGCTCAGTGTCACAGAAAACTACAATTTCCCAAATGACTTTGCCCCCCAGCTTCTTGGGTAGGTTTGGCCAATGGGAGGCACTGACAGATGATGAAAGGTAGAGGAGAAGGGGTATGTCAGAATGTTTCTGACACCTTTATTGAGATATAACTCATATATATATATATATATACATATATATATACATATATATATATATATATATATATATATATATATATATATATATATAATGCACCCTTTTAAAGTGTACCAGTCAATCGTTTTGTACATTCACAGAGTTGTGCAACCATCACCACCATCAATTTTAGAAGATTTTTTATCACCTCCCCCTATTCATTAACAATGACTCCCCATCTCCCCTCCAACCCTGCCCCCAGCCCCTGGTCGCCACCACCAATCTTTCTATCTCTATAGATTTGCCTCTCATGAACACTTCACATAAACAGATTTATATATGTGGCCTTGATGTCTGGCTTCTTTCACTTAGCATCATGTTTTAAAGGTTCATCCACGTTATAGCACGTCTCATATCCTCATTGCTTTTCATGGCCCAATATTTCATCGTATGGATATACCACATTTGGTCTGTGATCAGTTCAACATTTGGATGGTTTCTACTTTTTGGCTCTTATGAATAATGCTGCTATGAACATTCATGTACAAGTTTTTGTGCGGACAAATGTTTTTATTTCTCTTGGGTACATACCTAGGAGTGGAATTGCCGGGTCATATGGCAATTCCATGTTTAACATTTTTAAAAAAGATTTATTTATTTATGAGAGAGAGAGAGAGAGAGAGTATGCGCAAGGTTGGGGGGAGGGGCAGAGGCAGAGGGAGAGAGAGAGAATCTCAAGCAGACTCCACGCTGAGCGCAGAGCCCAACATAGGGCTTGATCTCATGACCCCGAGATCATGACCTGAGCAGAAATCAAGAGTTAGATGCTTAACTGACTGAGCCACCCAGGGGTGCCCCGTGTTTAACATTTTGAAGAACCTTCAAACTATTTCCCAAAGTGGCCTCACGATTTTGTATTCCCATACAACATATGTGAAGGTTCCTCATATGGTTCAATATATGAAGGATCCTTGACAAAACCTGTTATTGTCTTTTTGATTCTAGTCTTCTGGTGGTTATGAGATGGTATCTCATTGTGGTTTTGATTTGCATTACCCTAATGATGTTGCGCACCTTTTCATGTGCTTATTGACCATTTTTATATTTTCTTTGGAGAAACATCTATTTAAATCATTTGCCCAAGGGCACCTGGGTGGCTAAGTTGGTTAAGCATCTGCCTTCAGCTCAAGTCATGATCCTGGAGTCCCAGGATCGAGTCCTGCATCAGGCTACCTGCTCAGCGGGGAGTCTGCTTCTCCCTCTGCCCTTCACCCCACTCGTGCTCTCTCTCAAATAATAAAAATAAATAAAATCTTTAAAAATAAATAAATAAATCATTTGCCCATTTTTAAATTGAGTTGTTTTTTATTGTGAGTTGTTAAGAGTTCCTTATTTATTCTAGATACAAGTCCTTTATTAGCTACAGTACTTGCAAATCTTTTCTTCCATTCTGTGGAATATCTTTTCACCTTCTTGATGGTGTCCTTTGAAGCATACAACTTTAAAATTTTAGGGCTCAGGGGCGCCTGGGTGGCTCAGTCGTTAAGCGTCTGCCTTCGGCTCAGGTCATGGTCCCAGGGTCCTGGGATCGAGCCCTGCATCGGGTTCCCTGCTCCGCGGGAAGTCTGCTTCTCCCTCTTCCACTCCCCCTGCTTGTGTTCCCTCTCTCGCTGTGTCTCTCTCTGTCAAATAAATAAAGAAAATCTTTAAAAAAAATAAATAAAATTTTAGGGCCCAATTCATTTATTTTCTTTCATCACTTCTGCTTTTGGCATTCTATCTAAAAATCTATTGCCTAATTCAAGTTCAAGAAGATTTAATTAATTCCTATGTTTTCTTCTGAGAGTTTTATACTTCTAGTTTTGACATTTAGCTCTGATCCATTTTGAGTTAATTTCTAGATATCATGTACCCTTCTATTCCCAGTATGGAGTGTGTTAAATGTTTTTTCTGTGTCCACTTTAGTTTTTTTGTCCTTTGTTCTATTAAATATGGAAAATATGTGGATTGATTTTTATATGTTGGACTAACCTTGAATTCCTGGGATAAATCACTGGGACATGGTGTATAATCTTTTTTTATATGTTGCTGGATTGAGGTGTTAATATTTTGTTGAGGATTTTTGCTTCTATACTTATAAGCGATAATGCTCTGTAGTTTTTTTAACTTTTTAAAAAAGATTTTATTTATTTATTTGAGAGAGAGAGAGAAGCAGACTCCCCACTGAGCAGAGAGAGAGAGAGAGAGAAGCAGACTCCCCGCTGAGCAGGGAAGCTCAATCCTAGGACCCTGGGATCATGACCTGAGCCAAAGGCAGCGGCTTAACTGACTGAGCCACCCAGGTGCCCCTGTAGTTTTATTTTCTTGTGATGTCTTTGTGCGGTTTGGGTCTCAGGGTTAAGTGTAATTAAAGATCTGTCAATTTTGTAAATCTTTTCAACATACTAATTTTTGGTTTTATTGATTTACCCTACTTTTTCCTATTCTCTATTTCATTTGGTTGCATTCTCGTCTTTATTATTTCTTTCCTTCTGCTTGATTCAGGTTTAGTTTTGTCTTTTTTTTCTGATTTCTTAAGGTGAAAGGTTAGGTTCTTTACATGAGATCTTCTTTTTTTTTTTTTCCCCTAATATAGGCATTTATAGCTATAAATTTCCAAGTACTCACTTAACTGCATCCCATAGGTGTTGATATGTTGTGTTTTCATTTTCATTCATCTCAAAGTATTTTCTAATTTCCCTTGTGAGTTCTTAGGCCCATTGATGATTTAGGAGTATGCTGTTTAATTTCCACATATCTGTGGATTCTTAAAATTTCCTTCTCTTATTGATTGTGGTCAGAGACTGTAATTTGTATGATCTCAATTCTTTTAAATTTACTGAGATTCATTTTATATCCTAACATGAGGTCTGTCTTGGAGAATGTTCCATGTGCACCTGGGAAGAATATGTATTCTGCTCTTGTTGGGTGAGGTAGTCTGTAGTATCTGTCAGGTCCAGTTGATTTACAGTGTTGTTCACATTTTCTCTTTCCTTATTGATCGACTGCCTGGTTGTTATATCCATTATTGAAAGTAGGATATTGAAGTCTCCAACCATGATTGCTGAATTGCGTATTTCTCCCTTCAGTTCTGTCAGTGTTTGTGTCATGTGTCTTTGGGCTCTGTGTTTGAGGTGCATATATGTTTATTTGTTAGGTCTTCTTGATGGATTGACTATTTTATCATTATAAAATGGTCTTTGTCTCTATAATCAATTTCTGTCTTAAAGTCTATTTTGTCTGATGTGGGTATAGCCTTTCAAACTCATCTTTGGGTGTTGTTTGCATGGACTAGCTTTTTCCATCACCAGGATGTTTCCTTCTCTGCTCCCGGAGGCATCCCCAGCAGTGGCTCCGTCTGTGATCCTAGAGCCCATCAGTCAGCCCCTGATGAGTACCCCCACCTTGGCTCCAGCTCCTGCCCTAGTTTCTGGGCTCTGGTAATACCACCTTCTCCCTACGTCCCTCCAGTTCTGGGGATACTGGCAACTTCCTGCTGTTATTAATCTCTGGGAGGCCTCACCATGCCTTGTTTGACTTCTCAGCCCTTCCATCACCTGGATAACTGACTCCCTATATTAAATTGCTTTTGTTTCAAATACCTAGAGTGGCTCTTGTTTGCTTCAACCCTGACTGATACAGGGTGATTCCTGTCCCCAAAGAGTTTAAGGTACAGAAGAAATTAAGGTTAGATTATACCCTTGTTCCCTACAGTTATGACCAAGACCAAGCATGACATGATGCTTTACTTAAAAGAAGGGAAAGAAATCCCAGATCGCACAGGGCAGGAAGGCAGTTGGACAAGTAGATAGAATAGGGTTTCTTCTCCCCAGACTGATGAACATTCTGTTGGGATGTAGTGCAGTAAGCTTAGCTCCCTGTATGATCTTGGGCAAGTTGCTTCCCTCTCTGGGCCTCAGTTTTCTCAAGTGTAGAGTGGGGAGACTGGGCTGCCTAACAGACACCTAAGCTTTGGCATCTAAGACTGAAGTGCAGGACTTGCTTGTGGTGTCCTGCTTATGGCTTAACCACTTCCTTTATCCCAAATCCCCCAAGTGGAAGCGTGGAAGCCCTCACTGAACCTTCCCTCCAGCCCAAAGATTTTGACTACTCTCATCATTGGCATTTGGAGCCCATTTGCCTTTAGGGATATAGGAAATCTCTTGAACTAGGTGGAAAGGACTCTCAGGGGTTATATCTGGGCAGGGTGTTGGTAAGGAGGGCAGGGCAACTTCAGTTTGGAATTCTTCCAGAAGCTTCCTCCTGCAACCCTTTTCCACGTGCCAGATGCTTCTAAGAAAAAAATAAACTTAGAGGCAGACGACCTGTGTTCCAGCCTTGCCTCTACTCTAACTCACTATGTGACTTTGGGCAAGTCACTTCTTCTCTCTGGTTCTTGGCCACCCACTGAAAATCATGGGATTGGACCACATAAGGTCCAGGCTCTCTTTTCAGGATATTTCTTGTTATCCTCAGGGATTTTCTTTGGTTCTCTAGCTGGTATAGGCCCCCATAGAAGGTCCATAAGTATACTGGGAAGGACGGGAGAATTTTGTGGCGGATGCAGCATGTTGTCAGGGTAGAGGGATAAGGGGCTGCTGATTCTGGTCTCCTTAGCAACCTCTGCCTGATGCTAAGTGGTGGTGCTCACTCCAAACCCTTTTCCTCCTCTCACTGTTCTGCCCAGCGCCCCCCCCCCCACCTCTGGCTCTATGGACATTGCATGTTGTGGCCTGGGAGCCTTCAGGTTCAGTTTCCTAGCTGGTCTTTGAGCAAAACCATGGGGATTCCCTAGTATTTTTCAACACTGATTGTGAGCTCTCCTTCTTCATGATAGCATGCAATCAGTGACTATTCACTGTGAGCACATTCTTTATGGGAGGTACGGTATAGGATGAACCCAGTGTGACTTTCCAAGTCCTTTCCCATCCATGGAGACCCAGGTTGGCCCACTTCCACTGCCCTTTCTTCTCTGAACTTCCATAGCACTTTACTCTGGGGACACCTAAATTGGCATGTGAACTATTTTCTATTCTGGAATAGACTTTATGCTTCTTGAAAACAAAATTGTGCTGTGTGCTTTTCTGGGTTGTCTGCATTGCTTCAAACAATGCCATGATAAAAAAACACAAATTTTGAATGTAGTTTGGTATAGGTTAATAATAGTTCAACAATGGGTCCCCTGGGTGATGTCCTCTTTCATGGGAGGTTCTGCCCCATCCCACTTGTTATAGAGCATGTGTTGCATGTCTAGCAAGAGACTTGAAGCCAGCTTCTGGAGACTGCTGACTCTTTCCTTCTGGAGAATCTTTTTTTTTTTTTCTAAAGAGTGATTTATTTATTTGAGAGAGAGAGGCAGGGGATGGGGAGAACACAACAGGAAGAGGGGCAGAGGGTGAGAGAGAATCTCCAGCAGACTCCCTGCTGAGCACAGAGCCCGACGTGGGACTTCATCTCAAGACCCTGAGATCATGACCCGAGCTGAAATCAAGCGTCGGATGCTTAACTGACTGAGCCACCCAGGTGCCCCTCCCCTCTTTTTCCTTCTGGAGAATCTTAAAAGTCAAAGCAGGGACTTCAGGAGTGAAGCCCCTTACTGATGCTCAGGGGCTCATGGGAGTGGGCTCCATTGTGTCCAAGCCGTGCCAGGGATGTGCTCAGTCTTATTAGTAAAGGTGAGTTCTTCGAGTCTGTGTTCTCCGTTTGGAGTGCCGGGAATACTCCAAAGTGTCCGTACAAAGGACACGTTCATAAGAGAAGCAGATGCACTGTGCTTGCTTATATCCAGAGCATCTTTGCCCCATTAGGTCTTTGGTCTTTTAAAGACTGATCGCCTTACAGAAATGGAGACTGTTCAACACTGAATAGCTGATAAGCAGGTGCCTAATAAACATTTAATTGATTAATGAAGTGACTTTCCTGAGATGCCAGTGCTCCCTCCACCTCTTCCTTGGGAGCTCCTTTCTTCCTTTTAAATTGACTTTGGTGGGAGTTGACTGCTGACACGTCTCAGCAGCAGCTTGAATAGGACCTGTATTATGGCAGAGGAGAGAACACTTTGCTCCCAGGGAATAGGCCCCAGAACATCTGTTTTGGTTCTGCAGTGACTTCACTCATCCCTTTTACAAATATATTTGACAAGCACTTATGTGTCAGGCATGGCTCTGGACTCGACAAATACAAGGATGAGCATCCATGGTCCCTGGCCTTACCTAGCTCACTTGGGGCATAGTGGGTGTATTAGTCAGCTCAGGCTGACAACATACTGTAGATTGGGTGGCTTAAACAATAGAAATGTATTTCATCGTCACACTTCTGGAGCCTGGGAGCTGCAGATCAGGGTCCAACAGAGTCAGCCTCTCTTTTTGGCTTATAGATGGCTACCTTCTTGCTATGTCCTCACATGGCCTTTTCCCAGTGTGTGCAAGGGGCGAGGAGAGAGGAGAAGAGGGAGAGGGAGAGAGGCCTCTGATATCTCTTCTTATAAGGACATTAATCCTATTGGATCAGGGCCCTACTCTTATGACCTTATTTAACCTTAATTATTGCCTTTAGAGGCTCCAACTCCAAATGTTGCCACCCTGGGGGTTAGGGCTTCAACAAATGGATTTTGGAGAGACACAAACAGTTACACCATAACAGTGGGGAAGATGGAAAAATAAAGAGGCAGTTAAAAGTATAAACACTAAAAGTATAAAAACATTCATGAAAAGGCTACATTCAACTCAACATGGGAAGGGAAGAGGATGCAAATAGAAAGGTATCCAGGAATATCATGATATTATTCTTTATACCTTCATGCATTAAACATTTCATAATATTTAAACAAATAATGGAGGACAGAATATAGTACAATGTAGTGAGAACTAACGGGTGGGGGATGGGGCAAACCCAAGACGCCGCAGGAGCACGTAGGGGAGGCCATGAGGAAAAGTGCCATCTCAGAGCAGTAGGAGTGACCCAGGGGAAGAAAGGAGGATGGTGGCAAGTGGTCAGGAACAAGTACCAAGGCCAGAAGTGTTGCCCAGCAGACCTTGAACGGGTTGCTTACTTCCTCAGAATTGCTCGATTCGGGAGTTCAGGACACCGGGAGAGTCCCACTGTTGAACTTGGCCTTCTTGCAAGGAAGATGTAGAGTGTGGGCCAGATTTCTAGCCTGAGCAGTGGGAGGTTGCGTTTGGCACATGAGACATCTTTTGCTTTTGCTATGTCTTTGGAACGAATCTCTCTTTGCCATTGTGATGTGTCAACGGATGGTGTGCAAAGCATTTCCTAGAACTGACTGTTCTCCACTAGTCTGCTTGTCCATTTGTCCATCCATCCACTCATCCAGCATCCATTTACGGAGCTCCCTCTCTGCCAGGTATTGGGTCAAGTGCTAGGACCTGAAGGCCCAGTAAGTCATGGCCAACTAATGACCACAGAGCATGCCAACTAGTGGGAAATAATAAGCTTCCACATTTGCATAGGGCTTCCATATTTCTAAACCCATTCTTATATCTTATCCATGTAACCGTCAGGGTTGCTCTGTTTGCTAGGTTTCAGTTTTCTGATTGAGGAAACTGAGATTTCAAACAAAAGAAGTGACTTGACCTTTGACTCTAAGCTCAGGGGCTTTTCCCACCGTGCCACGCTGACACTAGGCATGACCTGAAGGACTCAGGCCATGGCTGTCCCCTCCTTGCCTGGAAAACATGCCCTCAGACAAGGTTTCCTGCACCCTGTCCCGCTCTCTGAGAATGTGTGCTCTGCTTTTGGGGAAGTCCTACCCATGAACGAAGGTTTCTGAGAAGGAGCAAGGAAGAAGATCTGGAAGAAACCTTCCTAGTTATTAAGTTCAACCACCCACTGATGACTTGGTGGCCTAGAGGGTAAAGAATAACGTAGCTGAACTGTTTCTGTCTGTAAAGCCCTGATCATGGTCTTATTGTTTCTTAACAATTTTTGGACCCACCTCGTATCCTTTTAACGAACTCCTTTTTCTGAATCAATTAGCTAGGGTTGTGTTTCCCAACCAAGAACTTAGGCTGCTAGAATTTGTAAAGAGTGATGTACTATTTATTGATGTGCCCCATCCAGTCTTCTCAAGTGAAATGGGGTCCATATGCAAATTCTGTCAATAAACTGGAAAAATACTGATTTTTCAAGATAGGCTCCTAAAGGTCTACATTAGACGAACTGGTCTTATCATGTATATTAAATAAGACATGCAGAATGGATGATATTGACTGAAGACAGAATCCAGAAGAAATAAAAAAAACAAAGGCATGTCTGAAAATAGTATTAAAAAGTCTGGATTTCCCTCTCTCCTGGCTGAAATCTCTCAAAAATGTTAAAAGCTCATTTATCTTTGTCAAACTTTGGCATGAGCTGAGACATCAGACCACAAAATAAGGTGGGAAGAGTGCAGAAGCAAGGAAGACTGAGCAGGAGTGTGGTGGGAGACATGGTCAGTGTAGGTGACACTAACGGATAGTATATTTGAAAGTCCCTAAGAGAGTAAATTTTAAGAGTTCTTATCACCAGAAAAAAAATTTTTTTTTGTATCTATGAGATGATAGATGTTAACTAATTGTGGTAATCAATTCACATTTCTAATATGTATAAATCAAGTCATGATGCTATGCACCTTGAACTTAATACAGGGCTGTATATCCATTATATCTCAGTAAAACTGGAAAAAATGTAAAAAAAAAAAAAAAAGGAATAACTACCTACCGTTGTTATAAAAGCCTACCGTAAACTCATCCCCCTGCTACCATAAGAAAGAACAGGGCAAGTCTTGAACAGGGCAAGAAAGAACAGAGATCTTTTCTGGAAGGTGTGATCTGGAGAGATCCAACAGAAGGAAGCACACCCCTGAGGCCCCTGAAGGGAGCCAGATCTGCAGAATCTCAGTCCTGCCTTGCTTGCAGTTGGAGGCCTGGTCAAAGTACCCATTTCTTGGCTCTCCCCAGAGTGTCCTACAGCTTCCAGTCCCTCTGCGCAAGTAGATCAAGTCCAAGATGGTACCTCTTATGCCTCCCTCCACCTCCAATCCCTGTTTTCTTCTACTTGGGAACAATCTATTCCCATGTGGAAGCCAATGGGAGTGGGCCTCCATCAGTGCTGCGTAACTTGGTATGGGTTTAGGGGTCCAGCCAGACAGGGACACCCCAAATTTGAGAAATGTTCTGCTTTGAACTTACCTAGAATTTTGTAATCTGAACATCTAAAGAAGGAGCTCTTTTAATTCCAGCGTATGTGTGTATTTTGTGTTGGTTGCTCAGTATTAAGAATTCTATTTGGAGAGAGGCTATCATCTTTTTAGGGCGTAGGGCCTTTGAAGGTCTTTATTAGGCCTTGGGCCACCATGAGGGAAAGTAGCAACAGGGTGAGGTGAGGAGCTGTCAGGTGGCAGGGGGAAGGAGGCAGCTCTCCAGGAGGAAGAAAAGGGAAGGAGGGACAGGCACAGACTAGCATGAGGCCTCAGGTCACCCTGACACCTGTTGCCACGGACCGGTGGTGGTTTCCTGCCACTTGTCAGGACACGAGTGCACAGAGAACACAATGGGTTTGCCTTAACAAGAAGATGCTTCCTGTTTTGCCACCTGGGTTCAGTGCCGAGAAGAAGAGTTTATGGGTCTGTGTTTTGAGAAACAAAGCCAAGCTCTGTGAGGGAAGGAGTGGGGACAGGTGAGGATGGGGTCTGGGGAAATGTGAAAGGGAAAGCAGGGGAGCCATTTGTTCTTCTAGAACGGCTCAGAGAAACCTCATACCATTCTAGTCTCAGCCAGTGGGGGGGAAGGGATGGTCACACTGTCCTCCTGTCCCAACAGCTCCATGCCAGAGCCCCTGTGCGTGCCTGACGGTTGCCCAGAATCTCCTTGGCTTTTTTTGTCCCTTAGTGAGAGACTTTTGCAGTGACCTTTACCTTGGTGAGGTGGCAAGAGCAGCTGGAAACTTGGACTGAAATAGCCTCGTGGTGAAAGCAGAGGCAGGAAAAGGTGATGCTGATCTCAGGGCAAGTGATGAATGAGAAATCCCGCGTGCCTGCGCCCCACCCCCCCAGATGGAGCTCACCACTGGGTCAGCCCTACAATTTTCACAGTAGTGTGTACATTTTATTTTAATTAAGTTTAATCAATTCATTAATTTTAATTAAGTTTAATCAATTAATTTTTAAAAGATTTTATTTATTAGAGAGAGCATGCGCAAGAGTGAGAGAGAGAGAGAGAACACATGAATGGGGGGGAGGGACAAAGAGAGAGGGAGAAGCAGACTCCCCGCTGAGCAGGGAGCCCGACGTGGGGCTCAATCCCAGGATCCCGGGATCATGACCTGAGTCGAAGGCAGACACTTAACGGACTGAGCCACCCAGGTGCCCCTAATTAATTTTAATTAATTAATTAAGGTGTGTGAGAGGGTAAGCTTTATTTCTACTCTCAAACTCTTCCAACTTTGCATAAAGTCTTCATCTCTGCCTCAGAGATGGCAGAAATTGTAATAAGCAATGCACCGCCATGCACAACACAGTGAATTTTAATGTCCCCCCCCCACCACTTTGGGGGAAGGGAGGTCACACTATACACTTTTGGAGACACCCCAAAGGTTGTCTGGCACTTTGGTCTAGAAAGGATTTGGTACAATTTCTTGCTGGCTTAGGATACTAAAAGGCACATAAAATTTGGTTGCTCAACCAACCTGTGCTGGGGTGGGGCAAAAGGTGGACAGGGAGGTGGTCTGGGACAGAGGGGCAGACCGTGGGTGTGGGCTCAGGTTCCTGTCGACAGAGGTAGTTGATCCTGGCTGGCTGCTGGGGTGGCTGAGGGCTGCCAGAGTGCTCAGGCTGGGTGGATGCTGCCTTGGTGGCCTTCGTTGGCCCAATCCACCAGCTCACTGCTCCGGAACCATAGTTGGATCTCCCTCTGGGCCCCCTCCATGGAGTCGCTGGCATCGATGCTGTTCTTGCTAATGTGGATGCTGAAGTCCCCCTGATGGTGCCGGGGGCAGCCTCAGCGGAGTTGGGGTGGCCTAGTCCTATCATGGCCTTTGAGGAGCAGACCGCATTGCGGCCATGGCTGCTGCTGGCCAGAGCTCATGTAGGTGATGAGGGCCGGGTAGAAGGGCTTCCTCTGCAGGTCATGGTAGTGCTTGGCAAGGACTCTGGTGCCTGCAGCATCTTCATCCCCACCAGCCTGAAGTCCCTCCTCTCAGAGCACTGGATCCCATCCCCAACAAGCCACTGCTCCACCCCATTTGGCTTCACTGCAGCCAGGGTCTGCTCCCTGGTCTGGGAGGACCCTCCCGAGTTGGGGCATGTGAGCAGGCTCAGGCCCGGGGCCGAGAGCCACTCCGCAGCCCAGGCTCCATCATGCCTGGTGCGTGAGAAGGTAAGATTTCTGGCCTCACTCTCTGACTCCCACCTGTACCCAGCCATTCTGGGCCAAGTTTGAGTTCCCCCAAAGCGCTGTGCACATTCATTCTTCTGGGTTCTTCCAATGCTCTTCTCTCAAGGAGAGAAGGCTCTTTCTTCCCCTGTTAGACTCCAGCTCGTCATTTAAGAACCAGCTCCCGTAGCCCTCCATGGTGTGTTCCAAGGGGCTGCCCATGATCTCCCTCTCAAGGGCTGTTGGCTGAGCGCCTGGAGTTTGTACATTTTGGTTATTAGAAAGCCTAGTGTCTTTATGCTTGTTTAGCTCGAGCCCATCTGTTGCGGTGGAAGAGGATGGGGTTCCAGTATCTGCTTGGCCAGCCAAGTTTCCAGGAGCCCCTCTCTTGTTTCCTCCTCTGGGGATTGAACCAGATGAACTTGGATGTCCTCTCTGGTCTCACAACTGGGGGATTCCATTGATCATCTCCAGGAGGGGCGGTGAGGTTCAGAGAAGCTTAGTTTATGCACATTTAGGAAATCGTAGTAGAGCTTTGGTCAGAAAGAAAACACAGGAAGAGTCTTGAAACCATCCTTCCCACACAGTTGTTTAAGGGGAACATGTCTCCTTCCTCCTCCTCTTGTGCCCTCTCCATGGCATGCAAAGCCCTTCTCAACAAGGCTCATTCACCACCTCTGGCCTCACTCTCTGACTCCCACCTGTACCCAGCCATTCTGGGCCAACTTCGAGTTCCCCCAAAGCACTGTGCACATTCATTCTTCTGGGTTCTTCCAATGCTCTTCTCTCAAGGAGAGAAGGCTCTTTCTTCCCCTGTTAGACTCCAGCTCATCCTTTAAGAACCAGCTCCAGTAGCCCCCAGCTCCTGAAGAATTTCTGATGCCACAAGCCCAGAGCATGCCGTTTATACCCGATGCCCACAGCATGCTGTTCACACTGCTGTGATAACACCTCTCAGTCTAATATTTATCCTAGGCACGTGTGCATCTTTCTCTCTCCACCAGTTACGACGAAGTGGCACCTTGTTTGTTTCTTAGATGCTTAACCCAGCACCTGGCATATTCTTGGTGCTCAGACCAGTGGATATTAAATCAAACTGAAGTATTTTTCTGTTGATTTGACCTCACACAGGATTCACCTAGAGCTCATGAAATAGTGGCCGCTCGTTGGTACAGCTAGGGAGGAGATGGGCAGAGGAGGGAAGCTTAATGGGCCTGCCTTGACCTAACTGCATGGCCACCTGCCCCCTGCTCAACGGTCAGTGTCAGCTTTGGCTTCTGAGTAAAACTCATGGGGTCCGTACTCTGGGAAGGCTCCCAGACTGCTAAGGCAGGTCTGCAATTTTTAGGCTCTTACCTACTGTTTGAGGAAGGAAGGGAGCTGATACTTATTCATAGTCTGCCTCGTGCCAGACCCGGCATCACCGCATTTAATCTCCCAACAATCCTGTAAGTACTCTGGGATGCCCATTCTACAGCTGAGGAAATAGAAACTCCGAGAAGTTAAGGACTTTCCCAAAGGGGACTGATAGCCTGCAGCAGAGAGCAAGGAGTGGAACTCCCCCATCCATCCTCTTTCCCTTAAGCAACACTAGCTGGGTAACCAGGAACCCAACTTCATAACCACCGAAAGCCCCGAAGTCGAATGCCTCTGAGGCCAACACACCAGCAGAAGAGGAATCCCCTTACAGACTGGGTGGCCGCGCTGGACTCACTGACGAAGCCGTCTTCACTAGCGTTTCTGATTGGTGGACGGTAGGTCACGTGCTCGTGTCCTAGCTTCAAGGGAGCCTGGGAGTCGGAGTTCTTGAGTTCTTGGGGGAAGGCAGGACCGTAAGGGAATTTCCTCCAGAAAGGTTATTCGTAAGATGATGGGCATCTACGAATATGACAGATGTTCAGGACACTGACTCACCCTAAATGTCACAGAAAAAGAAGTTATTTTAGATGCCCAAACAAATGTCTCTTTCAAATCCTGCTCCTTTCTTAAAATGTCGTTTGAAGGAAGAATTTTTATTACATAATTTTGGGGGATATAACTTACATATAGTAAAGTTCACCTAGTTTAGGGTACGCGTCTAGGGGTTTTTATAAATGCAGACAGATACGTAACCACTACCACAAGCAAGATCCAGTGTACAACAGTTTCATCGCCCCCTATAGTTTTTGAAGCAAAGGCTTTTAAAGCAAAGAACAAAAATAGCACTGAAGAGATCCTATGTGTAAATATCAACATATGCAGGCAGAGAGGCTCCCCCTCTTTGGCTCCTGTCCCAGGGGTAGAGAGACAAAGATTACCGCAAAAAGACTGAAATGGTTCAAAGTACCATCTCTTTTCAAATGTCAGGTTTAGGGTTTAATGCAAGAAGATGGATGAGGTTAACTGCTGTGGTTCTAGCTCACTGCATGGATTCCTGCTTAGTTTGACAGGCAAACAACACCTTGAACAAATGCATAGCTTCGCACAGATCCGGGCGGAGGGAGGCCCGTCTCTGACCTTCTGAGTGCGCTCCTCGTCAGGCAATGGTGGGTCTGTGCTCCTGCTTCTGCGTCATGCTCCAGGTCACAGGATCCAGAAACCCCTGGGTTGAAGAGGTGGCCAAAGACTGGCATTGTGTAGGGGTGGTGGTGTAGACATAGCTTAGGTGTGCAGGCAGAGTAGGAGGAGGAGGGAGGGGGAGTGAACTGCAGGCCTGGGCTGGGGGGCTGGAGGGAAGTTCTCCATGGAGTCTAAGAATTCTAAATTTGAGCATGGCCTTTTAGGTCATCATAAAATATACTGTTCATTATGCAAACATAGATTCTCAGAATAGGATAGAACCTATTTTATTTGACAGTTTATTAGCTTCACTTAGAGCAGGAATATCTGGGCATGTGGCATGTAGGCCTCTATTGGTTGGTGCGCTTGCCCAGGCCCTGCAGCTGTTCGAAGCAAGCCTAAATGAATGCGCTGAGCTTCCTCAGAGATAGTTACCAAAGCTTCCTGCAGGCCAGGCTCCCTGATGGTAGCCCTGTACCCCTCTCCCAGGGAGCTGAGGGAGGAAGAGAATGAGCGGACATTTTTAGATGTTAACCATGTGCTTGAATCTGACAGGGACCCAACTACCCTGACCACCGGGTTTATCATCCCCAGTTTAAGATAAAGAAATGGAGGCTCAGTGACGTGTAAGTGCCTCCAGTGCCCAAGCTGGGATTCCAACTCAGGTCCGTGGAGCTGCAAATCCTGCAGAGCATGCCCCCCTCCCCATGTTGCTACTAGGGAGTTACAACTCGCTTCTGCTTTCCTCCTTACCGGGATTTGTATGGGGCAAGGAGTCAGTCACTTAGACGGGTTAGAATGAGGCCGGTGCCACTGTTTTGCAGGGGAGGGTGGGGGGGGAGCCCTTATATGTTTCCAGAACCTTCTCTGGGTTGACCCTATATTTGTTCCCAAGCAGAAAAAGGCAAGGTACATGTAGCTAGGGTAGGGAGAGGGCAAACACTCAGGTTAAGGAGGTACGTGGGAATTGGCTGTGGAGCAAGGGAAAGAAAGGGAGGTGGGGAGGGTTCTGCGCAAAACCTTTGGCTTTGAGTTGTTCCCGATTTCAAATCCAGGTCCCACTATGAGCTGATTGTTTGATTCTGACAGAGTTGTATGACTACCTGAAACCTCAGTTTCAATACCTGTGAAGGTAGGATCACTCACAGAGTTTCTTCTGAGTCTCTGGGAGGAGGACCCGAAGCAGAACCAGTAAGGCACCTGGCCTGGAGCAGGTTCTCCACAGCGCTCCGTTCCCTTTCTCCTTCCTCTTGTTGACTGAATCACTGAGCCCATTTTGGCATTCTGTAGATCTCTACAGCTGAGAAATCTAAAAATAAACTTGAATTATGGTGGGTTTAGCCTTGAGGTCTCTGACAAGCACTTCTGTGTAAATAGCAGAAGTGAAAAAAAAAAAAAAAGCCATTTCATTTCTAGTATTTGAAACCCAAGTTAAAGAACTCTCATCATGTGGGCGACTCATAGTGGAGGGACGGGGGTGGTAAGGGCGCAGATTTGGTATTTTTTCATGTTGTTTTTGTTTTTGTTCTGTGATGATGTGTGGGACTCTCCAGAGACATGTGTCACAGGGCTATAAGGAGAAGGGGGAGGTGAAGGCGCAGCAAGTGGGAAATTTGATTCTGGTCTGACGTTATAGGACAGAACAGGGGAAAGGGGGAGTGTAGGTCAATGGGTGGAAAAGGGGATCTCACACTCAAAGGTCCTGTGGCTATCATGCCCTTCATACCTCTGGCTTCAGGTCACGATTGAGCAAGTTTCTTAATTCCTTTTTCAGTGAGCTTCTGAAGAAAGGCCATCTTTGGGGACTTGCCTTATTCCTAAAATGCCAGTATGTCTAAACTTAAAGTGGACAGGTGTGGGTGCCTGGGTGGCTCAGTCGGTTGAGTGTTCTGACTCTTGGTTTTGACTCAGGTCATGATCTCAGTGTCGTTGAGATTAAGCCTGGTGTTGGGCTCCACACTCAGCGGGGGGGGGGAGGGGGTCTGCTTCTCTCTCTCTCTCTCCTTCTTCCCTTCCCCCCCACTCACACATATTTTCTCTCTCTTAAATAAATAAATAAATAAATAAATAAATAAATAAATCTTAAAAAAGAAAAAAGTGTGTGCTTGTGAGTCACAGAGACTCATGAAAAGAGAAAGCAAGAGGCTGGCTTACTTGACCATGGCCCACATTGATGGGAATCACAGGTTCTTTGTCTTATTGTTATTTTTAACAAAATGCCTTCCCACCCCTCAGCTCTAATGTTCACTCTTCCTACAATCCATGTTTTATAGGCTCAGAGAGATGCAGTGGATTCTCCCACGGTCCTAAGAGAGAGAGCCAGGACTTGGACTGGCTGCCTCCTTCTTTATACAGGGCTGGTATTGGCCATCCCGAGAATGGTGTGCAAGTTGGGCTCAGGACCTGAGACCTGGGGAATCCGGGTCACCCAGACTTCTGCCCTATGACCTTGACTTCTGCAGCTCTTTTTAAAAAATGGACATAGTGACATTCTATGTCAATGTTGTCTTTTTAAAAAAGGAGTGAGGGCGCCTGGGTGGCTCAGTTGGTTAAGCGACTGCCTTCGGCTCAGGTCATGATCCTGGAGTCCTGGGATCGAGTCCCACATTGGGCTCCCTGCTCAGCAGGGAGTCTGCTTCTCCCTCTGCCCTCTTCCCTCTCGGGCTCTCTGTCTCTCATTCTCTCTCTCTCAAATAAATAAATAAAATCTTTAAAAAAAAAAAAAAGGAGTGAGTAACCCAAGTAAAAACTTACCATACCGTGCTTGATATTGCATTGATCTAGAACTCTCTGAAGGTGACAGTGGACAACCACATGATCTCCTGTTCCCACTGCAAATAACCAGAGGGAGGGGATTTAAGTGTCAATAAGGGGCTGTGGGATAGATCCAAGGGGGAGCTTCCTGATTGTAAGGGGTTGTAAGAGCCACCGAAGAATGGCAGTGACACCTTTCTAGTCCCTGAGCCTCCAGCACCTGTCGGTACCATCACCTCAAATACCATCACCCCTCCCCGCTTGCTGGTATCTGTATTCATCCTTCTGGAGCCAGCTCAAATGCCCCCACTCCCCACACCAGACTTCCCAGCATCCCCATGAAGAATTACGAGCTTTTCTTGCCTGCTCCGCAGTGTGACTCTGGTACTTCTCTTTAGCACCCATGTTGTTCACCATGACTTAAAGCCAAGCCCTTGAATTCCTCCCGCCCTGAGTGCTCAGATGGCAGGGATGTGTTCCATTCATCCCGATCACCAATATCTATTAGCGCCTGGCACATAGTCAGTCCTCACCAAAGGAATGCTGAACTTCACCGTGAGTTGCCTATTGGTGATTTTTGATTGTTTTTAAATTTTGTTAAATTTGAAAACTCAATCCCCAGTGCCAGCATGCATATAAAAATAAGGACTCTCATGCTCTGTTGGTAGGAATGTAAACAGGTGTGACTTTTCTGGACAGTAATTTGAATTACTTTAAATTTGTATGCCTTTTGACCATATAATTTTCTCTTCCCTTCCCTCCCCGTCTCCTCTCCTGTCTTCTGAAGGGGTTAGTGAATGGCTTTTCACAAAGATATTGCTATTATTATATTCCTGGCAATGTTTTTTAAACAATAGCAAAAATGGGACCAGTGTTAATATGGATTTGGGTAAATCAACTATGGTTTATATCTATGAGAGAATACCATGTAGCCATGACAATCGATGGTACATGAGTGTGTATTAATCAAGTAAGCAAAGTGACAAAAACCCATCACAAAATAAGAAGCATGGTATGGTTCCAATTTTAAAGAAAACATAAGGATAGATCCATGGGAAAGTGTCCGGGAGGGTTTACATCCAAATGTTTTAACCCTTTTTTGGGGTGGTGGGATTTTAGGGGATTTTAATTTTCTTTCTATTTTTCTGAATTTCCTCAATTTCCTACAATGAACATGTATTACCTTCAGAACATGGAAAAACATCTTCACGTGTCTTTAGTTGATCCTCTAAGTAAACTCCTTGGTCCTCAAATTCTGAAAACCGCAGAAACGAAATCAAAACATAGGCAGTCGAGGTTGGAGGCGCTGTTGGAAGTTCTCTGGGCCAAGAGGTTCTCAGACTTGGTTGCACGTTTGAGTTACCCATGGAGCCTTCAAAACTCTGCTGTTCAGTCCACACCCTATGCCAATAAATCAGAATCCCCGGGGGGGGAGCCGGGCATCACAGTGTGTTATATCTGCCCAGGTGATTCTGATGGGCAGCCAACTCTGAGAACCCCTGCCGTTGAGTCGCACTGCTCAACACAGCAGTCACAAGCCACATGTAGCTATTTACATTTAATTAAAATTAAGTAAAACGAAATAAAAGTTAAAAATCAGTTCCTTAGTCACAGTAGCCACATTTTAAGTGCTCAGTAGCCACATGCGGTTAGTCGCTACCACACTGGATAGCACAGTTACAGAGCTACCCCTTAATTTTCAGGACAGGAGACCAGAAGGGCCTCCTTCTAGCAAGGCCTGATGCTCGTGGAAGGAGAAGGTCCCTATTCTTGCCTGCTCCAGGGACTGCAGAATAGATCTGCTTGGGCCATCAATCATTGTGTGCCTAGAAAGTTCCTTCTGCTTTCTTGTGTCTACCCCATCCTCCACCTCGAGCATGGGGAAATTTTATGCCACATGTTTATTTTCAAGGGCTCGACAGGCCCAGGCCCTTCTGATCTGTTCAGCTTGGTCAGGCCAGCAGCCAAGCTGTTTACATGGTATCCAAGTGCTCAGTGGAGAGTAGAACAGTACTGTGTTTTCCACGGCTGCTGAGAAAGGTGAGTGAGCCGAGGCAGAATAACAAAAAGCCACTTCAAAAACACACCAGAAAAAGTCAGAAAGCAGAGACAATTAGAAGTTTGAGAGACACACACTCCCCCCCCCAAAAAAAACCCTGACAAAAGAGCAAAAACAAGTCACGGGGGAGCCTGTCGCCCTGATGGTTTCAAGACTGTCGCGGTTGCTGACTTGAGAATGGGCCTGTCCCCATGGTTCTGCGAGGGGCCGGGAGCTGAGGCTGTGGGGACTCAGAAACTTCACCTGAGTTCTGAGAACCTTGCAGCCGGGGAGGTGGGACAGTCCCTGAGAGCCTGAGACGCTGGGAAGACAGGGGTGTGTGGGAATGGCAGGGCCAGGCTGGCTGGGGAAGAGTGTTTTAGCTCAGAGACTGGCCACCTATTAGGCAGCCGAATCCCACCTGGCCCTGGGCTTCGGAGACCTACCACCTGGGAGGGAGAGGCCTGCTTGGACATAGTTCGTTGTGGAATTCGAGGCCAAAGGCCACCCAGGTCCAGGAAGCCCTCCTTCAGGACCTGACATGAGGAGCCAACCACAGAGACGCCAAGCCAGAGAGGGAAACCTGGTGCTCCCCTCCCTGCCCCCATTTCCCAAACTGCTATATGACAGTGAAGTATATAGTGAAGGAAGCCCTGGAGTTGGTGGATTTGGGTTTCAGTCCCGGGCACTGTCACTCACTTGCTGTGTGACCTTGGGCAGGTCAGTTTACCTCTTGAACCTTAGTTCCTTGACTTGTAAATTGTAGTGTTGGCATAGACTAATGGTTCTCAGGCTGGGCTGCATATTGGAATAACCTGATGAGTTGTAAAAAGAAATGAGATCCTAACTGTTCTGGGATATAGCCTGGCCTCAGGAATTTTCAGAGCTCCTTGGATGATTCCAGTGTGTAGCCAAGATTGAGAACCACTGGTCTATCCAGTGCGTCTCAAGTATAACATAGGAGAGCATAGGGGCCATCTTGTTAAAATTCAGATTCTAATTTTATCGGTCTGGCATAGGGTACGAGACTCTGCATTTTTAACCAGCTCACAAGGGATGCCCATGGCCACACTTGAAGTAGCAGCAAGTCTATCTTTAATGTCCACTTCTCTCTGACTAGCAGCAACTCAATCTGGGTTTTATTTTTGGAACTGGCATGGGTCGCATATTTCTGCCAATAGACACCATCACTTCTAAAATCTTTCTTTTCCCTCCCTCTCTCACAAGAATCACTTAAATTCTCACTTGTCATTTGAATTCTGACAGATTTGAGTCAAATTTCCCTTCGAGGGCAGAAAATGAAAGATAAAGCCAGACTGTGATGTGAGTTCCAGGTGGGGCGGGGGCTGTTTTACTGGGGGGAGGGGTAGAAAGACTCCATGAAGCTGATAATAACAGGTATTGAGCCCCCACTTCTGCTGGGCACTGTTCAAGTGCTTTATATAAGTTGTCTCATTTACTCCTCACAACAACTTCATGGTAAGTACTGATAATGCCCCTGTTTACACATGAGGAAGCTGCAGCTTAGAGAATCAAAGACTTTTCCAAGCAAGGAGCAGTCTGGGACTTGAACTCAGGTGTTTGTGTTGACTACTAGTCCACGTAGGGCAGGGGTAGAATCTGAGCTATATGCCTGGTCAGACCTAACCAGACCCAACCAGATCCAACTAGATCCAACCAGATTCTACCAGACTCAACCAGACCTGACCAGACCTGGCCAGACCTGACCAGACCTGACCAGATCCAACCAGACCCAACCAGACTCAACCAGACCTGGCCAGTCCTGACCGGACCTGACCAGATCCAACCAGACCCAGCCTCTTGGCACCAAGTTGTTGGCAGGGAGAGGGGTGGGATGGGGTTTGCATGAGTTTAGTCTAGTCAAGCAACCTCTCCACTCACCTTCCATACCTCTCCAACCGGAAAAGGGGAGGTGGTAACAGTTTTTCACCCCAGCTGCTGGGGCCAGGCCTCAGGGCTCTTGCATGGAGTTTAGCAGCTGGATTCACACTTTTCTCCACTTGGCTGTCTGTCCCTGCATAAATCTCTGCTGCCTGCATCTTTTTCTACTTGTATCATTTTCTTTTCTCCAGGGGAACAGGCAGTGTATCTAGCTTTGTGACTGTTTTATCTTCCTTTTGTAGGCTTGTCTAGGAGCCTAGAGTAAGGCTTACCTTCACCGCATCTCCCAAATAGTGCCACATAGAAGCTCGTCTGAGGCTACCAAGATTGCTACAAAGTCTAAACATCTCAGATTCTACTGAGTTCTTAGCCAAAATGGTAGTCCATAGGCCAACGCAGTAGTTTTTCCAACTTGACTCAACCCAATTTGTCTTACTTCTTGATATCAGGAATATGGGCCTGGAGTGGGGGTAAGGGGGTGAGAAAGAAAGAATGAAGATGTTCTTATTCCTTTACTAGATCTTGAGATCCTGGAGGCAAGGATTTTGCCTTTTCATTTTTGTATCCCCAGTACAGAATATGGTGCTGGCCAGACAGGTGCATAGTATTTGTCAGATGAGTGAATGAAGGTGACTAGGGCAACATTCCTTCTTGCACCGAATGACTGGCAGCACTGATAGCTTGTCCTGCTTGGCAGGAGAATCAGCACAGACTGAGCTTACAAGGTCCCCGGAACCCTGCGGGCACAGTTACTGGGAAATCTTTCTCTTTCACCACATCTGCTCAGGTTCTGCTGCAACTCAGGAAGGTGAGGTTTCCTTACAGAGCCCCAGCCCCCTGATAGGCCGGGTACATTATAGAATGCTAACATTGACAGCGATCAGGAGGGGCCCGGCCGGCACTACTTAGGCAGCTCCGGGCTTATAGAATGTGGGAATGAGGAGACCCTTCTCTCTTTACCTTCCAAGAAGGAGGGTCAGCATATTCTCAAAAATGGGTTTGGATATCTAACCTTGGAGGCTGGGATGAGAAAGGTAGAGGGTTCAATCTACATGGAAGAGTTTTCCTCTGCAGATAGTTTTTCTCCCAACAGAAAGAAAGAAAGAAAGAAAGAAAGAAGGAAAGAAAGAAAGAAAGAAAGAAATAAGGAAAGAAAGAAAGAAAGAAAAAAAGAAAGAAAGAAAGAAAGAAAAAAAAGAAATCAAATATATGCCCTACCTACACCTATTACAGGTGCAAAATGTGCCTCAGAATCTAAAGTGACTGCATTGGTCATTTGGGCCCCAGCCAGGGAAATGTTCCCATTTATTCAATTTGTGTAAGAAAATGTTCTTGAGCCAACTCCTTAAGGCTCTGTCTTGTGTCTTGAGTCGTACAAGAAATAAGCCAATGAGAAGTATGCTGCCACTGCAGAGGCCCCTGTCACTGCAGAGGCCCCTGTTCTGGTGGGAGTGGGCCCAGCAAGAAGGGCAAAAGTTAGGAGAGGTCTCTAAACAAGACCATCTGGATTCAGATGGGTGCTACTGTTGGGGTCACGTGATTGCCGTAGACCCAACTCTCTTCCTCTGCCTTTCCCGGGGGGCCTGTGAGGTTAATCCACTTACACCATCTCTTCTGCAAGCATCAGCCAGTCCAAGGGAATGAAAACTGGTGATTGGTGCTATTTCTATACCCTCCTTCCATAAACAGCTGCTTTTCTTAATTTTAATTGCTGGCGTGTAGAACCGTGAGGTGGGCCCAGGAGAGTGGATTAATTAATCTTTCATTTAACAAACATCTCTCCTGGACTATCCATCTGCTCCCATGACTTTTATTTATATGCTGCTGACTTTTAAACCTATCTCTTTGTTTTGACCTCTCTCCTTAACATGAAATTCACATTTCTAACAAAAGAAAAAAAAAAAAAAGGAGAAAGAAAGAGACAAAGAATGGATATTGCATGTAAATGATTGCTGTTAGCTTACGGAAGTCATTCTGCAGTACATATGCAGTGACCCCATTTCCAGGTGCAGAAGCTGAGTCCATGAGATGGGCTAGATTTGCCTAAAATCTCGATAGAAAATTCATGGCAGTGCCACCACCCTGAGATTCACCTGCGTCAGAAATAAACCAGGTACTCCAAAGGGAAAAAAAAGAAAAAGAAAAAGAAAATTCGTGTCAGAATTGGAACCAGGGCTTCCCCCGCTCAAAGCCGCGGAGAGAGCCTTAAAACCATGGCAGTGGAATCGATGCTTGTCCTCTTGGGCCCTTCTTGTTAGGCACACACAGTCTGCCTTCCCCAAGGGAATGAGCTCTGCTTCATCCTCCTCTTCCCTGCACCTCCCAGCCCAGTGGATGGCACAGACCGGGGGCTCAACAGGGATGGGGGGGGGTTGAATCTGGTGGTTGAAGCTGACTTGTGAAACTCGTGGTCGTAAACAGCATTAAGTGAGGCCCCCTGGCCCCTCCCGTCCTCACCACTCAACTGTGTCTGAAAGGCTTGGCTCAGATCTCACCATTTCTAAGAAGACTTTCCAGATGAATGCAGTCTCTGATATTTGGAGCAATTCCTATCTGCTCCCCTCATTTAGCGCCTTCTCTCTGTACTAACTTATGTGGGGAGGGGGCAGCGTGGCATATGGGTTGCAAGTGTGGGCTGTGGACATGAATCCCATGTTTAAGCCCCAACTCCACCATTTTCTAGTGGCATGATCTCAGGTAGCTCCTCTGAGCCTCAGTTTCCTTATCCGTGAAGTAGGTGGAGTAATAATTCCTCTCTTATAGGCTTGTCGCGAGGATTAATTGGGACAAGTCATGCAGAGTGTTTAGTGCGTTGCCAGGCACTCAGGACATCTTAGCAATTATTGTTACAAGTTTTCACAATGAAATGTTTTGTTTCCTCACCTCTTTGAGGATGGTTACCTCACCTGTGAACCGAAGGAAATAATATGCCATCTTAGGGGATTGTCATGACAACAAAACGAGAGGATACATATGAAAATGCTTTGCGAACCTCTCAGGTTTGGGTGTGAAGTGTGACTGCCCCCAAGATGACACAGCTCGTAGCGAGCGGCGCCCTTGTGGAACCACCACACCCTCCCCCCGGCCCGTAGAGACACACACAGCCACAAACACGCACACGGCGACAGGGCCACCCCCGCCACCAGGGAACCTCTAGGCTGTCTGACCCCTACTGGTGTCCTAGGGAAGTTGTGCCCCTCTCCAGGCCCTCCGAGCAAGTGCTCTTGTGCTGGGCAAGGAGGTGGGTGAGGCCTGGGCCTCACCCTCCAGAGCTTCCACCGTAGCAGGGGAGAGGGGTGAGCAGGCCTTGTTCCACATGGGCCCAGATGACACAGAAATGGAGGCAACAGAAAAACGGGAGGGGAAGTTTGGGAGTGAGGGAGGCAGGGCTGATGTTTGAGCTGGTCTTTGAAGACGGGTAGTGTATTAGCTTGCTTGGGCTGCCATTACACAACACCGCAGACCGGGTGGGGTACACACCCCACAGCGCTGAAGGTTAGAAGTCTGAGATCAAGGTGTTGGCACGGTTGGTTGCTTCCGAGACCTCCCTCTTTGGCTCGCAGATGGCTGCCTTCCCGCTGTGTCCTCACACGGTCGTCCCTCTGTCTGCGTTGCCCGTGCTCTGACGTACTCATCATGACAGGATGCGAGTCATATTGGATTTGGGCCTCTGTGACCCATGTGACCTTGACCTTGTGAATTTGACCTTAATTACCTCTGTAAAGGTCCTGTTCCCAAATACATTCTGAGGTACTACTGTTTAGGACTTCCACATATTAAGTTGGGGCAGGGGAAAATTCAGCCTCTAACAAGTAGGATGTTTTCTCCTTATATTTGTTCGATTACAGAAGTAAAATGTGAAACGTTGAGGAGCACGGGAAGGAAATGAGCCACTCAGAGATGACCGTATCTGTCCAATCTTTTTTCAGAAAGGAAAGAATATGGAGCTTTCAAAATGGGTATATGGCATCTGCTGTTTTTTACCTGCTGTTTTCACTTGACAAATACATCAGGAACTTTCTTCCTTGTAAGTAACTCTCCTTCCACAACATCACTTTAAGTGGCTGTGTATGGGTTCATGATGAGGAAGGATTCACTGTCCTCAGTCAGTAGGTGGTAGGATTTTGATTAGCCAAGATCGGGGTAGAGAAGTAGCTCTTCGGGAGGGAAATATACAAGCTTCGGGAGCACAGTGTTGGTTACACTTCAGCCAAGTGGAACCAGGCAGAAGAGTTCTCAGAATCAGGTCAATTACACTTACACGTATGTGTAATTTTTTTTTTTTGGGGGGTGGGGATGTGACAGTGCTATTTCTTCTGAGAAGTCCTGAGGGGTCCCGAGAATTGAGCCAGCTGTACAATTTATGTCTGACTAATCGGGATCTCAGTGACACCCCGCAGGGCAACTGAAATTCAATATTTGACTCTACAGGGTGAGATGGAACTTAAACATGTACTAGTTTTAATTGAGATGCTGCTTTTTTTTTTTAAATGAGTAGACTTTTCGTGATTGGTGACAACTGTTTTTCCCATCCCGCTTTCCCCTCTTTGTCTCCAACTGTTCATCCCTGATGAGGAGAAGTCTTTGGTAACACAAAGCAAAGTGACAGGGACTTAATGATAAAGATTGGTTTGTCTTGTTTCACACCGAAGACTCTGAAGGATCCTAAAGGGAAGTTTAGGTTGGATTAGGAGGGATTCTTGGGGAGAGAGGAGGCAGGGAGCACATCTCCAGGATGCCCACCCACGGTGGATTTTATTTATCTTTTATTTTTATTTTATTTTATTTTTTAAGATTTTTATTTATTTATTTGACAGAGAGAGACACAGCGAGAGCAGGAACACAGCAGGGGGAGTGGGAGAGGGAGAAGCAGGCTTCCCGCGGAGCAGGGAGCCTGATGCTGGGCTCGATTCCAGGACCCTGGGATCATGACCTGAGCCGAAGGCAGACGCTTAACAACCGAGCCACCCAGGTGCCCCAAACGGTGGATTTTAAACAACCCAACGGGCATTCAATAGAGAGAGAAAATGCTTAGCCCTGTTAATTTCAATAACTCAGCCTTTCAAATTATGTTATAAAGCCCACAGAGTCTTAGGTTTCATTTGTTCCATTTTGCAAGTGGGAGAAGAGGAAATGGGAATGGCTTTGTATGTGATTTGGTAGAGAAACCCACAGAATAGCATCGAAATACAGAGGTGTCAGTTTCTAGATAACAACCCATTTTTAAGGGAGCAAATCCGTCAGAATAACAGGTGTCCTTGGGGGCTTTTTTTTTTTTTTTTTAACAGGACATGGCAACCACTTCTATAGCCTTAGGAATCTTACCAGACCCTTTTAAAAAAGAAAACAAAGATTTATTTATTTATTTTAGAGAGAGAGAGCATGTGTGCACATCCATGCTGGGAGGGGCAGAGAGAGAATCCTCAAGCAGACTTCCCACTGAGCGCGACGCTGGATCCCACCACCCACGGGATCATGACCTGAGCTAAAACCAGGAATCAGACGCTTAACCAACTGAGCCACCCAGGTGCCCCCTTACCAGACCATTTTGTTGAGTGAATGCATCCAGGGACAGATTTATTCTAAGTCCAGCTGAGAACAGTGATGGGTACTCACACGAGTCCACACACTGCCCTGGAGAACAAGATTTATATTCTTGTAAAAATCTTCATCCTAACACCTTATCAGATCTGATTCCTTGAATTGGTTTTCTGATGGAGAGCGGCACCTCTCCCTCCTTAGCTTCGGGGGGAGAGAGGCCATCTTTTGCAGTTCTTTCTTAGGGACTAGGGTCATGGTGATGGCTTGCATTTTGGAGGCAATTTCATCAGTTGGCATTAGAAGGAAAAAAGCAGGCCAGCCGAACTGTTTTACTAGCAGAAATGGGAAAAGAATGAAGAGGATTGACTTGCTAGATTGTTTTTGTTTGCTGACACCGTCCTTTGGATTCCCTTTAATGGCGGAAATTCTGACTTTCTTTAGGTAAGGGGGTTAGGTTTACACCCCTCCCTAGGCTGTGAGTACGAGACGGGTTGTGTAAATGATGGCCACTTTTAGACGCTGTTAGCCCTCGGCTTCAGGGAGCACATAGGAAAAGGGACTCTGGAAGGATGCAGTTCACTTCAAACCTTTAACAAATCCACATCACGAAAACCCAATTAAGATGACTTGTTATAAAAAAGGATTTACCACTTCGCAGGAACTCACCACGTGATTACTTTAAATAGACAGTTGTTCTGCATTTTGTATCTTTTTTTCCCCCCAAAATGAATGATTTTTTTTTTTTTTTTGAGACTGCACTGTGTGCCTAGTTCTGTAGGAAACCCACATAGGCCAGATCTCTAAAGCGAACTATGCCCCCTCATTCTGTGCATGTGAGATTTTTGGGCATCTTTGAGCGCCCACTTCCAGTGCCTAGTGAGATAGTCATGCCACCCAGGAAAGTGGGAAATGCTGCCTAAGAACAGTGCCCACATCCCAGCAGTCATGCGGGGGCTGGCCACCCCTCTCCAGATGCTGGCAAGACAACGTGTGCAAGGGCTCACAGACCCCCTGCCGGAAGCCAGGTAGCCCAGGGAGCAAAGCCGGGATGATGACGCACCAATGGCCCAATGCCGGCAAGGTGCCCAGGCGAGGGAGGTTATCGTGACAGCTCTGCGTCACTCAATTACGAAAGCTGATTCTATTTAATTCACTTTAATTAAAATAGGAGGGCCAGTTTTACCCCAAGGCAGAAGACGCTGTCTGGATGCGGAGCGAGATTTGAGGTCCAGGAAGCAAAGGTGTCGCCTCCCTTGCCTCTGTCCCGGAGGACTGACATGGAACCATTTTACTCTTGTAGTCGCCCTCACGAGTCACTGGACTGTTAACCTGTCTGAAGAACGCAGATTCTCCGGCAAGGAAGCAGGGCATCCCTAGTGCCTCGAAGGGCTAAAGTCTGGGGCCCCTGATGAACCAGGAGAAGGCGTGAAAATGATGAGTGTGTATGTGACACAGAAGACAGAGGTTTTTTGGGTTTTGCTTTTTGTTTTAGAGAGAGAGAGAAGGCACACACATGGGCGGAGGGCAGAGGGAGAGGGAGAGAGAGAATCTCAAGCAGTACCCCCCCGACCCCTGCGCTGTGCGCAGAGCCTGACGCGGGGCTCGATCTCACGACCCTGAGATAATGACCTGAGCCGAAATTGAGAGTCGGCCACTTAACTGACTGAGCCACCCAGGGACCCCCAGAAAACAGAGTTTGTCTCATTCCCCACTGAATAGAAACTCCTGAGGGCAGAAGGTTCTGTGTTTTGTTCATTGATGAATCCCTAGCACCTAGAACCAAGTCTGGTGTGTTGTAGGAGCTCAGTAAATATTTATTCAATGAATGCTTCTGAAATGTTGAATGAGGGAGTCCTTCCAATGAAGGGGCTGCTTCACTGTGAAGCCCTATGGGCACGAAAGGGGTGTAAGGCAGGGTGCCTGTCCTAAGGTCTGGCCATATGCTAGCCCGATAACCAGTTGGCATTCATTCATTCATTCATTCAAGGAACATTTACCCAGCCCCTCTTCTGTAATTTACTACCCAACACGAGCCAGGCTCTGAGGTCACGATGGTGGCTCAGGTTGGGACCACAACCTTCCGTAGGCATTCACCGGGCTGGGCTGGGGCTGAGGGGAGCACTGGGGCAGCTCGTGTCAAGGCCTACAGTCCCTCAAAGGCAGGCTGGGCCCCCTCATTCTGCACTTCTCCACCGCTGAACCCGCTGAACATGACCTTCCCCTCTGGCTAGTCCTTCGTTGTTCTTCCCAGCTTTGCTCACCCCAGGGCCCAGCACCATATGAATGTACAGCACAGATAGGTGCTGCTGTTAATCCCAGCAAATGTAGGAACAGTTCTCAGCGCTTTGTGATGTTACTGCTGCTGGTATAGGAGACGGTGACTCCCACTGAGCTTCTGTTCTTTGGTCTGGCTTTCTTGGGAACTTCTTTTTTTTTTAAGATTTTATTTATTTATTTGACAGAGAGACAGCGAGAGAGGGAACACAAGCAGGGGGGAGTGGGAGAGGGAGAAGCAGGCTTCCCGTGGAGCAGGGAGCCCGATGCGGGGCTCGATCCCAGGACCCCGGGATCATGACCTGAGCCGAAGGCAGACGCTTAATGACTGAGCCACCCAGGCGCCCCTCTTGGGAACTTCTTGTGGGAAGGGGAGCTGGCTGGGCAGGATTGGGCATTCCTGGGTTCTCTGTGTCATTGAAATACCACCTGGCCCCCACGGGGGACCAGTGGGTGGTAGGCTCATGGACTTTAACATAACAGAGACAATGTCTTCCACGGAGCTGCCTGAAGATGGTAACAGTGTGGGGGTCATTGGGAGTTGTCCAGGTCCAGGCTGGAGGGCCTTCTACAGGGCAATATGGTGTGGTACTTTGGACCAGGGGGCATTACAACACACACATTTTTCTGATCTCATGATTCTTTCAGGGTTTGAATTTGGAACGTCAGAACCCAGTCACATGGCTGCCACCAAAAGATACTGTTAAAATGCAACTAGAATTTTGTTTTGGTATTTTTTTACACATCGGCTGCAAATCTTTGCAGGATTTTCCCCTTCCCAAGGTAAAGAGAGAGAAGAGGAAGTGAAAACAGGAGGGGACAATTTTCTTAACAGTGCCTCTTGCCCTGCAGATAACAACCAAAAATCCCCTTGGGTTTGAGCAGAGACTTGTACTTTTTAGTAGCTTGAGCCCATTCACAGACTGCCTCATTTGGTTCTCAGAGTTCCTCTAGGTGGGAGGCGGAATTCTGAGCTGCCCCACTTTTCCTCTCATTTGCAGACAGGATGCACTCTGGGGGCTGGAGGCAAGGGCTGGGCACTGGCTATTCTGGGAAAAGGAGGTAATTCTTCAGAGCTATTCTGGAGAGGCACTGGGGGTGTCGGAGTTTCTTCAGGACAGCTCATCCATACCTGGTGGAGAAAGGTCTGTATAAACAGGGATCCCAGCCGACTGTCCTCTGGGTGGAGCCCTTTGGCCACGGAAGACAGAGGAGCTGTGCTCCCCAGCACCGAGGCATCATCTGCTGATTGCTCCCAGCTCTGGGACTCTCCTGGATGCTGGGGATCCCCCACCCCAAAGCCCGGGGACTTTGAGAGCTCCTAACTGTAGTATCTGCCTCCAAGAGAGGGGTGACTTCCCCAGAGTCTAGTAGGCATGTCTCCAAACTTTCTTGTTGCTTTAGTAAGCTTCATTGACAACCTGGTATATGGAAAGGCCGGTGGGAAGGTGGGCAGAGTATGGAGGCCAGTGGATGAGGCCCTGGTCTCCTGACACAGACAGACATGGACACTAACATGATACGAGGGCTAAATAGAGGAGTTGGGGGAGGGGAGGGAGGCAGCGAGAGGCGACTAAGACAGCCTCGTGTTGGAATCCTGATGCCAAATGCCAGGGCAGAGTCTCCTGGCCCAGTGCCCCCTGCTCTGGGGACCACGTACTCTGCACTGAAGATCAGCAATGCATGATAGGGCAAGTGTGAAGTTCTAAGGTGGCCCGAGTGTTTGCAGTTCGGATGGCTCCATTCCCAGGACCCCTTGGGAAGACTCCATCGTGTGGCTTAGTTGAACTGAGAATAAGGGCCTGGGACATGGAGGACGGACAGGGGACTGGCTGGGGAGGGCACATTATGGCAGCCCTCTCCTGCCTCTTGTGGGTTTTAGCTTGTTTGGGGTTTGGGAGCTCGGTGCTGGAGGAGAGGCTCGGGATCAGGGTTGCTGGGAGGGAACGGTTATTCCTTCCTTTGTTTGACAGATATCAAATGTAGGGCCGCAGGGCATCCCCACTGGACTGCACAACAAAGCACCCAACAGAGAAGCACCAGGATCATTGTGCAGGAGGCCCTTTCCCCCTCCACACCCCAAGGTTTGCTGTCTCCCTCTTCTGATCTCCCCTGGCTCAGGGGACCAAGCAAGTGATCCCTGCTGGAGGCATTCAGTCCATCTCTCTCCTCTGTCTCCAAGATTCCAACTCCTTGAGCCTGAGCCCAGGTTCCCCTCATCTCGGAATATGTTCCATCACCTGGCTGTCTAGTAAGCTGTCAGGAAGTATTGAATGAACACGAGAAAAAGATCATCACTGACTCCCCGGCCTCTGCCCACCATCTTCTTTTCCGGGGAAGAGCCAGCTTGTTTTTGTCTGTGTCTGAGGAAGAGGCTGGGGACAGAGCTGGGAAGAAAATTTCACAGCAAACCCTCCCCCGGATCTGGGAGAGTTGAAATCTTGTCAGGGTCAGGATCCAGGCTCCAGGGTCACCCAGGCAGGGCCACTGGGAATAACAGAGCAGTTTGCTGGGCTGAGACAGGAGGAAGGGGGCAGAAATGTTTACAAACTGGGCCCCGGCATTGCAGGAATTTGCCTGGCCTACGGGCTTGGGCCAGGTCGGTTCTATCCAGGTAGATTCCAGCTTCTTCTTCTTTGCAAATGGATAAAGCTCTGGTAGAGAGCTGACTCAACAATGACTCAAATTTCCTACAAGCTAATACCTAGTTCCTTGTCCACAATCCAGGCCAGGCCTTGGGGGGTGGGGGGAGGCCTTGGGTCCTGGGATAAGCGCCGGGTGGAGAACATAATGGGATGGGACCTCCTGGTTTCCCTGGAGCCTTGAAACTGGCCAAACAAGAAGCATCCTGTTTAAAACTTACATAAACAATCCTGAGCCTTTTCTGAAGTTCCACAGAGAGGGGGCGGGGGTGGGGGGAGAGCCTGGGGTGCGTGTGAGGGGCCGAGGAAGGGAGAGGCCGCTGGGTGGCCGCCTCTTGTTGGCACTGGACCCACCTCTGAGCCCCAGAGCTGGGCACCTGTCCTGGTGGCCTCTGGGCCTCCTTTGTCCTCCGCACACACGCTAGCCCTGGCTGCTGAATCAGCCTCCATGTCTTCATTTTGATGGCAGCTTGGATTTGTTATCCTTCAAAGATCATCTGCTGGAAGGACACCGGCCTCTTGTCACATCTCCCAGCCTGCCTGTGGGCAGCTCTGCAAAGCCGATGTCTTCACCTGGGGCCTGGGCGTTCCAGTGCTAGCTCCGGCAGGGTGGGAAGAGGGACAAAATCATTAAGCCCCGTGGGTTGAAAAGAGAATTAACTCCCCTGTGCAAACGTTTGTTCTCTTCCTGCGCAACTTCAGATGTGTTAATCTAGGACTGTCCTTTGTTTTGGAACAGGTCTTGTTCATAGCAGTCGCGGGGTTTTTTTTTTAGCTTTATTTTTCATTAGTGTGTAGCACATGTGAACTTTATATAAATATAAACTGAGTTTTGAAAGAGAAGAATGAAAGAATCACCCGTAATCTTACCACAAACACACTGGATTCAGTTTCTGTCTGGACCCAGTTTCCCTTCCAGTCTTCGTCCAGATGCATGTTTAATTATATATGATATGATCCCAAGAGACATTTACCTTTTGGAAGAACCTAACCGGAGAGCATATGCATGGTCCAATGGGGCTACATCATCTTTCTCATCATCATGAACTCAAAAAATACCTCTAGTCTCAGAATTTATTTAATCAACCTCCTGTGGTTGGAAATGTGATTGCTTCTTCTTTCATACTCCGAAGCAAGGTGTTCACCTGTCTTTTCCGGGCTCTGTCCATCCCTGGGGGCCAGGCAGAGAAGGTGGTCTAGCTTTGGGAGTCTGGCAAGTTTCAAGCGACCCCAGCTCTCCCTCATGTGCTCCTCGCCCCCGCACCGCCCCAGGTCCTGGGCCTGATTCCTGCCAAGCAGTTCTTGCTGTGCTCAGGTGCCCACACGGAGCTCCTCACTGCTCAGTAGGGTAAAGGGCATTTCCAGGGCACATTTGTGCGAAGTGTTTCATCCATGCGGGCGTTCACCCACTGGACTCTGACCATGTGCATAGACATCTCCTCGACCAGATGAAAGGCACGGGCCAGGTCATACGGATCTTTGTTACTGGTGCCTTGGAGGGTTCTTGGCATATAATAGGTGCTCGGTAGTTGCTGAGGGAATGAAAGTTGAAAGTGATCCACAGCTCACAAGGAAACATGTAAGTCACCAACCCCAGCTCTTTCCCTTGCCTGTTGCAGAATCTGACACATGGCTCTGCTATAGGGCCGAGAGACTTTGACTCAGGGCAAAGGGCTCTTTAGTCAGTAGCTTACTTCCAACCCTGAAGTAGCTCCTGCCCTCTTTCATAGTCTGCTCTCCCTTCCCCATTCCCCGATTTCAACCATCAAGTAATGATGGTTTAATAATGCAAGGTCCCAGGCACCTGGGTGGCTCAGTGGGTGAAGCGTCTGTCTTTGGCTCAGGTCATGATCCCAGAGTTCTGAGATCAAGCCTCGCATTGGGCTCCCTGCTCAGCGGGGAGTCTGCTTCTCCCTCTGCCCCGCATCCCGCATGTGCTCTCTCTTGCTCTCTCTCTCTCAAATAAATAAATAAAATCTTAAAAAAAAATGCAGGGTCCCCACTCCACCCCCTACATCCAGCTTTAGATCCCCTTTTAGTCAATAGAGTGGCCAGCTTGTCTCAGCTTGCCCGGGACTTTCCCAGTTTTAGCACTGAAAGTCCCCACTCAGTCCCAGTGAAACCCGTCAACCTGAGGGTTTTGTCCCAGCTCCCTGCATCCAATTCTTAACAATGTCCTGTAGAGGGCGCTGGAGGCACGGGCCGGGAGACAGGCGCCCAGGTGGACGGAGCATTTGCCTGCCCTCCCAGGTGTGAGGCACCACCATCCGGACACCATCACACTAGGGATTCTGTCTCCGGCCAGAGGGGGGGTCAGAAAATAGCCCATCTCCTCCCCCTCCGGCAGGAAGCTGACACCTGTTGCAGAAGAGGGCGTTACCTCGTCAGACAAGCCTGGTGCTCAGAACCCTCTCGGTTTCTTGGCCGCAAGAAGGCAAATCATGTATAAATATATTGCTCTTTGTCTCGGGCTCTCAGACTACCCACTTGTTCTGGCTGATGGCAGCTCTGACCAGCCTGACAGCAGGATGCTCCAGCTGTGTTGACCTAGAACATCTCGGGCCACAGCTGAACACAGTGGTTTGCTTCTTTCTAAGTGTGTCTGTCAACTACTCACCTGTCCCTGGTTTGTAGACCTACCTTTGGAAGCGGGAAATCATAAAATTTACTTTCACAAGTGGGGGGTCAATAATGGTAAGATAATCTTTTTTTTTTTTAAGATTTTATTTATTTATTCATAAGAGAGAGAGAGAGAGAGGGGCAGGCTCCCCGCCGAGCAGGGAGCCCGATGCGGGACTCGATCCCAGGACCCTGGGATCATGACCCGAGCCGAAGGCAGACGCTTAACCATCTGAGCCACCCAGGCGCCCAATGGTAAGATAATCTTGCTACAAGAGAGGAGACCCGTGCAGATCCTGCTTTGGGCGTTAGTCTGGCTGTAGTCAACAGCGAGTCAGCTATTCTGATAAGCACCTGGGGCTCCACGCATCAGCCCCCTGCTTTCGTGCATGACCCTGACCGCTGAAGCATAGATGTGCTCAACCGGGTTGAGCAGTGTTTAGAAACAGATGCTATTATGTCCACAATAGCCAAACTGTGGAAAGAGCCAAGATGTCCACTGACAGATGAATGGATAAAGAAGATGTGGTCCATGTATACAATGGAATATTATGCAGCCATCAAAAGGAATGAGATCTTGCCATTTGCAACGACGTGGATAGAACTGGAGGGTATTATGCTGAGCGAAATAAGTCAAAGAGAGAAAGACATGTATCATATGACCTCACTGATATGAGGAATTCTTAATCTCAGGAAACAAACTGAGGGTTGCTGGAGTGGGGGGTGGGGTGGGAGGGATGGGGTGACTGGGTGATGGACACTGGGGAGGGTATGTGCTCCGGTAAGCGCTGTGAATTGTGCAAGACTGTTGAATCTCAGATCTGTACCTCTGAAACAAATAATGCAATATATGTTAAGAAAGAAAAAAAGAAGAAGAATGTAGCAGGAGGGGAAGAATGAAGGGGGGGAAATCGGAGGGGGAGAAGAACCATGAGAGACGATGGACTCTGAAAAACAAACTGAGGGTTCTAGAGGGGAGGGGGTTGGGAGGATGGGTTAGCCTGGTGATGGGTATTGAGGAGGGCACGTTCTGCATGGAGCACTGGGTGTTATGCACAAACAATGAATCATGGAACACTATATCTAAAACTAATGATGTAATGTATGGGGATTAACATAACAATAAAAAAATTAAAAAAAAAAGTAAAAAAAAAAAAAAAAGAAACAGATGCTATTGTGGTGGGATCCTTTACCGATTCTTGGATTTTCTCGCTTCTCACTTTGGTGGTAATTACGGTTCAACAGGTATTCTGTGAGAACTGTTTTGTAAGGAGGGCCTGGCTAAAAACACCAACACAATGTTTAAAAACGCAGAGTGGCCATGTCAAGTCATGTCATCAGTGCGGGTATTTCCACTTGCCCAAGTATCTGGGAAATGCCGATTAGGAGACCAGTCTTTGTTAATGCTCTCAAAAGAGAAGGTGATTGTTTTTAAGCCCTCCTCCCTCTTAAAAAAAATCATTTCAAGAACTGGAGGGGTTATGAGAAAGCGGTGGTACTTTTAAAGAGTTGTAAAAGAGAGAAGGCCAGGGCCAGCGGGCAGTCTGTGTTCGTATCTCACCAGTGGAGGTATCCGATCCCCCAGCGCAGGACTCTGGTGGGTCTGGGGCGGGGGGTGGGAGGAGTCCTGTCTCCACCATAAACTGGGTGATCTTGGACAAGTTATTTCACTTCTCCGAACCTCAGTCTGTCCATCTTTAAAGCTGGGGTGATATTCAGAGTATCCCCTTGTCAGGTTGTTGTAAGGGTTCAATGAGATGATGTGTGTGGAGCACGTAGCTCTGAGCGGGGTGACTGGCCGGGATCCAACAACACTTTGTTGAAGAATCTAGTGGCTTCCTTTACCTGCCCTCCAAGCTGACTGCCTACTGCCTCCAACCAATACTGCCTCAGCTAGAACTAGATGGTGGTTGGTTAAGTAAGGCTTTCTTGCGGCGCCTGGGTGGCTCAGTCGTTAAGCGTCTGCCTTCGGCTCAGGTCGTGATCCTGGGGTCCTGGGATCGAGCCCCTGCATCGGGTTCCCTGCTCCACTGGAACCCTGCTTCTCCCTCTCCCACTCCCCCTGCTTGTGTTCCCTCTCTCGCTGTGTCTCTCTCTGCCAAATAAATAAATAAAATCTTAAAAAAAAAAAAAAGTTAGGCTTTCTTTGTATTTCGATATTCTCATTGCGTGGGTTTGGCCGTTTCCCATGCTTTCCCAGGCAGGCGCTCTGTCTTGAACCACCGTCATCGTCCTCACCACCCGCCCCCCCCAACAGCCCCTAATACTTACTGCGTGCGTCCCATGTACCAGGCATCGGGCAAGGTACTTTCATCCGCCTCTCATTTTCTTCTCCCAATCACCCTGGAAAATTGATACTGCAGTAACTTTGTCCCCATTGTGCAGATGGCGTCCCTGGACTTGAACCCAGAACTGCGCTAAAGCCTGTGTTCTTGAGCCCACTCTTCACTGCCTCTTTTCATGTGGCGATCTCACCTTTTACAGGTTGGATTTCACTAGTTTTGTTTTTGGAGAGCCCATCAAACTCTAGGTTCCTGGATACTGGTCACAACCGGTTTTGGGTTTCTGGTGACAACTCAAGGTGCTGTGCCCTGCAGTTTAGGGGAAGGGGATAAGGAGGATTTCATTGCAAGGAAAGTGATCCTGGTCTAAATAAACTGGCATGATGGGAAACATTCAAGAAGGACGTCAAACGTTTGGCAAAGTTTAGTTCCACTAGGCTTGAGCAGGGTTTTTGTTTGTTTGGTTTAAGTAGGCTCGATGCCAGTGTGGAGCTTGATGTGGGGCTTGAACTCACGGCCCTGAGATCAAGCCCTGAGCTGAGATCAAGAGTCGGAGGCTCAACCGACTGAGCCACCCAGGCGCTCCTTGAGCAGGGTTTTGAGTGTCCTGAGGATCTATCTGTTCTCCCCAGAAGCTGTAAAGAACAATTCTAGGTCTGGCTCCTACGGTTGGCTCTTAGATGAGTCACTCAGTTCTCTTCTTTGGGTCCCAGTTTCCCCTTTTGGAAGATGAGGGGATTAAACCAAATTGGTGGTTCTCAAAGCTTTGATGTGCTAGATTTCTAGGCTTCCACTTGGTAGACTCTAATTCAGTAGAGTTGGGTGGGGCCCGGGCAGCCACTCTGGGGAAATTCTGATGCCCGTTAATTTGAGAATCGTCCACCTGGACCATGACTGACATTTGATTTGAAAGCTAATGTCCCAGGATATTGTGGAGTGTTTTTTGAGGAGGGGGAAGACCCATCCAAAGTGCACACACAGGAAGAGGTGGGTAAAGTTTAGAGAGTAAGTAACGGTGCATGACAGCCGTCTGATATTGGTACTTCCTGAAATTTCTGAGACTCAGGTCTCGTAAAACCTTCCCCAAAGCTCACAGACTGACAGGAAACCACAACAGGGGTAAAATGCAAACATAACACACCCTATCAGACATGGGGGCAGTTCTCCATGCAGCATGATAACTTGTATCATTGAAGTTTAGAAGTCATTTGTTTTAAATCTGTGCATTTTTCTTTTTTTGGTGGTATGGAGAACTCTGAAGGAAAGGAGATGTGGATTCAAAAGGGAATAATTTTTACATGTATATCTCCCAGTATAAGAACACTGATCTCCAAGTAGGTTCTTTTGTCTTTAAGTCTTTCAGATTATTGATCCACAGTGATGAAATCCTAGGACACATATGTAATCTCTATATCATCTTAGTACCTTGGGCTATAGACTGAGCCTATTTTTTTTTTCCTCCAAAAAAGTGGTTTGTAAGGGTTAACTTCAGCCCAAGATTATAAATACAGATTATATTGGTAAAGTGATCTACTCTAATATTAACTTTAGGAAATTAGAAATAAGACTCAAAAGTATGAAAAGCACATGGGCATATAGTAAGTGCTCAAAAATGTTGGCTTTCAATATTAGCTGATCACAGGATCAGCTTTCACTAATTTGTCCTTGAGTTACAAACTGCTGTTGACTCAGGGATTGTTTCTAAGAAGACAAGGTTCCTGAACCTCCAGGTAGCAGGAAATAGACTTTTCTTTTATTGCAGCTTTCCCCAAAGACCTTTATCTGGACTACTCTATGGGATCCTTCAGATGAATTTGGGTGATGTGCAGATCTTCTAAATAACGTTTTTTAGAATTGTACTTATTTAAGTATAAATATCACCAGTAAAATATCTGTATTTAAGAGTCTTTTCTTTTTGGGGCACCTGGGTGGCTCAGCGGGTTAAGCATCTGCCTTCAGCTCAGGTCATGATCCCAGGGTCCTGGGATGGAGCCCCGAGTCAGGCTCCCTGCTCAGTGCAGAGCCTGCTTTTCCCTCTCCCTCTGCCCGCCTCCCCCGCCCCCCGCCATGCTCTCTCTATCTCAAATAAATAAATAAAATCTTCCTTAAAAAAAGAGTATTTTCTTTTTATGACAAAAGACCACTGTTTCACATTTATGCTGATATCAAGTTTCCTTTTAAAATGAATGATTCAAGTGGAATAAGTAAGTTGATTTAGAGAAAGCTGTTAAGTAGTAATAATAGTACAGGTGGTACCCAGAAATGGTAGAAATCGTGGCAGTGCATGCAAATGACTGAGTTTTGAGAAGTACTGTGTTAGTGAATTGAACCCACTTGCTCCCCATTTTGCTCCATATGAAACTATTAATCAACACTCACTTTATGGAGTTTGCATCTATACTATAGTTATAAACATTTTGTGCTGGACAGGACCTTAAGGTCATCAAAGAACAACCCTTCTTATTTTAGATTTTTAGATGTTTGAAGGTCTTTCATTTGGGAGAGGATTACATTTATTTTATTTGATTTCAAGGTGTAGAAGCAGGACTAGGGGGTTGATAGGAAGGCAGATTTTAGCTCAATGAGAAATACTTCAACTAAACAAGGAATGAGCTGTCTTCAGAGAGGATGGGCTCCCCAAGACTAGAGGTGTTTATGTTCGCAGTGCGTGATAACCCTAGGGGACATGGGGAAGGGGATGCTCTCTATCCAAGGACCGGATGGGACCTAAGGTCTTTGCCACTCTTGAGTGTCAAGGAATCTGAGGTAGCCTTTCTTTCCTTTCAAATGGCTTATCATAAGAAACCATTATCTTCAATTGTCTCAGTTTTATGGAAAAAGCAATTAAATCATTTGGGAATTTCCCTTCCCCACACAACACTTTTTTGATTAAAAAAATTATGCAGGGGCACCTGGGTGGCTCAGACCCTTAAGCGTCTGCCTTCGGCTCAGGTCATGATCCCGGGGTCCTGGGATCCAGTCCCACATTGGGCTCCCTGCTCAGCGGAGAGCCTGCTTCTCCCTCTCCCTCGGCCTGCTGCTTCCCCTGCTTGTACTTTCTCTCTGTTGAACAAATAATATCTTAAAAAAATAAAATAAAAAAATAAAAAATCATGCAAAAAAATTATAAGAACCTTTTTGGTGCTAAATGAGAAAACATGTGAACATAAGCCCGCTGGTTTAACAATTTCCTGCAATGTATTTTCAAAATCAGGTGGTTAAATACTTGATAGTTTGGGATTTGCATTTTAATCAGGGTTTTGTTTAACAATATGCTGTAATTATTAGAGAGGTATGTAGATCAGTCCGGTAAATCAAAAGTTCCATCACTTTACACTCAGAAAACTGCTATTAAGAGCTTACACTTGGACTCTCAAATGCAGAATTATTAGGTTGAACCAGGTGAACTTGTCATTTTGTAGACAAAAACGTACACTGGCAATTTCATATAGTTCAACCTAATACTAAAGATATTTATGAACAGTTTTATAATTTCCAGTACATTTGGATATCGTTTTCTACTAAACTCAGAATTTGCCTTCGCATACTGATCAAAGAAACATTATCACAGTAAGCCAAATTATAATTCAGCATGATTTCTTCTAAAAAGGCTCCCGAGTTCCTTTTGACTTGTTATTGCACAGCAGATTTTTCATTTGCAAAGACCTTAAGCCCTCTAATGTGCAAACCATTAAGAAGCCAATTGTTCCAGCAAGGTTTGTCCAGCGGTGAGAAACAAGGTAAGACTCCTGCGCACGCTGAAACCAGGTGGGGAGCCCGTGCGTGGTAGTGCTTGGGGGTAGAGATCTATTCATGAAATGAGGATTTAACAAAGCATAATCCCAGCTTCCTTGCCTGTTCACATGAGAAACCAAAGCTTCAATTTAACTGCAAGCAGTGAGTTTCACACTGTCAGCACCAACCGTCTGAAACCCCAAACTGGTATCTAAATGTGAAGGACCAAAACTAAAAAATGTAGAGTGACTTAGTTAAATGTCAGATTCTCTTTTCAAATATACTGAACTGAGTGTTTTATCTTTTCCATAGGACATTCATTCCATGTTAAAAGCTCCTAACTTTCCCTCCAAGTTCTGTTTTTCAGAATAATATTCATGTACTACAGCAGAGCCTTTTAAAAATTCATGCTTGTTGGGCGCCTGGGTGGCTCAGTCGGTTAAGCGACTGCCTTCGGCTCAGGTCATGATCCTGGAGTCCCGGGATCGAGTCCCGCATCGGGCTACCTGCTCGGCAGGGAGTCTGCTTCTCCCTCTGACCCTCCCCTCTCTTGTGCTCTCTCTCTCACTCTCTCTCAAATAAATAAATAAAATCTTAAAAAAAAAAAAAAATAAAAATTCATGCTTGTTGACAGACAGGGAAAGATAGGAAATTTGAAACTCTTTGTGAGAAAACCAGGGGACTGTGGGGGATTCCTCCCCGTTTTTTTGTTAAAAATTCATGAAAATATAAGCCCTTAAATTCTATGCATTCATACTCAAAATAAATGCACTAAAAATCACGGTTTTTGGAGCAGTAAGGGCACTGAGACCAAGCAGTTCCATCTATTTTACAGTTGAAACAGGCTCCGAGTTTAAGTGACTTGCCCAATGCCTACGGGGATATGGAAAGAAAAAAAAAAATCAAAGACCTCAATCATATCCCACATTCTCAAAGAAACTAAGAAACATCTCCAACATTGGTGATTTCTGCAACAGATCACTCTGACACGGGGGAATTTTAATTCAATCTTCCCCGCCCTGCGGTTAAAAGCGGTCAAATCACATCGGATTAAATTCATTCTCCAGCCAATCGCCCTAGCGAGCTGTGGGCAGGCTCAGTAGAGACGTGCTTGTTTTCCAGCGCCCTCTCCAAACTGGCAAAGGCGCCACTTCCGTCATCTTAGGGGCTTCAATACCGTGGTAAGCGACCCGGTTTGCTCTGTACTTTTTCCACACTTGTATTTAACCACTTCTCCGCCCCATTTTGGCAGAGGGAATGCATCAACGAAACTATCCAATTTGTTGGGCAGCTGGTGAAAGTTCTTAGCCCTACAGCGTCCGACACCTAGAAACTGATCTATTTGAACGGTTAGTTCTTCAATTCACAAACAGGAGAAAGATCCCATGTGCTGTTTAGAAAAACAGAGATGGAGGGCTGTTTCCACCCAGTCTCAAGCTTCCTTTCCTCCTCTCATTCTCTGGGGGCCGGACAAGGGCAGTCGGCCATAGTCACCGTATGCTGTCAGCTCAAGTTCAACAGCAGTGAATCATAAAAAAGTCGCTGTAAATTAAGTCATGCCCGTGTGAGGTTTTCTGCGTGTAAGCGGAGGACTTACGTTTATTTACTTACCCACTTTTTCAAAGGTAATTTAAATGTAGAAACATATTTCCTTTTACTTTTGGAGTCAAAGGCCAACCTTTACATGTGACGTGACTATGAGGAAACTGATTTGCACAAACCTCTTGTACAAATGAACTGAATGCTGTAGTTTACAGACGTTGTTGGGTGAGCCAAGGGCCCTGAGGACGCAAGTTTGTAGTGGCTGTGGGGGCCCGCTCCCTGCTGTCACTGCATCACAGTAACAAAAGGATACACTTGCTTCGCATAAAAATAGTGATAAAAACACAGAGACATTTTTTCCACTTATTTATTACATTTGGACCTTTAAGAAACATATACCATCAGATATCCCACTATTCAATAAAAATCTATTCTAGTTTTTGGGAAGCATATGTGTCACAAACTATCTTGCTTCTAGTCTCCAAGATTTTACTAAGAGTTTATCAAAAAGGTAGGCTCTGATCTATGGGATCCTGAGCCTTGAGGTTTTGAGTTTTGATTATTGTAGAACAATTTCACATGGACGAACTGAATTCCCAGCTGTTTTCCTCCTGGAACGGGCTCATCATTTTGAAGTTGTCTAGTCCACTGCAAGAATATTCAATTCCTTAAGCTTTGTGACCTATTCTGTCTTTGGAAAACTTGGTAAAAAAGTAATTTTCTTTTTCTGTACAGTAAGGATGAATTTATCAGAACACACCCAATATGAATTATAACAAAAAGGAGTATACATAACGTGTATGTGCCATGTTCATTTTAATGACTACTTCATAAGCTGGTAACTACTCGAACAAGGGAGACTATTTCTGGATCAATACGATCCAAGCTTAGTTGTAGTCAATCCTTAACACACCTCTTGGTATCCGACACTGATTAAAAATAAAAAAGGGTAAATGAACAAATATATACTCATACATGATTACGTTTTCAAGAAACTACTCTTTGTGGAAGTATACAGGAAAGGGGACTTTCGGGAAGCTGTTGATGGGGACTGGGAGGTTTAAAGCTATGGCTTTGGTAAGCATCCCAGTGAGCTGTAGGAAGGCATTTGGAAGAGTAGATTTGTGCAGCATCAAAGGCTAACTCTCTAACAGAGGTGGGCGTTTTCTCGATTAATTTAAATTCTGAGGCTTTCAGGAGTTGAGGGCTAGAAATAAGACCCAAAGAAAAGAACCATCTTCACAAAGGCTTAAGAAAGGGGACTGTGCCATTTGGCTTGTGATGCTAAATGGTCCAAAAGCCTTTGGTGGTGCGATATGGACAAGAAAAATATTAATACACAAACCACATAACACCATTAAAACTCAAAAAACATCTTTTTTTTTTTTTTCATTTAAAAAAGTATTTAGAACACATAAAACAAGGCAACATTTATTCTTTCTTCTCGTCTTCCGGCGCGGGGTCTGCGGGTGGCTCCTCCACTGTGGCACTGTTGCTCTCTGAGCCGGTGTTACTGTCACTGGTCCCCTCCTCAGCCATACTGTCCACCCCCTCCTGCCCGCTCTCCTTGTCCTCAGGAGTAGATGTGCCTTCTTCACCATTCTGTTGGCTTTCCGTTGCTTCTTCAAGGTGTGTCTCCTCTGTAATCACACACGTGTCACTGTCAGTTCCAAGACACAAGTTGATTCTTCTAATTACGCGGACTGTCTCGAGCTATGCTGTCCCTCACCAGAGCCCACGCGCCGCGTGTGACATTAAGCACCGGGACGAGCCAGCGTGACTGAGGAAATGTTAGCACCTTGGAAACAATTCATGAATTGGTCTGAAGATCTACTTCTTAGCTGTAAATTTACAAAAGCTAAATACAGATCAAGTATTTCTGATGAATATTCAGCTTCTAAATTTAGATGTGCTAACAGGTATAAAACACACACCAGATTTGGAAGACTTAGTATGAAAAAAATGTAAAAAATTAATACTTAAAAATGCTGATTACATGTTGAGATATTGTTTAAGATATACTGGGTTAAATAAATAAATATGTTACTAATACTAATTCATTTGTTCTGCTTTACTTAAAAAATGTTAGAAAATTTACAATTACACAGTGACCTGCATTTTATTTCTACTGGACAATGCTGTTCTGTGCTTTGGATTTAATTAGTGAGAAAGCAGGTATGGAAATGATATAAGGGTGATATTTTAGGTACTTTGTTAAATGTCATGCTGGGTTGTTTTCTGTAAGAAATTAAGAGCATGAGGTTTTTGCTCTAATAGTCTCAATTTTGTTTTTTCCTTCAGCTAAAAGGATAAAATCTGGGTAAAGACCCATAGGCATGCTCTACTCATAAATGAGAGAACAGTGGCAAAGGACAGAGTGTTCTGTCTAGTTGCAAAATGAGCAAAGAATCATACTCCATACCCTAATTCTCAAGCTCCTGCTTTAACCACAAAAATGTACTTATGCTCCAAATTTAAGATAAAAAATATGTTCACACAAAACAGAAAAAGGGTCAGATAACGAAACTTAAAATCTGACTATGTGAAATGCTAATCTGCTGAATTAAATTTTGTAGTAACATCTGGTAAAGCGATCTATATTCCATTAAATGTTTTCCTGATGTCAAATCACAAGTCAGTTGAATGCCAAGTACGACTACTGTCCCTCCCCCTTCCTGCAGTGATGGTCCAGGGAGCCTTTGGCTGTATTTCCTATAACACTTTTAACTTACTCCTGTTTACACAGGGCACTGGGCAGGGTCAAAATAGTGCCAGAAGGTGAGGTGATCTCAAAATTTCAAGTAATCAATTTAATCGGTATTTTATGAAAGTTTTACATGTTACTCTGTGCCTTGAGGAATGCTTTTAATCAGGAAAATCAGTATGCTTGGAAGTAAGAACTTCTCTTGGATGGGGTCAACAAACCTTTTCCGTAAAGACTAGATAGTAAATATTCTGGGTTTTGTGGGCCAGGCGTCTCTGCAATGACTCAACTACACTGTGGGAGCCCCGGAGCCGCCACAGATCATACGTAAACACACAGGTAAGGCTGTGTTCCAACAAAACTTTATTTACGAAAACAGGTGGCAGGACAGGATTTGGCCTGCAGGTTTTACTTGCCCAACCCTGTCCTAGGACACCAAAGATGCGTGATCCTAAAAGCAACAACCACATACTACGTTTTAGCAATAAAGGTCAAAACACTTAGTGCCAATACCACGTCAAAACCAATACTGAGTGATTTTATGTACATTTCCTTATTTGTCCTCCGGAACTCACTCTCAGAGGCCGGTACTAGAGTACCTACAAGTGAGGAAACAGATTAAATAATTTATCCAGTCACATGCTAGCAAGTGGTGAGAAAGAGTATTAGAGCCAGATGTGCCTGACTCCACGGCCAGTATCCTCTACCATTCCTAGCACTATACTTTCTATGCCTAACCTGGAAAATGACATGACTCAATCTGGACAATAACCAAGACCTCAAATAGCCACACTAAGGACCAATGCCCCACTGCTGTTTTGTAGGGACATCAACATGTTATGTGCATCTACTACAGAGGTTAGGATTTGGGAGGAAATGTGCAGATCACACAGAGACTCGCCCCTGACACTGACTTTGTGGTCAATGGGCAGGTTACCTGTCTCCATCGGGATGCTCTCGTCATCCTTCTTCTCCTCGCTCTTACTAGCAGCTTGCTCTTCCTCAGGAACCATGCTGCTCTGACTGCGTTCAGCTTGCTCTGCTGCTTCTTTCTCTCTTTCCTCCTGCCGTTTTCGAGCCTGTTCCTCTGCCTGTGCAATTTCAGCGGCAATTTTTTCCATGTCCACTTCGACTTTCAAACCGCACAACTAGTAGTCAGAAAGGAAGGAGACTCTCTTAGTAACGTTCTTTTCCTATGATCTCTGAACCAGAGAAATTATTTCAAAAGTGGGTTTTCTTGGCTATGAACTATATACATATATGTGGGAGGGAAAAAACAACGTGGTTCTAGGTCTTCTCTGAAACTCTTGTGTCTACGGGAAAAGCCAGTTGCTCTGGTAGCCCCGTAACAGCAAGCGCTGCGGAATGGGTGGTGAGGCGATGCTGAAAGCACTGGGTTTATACAGAAGGCTTCCAGGGCCTATTTCAAGCTACCAAACACAAGATTTACTTGTTTTAATACAAAGTGTATACTATAAGCTACATTTAATGAATAAATCTAAAAAAAATGGAAACAACTCATGACTGCATGAGTTTAAAACACCCGGGGATTCTAGGGTCTACAGGCCTAGTACATGTGTGGAGACTACCGGGTATCTTTTTTTTTTTTTTTTTTTTAAGATTCAATTTATTTATTTGACAGAGAGACAGCGAGAGAGGGAACGCAAGCAGGGGGAGTGGGAGAGGGAGAAGCAGGCTTCCCGCTGAGCAGGGAGCCTGATGCGGGGCCCGATCCCAGGACCCTGGGATCATGACCCGAGCCGAAGGCAGACGCTTAATGACTCAGCCACCCAGGCGCCCCACTATATGATATCTTAAACCTATTGAAATTTTGCCAGAAAATGGAAATAATTTCATAAAGCAAAGACCTTACCATTAGAGCAAAGTTCACCCTGTTTCAAAGTGAACAACATTCAATAAAAACACTATTTTGGAGAAAGGAATGAGAAAAAAGTAACAGTCATGGTGATAAAAAGTACAGTGAACACATTAAATTGATACCCTTTTAAGTTCATTGTTAAATGAATCTGTGCTTTCCAGGAATTTCCTCTTCTTTTCCTGGTGTCGCTCCTCTATTTGAAGAAGTTCAGCTTCTAGTTTTCGCTGAAAGACATATGATCAGGCTTTAGTATTACCGAATTATTTTCTTGAAAGCAAATGTCAAACAGAAAGTATGTCTCATTTTTTAATGGTCCATGCTTTCTCACAGCATGACAAAGGTTCTGAATATTTAAATTAAATCATTTATTGCACAATGTGTCTAGCTAAGATTTTAAAAACATAAAATGCAGCATAGAGGAGTAACTACAATTAACAACTGTATGTTAAAGAATACTGTTTCAGGCCTGAGCAATTTCTTCAGAAAAAAATATTTAGTTAAGCAGTAAAGGTTGAGAAGAGGTCTTAAAATTCTTAATGCACAAACTTTACATCACAAGAATCTGTATTACAGTTTTAATGACAAACTTATTAAATCTCTGGGAAACCTCCACTTCTTCAAGCCTCTTCCCTGAATCAGGAACAGGTTAGACTGAACACAGAAATATTTAGCTTGAACACTGATGCATGGTAGAGAATCATGCCACTGGGGCTCCGTGACATAGGCCTAATTTATTATAACAAATGCTTTGTGACTTTACCTGATGAACCATTAAGGACTGGACCTGTCGTTTGAGGACCTGCATTCTAGCTGTTGTGACAACTGAACGGACGTCTGGCACCACACTCTCACTAAGGATTTCACTGATGAGGCGGTGGTTTCTCTGGAAACGGGCGGTGGCTGTATGCTTCATTGAGAAGCCATCATCATAATCTGGAATAAACAAGATGTCTGGAAATGAAGTCACCAGTAACCATAAACAGGAGAGACTAACAATATTAACACCTAAACACCAAGGAGCCGTGGCCCTCACTGGTCTAACAAGGGGGCCCTTTCCAGCGAGGAGTCTGCTTCTCCCTCTGTCCCCCCCCCCATGCTCTCTCTCTCTAATAAATAAATAAATAAAATCTTTAAAACAAAAACAAACCCAAGAGGGTCTTAAGGGCATCATGGGAGCACTGGGGCAGTTGCTTGATAAAAACCACGGGGAGGACATAATGTGTTCATTGGCGAGGGTAGTGGTTATTCTCATGAAATCTTTAAGTGATGATATATGTCTGAGACGGACTTGGCTGAAACACAAATGAGATAAAACCATGTGTCTTCTGGTCTGGAAATCCATCAACGGGAAAGCTGCATGTTACAGCAAGACTGCAATGCTGCTGGACGGTTCACTCTCTTGGTAGTAATTTAAGGCATTTATACCTGATGACAACATAGGAATTGGGCAGTGTCTTTGTCACTGTATTACTTTAATACCAAAGTAATGAAAATGCCGACTACAGAGAAAACATCATCTCTAGCAATACTGTGTCCCAGACCACCATATACATTTTATTTGATTAAAAAAAACCATTAAAGCCCTAAGCTAGTTTTATAGGAAAAGAATGTATACCAAATTTTACTTTTAATTTTTGTCAATCTATACACGTACATAGTTGTCAGTGTGTAAAGATATTATGTTGTTTTCATTCACTCAAGTTCATACACATATAGCATGGATCTGGTTTAAATATTTTTTTTGAATAGCTATGCAACAGTGTTTCCTTAATCTCCACCTTTGCTCTATTACCTCCACAGTTTCGGACCTGCTAACAATCCATACTATCATTTATTTAATATAGTTACTTAAATTAACTCACTTAAAAAAAAAAAAAAGCTTCCCCTTAAGCAATACACATTAAAATAAAAGTTCCTGAGTGGCTCAGGAACTGGGTGGCTCAGTTGGTTAAGCATCTGCCTTCGGCTCGGGTCAAGATCCCGGGGTCCTGGGATCAATTCCCACATTGGGCTCCTTGCTCAGTGGGGGGGTCTGCTTCTCCCTCTCCCTCTGCTCCTCCCCCCCCATTGGTGTTGTCTCTCGCTCTCTCTCTCAAATAAATAAAAAATCTTAAAAAAATAAAAATAAAAGTTCCTCTCCGAACCACCTAATCATCTTAGTGTCCCACCAGACGTGGAGGGACCACACTTTAGGAAACTTTGCCAGAGGCCCAAATTGTACTGCTATGTCCCGGTTTAGCACCTCCCTTATTATTTGGTAATTAAGTAGTTCCCAAAATGCTCATCATCAAAAACACCACAGCTACAAACTGTTGTGCAAATTATTTTTTGTCTCCTTTCAAGTAATTTCTTTAGGACATACACTTCTGAAATTAAAATTACTGGAATATAGGATACCATTAAAAAAAAATTCTGCGACCTTCCTATTTCTTTAAGGAAGTTTTTCATATTCACACTTGAGATTATACATGGTATATTCATGTTACCTCTATCTAAACTATATATACTTTTTTGTTTTTTGCTTTCTTCTTTCATTTATATGGCTCCAGTGTTGATCACTGGTAGGGGAAATCAAGTCTTGGCAATCTGGGCTTGTCTTCCCTTACACTTAAGAGTTGTCTGACTTTTTGGGGGTGGGCTTATATTTTCTAGTTATTTTCTAATTCACCAGTTCTTTACCTCATTCTCTAAAATGCCATTTAAAAAACCCTTCACTGTCTTGTGTGGAAACTGCATATGCCTTCTCTAGAATAGCAGCTGGTAGCTAGCTACTGCGCTCACAGGGGGCTGCCCTTCTCTTGGACTGATGCTCATCCCCACCTCGCTAATTTTCCTCTTTCTACTCAGTTCTGGGGCATAAAGTCCAGAAGTCACTCTTATCCTGGCATCTTCATTTTCACCTGTCCTTTCTTACTAGCAGCTTTAAGTTCCTATCTTAAACTTAAACGATGTAATGGGCCGAAGTCTGAGGAACAGAGAAGAGGATCTTCTTTTGAAGACTGTTGCTGAGTGAATCTCTAAAGTCCTGCTCAATGTTCACAATGTCACCTTTCACCTAAAGAAAACTTTAATTGCTTCTACTTGTGGCTTCCATGTTGCTAGTCTTTGTTTATACTGATCCCTCATCCTTCCAATTATTTGTAGATTGGATCTTCTTCTATTTGTTAGTTCTATATGTTTTTCTTGCATTAATCATCCAATTTGAGTAATTTTGGTCTGTGTCTGCTAGCGTGTCCTTAGCACTGCTGATTCTGTTTAACACTTGGTATGGTTTCTATTCCATATTCTATTCTGTTATTTACATTATTCCATTCTATATTTATGAGAATATTTGTCAATATCCCAGTCCATTCTTTTTAAAAGCATTTTTTTGCCTCTCCTTTTGGATGTATGTTTATTCATGTTTTTAGGTGGCATTATTGCTTCCTCTCTCCATTAAAGTTCTTACAAGCCTCCTCTTTGTTACCCCTACTCTGAAATGGGATCTTTAATTATTTTCTTGATGTTTTTGTTGCTTGTAGCTAGAGCTTCTAGCCTTTTCCACATCACAGCAGCACATGAGAAAATGTTACCTGTAAAGCAGGCGTGGTTCATGGAGGAGTATGCTCCCCGATGCAGGGGGCTAGCTCTGAGGTTCCTTGCAACTTCAGACCCTGCCTGGCTCTAGAGACCAGGCGTGTAATCTGCGTACCTGCAAACTAGTCGTGGATGCCAATCAGGAACCTCCCCTATTTGTATGTATGTATAAAGTGTGTATGTGTGCATCCTCATGTGTTATCATGAGCTACGTTGGATTTCTGAATTAACTGGAAAACAATTCCATAATGCTTCTACCCACTCATTAACTTTCTCCCTTAAGAGCCTTTAATTCAGCAAGTTTAAGGAACCAATAGGAAAACAGGATGTAACTAGAAGGCATTTAGATTTTAAAAGTAGTTGAGGCAAAATTCTGATTGTGACTCAAAAACCTTTCCTGCATTCTGAGTATAAAGATTCTCATAAACAATAGTTTTTGCTATCTTCTGCACTAACAAGGATATATCGTTTTATATGGGAAATTCATATACAGATCTTAAGATAATTAATCAAAATATTAAAATGGCACTTAAATATGTTTTGTTTTCCATTTAGGATAGGAAATAAACTTAAAAGACTGATCGTACTTTAGTTCTCAGAGAACGCATTAAACAAAACCCCATTTTTTTTTTTTTTTTTTTTTTTTACCGTCTGGATCTTCAGCAGGCTGAATGCTCATGTACGGTTCTCCTTTCTCCATGCGAGACTGTCTCTGTCGACTTTCTTCCTCTAAAGCAGCTTCTGCACGACTTTTTGCATTTATGTAAGCAAGGTATGCAGGGGAATTATGATAGGCCTTCATAGATTCATTGTACTCTATCTGAAATTCAAATGTTTTTCAGTTTTATAATTAACATATTGCAGGTTATACAAATACCTTTATCTCCTTTGAATATCAAAACATATAATTATCTTCTTTCTACAGACAAGGAATCTGAAGTGTAGAGAAGTTAAGTGACTTGAGCCAGCACACAGAGACAGTACAGCCTCAGCTGATGAGATCTTTTGTTTCTTTTATAAAAAACAAGCAAATGTTTATGCATTTTATATTGTCTCCATCCCACTGTGGTCCCCATTCTACCTTTTCTGCTTCGTATTCGTTTAAATATTCTTGTTTTTCTTCATCAGTGAGATCTCGCCACATGCCACCAATAATCTTGCCAATCTCCCACAACTTTAGGTCAGGGTTGGAAGCTTTTACTTGGTCCCAGACCTTAAAAACGAAACATGAAAATTTCAGTATGGATGCCTAAAAATATAGACCTTTAAAAATACTTTTTAATATACACATTTTTAAACATAAACAAAAGCAGAAGGAATAGTATCAAATCCCTATGTTCTCATCAGCCCACTGCAACAATTATCAATAGCTGGCCAATCTCATTTCCTCTGCTGATTAATCCATGGCAGATCTCAAGACATCTCCAATCAGTGTTGACAGTTAAGATGAGCTAACCCAATAACACAGTCTCTGTCTCTCTAAAAGTTCAGAGAATTTAGAAGGAAAGTGGTTAATCTGCATAACACAACAGACCATATCATCAAATACATGTATAGTAATTGTGACCCAAAATTTCTAAATAGTGGTGAAAATAGCTAAATGCTCTTGCTATTAATAAAGATACTGGCTCTATTTGTTACTTTAAGAGAACATAGGTTCATCACTAAACCAAACCACGAGGGAAAATTTAAGAAGTGTAAAGAAAATGAAAATTACCATAAGCTTACTGTGTAGAGATAACCACTGCCTTCTAGGCCTTTTTTTTTCTTCAGACTAACATACTGTTGCTATCGTTTTTATAAAAAATAAGATACTAATACATGTAGTCCTATGTGCCTTTTCTCACTTCACATTTTTCTCGTGTCACTGAATTTCTCCAAAGGGCTATGTATCACTGTCTTATGGATTTAAACCATTTATTTAATCATGTTCCTCTTGCTGGATTTTAGTTCCAGAATTCTGAAATCAGAACTGAGTTCTTTAAAAACCGCAATTCCTTATCCTTTGCTCTGACTATGCACAGAAGTGCTGGCTAAGCCATTATGAAATCTGACGTAGAGCAAGCAGCCAAGAGAGCAGTCCTTACTCCCTCCGGCCCCTGGCACCTACCTTTCTGCTGTACCTCATGTAGGGCATCAGCGGCTTATCTGGTGGCTTTGGGGGTTTTGGAATCGTAATACCAGAGGATGCCTACAAAAGAGTTAAATACATTCATTATTCAATTGCAAGTAGTTCACCAGCAAAATGAAAAGAGAGTCCCTTAAAAAATTCTAATGCGCCTTTCTTCTACTCGTCCATGGATACAAGATTCTTATATTTTCTCCACTGAAAATAGCTATCACTGCAAATTCAGAAACGTTCACATCAAAAGAAAATAAAGAAAATGACTTTAGGCACATAATCTTAAAATATTTTACTTAGCAGTTTTTTGATACTGCTTTGACAACCTGGCTGTAAGAACAAATAAAGTATTATGTAATAATCCATACATCGAAAATATATGGTTACATATCACATGTCTCACGTTTAGGACATAACCTAGCCCCCTTTTATTGTGCTTAATTTACCATTACACATACAGTCAACACTTGATTATCTGCCCGAGTTCGGGCTCCTTCAGCACTTACCACTCTCACACTGTCTGCGAGGGACCTTGTATCTACTTGCACTATTTCAGGAACGCACTGCGCCCCTACATAAACAACATCCCTACAAAAACTACCTTCTAGGTTCAAAACAGAAAACAAAAATCCTTATTACCTTTATCAGGACTAGAGATTTTATTTTTCTTAAGGCTCTAGGTCCGTATCTAGCGGCTTTCTATAAAGGAGATCAAAAAGTATAAACTAAAGTCATGCCTTTTTTGTCCTTAGTCCTAATAATAATGTAGGAGTGAACAAGTTTACCAAGGACAGAGAAATGGCAGACACAGGGCCCAGTTAGATTATTTTTGAGGCCTTATATTGATTAAAAATTTCTGGTTTTGTGCGGAGAAAGAAAAATGAAAACAAAAGGAGGGAAGACTAAAAGTATTTTTTAAAAAGGTTAAAAAAAAAGTGGGATAGAGAGGGAAAAAAGGCAAAGAAAAAGATGAGAGACTGGTTCTTTCTATCGGCTAATATCTAGATAAGAGATACCAGATAGTGTCTAGTGGGCACCCCGGATAACTCCAATCCATGAGCGCCTACTTCTGAGCTTAGTTTCATCTGAACATATATGACTACATTTGATCAAGGACCCAGAATAAATTAATCATGGCTGAGTCACATTTATTTCCCCCCAATTTCTAGGAGACAATGGATATTGGTTCTTCTTGCCAGGCTAGGGGGAAGAAGTGCTGGCTTCACTCTATCAAAAGACAGGGACTGGCAAATCCTTATAAGGAGACTAAGAGATATTTTGTTCCCTTGCCCTTCAGTTGCTGCTGTGATAAAACCCTGGACAAACGCCTCCTTTCTGGGTTGGGACACCAATTATAACCTTATTTTTTATCCAAGGGCTCAGAGATTAGTGTGTCTGTCCCATTCCACTGCTTTCAAACAATGCTTCCTCCTCCTATGACGAGGGTCCTCCTCCATCCCTATGTACTTTCAGTAACACTGCTTCTTCATACATGAAATTGTTAGAAAGCGTATCACCTTTGAAACAGTATTTCCGCTCTTCTTTCCACTCCTCCCATACATTCATACCATACCTCATGCTGGTGCCCATGCAGACAGACCCTGTTTTGTTTTTTTTAGCCAGCACTGGGCAACGGAGTGAGACAAGCCACAAGGGACACTGTCAACAGCAATGGTATGAACAGCCAATGAGAGAAGATCTGTCTCAAGGTCCGCAGCTCCTTCAAGGAGGGTTAAGCTTACATCATCGTTCACAGCAAGATACACAAAGGCCTGGTTTTTCATATGTAAAGTTATTAGAAAGCATTTCCAACTTATATGCAACACAAACCTTCAGAATTCCATGAAGTGGGTTACAAATAAGTTGGAATTGTGCCAATAATTGAAGTTGGTCAATTACAATCACCACTAACAAATTTTCTTTAAAGAGATAAAGAACTCTAAAATGTCTATGTTTAAATATATTGAATTAAAACACTTTATTTTATTTATTTATTTATTTTTAAAGATTTTATTTATTTATCTGACAGAAAGAGAGACAGGGAGAACAGGAACACAAGCAGGGGGAGTGGGAGAGGGAGAAGCAGGCTTCCCGTTGAGCAGGGAGCCTGATGTGGGGCTCGATCCCAGGACCCTGGGATCATGACCTGAGCCGAAGGCAGACGCTTAACGACTGAGCCACCCAGGCGCCCCTGAATTAAAACACTTTAAAAACAAATCATAGTAATATATGCTGACTACTTTTCAAAGAACCACATTTGATAACATTAATGGATTTGCTTATTCCTCCTTCTTTCTTCCAAAGGAAAGTACCCAAATTGTCTACATATTGAGGCTATATTTTCATTATTTGAATGAAACGAGGCTATATTTCATTGACTAGTCAATTTATAAATACAAACAAAATAAAACCCAAAACAATAACCACAAAGTTAAATTCTAGCTGGTTTTCAGGACACTAAAGATTTATAATCACTAAACATCCCCAATTTATTTACCATCTCAGCAGACATCTTTCTACAATGTCTTAAACATTACTCCTTACAAAAAAAAAAAAAAAAAAAAAAGGCTGTTTGCACTGAAAACAATTTAACCTTATTTTGATAAGAGTCCATCAGAAACAACCCCTGCTTCCTCTACTCCTCTGGCTTGAGGAATGAGAGCTGCTGGTCCCTTTACTAAATGGCCCAGTGGTTATGCCTTTGGAGGGAATGTTCCCTTTCTTAGCAGTTTCTTTCCTTGTTTCTATCAGGAAAGCTACCGCTAGCAGCAATTGTCCCTCTTTATAATTTTCTGCTTCTAACTGGCAATGAGTTGGAGGGAACGTAAGTAACTATGCTTAGCTAAGTTAAAACTGTGCTTATACAAGAGTAATTCCTGGGAATCACCTATGAATAAAGATCATGATTTTGTGAAATTTATTTTGGCCACTCAAAAGATACTGTTCTTGTTTCTTCTAATTTTCTGCTTTCTCTGGTAGAGTTTTCTTCTAGAATGGAATTTCCATTACAGCACAGAAATAAGCCATTTTTAACGTTTTGTCTCAAACTCTTTTCACACCTGTACTTAAGAAAATGTTAACCGCCATCGGAAAGGACTGACTAGGAATGAATTCCATCTCATAGCTATCGCAGGCACTCCAAAAGATTTCGCCACGCTGTATAAAGTCTCAAAACTATTCAAGTGTACTGGAGTCATGAGGGAAACCAGATGTTCTATAGAGCCTACTGGAAGCTACTTGATAGGGTGTCACAGACCCACTCTTTCAAATCACTGACTTAAGGCTATTTATAAACCATAATACGAAATAGGAGCCAAAAGGAAAAAAAAAGGTAACACATCATTGGGGTCATCTTAAAATAAAACACTTTTATAATGGTCAAAATCATATCCATTAAGTCCTAACAAAGCTCAAGTTAGATATATAAAAAAAAGTTGTGTAAAACTTTAGGGCATAACTAATTTTCTTAAGACAGCAAATTCAGTGACCTAAAAGTTGAAGGAGCTGGGATTAAGAGGCTAAAAGCCTTCAGTTTCTAGGCCCCTTCAGGTTAAGTCTAGACAGCAGTTTGATTACACCTCAATCTGGGGCTGAGAGGACAATAATACCAAGAAAACCACCACAAAGAACCAAAACACCAAATTTTCCATGCCCAACAACCCTCCTGTACTAATCTACCCCGAAGCTAGTGCCCACTCCAAATGCTGGGTTCGAACATTCCCAGGAGAGAATGAGGACAAAAAGATAATTGACTCTGGCCCTGAGACAGTGGGTGACCTTTCCTTTTCCTATTGAATGATTTCTCTCTATTAACAGAGAATTCCCACAGATACATCCAAGTTAGGAACAAAATGCTTATACAAACTGAAATACAAATGATTCTAATAATACAGTTATCACCATTTCCATTCCATTAATGTAGATAATCAAGAGCTGACTGTATAGAGCTATTAAAATATAATCATTCTCTTGTTCACTCCTCATGAATAATTTTCTGCATTAACATGAATGATCCAAAATTGATTCTGCTCCTTGTTTAAATTAAAATATTCTTTATCATTGGATAACCTTGCCACCCATTATACTTGTGAAACACATTTAGGCCAGGGAAAAACACGTACCGATGTACATAAAAATTGTATGCATTGTGAAATGCATACATACACACACTTTGTCAAAATTCTTTTCAGATACCATGAAATATGCATGGCACATAAAACTTGATATGCTTATGAAATACAAATTATGCAGAAACAATGAAAAATTTAGACAAACAAAACCTATCAAGCTAAGCAGTATGCTTACCAAGATAGACATATAGTTTGATAGTTACAAGCTTTTTGCTCTAGCTTGACTACAGGGTGAGAGGGCTCTTTTGAAGTCACATTAATTATTTATGAATTATTTATGAATATAGCAAACAAAAACCAAGTATTAAAAAGTTTACAGCCATTCTGGGTTGTATAAATTCTCACCAATGCCACATTCCAATGTATGTTAGGTATTTGGCTTTTGGATTTATTTTTATTTATTTCTGGTAAATCATTTTTACATTTATTTCTTTGCTACTTACGCTTCCTTGAATACACTTTAAGATGATTCTAAAATAAAATCTGAAGTATATCACCCAATTTTGGGTATCTTAGGTTGATCATTTAAATGAAACATCCTCAGTTTCAGAAATCATACCCCTTGTCTATAGATTATAAATGCACTTTTAGTTGTAGGTATCTAGTTTGGCATGTCAAATTAATTTCATTGAACTTGCATTCTGCAATTCTTTGAAGTTACATTAAACCTTTTTTCTTTTTAACTGGAGAGAAATGAATCTCAGAAAGTCAACTATTAAATCCAAAAGACAAATAATTATGTGTAGCAGTTCAAACTGGTAGGCCAGCCGAAAAAAGCCCAGGTCCGTAAGCCGGGCTTTTATTAAGAAACTGAGTTCTTGAGCCTGATGCCAATTACCTTAAATGAAAGATACTCTTTATCTCAAAAAGGGTATTTTAACCATAAGAAATTCTAGGTTTATCTACATATAGTATAAGCAGTAAGTGCCCAGGGCTTTAGCTCTACCAACCACCAAACAGAATGGATTCTTCTTTTCTTCTACATACATATCCAGATCTCACTCTTTTTTTTTTCCAGTGTAAGATCGTACAACGAATGTTTAAAATAGTCAAAAAGCCAGGTTAAAAAAATTTTTTTTTAAATGGCTGTGCTGATGATTCAAAAGGACCTAACTCTGGAGGCATTTCTGGTCAAATCCAGTTGTTTGCCGGATGCTGTAATAGTTGATTCTCCTACCGTGACCCGGCTGTTGGTGCCCGGGTTCCCTCCCAGCCTGTAGTTGTTGTAGGCGAGATGACTGTATGGATTGTATCCCACAAACCCTGGTGTGCTGGGCATTTGCTGATGGAAACAAATGAGACAAAAACACGAATGAGAAATGAGCTCAAACGAGGAAAACACAGAAATGAAAAATGATCTGCATATGGCATGCAAAAGCAACCTGAATTTAAACAAGCAATGATGTGTTGTAATTGTTCTTTTTCTTTCATTGAGAAACCAGTCTGCAAGTGGTTTGTTTTTTTTTTTTTTTCTTTCTTCCCTTTCTTTCTCTTTGCAGGGGGCCAGGCGTGTTTGTTGTCAGTGTGAGTGTCTGTGCTTGTTTTTTCAGAATAAGCAATGCACTGAGTGTCTCAAACACTCTGGATTACTTTATGGTCAATAATATGATATAACAACTTAGCAATAGATGTCTGAGATAGGAAGGCCTGAAATGTGATAAACTAGAAGTCTGAAACACTTTACATGCAAAACAAAACGTGATTTACTTGACAGTTATGTAGATGCCGCCAATGTATTTATCTATTAAAAACAAAAACAAGAAATGGACCGTTTTCAGAGACAATTTTAAATCATTCTATATAATGTGAGAAATGAAAAGATCCTCAAATCAGGAAGCCAGAGTTGTCAGTAGAAAAGAACATATGTGGGATTCAATGGGTGTCACATACATGATTTCAAAACAAAGACTTGTAAGAAATGCATGGATTTCATTTGGGGGTGCTATCTGATCTTTTAAACCCAGTCACTCTTTTTTTTAGGCTTTCTCTTCCATCTCTTCTTTGATCCATCGTCCATAGGTCAATCATGAACACTTTCTGCATTTAGTTTTAATGTGAACTACTTTTCTAGTTGACAGATTTGAACTTTCTTTTTCCATCTAGTTTCTTGATAGCTCTGACCCTTTCAAAACACAACTGCTCATTGCAGCAATGGAATTTTTGGGTTTCGTGAATTATGTGTTGATGTAATCACAAATGGGCTCTTATATAGCAGTGCCCTCAGGGTTAATACAATGACATCCAATGTTCATGAGAATCAAGGTATAATGCATAAAAAGGATGTAGCAAAGAGAAACCAAAAGTAGGGTATTTTACCTAATGAAACTCAATCAAAACAACTAATTTAATTTTAACATGCAATTAACAGTATTAGTCCTCAATTGTAGAATGTAAAATATACTTAACACATCCCAACCAAGCTGTGGCTGTTATAAACACAATTTTCTAAAACATGCCGCTGCACATATCCTTAGTGTCCAAAAGAAAGATATTCAAGCAGATATTACATTTGAAACTCTTTAGGAGAAGAGAATTGATCAATTCTAGTCTGTATAGTTATAAAAGACGCAAATTAGGCATATTTAAGTAGGCAAAACACAGATGAAGTATCAAAGGCACAAGAGAAGTGTGTATTACTTGGAGTGGTACATCTGGGTGGTGGTGGTGGTGGTGGTGGTGGTGGTGGTGGTGGTGGTGGTGGTGATGGTAGAAGTAATGGAAAAAAAAAAAAAAAGGAAGGAGGATAATTCATTTAATATCCATTCTGTTGGCTGTCCTAATCCCTAGTCTTCTGTATTTTATGTGTCAATGTGAAATTACAATAGTACAGAAATAGGATTAAAGAAAGGCCAAAAAAAAAAAAAAAAATCCCTCTCTAGATCTGAGAAGTCATAAGGGGGACACTTGGTTTTTGAGCTATTTTTATTATCCCCAAAAATCAAGTCTGTCTTCGAGAGATTATACACTGTCAGAGGCAGTATGTACGTCAAAATGACATCTTCAAAGGTTGCATAAAGGATGAGCATCACTGTTCAGCATTATGAGGCAATAATGTAAGAAAATTAAGGGAATAAAAAAAAAATCAAAACTAAAACATTACAATTGTACCATTTCCAAAACTGAAGTACATGGTTAGCTCTCTGAGGTCAGGAATCTCAACTGTTCAATTCCACCTGTATAACCACTAGCAGAGTGCCAAGGAGATGGTCGTAAGAGATGTTCTTTGATTTAAGAAAGAAAACAAACCAAACACAGGACTTTAAGATCTACGGGAAGTAACTTTGAAAACTGTATATTACATAAATTGAAATGAGAACATGAGATACAGTATCTCTTCTAAGAAGTATCTTACTAAGGAGAAACCAACTGTTGATAAACAGAACTAAAACATACATCTGAGGGTTAGTAAGTAAGAGCAGTCATCTAGTGGAGAAAAAAATTACACAAGGACCTAATTAGTAGGCTAGCCTGCAATTTCGGGGATAAGGGGTCAGGAAGGAGGGCTAACAGCTGTTAAAGAACTGCTTTTGTAAGCTATGGTCAATGTTAACAGTGTTTTTTTTTTTTAAGACAAAAAAACAACAAAACAACAAGGAATCCGTTTCAGTAAGGCCTGAACAGTTCCTGTTATATCTGTTTTGTGGATTGGACGATTATTTTACATGCTGTCCAAGCTGGGCCAGAACTTGCTGGGTGGAAAACCTGGTTCACAAGTATTATTTAGAAACTTGGAAACATATTCAATAGGCAGGATCTGACCCACAGATAATGAAATCCTTACTTAAACAGCTTGAAAAATAAAAATTTACGAGTGTTATTATAGAACTGGAAGCTTTATTGTTTGATTTAGTATGAAAGTTATATATAAACAAGGACAGAAAAGTGTAACCAGTTGAAGGTTAGGTTTAAAAATAATAACATGCCAGAATGAGCATTCACTCAATATCAACTTTTAAGACTGGATAGAGATTATCTAGAAAGAGGTGTTAAACTTATCATTTATTTCCCATTAAAAAAAAGAACTGAGCATAGGAGGTTGGAATTTCAGCAATATGTTTCTTTAAATGTTGGGGGTGGTTCAAGGTAAGATGCAAAGAGTTATTTTATTTAGTAGGAAGTGCTGTTTTTTGGCTGAATTTTTCATCCTGTTGCTGTGATGATTGAGTGACTGTCACTGGAAGACATCTGGGTTTTTGTATCAAGGCCAGACTTGGCTATTACATTAACAAGAAAATTAAAACTTACTGTTGCAGGAGCTGGGGTGGGAGGTGGGGCATAAGATGGTCTTTCTGTTTGAAAGAAAATAAATAACTTCTTGTAAACAACTGAGATATAATACTATGCAACAAAACTACCAATGGTCCTGTTTTGAAGAAAAAAAAATGAGAGTATTTTGGAATTCCCATTTGCTAGGGCATTAGTCTCTTATTAATAGATAAATATAAAAAATGAAACTTACTTGACATTTTGGAAGATTAAGTTCTCAGTTCCTTAAGAATGAATCTGAGACACTAAAATAAAAAAAAGAAAAAAAAAGAAAAAAAAAAGAGAATCAAAACTCAGCAAGCATAAGAGATGTTTTCCTAAAGAATAGGGTAGTTTAATTGGTATTTCTTAGTAAAATTACACTATCTTCTAGTAATCATATCCTTTGCATATTTTACTAAATCCTATAGGTCACTTGGTTCATCAGAATTAAACCAACTAAAACAAATTACTGGGGATATTAAAAGTAATATTAGACGTGTACTTTCAAGTTTTTTCTTGCCACCTCCTGCATGGAAAACATTTTGCTAATGCCATGTAAACATTTAATCAAACTGATAAAAATATAATGACTGAGCATAGAATGTGATGTATTATCAGGGCCCACCCCAAAGGCGCCTACCACATACTAACAGCTCACTGATCAACAGCAGCTCTACCTTCCTCTTACAATAACAACTTCTATTAAAACAAGGCAGCATTTTATTTCTGGAGGCAGTGCAAAAGGTAACTGGTTGATAATGAGCTTTACATTCTCTCATAGTGGTAAACAGCTTTATATCTCCTGGGAATAACTTTTGAGCATCTACCTGAAAAACTTATTAACCCTTCACAGCCCATTTCAAAATATATCTCCTCAATGGAGATTTCGTGATAAATTACTTGGGGAGAACAAATTGCTTCCTCCTCTGTACTCCTATCCAATTCACATAAATCTATAATATTGTTCATTATATTGTATTATACCTGTTAATATGGCTAAACTGTAGAACAGAGGCCATCTCATTCATTATTGTAGTCCCAGCACCTAGCTCAATTCTTACATTTTGTCTTAGTATTACCAGCTCGGAACAAGAACATAAAAGGCGTCAGCTTGTTTCTTACATCAATATACATCACACACAATGCGTACAAAGAGACAAACAATTTAGAAAAAGAGCAAATAACTTCTATGACTACTGGAGTACTTTCATCAAACATTATGTGAAACAAGCATGATGCTTTTGCTTCTATTCTACATTTTAAGGGAATTCCCTGGAGCATAAGGAATCAGAGGACTGTGTGGGAAGAAATATTTTTTCAATGGCCCAAACTGGGTCTCTCCCTTTCCGTAAGGAAGGGGCAGAAACCATGCACTCTGGTGCAGATCTCCTTCCTGCTCACATATGGGGGGGGAGGGGGGGTGGCTGTCAACAAGTAGGCCTCGCTGTGGGGAGCCCTGATAATAATTGCCAAAGCTTCCTGGTACATCACACTTTATTGTTAATACTTTAAAATTACTGCTCCCGTCTGCTACGATAAATTCTAAGAGTGGGCTAGTACGTTTGTCTGCCACTGGGTCCACCCCTGGAGCCTGGCATAAAATACTAGGTATTCGTTGAACACTTTATACGGGGGCAGGCTTATCACTTATCTCGGTTCATGGTCACAACTACCCTACGAGATATGTACTGATACCCTACTTTACACATGAAAAATGGGAGCCTCGGCGAGTTTAAGTAACTTGTCTAAAGCCACACAGCCAGGAAGTGCCAGAGCTGGGTTTCAAACCCAGGCCAAACTGTTTCAGAGCTTTCGCTCTCTACTCGAAGCCACACCGTGAGTCCTCGGTCGCTGCCGAACCAAGGGGAAGCCACCTTCCTGGGGGGATGCACCACGGGCTTGGCTTGCCCCAAGGGCTTCCCCTGAGGTCGTTTCCTTTAGGTTGTTGCGGAGAAGGCACTTCACTAACAACTCCACTGAAGAGGGGAATGCATAGGTGCCTTGACCAATTTCGCGGGGTTGGTGGAAGGGGCAAATCTTGCCGCCGGGGAGGGGCCCCAGAGGGGACTCCCTCCCGAACCCCGCTCCGCTAGGCCTCAAGGAGGCCGCAACCGGCCCCCAGCTCCGGGCCCACGGCCCAGCCTGAACCCCAGCAGCCCCCGGGAACTCGAGGTCCAGCCAGGCCGGGACACCGCCACTCGCCACCCTCCCGACCCGCTCGGGCCCAGTCGGAAGCACTCACCCGCGGGCAGAAAAAGCGCCCGCAGCTCCGGCCTCGTTTCCCTTTGTCCCGCGCACGCCCCGCCCCTCGCGTCCGGAGCGTCCGCACTCGCACTTTCCACACTCTTCTTAATTGCTCGCCAGGCCTCACCGGGCTCTTTTTAAAAAATAAACCTCCAGGTGAGGACGCGATGATGCTTCGTCCGGTCAGGGATTTTTTTCAGGCCCCATACGATCTTCAAACCCCCCCCGATCGTGGGCCCTCTCCAGGCCGGGCGCCGATTCGTCACGGCGAAGGGGGCGGAGGGGCCCGGCGGCGGGAGAGGCCCGATCGGCCTCCGCGCGGGGCCGGAGCGGCGGCAGGTGGCGCGGCGGGAGGCGCTGGCCTCGGCTTCCACACGCGGGGCCGGGAGACGGCGGGGTGTCTCCGCGTAGAGAGGCCCGGAACCACCGCGGCCGCGCCAGCCAGGATCCCGCCGCGCCCGCGGGTGGTGGTGGTGGTGGTTTTTCCGGGTTCTTCTTGCTCTTTCTCTCGGAGCAAGAGTATATACTTCAGCAAGCTGAGGGTGGAGGCGAGGACGGCTGGGTTCGCGGAGTTTCCCTTCCCACGCGCGCCTCGCGGGGCTTCCGGCCTTAACGGCCAGGCATTAAACCTTGACCAAAAGCAACACGGACCTTTTCAGTTTTTCCAAGCACGCGTGTGGTGTAATTGCCAGGTTTCTGAGCCGGGGCCCAGAGATGCAAATCCTCTCGGCCAAGGTTGTGCGCCTTTGCAGCGCGAGGGGTGCCACTGGTCTCTGCCCAGCGCTGCCTTGGCTCATCCCCACTTTCAGCTTAAGCTCATCTGTCCTTCCGGATCCTGCTCAGATTCTCACTGTGGTGACCTCCTGGAACTCCCCCCCCCCCCCCGCCCCCCATAGTCCTTCCTCTGAACTCCCACGGTTCTTTGGTAAACTTTATTGTACCCTATACCCGATCCATTGTATCGGACTGCGTTTGTCATCTCCAACGCATTACGTGGGCCTTGAAAGCAAAGGTTCAGTTATCTGCATTGATCATCTTTCTATTGCCAGTCCCTGCTTAGGGCTTGATTCATTGCTAGATGCTCAGTAAATGTGTACTGAGGCAGCTTTCGGGTCTAGTCCAGGGTTCTTTCCACTAAATCGTGAGTACGTTGGTTTACCAGTTACTACCCGCTTCCTTGGATACATAAACACCCGGCCCATGCTGTGGGCCGCTGTGAAGGGAGAAGGATCTGTAATTAAAAACACTGTTGACATTTAGTGACTGAATTCTTGGGCTGCTCTTAGGTGCTTTTGGGTGTGCCAGCAGGGACCAGGGCATCTCCAGAAGTCTGCAAAGCCAGGCATAAATGACATTTTGTCTAATTCTGCTTCCAGTATTTTGATACTCATAAATTGAGGTTAGTGAAATTGAAGGGGAAGACTGAGAGGTCATCAAAGGATAATAGTCTGAGTGGTACTTGAGTTAATGTACAGTTGGCCTTGAACAAGGGGGAGTAGTTGAAAATCCAGCTATAACTTGTGATGCCCCCCAAACTTACCTACTCATAGTATACTTTTGATTGGAAGCCTTACTGATAATGTAAGTGGTCAGTTAACACATATTTTGTACCTTATATGTATTTCATACTGTGTTCTTACAGTAATACCTAACTCTGTCTTAAAATTTTTTGGCATTTCTAGGCTATGCAGTTCCTCTGCAAGTTTTTTTCAAATCGTTGCAAATCTCCAAAAAATTTTCCATTGTATTTATTGGAAAAAAAAAATCCATGTGTAAGTGGACACGCACAGTTCAAACCCGTGTTGTTCAAGGGTCAACTGTACTCGAAACTGCCTTTTTAATATAAAAGCATCTGAGACATATAAAGGATTAATGTAAGATACATGGAAGTCTCAGCAAGGATCCTAGTACCTTCTTTCTCTGGTCTTGTCCAGCACCTCCAGCCTGGTTTCTAACCTGCACTTGGGGTTATGGTGGGGGACTGGGCAAGTGCAGTGCTGGGGCACATGCTCCATTTTGTCATCTCCAGGCAGTCCTTGGCAGGTGCTGGATATTACCCTGTAGTGAGAAAGGGGTGGCACAAAAATGGTGGAAAAAGAAAGGAGGGGATCTGAGTGGAGCAGTGACATTAATACACTTTCCCACCTCCTGGTCTTTACTTAAATGTCTTCTCAGTGGGTCTTCTCAGACCTAAGTAGAATTGCAGCTCATTTTCCAGCTCTCTCCATGGTCTGTGCTTCATTTTTTTTCTATAACTCTTATCACCACCTAACATACTATATTTGTTATGGATTTATTTTGTTGTCTTTTTCTTCCCATCAGAATGAAGGCTCCTTGAGGATGGGGACTTTTCACATCTGGAACAGTATTTGGTACATGCAGGTGCTCAGTATTTGCAGAATGAATAAATGGTTATCTCATTTTCTCTGCTTGGCTCTTTTTCCACTCCCAGAGATTTGTAAAATTAAGAAAGGAAGAGTACAGACAAAATATAATAGAAAAAAATCTGTTCCCTAGTCCTGGAGAAATTAAGACTGAAGAGAAAAATATTCAGCAAGATAGGCTGTACTTACACTGAGTTGTGGTTTTTTTTTCTCCCCCAAAGCAAACTCAGGTATGTTTTTATATGTACTGGGGTATTTATGGGCATGACAAAACAGATTTTTGGAGTGGTGATTATTCCTGGAAAATATGAGATGCATCATTAATTATGACTATTTAAACTACTGTAACTATAAAGTTTGTTAGGAGCCCTCACAGAAGCCTAGTCTTAGGCCCAAGTAGTTTAGTTTTCTTTCTGGCAGTGAGACCCAGGAACTTGGCCTGTTTTCCTCTCTGACACTTACCCATACTTTTTTGAGGTTCTTCCTCCCCCCAAACAGGGAAGCCAAAACTAGTAAGTGATTAAGTTGGATTTAAGCCCAGGTCTCTTTGATTTCTCGCTGTGTCAGTGAGAGAGGGAACACAAGCAGGGGGAGTGGGAGAGGGAGAAGCAGGCTTCCCGTGGAGCAGGCAGCCTGATGCGGGGCTCGATCCCAGGACCCTGGGATCATGACCTGAGCCGAAGGCAGACACCTAACGACTGAGCCACCCAGGGGCCCCTGTCTGTAGTATTTTTAATGAAGCTATTTTAAATTGATTTTTTCTTTTTCTTCTAAAGATTTATTTATTTATTTTAGAAAGAGAGAGAGAATGAGCGGGAGGGGCAGAAGCAGAAGGAGAGGGAATCTCAAGCAGACTCGATGCTAAGCGCAGAGCCTGAGGCTGGGCTCGATCCCAGGACCCTGAGATCATGACCTGAGCCGAAATCAAAAGTTGGACGCTTAACTGACTACACCACCCAGGTGCCCCTTAAATGGATTTTTTTTCCCCTTAAAATAGGGAAAGGGATGATAGAGTTCTCCCCGGACGGAATAGCTTATAAAAGTCTGGTTATAGGCAAAATGGTGAAATAGGTTAATTTTCTCAGCTGTTTCTGTAAAAGCAGAAGTTATGGTTATTCATTTTCTATCGCTAGAAATAGTTGTGAAATATTGGAGCCCGGTAGATTTCCAGGACAGAGTAATTCACAGTGTTTTGTCAAATTTGACAAAGTATGGGTTGCTTTTACAAACTTCCACGTTGCCTGCAAAATACCTTGAGGATTTGGGACGTGAGCTTTGACACGTGGTATGGGAAAGGATGAAAACACGATGGTCCTGGAGAATCTGGGGGTATGGTTTAGCATCCACGGACCTTATTTGAGGGTCCAGGGCAGGTGTGAGCGAATGACTGCCGCAGGCCCAATCTAAGCTGCCTCCTGTTTTTATAGTTTGTTAGGACACAACCATGCCCATGTGTTTCCATATTATTTATAGTTGCTTTCAGCTACAAGGGCAGAGTCGTATAGTTCTTACAGGGATCATATGGCCTAGAAAGCCTACAATATTTGCTATGTGGGCTTTTACAGAGCAAGTTTGCCAACCTTGGCCTAGGGTCTAAGTGGGTGAGGGAAACCGGAAAAGGCTTGTATTGATCGCACATATACTTTACTTTAAAGTCTGTATCTGTAGGGGCGCCTGGGTGGCTCAGTCGTTAGGCGTCTGCCTTCGGCTCAGGTCGTGATCCCAGGGTCCTGGGATTGGGCTCCCCGCATTGGGCTCCCTGCTCGGCAGGAAGCCTGCTTCTCCCACTCCCCCTGCTTGTGTTCCCTCTCTCGCTGTCTCTCTCTCTCTCTGTCAAATAAATAAATAAAATCTTTAAAAAAAAAACACAAAAACTTCTAAAGTCTGTATCTGTAGTATGTCCATCAATATTAGCAATCTGTGGGTCCATGCTGGCCGTAATTTATAGACACAGAAGCAAATTCTTTGTGCACACACTCTGATTTCATGTGTTGATCATTTGAGTAATGTGTGTATACGTGTTATTTAACTAAAGTTTAATTTTGGCCCATGTCCCATAATATGTTTCCACTTGAAACTTTCAAATTAATTTAAGCTTTTTTTTTTTTTTTAAGAGAATGTTTTTGTACTTTCAAAACTACCGTTGTAGAACAATTCAAATTAGGCAACTCCCTGGGAAAGGATAATTCGTCTGGCAGCATTGAAGAGTTTGAAAATTTTCTTTACCTGTTGTGTTTTGAATTATTACTTACTTAATCATCATCAGCCATGATTGTTTTTACAAATTCTCAATGACAATTTTCATCCAAATGGTACTGTATATTTGAGTAGTGCTTTGTCAAATATTTTCACATGTATATTATTTCAAACAACTCTGTGATGTAGGCAGGGTAGGAATATTACCAGGCACCATCTTTCCCTTTGTTTTCGAGTGTGAAATTGAGGCCTAGGGGACTCCAGTGATTCCTTCCTGCTCACATGGGGAATTAGTGATAGCACCCGGGCTGGGATCCTATTATTGTTAGTAACTGGAATTACTCTTTGCTTCTGTATTTGTATACAAAAGTCAGAGAGACTGAAGAATATTAATTTATACTCATCCATAAAATGAGGATAGAATCTTGTAGCCCTGCTGTCAGGATTAGATATCATGTATGAGTTTGCTGAGGACAGTGCCAGGAGCAGAGTAAATGCTTTGCAAATTATGGCTACTATTATCCTTTTCCCAGGGTTATGGGATTGTTTTGATTCTCTTAATTAGAATATACTATTTATTAGACTGTACCATTCTTAACTTTTCTTTTGCAAAAAAAGCATAAAAACTGTTATCTCTCCGTGGTTGCATTTTTCTTTATTCCCCAAGCGAGCTAACAATATTGGAACAATTAAACTCAATACAATGTATCAAACTCAAATAAAATGCAGCTTTGGAGTTCATATTTCAGTTTTTTTTTTTTTTTTACTGTAGTGGTATCATTTACTTTGGTAAATTCATATCCCGATTTAAAATGCCCCAAAGCAAATAAAATATTTTTTTTTATAAATTCAAGTACTGTATTTTAAAATGTACATGTCATACACACAAGAGCTGCATAGCAGAATTACTATAACAAGCAGTTACATTCATGATACCCAGTATTGTTCTGAACACTGCATGTAGATTACACTAGATATATTGTTTTATTATGATTATTGTTGCTGAGTACAGTGACTTTAATACAATAGTTTACATGATTGCATTTTTTAAAGCATTAATAAAGTTAGTAGCATACCATTTAACTAATATTGAATGAAAACACTATGTACAGGATGTATTTTAGGTCAGATGCTTACACAAGAATAAGCATTTAACATGCTGTCGTATCCTTGACAAAACAAAATCATCCCTTTGCTAAATAGAATAAGAGAGGCTAAAAGGAATCTAAAGCAATCGAAAAAAAAAATTCAAAATTTTATATCCCTGTATTATGTTAAAGATGATTTAACATAATTTTCTCCTGGTTAAAATACACATTTTGTTCTGTGTGAAATAAAGGAGAGAAAGAGAGACTGCAAAGATTGGTAATAAAAATGCTAACTGAGCTGTAGCCCTTCGATGATACTTTAGCTGGAAAAAAGTATGGTGAGTTGTAATCAACATTTTTTTCTGCTTAGAAAAAAAGTGATAGCCTATAAATTTCTAATGTTTTAAAACAGGTATTTATTATTTAAGGTCTTAAAATAAATAAATATGCCTGTATTAAACAAATTAAGTTGTTTAAAAAACTTTGCTACAATACTTGACTTTTTCACAAATAGATTTTCTGTCCCTATTTATTATAGTTTGAACAGTTTAAAAACAGAAATCCTGCAAATACTCATTGCTTAGATAACAATATTGTTATCTTAATTCACATAAATGATTGCAAGAAATATTTATAATACTTTACATAGTATCTTACCTAATGCTCACATTGAATATTCAAATTAGTCACATTTAACTTTACAGATGGAAAAGTTGGGATGGTGAGATTAGAGGACTCTATTCTAGTAACGGTAGCAACGAGAATGAGATTTTCATCTTCTGTTTGTGCTGCTGGCCTTCTGATTTTTTTGTGGGGGAGGACACAACCTTAAAGTTCCTTGAATAAAGTAACTCTTCTGGAAATCAGATCATGATTACAAAAAGCTTTTGGATGAAGATTAATTTAAATTTATTTAATCATCAAATTAGCCAGGGGTGTGTTCTATGGTTTGCTTGGAATGGCTCGTGGAAAGTGGCTCTGTTATTTTTCTAAGTATGCAAACGATTGTCTCAAAAAAAAAAATTTCTTTTTTGGTTCTGTGATTAGTGAGTCCTCTTTAAAAGTTTGTTTACAATTGTTTTCTTTTTTAAGTAGAAAAATCTTTTTAGATCTAACCAGTCATGGAATAATGATGAATAAGTCAGTGTGATTCTTAATATAATACAATCATACTTAAACAAATCGTTCCCTTTCCTTAGAATATTTGGCCACTGAGTGAAATTTCAAAGACTTAATCAAGCCACCTTAACGCTTATAGTCTCTGATAAAATTTCAAGAGGAAAAGAAGACTATTTGGAGTAAATAAAATAGAAACCATACTGAATTTCTGATTTTATTTTGAAACTCCCTCTCTTCAAAGAATACATCCGTAATTAGATTCAGAGAAATTTTGTCCCTTCCTGTTTGTTTTCTGAAGAGAATCACACATTGATCATAACATACATACTTAATAACTTACATTTTGGGACAGAAGGCAGTCAGCACGGCCCACCTTGGTCCACCCTAATGTCATTTTCAAATCAAGTCAAATACTGTCTTTGGATTAATCAGCTCCTGATGGAGGTTTGATAGAGGGGATACTGCATGATCTTCTCATGATAAGCCTGACTTCTATATCTGGTAGATTATCCTGCTTAGTCTGTAAACACCCTTCATCAGTGGCTGCTAAATGAAGATCAAATCGAAGAGAAACCGATTTTTTCCTTAATCGAGGGTTATCTTTAAAGAAGGAGCCTTCCCATTCTTTAATAACTTCATCCACTTTTTCTGTCCTGAAATGATACAATAAACCTTTCCATATGAAGAAGTATGGATCTATTAAAAATATGTAATATGGATTCCATATGAAAAAGAAATCAAGAAATTTGTATAATTCATAATTGACACATTTTGAATTATAACTCAGAATTTACATTGTGGAATTTATAATTTACATACTTTAAAAATTACACAGGTATAATTTCCAAGGAATTCTATGGAATTCTCATGTTTTGATGATATTTTTGGAAAAATGGTGAATTAAGGATTGATCACTCCTATATCTGAGTTTTTGTTTATATATATTTACTCATGTCAGATTAAAAAAAATCATAGCACATTAAAATTATGTTTGGAAACATGCAAAGATTACTGGTTACTCAATTGAAGTTAATTTCTTTGTGTGTTTATTATTATTAGTCAAAGTTATTTTACTTACTGAATAGTGCCACGAGCCTCAGTGCTTTCCTTCACGATATTTCCATTTAGTATTGCCTGTTTGGTTACTGTTTCCACTTTTTCGTTCTCATACTTTTGTGGGAGTTTCGTTGAAAAAGATATTTCATTTATAATGGCTGTGAAAATGTTATCGTGAAACATTAAACTACAATGTTGTAGTACTAGTCACAGTTGATTTATATGTCAAACTTTATTCAAATATTGCTTGTTTTTGCTACTCTATAGTATTTAGTTATAATCCCTATAAATGGCACTTTATTTTTCAAGTTCGTTTACTTATATCAGAAACTCACCTGAAGGTAAAACAAAACCAACTCTACTTGTCGTAGGTTTTTGTTCTTTTTTCTCACCTTGGATACAACCATAATATCTGAAATTGGAAAGAATAATATTATAGAAGCAATACTCTATTAGCATATAATTGAAACAAATGCTCACCAGTAAGAGAATGGATAAAATGTAATATATTCATACAATGGAAATACTATTAAGCAATGAAAATAAATGAACTAAGGCTACACTGTATCTTTATGGATGAATCTCCTAAGTATAACACTGAATGGGAAAAGAAAGGTAATTTGTAGCTTATTTTATAAAGGTTAAAATAATATTCAAAAAAATTTCATATTTTGTTTAGGGATACATATATACCTATTAGTATAAAGGAATGTTTAAGACTAATAAGCATCAAATTCAGGAGCCAGGTTAGACTAAGGGAGGAGGATAGGGGGTTGGGATATGGTTTAGGTGCCTGGGGTGGGGGTGGGAAGACTTCAACAACACTGTAAATATTTTACTTCTCAAGCTGGGGGAAGTGTGTACATGAAGTTCATGACATTTTTCTTGAAACTTTCTTGTATATCTTAAACATAGCATAATAAAAAATTTAAAAATTGTATTAAAGGAATATTAAAGACCACTTTATCAACATCTTGAATGATTAGGCATTAAATAAAATCCACGACCACTTATTTTATTTAACAACAAATTATATGTGTGTGTGTATATTCACACAGCACTGTTTTAAGCACTTTACAAACAATTTGTTTAATCCTCACAGCAATCCTATGAGGTAGGTAATATTATTCCCATTTTATGGATGAAAAAACTGAGGCACAGAGAGGTTTGGTAACTTGCTTGGTGTCACTCAGCTAGTAAGTGGTAGATTTTGAATTCAATTTATGTTTTTCAAAGCTTTAGTAAATGTCGAAACTTATTATAGGTTAAAGTAGTTTCATCTAATTTTGTAGAGGACTCAGAATTCTGAAGCAAGCAAGAATAAAGGTTTCTTTCTATGGGAACATGGAAAATTGGAGGTTGTCCTGCGCTCAAAGCCATGTGACCTTTTTTTTTTTTTTAAAGATTTTATTTATTTGACAGAGAGAGTCACAGTGAGAGAGGGAACACGAGCAGAGGGGGTGGGAGAGGGAGAAGCAGGCTCTCCGCCGAGCTCGGAGCCTGATGCGGGGCTTGATCCCAGGACCCTGGGATCATGACCTGAGCCGAAGGCAGACGCTTAACGTCTGAGCCACCCAGGCGCCCCAAAACCATGTGACCTTTTAAGTGATTGCAGATTATGAAACTGTGAATTAGTAAGAATTCCTCTTTTGATATTTTGATACCTTTTGTTTCAGGACATCTGGAAGTCTTTTAAATCATGTATTCAGAACTAAATTGTTTTTTGTGGTGGTAATATAATCACATTATTATTATTATTATTATTATTATTATTATTATTATTAATTTTGACTTTTGATCTGTGGTGGGAGTGGGCCCTGGGTGGGGGGATGTGGTAATATGCGCATTTTCCAAGCTTTCTTTGTGGGTGGCCCATAGAAGGCACTGACTAATTCTAAGAGATGAATGACAAGGAAAGTGAGCAAGTTAAGAAAGGTCATTTTCGTAGCGATTGAGAATTATTTACATTTCGCTCTAGGCTTGAAGCGCGCTTTGTTGTAGCTACTGTCCCTGACTTTGGCCATTCTGTTCATAATTTTGGGAGGCTGGAAATAGTTCTTCCACATATTCTTTGCCATGCCTACTAATCCTACTTTGCTGTAGGAACCCAGTGAACACGCCATGGTGATGATGCGTTTTTAGATGTAATTTCTCTGACTACCTCAACAAAGACAGAAGCTCTGTATTTCTGGTCACTTGCCATTAACTACTGTATATGGAATTAGGTACCTGATTTCTTCCTTTTCTAGGAGGCGGCGATAAGTGGCGATTTCTTGTTCTAGCCTCATCTTCGTGTTGAGAAGCATCTCATGCTCTTGAAGCTGCTTTTCGATGCCGCGCCTTACTTCCTGTAGCTCTTTTTCTAGTCCTTCAATCACCGCCTCTAGATCTTGCAACTGCATCTGGTAATGTTGCTCACTGGCATGTAGGGAGTTTTCCAGGCCCCTTTCCTGTTTTATATAGATCTTCATCAGTGAAATCAGTGAAACAAAATGTGCTGCTGAAATCTGATTTGCAACATCTCCATTCTATTGTGTTCTTTAAAAGTTTGCAATAATGGTACTTCACTTATGCAAAAGATATTTCCTTACAACTTTGTGTATGACTCAAATGAAAAAAAAATTATATCTAGATAGCTAGAGAGCTTACTATTTCAAAGGAATCCTGTGATAATTCTTTCGGCCAAAAAAAAAAAAAAAAAAATCTGCGGTATGACTGACTTATTACCCCTGATCTATTTGGTTTTTTAAAAATTGGAAATGTAGAATATCGAATGTTACAGCAGAGTGGGCTGCTTAGAAAAGGCATTTTAGGAAGGTGTTTAAATATTTTTTACTATTAGAAATCTCAGGCGCGGGGATAGAAGACTCCCTCCCCCCCCACCCCTCCACCCCCGCCCGGTGATGACTTTGGATAACGACAAAGGCTATATTCTCCCACTACAGCAATTAGAGAACCCCAGGATGATAAGCAAGGATGACTTCCTTTTTATAGGCGTGAACTAGACCTTGAATGAATTGATAATAGCCACGGCCATGATGGGGGGGGGGGGTAGTTGAACTAGGACCAAGGCTAGAATTCAGTGGCCTTGCTTTTTAAGTTTCTCACTGTAAGGTAATGGGCGTTATTCCTTTCTCTCTCTCTTTTTTTTTTTTTTAAAGATTTTATTTATTTATTTGAGAGAGAGAGAATGAGAGAGAGAGAGCACATGAGAGGGGGAGGGTCAGAGGGAGAAGCAGACTCCCTGCTGAGCAGGGACCCCGATGCGGGACTCGATCCAGGGACTCCAGGATCATGACCTGAGCCGAAGGCAGTCGCTTAACCAACTGAGCCACCCAGGCGCCCCTATTCCTTTCTCTCTTAGTCAACACACGTCTGGGGACGCAGCGGGCCAGTGGCTTTTGAGCTCATTCTCACCACCGCCTGGAGAGACTCAATTTCCACTTGCATGTGGTGCCACTGGCGACGGGCTTCCTTGAGTTCTGCTTGAGCTGCCTTTAAAGCCTCTTCATCTTTGTCCATTTTTTTGCTCATGTCTTCTTCTAGCTTTAAGAAAGCCACCAGCAACAAGAACAACAGAAACAAAGAGCGCTCTTGAAAACGAGAACTTTTAAAAGTCATCCTAGGAACACAGCATAGGTGTCTCATCATTTTTCCTTTAAACTGCTAAATTTCAAAAGTGTGTTCCAGTGCTTAGCTACTCATTAGTCAGATGTGGGAGTAAGTGAATTGCATGCGCAGCTTCAGTGTTCTCAGATAATACAAGGAACCTCAGGCGTCTCTTCCTACTATGACAGTCTATGAAACTCAGAGAAAAATACATCTGTTTTAATGAAAAGTAACAGTTTGCAGGATCTAAGTTTGCGACCTCTGATTCTTAACTTTCTATTATTTATGGCATTATGAGGAAGACAGATTGAAACTCAGCTATTATTTCCCCCTATATTTTCTTGTAGGCTGCTTTGTAAAAGCAGATAAACAGTTATATATCTTAAACTGATCAATTCTGATTATGCAGCCATCAAAAGGAATGAGATCTTGCCATTTGCAACGATGTGTCTGGAACTGGAGGGTATTATGCTGAGCGAAATAAGTCAAAGAGAGAAAGACATGTATCATATGACCTCACTGATATGAGGAATTCTTAATCTCAGGAAACAAACTGAGGGTTGCTGGAGTGGGGGGTGGGGTGGGAGGGATGGGGTGACTGGGTGATGGACACTGGGGAGGGTATGTGCTCTGGTAAGCGCTGTGAATTGTGCAAGACTGTTGAATCTCAGATCTGTACCTCTGAAACAAATAATGCAATATATGTTAAGAAAGAAAAAAAAAGAAGAATGTAGCAGGAGGGGAAGAATGAAGGGGGGGAAATCGGAGGGGTAGACGAACCATGAGAGACGATGGACTCTGAAAAACAAACTGAGGGTTCTAGAGGGGAGGGGGGTGGGAGGATGGGTTAGCCTGGTGATGGGTATTGAGGAGGGCACGTTCTGCATGGAGCACTGGGTGTTATGCACAAACAATGAATCATGGAACCCTATATCTAAAACTAATGATGTAATGTATGGGGATTAACATAACAATAAAAAAATTAAAAAAAAACTGATCAATTCTGGGACTGGGCATATGGACAGAGATTAAATACTGCTGGAAAGTATATTATGAATAATTTAGAGAATTAGGTTATCATAGGCATTAGAGGCTCTAAAATAGACTTCCGTAGAAAGAGAACCCACTGTTGATTTACCTTTTGCAAATGATCTTTTTGGAAAGCATGTTAATCTTGGGTATCTAGGGAAGTGGCCAAAATTACATCTTTAAAGATTGTTTTCTAAATGTCATCATGTTAAATAGCAAGTGGAATATGTTATATTTGGCTTTAAATGTTCTTATGCTGATGTTCAAATCAAATGAAAGTACCTTTTGACAGAATTCTCAACATTTGGCCCCAAGAGCAGCAGGGGCAATGTATGGAATTGATTGTAGTCTTTTGTAGCAAAAATTACAACTTATTAATGCTTTTATAAAAATGCATTTTGAAATAACAAATTTTAATTTGATGGTACGAGAGTTTTTTTTTTTTTTAAGAAAGCATTGCAGTAAATGAAAGTTCACAAATAAAGTTGAGGGCAAGGCATTAAAGAACAAAATTCATACATCTCTCTTGGTTTGCTGTATCACTTGTTCTTAGTGTTAAGTTGGCAAAGTTAAGCAGCAACACTTAGCAGAGCAACTACAAAAGAGAATGTCAAGAATTTAGGAAATAGGAGGGCATAAAAATGCTCGTATCTGCTGGTCTTTTGGATTTTGTGTATGGAACTGGCAGCTATTTTTGTGTGGTAGCTAGATGCCGAAGACAGCCCCCAATAACCCAGACCTCCCCAAATTCATGTCCTTGTGTGGTCCCCTTCTGTACCGAATCTGGGCGGACCTCGTGTCTTGCTTTAGCCAGCAGAACATGGCAGAAGTGCCAGCTTTAGTCCTAAACCTCAGGAAGCCCTGACAACTTGCACTCCTGTGCTTTTGGGAGCCTTGGGCCAACATGTTAAGAAGTCTGGATACCCTGCTGGAGAGATCGCATAGAGGCCAGATGGAGAAAGACCCTGAGGCGACCCGGAGAGAGAGGAACAGACCCAATTGTCTCAGCTGAGCCAGCCTTCCGAAAATCCCCTGCCAAGGCGCCAGACACATTAAGTGAGCCACCTTGGATGTCCCAGCCCAGTTGTGCCCCAAGATGATTATAGTCTTAGCCAATGTCACACACAGTGGAAGAATCACCCCCACCTGAACCCATTCAACCCATAGAATCATGAGAGAGAATGCCATGGTTGTTTTAATCCACTAAATTTGGGGGGTAGTTTGTTCTACAGCAATAAATTACTAAAGCTTATGTATCTTTATTTTGTAATAATGAACAGGCTTCCCTGAATTTATTCCAACTGACTTTCTGAATTCTTTGAAAAAAAAAAAATCCTCTAAAGTAGATGTATGTTAAAAAGACCCTAAACAAAACTTACAGTAACCTTGCCTTTTCCCTTTAATTTACTAATTTTGGCATTGTGACTTACAAACTGAATAACTTGTATTGGTACCATCGCAAAATAAAACGTTTATTTGGTTTATAATTTTCAGAAATGGTCATCTAGTAATTTTTTCCCTTCTCTTTGCAAAAGGTGAGTGAACTATTCCAACACTTAAATATCCCAGTGACTTTGCTTGATCTAGGGTACTGATCATTCTTTGTGAAGACTGAAAATATTACCTAGAGGTGAAATTTATATTGTTACCAAAAATGAATTGCTAATGATATAAAGTCCTATGATTTCCTAGAAATATTTTTTCCCTATTGGTGATTGTTCTTAAGTTCACTCTTTGCTGTATTTGGGTACCTGGAATAGAATTTGAACTCAGATACGATAGGTAAAAAAAAAACCCAAAACCCAAAAAACCAACCCTGAGTTTTTAAATCTTCTTTCTAAAATATTTGTTTGAACATTTATTTGAATGTTTGAGATCTTAATTAATTGCTAAATGTGAATGTCACTTTAAAACAAAGTAAGTCTATGAAATTAGGATTTAGCCTTTATTCAACTTGGCTCCCCCTCTTTTTAATACTTAAATATTTCATGACTTGTATTGGAAATAAACCTTTCTCATCTTGTAGTACAAAAGCAAAAATCTGTAAGTGGAGAGTCAGTATCAGTTTGGGGAATTTTGATTGTCCCAATTTATATCACTGTTTCTGAATGCCACCTTCACATACTTAGATAATTTCCATTTATAACAATCTGGTATAAAACTGATGACAGAAACCTTTCAGAAATATTTTACTTCGTTTTATCTCTACAAAGTGTGCAAGCTAATAAATCTTACCATAAAGCTTGCCATTTTAAAGACATAATTGAAACATTCTCTATAAATAACTCTGTAATATCTTCAAAGGGTATTTGAAATGCTTCCTTCCTGAAGGATGTCTAAAAGAGGTTAGAGTGCCCCATTTTATTGCATGTTGGCCCCATGTTTTGTTAATGACAGGAACCTCACCACTGATGTAAAAATCATTAATCGACATTAATCGAATGGCCACATAACAGTATAATCAGAGCATTTCCCCCTGTGGTCCCAGTCACATCGCAGTAAAACCTAAATTCCTTCCCCAGTAGACGCTGCATTGAAAAGGAAATACTGTACCTCAGAGAGGCCGGGACAGGAATTGGATAGACAGGGATTGTCTCCTTATCCTGGAAGGTGCCTGTCTGTATGAAATCATTACCTGGATCCTTGTTGAGAGCACGGTCTCTATCTGATTTCTCGTGAGGAGCTTTTCATAGTTTGCCCTGATCTCATTGAGTAGCTGGGACAGCTCCATTCTTTTCCCATCCTCCACCTTGGCTAAGTGAACCTTATCGATAGGATGAGTCGCTGCGGCAGAGCTGGTCTGTCTGCGTCGAGCACAGATGAAGCTCCATGGAGCCTTAAAGACGCAGAGCTCCCTTTTTCAGAACCACCGAAATTCCCGTGCTTCCAATCAATTATGCAAATATGCAAACCCTTTTCTCCTCCTGTTGTTGGTGTAGTAGACGCGTCAGACTCTCCATAAAGGAACAGGAAAAGGAAAGCATCCTCAGCATTCCTAAACTGGTTCTCTGTAAAATTGAGCACTTGGGGGTGGGGGTGGGGGTGTCAACTTATCTTGTGTGTAAAAGAAATGGGGAATAAGGTGAAGAAAATTGTATTTTGTTTTTTTTCCCCAAGATACTGCATGGCAATTAATCAGGGCTGAAAACATGATAGCTAAAATTTTTCTTCTACAGTTTTTCTTGCCATTTGGATTATTTAAACAGAAATGCTGTGGTAGGGCATTAGAAGATGTCGTAAATCTTGAATATTCTGACAGGTATTGGGAAAAGCTACCATCAGATGAAGCTGACAGTTGTCATTAGCCATGGGACTGACTGTATTTCTCTCAAATGCATGCTGTGTGGTTCATGGCAGGCTGCTGGCCCCACAGCAGAGTTTGATGTCTTGAGGTGGATTCCTGAAGGCATATCCAGATGAAGCTATAGCTGGAGGTAAGTGCTAATAAACTGTGAGAGCTGAGAGTTAACATTTCCAATATTTTAACAAAGTTGAAGAAATACAACCAGATGGTCTGTGCACAGGGGTTATCCACTGGGTAAGATTTATTGTAGGGGTTACTCCTTTGTTAGTAAACATGTAGTTGATGACAACTCACACCTGTAAATATAACATTTGCGCAGCCCTTCTAACTTTAAAAAGCACCTTTACATCTATCATTCCATCTAACCTTCACGATCCCTGTCACTTTGTAATCTGAAAAGGTGACAAGCCTGAGGCAGGAGGGGTTGGGGTGTCTTGCCCAAGGTCATAGGGCGACGTCATGGCATCTTCGGGACTGGAACTGTGACTGCCTCGCTGTATTCCATATATTGCCCCATTGGCCTCTGCATGCTCTCTCTCCCCACCTAAATTCCTTGTTTACTCTGGCCAACTGGCTGTTAGAAATGACTGAAATATTTTCGAGAATAGATCTATTGTCATCGTTATTTGTAGAGTGGCTTGGCGGGAATTGTATCCAAAGAGTCGTTCAGGAAATAATCAATCCTTGGCTCTAGTGCTCACAGGGCCTTTGAACGTGCATTGGGTTCTTTAAATTTCTGAATTAATTCACTGCTGGCCAGGCCGATCTGTGCTGGGCATTCCCACAGTCCCCTGTAAACAAAGCTGGTCATCCATTGGCCCTGCTGAGAGGAGAGGTTCTGGTCACTCCTGTCCTCTGTTTAACCTGACCCATGCCTCCTCCACCCTCCCCATCAGCCACAAATGATTGGTCTAGAGATGGACACTTGACCAAAGGATAGCCAATCCACGGAGCAGAGACCTGTGAGGTAGCCTGATATGAAAGCTCTCACTAAAGAGGGTCACTTATGATTATGATTATCTAGACCAAACTGATCCTCTTTCTTGGTAATTGCAACTGAGAAATACGAAGAAAATCAGGCACTTAGTAGTGGGAAGAGAAGCAAGAAAGTAAATAATTACAGTCATTTCTTCATGTAGCTCCTGCTCGTCTCTGCAGAAAATACAGAAAGCTGAACTAGATTCCCCAGAGGGCTGGTCCTGGCAATCTGCATTTTAAACAGGACTCCCAGACATTTCTTATGTACCCTAAAGCAGTACTTTCTTTCTTTTTAAAGATTTTATTTATTTATTTGACAGAGAGAGAGCACAAGCAGGGGGAGCAGGAGAGGGAGAAACAGGCTCCCCAATGAGCAGGGAGCCCGATGCGGGACTCGATCCCAGGACCCTGGGATCATGACCTGAGCCGAAGGCAGACGCTTCACCGACTGAGCCACCCAGGCGCCCTAGAGCAGTACTTCCCAATAGAAATATAAGGTGAGCCACAAATGCAAACCGCATACTAGAATTTTAAACTTTCTAGTAGCCAAATCAAGAGAGAGAAACAGAAACAAGTGTTAATGAATTTTAATATTATATTTTCTTTAACCTGATATAGCCAAGATATAATTATTTCAACTTGGAATCAATCTAAAATATTAATGAGATATTTTACACTCTTTATTTTTGATACTCTCTTTGAAAGCCACTGGATATTTTAATAGCCCATTTTAATAGCCCATCTCAATTTGGACAAGCCACATTTAAGGTGCTCAATAGCCACGCGACTACCGTGTTGAACAGCACAGCTCTAGTAGTTGGCTGCTCCTGCCTCACATAAATGAGAGCTCATGCCTGCAACGCTCCACGGGAATCTTAAAGGAAATAGTGCTAGATTGGGGCGGGGCGGGGCGCGGGGGGCGGGGAGGCGATGGGAGTAGTATTTAGAAAGGTATCCTACAAGTATCTGAGTAATGAAGTTAACTATTTCAAAAATCTCAGCTGTTATTTTTCAAGGAAAAAATGTTGCTAATTTACTTTCCAAAAACACTGCCCTTTATTAAAAAAAATCAGTAACGATAGCTCATTAAACACTGTGGCAGATATAAAATTGCAGGCTTTGTGTCATTTTCAGTACATTAACTATAGTCACATCCTGTTCTCTTATGCTTCAAAAATCGTAACAGAGGGGCGCCTGGGTGGCTCAGTCGTTGAGCGTCTGCCTTCGACTCAGGTCGTGATCCCAGGGTCCTGGCATCGAGCCCCGCATCGGGCTCCCTGCTCGGCGGGAAGCCTCCTTCTCCCACTCCTACTCACCCTGCTTGTGTTCACTCTCTCACTGTGTCTCTGTCTGTCAAATAAATGAATAAAATCTTAAATAAAAAAACAAAAAATCACAAAAATCATAACAATGCAAATAAGCAAGGGTGTCACAGAGACCATCTTGAGTCCACTCTAGTTATCAGAAGTAAATCATTTGACAATGTTATACTTTATTAATAGAAACTCATTAGTTATAACACATTTCACAACTGCCAAAATGCTGTGGTTGAGGACACTGGCTCTAGGGACATTCATGAGAGCGAGCCCCCAGACCCTTGGGAGTTAGAATTCAGGACTGAAGGCCATTCATTCAGTCATTTGATTATTGGATGCCTACTGTTTGCAAGAAGTGTGCTGGGTGCAGAGGAGTTCTGAAGAGGAGAGATGACCTCTTCTGGCATGTGGTGGGGAGAAAAGATGAAGAAGGCATTATAGAGGAAATAGTTAAAAAAAAAAAGTGGTCAGGGTCAGATTGTGGAAAAGCAGTTGATGAAGACTGGGTTTTATTTGGCAAGTAATGGAGAGTCACTGCTGGTTTATGAAAGGGGAAGTCACATGGTTGGATTAATTTGGAAATAGTGCCAAAGATTTCAGAGTAGGGACACCAATGAGAGATGCAGTACTAATGAGAAAGAACATAAAGCTATTTCAGAAGTTCAGGGTGAGAGACACTAGGAAACTGAATTTGAATAATGCTGTGGGAATAGAGCAGGGGAGCAGGCATGACTTCTAGAGCTTTAGCGAGGGACAGCTGTTTACAAAGGGAAGGGGAGGCAGGGACAGAGGTCACTCAGGTTTGTACTCTCTGCACCTAGAACATCAGTGATCCTGTGATCAGAAACAGGAAAGACAGGAGGATAATGAGACTGAATTCAATCCAGACCCTTAAAGCAGCAGGATAAAGTGGGAAAAGACCAGGGCTCAAGCCCCTGCCTGCCAATTACTAGCAAGGTGAGCTTGGGTAAAGTACTGATGCTCTTTGAACTTCAAGGTCCTCATCTGTGAATTGAGATTAATGATACCCTTCTCATGCTACTATACGGCTACTAAGAATGGTAGATACTGTTATCATCATCCTCGGTTTATAGATAAAAGACACTGAAGTCCAATCAAGTGCAGAGGCAAGAGTCAAATCCAGGCAGTCTGACTCCAGAGCCTACGCTTTACAGCACAACTGCTAATTTCTTAGGAATCGGAAGTAAAACCCTGGCACATAAGAGAGGTCTTTAAATCCTTGCTACTTAGAGTGGGAGCTGGTTAGAAATGTAGGCTCTCAGGCCACGCCCCAACCTCCTAGATCAGAATCTGTTTCTTATCAAGATCTCTAGCTGATTTGTGTGCACACTGAAGTTTGAGGAGTACTGCTTTAAAATCACCGGTTTTCAAACTTGCTGCACAATGAACTCATCTGGGGAACTTTAAGAAATAGTGATGCTGCATCCGCCTGCCAGAGATTCTGAGTTTCTAGCTCAGGATGTTTTGCCTGGGCGTCAGCATTTTTAAAACTCCCCAGTTGTGTCTAATATGTGGCAAAGTTTGACAATTATAGCTATACATGTTACAAATGTTTCCTTCTACTCATTCCCCTATCTTGCTTCACCCAAAGGAAATGGGTTGTTAGTATAGGTGTCTGAAGTAAGACTCCAGAAGTTAAACAATGGCAAGTCCCCACTGTTCATGTTGTGGTTGGTGCAAATCTGAGTCAGGTAGATAAGACATATGCATTGTTTATTTTTCTATGACAAATTAATCTTTACTTTGAGCTCCCATTCTGTAGAGGATGAGTAATTAAATCTCCTCAATTGGGTTTCCTGCCTTTTCTCCAAAATGTTGCATCTAAGTTTCTGGGAACTTCGGTAGCTAGGATTAGGGGGTCAGGATGGTCCTTGATGTCATCTGTCCAAGTCTGTGTTCACTAAGTCAATCATTGTTCTTTCCATTTGTCCCATTCAAGTTGTTGGGGGAAACAAAAACAAAATCTCCCAGGGATACCTGGGTGGCTCAGTCGTTAAGCGTCTGCCTTCAGCTCAGGTCATGATCCCGGGGTCCTGGGATCGAGCACCGCATCGGGCTCCCTGCTCAGTGGGGAGTCTGCTTCTCCCTCTCCCTCTGCCCCTCCCACTTGTGTGCTTTCTCTCAAATAAATAACAAAATCTTAAAAAAAAATTAAAACAAAATCTCCCAACCTAGAAATCCTCTCTGCAAAGGTAGTAGAGAATGAAAACACTGTTATTATTGAATAAACATTAAACCAGAATGTGATGCACAGCACAGGCAATCCACTAAGAGACTGCAAAAACAGAAAGAGATCTCACCCTTTTATGTAGCCAGCCAGATACAACCCACGCATCCCTGTTCTCAAGATAAACAACTAGTCCTCAAGTAGGAGGACTTGTTGTAGAGGCTGCTTTTAGGCAATGGGCCTGAGCAATGGAAATTAGAAAGGGCCCAACAGCAACCACCGGCCACTGAGCTGCATACAGACAGGCTCATCAGGTGACCCACCTCAAACTACGCATGGGCCCTAATTTGCCAATGGGCTACTTACAACCAGGCACAGTTACCATAAAAGGGAAAATTCCATAGTCCCCAAACTTCTACCTCCTTTGTTCTGCCTCAGGTGAATCCTGTCACTGCCCGCACCACTAGACCCCATGCTACCGATCATCACCTCACATCTGGGGGCCCCCGACCGACAGGGAGGGACACCACACTTGACAGCACCATTTGTCACACATAGTTCATCTGGTAATTTGGTGACTTTATCTGGTTATGGGGTGACCATCCGTATTCACTAAGAGGCTTCATCTAAAGGAAAAATACACGTCTTTATAACAGGATGTAGTTTGGAGAGAGGCTCCTACCTCCCCACAGAAACAGACAGGGCCGCTATGTTCCTTGGATGTTTACCATCCACAGGTCCTTGAGAAAGACATTCCAGGCCATAAAGCCGCTTATTTTGCTTTTTAAAAAGATGTACTTACATTTCAAAGAGACAGATAAAGTATTTACAATTCCAAAGTTTCTGAAGTAAACGCTCTAAGTGGGAGTGTGTGTCTTGCCTTATTTTCAACAGGGAGAATTAAGCTTCTCCTTTCTTTCTTCCTCTTCTTCTTCTTTTTTTAAAGCCTCTCCTTTCTAGTTTGTATTTGCCCTCCCTGCATCCAACAGCTCCCTTGCAGACTTCCTCCGTGCCCGAGGGCCTGGGAACCATTCTGGGCTTCAATGTGCAGAGGGGCAAGGAAATGGCAGGTAGGTTGCGGCTCCACCCGCCTGGACGCACTGCGCAAACCAAACCTATCTGGCCCTCATCCCTTTCCTGGGACCACAATCCAAGAAGCAGGGTGCAATGCTGCTAAGCAGTCAGGTCCCCAACTTACCTCCCGTTTTGCTGCTTTGAGGTGGCTCTGACTCAGAAGCAGGGCCTGGGGCTCCTCTCTCAGGGACCCACACGGCTGCCCTTCTCCTTTCTCCCCTCTCCCTTTGGTCCAGAGAAGCTCTTCTCTTCTTGAGGGTTCTAGTCTAGAATGTAAGTTCCAAGACCTGTCTGTCTGGTCATGAATGGATGCACGATTGTGCCTGGCACTGAGACAGCAGACAGAAAATGTGTGTAGAATGAATGATGTTTCTTCTGTACCTTTTGTCTCGGTCCCGAGTCCTCTTCAATCTAAGACTAAAGGGCTTTTGTTCACTCTCCCCAGAGGCAACGAACAGAGTCACTTATCTGCTGCTCCAAGGAGGTGGGAGCCTGGCTGGTGATGAACTAGCAGGAGACAGGTAAGTAGTTCAAGAACGTTATACTCCTCACGTTTCTCGTGTTTGTAAATGCAAGCGAGTCAGGTACACACCCACCTACCTTCTTGGTGGATTTTCACTGGGTGATATGATGAGAGCTGCATTAATCTTTGTGGGAAATAGCATCTCTTCTGACCCGTTCCTACTTAAGATTGGATTTTTGCTTTAAGGAGGAAAAAAAAATTTGGAAAAGAAAATAATGGGCGAATTTATTTTTATGCATTGCACTTGGGCACATAGGTATGCGCTTTTTATGTAATGCACTTGGGCCTCCTTTAAAGTACCTAATTTTGTTGTATACAAGAGTCACAGATCTTAGTCCATTCAATGTTTTGTCCTACGCATCAATGTGATCAGGTTTTATTCTAACAAGCATGCCAGATAGGACTGACAGCAACACGAGTTTATATTAAATGGATTTCTTCTCCAAGCTGTTGTAAATAAGAATCTCTTTTCTTTAGACAGACATATCAGTCCAACTGATCTTTTAATTTGGGGGAATAATCCCAAAGAACTGGGGTATTATTTTATTTATTAAGTGTAATTTCTTCCGCAGCTGAAGATCCTGTTTCTTTTTTAATCAATCATGCATTTTAATAAGATTATAGATGCATAGAAGAATGTAGCAGGAGGGGAAGAATGAAGGGGGGGAAATCGGAGGGGGAGAAGAACCATGAGAGACGATGGACTCTGAAAAACAAACTGAAGGTTCTAGAGGGGAGGGGGGTGGGAGGATGGGTTAGCCTGGTGATGGGTATTGAGGAGGGCACGTTCTGCATGGAGCACTGGGTGTTATGCACAAACAATGAATCATGGAACACTATATCTAAAACTAATGATGTAATGTATGGGGATTAACATAACAATAAAAAATAAAAAAAAAGATTATAGATGCATCATTAGTCAGCAAATAAAGATTTTTATTTTTTTTATTTTGGTACTTGTGAAAAACCATGTTATGTGACAGGCCTTTACTTTCCTGGTTTGTCCCCTTTTTGTTATATTGTTGGTTTTTTACTTATAGGAACATGCCTCCACATGATATGGCTTAATCTTGTTTCATGTGTCAGTTAAGAATATAATTAGACCAAGACTAGTGTTGGAATATATCGGTCAGCATTTTTTCGGCATGCTTCAAGGCGCATGTGCAATGCGTATGTACATACAACATGTCTTGCACATACATTTCATACGGAGCGAGTAAGCAGGCTATATGGTACGGGCAGGCCTGCTCTCGGCAGCTACTGAATTCATTCTTTGCTGCTGGAACCCACGAGTGAAAAGCAGGGCCATTTCTCCCATCGAAGACTCTGCCTTTGGTTCCCGTTTCCTCTCGTATTTTCCCACAGTGCTTCCTCTCCTACTTTGTTCATTGCAGCCTGACACACAGACGTTTTGTGCTCAAACACGAACGCCACCAGGGGGTGAGGGCAATTTAAGATCCCAATTACATACAACTCATGTTACACTGTTAGCGTTACAGAGTATAAACACTAAGCAAAACTCTTCAGGAAATTCAATTTCCTTTTCCCCATCCCCTTTTCCTCGGGAAGTGCCTTCATTAAATCCCAACCTTTGAAGGTATAGTTTTTTTTTTTTTTTTAAGATTTATTTATTTTTAGTTTAGGGAGAGAGAGAGAGCATGAGCAGGAGGGGCAGAGGGAAAGAGAATCTCAAGCAGACTCCATGCTGAGCGTGGAGCCCAATGCGGGGCTCTCACGACACTGGGATCATGACCTGAGCTGAAACCAAGAGTCAGACGCTCAACTGACTGCACCACCCAGGCGCCCCACAGGTATGGTTCTTAGGCTGAAATGTGCACCTGTGTGCTGGTCCCACCTGAGCTACAATATTTGCCTTTCTTTTCTTTTTCTTTAATTAATTTTTTATTGTTATGTTAATCACCATACATTACATCATTAGTTTTAGATATAGTGTTCCATGATTCATTGTTGCCTTTCTTTTCCGATCCCTGGGACACAGGTCTTTGCTGGGCCCTGAGTACAACTTTCTCACCAGTTGGACAGGTGTTCCCTTAGCTTCCCTTTCTGTCTTTGAAATACTGATTTTTCTAAACTCCCTTTCTCTCATGACATTGGCCCTGCTCTCTTCTAGTGTCCTGGATATTCTACTTTTAGTTATTTTCCCCTCGTCTTGGTTTATTCTAGACAACTGAATCCCTTGCACTTGGATCCATCCTTTCTTTTTTTTTTTTTTTTAAGATTTTATTTATTTATTTGACAGAGAGACAGCGAGAGAGGGAACACAAGCAGGGTGAGTGGGAGAGGGAGAAGCAGGCTCCCCGCTGAGCAGGGAGCCTGATGTGGGGCTGGATCCCAGGACCTTGGGATCATGACCTGAGCCGACGGCAGACGCTTAACGACTGAGCCACCCAGGCGCCCCTGGATCCATCCTTTCTTGGATATTATCTCTGTTGTCTTCTTTTTCTCTCTTTTTAAAAATTTTTAATTTTAACGGTTTTTTACTTAGGCTCGTCTCACAGTTTTTCCACTGTACCCAGCAGTTTCTAGCATCCTGATAGATATTCCCCACAGTTTCCTAAAGGCATCCCCTAATTCTGCTTAACTCTTCCCCTGAATGCAGCTGTGAATTTTCTTCTCTGTAGTTTGGTCTGTATTTCTTTTTATCGTATTCTGTGACTAGTGTTTGATGGTTGATAATGCACAGGTGATTATTTATTCAAGGGCCTTTTTATTTTTTTATTGAACTTTTTATTTTGAGGTGATTGTAGGTTCAATTGGAAAGAATAGATTCCCCGGTGATATCGTCTTAGAAAACTATAGGACATTATTGCAACCAGCATATGGACATTATACAATCAAGAATCAGAGTATTTCCATTGCCACAAAGTTCCTTCTGGTTGTCTGGGGCCTTTCCTGAATGGTGGCTCTGTGTGACGTGCTGGGCACCGTGAGGGATGAAGAAAGGAATCAGATATGGATCCTGCCGAAATTACTTCAATTCAAGGTTGGAAAGTGGGAGGCGCCACAGAAAGGCACCTCTGGGGAGAGAGTAATTACTTTTTGCTGAGGGGATCAGAGAAGGCTTGTAAGGGCAAATACAAATTAAAAATAAGAGTCTTAATTCTCCCTGTTGAAAATAAGGGAAGACACATACACTCCCACTCTCTCTTCTTAGAGCATTTACTTCAGAAACCTTGTTAATTGTACATTCTTTCTTTGTCTCTTTGAAATATAAGTAAATCTTTTTAAAAGCTAAATAAGCCTTTCGCCAGCTTTACGGCCCTGGAATGTCTTTCTCAAGGACTTGGGCACCGAATCTTTGGATGGTACATATCCAAAGAACATAGCAGTCCTGTCTCCCAGTTTCTCTAGAAGGCTAGGAACCTAACTTTGGTGGGCACCTCACTCCGAAACCACCTCCTGTCATAAAGATAAGAGGAGCTTTTTTTTTTTTAAAGATTTTATTTATTTATTTGAGAGAGAGAATGAGAGAGAGAGAGAGAGAGAGCACATGAGAGCGGGGAGGGTCAGAGGGAGAAGCAGACTCCCTGCTGAGCAGGGAGCCCGATGCGGGACTCGATTCCGGGACTCCAGGATCATGATCTGAGCCGAAGGCAGTCGCTTAACCTACCGAGCCACCCAGGCGCCCAAGAGGAGTTTTATATAAAACCTACTAGCTAACACAGGTGGTGACCCCAGTTGCCGGGTAAAGTTAGGATGAGCCACATGTGACAAATGATGCTGTCAAATCATTTTACCTGAGAACTAGTTTTTGTTTATCTTGAGAACATGTGTGTAATGAGTTCTGTCTGCTTGAAGCGAGATTCTTTTCTGTCTTTGTGATCTGTTTTGTTTATCTTGAGAACACGTGTGTAATGTGATCATTACAACCTTGGCTTTGAAGGATGACCTACATGTTACAGGCAATCTATTTAAAAATATATAACATTCTCTATTTGTAGTTTAACCCACATTTTAGGCAAGAAAATCCCGGCAGGTGGTGGTGGAGGCTTTGCCTTGAAATTAAAAAAAAATATTTTAGCGGAGGTGAAATTTATATAACATAGAATTTTAAAAATGTGTAGTTCATTGGCATTTAGTACATTCACAGTGTTGTGTGACCAACATATCCGTGTAGTTTCGAAGCACTTACCCTCAAAGGAAGGCCTGTACTTATCAAGCCGTCACTCCACATTTCCTTCTTCTCCCAGCCTATGTAACCATCGATTTGCTTTTTGTCTTTATGGATAGCAGCACTGATCATACTACCCAAATGAAGGAACTAACCCAAGTGTCCATCAACATGTGAATGGATAAACTAATTGTGGTATATCCATACAACGGGATTTTCTTCAGCCATAATCACGAATGATGTACTGATGTATGGAAGAGCCTTCAAAACATTATACAAGAAGAAGCCAGACACTCAAGGACACATATCGTATGCTTCTATTTATATGAAATGTCCAGAATCGGTAAACAAAAAAAATTTTTGAGGGAACATTTTGGCATACCTGGGAAGATGTTATATGCTAGGTTTTGAACCCTTATCAGAGATGGTGTGATTGGTCATCGTGTGGAGTTTTTTTTTTTCTGGTAAATAGAAGTAATAAATTGGAAGAGGCCGTAAGTAGAAAACCAGAGGATGGCTGATGATGGCAGAGGTGAGGCTTTACAGAGATTCCTCTCCATCCTTACCTCCGCAAGCTGGTGCCTCAGTATGAACCTTCTCTGATTATAGGGCCGGTCACTTCCTGGTCCTGGATGTCGCCCTGCGCAACTGTTATAGTAGGGACAGTGTAGTCCTCAGAATGGAGCATTTATGCATCTCACATGCCCTGCATGCAGGACCCCGCTTTGGTTTCCCTCTTGTCCTCTCCAGTAGCCTCCCCATGACAGACTGTGTGAGCAGCATGAGATGTGAGTGGATTGCTTTCAAAGGTATGACACAGTTCTTATCTGTAACTCAAGTTCGTATATTTTTAGGTATTATTTTTGCTTATAGGTGTTCACATAATGACTTGAGTTACTGAGTTTTATTTTCAGGTTTAAATGCCCTTCCAGGGGCGCCTGGGTGGCTCAGTCGTTAAGCATCTGCCTTCGGCTCAGGTCATGATCCCGGGGTCCTGGGATCGAGCCCCGCATCGGGCTCCCTGCTCGGCGGGGAGCCTGCTTCTCCCTCTCCTGCTCCCCCTGCTTGTGTTCCCTCTCTCGCTGTGTCTCTCTCTGTCAAATAAATAAATAAAATCTTAAAAAAACAAATGCCCTTCCACTGCCCAAACTGGCTGTGGCTGAATGTGTCTGCTCCAGAAGCAACTGTCTGTGTCCTGTGCCTCTTTCTGCCTTATTGTTCCACGATGCCCATTGTCTCCTTAGTTTTGGGGCTGCCATTGCAGAGCCTCCCAACATTCTCTGGACCAGACTCTGCTCCCTGACAGCTGCTTGCAGAGGCATCTCTTTCTGTCTCCCCGTCTTTCTCTTCTTCCTTTGCTTCTACCTTCCAGGTCAGTCTGTAAGTATATGAGCACCTTCCAGTTGCTCAGATCGGTTCTACAGCTTTGGAGGACACAGTGAGCATGGTAGGACATTCGGACTTGTAGATACCTGTGGACCTCTTTCTAAGTAAGCTTGATATATAAAAACCAGAGTCCCACCAATGTTCATAGCAGCAAAGTCCACAATAGCCAAAGTGTGGAAAGAGCCCAGATGTCCATTGACAGATGAATGGATAAAGATGTGATATATCTATATCTATATCTATATCTATATCTATATCTATATCTATACACAATGGAATTCTACTCAGGCATCAAAAATAATGAAATCTTGCCATTTGCAATGATGTGGATGGAACTGGAGGGTATTATGCTAAGCGAAATAAATCAATCAGAGGAAGACAAGTATCGTATGATCTCACTCATATGCAGAATTTTAAGAAACAAAACAGAGGATCATAGGAGAAGGGAGGGAAAAATAAAACAAGATGAAATTAGAGAGGGAGACAAATCATAAGAGACTCAGTCATTGGAAACAAACGGAGGGTTGCTGGAGGGGAGGGGGTAGGGGGATGGGGTAACTGGGTGATGGGCATTAAGGAGGGCACATGATATAATGAGCACTGGGTATTTTTTTTTTTTAAAGATTTTATTTATTTAATTGACAGGGAGAGAGAGAGAGAGACAGAGTGAGAGGGAACACAAGCAGGGGGAGTGGGAGAGGAAGAAGCAGACTTCCGGCCGAGCAGGGAGCCCGATGCAGGGCTCGATCCCAGGACCCTGGGATCATGACCTGAGCTGAAGGCAGTCGCTTAACCAACTGAGCCACCCAGGCGCCCCGAGCACCGGGTATTATATAAGACTGATAAATCACTGAACTCTACCTCTGAAACTAATAATACACTATACATTAATTAACTGAATTTAAATAAAAAAGGAGATAAAAATAAAAAAAATAAAAAATAAAAAACAACCCCCCCCCCCAAAAAAAGAACTGGAGTCTCAGAAGAGGTACATCCAGGCTTTTTACAAAAAGACATTTTGCAAAAGAAATTTTAGCCATACAAAAAAATTAAAAAAAAAATTATTTCCCCACTGGCTTGGAGGAGGTACTATTTAACCTTGACTATTAAATGAATGGCACTTAAAATGTATAGATTAATAAAAATTTTATTTCTCCACAACTTTCAAGTATGGTTCAAAATGCTTGGTAATTATTTTCTCCTTAACTAAATTGTGAAATTCTCAAGGGCACAGAATGCATGTTTTATATTTCTTTGGAACCTGCCCCAACTCCCACTAATTTAATGGGTTTTGCCATTAATCCTTTAGACTTAATGTTCATTTAATGCTTTTGAACAAATGAATGAATATCAGAGTAGATAATCTTTTATTGACTTTATATCTTGTCTTAAAAATTAAGTGAAGGTTGTTAAACTTCTTTCAAAAATATGTTTTGGGTTCTGGAAATGTTCATTGCCAGGTTCAGGTTTGTTTTGACTTTCTCATCATATAACCAAGAGAAGCGTTGCTTTCTTAGGGATTACTGTTGTATATTTAGGATAGAATGGGAATCTTTTCCTCTTGGGCGTGGGCTGTGTTCAGATTAAAGACACTAATCCAGCATACCCAGCAATTATTCAGCTTAATGCAACATAATTACATCTATAGATCATATCATTTTATGTGAAAATAGTACTTCTATCTCTGTGAATAATTTTACGCATTTGGAGAAAATGCTGGGATCGGTAGTTTTGACCTTCAAAAATCATTATCTTTGAAACCTCCCCAAGCAGCCACAAAACTTGCCACCACGCTTTGAATGATATGTTTGTTGAAGTCAGCGTTGTTTGAGAATTAGGGAAACATTTCCTATTCTCTTTGATAAATTCTCAGTGTTTTATTTTATTTTATTTTTTTATATTTTATTTATTTATTTGACAGACAGAGAGATAGTGAGAGCAGGAACACAAGCAGGGGGAGTGGGAGAGGGAGAAGCAGGCTTCCCGCCGAGCAGGAAGCCCGATACGGGGCCCGATCCCAGGACCCTGGGATCATGACCCGAGCCGAAGGCAGACGCTTAACGACTGAGCCACCCAGGCGCCCAATAAATTCTCAGTGTCAATCTTAGAGATTGAGTAAATCAAAACCCCTTCTTTTCGACTATATGATTCTATTTGATACCTTTGATAGTTTAGCTATATTACCTTTTTACTTTTAACTATAACTTCACATAGTTAACAATCAGTAAGTTTGGAGCTATTAAAAATAATCTGGTATTAAGATAAAAGTGTGCATGATTCATTTTCTGATTTAGTGCTGAACACAGTTGCTGATTTCTTGAAGACTGTAGTCTTCTGCAATACTATGCTCCTTGGTGATACAAAGTGTTCTGAAATTAGTGAATGTTTTTTGTTTCCTTTAAATTTTTTGGCTCCTCAATTTGACTTTTGTTTCTCTTTGGCTTCTTACACCACTGGTCTATTCAGTAAAAAACATTTTTTTAAAGTTTAATACATTTTAAGATGTCTTTTGGCTTAAATCTTAAACAATTACATTTGGAAATTAATGAACTTTCCGATATTTAGTCTAGTCTGTATGAAAAAACAAAACGGTTGGTAGGGCCAGAATAGTTGCCCTTCAGTGAATCCACATTCTGCCACACATTTTATGAATATTTTCACACTGTTGCCTTTGGAAAAATTCATTATACTAATCCATTAAGCTTCAACTCCTTCTTAATTGCTTTTTTTTTTTTCCCCCCAAATACCTCATCTCACCAGTGGCTCAGTACATCTATCATTGCTGACTCCTGAAATGAAATTTGGTGATAGGTTGACATGCAGGTACAACAAACTCAGTTACCCTCAAAAATCATTACCTTTGAAACTTCTCCAAGTAGCCAGAAAAACTAGTGAGTCATACCTTGGAAGGGATGGCCATTGAAATCAGCATCGTTTGAGAATTAGAGAAACATTTTCAGCTCTCTTTGAGAAATCCTAAGTGTTAATCTTTTAGGGTTTACATTGGTGAATGAATGAATGAATGAAAGAAAGGCATTTCTGGTTCATAGTGTATCTTCTTTAACTGTAGTAGATAATAACAACTGTTTTCCAAAGTGGTTGCACTAATTTATACTCCCATCAGTAGTAGATGTTGAGTTCCAGTTGCAGAATGTTCCAGTTGCTTCACATCCTTGTCAACACTTGATATTGTCTTTTTAATTTTTGCTCACTGATGAGTATGGACTGTTATATTATTGTAGCTTTAGAGCTTTATGAGCTTTTCATTGGCCTCTCTGGCCCATATTGAACTCTCCTCTGTGAATTCCCTTGGCACTTATCATCTGTACTACTAATTTTGGTGCTATGTGATATTCTGATGCCACTGAACTTTTTCATGAGTATCTCTTACATTCCAGCTGGATATTTGCTTCTAGAAGGGAATACTTATTGTTTACTATCTAGAGTGTTTAGCCAGGCACTTGACCCAGGTTGATTGCTTCAGACTCAGAATTAGACCTCCTGAGTTACCCATTTTTGGTAAATTCACAAAGATTAAAAAAACTTCAAAATCAAGTGAATCTGTTCATATGACTTTCTTATATATGAGCCAAAAAAGATCTCCAAATATCTTGGTGACATTTCTTGTTCCCATTGTTAAAAGATCAATATTGTTTGAATGTATGCCATGGTCTTCACATCTCTTTCAGTCTGACTCTCTAAACATTGCATGGCTTATCCTACATTCATGACCAAGATTAAATGGTCCTTGATTTGTCTTACTTTTTGTGGGCTGATTTGTGTGATGCTCCTTAAGTTGGTCTTTGGTGAACATCTTTTATTTGTGATGAGACAATGATGGCCATCAGCAAATTCTTCAACAATTGTACTAGAATATTTTTGTTGGTTCTGTGAAAAGAAAATATGGAAAATGAAATACCAATTTTATGTTAATGGATATGAAGGAAATTGATAGAGCATTCCACCTAAATCAAAAGTAAGAGCTCTTTTATTGAGCACTTATTAACTACCTACTAAATAGAAAGATAGGTGTATAAATCTCATTGATTTCAATCTTTACTTTTTTTTAAGGTTTTATTTAGTTTTTTGAGAGAGAGGGAGAGAGAGAGCACAAGCAGGGGGAGAGGTTCAATCCTGTGCCCCTGAGATCATGACCTGAGCTGAAGTCAGATGCTTAACCCGACAGAGCCACCCAGGTCCCCCTTGATCTTTACTTTTTAAAGCTTCACTAATTTGGAGTGATTTTGATAAAATCTAGTCAGAATTATGGTTAGTGCTTTATTATTTATAAACTTATGTATTTACATATATTCTTTCTCTTTCTAGACTGTCGATTCATACACAGAGGGACCTGTGACAGAAACTTGGAAAGGTAACTTACCAACTGCCTTAGCTAACTTACTTAATCTGCTCCATGTCTTGGTTCCCTCATCTGTAAAATGGGGATACTAATAGTCTATCTCATAGGGCCATAGTGAGAATTGAATTAGTTGACACGTATAAAATGCTTGGAACAGTGCCTGAATGATGTGATCCAAATTTTGGAGATGGTTCTAGCAGCAGTATGGAAGATGAACTGATAGAGATAGAGACAGGTTGCCAAAAAACCCCTCAAAACCCCAAAACCAAATCAACACAGTAGCTTTCCAACTTTATTTTTACAACCCACAAGAGAAATGCATTTTATGCTGTAACATCAGTACACAACACACACATGTATATATAGTTAAAACAAAACTTTTGTAAAATAATATTTATCATTCATAGCTAACATGTACTTTACTGTTTTCTATTTCATTCCATTTAAAAATGCTGACTGGGACCTAATATTTTTAAAGATCTACTAACAGGTCAAAATCTGCAGTTTGAAAAATGGTCTTAAACTCACCTATTAGCTTAAACCTGGTTTCATCCCATTTTGTCTTCCATGAAGCATCTCTATTTATTTAGTCTGTCTCCTTTCCTTCTTTATTTCTTTTGACCTTTCAGAGTAAATGTACATTAACATGTCTCTCCAGGGGCGTCTGGGTGGCTCAGTCAGTTAAGTGTCTTGACTCTTGATTTTGGCTCCAGTCATGATCTCGGGGTGGTGGGATTGAGCCCCACGTCAGGCTCTGCGCTGGGCATGGAGGCTGCTTAAGATTCTCTGTCTCCCTCTCCCTCTGCTGCCATCCTCTGCACATTCTCTCTCAAAAATAAAGTAAAATAGGGCGCCTGGGTGGCTCAGTTGGTTAAGCGACTGCCTTCGGCTCAGGTCATGATCCTGGAGTCCCTGGATCGAGTCCCGCATCGGGCTCCCTGCTCGGCGGGGAGTCTGCTTCTCCCTCTGACCCTCCCCCCTCTCATGTGCTTGCTCTCTCTCATTCTCTCTCTCTCAAATAAATAAATAAAAAATCTTTAAAAAAAAAAAGTAAAATAAAATAAAATAAAATAAAATAAAATGTCTCCCCACATTTTAGTTGAATAATGTTGGAAGGAAAGCATTTAAATATGATGTAGTAGAAGCTTCTAGGACATTTATTATCACTTATACAGGTGTACATTTCGAAGAAAAAAATTACAGTACTATTTTGATAAATATCTCAGTTGAAACTATTCCACAATCAGAGCTTGGTTTCATATGCCTTTAATTGCTTAATATAAGTGACAAATTCATATAAAAAACAACTCTCTTGGACCCAAATATACTGTTCCTCCAAAGAAAATGAAATTGGATAATGGAAAATTTTTCTTATCGAACTTACCCTTGATTTTATTTCCTCTTTCTGATCCAGTTTCAAACTCACGACTGAAAAGAAAAATAGCACATCTTATACTCTATATTGATTGTTTGAAATAGTCATAAAAATTGTAATACCCAGGACTGTTTTTAAAGACTCTGAGTTGAAGACATTGAATTTTTAACTTTCTGTGTTTTTATTCCTCCTCGTTTTGAATTACATGGCCCCGAATGACTGTTAAGCATATAATATGTTGGATAGGATGTGCTTGTGTTCTGGGCAGGGAAAGCAGAGCCACAGTGATACCCTAAACTTCAGTTCAGTTGGGCAAACATTTGTGGAGTGTCTTGTGCGGGATGATAATGCCTGGAACTGGGGCGGGGGGAGGGGAGGGTATGTGAATCAAGACCTTGGTCACTGCCTTTATAGACCTGGCAAGGGGGGCATTAAAAATAGTACTTACTGGATGGACCTTGTGGACGTGTGTTCAGCCCTTGTGGTATAATACTGTTGCATTTAGTTAAGAACGTCAATAGGAGCAACTAGATACCTATACTTGCCCCCAGCACCACCTGCTCCCCTTCTTCACCAAACTCACTGCTTCCCACGTACCAGCCCCATCCCTGGAGCAGGTGACGGTAGGTCCCCATTTCATCCTCCAGGTACATCTTGATGTCCAGCACCTGCTGACAGCCTGCACTCTGGCTCCCCACCTCCCGGAGGACCTGGATCTCCAGGGTCAGTATCCGCACTTGGGTCTGTGAAAGCTGAGTCTGGTAGTTGGCCTCAGATTCTGTCGGCCTGGCTTCGGTGTATGTTTTCTGAGGATACGTGAAGTTTGCAGTTTTCCCTCAGAGAAAAGATGAAACAAAGAGTTATTTAGGCAGATAAGTATCACAAAGTGTTCCTATTTATGTTGCAAGAAAGAAGACACAATGCATAGCCATTTTCTCTCTATTCTAGCCCTTTCTCTTTCAAGTGAAACAGAGATAAACTTTTCCACTTGGACACCATGTTTTAAGGGGGTGAATTTTTTTTTTTTTTTTTAAGATTTATTTATCTGAGAGAGAGAGAGAGAAAGAGGGCATGTGCGCAAGGAGGGGCAGAAGAAGAGGGAGAGAGAAACCTCAGCAGACTCCTCGCTGAGCTCGGAGCCTAACAAGGGGCTCGTTGTCATGACCCTGAGATCATGACCTGAGCGGAAACCAACACTCAGATGCTTAACTGACTGTGCCACCCAGGGGCCCCAAGGGGGTGAAGTTTTCAGATTTGAGAGAAGGAGGGTACTTCACTTCGTGTGTTTTGCACCAAGCCAAGCATTTCAAACCATGGTGAGCACTTGCTTTCGTGGAGTATGAAAATCCTGCTTGCATATGGAGAGCATTGATTCTCAAAAGGGTGTCTTTGCTCCTCTTCTGGGCATATGGCAACGTTTGGAGACATTCTGGTTGTCACAAAGGGTGATAGGGGATGCTACTGGTATCTTGTGGATAAAACTTATGGATGCTGCTACAACCGATAAGGTTGGACAGGACAGCCACCCTCTGCCCAAGAATTATCCAACCTCAAATGTCTAGAGTGTCAACGTTGATACACCCTACCTTAGAACCTGACATTGGATGTTATGTATTACAGAAGTTTCAGCAAACCCCTTGAATTAGAGTGAATCTGACCTAATTTTAATTCACTCTAACATTCATTTCACCACCTTGATTTTTTTTATTGTTTTTAAAATTTAGTTGCATAGAGTCATAGATTTTAGAATTGGAAAGCACCTTATGGATCACCAACTCCCTTGTTTTATAGATAAAGGAAAAATGAGGTTTAGAGATGGATACTTTTGGAAGAGTGACTTATCTAAGGTCACACACTGAGTTTAGAGGCAGCCTAGGACTGGGGCTCAGGTCTACCAGGCTGATGCAAAATATAACAACTGGCTAATGCAATTAGTTTAATAAAAACTTCCTTATAGTTAAAGTGTGCTTCCCAGAAGAGAGAAATGCCACCGCTATCCTGTTTCCTATCTCACAGCTTCTGAAACATCAGATACTTGATAAATGCTTATCACAAATAATCTTGTCTTTTGGGAGTACAAGTGAAAATTTATTTATTTATTTAAAAAATATTTTGTTTATTTATTTGAGAGGGAGAGAGAGCACAAGGAGGCAGAGTGGCAGAGGGAGAGGGAGAAACAGACTCACTTCTGATCAGGGAGCCCGACTCGGAGCTCGATCCCAGGACTCTGGGATCATGACCTGAGCCAAAGGCAGACACTTAACTGACTGAGCCACCCAGGTGCCCCTGAAAATTGATTTAAAAAGGAAAACATTGTGGGGCGCCTGGGTGGCTCAGTCAGTTGAGCGTCTGTCTTTGGGTCAGGTCATGATCCCAGGGTCCTGGGATCGAGCCCTGCATCGGGCTCCTTGCTCTGTGGGAGGCCTGCTTCTCCCTCTCCCACTCCCCCTGCTTGTGTTCCCTCTCTCGCTGTGTCTCTCTGTCAATAAATAAATAAAAAATCTTAAAAAAAAAGAAAAAAGAAAACATTGTAATTCAAGTAAATGTATAAAATCTTCTTAATTAAAACACAACATATATACTCCTTGATATTGAAGAAATCCTAGGTGGATCTTCATGAAGACATTTTACCTAGATTAATTCTCTTAAGCTTTCGGACAGGAGTCCTGCTTTACCACCTACCTGGAGATAGAAACAAGTGATCTCATTCTGGAACTGAGCCAGCCCAGTGTTTCTCTAACAGCGAGCTCACATTGACATGCTTGCGGTGTCTTAGCTGATTCAGGCGCTGGAGTATTTTCAAAATAGGGGTTGATATGTGGAGTTAATTTTGTTCTAGATATTTTTCATATATTAAATGAACACTCTCCTGAGTTAGTAATTAAGAAGCCAAAGATCTTAAAATTGTAAGAGCTTTTCAAAATAAATTTCATTAGGGAATATAATATTTTGGAAACCTATTGCTGAGGTGAAATCATGAAATCACCTGTGAGGACAAATAGGTTTTTTGGCACATTCACCCAGGAGGAGACTGTTACATTCCAGAGCTCCTGCAGACTATGGTTCTAACTCCATGGCCTGAATAGTCCACTTTAGCTTGTTCATCTGAATCTTAGCAGACTAGGATGCGATCTGCTGAAGTAGCACTCTGCTCTGAAATGCCATTATGAAACAGAGTCATTTATCAGGGAAGGGGAGTCGTTCTAATTTTCTGACCTTGACTGTGTTTTTAGTTTACCTTATTGTTGAACCTAATTTTAGCATCCTGGTGATTCTGTTCAGTGAGGGCTTCACGGGGTGTTCTCATGTCCTTGAGGAGCTCGGTTAGATTAGCTCCAGGTGTGACGACTGTCTCCACATGCCTGTCAGAGCCTGCAATTTCTGGCGGGCCTTCAATTTCCAGAATGGGAAACAACCATCAGGGGAATCAACCATGATGGCACTCGAATTCACTTCATTTATTAGAATTTTCCTTAACCTCGGGACGCCTGGGTGGCTCAGTGGGTTAAGTGTCTGCCTTCGGCTCAGGTCATGGGATCGAGCCCCGCATGGGGCTCTTTGTTCAGCGGGGAACCTGCTTCTCCCTCTGCCTCTGCGGCTCCCTCTGCTTATGTCCTCTCTCTCTCTCTCTCTCTGACAAATAAATAAATAAATATAATCTTAAAAAAAAAAAAAAGAATTTTCCTTAACCTCATTGTTAATTGGAATTGAAGACAAGAAATAAGAAAGAGGCAAGTTACACTTCAGCCTCTGGACACACGCATCCTCGTGGTTCTTCATGAGATCAGCTAACTCCCCTGCCAGGTTTCAGTCTGCATTTCCATATCAGTGTTGGAAGAAGCGAGGTCATCTTGGACCCTGCTCGGGCCGCGGCTCTCAGCCTCCACATTCTGGCCCAGGGCCAGTTCAGACCCAGACCTGAAAAAAGTTTCAAATTCTCTCAGTGGTTATTAGGTTTGTGTTAATACTCTTTTCTGAACAATCTTTTAAAGGACTGTTCCAGAGATGCTAAGCTTCAGTTTAATATTTGTTGTAAATATAATTTGCTATTCACATTTCACATTTTGGGGGGAGGGGGTACCATGGCACTGCATATGAAACACTAAAAGGTTTGAGGAAAAGCCCTCTAGCATTTTTATTTCTTAGGACACAGTTGCCACACTATTTCCCTCTTGTTTGTGAGGGCCCTGTACACATGCAAAGAAGGGAGTTAAAGAATCTTCAGAAACACATGATGGTACTTTTAGGAATCTCACTTAGGACATACTTAATTCATACAAGTTCTTACTTATAAACTAGGTGATGATTCTTTGAACACGGAACCACCATAATGTTTTTGTAAATAATGGCCTTCTCTAGCGTATTCGGCTAAAATATTTTCCCATCTTTAGGATTTCATTTATTTCTAAAAAGAATAATACTCCTTTTGTCACTTGTGATTCCAGTATAAAAATAAGCCTGGCGTCCCCTACTGCTTCTCTCCATAGCTTATGTTTTCCGTTGTGCTGTTGAAGGTAACCACACCTGACTTCTGTCTGAAGTCTTCAGCTGCTCATTTTATTTTATTTTATTTTTTTTAATATATTTTTTAAGATTTTATTTATTTATCAGAGAGAGAGACAGAGGCAGGCAGAGGGAGAAGCAGGCTCCTTGCTGAGCCAGGAGCCTGATGTGGGGCTCGATCCCAGGACCCTGGGATCATGACCTGAGCCGAAGGCAGACGCTTAACCATCTGAGCCACGAGGTGCCCCTAAATTAAAAATTTTTTTTTTAAGATTTTATTTATTTGACAAACACAGTGAGAGAGGGAACACAAGCAGGGGGAGTGGGAGAGGGAGAAGCAGGCTTCCCGCCAAGCAGGCAGCCTGATGCGGGGCTCAATCCCAGGACCCTGGGATCATGACCTGAGCCGAAGGCAGACGCTTAACCGACTGAGCCACTCAGGCGTCCCGCTGCTCATTTTACATTGTCAGTCTGGAGCGTGAAGCTGGTGCAACCAAACGGTTGCATTTGATATATGGAAAAGCAGGACACAAAAAAACCATGCGTTGCACTCACATTTTGAACTTCTGCGCACTGGTATTTAGCAAGGCCTGCGTCAGGGTCTTCACAGAAGTTTTATAGGTATGTGGTTCTTTAAGGACCAATACATTAAATAGTTGTCTATATCTTTCTAGCATTTGTCTCTCCTTTTGAGGATACAGCAACTGCAGGCAATTTACTTAGCTTAATTTTGTTTAAGTATTTTTGAAACATCTCTATAATTCCTTCCAGGACATGAACTATAGAAAAGTAAGCAAATTAGGAAAAAAAAAATTGAATGCAGCTAAGAAGGATATTCTGTTGCTTGTTAAGTTCCTTAATCTGGTTAAATTGAGGAAAGTACAGGTAACGGTGTAAAATGGTTTCCATCTTTTAATATTTTGTCATTTTTCGTGTCATTCTGTCGTCCAGCTGTAGCAAGATTTCTTACCTTGTTTTTAAGTTCCTCAATTATCTGGTGATACTTCTTTAGTCCTGTTTTACTTCTTGGCCATTGCCCCAGGTCCAAATTTCTTACACCATGCTTTGATTTTATATTCAGTGAACTGCTTGCCTGCTCCAGAGCACCATCTTGTCCGGGCAGACTGCGACAGGGTCATAGGGTTTCACATCGTATCCTTCTCATCAGGGAGCAACCCACCCTCACCTCCTCCCTTGCTGGCACCCCTAAAGTTGGTGTGAAAAGCTCCACCTGAGGAGCCACTTGAGCCACTTCCCCCACCACTAGGATTCTTCCTTTCCTGTGATCAGAATCTAATTGCCATAGACTAGATTTTTGGGCAAAATGGGACAGGATGGAAGGGTTTCAATCCTGCAAAGCCCAACGTTCAGGAGAGTGTTAGGGAGTTATCAGTTAGTACCTCCTTTTCTAGCTGATAAAGTGGGTGTTTCGTCTCTGATACTATCACCTGAAAGATTTTCAGTGACATCTGTAATACTAAATTATCGTTTTGTTAATTGTTTGTTAAACTCCATAGAGTGTCTTATTTATTTTAAAACACAGAAAATGCCTTCAGATATTTATTATCTCTCACTGGAGAAGTGAAGCAGATAACATTTGCAGGCTATCAGCCTACTTAAACGTGTATTTTCACTTATTGAATTTCTGTCCTCATGCATTTTGATGACTGTGCTTAAAACAATTTATTTTCCTTTGGAATTATATGATAAATATACCATCTTTTCAGATGAAGGTATCTGAAACCAATTTTAGGGATTTCTGGTGAAGTAACAGAAAGTGGTAGATCCTTACCGTATGTATCCTGTCTTAAATAAGAATAAAATGTAGGAAGAGAAAATGGTCAGATTCCTTTTAATATTCTTCTGTTATTTTTTTTCTTGCTTTTGTCAATTGTAAGAAAATAAAATTTTAAGTTTTAAATTTTTCTCAAAGCCTGCTTTGGGCTTTTGAAGTGATTAATAATATCTAACAGTATATTCTTATTTTATGAAAGTGCAGGACCCCCAAGAAAGTTAAAGAGAAAAGGAGAAACTGATACACTATAATGTTTTGATTAACCATTAAACAGCAGTTTTAAGTTTCTCCAGGTTCTTGTAAACCTCTGCTGTGGCTACACCTAGCTCCTTCTGCAGGTAAATTCAACGTATGCAGATTTTGAATTGCAGCAGATTACCTAAACTTGGAGATAATAAGCATAACATACCCTACTTCCTCTCTCCAGACGCCTTTTTATAACGGGAAGCCCCTCCCCCATGATTTCCATATTACAAAACACATTCTTCTTCATTACGTGTATTGTCAGAGGCAGTGAAATAAATCTATCTATCTATCTATCTATCTATCTATCTATCTATCTATCTATCATCTATCATCTTTAACTAAAGCTGTCACACTAGAAAGATGATATTTTTTGGTATATAAATTCCGTGTCACCTGATGTTCTTTCCCCGCATGACCTTTGCTTCGTTTTACTTAAGCGGACTCTGAGCCTGTTCCTATGTCTTCAAACACCCTACTCACCAAGTAAACATTTCTTAAAACTTTTGTTAACATTGAAACAATTTAACACAGAATAAAATAAAATATTCAGATGGCTTATTGAGGAAACATTGATGGCAAGCTGATATTTGTGATTGGCAGGTGGGGGGCTTTGGTGTGGTATGGCTTGTGTTTTCGGCTTTGTTGCATTTTTTCCAAACGATACAAACATATTTAATATGTTGAATGAGAGAATCAAAACTATATTTTAAAAACTTTCAGGGTAAAATGATGACCCCCAATTGGTAAGAGTTTGTAAAGCAAATGGAATAATAAAAGGAAGTTCCGTGAGTTAAAAAAGAAAGGGGGAACATCAGGTGAAGGATAAAGTCTCTCTGTCAAAGTTCCAGCTCAGCAATTGTGAACATGCCGTGGCCGCTGAAGTTAGACTATATCAAAAGATTTACAAAAGCCCAGGGGCCATTCTCCCAGTGCTCTTGATCTTTGTGTTTAATTCTGGGTGCCATAGTTTAAGAGGACTAATTAATTGCAAATATGTCTGTAATATCGAACATGTGTGGTCCAGTTAATAAAGAATAACGAAGAGTATGGAAACAATGTCAGAGAAGACATGGCTCAAGAAATCAGGATTTTTTAAAAAATTTTTTATTGTTATGTTAATCCCCATACATTACATCATTAGTTTCAGATATAGTGTTCCGTGATTCACCGCTTGTGCACAACACCCAGCGCTCCATGCAGAACGTGCCCTCCTCAATACCCATCACCAGGCTAACCCATCCTCCCACCTCCCTCCCCTCTAGAACCCTCAGTTTGTTTTTCAGAGTCCATCATCTCTTATGGTTCTTCTCCCCCTCCGATTTCCCCCCCTTCATTCTTCCCCTCCTGCTACCTTCTTCTTCTTCTTTTTTTCTTTCTTAACATATATTGCATTATTTGTTTCAGGGGTACAGATCTGAGATTCAACAGTCTTGCACAATTCACAGCGCTTACCAGGACACATACCCTCCCCAGTGTCCATCACCCAGTCACCCCATCCCTCCCACCCCACCCCCCACTCCAGCAACCCTCAGTTTGTTTCCTGAGATTAAGAATTCCTCATATCAGTGAGGTCATATGATACATGTCTTTCTCTGTTTGACTTAAGGAAATCGGGATTTTTGTTTAGAAAAGAAAAGACACATGGCCTGAACCAGCATCAAATTGCTGGAAGTTAACACAGGGAGACAGATCTGGCTCCATGTAAGGAAACCACTTCTAACTTTAGACCTGTTCTTAAATCGAATGATCTGCCTTCCCAAGTCATGAACTTTGCGAGCTCTGGGCACCTTTAACCAGAGACTGGAGGCCTAGAATAATCTTTCAGGAAGAATTTCTATTCTGCGTGGGAGATTGGAATAAAAGTCACCAGTCAACTTTGTATTTATTATTATTCTTCTTTTTAAAGATTTATTTATTTATTTATTTGAGAGAGCAAGAGAGACAGAGTGCACAAGCAGGAGGAGCAGAGGGAGAAGAAGAGAGAATCTCAAGCAGACTCCCCAGTGAGCATGGAGCCCAAAGGGGGGCTCGATCTCATGACCCTGAGAACACAACCCTAACTGAAACCAAGAGTTGGGTGCCCAACTGACTGCGCCACCCAGGCGCCCCACCAGTCAAATTTTTAAAACTCTGTAGGGTGGACAGCCACATGGAGAAGAATGAAACTGGACCCTTTTCTTACACCACACACAAAAATAAACTCAAAATGGATGAAAGACCTAAATGTGGACAGGAATCCATCAAAATCCTAGAAGAGGACATAGGCAGCAACCTCTTTGACCTCAGCCACAGCAACTTCTTGCTAGACACATCTCCAAAGGCAAGGGAGACAAAGGCAACAATGAACTATTGGGACTTCATCAAGATAAAAAGCTTCGCACAGCAAAGGAAACAGTCGACAAAACCAAAAGACAACCGACAGAATGGGAGAAGATATTTGCAAATGTTTTATCATATAAAGGGTTGGTATCCAAAATCTATAAAGAACTCATCAAACTCAACACCCAAAGAACAAATGATCCAATCAAGAAATGGGCAGAAGACATAAACAGACACTTCTCCAAAGAAGACATCCAAATGGCCAACAGACACATGAAAAAGTGCTCAACATCGCTCGGCATCAGGGAAATCCAAATCAAAACCTCAATGAGATACCACCTCAAACTAGTCAGAATGGCTAAAATTAACAAGTCAGGAAACAATAAATGTAGGCAAGGATGTGGAAAAAGGGGAACCCTCCTACACTGTTGGTGGGAGTGCAAGCTGGTGCAGCCACTCTGGAAAACAGTATGGAGGTTCCTCAAAAAGTTGAAAATACAGCTACCCTATGACCCAGCAATTGCACTACTGGGTATTTACCCCAAAGATACAAATGTAGTGATCTGAAGGGGCACATGCACCCAAATGTTTATAGCAGTAATGTCCACAGTAGCCAAAGTGTGGAAAGAGCCCAGATGTCCATCGACAGATGAATGGATAAAGATGTGGTGTATATATATATATATATATATATATATACACACACAATGGAATATTACACAGCTATCAAAAAATGAAATCTTGCCATTTGCAATGACATGGATGGAACTAGAGGGTATTATGCTAAGCAAAATAAGTCAAACAGAGAAAGACAATTGTCATATGATTTCACTCATGTGGAATTTAAGAAACAAAATAGAGGAGCATAGAAGAAGGGAGGGAAAAATAAAACAAGATTAAATCAGACAGGGAGACAAACTACAAGAGACTCTTAAGCATAGGAAACAAACTGAGGGTTGCTGGAGGGGAGGAGGGTAGAGGGATGGGGTGACTGGGTGATGGGCATTAAGGAGGGCACATGATGTAATGAGCACTGGGTGTTATATACAACTGATGAATCACCGAACTCTACCTCTGAAACTAATGATACACTGTATGTTAATTAATTGAGTTAAAGTAAAATAAAATAAAGTTAAAAAAGGGCAAAAGATAAATAAAATAAAATAAAATAAAACTCTGTAGGGGTGCCTGGCTGGCTCAGTCGGTAGAGCATGTGACTCTTGATCTCAGGTTGTAAGTTCAAGTCCCACATTGGGTGTAAAGATTACTTAAAAATAAAATCTTAAATATAAAAGTTGGAAAAAAATTGTGATTTTTATGTTGTTATTATAGATCTCACAAGTATTAATATTTGATCTTCATGGAAACTTTTGGGTGTGGAACACTCAGCGGGGAAAGCACAGTTACCTTATCTCAAAATGGTGCCACAAAGCCATTGTTTGCCTAAAAACCATCGCGGAGACTTAAAAAATCTGACTTCTTGGTCTTAGGAAAACTAATATAAAATCATTTGAAGTAATTTATTTTACAGCTAGCTGCAAGCAATGAGTAAAGCTAAAGGCAGTGCATGTTTCTAAGGTTAGGGTTTTGAATGAATTGACAGAGGTTGGGATGTTGTGAAACACTCCCTAGCTCTACAGTGTCAGTAAGAAGCAAGCTGGGGCCGTGTGATGCAGTCCTAGTGCAGTTTTAATGAGCTCCTGTATCCTTTCATGTTCCTTGTGATTTGGTTAATGAAATAAACACACCCTCCCCCCCACTCCCCAGGAATCCATGTACTTTATACATGATAGATCAGTGATACATTCTGGGCTTGTCCTCTCTATGCCATTTAAATGCTAATATAAAAACAATTGATTGAAGTGTTATCTCAGTGTTTGCTCCTTTCCACCTTACCATTTCATATTGCCATTGATATTACAAATGAGTAAATTATTTTTAAAAGGGCTTGACCAATATTTTTCAAGTGTCCCATTTGAGCCACTGATAAATTTTTATTTTATTTTATTTTTTATTTATTTATTTATTTATTTTTTAAAGATTTTATTTATTTATTTGAGAGAGAGAGAGAAACCACATGAGAGAGGGGAGGGTCAGAGGGTGAAGCAGACTCCCCGCCAAGCAGGGAGCCCGATGCGGGACTCGATCCAGGGACTCCAGGATCATGACCTGAGCCGAAGGCAGTCGCTCAACCAACTGAGCCACCCAGGCGCCCCCGAGCCACTGATAAATTTTTAAAGTGTATTACATGCAGTAGTATTTTGTTAATTGAGGAGGTTATTTGGAAAATATTACTCGAGCTACATTCTGGGTGATTTATATTCATCACTTCGTCTTCTCTTGAAGGTCTTTTGAACAGCATCTAATTCCATGAAGTCATTAAGCAAGTTTAGGCTACTTTCCATAGAGTCTCAAATCCTTTGGCTGTTTCTTCTTCTCTGCCTACTACAAACCTTGTTTCTTGCTTCTAATCTTTGTGAGGATGGATACCATGTCCATTCTTGTCCATTGTCCCTTGAGGTCAGAATGACAACAACTATATGAATCTCTGGATCAAAAGTCAACAGATGAAAATCCTTATGCAAGTGGGCACTGGCTCTTCCTCCTCTTGAGTAAGTCCACTCTCATTTAAAAGTTGATGGATTGCTGAACTTTAGAGTTCCAGAATAAAACATATGCAGTTTTATGTCATGTGGTTTTGAAGTGATTTTAGAGCAGGTCATAATGTGCAAACACCCTATCCTTAACATTTTATTCAGTACTCTAAACTTCATGGTCTAAAATGGTTCAGTAATTTCACTTTTAAAATTGAAATGCTCGAAACATACCCTACTGCATCTTAGTATGTTCTGGCCTTTTCTATAAATGATCATTTAGTACAAATGCAGCATCTTAACACATGCCAAGGAAACAAAGAATGAGGGTTTTTGCCTAAAGATGATTTTCAGAGTAGCTGCATATTGTTGCTCTGACATGAGGATAATACCAGCCATCAATGTAGGTACCAGGTGGTACAGGACTAGAAGACTACATCTGGGAAGACTCACGGAGAGAGGCTTCCCCAGTGTGGCCATGATGACCCAAGGGGCTGGAGCCTGCACACAACTGGTTTCCATTTGTGTCCTCCCACCATTAATCCAGCCTAGGTCAGCTGGTTCATATTTCTAAACTTCTCAGTACAGGACAAATATCCAAGGTTTAATTTACTGTAATGGCTTGATGGGAAACATATGTTTGATTTAAGACAACATTGCTGTTTTTGAGTAGTGGTTTTGTGCTTAGCTATTAACTTTGTTCTGTGGTTATCTATTTAAGCCGAAGTCTCAGTGTGCCTGCAGGTTCATTTTTAGGTTTTATTCAAAATGCCTAGCAAATGAAAAACCACATTTTCTGGGTTGTTTTGATTATTAAAGTTTGATACGCTCATACAGCTCTTACTGATTTTATATTTGAAGGTACGATTTGCATAAATTATGTTCAGGTTTATCCTTTGTAATTTTAAATTTGCCTTTCTGTGCCAAGTCTCAAGTTCTTTTCTCGAGGACTGGCTTGTGGGGTTGATTCTCTAATTTGTGATCTGGCCCTATTAAATTCCTTGAGTGGGAAAGGCCTTACCCAGCTTGGCTTTGTCCTGTGTCTGGTTCTTCCTGGGACTGACTCTGTACCACCTCCTGCCCTACTTTAATGGGCTTCGTTATCCCAAGCAAGACAAGATGGAGCCATGTGGCCGATTCAGGGGTAAGAACTTCAGCAATGGAGAGTGGGAAAAGGAAACACCAACTTGGCTAAGTGACAATTTTTGGCTTAGAGATGTGGCTAGATTTTTTAAGGGTAGAAGTATCTGAGATCTTTCCTCTTTGGGGCTTTCAAGGTTTTCAGAAATCTGGCACCCTATCACATATCCCATCTTATTTCCCACGACTTTTTTGAGGGATGCTAAGGTCTAATTTCAGCTATCACTAAGTTCCAGTGAGATGTTGCTAGAAATGCCCACATACCACATGGCTACAATCTTGATTTTTATGAAGAGGGTATTATATAAATAATGAATTAATATTAGTAACATAACAATGAAGCGAGATCGTGACTGATAGCTTTATTTCTAGGTAAAATATTGAATTTCTTTAAAAATTTCAGGAAGCATTTAGTTAACTTGCAAAAGTAAGTTTATTGAAGCATGAAAACAATTAGAGCAAAATTGTCATTTCAACTTTTTCAGGAAGGTTCTAATAAGAAAAAAAAGAGGATTCAGAAAAATTGCTTGGTCATCTATTTCTGGATGGAAACTTTGCCTGAAGTTATCCAGAAAAATGGTGAGATTGACATGATTTATTCATTTGTGTCCTTCCGGTTTTTCTCTAAAAGACATTCTTGCTGATCTGGAAATTGCTTATTTAACTTTCACCTCGGACACATTGCTGACTTGAGATGAGATGACTTTGCCGTCCACCACCTCCTCCACGATGGTCTTAGTCACTCTGGTCTTGTTTGGTTCTGAAAATCACAGAATCACAATGTCAGTCTGGAAACGATCACAGAAACCCAGATCAAGAGACATTCAGGTGCATTCTTTAAGTAAGTTCTCTCTGGGTTAAGATTTTGTAAACTATAGTATATACTTTTTATAAGACAAATGAAGCATGCCTTTACTTTTAAATTATAAAATGATCATGAACATTAAAAAATGTTACCTCTTCCTTGGCCAGAACAGTTTCCAGATCTTGAGTCACCAGATACGGACAAATCCCTAGATCCCATGTTTCTGGGTCCTGTATTTCTGGATCCTGAGTTTCTAAAATCAGATCCTCCAAAACCAGAACCACTAGAGGAAAAAAGAATTGTTTTCCTTTGTAGTTTGCAAAGGTGGGAGAAACCCTTCATGCAGGGGGCTCTCCCTGATGAAGGTAAATGTCTTCTGATTGGACTGTGTCTCTGTGACTTTTTATTATTATTATTATTATTATTATTATTATTATTATTATTATTATTTTAAGTTGGGCATGGAGCCCAACACAGGGCTTAAATTCACGACCCTGAGATCAAGAACTGAACTGAGATCAAGAGTTGGACGCTTAACCAACTGAGCCACGCAGGTGCCCCACTGTGACTTTGTAAACCAAGTCCAGCCCCCAGACCCCTTCTTGGTTTCATAACATAAGTACACCAAGGAATGCACTGATTGGGCTCATGACTTTCACTTACCCTCCCCCTCCATTGAGCAGGCGGCGGTAGGTCTCAATCTCCATCTCTAGGCGGGTCTTGATGTCCAGCAGTTGCTCATATTCTGCCTTCTGGCATTTGGTCTCGCCCCGGATCTGGCAGATCTGCTCCTCCAGGCTGCTGATCTGCATCTGGATTTCTGACAGCTGAGCCATGTAGCCAGCTTCTGTGTCAGCCAGGGTTCCTTCCAGGGAGCTTTTCTAAGAGAAAAAGCAAATCAAAACTCCATGATGAAAAATTCGTTTTTTTATAAGGTGCTCAGAGAAGTACACCTTCAAGTTACAACCTATGTTGTTCTATCACTGTTTCCTTAATTTTTGTTGACATGACTGTTTTTCTTTAAGCTAAATCTTCTATGGAAGTACATTATCTTTAACTGGAATGTCTTGGGCTTTCTACAGCCACAAGCGAGTTCTCCTAATGCTGCTTTCGTTATGTGCCAAGTGGAACATCTTGGCAAAGAAAGAAAATGGGATCGCTTAACTCCCTGTTGGAGATGTTGCAAACCTCTTTGCACTTACCGTGGCCATTTGGGACTGGAGCTCAATTTCCAGGGCTTGCAGAGTGCGTTTCAGTTCTGTTACCTCATTCTTGGCAGAAGTGGCTGCCCCCGCGTCCGTAAAAATTTGTGCTTGCAGTGATGCACTCTAGAGAAAAAGAAAATGCCATCGCTGCAGGCTGAAGAAATGAGAGGAGGTGGCCTGTGTGTGACTGCCGGCTCAGGCATCCAGCAGTGATAATCTACCTGTTTGTTGAACTGCTCCTCGGCCTCGCGGCGATTGTGCTCAGCCAGCTCTTCATACTGTGCCCTCATGTCGTTCAGTGACTTGGTCAGGTCAGTTCCTGGAGCAGCATTCATTTCCACGGTCACGTCCCCTCCGGAGCTTCCTTGCATACTCTTCATTTCCTAGCGTGGAGAGAAAAGGACAACAGTGATAACAACAGAAAACCAAAGACTTCTTAAAATGTGCGTAGCCAACAAAAAATTGAAACTAGGACACTAAAGGCTACCCTCGCTTCCCACTAAATTGAGAAATAATTTGCTCATGACTACTTTTTTTTTTTTTTTAAAGATTTTATTTATTTATTTGACAGAGACAGACACAGCGAGAGAGGGAACACAAGCAGTGGGAGTGAGAGAGGGAGAAGCAGGCTTCCTGCGGAGCATGGAGCCCGATGTGGGGCTCGATCCCAGGACTCCGGGATCATGACCTGAGCCGAAGGCAGATGCTTAACGACTGAGCCACCCAGGCGCCCATGACTACTTTTTTCCTTGATCATAGGAGTTGGAAATCCATTTAGATAGAACTTATTTTATTTTTACAGAACGGATGTGGGGGAAAATAGGTAGGCCAGAGTCATTTAATAATGTGGAACGTGTTCCTACCTCCTCGTGGTTCTTCTTCAGGTAGACCAGCTCCTCAGTGAGGCTCTCAATCTGCATCTCCAGGTCAGAGCGTGTAATGGTTAGGTCATCCAGAACTTTCCGCAGGCCATTGATGTCGGCCTCCACGGCCTGCCGGAGATACAGCTCATTCTCATACCTGGAAAGGACAGCAGGAGGACAGGATAGAGCATTTCAGAGTCCATCCATTCTTCCATATTCAAGAAAAAGATTTTTTGTCTGAGCTGTTTGTTTGCTTACTTACTTATTTTTGTAATCTCTACACCTAACGCTGGGCTTGAACTCACGACCCCAGCTGAGATCAAGAACCCCATGCCTCTCTGAGCCAGCCAGGCACCCCCTTCTGAGCTATTTGATAAACGAAGGCTACTAAGTTTTCTCTTAGGAATTTTTCCCCTGGAAAGAAAATTATGAACCGAATATTAATTCTGTTGACAGCTAATTTTTTTTAGAACAAACATTTCATCCTTAATTTGCCTCTTTTTTTTTTTTTTTTTTTTTTTTTGTTTTCTTATTGGAGTGGAGTGATGGTTTTTAAAATTTACTCTTGGAATGTTTGTAAATTTAGGTCTTGATCCCCTAAAAGATAGTTCTTTAAATTTAGACTAAATGAAACAGACAGATTGCATTTTATTTTTCCCACAACATTTGTTTGCAAGTCTTCGCTTTTCTTACTTCAGTCTGAAGTCATCAGCAGCCAATCTGGCATTGTCGATCTGCAAAACGATCCCAGCATTTTCAATAGTGGCAGTGATGATCTAGAAAAGGCAATAATAGTGAATGCATCATGGATGCTTTCTACCTGTGTCCGCATGCCCACCTGTGAGGGTAGATGGATGTCCTTGGAGTTGGCTTTTAAAGGTAAATTTAAATTTGAAAACTTGCTTAGTAATGACATCTTTATTGATAATCTGGTGTAGTTGGACTACATCTTTCTGCAAAAAGGAACAGTTTGCACATTTACTGGAATAGGCATGGAATGTTGTTTGACAGAGCACAGCCCTCTGCTTATTTCTCTTGCTTTGGAGAATCAGTTATTCTGTAAGTTCTTTCAGAAAATAGTACAGAAAATGAATTTTACTTCTAAAAAGTCCTTAAAAAAATACTTCCCATACAGCAGCGGCTAAACATTTCAGATTCTGCCGCATGCTCCTACAATATTTGCACCCAGATTTTCTAGGAAGAAAAACAGTTTGTAAAGATGATTTAAATCTAGCAAGACACGAAAATATGTCAACCTGCCAGAATTAATCATGAAAATATCAGATTAAGCTAGTGTTGACTCATTGCCACCATTCTTATATGTACATGTTCATTAGCTGCCTCGCACATGATATAAATTTTGCTCTTATGTAGAAATACTCAAATTTGAGATGCAAACAGATAATTAGTGTGGTTGGATGTCATATACAATACTGTCATAGTTAAAACACACCAAGTCCCATTTTACATATACAACAAGCAAATATGTCTCTAAATAATTCCTTGACTTGAAATCTTCATTACGGTATATGATCTGAATAAGAGCAAAAGATACAGAAATAATAGAAACTCAGTAGTGGATAGTGTCTCACCTGGTTCTGGAGATCTTCAATTACTGGATAGTATTTGCTATAATCTTTTCCAGATCCACCATCTCCAGACCCAGGCCCAAATTTCTCATACCACTCCCTGATTTTATTCTCCAGATCAGTGTTGGCCTCCTCCAGGGCTCTGACCTTGTCTAGGTAACTGGCCAGGCGGTCATTGAGGTTCTGCATGGTTTGCTTTTCACCTCCAGAGAAAAGCCGGCCATCGCCAGCACCACCTCCCATCCCACCCCCCATCCCACCCCCATAGCTGTAGAAGCCTCCACTAGCACCAATTCCAGAGCCCCCACCAAAGCCAGAACCCCCACCAAAGCCAGAACCCCCACCAAAGCCAGAACCTCCACCAAAACCAGCCCCAGAGCCTGGAGTTCCTCCCAAACCACCCCCTACTGAGCAGCTACCAAAACCTCCTCCAAAGCTGCCTCCAAATCCACTGCTTGATCCCCCACTCAGGCCACAGCTGCCGGTTCCTCCTCGGAAGCCCTGGGTAGAGCCACCCCCCAGACCACATCTGCTTCCACTGCTGAAGCTGCTTCCACCAGCAGACACCCTGATCAAGCCACTGCTTCCAGCCCTGGAAGAGGAGACACGAGACGAGCAAGACATGATGCTCCCGCAAATGTGTAGCTTGTCCAGGTGAAGAGGAGAGGTGCCAGTGAAGCATGGATTTGCAAGCTGCCTTTTTGGCCCTTATATACACACTTTCAGGGTGTTCCTTTTCTGTGTCACTTCTTAATCCCTCTTATAGTTTTGCTAATCTGCAATTGGATAATTTCTTTTTCGTGAACCCACTCTACTGGCTCTTTTTCTGAAGCTAGGTCAGAGCCTCCGGGCATTTACTATCTCCAGAAAAAAATAAGGTGGAGCAAAGCAAAAACTTTTTTTTTTTTTTTCCAGAATTACAGTTTTAATCTTTCAGAGGTTTCGATGACTTATAATTCTTTCCTGAAAGAGTAATTCTATTCATTTTGCTTCATGATTTCCCAATTGAAGAACACATCCCCAGATTAGCAAATGCAATTAAAATACTTAATATGATGAGAATGGAAATTTCCCATCAAACTCATAACTTTTGTTCATATTATCCTCTTAAAGTTGAAGTTAGCTTTAGCGTCAGCATTAGTTTTAGATTTACTTACTTGTCCTCTATGATTATTTCAATCAGCGTATTTCTAGGGGTACGTTTGTGTTGAAGTTTTCTTTGTATTCTGAGATCAGATCAGGTATTTTCACTGTTAAGAAGAAAAAATTAAATATAATAGTCTTCTCTGTGTGTACTATTAGATCTCAGCAACATGTTTATTTGAGCAGAGAATGTCCGGGAAAGATTGGAAACATTTTTAGATAGGGGTTAATTGTCACTGGTGTGATGGTACAAACATGCTTTTCATTCTGACTAAGGCTGAGATGGTGACACCAACTTCCTTTTTTGGAGTCAAATCTTAAGAAACTAAGATGATGCTGATTTCATCTTTGTTTTAAAGATATCTGTAGAAGGGGATCTGAATCCATTCCTGCTAACCAATGTTATGCCTGGAGTCATTGTGCAGGTACTAAAATGTGGAGTCCCCCCCACCCAGTCTACTTTCTGCTCATGTTTTCTCTGTTTTTGTTGAAAAGATATTTAGAAAAGATATGTATCCACTTCCCATAACTAATGTTATGATTGGGATCATTTTATAGATACTAAAATCTAGAATCCTCCCCAGTTCACTTTCTGCTTCCTGTTTTTCTGTCCCTTTGTACTTTAGATTATTTCCGTTTGCCTCTGCTGGTAGTTTCTCTGGTTTAAAAGTTTTGTTTTGTTTTTTGTTAAGACAACTCCTGTTAAGTAGACTCCCCTTACATGAAGTACCTAGCCTAGTCAATTTCAGAGACAGCAAACAGAATGGTAGCTGCCAGTGGCTGGGTGGAGGGGAAATGGGGAGTTGTTTAATGGATGTAGAGTTTCAGTTTTGCAAGATGAAAAGAGTTTCTGGAGGTTGTTTGCACAATAATATGAATGTACTTAACACTACTGAACAGACACAAATGTGAAGATGGTAAATTTTATGTTATGTTTGCTTTACCACAATTTTAAAAAAGTGTCTTTTAAAAAAAAAAAAAGTGTAGATGTTTCTAAAATCTTTCTTGGCCTCAGCTTTATGCTCAAGTAGCTGACTTTTGCTTATTTAAAACTGTTTTTATCTTGGCAGTCTCTGTTAAACTATGTGTGTGCTTTAATCTTTATCATCGATCTTCTGTTATCCAGCGTTATACCTTCTGTTAATTTCTCCGTGGACTGTCTTTGATTGGGACACACTATTAAATAGGTGATAATTCCCTTTGCTGTGTGGCTCTTCAGGATTTAGCTTTTATGTTTGCCTGCCCTGTTTTCACAGTAGTGGTGTGTTACTGTTCTTCTATGGAGGGTGCCATCTCTCCAAGGTGGACAAGGTGCTTCAAACACTTTTTTTTTTTTTTTAAGATTTTATTTATTTATTTGACAGAGAGAGACACAGTGAGAGAGGGAACATAAGCAGGGGGAGTGGGAGAGGGAGAAGCAGACTTCCCACTAAGCAGGGAGCCCGATGCGGGGCTCGATCCCAGGACCCTGGGATCATGACCTGAGCTGAAAGCAGACGCTTAACGACTGAGCCACCCAGGCGCCCCAAACACTTTAAATTGTTAAGCTGGGAGTAATTCTCATCACACCCTTTTAAGGTAGGTAAAAAATGCACCAGCCGTTAAGGTATGTTGGTCATCTTGCCTCACCCCTCCCCAGAGCTAGGAAACCAGGGAAGCCCAAGCACCATACCAAGATTAATGATATGATGGCAAATGTTGGAAATGAGAAACAATCACTGGGCTTTTCTTCCCTTTTAAACATATGAAATGTAATCTTTCCACGTTCATAAAGGCTGGCATTTGGCTAAAAGAAGGTTTAAAGAAAGGGACAATAGCTAAATGAAAGAAAACTAATGAAACGGAGACATTTCAGAGCCTAGGTAGAAAGAGCTTTATGTGGAAAGAATGAGAAAAAAACAACGTTCAGCAGGATCTTTGGCCTCCGAATTTTGCTTGGGACTTGTGTTTTTAGTGGTCATGTGAGTTGTATCTTTTTCATTTTGGCAGCTTTACTCACCTTCTCTTTGGCGATATCTGGATGTTTGGGTGTCCACTGAAGAAGCTTGTGATGACTGAGGTATTCCATTTTGTGTCCTATTTTTTTTTTATTTTTAAGCTTTCTTCTTGATATAATTTTTTTTAAATTTTTTATTGTTATGTTAATCACCATACATTACATCATTAGTTTTAGATGTAGTGTTCCATGATTCATTGTTTGTGCATAACACCCAGTGCTCCATGCAGAACGTGCCCTCTTTAATACTCATCACCAGGCTAATCCATCCTCCCACCCCCCCTCCCCTCTGGAACCCAGTTTGTTTTTCAGAGTCCATCGTCTCTCATGGTTCCTTGATATAATTTTTAATGCTGACATCTATTTCTTCTTTGTTTTTAAAATTGAGATTCAAAATTAAGTTCTAAGATACTTCTCTGATGCTCTATTTAGAGAGGACTGCTGGGAAGGGCATTTTATAAATAAAACGACCATTACTACCTCAAATTCCTTGCTTAATGAGGCAGTGTATAAATAAATGTAGACATAAACCCACAGGACTTTCTTCTATTCATTAGTATTCCCTTACATGCATTTTTAATACGTTCTTTCTATGGCTCTATGGGCATTTCCTTTTAAATGGGTAAACCTATCAAACAGACTTCTCTTAATTCTATGATTTGCAAACTCTAGAACATTGGTGTTTAGCGGATTGAAGGGTTTTAATCGCATACATAAATACAATTCTGTTCTTGCCTCAAGTGTTAGAATTCTTTAGTAAACACTGGTCCCCATTGTTTTAAGACATCCTCCAAATTTAATACTCATTTTCTTTATTTGAAATAATGACTTGCCAAAGCTCACAGATTAATTCTTGCCATTTCTTTCATTTGTAAAATGAAAGCTTCAAGAATCTGGTGAGTTTCCAGTGAAACAATGTTCAGAGATGCCAGCTTCAGTGCCAGGCATCCAGGAGTTGTTCAATATAAGATCCTTTAAAAGAAACAGAGTGAACCCCCGATGTCCGGGCTCCGCCTTCTCCACCAGCTTGTTTGGTGACACCATGTTGCCACGTTTTGATCTGGGGAGAAAATGACTCAGTTTAGTACTTGCTGAGATTGAATGCTCTAGAATCTCTTCAAACAGCTCAATTTTCTAGTTTTCCTGAAGATCATTGAGTCAGTAGATGGAGAGTTAAAAGAATGGGCAAGTGACTCTGTAGGGGCTGAGGGACTTCTGTCCTCCAGGGTCCAGAGCCAATACAGATTGAAATAAGGCAGAGTTTATTGATTATTTTTGCTTGAAAGGTCCTTTGGACCTTTCTTCATGCCAGAGAGACAATATCTTTCTATTCAGAGAACCCACAGACATATATAACCCAGAGTGTAACATAAGCAGCAAGGCCCTGTCTCCCGTGTCTCTCGCCACAGTGAAGTCCACCCGCTGGGCATTCTCCTCTCTGTCTCTCTGTCCTCAGTCTCCTTTGGCCTTCTGATCTCTGGAAGGCTGCACATCTCCAGTTAAGGAATCCCAGTGGTAAAACAATTGTTTCATAGCAAAGGAATGGATGATATTTGATCTCATGGGCTCAGGAGAAATCTCCACCTGTTCATGTCCCCTGACCTCTTTCTTTCCACTAGGACTGTAGCAAAATTTTATAAGAATTGTTCTCAAATTCTAGTTCTTTGGCTGTCTCTAGATGAGGCCACAGTTTCCCCCATCTGTAAAACGGTTCTACTGGACTATATAATTTTCAAGTTACCTTCAAACGCTCATATTTAGCGATTTGGTTTAGTCAATTACTTCTTGGTCAGATTTAGGAAATGTTTTATATTACAAATGAGGAGGGATTTTTGTTACTAATGTGTAGGCTGCAAAAGTTCAGCACTTGTACTTGAGAAGTGGCTCGAGAGTACTGCTTATTTGGTAGAAATTGTGCCAAATTAGAGGATAGAGTAGACTTAATTCATCTGAATTAGAGGCCCTCCTTAACTGGCCCCTGAGGGAAGGCCTGATAAAGGCAGCTGACTGAGGAAGAGAATGCTGAGGAGGAATTCTTCCAAGGCACTGTTCTCCAATCTATCGACCGATTCTAGTTGGCTTCTCTCTTTCCTACACAAAACTGGGGAAGAGAGAAGCCTAACTAGAGTTTGGTCAAGACAAAGCGGAGGGTAAGAAATGGGCTACTGTGAGCTCTTGGTCAAAATAGACCAACCTCTTTGTGAGCCTGGTTAAAGCAAAGAGAGAAGGATTTGAAATACACAAGATTGGAAACGAGATCGGAAACACAACTGTAGTACAGAAAAGATTAAAATAATTAGAAGAGAATACCATATACTAATCAATGGCAACACACTTGGAGAACTTTTTAGTACTTAGCCAAATTATTACTACTCTGTGAGTGATCTCAGTGCCCATGAGACCAGTCCCTTCAAGGCTCATTCCGGGGACAGGGACTGGCGCAGGCTCAGGCAGACAGCCTATCTGTACTGGCCCCGAGGCATGCTGGGGGAAAGGGGGCACAGGGCTCACCCCAGGAAAGCAGGGATGTCTGGAAACCGGGGCAGAGCTGTGGCCTGGAATGAGAAAGGCTCATGGAATAAGGCAAGTCTGAGTAGATAGCTCACAGTTTTGAGCCAGGCTTGGGAGGGTTGGCTGTGGTGTTAGGGCCCAGGTGGTCACAGGGTGGGAACATGGAGGGAACCCACACAGTGGGTTTGCAGGAACACAGGTTATGAAGCCAGATCTTTCCAGGGAGGGGAAAAAAATGGAGTTTTGCTCTGATATGGGACCTATATTGAATGAGGAGCAGGTCCCAGAAAATAATTGTTCTTCTCTGGTGTCTGTACCCTGGAGGAAGACAGAGGAACTGGGTGCCCAGGGAACGTTGGTTGAAGGGTGCTAAGTAAGCCTGTGTTCCTTCCAAAGTAAGTCCAGGCTATAGAGAGACACACATATTTCTAAAAAGGGCTAATGTTTATGTACTAGCCAGTGACTTATTCACTGTAGGTGACTGATTGTTTCTAGAAGCACTTTGACGTGATTAGTCCTAGAGCCAAGGACCTAGACTATGCCCTATTTTCTTCTCTCTGTGTATCCAAAAATTTTTTTAAAGATTTTATTTATTTGTTTGACAGAGAGAGAGAGAGCGCACAAACAGAGGGAGCAGCAGAGGGAGAGGGAAAAGGAGGCTCCCCGCTGAGCAGAGAGCCTGATGTGGGGCTTGATCCCAGAACCCTGAGATCATGACCTGAGCCGAAGGCAGATGCTTCACCGACTGAGCCACCCAGGCGCTCCTGTGTTTCCAAATTTTACTACCTTTCAAGGCCTGCCTCTTCTTGAACACTTTTCTTGCCCCTCCTTACCAACTCCTAATTTACCAGCTTCCCCATCTCCCCACATGCTTCTTCCTTCTTTTGTTCTAATAGTTTCTACCACTTACTTACCACTTAGCTATTCTTTTATTTTTCCTTAAAATTAAAAAAAGGAGGGGCACCTGGGTGGTTCAGTTGGTTAAACATCTGACTCTTGATTTTGGCTCAGGTCATGATCTCAAGGTCATGAGATCGAGTCCCGCATCGGGCTCTGTGCTGGGGGTGGAGCCTGCTTAAGATTCTCTCTCTTCCTCTGCCCCTCTGCCCACCATCTCTTGGCTTGCATGATCTCTCTAAAGAGAATAATTAAATAAAATAAAAAAGGAGCATATTCATTGCAAAAACACTTAAACATACAGTTTTTCTTTAAAGATTTTAAAATTGGGCACCTGGGTGGCTCAGTCGGTTAAGCAACTGCCTTCGGCTCAGGTCATGATCCCAGGGTCCTGGGATCGAGTCCCGCATCGGGCTCCCTGCTCTGCGGGGAGCCTGCTTCTCCCTCTCCCACTCCCCCTGCTTGTGTTCCCTCTCTCGTTGTGTCTCTCTCTGTCAAATAAATAAATAAAATCTTAAAAAAAAAAAAAGATTTTAAAATTGTACAAGTAGTACATGTTTTTTTCAGAAAAATTGGAAAATGCATATAAACATGTAGCAGAAAATAAAGATCACTCACATTTTCACTACCCACAAACAGCCACTGTTCACATTTTGATGTACATTCTTCCAGTTTTTTAATAAGCATGTATGTAATTTGTGAATAATTATTTTCTTACAAAAGTAGATGATACTGTATTTATTGTCTTGGAACTCTATTTTTCATTTTTCTTAAGAGATGACTGACATCTTTTCAGGCCAGTAGACCAACTCGAACATTCTTATTGGCTGCATGACACTCCTTCAATGGACCTTGATGTGTGTTTGGTAACAAGTCTATTGATTCTTTGTTGTGGGATATTTTATCATGTCTGGTTTTTCAGTATGATAAGACATTGCTAGAAGGATGGGCATATATTAAATAACTGTCCTAGGAATGGAACTGCAGGTTCTAAGAACATACTCTTTTCTGAAGGGCTTTTGATACCTGTTGCTGAATTGTTGCTAATTTCCACTCCGTCTAGCGGTGCCTTTCCCTACACCTTTGTAAAAATGGGTATTATCATTAAACAAAACAGACCCGTTTTGATGTCTTTCTTTGAATACGAGAGATGTTGGGCATGGGTCACTTTGTAATGTTTGTTGGCCATTCATAGTTTATGAATTGCTTATGGGTATCATGTATCCATTTCTTAGCACGATGGTTATCTTTTATTTATGGATCTGTTCATGAGTTTATATACTGGGGACATCAGTCATATATGTCATATATGACAAGGACAGTGAAAACCCGTGGTACCTTGTGGCATTGCTGGAAATTTAGACATAAAGTGATTGGCTGTTGGTGCCGCTTCTGCATCCAGCCTCCAAGAAGGTGGGCTAAAGTTCTTATCTTCTTGGGTGAGATGGGGAGATGTGGCAGGTAGACAGGGAGGATTGGGGGCAGTGTTTAGGGAAGGGGAGTTTGGGGAATAGGAGGCTGAGGATGAGTCAGGCCAGTTAAACAGGCTGTGGATTCCTGGAACTACCGCTTTGTTGGAAGTTGGCTGGTCCCAGAATCCTCTCTTAATTTTGGACAGAGAAGACAGCTGCCAGCAGGTGGCGCCAAACTGCAGCTAGGACAAGATTGAAATCGTGTTGTCCAAATCTGGAGCCCCTTGGCTGGCTGCTGCAGAGTCCCCTGGGGGTTGGAATGGATTTTGTCCATGTTTTATTAAGGTTTAAAAAAATTTTTTTTTAATTTTGTGCTTCTCACTGTATATATATATATTTTTTGATACAGATCTCTCTTTCCCTTCATGCTTTTGTAAAAGCGAAATCCTCTTTGGATTTCTTTCGGTTAGCAAAATCAGGTACAAATATATGTCTTTCGCGGTGCCTGGGTGGCTCAGTCATTAAGCGTCTGCCTTTGGCTCAGGTCATGATCCCAGGGTCCTGGGATGGAGCTCCACAGGGGGCCTGCTTCTCCCTCCCCCACTCCCCCTGCTTGTGTTCCCTCTCTCGTGGTGTCTTTCTCTGTCAAATAAATAAAATCTTTAAAAACAAAACAAAACAAGAAAACTCCCCCAAAACCAAATATATGTCTTTCATAAAAGTGAGGTGGTATAACCGTGAATTTTTGAAAAGTGAGGGATACTTGTATTCACTTATGATTCTATTATTTATTATTCAATTTATTATTATATTCATTTACCAATTATTCTATTTATTCTATTATTTTCTTTTTATAATTCTATAACTTATCATCCTATTATTATCTTATTGTTCTCTTCTGTCATTTATTCTGTCATTCTTTTATTATCGTGTTAGTTTATATTTTACATACCAGTAGTAAGTCAACTTTCGTCAGTTATTATTTGAACATCTTGCAGAAACCACTCTGCTAGATCTTGGGCATCAAACTGACAAGTCACAGTCCCTGATCTTAGAGAACTTGTGTATAATTTTTGTTGTATTTTATATGATCATAGCAAATCTTCTCTTATGTAATTTTCACAATGTTAAGAAAGTGTCAAAAAATAATTTACATTTTTTTGTTTTCCTACTGAGAAACAATAGAGATTATTTGCTGTCCCAGTGGTTGACCTAGTTGTAGACTCTTGGTTGCTGCTGGCTGTTTTATCATCTTCCCTTGTTTACAGATGGTTGCCCTAGTTAGAAACCCTGTTTCCATGTAGCTTGGTTCTAGAAGCTCATACCACCTTCTGTCACAGACTTATAGCCATATCCTGCTACCCAGTGACAGAAATGATGCTTTCCTAGTTTTGCTGCTGAAGTTCTGTGCTGCAGCCCCTCCTGCGAAAACCAAGATCCCATCGGTCCTCTGCATCCAAAGACCTGTGCTACTTCCATAAGGTCCAATCGCCCAAATTCCTTTTCATCACCAACTGTTCAGACCGATGTAGGAGATGCTGGAAAGGAGAACATCCATGTTCCGGCTGTTGGGCCTTCAAGTTGTCCTAGAGCACTAGTGTTGTAAGTAGGGGTATCTGTTCTATATAGAATCCAACAAACTTTTATCGAGCCCTTATTCTTTGACTGATATTGGCTGGGAAACAGGGATATGTTTTGATTGATCTACAGAATTTAAGCTCAGCTACATGCGGTTAAAACTGGCTATGGTGGAATTTATAACTATTTATGACCTTATTTCCGTAGGAAAATGTATTCAAGTTCCAAATGGTCAGCATGGGGGCGCCTGGGTGGCTCAGCCGCTTAAGCGTCTGCCTTCGGCTCGAGTCATGATCCCAGGGTACTGGGATCGAGCCCCACATTGGGCTCCCTGCTCAGTGGGGAGTCTGCTTCTCCCTCTGCCGCTTCCCTTGCTTGTGCTCTCTCTCTCTCAAATAAATAAAATCTTTAAAAAACAAAAACAGTCAGCATGGCATGCTGCGAAAGAATCCTTGAGCCACATTTTTTTTGTACTTCTAGTGCCCCAGTTACTATCTGGCTGTTTATCAGCTGTGTGATGTTGAGAAAATTACTTAACATCTTTGCACACTGGTTTTCCCAGGTATAAAATGAAGACATCGGCTTCTACTTCATAGAGTTACCATGAAGATTGAACAAGGTATAGTTGTAAAGAACCAGGAGTAATTCTTGGCATATGGCAAGTATGAAATGTGTTAGTTAGTCAAATAGAAAAATGTATTAAGAAACCTCTTGGAACATAACCCCCTTTTGAACTGAAGACTGCTTTTGCTTTTAATGACAAATTAATGTAATCAATAACCATTATGTCTTTGCTCATTTAAAAAAAGTTCTGGGATTTTAATCCCTAGGACCAGTTACCTAAAAAATAGAAAGCAAGATTTTGAATATGTTGCAATGCATTATTTTTTATTTTAAAAATCCCACAAAACTATCACCTATAAGAAAGGTTGAGGAGTATAGGTTTCTTGCTTGACTCATCCATTCTTTAATTACTGGATAATATTTGCTGTAATCTCTGGCTGGACCAACTCTGTATTGATTTTGATTTTCAAATCAGCAGCTTGTTGATGCTGTATCCTGGGAACTGAGGTTCCAGATGGTATCCTTTTCACATGGGAAAAGCCCACCGTTGTAGCCTCCGGTCTTTCTATCATGACACCTACCTTAACTGTAGGTGTGTTTATCACCATGGAAACCTATACTTACACCTACACCACTATCTCTAATCTGTGTTAAGTATCATTTCTCAAAAGTTTGTTCTAATGATTCATCACATTCAAGGCCTTTTGCTCCTTTAAATAAGACATCATTTTCTTGTCTAATCTCTCCTGCTATTCATACTTGCATTTCCACATCATGTTTGCAGTTTTCAACCTCACTTACACATGTCAATGTAATCAAATGTAATAATTATTAGAGTTGTGAGAGGCAGTCAGGACATTTCACAGAGAAGGAAACCGAAGTTTGAAAATTATGTTTCCCCAAGACAAGTTAATAAAGAAAAAAAAAAAGAGAGAGAGAGAGAGACAAACCAAGAAACAAGACTCTTAACTGTAGAGAACAAACTGGTGGTTACCAGAGGGGACAGGAGTAGGAGGATGGGGGAATAGGTGGAGGGGATTAGGAGTGCACTTGTGATGAGCACTGAGTAATATATGGAACTGTTGAATCACTATACTATACATCTAATAAAACTACTATAACACTGTAAGCTAACTACACTGAGATTAAAATGAAAAACTTAATAAAATTTAAAAATTTATGTTTTCCTTTATGTAATACAATTCGTTGGTGCTAAGAAACCAGGGTTAGAACCTGGGTCTCTTGATTCTGCCCAACACTCATTTCACTACATCAAATGCTCTCTGACTGTTGACACGCTCTCTTTGTGTTGTCACCTTCACTGAGAGTCTCTGGGAGGGTGTCCCTGACCACCCATTTACCTTGAAGGGATCCTAGGCTGATAGGGGTCACACCTGAAGAGAATGAAGTTTATGAGTAAAAACCATGGATGTCCTCATTTTTAGGATCCCTTACACTTGAAATTCAGTGTTTCCACCTTAAATTCTGACCCTTTGGAGCAGTTTAAAAATTATCATTGGATATTTTATATTTTATTATATTTTCTTTCTTTGGGAAAGAAAAAACCCGAGAGAGGGAGAGAGAGAGAGAGAGAGAGAGAGAGAGAGAGAGGGAGGGAGGGGGAGAGGTATGTTAAAGCAGTTTTTTACAATTAAAATTTTAATCTTTTTAATGAGTAATATTTTCTTATCATTTACCCTAATTCTGCCAGGTTTGCTTCGAGATGTTTACTGTGAAACAAGTTTGGTGAAAGTTACAATTAAGCAAAACTTCCCATGAAATTTACCAATATTCCTGTGACTCCCAGACAATCACACTTGTATCATTAATCTAGAAGCATTCGGTCTTTGCTTTAGTGAATTCTTCTTTATTTTTTTTTAAAGATTTATTTATTTGAGAGAGCGAGCGAGAGACAGAGCGGGGTGGGAGGGGCAGAGGGAGAGGGAGTGAGAATCTCAAGGAGACTCCAGGCTGAGTGCGGAGCCACCGCCTGGGCTGGATCTCACGACCCTGAGATCATGACCTGCACGGAAACAACCAAGAGTCTGATGCTTATCAGACTGTGCCATCCAGGAGCCCCTAGTAAATTCTTCTTAATGAAATGAATATAATTTACTTTCTGTTCATTTTGTATTGATTGGTGACATAAAATTAAGCATGTTAGGTCCATGTTGAAGAAAAGAAGTTTATATGTATCAGTTTCTCTGTTTCCCCACATGTTTTAAAACATTTTGTATAAAATCACCTTTTGTGGAATAAGTTTCAAGGGACTGAAGTTTTTGAAATCCTTGCCAAATTCATAGGGTAGTGTGTTGGGTGTAGAAAGAATTAGACTGGCAGTTTGGAGACCTGAGTCCAAGTCCCATACTGTCACTTAATTGCTATGAGACCAAGGACAAGACAGGTGACATCTCTGAGTCTGACTCTTGATCTATAAATGGTCTTCACACTTCTTATCTTCTAGGGTTTCGTGAAGATCAAATTCTTGTTATGTATCTGTATATTAAAATTCTAAAGTGATCTATAAACAATGTATAATCACCATTCAATTAATTGTGATGCTAGTTTGTTTCCTTGAGTTCTATCTCCAGGCTTTAAGAAAAATCGATATTCAAGGTGAGGAGGAAGGGAGGAGTGAATTTTATGTTTGGAAGATGAATTTTTATATCAGAGTTAAGTAAGTACCCTTTGTATTTTCTCTCTCCTCGAGTTTCTAGGCCTAGAAGCTGAATTGTAGCAATAGGTTAGAAAATGCTATTTTCTGAAATGTCTGAAACATGCCTATTTGTATTGATTGAATTTCCTGTTTTTGCTTTAATTGCCTGGAAAATGGTTTCAGTGCATGTCAATTTTTATTAAGCTTGCCTTGTTTCAAGTATTCTTCACACACACACACACACACACACACACACACACACATCTATCCCTCTAATATAGTCAATGCTTCCAAACACTATTAAATCCCTCTGATCCTGAGCGCAGATTTAGGTACACCCAGGGGTAATTGTTTCCATCTTCTGCTTTGTGTGGGAACTGAGGGGCCTTCTGTGAATGTGTCGCAAGTCTTCTCTGTGACTGGGTTTTGGATATATGCCAGCGCAGATCAGCGGGGACCTGACAGATGCTAAGTATTAAAGAAGGTCTCTCTAAGATAGAACTCATTTTAAGAAAAGATGGACTCTACCATGAGCTGCACTTGACTACAGAGGCTGGATGTTCCAAGGGACGTGGAGGTCTTGAGTGTGGACTGCTCATGCATCCTAGCAGTTCAGGGGTAAGAGTTGTAGGGAATGATTGCTCTGAGCTGAATGCTGAAGTGTCTTGGGGCTCTGCTGTGGGATCCCACAGGCGGTGAAGGGTTGATGTGCCCAAACCCTGCACATTCCAAAGAAAGGTCTGGCCCTTACCCAGCTCCTGAGAGATTACCTCTAAGCCTTGGAAGATCTTGCCTGATTAGAGTGCCTTTGTAGATGCCAGAGAGTTTATGTAACAATGGGATTTATGGTGGGGTCCTTCGGCTATCTTATATCAGTGTGGCCTCTGAAGGGGCTGGAAATTGAGAAACTAAGGTGTGTCACATGGGTCTCCCCTGGCAACATGACCGACCCCCAGTAAAAACCCTGGACACCAAGGTGTTGTGAGCTTCCCTTGTTGGAAAAGCTATATGTTGTCACAAGTCATTTCTGGGAGAAATAAGTCCCAGTTTGTATGATTCTACTGTGCCTTGTCTCTTCTATACCTGGCCCTCTGTGCCTTTGCCTTTGTGGATTTTAATTTGTATCCATTCACTATAAAAAACCATAACCATGAATATAACAGCTTTTCTGAGTTCTGTGAGTCCTTCTGGGGAATTGTTGAAGCTGAGGATGGCCTTGGGGCCCCCAACACACCTACACAGAGCAGAGCTCCAAGAAGAGAGGAAGGGGTGTTTCTTTTTTCATATTCCGATACAACTTCCAAGTCCTTGTAGCATCTTGAGATTTGAGATTATCTACAGCCTAATGCAGAGCATTAAATTATAGTGGAAAAGGTCTGTATGTAGTTTTAGAGGTGGGGGTTAAAGAATTAGAAAAACTAGGGTATAAATGTTAAGGAGACTTCTCTGATACCTATATACTTTTTTATGTTTCAAAGTTACTAAAGTTTTTATGTTTCCAAGTTACTAAATCTCCTAGATAATTAAAAATTTATAGCTATATTCTCTCAGTACTGTGTATAAATATATCCATTTTTATATCAAGCAGCAAGAGGGCCCTAATGAACCAAGGCAGTGATGTTCTTTTTCCCTTTCTGGAAAGCTTTCAGCTGCTTCCTTCCTAAGACACTAGTTCAAGCATGTTACCCACTGCGCCAGGTTGTACCTCCCACCTGAGCAGGAACATCCTGGCCACGCTGGGCACCGTGTTCCTGCAGGCATGAGCATCACAAAGGATAGGATCGGGAGCTGTGCTCTGTTTTCTTTGCAGACTTGCCATTTTGGCAACACAATCATTGGAATTAGGTCATTTTTTTCCTGAATGCTTTTGTTTTAGTTGGCTGATTTATTAAATTCATTGCCCGAGCCTTATCGAAAAGTAGGGAGGATTATTGTTCACCTTTAAAAGGACTGATATGATTATATCTCTCATTCTGAGTACCATGGATGACTCTGAATCCCCTTGGGGACTCAGTAGCCTTTGGAGGAAACATGGACTTGATCATCTCTACGTTTTCCTATGTCTTTAAAGTTCTTGGATATCATGAACTTAATTTTTACATTTCTATTTCTTCATCATGCTAGCTACATTTATTGAGGGCTTAATATGAACCAAACACTTTTCAAACTACATAAATTGAATATTTACTCCTAACAACCCTCTGAAGGAATTATTATCATTATTGTCACCATTTTATAGGTAAGGAAATGGAAGGATAGGGCAGTTAGATAACTTTGTCAAAAACACACAGCTGGGGAGCACCTGGGTGGCTCAGTCGGTTGAGCGTCTGCCTTCGGCTCAGGTCATGATCCCAGGGTCCTGGGATTGAGTCCCGCGTTGGGCTCCCTGCTCAGTGGAGAGCCTGTTTCTCCCTCTGCTTGTTGCTCCCCCTGCTTGTGCTCTCTCTTTCTCTCCAATAAATAAAAATCTTAAAAAAAAAAAAAAAAAAACCCAAAACACAGAGCTGGAAACAGGTAGAGATTATTTTGAATTCAGGCAGTTCAGGGCCTGACCCTTTAACCGTGCTTTGATGTTACCGTCTCTAACAAGTGAGTTAGAGACTGTTTTTCTTTAGTTTGGTATGTTAGTTGGATTCGTTAGTGAGATGAATAGGAGGAGAAGGTATAAGCCATGAGGCTCTGACCTGCCAGGACCACTCAGTTCTAGTCTGAGTTGTCACAGAGGTCTTGGTCTGGTCACTTTTTTGTGCCCTGGAAACTGACCACCCGGAATTGTGGAATATGGTTTTATATGATACAACAGACCATTCCTGAGCCTATAAATAAAAGCTCCTGAAGGCTTTTCTACGGATGTACACAAGAAAACAAAGAAACAAGCAAAGGAAAAGGGCTAAAACCAGGTGTGCTATTTAAAATATTTAACAATCGGGGCGCCTGGGTGGCTCAGTCGTTAAGCGTCTGCCTTCGGCTCAGGTCATGATCCCAGGGTCCTGGGATCGAGTCCCGCATCGGGCTTCCTGCTCAGCGGGAAGCCTGCTTCTCCCTCTCCCACTCCCCCTGCTTGTGTTCCTGCTCTCACTATCTCTCACTATCTCTCTCTGTCAAACAAATAAATAAAATCTTTAAAAAAAAAAATTTAACAATCATATGGCTTGGGCCTGTGGACAAGGCAGGAAAGAGTAGTTCTAGGGGGTTAATTTTCTATTTCCTGATCCAGATAGTGGTTACATGGGTTGTACATTTAATCAAAATGTGTGGAGCAGTACACCTATGATCTTGCGTACGCTCTCTCTCAGATAATAAATGCAAAATAAATGCATTCATTCTTTCATTCATTCAGCAAATATTTAATGTGTATCTACCAGACGCCAGGTACTGTTCTAGGTGCTAGAAATATGATCTTCAACAAAATGGATGACATCCCTGTCATTATTGAGCTCATATTCTAGTTCAGAGGAAGGAACACCAAACAAGAAATAAAACAAAACAAGATAATTTTGTATGGTGATGAGTGTTCTCAAGGAGATAATACAGGGTGATATATTAGTGACTTTGGCTAGAGTGGTCAGAAACAGCTCTTCTGATAGGAATGATAAAAAGGAACCAGCCATAGGGGGATCTGGGGCAAGTGCATTTCAGGCAGAGGGAACAGTTAGTACAAAGGCTCTGAGGCAGGATGAACTTGTATTTAAGGAATAAAATAAAGGGCAATATGGTTAGAACTGAGGGGGAGGGTCAGAGTGTAAGATTTGAGTAGAGGGATGAGAAGGGCCAGGTCATAGAGGTCACATACTGAAACATTAAACATTGTGTGTAGGCGCCTGCGTGGCTCAGTCTGACTCTTGATTTTGGCTCAGGTTGTGATCTCCCTGTCGGGCTCCGCGCTCGGCGGAACAGTGTGGGTTTTTTAAAAAAAGTCATTTTTATTGAGGGGCAATCAATGATGTGCTAGTAAATATTTAATAACCAACTCTCAAGGGAGGAGGGATTCCTGATTTGTAGTGTTAGCCGATTTCTCTGGTGTAAATATCTTCTCCATGGCTGATTTCAAGCTACCAAGGTGACATCACTAAGTGGGGAGTTGGGAAGAGATGTACAGAATTGGTTCTTCTGAGATGGAGAAACAGCTCCCAGATACCACTAGGTGTAATTTACAGAAATTTTTAAATTTGCCCTTTTTATGTGTTTGGGGCTATAAATTTTGACAAATGTGTCAGAATTTACATCTGGCAGCATCATTTTAATGAGGTGGGATTTGATGACAGGTAGGAAAGGTGGTGTACGTTCCTTCAGCACTTAGATAATTACAAGATATTTTTTCTAAGTGGAATTTTCTCCAAGACTATAATGGTTTGTTTCACATAATCTGATGGAGGATACTGTTAGGCATTTTGACTGTAGTGGCCTCTGGCTAAGATTCATTAGAAGAAGATAATAAAAGTAATTCAAGGATAATTCTAGTGTCCTTGAAGGATCCCAGTATCTTTTCTGCTTAATTTTCAGATGAAGCCTGAAATCAAATTTTCATGGATAGATTACAATATGGATAGTCCATCCACAGAAGACCGAGAGTCAATAAAGTATCTAGGGGCAATATTTGATCTGAGAAAATTATGTTTTCAGTTCATCTGATTTATTTCCCTTTACTAGAGATGGATCCATTGGTCAAGAGAGTTATAAGCATCAAGCATACTTTGTAATACAAGTGAATGACTCCATTAATAGAACTGGAATTCTAAACCAGAACTTTTGCTTAACCTCCCTGTACTTGGAATATTGTTTAAATACATATTCAAAAAGGAAATGAGATTTGAAAATTCCTCATTATAAATATCGAATATGAAAAACTGAGTTAGCATTTATTGAATGCTTGCTCCTTAAGTGCATGATCCAATAATTTATTTGTTTAATCTTTACAATAACCACTCGAGAGAAGTAGTAGTATTTGACAGATGAACCTGAATTGCTTACATCGTAGCTATTATGAAAGAGAAGAGGCTTGTTATTATATCACAGCATGGCAGATTGGAGATTTAAGTGGAAGTATTTTTATTCCTTCTGAGTTTGTCTTATTTTGAATTATTGGGAAATCCTCATGAAAATCTAGGGGGAAGCCTGTCAATTTTTTGTAAAAATTTTCATATAAATTAAAAGCTATTAGATGTTCATACATCTGTACCCCAGACACGAGCATTTTATTTTATTTTATTTTATTTTTTAAAGATTTTATTTATTTATTTGACAGAGAGAGACACAGCGAGAGAGGGAACACAAGCAGGGGGAGTGGGGAGAGGGAGAAGCAGGCTTCCCGCGGAGCAGGGAGCCCGATGTGGGGCTTCATCCCAGGACCCTGGGATCATGACCTGAGCTGAAGGCAGACGCTTAATGACTGAGCCACCCAGGCGCCCCAGACACGAGCATTTTAAAGATAAGACAACACCACCAGTGGTAGCTTGCTAAAGGAAGAAGGTTTATTGAATACAAAGAACTGACATTTTCTGTCGGGCAATCAAATGACTCATCAAATTGGTATGTGACATTCTTCCAGATGAATGGGGAGATACCACTATTGATTGCCCACACAGTGCTTATATTTCAGTAACAGAAAGAAAATAGGACAGTCATTTTTTCTTAGGCTTGCTCATTTTTCCAGACATAATGCTCTCTTTTCTTAGAGAGTATCTGGCATATGCTCCCTCTTGTGTCTTAAATTAATTGTTTTGAGATTTCTCTTCCAGGGAGTGGAGCCTGGTGGTGAGTATTTTGCTTCGTTGGTCTACCTCCTCAAGAACTTTTTTAACCACTATGGCTTTGGCCAGATCTAAAAATTAAAATTTAAAAGGAGATTTTAGAGAGTTGAAAAAAGATGAATAAGATCCCGCTAGCTAAAATGTGGAAGCAACCCAAGTGTCCACCAAAGGATGGCAGATAAACAAAATATGGTATATACATTCAATGGAATATTATTCAGCCTTCAAAAGAAAGGATATTCTGACACATGCCATAACATGGATGAATCTTGAAGACATGATGCTCAGTGAAGTAAGTTATCAACAAAAAGACAAATATTGTATGATTCCACTTATAGGAGGGACTTAAGAGTAGTCAAATGCGTAGAGAGAGAAAGTAGAGTGGTGGTTGCCAGGGGCTGGGAGGAGGAGGGAAGGGGGAGCTATTGTTTACTAGTTACAGAGCAAGATGAAAAGAGTTCTAGAGATGGATGGTGTTGCTGGGTGCACCACAGTATGACTGTACTTAATGCCACTGAACTGTCCCCTAAAAATGGCTAAGACAGTAAAGTTTGTGTTCTGTGTATTTTACCACAATGAAAAAATTGAAAAAAAAGATGAATAAGAAATTCTATAAATTAAAGGAATAATAGGATTTTTAATAGGATGGACTATGCAGTAAGCACAAAGTAGATGATTTTTTGGTGAATTTTGATGTCTTGGTTAGCTAAAAGCCTGGTGACATATTACTTTGTTTAAAATTAGTGCATATCACTAAAGTTAGACATCCATTGCACGCTGATGTGTGTACTATAAATCTTTATCATTACCTATTCTTACTAAGCCCTGGGAATATAAAAACAACCAAGCTGGACATTGCAAATGAAATAGTACAGCATACAAACAGAATTTCATTTTAATTACCTTTGACTTGATTTCCCATGTTTCCAGATCCATAATCTTTAGACTTGTAACCTCCAGACTTGCAAGCCCTGTGAACACATATTGTTGGAAACTCACAAAAGAGAGTGATTTAGCGAGAACTCCTTCTTTCTTTCTTTTTTTAAAAAAAGATTGTATTTATTTATTTTAGAGAGAGAGTGCGAGTGCATGAGTGGGGGGGGGGAGGGGCAGAGGCAGAGGGAGAGAGAATCTCAAGCAGACTCCACACTCAGCACAGAGCCCGAAGTGGGGCTTGATTCCATGACCCTGGGATCATGACCTGAGCTGAAATCAATAGCTGGATGCCCAACCAACTGAGCCACCCAGGTGCCTCTAGAGAGAACCTTTTCAATTCTAGATTCACTCTTGCATTTTCTTTAACTGTTTGGTGAGAACAGTTGCAGTGGGTTACACAGCTGGAACTATTCTGCTTTAGCATTAGCATCAAGAGGCGATATTTTTAATTGTCATACCTTTAATACAGGGCTTGTCCCATTTTGGTTTTGTGAGATGTTGTTAATTTGTACCTTGGCGGTCACGTGTTATGTTTAATGTTTAGCATTCACGATAACAGATGCAGTCTTGTCAGTTTACGTTCACTTTCTAGGGATCTAAGTGTCAAGTGGACTTCACTACGGACATCTTCCCCGTAACTTATTTCACCTACCCATCCTCTCCATCAATCAGGCGGCAGTAGGTCTCGATTTCCTTCTCCAGGTGGACCTTGATGTCGAGCAGCTGCTCGTACTCCAGCTTCTGGCCCTCCGTCTCGGTTCTGACCTGGTGCAGCTGTTCCTCCAGGGCCCCAATCTGAGCCTGGATCTGGGCGAGCTGTGCACAGTAGTTGCCTTCGGTCTCGGTCAGGGAGCACTCCAGGGAGTGTTTCTGTCAGGAAACAAGAACGAACCTGAGGTGCAGAACCCGAGATATGCAGACGTTTGCTCTGATAGATGACTTCCTTCTCTTGTTAATTTCGTCTCCAACTGAGTTCGATTTCACGTGGACACGTAGTGAAGAAGACTCCATGGCATTCTTAAAAAGGAGCACATCTCTCTTTTTGGTGGAATAAGCTAGAGACATTAATGTTGCTGTTTTAGCTGTTCTATGTAAAATCCTATTCTTATGTTCTAGGTTCATTGCATAAATATACATGTGGATATATTCTCACTGTGGTTAAGGGCTTTAAAACCAACTGGCGCATATTTAAAACGATACTCTGGGAGATGGTAAGAAATTGTCCTTTTCATACCGTGGCTAAGAGAGATTGAAGTTCAATTTCTAATGTTTGGAGATTGCGCTTCATTTCGGTCAGTTCATTCCGGGCTGAGGTTGTGGCCCCAACGTCCTCAGAGATCTGCTGTTGCAGCGAAGCACTCTGAAAAGGTAGGAGTGAGGGAGCAAATCTTAGTTTTGTGACCATCACTAAGATGCAGAGGAATTGTTTTTTTTTTTTTTTTTTGGACAGGACTCACCTTCTCGTTGAACCAGGCCTCTGCGTCCCTGCGGTTCTGCTCGGCCAGGGCCTCGTACTCGGCCCGCATGTTGTTCAGCAGGATGGTGAGGTCCACCCCGGGCGCCGCGTTCATCTCCACGTTCACGTTCCCTCCGGCCGCGCATTGCAGGACCTGCATTTCCTAGAGGTAGAAAAGTGTACAGCTCAGGTATGCAGGGATCTCATAGAAAGTCTGAGGCTTAGCTTTGGAAGGCTTCTTAGAGTTCGTCTGGCTTCACCTCCCAGGCTGTGCAATGACCCTCCTCTCCTTTTTATATTTCTTTCCCATCTCACGAAGTAGCCTGCTTCATAATGAGAGAGTTCTTCAACTGCTCCAGAGCTCTCCCATCCGGTGAACCAAAGTCCTGCATTTATGACTCCAATTCACTGGTTTTAGTTCTGTTGCACAGAAAGTCTTAATTCCTTTTCCGAATGAAAACCTTAACTTAAGATATTGAAAATGAATTATCCACCATCTCTTATTCTATTCATTTACAGCTGAAATGTCTCCACCTTGGTGGACTGGTCTTCAATCCACTTAGCAAACAGCTTTGATGTGTTCTTGACTCAGCCAGATCCTGAACACAGCATGAACAGGGGCGAGGGGCTGAGTCTGAGTATTTCTGAACAATTGAAATAATTATAAATAAATATTTATGTGTATATATTTATTTATACTTATAAATATATTTGTTTACTTCTAATTAATAAAGGAAGAGTACCATCCTCTAAAGAATTCTAGCTGTTTAAGAAGCTATTAAGCTTACACAGGGACATTAGACACATCTCTATGTGAATTCTGGTTCTGCCTTGTGGCTGGATGAACTTGAGAAAGTTGCTTAACTTCTTTAAATCTCAGTATTGTTATCTGAAAGTTGAGGATAAAAAATCCTTCTCTGGGTTGTTGAAAGGGGTGAAAGAACTATTACTAAAATGACCAACAATATACCTGGTGTATAAATACTAAATAAATGCTAGTTATGCTGCTCATTGTCATCATCGTAGAAGTTGGAATCAGTTTTGCAGTCAAAGTCCACACATGATTCCCTATGCAGTATGTACTGTTGGGATGGAGTGAGTTTCTTCTCTCAGATTGTGGCTGGCAGACATCACTGCTAAGACTGTGTGCGCTGAAATCGTACGGGTCAGCTTCTGTCCCTACTGCAGAAACTCTCCTCTCCACCACGTCCTTATGACGATCAATAATGAGGTTTTCTTTCCTTCCTGCCCCAAGTCCCTCGAGCGATTCTAGCATTCTTTCCTCCCTGGTAGCCCCAGATCTTCTCTATTGTCAGATGTGGTTTTTACTTCAGAGGACTTAGTGAAAACTTCCCCAGTTCAAGCAGAAAAAGATAAAAGAGATGCATGTGGGTTTGCCTGTAAAAAAATCAATGGTATGCGATTTATCAAAAATTTATTAACTACCGTGGATGGGCAACACCCATGCTTGAACCATGGAAATGTTGTTCTTCAAGTAGTTATTTTTATAAGACAGGCTCATGCCTAATCAAATAGCATTTTTAGCCTGATTTCCTGCTTTAAGTATTTGGCTTGACTGTAGAAGCCTTTTGGCTGTTTAAAAATATCAAGTTCATTTTCAAAGAATAAAGATTTTTTTTTTTCAGAAAACAGTGGTTCTAAAAGCAGTCCCAAAGACGTGTCTGGAATAGTGGCTGTAGGATCCGATTTTGAACCCAGCTTCCAATGGTGACTGCTTTGAAGTATATTCTTTATTTGGAAGAAAAGATTTTGATGTAACGATTTATTTTCAGTCTCCCTTTTTATAGACACACCTATTAAGAATATGCATTAATATTAAATGTATATATGTAATGTATGTACAAGGTAAATGTTTAAGTGTTTTGAATCTGCCACTATTATATAGGAATTTAGATCTAGTTTTTGTAGGATGTCCTTACAGTATATTTATTTTATGTAATTAGATGTAATCTCTTAACTGTCCCATTTTAACTTAGCTATAATTACCTAGCCAAACACTACTCTTATAAACCTGATTGATCTGGAAAACAGGATTCTTTTTTTTTTTTTCCCGTGGGAAACTTGATGAGAGAGCAAGGGTGGATTTGTACAAATACTTTGCCATTTCTCAAGACAACTCATGCCTCATTGCCTATTTGACAGTGGGTCTTTAGTACCAATTTCTCATTTAAGAAGTCAAATGCATTATCTTCCGCAAGATGGACGGTGTCTGCAGAGGGATAGCAAAATGCACATAGGCAGTTCTTACCTCCTTATGGTTCTTTTTCAGGTAAGTCATCTCCTCACTGAGGGTTTCATACTGAATCTCCAGGTCTGTTCTGCACAAGGTGATTTCATCCAGAACTCTGCGTAGCCCATTGACATCGCTCTCCACACTCTGGTGAAGCGCCAGCTCATTTTCATACCTTAAGGAACATTCATGATTTTCCGGTATGTCATATGGTGGGAAAAATAGTCACTTATCAATGATCAAGGGCTAGAATTCTGGGATTTTGAAGTGGCAGATTTGGCCACAAGAAACATTTTAAAAGTATACTGCATAAGAATAATTATTTTCTTTAATTTGAGGTATTTCTGTCACAGAAAATGAACTAGGGGATTGGACACTGCTTTTAGAGCAGTTCATACTTTATGTTTCACAGCCAAAATATAAAAAAGTAGTAACATTCTGTTTAGTTTATTTTACATTCTGTTTTAAATCCAAGTGTTTTACCAGTGTTGGAATAAGAGTTGGTAATAGTTAATGGAGGGCTCAAAAAATAAATTCAATTTAATGCTTCATGTTAATTCCCATGTATCTTTTTCACTCTCTGAGTTGACTTACTTGAGTCTGAAATCATCCGCTGTCAGCCTGGCATTATCGATCTGCAGAATAGCATGAGCATTGCTGGTGGTGGAAGCAATGATCTGGAAATGGGGAGTTTGACTTTTAAAGGGCAATTTAGCACAACCAATAAAAAATAAGTTTTTTTTTTTAAGGTTAGGGAGTGGGAATAATAAAAATTAATATAGTTACTAGATAGTGACATTTTTATCATGAGGTTCACAAACTAAATCTACTTAATACTTATTTCCAATGCTACATTGAAATTCCCTTTAAGAAATTAAATATAGGGGGACTCCTGGGTGGCTCAGTCGGTTAAGCGTCTGCCTTCAGCTCAGGTTGTGATCCTGGGGTCCTGGGATCGAGCCCTGAGTAGGGCTCCCTGCTCAGAGGGGGAGTCTCCTTCTCCCTCTCCCTCTGCCCCTCACCCCACTAGTGCTTTATCACTCCTCTCTCTCAAATAAATAAATAAATAAATAAATAAAAATCTTAAAAAAAAAAAGAAATTACACATAGGGATGATCCATGTTTTTAGTATTCAGTGAAGAAAGGAAAAGAACATTTAGAAATGAAACTATGTAAAAATGATCATGAAGTGTAATTTCTTACCTGATTTTTCAGATCCTCAATTATCGGGAAATATCTACTATAGTCGTGATCAAGACCACGGCAAGAACCAGGCCCAAATTTCTCGTACCAGCCCTTGATCTTCTGCTCCAGGTCGGCGTTGGCCTCCTCCAGAGCTCGCACATTCTCCAGGTAGGAGGCCAGGCGGTCATTGAGGTTCTGCATGGTCACCTTCTCGTTGCCTGACAGGAGGCCCCCCTCATTCAGCGTAAAGCCAGCACAGAGATTGCCTCCCCCTGCATTTCCGCCTGATGAACTGCCCCCGAAGGCGCACGAGAAACCGCTTCCAATTCCAGGCAGGCTGCAAACATTGCCCACTCCAAAGCTGGACCCCCCGCCAGAGAGCCTGAGCGATCCTGCAGTAGGACGGGGACAGGCCCTCCTGGATCCACTGGAGAGTCGAAGAGACATGGTATCAGGGCCGATGCGTTGCACAGCTGTCTTGGAGAGAGCCAGAGTGGAGTGCCTCGTCGTCTCAACTGTTTTGTTTGCCTTTTTATAGACAATTCTCAAGTGTGTTCTGGATGAAATTCTGCCTACATAGAGTAAAACATGGCTTGCCAGCCTCAGCAAGTTAGCATAATTGGGTGATTTTTCCTAATTAGTAACTAACTTAGCTGGGCTCCTTTCTGTAGGAGGGCAGTTGCCCTCAGGTTGGTGGTTATCTGAGAAATGGGTCTGGGTGGAGCCATGTCAGTTTCCTTATTGCCTTTTTAAATTGCGAGTGAGTCATTCTTTACTTCCATCCTCAGAAGATAAAACTCATCAGTCCACCACACAATAGAAATCTGGCGTCATGGTTTTGGGCTATTATGCTAATAGATATCTACGTTTCTGAGACTTTTTCTACTTTTATTTTCACAGTTCTTTCCACAGAAGTAGAGAACAGTCCTGTACTTGTTACTCCCCCCAAATTGTCCTTCAGTCACTGGTTTTCCCCTCCCTCTTGGTGCTGTTTCTAATGGGAAGTTAACTTCCATTTTGGCTGACGTGCCATCATCTTCTGTTGACACTTACTTATGCTTGGGGATAGTTGTCTTCTCTTATCCATTTTGGCAATTAGGAACACACCCCTAATTGCTGTTATGTGCTGTGGGACTTCCGAAGGACATTAACATTTTTCCTGACCCTGCAAAATCTGAGGCAAACCTGGAAGGAAATATTTCATGTGTTTTTATTTCATTGTGGGTTAGCTTAGGTGAAAGTCATCAGTAGACTAATTATTTACTGGGTGTGGATTCCCAGATATTTATTGAAAACCCTGAATATTTTGGAAGTTTTTGAGACATCTGGAAATTGACTTGTGGACAAAATTTCCCTGAATATTTATTATGGGTGTGAGGCTGTTACAGATTCATTCATTCATTCACTTAACAAGTATTTATTAAACACCTATATGTGCCAGTCACTGTTCTGGGCACTTGGGATAAGTAGATTCATACATTATCTGTCTTTTGGTGACTGACTTATTTCATTGAGTTTAATGTCTTCAAGGTTCAACCATGTTGTAGCATGTGTCAGAATTTCTTTTCTTTCTAAGGCTAAATAATGTTCCATTGCATGTGAATACCATATTTGGTTTACCCACTCATCATTAGGATTGTATTCACTTTTTGGCTGTTGTGAATAATGCTACTAAAAACATGTGTGTACAAACATCTGTTTGAGTCCCTGCTTTCATTTCTCATGGGAATATACACCATGGTGGAATTAATAGATCATATGGTGATTCTGTTTTTAATTTTTTGAGGAACTGCCATACTGCTTTCCATAGTAGCTGCACTATTTTATGTTCCCATCAATAGTGCACAAGGATTCTAATTTCTCCACATCATCACCAACATTTGTTGTTTTCTTTTTATTTCTTTTCTTGATAGTGACCATCCTAATGCACAGCAGGTGGTATCCCCTTGTGGTTTTGATTTGCATTTCCTTAATGATACATGATGTTGAGCATCTTTTCATGTGCTTGTTGGCCCTTGGAGTATCTTACCTGGAGAAATGTCCATTAAGTCCTTTGCGCATTTTTAGAATCATGTAGTTTGTTTTTTTTTGTTGTTGAGTTGTAAGAGTGTGTTATATATTCTGGATATTAACCCATTATCATTTCACTGTTAAGCAGGTTGAATTTATTGCTCTTTTTATTTTTGGATTGTGATTCTTTTATCTTATTTAAGAAATGACTAATTCTCCAAGATCATATACATATTTTCCGATGTTGTTTTCTAAACATTTAATCATTTTGCCTTTCACATTTCAGGCTTTGGTAGTTGGGAAAATTTTTAAGTATTATTTTTTTAAATTCTTTGATATAGAATCAAATTTCATTTAAAAATATAGATAGTGATAATTTCGTCATATTTACTGAATGGTGCCATACTTTCCCTGCAGTGCCATATTGTCATAAAGCATGTGTTCAATGCCTCCTCTGTCGTCAGTAAAATCTTCATATAAGTGAGGGTTCAATAGGTATTATTTTTCTATCTGTGCCAGAACCATGACATTTTAGTCACAGTTGCTCCATAATATAACATGATATTTGGTAAGGCAAGAACTCCATCAACTCCACGCCATCAAGTCAAATATTCTTTCTCCATTCTTCTTTCATATAAATTTTAAAATCAGCTTTTTTATATACAATAAGATCCCAAGATTTGCCTTAAATCTATAAAGATATTGAGGAAAATTGTCACCCCTATGATATGGTGTATGTCTAGCCAAAAAATTGAATATCATTTCCATTTATTGAGGCCTTAATGTTCTTTAGTAGAAAGTTATTTTTCTGTATGTGCTTTCATGTTGTTTTTTAGAAAATTTCCAGATATTTATCTAATATCATTGTTAAAGATATCTTTTAGAAATCACATTTTCTAGATAAATTTTACTATATAAGAAATGCAATTAATATTCTTTTTAAAATTTTTTTATTGTTATGTTAATCCCCATACATTACATCATTAGTTTTAGATATCGTGTTCCATGATTCATTGTTTGTGCATAACACCCAGTACTCCATAAGAAATGCAATTAATATTTATGTAGTCATTGTGATCAATTTTGCTACATTCTATTCTTTTCACCCCAGTTTTTATTTTCTCCAGGTTTATTGAGGCATAATGGACAAAGAAAATTGTAATATATTTAAACTGTACAATGTGATGATTTGATATATGTATACACTGTGAAATGATTCTCACAATCAGGTTAATTAGCACATTCACCACTTCACATAGTTACCTGTGTGTGTGTGTGTGTGTGTGTGTGTGTGTTAGAGAAAGAGAGAGAGAGAGAGAATTGGTAAGATCTACTCTCAGCAAATTTCAAGTATGCAATACAGCATAATTAATTTTAGTCACCGTGCTACATGTTAGATCCTCAGAACTTACTCATCTTATAACTGAAAGTTTGTACCCTTTTACCATCCTTTCCCATATTCCTACTTCCTAGTCCCTGCTAACCACCATTCTGCTCTGCATGAAAACATTCTTGGTATAAACAAATCTAGCAGTATCTAAGAGTATAGAGTAAAATGTTAAAGTCTTTCCTCACTTTTGTCCTCCCTCCCCTCCCAGGTGACTAGGTTACCCTTCCAGATGTTTGCAACCTTCCAAATGGTCTTCTATTCATTGCACAATCCATAGCGTGTAAACACACAAATGCCATACGTGAATGGTCTGTGTTATATGTACTGTTCTGTAACTTGCTTTGTTCACCTTACATAATATGTCTTAGAGCACAAATAGGTGCCTGATATGGCAGAAACTCTTGGTTGACCCCCAGTTTTTACCCAGTTTTTATTTCACAATAAAGACTAGTTTCTCCAGCATTCTTTGCTGCTCACTGTGGCTATGTGATTAAGCTAGCCAATGTGATGTAAGTGGGAGAATGTGTGGCGTGTTCTAGGGACTTTATCTAAGAAGAAGCTGACACCAGTCTTTGTCCCATCTTCTCACTTGCTTTCATCCTGCTGGCATGGGTGTGATGGCTGAAGCTGATGGTTGGAACTTCATCTTGGACCATGTGCCAGGGCCATATCCTGGCTATGGTAGAGTGGGAAGCTGAAAACAACCTGGGTTTCTGATGGTGTTCTGGTTCAGAGCTGTCATCCTAGCCCTGAGTGCTCTACCTCTGGAGTTTTTGTTTTGTTTTGTTTTGTTTTTTTGTTTTAAAGATTTTATTTATTTGTCAGAGAGAGAGGGCACACAAGCAGGGGCGGGGGCAGACAGAAGGTGAAGCAGGCTCCCTGCTGAGCAGGGAGCCCGATGCGGGGACTCAATCCCAGGACCCTGGGATCATGACCTGAGCCGAAGGCAGACACTTAACCGACTGAGCCACCCAGGCGTCCCTACCTCTGGAGGTTTATGTGTGAAAGAAATAAACTTCTGTGTAAAGTTCTGTTATTCTGTTACTGTCACTCAGAGCCAAACCTAATATTAAGTAATTTGTCTAACCACTAGCTTATTAAATAAGGACCTTCAGATTGTTTTCAGCTTTATTGCTGTTATTGATGATGCTGAACATGTTCACATTTTTCTTTAGGATAGATTCCTTAAATTTTTTTGCCAGTTCTTTTTAATCAGATTTATTGAGGTTTAATATACATATAATACAATTCATCCTTTTTAGCTTACAGTTCTATAAATTTTGACAAATGCATGGATCATGTAGCCACTACCACAAGATATGGAACAGTTCCCTAACTACCCCCTCCCAAATTCCTCTGTATCCCTTTCTAGTCAATCTCTGCCCACAGCCCCAGCTCTAGGCAAACACTGATTGCTTTTCTATGCTCATCGTTTTACTCCAGAATGTCATATAAATAGGATCAGACAGTATGTACTCTTTGTGTCTGACTTCTTCACTTAGCATAATTCAGTTGAATGCATTCATGCTGTTGAGTGTATTAAAAGTTTGTTAATTTTTATTGGATAGTTCCCCATTTTTTTGATGTACCACAGTTTATCCACTCACTAGTTGAAGGACATGAGTCGTTTCTAGTTTTTGATGAATATGAATAAAGCCACTATAAATATTCACATCTAGGGTTTTATGTGAATGTAAGCTTGATTTATTTAATATAAGGTAGTGGGATTGCGAGGTCATATATATAGATGTTTATTTAATAATATAAGTAACTGGCCAAACTGTTTTCCAAAGTGGTTGTACCATTTTGCATTTTCTTTCTTTTTTTTTTTTTAAGATTTTATTTATTCATAAGAGAGAGAAAGAGAGAGAGGCAGAGGGAGAAGCAGGCTCCCCGCCGAGCAGGGAGCCCGATGTGGGACTCGATCCCAGGACCCTGGGATCATGACCTGAGCCGAAGGCAGATGCTTAACCATCTGAGCCACCCAGGCGCCCCCATTTTGCACTTTTATCAACAATGAATGAGAGTCTAGTTGCTCCTTATCCTTACCAGCCCTTGGTATTGCCAGTTTTAAAAATATTTTTTGTGTATTCTAATAGATGTGTGATAGTATCTTACTGTGGTTTAAATTTTCATTTCCTTAATGACTCATAATGAGGAGCATCTTTTCATGTGCTTATTTGCCGTCCATATTTCTTCTTTGGTGAGTCATCTGTTCAGTTCTTCTGCCCATTTATGTATTAGGTTTGCTTTCTTACTGTTGAGTTGTGAGGATTCTTTATATATTCTGGATACAGTACTTTATCAATAGGCAATTTGCAGGTATTTTCTCATAATCCGTGTCTTGTCTTTTCATTTTCTTAGTGTCTCTCAAAGAGCACACATTTTAAATTTTGATGAAGTCTAAATGAGTATTTTTCTTTCAAATCATATTTTGGATGTCGTATCGAATGAATCTATGCCTAAACCAAAGTTACAAAGATTCTTCTTCTATATTTTCTTCTATAATTAAAAAATTATTTTGAAATAATTATAGATTTACAGAAAAGTGCAAAGTGTGCAAAGAAATGTTCAGGGAGGTCCTGTGCACCTTTCACCTAGGCCCCCAGTGTTAACATCTTATATAACTGTAGTATAGTATTAAATCCAGGAAATTGACATTAGTACAATCCATAGAGTTTATTCAGATTTTGCCAGTTATGCAGATATTTATTGGTGTGTGTGCATGCATGTGCATGTGTGTGTAGCTCTATGCAATTTTATCACGTGTGCCTTCATGCAACCACCACCATAATCAAGATACCTAACTGTACCATTTTCATGAGGCTCTCTTGTGCTAACCCCTTCACAGCCACACCCACTCCTCCCTCCCAATCCCTAACCCCTGGCAACCATGAATCTGTTCTCCATCCCTGTAATTATTTTATTTCACAAATGCTATATAAATGCAATCATGCAATATGCATTCTTACGGATTTGTCTATTCTTTCCACTGTATTAGTTTTTGCTTCATGTGTTTGGAAGATTTCTTGTTTTATATATTTAGGATTGCTTTGTCTGATATTAATACAACCACTCCTGATTTATTAAAAGTAAATTAAAATTTATTTTTTAAAAAGTGAGATATAATTGACATATAACATTGTATTAGTTTCAGGTGTATAACATAATGATTCCATATACGTATGTATTATAATGATCACCACAGTAAGTCAAGAACATCCATCACCCCACATATTTACAAATTAAAAAAATTTTTTTTGGATTAATGTTTGCATGATATATCTTTTTCTATCCTTTTACTTTCAATCTACCTGTATTTATGTTTGAAGTGAATCTTTTGTAGATTGCATATATGTGGGTTGTGTTCTAGAGAAACTCATGCACATGTAGTCGGTGCCATGTACAGAATGTTTGTAGTAGTATTGTTCATACTAGTCCCAAACTGGAAGCAATTCAACAGTAGAATGGATAAATTGTGCCAAATATTTTAAAAGTTTTGCCAAGCTGGGAGTTGTGTAATGATATCTCCTGTGGTTTCAGTTTCTATTTCTCTGATTGCTAGTGAGGTTGAACATTTTCATACATTTATTGGCCATTTAGGATTTCTCCCGGCACATCGAACATACTCTACTGTCCTTTGGATTCCACTGTTGATGTTGAGAAGTTGCCATTCATTCTTGTTGCCACTCGTTTGAAGGTAATAATTTCCCCCCCATTTGTCTAATTTTAAAGATATTCTATTATCTTCATTGTTTTGTGGTTTCACTATGATTTATCCATATGTGGATCTTTTTATCTTGTTTTCAGCTTTACTATGATCTGATCCATATGCATTTCATTTTATTTTGATGTGTAGGACTTCTTTAATCTGTGAACTGGTGTCTCTCATCAGTTCTGGAAAGATTTCAGCTCTTTATATCTTCAGATATTGCCTTACTCCAATTGTCTCTGTTTTATCCTTCTGGAAGCCAGAAAGTGTTTACTTTCTCTCTTCTGTCTTTAAACCAATTGCTACGGGGAGATCCAGGGCCTGTTCTGAGGGCCTGAAGCTTATTCAATGTTTGGTCCTCAGATGGTAGTGCTGGCAGAGGTACTATAGGAATTGAAAGGCAAACCTATATTTGAATGAACTAAGTGTTACTTCTGTTAAGGAAAGTTTGCTGTTCCCTCCAGGATAAAGGGATTCAGTAGAGTCATCCTGAGAGCATGTGGTTAGTTTTCCTTCTAAAAAAAATGGTACCATCTCAAGGGCTCAGTTTCTATGTCTGCTGATGACAGCTCAGTAGCTTGACCAGCCTTAGGGAGATGGAGTCTGAAGTATAGATTTCATATCTGTCACAATGGCCTCTTTGACGATGGGCTCATTGTGCAAGCATTGAAGTGGTGAAGAGGGAGACTGGCTGACCTCCACAAGATGAATCAACTTGTCCACATAGTTTCTCTGGGGTGGGTGTTCTATAGAGGGCATTAAAATGAGTCACAAAGAGCCATATGCCTTGTGCTCGCTCCCAGAGGAATGCAATTTTCATAACCATGGACTTGTCATATGTGAAGATTTTTTATAGGAATTGCACAAAAATAAAATTTATAAAAATTCTTGTGTATAAAGAGCATAAAGCAGTACTAAAAATAATAAATATGTTGCATTACCCATTATATTCCTGTCAGGAGGAGATTTTTGTCTTTCGTAGGCATCAGCAAAAATGAATTCTCTACAATTTTACACATCTGATGACTTAAAAGATTTTCCATAGACTAGCTTCTGGTTCCACATACTTCATACATTGTATCTCTTCTGTTATTTATATATTTCTGGTGCTGTGTTTTATAAGATTTGTTCATATCACAATTTGCAGCCTGGTAACTTTATGATATGATACTGCATGGGCACAGTGGGCAGTGGGAATATTCCTAGAGGTTTCCATGGAAATGATGAGAACCTCATTAATATATTTCACTACACTCATCTCAACTTCCTCTTGACTTAGGGTGACTTTATGTCCTTATGCCTACAATAGGTCAGTTCATGTCTGCTAATATGCCTGGTTAATAGCATCCTTTACTCTCCCTCAAATGTTACATTTGGATAATAAATTGTGATCATACAATTTAGTGATAGATCACCCCCAGACTTGAGGGAAAGAGTGATGGAGGAGAAACTGGAGTGGAAAGAGATAGCAGACTTAACCGATGGTGCTAAAATTATCATAGTTTTGCAAAAGTTTTCTAAAAATGGCTATACAAACATAACGCTAGGGCCCTTCCTGTGCTAATGAGGGACCTGAAGCTTATGCATTGTTAGTGTCATGGTAAATTCACCTGTCAATCACCCTGCCCTCAGCTTAATCCGTTAGCCTGGTTCATCATCATACTTGGTTCTTCTAAGTCCTGAATCTCTCCTGGATTCTACGGGGTCAATCAGTTCCTTGAACATGTATAATTGTTGTTGTTGTTGAGGATTCTTCCACCATTCTGAACCAATGGGCTTTCTCCACTGGGGTAGGAGTAGAGAGATTAATGTACTGCAAAATGGAAAAACAGCTATCCAGATTCAGGTTCAGCAAACTCACATTAACTGATCACCCATTCAGGCTCGTCACTGTAAGGGTGAACAAATACTAGTGATCAATGCGGATACTCTTCCATCCACAGAAACCCAAACCCAAGGAGATCTAGTCATTTACATGGTTGACTGGGGACAGATTTGGGACCAGAGATGATGTCTGGTGTTCTTTCCAACTTATCTTAATCATGAATTGAAGTAAATGTGACTGTATGAGGCACTTTATTTTACCAGCGTATCCTTAGTACTGTCACATTGAGATCAACTGTAGAAATTCAAAAGCACCAGATTCATCAGAAATAATTTGCAACAGAAAAATTTTTAATGAATGGCCAAAAAGTTCCAACTAGAAACAAAACAATGAGACAGAGCAAGATTTTTCCTACTCCTGAAAAGGATTACATGGAAAGAATGTGAGAAAAAAAGAGAAAGAAAACAAATTCTAGCCCTTGAATTTTTAAGAACAGACATGAATGATTTCCTTGGTTATTTGGCCAATGGGATTTTGCAAAGGCAGGCTTTTTTTTTTTTTTTAAATAACTTGTTTCCTCACTATGGTGCTTTAGAAGGTACTCGTTGCTCCATTGTAATGTTGCTTATTTTAGAGGATTTTTCTTCAACTGAATGGACCCTTAGTGAAAGGACATTACCAAGTTGATCTAGTTCCTCAACCACTGTTTTGACAACAATTTCTTCTTTTGAGTCTAAAATAAAATAAATGCAAATTTAGTGCTCGTTCTTAACAGGCTGAAAGGTACTTAGTCATAACGGTATGCTTCTAAAAAATAGTATTTGCAATAACCTGAGATACAATACTGTGTTTGAAGACAAATACTGTGTTTGAAGACTTGCTTAGCAAGGCCCAGAGCTATCTTATACTTACCATTGTTTTTAGAACAATGGGTGTTTGATAAACAGAATGGGTGTAAATGGGTGTAAACAAAAAAACAAATGGGTGTAAATAAAACATAGATTAAAACTAGAGCAAGTAATATTGTCTTCCTTTAAATGCCAACTTGCCCTATTTTTGTGGTTTAAAATACAATAGCTCTTTCACCAAAGCATTGGAACTGGGACAATAATAGGTTCTAGGTAAGAAAAATGTTTGGGGATTGAATCCCCATTTCAGAAATTTCACAATTTGACCACGTCTGTTCTACAGGAATATAAAATACATTAAGAAGTTGCCATAATGACTCCTGATTCCTTCATTCGATTTGATTTGATTTAGTTTACAATTTGATTTAGTTTACAAATAAGTGACTTATTTAAAAAAATTGCTTGAGTTGAAAAGATTTATGCCAAGTAAAAAAACCTTCTGTACCTTTGACTTGATTTTTGGAATGTATAGGCCCACGTCCTTTGGATTTGTAACACGTGGACTTGCTTTTTCTGTGAAGAGAAGAGTAAATTGTCTCATTTCTTTTTTTTCCTTTCAGGAGGAAGCTCAGAAATAACTATGAGTTGGGAATAAAAGTTTAGGAATTCTAGTTTCTGCAAGATTAAATTCCTTTTATGTTTAAGAGATATATAAGTAAGCCTTTCATGACCTCAGTGTTGTGAAGGGAGAGATTAAATGAGTGTTTATGATCAGAAATTCCCTTGTGACCAGCTATCATCTCTTTTGTGTTGCTCTCTGGAGACTCCAGTTTCTGACTCTGACTTTTCAGTCAATCACCGGGGCAATGAAAAAGTTCAGGGTGCCACAATGCAGAAGGTGCTGGGCTAGGTGCTGTAGAAAATATAGAGTGATGATACAAGCAGTTTATACCATTGAAAATAAAGCATATGCATGTAAAAATTTAGCTGGAACACAGCTTGAAAAGTGTAATGAAAGAAGGGACTAGTGAATGCTGTAATGAGTGCTTTGTTCGAAGGAGGGAACATCACGGTTGAGTTCCTATGAGAATAGATTGTAGAGGGCTGACACTAGCCTTGGCAGATGCATGAGATGGTACAGACTCCTGGTGTGACCATGGGCAAGCATTTAGTAACAGACACTGATTACCGAGTACCTTTTGTGTGCAAGCCACTCTCCTGAACACTCTACCTCCATAGTGATGCACTATGGTCATGGATAAAGAGTGTGGTTTTGATGTTCTCACAATCTTACCAATAAGGAAAATGGGATTTAAAGAGGTTAAACCATGCGTTCAAATTCACCCAGTCGTGTGATCTGCACCCAGAGCTGTTGCTCTTGGCTAACAAGCCATGGTGACTTCTCCAAGGAAACTGTTATTGTTCATCTTTCAAATGAAAACATAATAACCCACCTAATACAGGGTGCACGTGTGGTCACTAGTGAAGTACCGATAAAATAGAGTGTGTTTTTATAGGAAATGTGCTTCAACATTAAATCACAGAAAGCAATCCCCTCCCCATGCCTCCCCCCTGGAGTACAGGAATTGTTTAACATTTGGTATTTAAATGTCCTATGTTATTATAGATATGCACACTTCACATACTTGCACATTTGATTTGGCTGCCCGTTTTCATGTCATTTGGATGCAATAATAAATTCCTGAGACCAACAGATGAGTATGATCCCTAGAGTAGGAAATTCTAGGATATGATACTGGTGTACGTGGATACTGAGAAAACCTAGTTGATGGGAGAGGATTCTTTTTAGTATTTACCTTTCTTCTCCATCTATTAACTTGCAATACGTTTCTATTTCTTTCTCTAAAAATATTTTGATATCTAGAAGCTGTTCGTACTCCAGCTTCTGGCCTTCTGTTTCCGTGCGAATCTGTTGCAGTTCTTCCTCCATCGCCCCAATCTGGTCCTGGATTTGCTGGAGCTGGAGGCAGTAATTGCCTTCTGTCTCGGCCAGAGAGCATTCATAGGAATGTTTCTGAAGGAAGAATAAAGCAAGTGGGGAACGGATAAACAGCACGTTCATAATTGAGACATTCTCAAGGTGGAAAGAAGCATTTGTACAAGGTCTAAATCTTTTCGATCGAAAAGCAGCATAAGCCAGGTTTCTTTAAAAAAAGAAGAAAAAAAAAAAAAACCCAACCATTTTCTCTCTGTTGAGAAGTTTGATTTTTAAGTATTGGGATTGGTAAGTCAGAAGTAATGTTTATGGACAGCATTCTTACTATTTACCACATTTTATACTTTTAGTTATATGTAATTAGTTATATATACTTAGTTGGATGTGCATTTACCTACGCACACACACACACATTCAAATCAGTGGTGACTTCTACGAACCATGGCCACAACAGACTGAAGTTCTATTTCCAAGGTTTGCAGATTGCGTTTCAGTTCCGTCAGCTCGTTCCTGGCTGTGGTGGCCGCTCCCGCATCATCAGAGATCTGCTGTTGAAGTGAATCACTCTGTAGCATAATCATCAGAAGGGTTAGCGACCAGCGTGGTGGTCTACTGACCAAGCCCTTGGTGTGTGATCTGCCACAGACGTACCTTCTCATTAAACCAGGCCTCCACGTCCCTGCGGTTCTGCTCAGCCAGGTCCTCGTACTCGGCCCTCATGTTGTTCAACAGGACAGTTAGGTCCACGCCTGGGGCTGCGTTCACCTCCACGTTCACATCCCCCCCTGCCGCATACTGCAGGACTTTCATTTCCTGGAAGAGGGATCAGTATTAACCTTCAAGGTAGAGTTTTGACTGATCTTCCCACTCTGCTCTGAAGTGAACAGCTGGCCAGAGGAACGAAATCTACTATCGGAAGCTACGCTGGGGGGTCCTTTACCTCCTGGTGATTTTTCTTGAGGTACGCCAATTCCTCACTGAGTGTTTCAAACTGTATCTCCAGGTCGGCTGTACAAAGGGTCAGCTCATCCATAACCCTGTGAAGACCACTGATGTCGGCCTCTACGCTCTGGTGTAGAGCAAGCTCATTTTCATACCTGAAAGGGTTAGTAAAGTGCTTGAGAATTGTGACCGTAGGCAGGTGCAAAGCATAACTTTCTCCGACATCTGGTATACTGAATGATAGGATGTTCTGTCCAGGCTTCTAAAGCTTATTGCATCGGCAAAGAGACGACACACTTTGGAATACCTATGGATTTAGGATGACTATTTTGGAGGAGTTGTTTTTTCAGAATTTTTATCATCCAATGTGCTTCGTAGTTGAATCAAAATGTTTAAAATTTGGGATAGCTCCTTTTGTAATGGCACATTTAATTTTTTCAGTGATTTAGTCTGACTTCATAAAAACATGTTGGTTTTTAAAGCAAAAGGTCTGTTTTTTACTCCAACTGTAGTATTTACGTTTATTATAGTTAATTACGTTATTTTCACCTACTTCACCCTGAAGTCATCAGCGGTCAGTCTGGCATTGTCATTTTGTAGAGCAATGCTGGAGTTACAGGTGGTCACAGAAATAATCTAAATAGGGTAGATTGTGCAAAATAGTTAGGTGCTGAAAGTCACGGGAGAGTCCAGATTTCAGTGTGATTCTTATCTTCTCAACCCATCAAATATCTACTTTAATATCATTTTTTCTATGTGAAAGGGATCTGGCTTTTTTTTTTTTCAGACCGTGAATGTCCAGAGCTTAAGAGCCAAAGTGTAAGCTTTTATAATCACAGATACTTTTATTACTCTTGATAAAAAAAATATGAGCTAAATATACGATCAGCAAGGCGATTATATCTGTTTTGAAATTATTTGCCTTTAATTCTACAACTTTTTTTTTTTTTTTTGGCCAGACATTGCTTTAATAAGCACCGGGAATGGAGAGTGAGCAAATTCTACATCATGTCAAAATTTTAAGCACATTTTATATTTTGTCTTTTTTAGGTTATGTACACCAAAAGTCTATAGTAAAAGTAAGCAAATCCATATTTCTTACCTGCCTTTTAAGATCCTCAATGACCGAGAAATATCTCGTGTAGTCATGATCTAGTCCTCGGCAAGAACCAGGCCCATATTTCTCATACCAGACCTTGATTTTCTGCTCCAGGTCTGTGTTGGCCTCTTCCAGAGCTCGTACATGGTCCAGGTAGCATGCCAGGCGGTCATTGAGGTTCTGCATGGTCACCTTTTCATTCCCAGAAAGCAGGCCATGCTCATTTCCAAGAAAACCAGCACAGACACCCCCACCACCATTACAGAAGCCACCTCCAGAAGAAATGCTCCCAAGAGTATAAGAAATGCTGCTTCCTGCTCCCGATCCATGGCACACATTCCCAGCCCCAAAGCCTGGACCTCCACCAGACAGCCACCCTGGGCCAGCTCGCGAGCAGACTTGCCTGGATCCACTAGAAAGTTGAAAAGACATGGCGACAGTACGGCAGAGCGACCCTTTCTCAGCGAGGAGCGAAGCAAAAGCACACCATCCATAGAAGTGATCTTCATTGGCCTTTTATAGGACTCAGTAGGTCATTTCAGTCTTGACTTTCAATCTGTAATAAAATATTACTCGTTCCCTAATTGTTGTTTTTCATAATTGGGTGATTTTTAAGAGTGTCCAGTCTGTAGGTGGAAAGGTGCCCCAAGGATAACTTGGTCTATGAAAAGGTGCCTGGTGGAGTAATACTAAATCATAGTTTTAAAGGTCAAAATTAAACATTAGTAAGCATATATCTTTTTGACTTCTGGAAGAAAGTCTAGTTTTTTTCCCCCTAGACAATAAAAAATTAATAATTTACAAGAGAAATGTCCACTGCTTTTGTCCTGCAAATGTTTATGGAGTATTTCTATGGGCATTTCCTTCCTTACTAATATCAGATACTCTCAAAATATAGTGATTTGATATTGAGGTATGTACCCTCTATCCCTATACTCTGAAGAGTTTTGATCAAGAAAGGATGCTGTACTTTGTCAAATGCTTTTTCTGCATCTATTGAGAGGATCATATGGTTCTTGTTCTTTCTTTTATTAATGTATTGTATCACATTGATTGATTTGTGGATGTTGAACCAACCTTGCAGCCCAGGGATAAATCCCACTTGGTCGTGGTGAATAATCCTTTTAATGTACTTTTGGATCCTATTGGCTAGTATTTTGGTGAGAATTTTTGCATCCGTGTTCATCAGGGATATTGGTCTGTAATTCTCCTTTTTGATGGGGTCTTTGTCTGGTTTTGGGATCAAGGTAATGGTGGCCTCATAAAATGAGTTTGGAAGTTTTCCTTCCATTTCTATTTTTTGGAACAGTTTCAGAAGAATAGGTATTAATTCTTCTTGAAATGTTTGGTAGAATTCCCCTGGGAAGCCATCTGGCCTTGGGCTTGGAGGGTGGTGGGAGGATGGGTTAGCCTGGTGATGGGTATTAAAGAGGGCACATTCTGCATGGAGCACTGTGTGTTATACGCAAACAATGAATCATGGAACACTACATAAAAAACTAATGATGTAATGTATGGTGATTAACATAACATAATAAAAACAAAGAAAAAAAATATAGTGATCTGTTGGTAGTGGGAATTTTTTAATTGATTTTTTTAAGTTGAAAACTGAAGTAACAGAAGTCCTGCAATACTTTGCTTATCAATTTAACTAAAATTAATGAATATGTATCAGTGACAGAAAATTATTTTTACTGAGATTTCTTGGTTTAGTCCAGGAGCAGAATATCCATTCAACAAACTTCTGAGTCTCCACATTTTCATTTTTCTACCTCAAAAATATTGTTTACTGTATTTTAGTTTAAATTTATGTATTTAAGGTATTAGGAATTATTTTGAGAACTGAACTTCCTATTGATAGTTAGGGAGTAAAATATATGAAGGAGAGATGTGTTTTCATCCCTACCTAGAACACCAATAATTATGGTACTCGAGATGGAAGATTAGCTGTTATAGGTAAGCAACCTCTTCATGCTCTTTCCTTGATGCCCATGGGAAGTTATCCCATTTGGTTATGCTTCATTTTCCTGCTGGGTGAATGAAAATAATAACACTGAATGTTGCGCAGTTTCAATAATTAATGACTATAAAACAGTCTGAAGGGCACAAACATTTTGTAAATGTTAATTATTTAAATTATTATAATAAAGTGAACATGTCAGACAGGGTCAGGTCTCTATGACTTATAATGGTACAAATTGATTGGTTACTGATTATAGGTTTAGATTGTTTTGAAACAGTAATTTTTTTCTGAATGAGATTTTTCAATGTGGTGTGTATCACATACTTTGAAAAACACCCAACATTACTGCTCTTAAAAGATATGTAATAATGGTGGGCCAGAATGTCTGGAATTTTTTGACTAAAATATTTTAAGATAATTAATATAAAACTGTAATTCAGACCATTGCTACAGGTTTAGAATAATGTGTGATAAGAGTTGTAGCTCGCATTCAGAGACTTGTTATTGATGTTGTTGTGACCTGGTCACAATTTTAATCTTTTGTCCAAACTTCCCATGAATAAAACAAGAAAAACAGAGTATGGGGTCAGTGTAATCTTGAGTCTCTTGGATAAGAGGTATTATGAGGCTGCAAAGTATTATTAACATAATCTACTTATCTCTAGATATTTTATAAATACTAATTAACTTGTAATCTTTTGGGGAACAAGTTAAGCATATATTATTAGAATCTTCTGGGGATGAGTTGGCTGTGAAGCTAAGCGGCAACACAGATCACAAAGCATTTTTATATCCCAGCAGGACTGGAATGAATGATGCTTAACTCCTTCCAAAAACACTGTCAATCTGTTTACTCATCAGGGCAAATCTCTTGACTTTTCTTACTCATAGATTTCCTCTACACTAACAATTGTTACAGAAGTTTAGGTATACTTTAGTCCTTTCCAGAAGTGGGAGATAGACTTAATGAATTCTATCCATACATTTCTTCCTTGAGAGTGGCTATTTTATTCATAGTAAGAAACACGTATTCAGCCACATAACATTATCCTTTCTTCTATTAGGTATTATTAGAACTGTATTAGATATTAGAACATTCATTATATAACGTGCATATTTTAGGTACTCAGAAATAATTGAATTAAACTGTAAGTTATGCAGTGTAAATGTCTGCTCACCTCAGGATAAAGACATTTATCACTTTATCTTATTCTAACAATAGTAGGCTAATTTGCCCCCAGTAAATTTAGTGTTTAGTTTCAAACATTCTTAAATACCTTTTTAAAAAAATTTTATTTAAATTCAATTTAGTTAACATATTCTGTATTATTAATTTCAGGGGTAGAATTTAGTGATTCATCAGTTGCATATAACACCCAGTGCTCATTACATCAAGTACCCTTCTTAATGCCCATCACCCAGTTACCCTATACCCTCACCCACCTCCCCTCCAGCAACCTTCAGTTTGTTTTCTAGAGTTAAGAGTCTCTTATGGTTTGTCTCCCTCTCTGTTTTCATCTTATTTTATTTTCCCTTCCCTTCCCCTTTGTTCATCTGTTTTGTTTCTTAAATTCCACATATAAGTGAAATCATATGGTATTTGTCTTTCTCTGACTGACTTATTTCACTTAGCATAATACCCTCTAGTTCCATCCATGTCATTGCAAATGGCAAGATTTCATTCTTTTTGCTGGCTGAGTAATATTCCATTGTGTGTGTGTGTGTGTGTGTGTGTGTGTGTGTGTGTGTGTGTGTGTGTACCACGTTTTCTTTATCCATTCATCTGTCGATGGACATCTAGGCTCTTTCCATATTTTGGCTATTGTGGACATTGTTGCTATAAACATTGGGGTACATGTGCCTTGAATCACTATTTTTGTATCCTTTGGATAAATACCTAGTAATGTAATTGCTGGGTCATAGGGTAGCTCTATTTTTAACTTTTTGAGGAAGCTCCCTACTGTTTTCCAGAGTGGTTGCACCAGTTTGCATTCCCACCAACAGTGTAAGAGGGTTCCCCTTTCTTTTCATCCTCGCTAACTTCTGTTGTTTTCTGAGTTGTTAATTTTAACCATTCTGACTGGTGTGAGGTATCTCATTGTGTTTTTGATTTGTATTTCCCTGATGCTGAATGATGTTGAGCATTTTTTCATGTGTCCGTTAGACAATTTGTATGTCTTCTTTGGAGAAATGTCTATTCATGTCTTCTGCCCATTTCTTGACTGGATTTTTTGTTTTTTGGGTATTGAGTTTGATTTTGGATACTAACCCTTTATCCAATATGTCATTTGCCAGTATCTTCTCCCATTCCATAGGTTGCCTTTTAATTTTGTTGATTGTTTCCTTTGCTGTGCAAAAGCATTTTATCTTGTTGAAGTCCTAATAGTTCATTTTTGCTTTTGTTTCCCTTGCCTTTGGAGATGTGTCTAGCCAGAAGTTGCTGTGGCTGAAGTCAAAGAGGTTGCTGCTTGTGTTCTCCTCTAGGATTTTGATGGATTCCTGTATCACTTTTAGATTTTTCAATATCTTTGGCTGTTGTTTAAAATTTACATTCTACATTTCTGTTACCCAAGTTGAAATGGTATTTTTCTCGGACATGAATGAGGTTTGTTTTGTCATTAGATACCTAGTTTTTCTAAGAATCAGAATCTGGTGTGCTAACTCTTCCCACAAAATGGCTTCCCTGGTTTTGATATTCCCACTCTGCACTGAAGGGAACAGCAGACCTGAGGAATGAAATCAGATACTATCCAAAGCCACTCTGCAGGGTCCCTAACTCTGATAATGGCTTAATCTTAGATTGAGTGGAGTTTAGAATGCACTTAGTTTTTACCTCCCTTCTCTTGCTAGAAGGAAGGTGGAATCATGAGGTTCTCAATAACATGGTATTATGTTGGAGTCAAGCACAGACTATGAGCCAGAATGGCTGGATTAGCGTTCTAGCAACTCTAGTTATTAGCTGTGTGACCTTGGGATAGTTACTCAACTGCTCTATGCCTCAGTTTCCTTATGTATAAAAAGAGGATGATAATAGTATCTATCTCATAGGGTTGTTCTGAGAATTAAAATGATGCTTAGAATAGAGTTCAAAGTGCTGGGTATCATGATTATTGATTCTTTCCTGGAAGTTATATAAAAAGTCCTGCATATACTTTGGTTTTGTTGCCTTTATTTTGGTGTCACATCCAAGAAATCATTACCAAGACCAATGTCAAGGAGCTTTCTCCTATGTCTATGGCCATACCACCCTGAACACATCCAATCTCATCTTTCGTGTTTTCTTTGAGGAGTTTTACTGTTTTGGGTCTTATGTTTGGGTATTTAATCCATTCTGAGTTGATTTTTGTGTATAGTGTGTCATAGGGGCCCAATTTCACGTGGGACCCTTTTTACATGTGGATATTCAGTTTTCCCAACACCATTTCTTGAAGAGACTATCCTTTCCTCATTACATATCCTTGGCCCCTTTGTCAAAGGTAAGTTGACTATATATATGGATTTATTTCTGGGCTCTCTATTCTTTTTACTGTGGTAAAATACACAGAACACAAAATTATTATCTTATCTATTTTAAAGTATACAATTCAGTGGTATTGAATACATTTATAATGTTGTGCAACCAACATACATCACTATACTGTTTTCATCTTGTAAAACTTAAACATACCCATTAAACAATAACTCCCCATTCTCTTCTCCCCAGCCCCTGGCAATCACCATCCTACTTTTTCTCTTTATGAATTGGTCAACTCCAGGTACCTTATATAAGTGGAATCATATAGTATTTGTCTTTTTGTGACTGGCTTATTTTACTTAACATAGTGACTTCAAAGGTTCATCCATGTAATAGCATGTGTCAGAATTTCCTTCCTTTTAAAGGCTGAATAATATTCGATTGTATGTATACACCACATTTTGCTTATTCATTCTTTGTTGATGATCACTTGGGTTGCTTCTACATTTTAGTTGTTGTGAATGATAATGCTTGGAACATGGGTGTACAAATATCTTTTCAAGATCCTGCTTTCAATTCTTTTGGGTAAGTACCAGGAAGTGGAATTGCAGGAACATATGGTAATTCTATTTTCAATTTTTTGAAGAACTGCCATACTGTTTTTCATAGTGGCTGAACCAGTTTGCATTCCCACCAGCAGTGCACAAGGGTTCTAATTTCTCCATATTTTTATGTCTTCCATGCTGTTTTATTTACTGTAGTTTGAAAGGTATTTTGAAATCAGGAAGGGTGATTTGTCCTTTCTCAAAATTGCTTTAGCTATTAAAGGTCTTTTTTTGTATCTAGATGAATTTTAGGATTGTTTTTTCTATTTATGATAAAAAATGTCATTGGGATTTTGACAGGGATTGCATTAAGTCTGTAGATTGCTTTGGTCGAATGGCCCTTTAAACATTATTAATCTTTGGGTTCATGAACATGGGATGTCTTTTGATTTGTTTGTGTCTGCTTTAATTTCTTTCATCACTGTTTTGTAGCTTTCAGTGTACAATCTCTCATCTCCTTAGTTAAATTTATTCCTAAGTATTTTATTCTTTCTGATGCTATTATAAATGGGATTGTTTTCTTAATTTTCTTTTTGGATAATTTATTGTAAATGTATAAAAATGTAACTGATTTTTAATATTGATTTTGTGTCCTGCAACTTTGCTGAATGTATTTATTAGTTTTAACAGTTTTTGGGTGAAGTCTTTAGGGTTTTCTATATATAAGAGCATGCTATCTGCAAACAGACAATTTTGCTTCTTCTCTTCCAATTTGGGTGCCTTTTATTTCTTTTTCTTGCCTAATTGCTCTGGCTAGGAATTCCAGTATTGAATAAAAGTGGTGAGTGGACATCCTTGCCTTATTCCTGGTATAGAGGAAAAGCTTTCAGTTTTTCACCACTGAGTATATTATCTGTGGTAATTTCATATATGGCCTTTTATGTTAAGTTACATTCCTTCCATACCTAATTTGCTGAGCATTTGTATCATGAAAAGGTGTCAATTTTTGTTAAATGCTTTTTCTGTATCTATTGAGATGATCATATGATTTTTACCCTTCCTTCTGTTAATGTGGTGTATCACATTTATTGCATCCCAGGGATAAATCACATTTGATCATGGTATATGATTCTTTTATGGTGCTGTTGAATTTATTTTGCTAGAGTTTTGTTGAAGATTTTTGCATCTATATTCATCAGGGATATTGGCCTGTGATTTTCTTTTCTTGTAGCATCTTTGTCTGGCTTTGGTATAAGAATAATGCTGGACTTATAAAATGAGTTTGGAAGTGTTTTCTCCTCTTATTTTTTGGAAGAGCTTGAGAAAGATTGGCATTAATTCTTCTGAAACCATCTGGTCTTAGGCTTTTTTTTTGTTGAAAGGGTTTTTGATTACTGATTCAATCTCCTCACTCATCATTGGTCTGTTTAGATTTTCTATTTTTCATGATTTAGTCTTGGCAGGTTGCATGTTTCTTGGAATTTATTTCTTTTAGATTATCCAATTTGTTGGCATATAAATGTTTCAGTATTCTCTTATAATCCTTTGTATTTCTCACATCACTTGTAACGTCTCCTTTTTCACTTATAATTTTTATTTGAGTCCTTTCTCTCTCCCTCTGGCTGGTCTAGCTAAAGATTTTCAATTTTAACTTTTCAAAAAAACCAACTATCAGTTTTGTTGATCTTATCTATTTCTTTTCTAGTCTCTATTTCATTTATTTCTGTTCTAATCTTTATTATTTCTTTCCTTCTGCTAACTTTAGGCTTAATTTCTCCTTTTTCTAGTTCCTTGATATGTAAAGTTAGATTGCTTATTTGTGAACTTTCTTCTTTCTTAATATATAATTATCACTGTAAAGTTCCCTCTTAGTACTGCTCTTGCTGCATCCCATAAGTTTTGGTATATTATATTTTCATTTGTCTCAAGATTTTTTTTTTTTGATTTTCCTTTTGATTTCTTCTTTGACCCACTCATTGTTCAGGAGTGTGTTAATTTTTACATATTTTTGGATTTTCCAATTTTCCTCCTGTTACTGATTTCTAGTTTCATACTATTGTGGCCAGAAAAGATACTTGATATGATTTCAGTTTTCTTTAGCTTGTTAAGATGTGTTTTGTGGCCTAACGTTGTGGAATTTCCCTATCTTGCCCTATCTAGTTCCCATATTTCTCTCTCTTCCTTTCTACCTTCAAATATCACCATTTACAGTTTTTTCCCTTTATTTTTAGGATGTTTTTGATTCTTCTTATTTCCACTTCTATAAGCATGTTGCATTCAGGAATTAGATTTTATAGACTATTTTATTCTCATTGCTAGCACTTAGCAAGTGCGCTTAACAAGTATTTATAGAAGCCAGGAGGAAGATTTAAAATTTTACAGAGATGTGAAAAAGACTCCAACCAGTTTACCTGTTAAACTTACTCCTAACTTGTGAAGGCCACTGAATTAAACAACAACAACAAAAAAATTAAAATCAGATTCAGCTCCCCTTGTGGGTATGTTTAAAATGCAAAGATTGACCAGAACCAGTGAAGATGACTTGCAACAGGAAGAACTTTTATTGACACACCACCATAGAGAAAGTCAAAGAAATGTTACCATTCTACAAACAGCTTGTCTTAATTCATTGGAAGAAAAGCAGAAAAATAAGAGGGCTTTTATTTAGGAACCTAGCTTCAGTTTGGTATTTTAATTCGGGGGCTCTTCTTCTGGGGCTCAGGAAGGCACCCTCTGTTCACTCTTCACGTTGTTGGCTTTGGCTGCTTTCTCTTCCACAGTGTGAACTCTGGATGAGAGAACTTTGCCACGAGGATCTAGTTCTTCAACAATTGTTTTAACCATGGTGGTTTTAGATAACTCTAAAATGACACATGAATTGTTAGAATTTATCAGATCCACGAAGGGGAAATAATTAACTCATCATTTGAAACTTATACAAGTACATTTTGAATGCTCAACACAGCTTTTGTTTACCTTTGATCTGATTTCCTGGTCCTCCATAGCCTTTTGATTTAACACAAAAGCTGTAACAATATAGAGAGCTTGCATTAATTATTTCACTCTATTTTGCCGAGGAAACTGGAAAACAAGGATTTAAGATGGGAGATCTCTGGATTCTGAAATAACACTAGAAGGGGTTTAGTTATACATGATATAGGTCACAGATACTTTGTACTTGATTTCTAAAAACGTTTAATAACCTTAAAATAAAGTATAAAGTGTTTTCTCAGTAGAAGCTGTGCTTACCCATCCTCTCCATCAATCAGGCGGCAGTAGGTCTCGATTTCCTTCTCCAGGTGGACCTTGATGTCGAGCAGCTGCTCGTACTCCAGCTTCTGGCCCTCCGTCTCGGTTCTGACCTGGTGCAGCTGTTCCTCCAGGGCCCCAATCTGAGCCTGGATCTGGGCGAGCTGTGCACAGTAGTTGCCTTCGGTCTCGGTCAGGGAGCACTCCAGGGAGTGTTTCTATGGACCAGGAAGACATAGTTTAGTAGAAAGTGTCACAGTGTTGGCAGAGCACTTAAGAGATATTTAAAAGAGTTATCTTACACTATGCAAATAACCATATTTACCCCCAAAGAGTCCCCCTTGTTCAATATTAATTGTTGCCTTTATTAGATGTCATACTGTTTTTCTGTTTGAGAGTGATACAGTTGGTGGTGAATGTCACTCATAAGTCCAGGAGTGTTAGCAAAGATGAACTTGTTTCTTCATAGGGCACAGTCTAAATATGCCCCTGCCCCACCTCTGCTTCGAGAGTCTGGCACAATTTGCCACATTTCCCAGGAATAAAAGTCCCCCTACAGTTTGCTACTTTGTTTCTAATCACATGACAGTCTTGTCTCATGGAGATTGTAGCTCTTCTATAAAAATTAATAAGCCCATAGTGAACTGGATAAACTTTCCCGAAGTAGACTGACCCAAAGAAAAGAACGACCTTTTTAAACTTTAAATGGTTTGTGAATCCAAATGGGTTTATAAAGTGTTTCTCCTAAAGAGGGATGCTCGCTATACTTTTAGATGGAATGAAGATAAAAGTGTCTTCCTCTTTCAGCTGCAAGAATTTTTATGCCACGTCCTAATTTTATATACATTCATACCCTCTTTTGTGGATAAACTCTGAAGGTTTGTGTACTAGCCATAGCGGGAGAAGTATAGACGTGGGAGTTAGGTAATTTGGAGAGAAGTTCAGGTTCCTTCGTATTCAACTGTGGGGCTCTGGGAAAACTGCTTAACTTCTTTGAATCTCAGATTGTTCTTTTGAAAATAATGATAGGAATTATAAAGTCTGCCCTGCCCAAGCCCCAGGGTTATTGTGGACTCAAGTGGGAGAAAGTGCTGGGCAAAACCTTAATGAAAACGTTACTATTATTATCAAGGGTGTTTAGCTTTAGAGGCAACATTCATGCCTCCGCTTTGCTTCTTGTTTATGCCACTTAAAAAGGAACTTCTAAGTGTTCTTAATTAAGTGGCCCAAAGGAATGCCAGATGAAGAAGATAGGAGGGGTGCGAACGCATTTTTGCATTCGGCGGAGAATGGTTTTTTTATCTTTTGACTTGGGAGAGAAGATTCAGGGTAGAAACTATTTTCTTTTCCGAGTACCTCAAAATAACTGTACTTGCCAATTTCCAATGTTTCATAATTATGAGCACCTAGGTCTACTTTTCAGGCCAAGAGGGTTCTGCTGTGAAAAATGCAAATGTGTCTTAAGTCAAGCCCGGCAGTTAACGGATAAAAACGAAGGTAAGTAATATCACGTGGAAGAAATGCTCTTTACATTTCTTCCCCACTTGTGAAACCAATCTTTTTTGGTACTTTTTACTGACCATTGCCAAGAGGGACTGGAGTTCGATCTCCAGGGTTTGAAGAGTACGCTTCATCTCGGTGAGCTCATTCCGAGCTGAGGTCGTGGCACCGGCATCATCAGAAATCTGCTGCTGCAGGGAAGCGCTCTGAAAGGTTGGAGAGGTGGGGGGTTAGGGTGCTGCGGGCCTTGCGTCAGCGCCCAGAGCCCCGCAGGCGCGCCCTGGCGGGGTGTTACCTTCTCATTGAACCAGGCCTCCGCGTCCCTGCGGTTCTGCTCGGCCAGGTCTTCGTACTCCGCCCGCATGTTGTTCAGCAGGACCGTGAGGTCCACCCCGGGCGCCGCGTTCATCTCCACGTTCACGTTCCCTCCGGCCGCGCACTGCAGCGCCTTCATTTCCTGAAAGAAATTTGTCCGACCACGTTAGGAGCTGAATATTTTCAGAGGAACCAGACCGACAGGATGCATGAGGTTAGAAACTTTTTTTTTTTTTTTAAGATTTTATTTATTTATTTGACAGAGAGAGACACAGCGAGAGAGGGAACACAAGCAGGGGGAGTGGGAGAGGGAGAAGCAGGCTTCCCGCCGAGCAGGGAGCCCGATGCGGGGCTCGATCCCAGGACCCTGGGATCATGACCTGAGCCGAAGGCAGACGCTTAACGACTGAGCCACGCAGGCGCCCCGAGGTTAGAAACTTTTTAAAAAAAGGTTTGCTTCTTTGGAGGCTTATGGATAGAAACATTTCCAAACAATCTAAGCCACGCAGAGAAACTGACGAGTTCCTTCTGGAATATTGGTGGCGGACATTGTTACACTTGTCACCTGAAATTCATTTTTAAGTTTTGGGAGCAAGGCGGATCGTGGAATCGGGGGAGACAGAGCACCTACCTCCTCGTGATTCTTCTTGAGGTAAGCCAGCTCCTCGCTCAGGGTTTCCAGCTGGATCTCTAGGTCGGTTCTGCAGAGAGTCAGCTCATCCAGCACCCTGCGCAAACCGCTGACGTCCGCGTCAACGCTCTGGTGAAGGGCCTGTTCATTTTCAAACCTTAGAAAATATTTGACAGTTGCATCACCTTAGTCCCATCACTTTCTGGGTCATCATAAAACGCCAACCATGTTTCAAGGTCAAACTGTTAAAATACACTCAAACCTTCAGTTAGACTGCCCATAATGCAATCGGCGAATTTCTTTCACTCAAAATTCTTTCATATGATCTTGACATTCACTTGTGTCAGTTCCTAAACTTCCCAAGTAAAATATATCATTCAGCCGGTCATTCTTACATGCATTTGGTTTAAAGCAAATAAACAAAGTCAAACAATGGAGGGGACCTCCAATAGCTTAGATTAAAGGGGAAATGTTGAAATAACTTCTTTAGTTTCTCTTCAGCTCTACTTACTTTAGCCTGAAGTCATCAGCCGTAAGTCTTGCATTATCATTTTGCAGGATAACGTTGGCATTGCTGGTAGTTGCAGAAATGATCTGATAAATGGAAAGTTAGTTAGGAGTTAGGAAATGTCACATTTCCTTGAAAGAAAGTCACCTATGAAATTATAGTAATCTTTCTGGCATTCTGTCTCCAATAATGATTCTTTTGCAAATGGGAAATTAAGTATAGCCTCATTTACCCTTCACCCCACCCATAAAAAACCCTTTCTATGGAAAAAGTTATAAATAATATAGCAGGAGATGGTGGGCAGTTTTTGATATTTTCTTCTTACAAAAAGCATAAACATGCATACCTCGTACCAGCTATGGGTGAGCCATGTTCAAAGATTAGGATTTGAATAGAAATTATTTTTAATATTCATAATGCACTACGGGAAATCCGAAGCTGAGAGCAAAGCCCTGCTGTGTGTGACAGCTTACACACTTGTGGGTGCTTGTGTGGCTAAATATTCTTAGCGGTATTAACCCTCACGATATTGTGCTTCTTACCTGGTTCCTAAGGTCATCAATTATTGGGAAGTATCTGCTGTAATCATGATCAAGACCACGGCAAGAACCAGGCCCGAATTTCTCATACCAGCCCTTGATCTTCTGCTCCAGATCGGCATTGGCCTCCTCTAGCGCTCGCACATTCTCCAGGTAGGAGGCCAAGCGGTCATTGAGGTTCTGCATGGTCACCTTCTCGTTGCCCGACAGGAGGCCGTGTTCATTCCCGGTGAAGGCAGCGCAAGAAGCACTTCCCCCGCCCAGTCCCCCACCATAGCCTCCTGCAGATGAGCTGCCCCCAAAAGCGCAAGAAAAGCCACTTCCAATGCCTGGCGCACTGCATGCATTTCCAGCCCCAAAACCTACTCCCCCGCTGGAGCCAAGCCGTCTGGATGCAGAAGAAAAGCGCACAGACATGATGTCCAGACCCAGAGAGCTTGTTCCTGGAGTGAAGCTCTGATGGCAAATGTCCTGCTCAAACAGTTGAGTTTGTCTTTATATACACATTATCAGGGTGTTTCTTGATGAACCTAGCTACCCATAGCAAACTGGTGTTTGCCAGCTCATCATGAATTATTCATAATTGGGTGATTTTTTTTTTTTTTTAATGAATGCCTTCACCCTACTGTGTCCATTTCTGTAGGTGGATAGTTACCTTGGGGTTATTATCTCCAAAATGGGATAGGGAGGAGTATTATCAAGATTATTATAGTGATGCATTTCAAATTTAGTATGAGCAATCCTTCCTGTCTTCCAGGTTTCAGGACTACAAAACTCCTATAAGAATAAAAAAGTGTGATAGACAGATTTCTCTTTCTCTTGCTCAAACCAACGACATTACATTTTCTCCAGCAAGTGAGCCATCATAGTCATGGGTCTCAGTGGATAATATGGTCTTTCTTTCAGATATATTGAAAATGATTTCAAGGCTATGGGCTCATAGTACCAGAGGAAGGAGGCATCTTAAATGAGAAATGAGGATTTAAATGGACTCTTCTTTGGGGACAGAAAGTCTTCCTTGATCCTTATCCCTCCTGAATTACCATTTCATCTTACTGGTTTTCTGTCTAAGGTATAAATAAAGGTATTGGTTAATTTCTCTGGGCCCAGTTTTCTTATCTGTAAAATAGTCTAGTCTATGGCCTGTATGTTCCCTTTCTATTTCTAGATTTCTTGTATTTTTACATTTCTTCCTTTCATTATTTCTAGAAAAATTTTCTGCGTTCACTTCCCATCCTACTCACTCCTGAATTGTGGTCCCAGCACTTTATTGAAATTAACTCTCAGATTGCTAATTATCCCACATCCAATCCAGTCTTTATTTCTCATGTTTATTCTCCTACACCCTCTTGGACACATTTGGTACTGACCAGGCTTACTGAATTCTGAACAATTGCCTTGTAAAAATACTTCTATTAGAATATTTCTGTTTCCTCCTCTTCTTTCTTACATTCGGTGCATCTATGCTCTAGATCTTGTCATTCCTTATAGTTTTGTGATTCGCACTCTTGTTTTCTACACATTCTCCTTTGGTCCTGTCATCCCTTCTTGTCACTTTGACTGTAGGTGAATCGTTTCTAAATATACATCTTTAACACTGACCTGTGTCCCATTCTAGACCCACGCCTCACCATGCCCACCAGACATTTCTACTGGATGATTTCTAGCTCAACACTCAATCACCTTGTCATCAAACTTTGATCTTTTGTATCTTTTTTTCATTACCTGTTGGTGGAATTACCCTGAGTCATGCTCATGATTGCTAAGAAATATATAATTTCTATCATCTTCTACTAGCCTGCATCCAGTAAGTCATTAGGTCCAATTGAATCTACTTCTGCAGTGTCTCTTGAAGCATTTTTCTCTTTTCTGTTTTTCTTCTATCATTTTTTTTCAGCTCATGGATTGGATTTTTGGTTCAAGTCTTTTTCCTTTCCATCCTAGTTAGGCAGAGCAGTAAGTTAAGGTACCATTGCTATAATAATACACCACCATTCATGTAACTGAAAGAATGTGAGTTCTTGGATCAGCATTCATATCCCAGTTCTGCAACTTTCTGGCTGTGTGACCAATGCAAAGTTCCTTCTCGCTAAGCCTCCATTTCTAAGATGGAGACATGACTTGTGTTTTTGTGAGGCTATTAAATGGTAGTTACATTTGTAAAGCAACTATGCTTGTCAATAATATGTAGTCAGTAAGTATATCTTTCCTTTTCCCACTTTCCTACAGTTTAAAATCAATGGCCTATAAGCTAGATAAAGCTTCTTTGCCTGACACGTAAGTTTCTTCTTGAGGGAGGTCGTACCTACCTGACTTGTTCATTCTTTCATTTTACTGTTCTTCTCCCCTCCCTCCTTTTGGTCTTTGCCTGTGTTGTTCTCTCCAGTTGAGATTATTTGAGATCTTGCATTTGCCAAGAACAATGGACATCACTTTCAATTATATAGATTGAAAATGAAATTGCTAAAAATATAAATTTTCATGACCTAATAAGTGAATTTGCAGAAAAGCAAGCCAGAAAAATCTGTTGATCAATCAAGAAATCATAATAATAAAGCATTAGAATTTATTGTATTACATGAAATTATGACATCAAAAGTGTTATTTTTTTGCAATTTATAAGATTATATTATGTATGTATTACTACCACCTCTACTACATGTTTTAAGTAATAAGATATTTTTAAAGAAAAAAATGTATGTGTTAGTACCTCTAACTGAACTTCTTCCAGACTTTTGAACAAGGGACCTGACTTTTTCATTTTGCACTAGGCCCTACAAATTAGGTAGCCATCTCTGGTTGTTGGGTCCTTCTCTGGGGTAGCCGAAGAGTTCTAGAGAAAAGACCTGCAGATACTTGAGTGTTTCCCACAAAAGAATGCTTACTACCCTACCCATCCACCCTGGAGTGAAATACACACACACACACACACACACACACACACACACACACACACACACACACACAGAGCCTCCAAATATTTTTAGGGCCTTACTCTTAAAGATGAGCAGAATTTTAAAAATCACCATACATTAAAAAACACTCCAATATGAAAGACAAAGACTCAAAGAAAGAAGCAAAAAAATGGCACTTGAGAAATAGACAATAAAGGAAGCTGAAGAAAACTTAAAAAAAAAAAGAAACAACCAGGGATGCCTGGGTGGCTCAGTCGGTTAAGCGTCTGCCTTTGGCTCAGGTCATGAACCCAGGGTCCTGGGATCGAGTCCCACATCGGGCTCCCTGCTCAGCAGAGAGTCTGCTCCTCCCTCTCTGCCTGCCGCTCCTCCTGCTTTGTGTTCTCTCTGACAAATAAATAAAATCTAAAAAAAAAAAAAACTACCTATGATTAATGCTCTTAGAAGTAACAAAAATACTACATATTCGAAACATGAATACAGTATCGTTAAAATTAAACAGCAGAGCACAAGAATGGGCTCTCAGAATGAAAAAAATAAGTCCTAAAATAACTTCCAAAATAACTTCAATGGCTGGGTTGGAAAATAAGCTTCAAAAAAACCCCACAAAAACCAAAACTCCCTAACAGTTGAACAAAGTTCAAAAAGATGGATAAAAGAAAGGATTAGAAAATTAGAGGCTTAGTCCAAGAAGAGCAACCTTAAGTAAATCTTTCAGAAAGAGAGAAAGGAGAAATGATGAAGAAATTATTTTATAAACATATCTTCTAGTACTACTTGGAACTAAAGGACTGAGCTTCTAAATTGAGAGAGGCCATCAAGAACTATGAGTAATAAATGAAAAAGAATCACAGCAGAGCATGTGCTCAGTTTATTTCAGAGAACCATGGAGAAAAAGAGAACCCTTAAAATGTCAGAAGAAAAGACAACACCCATTCAGTGATGGGGAAATCAGAATGGCTCTAGACTTCTCAACTACCCTGGAAGCCATGACTCCAGTGAAGAATGTTTTGAAATTCTACTTGAAAATGATGTCCAACCTAAAATTCTCTACATTGACAATTGATCATGAGTGAGGGTGGAATAAAACTATTTTCAGACACAAAAGGTCTCAAAAAATCAATTTCTCTCACACACTTTGTCAGGAAACCACTAGAGGGAAAAATGAACAAGAAAAGAGAAAGCTTAGAATCCGAGAAATGGAGTCCCAGTACAAGTGTACCAAATGCATGACCCTGATGATAGCTGGGTAGCAAGTCGGAAAATCCAATACAAGATGGGAGGATTCGGAGTGTGAGGTCTGCAGGGGATAGATGAAAATGATCGATGGTTTTGTTCATGTAGGAAAGAGGCATGAGAGATTAAGATATACAGGAAACCAAGTTAGTAAAAATGTTAGAAAAATATTGCTCGTATGAAGAACAAAAAGTTGTACAAGAAAATGTGGCATATACTGCTCAACACAACAATGAACAATATCTACCTAGTCATAATGGTGAGACGACTGAACATTGATTTAACCAAATATTGTGGTATAGCTATGTTAGGAAGAGAAGAAAAGTGGTAAAGGCAAAACTCTCAGCTTTCTTTTAAGAGCACAATATATAATATGTAAAACTGGTAAATCAAGAAATATTGAATAAAGCCTATTATTTAAAAGTCTAGAGATAAAGATGACAATGAATAGCTAAAAGAGTTGTAAATGGTTGCTTGTGGAGAGCAGGGCTTGAGGTAGAGGAAGGCAGAGAAAAAGACACTGTTGTTTTTTATTTTTACTTTTAGCATGATATAACTGTTAAAACAAAGTGCATTCATTACTTTGATAAAAAGTAAAAATTTATTTAAAACTAGCCAAGAAAAAAAAATTCCAAATGCATGTCGGAGGTTTCACTGTAAAATTTACAAATAAAGTTGATACAGAGGTGGGAGGATGGGTTAGCCTGGTGATGGGTATTAAAGAGGGCACGTTCTGCATGGAGCACTGGGTGTTATATGCAAACAACGGATCATGGAACACTACATCAAAAACTAATGATGTGGGGCGCCTGGGTGGCTCAGTCGTTAAGCGTCTGCCTTCGGCTCAGGTCATGATCCCAGTGTCCTGGGATCGAGCCCCGCATGGGGCTCCCTCCTCAGCGGGAAGCCTGCTTCTCCCTCTCCCACTCCCCCTGCTTGTGTTCCCTCTCTCGCTGTGTCTCTCTCTCTCTCAAATAAAAAAAAAAACCAAAAACTAATGATGTAATGTATGGTGATTAACATAACATAATAAAAAAATAGAAAAAAAATTAAAAAATAGACACTATGGCATCTCCATGTCTAGCAGTTAAATAAGACTAGATGAAATACCCTAATGCTGGATAAATTATTGTAAAATGCCTTTTAAATTCATATCTAAGTTCAAAAGAAAATAAAGGAAGACATTAAAAAAAAAAACATAGAGCTGAAACATGAGTGGTGAGCAGACACAGAAGCTTGAGCTGCTCTAGAGATATGCTCAGAACAGAAACAGATTTTTCTGGTTAAGAGCCCCAGTGAGGAATAAGATTTGGACCTGACCAAGTGTCATAGCTGAACCTGAGACCCCACTTAAAGCTGTATACCCCAAAGTCTATGTTGTCAGTAGAAAGGATGAAGTTAGAAAAATCTCCATGCTGGCAAAGTGGAGAAATCAGCGGGTCATTCTGTTGCCAGTGGTACGGAATAAAAATTCAATACAATGAATATTATTAATATTTGATAATGACTTATAATCATGGCCTTACTCTGATACAGTCTTGCAATTTGAATTTATGGCCACTTAGTCTGAGAACCCCAATCCAAGAAATTCATTTAAGATGTTTTCAGGTTGGGGTGTCTGGCTGGCTTGGTTGGTTGTGTCCAATTCTTGATATCAGGTCAGGTCTTGATCTCGGAGTTGTGAGTTCAAGCCCTGTGTTGGGCTCCACGCTGAGTGTGGAGCTTACTTAAAAATAAAAAAAAATTTAAAAAGATGTTTTCAGGTTGGTACTGCTTCATAGTATCCTGGAGAAATCATCTCAGTCCTGGCCCTGCAGGACTCCCAAAGTTAAATTCTAACCACATATGCAGTCATAATAATATAAAATAAACATGTGAGGAAACAAACACATATGACTAAGAGCCAACACTAACTGCAGTCTACAGAATAGAATGTCAAAGACCAATGATAATGAGATTACAAGAAATTGTATGCAAAAAAAGTGTGGTTTTTTTTGTGTGTGTGTGTTTAGAGAAGTGAAAGAGAGAACTGGAAGTGTTCCAAATGAATAACTCTTAAAAATGACTGGGTAAATTTTAAATGGGAAAGAAATGGATGAAGAGGATGAGGAGTGCACTTTTCTAGATGAGCACTGAGCATCCCAGAACTGTTGTATCACCATGTTGTACACCTGCAACTAATATAACACTGTGTGTTAATTATACTTGAATAAGAAAAAGAAATGGGAAATATAATAACTAAAATTAAAAATTTTAACTGAGGATTAAGCAACAGATAAGACACAACTAAGGAGGATAAGTAAATTTTAGGAAAAATAAAAGGTTATTATTCTAAATGAAAGAGAATGAGACAGAGGGAGGGAGTGAGGGAAGGAGGGAAAGAGAGAGAGGGAGAGAGGGGGGATTGGAGAGAAACTCTGACATACTTTTCATTGGAGTCTCCCTAGAGACAATACTAATGGGGCAGAGGGTAAGAATTTTCTAGAATAGATTAGAAACAGTCCTCCAATTGAAGAGGCAATGTGAATTTAAGAATCTACTTCTAGTCACATCGTAGTGATGTGGAAGAACACCAAAGACAAAGAGAAGACCTTAAAGCAGCCAGAGAAAATAGCGATCACCTACAGAGGAGCCATAATTAGACTGTCAGTAGCTTCCACTAGCAACAACAGTGTCTTACTGGAATGACTTCTACAAGATATATTTTTTTAAGGATTTATTTATTTATTTTAGAGAGGGGGTAGGAGGAGCAGAGGGAGAGAAACTCAAGCAGACTCTGTGCTGAGAGCAGAGCCCAATGCAGGGCTCGATCTTACATCCCATGATATCATAACCTGAGCCAAAACCAAGAGTTGGATGCTTAACCAATGGCACCACCCAGGCGCCTCTCTACAAAATATTAAGAAAAAATAATTATCACATTAAAACTGAGCACCAAGCAAAGCGGTCTTTCAAGAATAAGGTATGGATTCTGGGAAATCATGGCAATGGTTGCAGAATTTTTGAATCCTCACAAAGAAATCACACAGAACATTTATATCACAAAACCAGAGACCTGTGTACAACTTTTATAACAAATCTAGGTGACAAGGTATTACCATGAAACCCAAAATGTAAGTTGGTAGAACAAATTACCATTAGCCATTAGACTTCTGTGGGAAGAAGAGGGAATCCAGAGGCATCTGAAGGGTCTGATTATTGGAGAATTATGGAAAGCCAACTGAAAAGGACAGCAGGTGAATTTGAGAAGATCAGGTAAAACTATAACCTGAAACAGGGTTTGCCTCTTGGTAGGTGTGGAGCCAAGACACAACCAAGCCAAAGAATAGGAAAAGAAAGGGTTTTACTTGCAATAAGTCAGGAGAACATCCTGGATATTTTCCAAAGCTGTGTCTCCCCAGACAACAAAATTAGGGAAGTTTTAAGGTAAGAGTGCATGTGTATTCACGGATGGGGCTTGGTAAGGGAGAATTCAGTAAAGAGTTGGGGCAAAAGTCATCCTAAGGGGACAGAGTCCAGGTTCTAATTGATTGAAGTCATGGCGGGGTCAGCATCACCAATTCTCTGCTCTGGTGAGTCTGGTGTTTGAGTGCTCAAAAGGGTTTAAGTCCTGTAAAAAACAACTCAAGGATGTGCATTAGGTCAATCTTTATTTTTGAAATAGCACTGGAAGCCTTATCCTTGATTTGATGTTTCTGATATGGTTAGGCTATTTCCTGGCCTGGTAGAGACTTAGTTTCTGCATTCCTGTTATTCCTTTAAAATCCTTAACTACTGAGATTTTTGCATTTTTGGTCATTCCAACGCTTCCTAGGAAGTTCTGCAAGAAATGTGCTTGGGCAAGGACTGCTGGTAAGCATAGATCACAAAATGCCTGGTCAGGTACGGACCACAGAATGGCTGGGGACCTAAAATGACTTCTCTTACGTTAAGAAAGCTATGACTCGTTTTTCCTTTTCTGGGGATCACTAACCCTATCTACCTACAAAACTGGGAGAGTTTTGCCCATTCAGAAGTAGGTGAGTGTAAAGAGTCTTGCATGAGCTCAGACGGAAATAGTCTAGACCTTGTGAATTCTCAAAACCGACCAGCTGTGTTTCCCTTCCAGGAGAGTGCCCCACCATGAGAAGAAACCCCCGGAAGAAGAATTGAAACTGATCAGAATAAGGTCAGTAGAGATGAAGGGAAGAGAAGGTCCAGATACAGTGGAGGAGAGGAAAGGAGACAAGAAATTTGAAATCAAGCCAATATATTTTTGAACCCTAGACGAAAAATGAGAAAAGGGATCTATGTGAAGTTAGAAAAGCCATGTGGAACTATACTGATTCTACAGGTTAAGGAACATGACTTGCCTATAAAAATGAGCAGAAGAAAAGGATTGAGGTAAAATCCCATGAAATGGTAGCACACAAAAACAAAAAAAATTAGGAGCTGAATTACATCTCTATAGAAAATGAGAGTAGGCCAGAAAGACATGTCCACAAAACAGATTAAGATATAACTTACCATTTCAAAGTGATCCAAAATGCATTAAAAATGATGAAAGAAAAAACAATCAACATAAACCATAATTAGGACACTTAGAAATGAGAAGACAGAACTTAGGAAAGGATTAGAAATAAAACAAACAAGCAAACAAAATCATTACACTGAATAAGATCCAAACACAGGCAATGAAAAGTTTAGGGGAAATCAGTTCCCAGAGAAAAGACGTATTCTGGTAATACACCATCTTAAGTCAAATGTTAGCAAATACAATTCAATAGTATATTAAATAGCATATACTATTCCAAGGGAGTGATTTATAGGAAATGAGGATGGTTAAATATTACATGCGTAAAATGTCATATGACAAAAATCCTATGATCATCTCAAAAGTACTAAAAGAAAAACATGGGCAATTTTACTTATCATATTGGAATGACAAAGACCTTTCTCAGCAGATGTAAAACTCCGAATCTATGATGGAAATTTATCTATATTTATGATAATGTATTATAAAATTCTGTGTGACGACAAAAAATATTAAAAGAGAAACAGCAATAGCAACACCCAACAACAAATGGTAATTCACTTCTTTTGCAATGAGCATCCACAAATCTTGGGTGTTTGTTAAAAGAAGGGATATCAGTTTGGGGCTTCTGCTTTAACAACCTCCTAAACACAGTATCTGAAGTCCTTCTCCTTCAGATGGCAACCGATTCCTTGGAAGCTCCCCATAGCAAAAAGTACCCTTCAAGGATTGGAGAAAAACATGTAATTATTAGTAGAACTCTTGAAGAACTCAGGAGCCCTAGAATTCTGCCGGGTGAAGGAAAATCATAGACCTAAAGGCCATGGTGAATTCTTACTCTCCTCTAAAGGAAGAATAGATTTAAGACTAAATTCTGAGGATGGGATTTTTGCTTTGATCCTATGAACTGAACAGAACATAAAGGAAACACACCCAGCATTTAATTTTACATCTGTTCCTTTGTTAAATACATACACAGGAATTCTGGTTTGTTCTCTTGGCAAGAAATTGTTAAAAAACAAAATTCAACGGAGTAAATCTGAAGATCTAATTGGCTTTATGAAGCGATGCATGAATTGGGCAGCATCCCATTTTACAAGCAGTGAGATGCTCTGAGGAGCTGTATAAAATGAAAGGCTTTTATAGGAAGGAGGGTGGGGCCAGAGGTTATTAGCAACAGAAAAAACAAAAGGATTGTTACTTCTTCTTTGGGGGGGGGGCGGGGAAGAGAAGGGCAGGGTTTTTTTAATCACGCAGAGGACCTCACCAGTGCGGATCAGGAAATTTCAGATTGACTGTTAAAATGTCACATTCCTGGAAAAGGTTGAAACTGTAGTTAATTCTTGGTCTGCTGTTGTGGGGAGCATATGACTTCATTATAGGCTTGTAATTTCTTTCTTTTTTTTAACAAAATGATGACTTAGAGTTATTTGCTTTTCTTTTTAATCTTGTCACATCAAAAGTACCCTTACCACAAAGTGCAATGTGTGCTCCCCATACTACCTACCGTGAGAGTACAACTCTGATTTCAATTCCAGGGTGTGGGTTTTCTCCCCGCTACACCAAGCAATTCTTTGACACCAGCAACAATTCTCCCACACTCAATTCTGACACTGTCTACCTGGAGATTGGTGAAGGGTTCAGTCTTGTAAGACTGCTTACTCTACCTCCAACTAGTTCAGACCCCAATCTCAAGTCTGGAATGTCATTTATGCATCTAACCCACTGGCTGTAGATCAAAGATTTTCCCAGGATCCCCTCTTTGGGTTGATTAATTTGCGAGAGTGGTTCACAGAACTCAGAGAAACGTTTTACTCACTAGATCACTGGTTTACTGTTAAAGGATAGAACTCAGGAGCAGTCATATGGAAGAGATGCATAGGGCACGGTATGGGGAAAGGGTGTGGAGCTTCTGTGCCCTCTCTACGTGCACCATCCTCCCCAAATCTCCACATGTTCATCAACTTGGAAGCCCTGCAAACCCCGTCCTTTTGGGTTTTTATGGAAGTTTCCTTACATAGGTGAGGTTGATTAAATCATTGGCCTTTGGTGATTGAACTCAAACTCCACCCCCCTCTCCCCTCCCAGGAGGTGGGGTTGGGGGTGGGACTGAAAGTTCTAAACCTCTACTCACATGGTTGGCTCAACTGACAGCCACCCCCATCTTTAGTTTCTTTATAAGCTTTCCAAAAGTCACCTCATTAATATCACAAAAGAACCTTGATAGCTCTGGACATCTTGGCAGTTCCAAGGGTTTTAGGAACTCTGTGCCAGGAATGGGACAAAAATATATTTCTTATTATAATTCACAGTATCACACCATGAAAAGCTGATCACCATGAAGACAGTGTTTTTAAAGTCAATGTGTTATGAGCACACCTGATAAGCAGGGCTGGCTTCATCAGCGTGAAACCTGTGCAGGACACACGGTCTCCTGTTCAGAAGGACCCCACACTTGGTTTAATGCTCTTCTGTTGCCAACTTGGTATTCTTAATAATTTTATTTCCTGAGCTTGTGTCTTGTAAGTGAAGCCTGCTGGGACAAGCGTTTGAGCAAAGGAGTATGGATGGAAATAACATTTGTCTGCAGTTTTTCCTTACTGCCTCAGCAGCATGTAGCATATGCAATGCCCAGGTGCACAGCATTCTGGTGCACCCATCCTGCGGAGTTTGCTGAAACTCAAAGCAACTGCAAGGTAAGTATGTCTATGACTGAGTAAGTAGGGTTTCTGACAACCCCGAGAGGTTTTCTATTCAAATGGCATTTGTTTCAAATGCAGAAAGAAGGCAATGGTGTTCTAAGGAACAGGAACTACCAAGGAACCTTATCACATACTGTTACATTCCTGTATGAGCCAACCACTCAGGCTGAAAACAGTGCTATAGAAGAATAGGGTAACCCACAGCATCTTTTCCTGTCTTTTTTTACTCATCGGTATGCCAATGGTGGGTAGTGTTGGCAGAATGTGAGCAGATAAAGGAGTGAAAGAAAACCCATTGAGTTGGTTTGGTGCAGTGTTTCCACTGTTTTGGTAAGAACAAAATACATATGCATGTGTAGGGGCCAACCAAAGGCAGGCTGCCCCAAAATATGCCACCTTGGCATATTGACTATTTTATTTTTTTTAATTTTTAAAAAATATTTAATTAATTTATTTGAGAAAGAGTGAGTGAGAGAGAGAGAGCACAAGAGGGGGGAGGGTCAGAGGGAGAAGCCGACTCCCCCCGCCAAGCAGGGAGCCTGATGTGGGGCTCAATCCTGGGACTCCGGGATCATGACCTGAGCTGAAGGCAGATGCTTAACCAACTGAGCCACCCAGGTGCCCCTGGCATATTGACTATTTTAAATAAAAGCTACTTAAGGGATAGCCTGTACAAGAAGGACACTCAGACCTCCTCTGTCCCCCTGAAAGCAGGAAATAAATCTCCCATGTGAAACATACCCTCCCCTCTCTATACCAAGAGGTAAAGAGATGTCCTTATTACCGAAGATGGAAAATTTAGAGCCAAGATGGTTGTATAAACAACTCTTCTTACTTTTTACTGATTTACTACCACAGCCTGAATTCTGTTTAGAATTCTTTACTAACTGAAGTTCCCAAAGCTACGTTTTCTTTCTACTGTCAATTGCTCACAGATTTATTTTCTCTTTGTCTAAAAAGTATAAAAACTGCCTGCCTTGGTCAGTCTTTGGGTCTCAAATTCATTATTGGGTCTCTGTGCACACGTACTAAGACTTCATTTTTTTCTCCAATTAATCTGACTCATGTAAATTAATTCTTAGTCTAGATGGAAGACCTTGAAGAGTCGAGGAAGAATTTTTCCTTCCCTTCACATGTATCAGCCACAAAATATGGATTGTGTTATTTTGGTGATTCTGTACACAAGTTAAGTGTTCTTATATTTGAATTTAAAATGGGTATCTCCCAATATAAAAATGAATGGCAAAAATTATGCCAATAACTTAACATTTTAATTTTTATTTACTTACAATGACATTAAATGACAAATTAAAAAAGAAAAAACAAACCATGACAAGCAGAGTGCATGACTGCAGAAGGAAGGAAAAAACTTTATATTTTAGTGCCTTTAATGACACTTTCTCCCCCTGATTTTTGAACAAGGGACTCTACATTTTCATCCTGCCCTTAGCCCTGCAAATTATACAGCTGCTCCTGTACACTGTATATTTGGGAGATTATTTCCCCATGAATTTCTAGTATTTGCTTCATTTGATACCTTTTGGCTCAAGATTTTGAAAGCATCCCATCCTTTGCCACTTCTTTGAACTCCCATGTGGCTGTTGCCTTGTTGGGTAGAAGTCCCGCCTTCACTGGAGCTTCTTATTAGAATCAGGCCACATATTACAGAAATAGGAGAGCTGCTCTCCTTTTAGGGAATTTAATGTTTGTTAGGACTCCTTACCATACATTTTGAGCCAGAAACATAGAAAGACACAATAACCATAATGTTCATCAACCTCATGAGATTTTAAGTTCTAGACCAGGTGTTGGTGGGTTGAATCTGGTCTGTCACCTGTTTTTGTACAGCTCATGAGCTAAGAATGGTTTTCACATTTTTAAATGGTTGGGAAAAAAATCAAAAGAAGAATAATAGTTCATAATACATCAAACTTAGTTGCAATTCGAGTATCAGTGTCCATAAATAAAGTTTTATTGGAACACGGTCATGCTCATTCATTTACCTATTGTCTGTGCTGTTTTCTGCTACAATGTCTTGGCCAAGAAGTTGAAATAGAGACGTTATGGCCTGCTAAGCTTGAACTAGTTGCTATCTGGGGCTCGACGGAGTTTGCTCTAGGAAAAAAGTCATTCACATGAGGCTCATTGCTGTGGATCTTTCTAGAGTTAATCCTGATTATATGGGGAACAGTATCCTGGGAAGTATGCAGATCTCCAGAAGAGTTTGGTAAGGTCATTGGTAAAATACCAGGAATGCGCCATCTAGTGATGGGATTTTTCAATCACAGAAGAATTTCTGATTTTTTTCCCAGATTATTTGCCCATGCAAAATGGTGAGATATTTAAAGATTATACCTAGTGAATATTAATATTTAAATGCCATATGGTATTGACTATTATTTAAAACTAGAGTGAAAGGCAATGAAAATAGATTCCATAAATGAATGCCCGTGAATGAGATGTAGAAAAAAAATAAATCTTAAATAATTGTTTATTAGTTATGGGTGAATGGAAATAAGTGCACATCTACTTTTTTATTTATTTGAAAACAAATGCCCAAGACCCTGTAAAAGTTAACTAAGAAAACAAGTATTTTTGCTAAGTAAATTATTGGTAAGGGTAGAAAGTTTTTTTTTTTTTTTTTTTAATTTCCTTGATATTTAGAATAATGCAGTTGTATAGGATCCTTTTCCCCAGATTGTTTTTTCTCGATGGCGGCTAGAATGGAACCTTTGGCTCTGTTTTGCCACTGGTCATTTTAGATGTCTTTTCTTCAATGGCGTGAACTCTCGATGAAAGAACTTTACCACGTTGATCTATCTCTTCAACCACTGTCTTTACCAATGTGGTTTTGGGTAATTCTAGAAATAAAACGCCTGTGAATACACATATTCCAGCTAAAAGATTACATGAGGAAGAATTCCAGTGCTGTTTATAACATATTATGTACACTTCGGTGAGAGAGCATGTACAGATTTATTATAATAGTTTGGGATAATTTTATCCACTTAAAATAATACTTTAAGTTCAGGGCACTTTAGTTAAAATTACTTAAATACAGATGTTGCCACAGTATATGATTGCCATTAATGTGAAAGTACTTACAGCAGAAACAGAACTAGATTTTATTACCTTTAGGTAAATTCCCTGAGCCTCCTGATCCAAAGCCCTTTGATTTGGAGCATGAGCTGCAAAAAAACAAAAACAAAAAACAACAAACAACAAAAAACAAAAAAACCCACCCCAGTTTATTCTTTAATATTTCGGGTTATCACTTAAGAAATATTCATTGAGTCAAATGATGAACATGAACTCAAGGGAACTTTGTATGCCAAAAACAGATCTTAGTTTTCTGTAAAGGAAAATATTAAAATTTTTGTGTCTAGGAGGTGAAAATAATTAAATGTCTTCTAAAGAAAGGATATAAAACTACTTTGTTTTCATTTGATTTTTTTTAAACTCAAGAATTTAAAACCTACAGAGAATATATATACATATTCATATACATACGTAATATATTCTATATACACATATGTGAATATATACTTTTTTAAATGAAAATAATACTTTTTCCTTAGAGAGGGAGAGAGGCGGGGGAGGGGCGAAGGGAGAGGGAGAGAGAGTATCTTAAGCAGGCTCCTTGTCCAGTGGGGAGCCCAATGAGGGGCTGGATCTTACAACCCTGAGATCATGACCTGAGCCAAAATCAAGAGTTGGACGCTTAACTGACTGAGCCACCCAGGCGCACCTACTTCTTTTTTTCTTTTAAGTGTTTTATTTATTTAAGTAATCTCCACACCCATGTGGGACTTGAACTCACAACCTTGAGATCAAGAATTGCATGCTCCTGGGGGAGCATATAGATCCTGGGGGTTTGTATAGAGTACATTTATTTCAGAACATTGATGATATTAGGAACGGAGTGAAAGATGGGTAAAGCCTGGTGGGGGGTAATCTTGAGACCTACAATGATGAACATGGATACCGAATGGGATCTTCTGCAGGGACGACTGGGGTCATCCAAAGCAGATGAGGAAGGGGCTGTGATGTATAAAATATGGAAGGGATGACTGCAGAGGGAAGAGGTAGACACACGTCTCTGCAGTGGGAATGAAGAAGAAGAGGCTTGGAGGCATGGAACATGGATGGACAGTCCATAGCTGTGGCTTAAAAGAGGTAAAAACCTATCCGGTAAAATGCCGGATTTTCAAATGGTGTTACTTACTTCCCATCTCCATCAATCAGGCGGCAGTAGGTCTCGATTTCCTTCTCCAGGTGGACCTTGATGTCGAGCAGCTGCTCGTACTCCAGCTTCTGGCCCTCCGTCTCGGTTCTGACCTGGTGCAGCTGTTCCTCCAGGGCCCCGATCTGAGCCTGGATCTGGGCGAGCTGTGCACAGTAGCTGCCTTCGGTCTCGGTCAGGGAGCACTCCAGGGAGTGTTTCTGAGGACAGGGGATGTCACAGCAAGGATGAAGCCACTTTGAGGACTATGCAGACCAGAGCTTCTCAGCAAACAGCAGCATGGCTTCCTAGGTGAGTTTTGGAGATCTATGGGGCTCGTCACAACAACAGGGGAGGTGCAGAGGAAGGGGAAGTCACAGGCATTTCCCCGGGTGGGGGCCCGGCACGCTGGAGGACCTGATGTGGCATAAATGACCCTTGCCCACGAGACTTTTGACTGTTCCAACGGACTTTCATGATATTTAGGTAATATTTCCTATCATGGTCAACCTACACATTAAAACTCTTTTTGGGGGACAGCGCAGTAAGAAATCATATTGGAAATTTTATAGATTGAAGTTACATACTTATTTTTGGGTTCGTTTTTGTTTTTCAATCTCATTCTGCTCCTGTCTCCAGAGACCTACCCCACCACTGCTCCAAGGCCTTGCACGCTGCTTTTTGTTTTTCTGATCTGTCCGGGCTTTGCTTGTTGTTATTCAGAGGCCTTTTCATGAAGCACTAGAGATAGAATGAATGCCTTACCAGGGGTGGGCTTTCAACACAACAGATATATTTCACAGTATGCTCCAGGTCGTTATTTCCCCACTACTCTTATGAATATTATACCTCCTCATTTCCTCTTGCACAGCCTGTCATCTGTCTCATCATGAGATGTCTACTTCAATTAAAGTAATTTTCCTCTCCCCTTATCATAGGTAAGTACCTCTGGGTGGTTATTACTTCTCCTGATATTAGTTATTATCTGAGGGTCCAGCCCCATTTGCACTCTTTCATTTTCCTGTCCTTCTTGTGTGGAGCCACTCCTGATCTTACCTTGTTTAACATAAAAATTTACTTATCAAGGGAAGGGTAAGCCTCTGTCTCTCTCATTACATGTCCTGGGGGTCGTTGGGCCCAAGTGTTTACATATTAAATAGATTTTATTTAAAAATACTTTTAGTTTTCCTTTTTATTGCAGTTATGGCATTATCGTGGTTTTTAAAATTTTTTTGTATTGCTAAATATATCCTCTATTGACTTCATTCTAGGATAAAGAGGGAGTTATAAAATATTCATCATAACAGGCGGACATGGGGTTTGATGGGGCTAAGAACCACTGACTTAATAAATTGGCCAACTGGTGCATTACATGGGTGGTGCTGGGCTCTCCAGGGCAAAGGAGTGGAAGGTGAACAGCATGGTAATGGGGGAGGAGGAGGCACCAAGTGGCAAGACATCAGTGAGGTGTGTGCTCAGCTGTTCAAAACTTTAATTTCCCTGATGTATTCTCATATGGTATTCATTTTATTCCTTTTTTTTTTTTTTTTTTGAGAGGAAGAGAGAGGGGGTGGGGTAAGGGGAGAGGGAGAGAGAGAATCTCAAGCCAGCTCCCCACCCAGCGCAGAGCCTGATGAGGGGCTCGATCTTACAACCCTGAGATCATGACCTGAGCCAAAATTAAGAGTCGGATGCTTAACCGACTGAGCCACCCAGGTGCCCCTGGCATCCCTTTTTAAGGTTGCTAATACTCCTCTTAATCAAAGGGCACAGCATCCCTATCTCTACAGCTGTTCCCTGTAAAGGTTAGCTTGTAGATACGGAAGGAGGACAGGATGAACTTGCAAGTTTGCATACTACAGGAAGCATAGGAAAAGTTTACATATTTAGACCAGTCCCAACTTACACGTGATTTGTGTACTAAACTACAGAAGATCCTGCTTAGAATCCATCTGTGACAAAAGAATCTCAAGCACGGTAGTTAGGTTCACTGTTATTCTAGAATTCAGTTATGTTGTGTGGATTATCTCTGGAGCCCAAACCATGGTACTCCCGGTTGCACAGAATTAACTACTTTCTAACATCATCTCCTACGTGAAAATGCTTCCATTTTGATCTGGGAACTTGGGAGTTCGTTTGCTTCAACGTAGCTCAGAAACGCGAGGGCAGATTTGTGCTCAGGGATATAGCAGCTGGCACAGGTCCTCGGGGTCCTAGTCGCAGGGAAGAAGGGAACGGGGCAGAGAGCAGGGCTCCAGGAGCCCAGAGTGGCAGCGGGAGGGTTGGGTTACCAGCCAGCAGTGGTGACCAGGGTCAGGACGAGAGGGGCACCCTGGTTAAGTTGGGGGTTAGTCAGTGGTCAAAACAAGTCTCTAATCTAAACCTTATAATGGTAAGAGAGCACTGTACCTTTTTAGGGTGGCTAAATCAAAATGGTCTTCCTGTAGTTTTGAGTCATCCTTACCTTCTCTGCTCACTGCACTCATTTGTATAATAATGGCTCTTTTCTTTGGGTTACAACTTCCAGTCCTCAGGAAGCATGAAACCCCTGATGAGGATGGGAACCCTTGTTACCACAGGTATGTGGTAATTCTCAAAATCAAGCTTTTTGGGTGCTGCCAGCTCATACACCAGAAGGGAAGCCATTTTTAGTCCTGGATTATCTCCATGGTAACCTCTGAAATAATTGGCAATAGGTGCCAAGCTGGCTGAATGCCCAGCTCTGTGAGGTGGGTGGGGATGAAGGGGCTGACAGGGCTCATAGCGATTCACATATGTACCCTCTTTTCCTCTGCCTGATGACAAGCACCAAGTGGCTTTAATTGGCCTTCATCAGTACAAGGAGATGCTGATGATGCTAGGTCTACCTGTGTGGCCACCTGACATTGGCGTGACACTTAATTTTCAGGCGGGGTAATACCCCTGCTGCTTGCTCTCCGGCCTGAGGAAGGGACGGTGTGAAACGTGAGCTATTTTCATGAAAGGGACACTGAGCAGAGGCCAGGAAGGAAATCCTCAGTGACCTCAGGGAGGAAGAAATGCTTTGTCTGTCTGTCTGAGTGTCTCAGTGTCTTCTGTCTTCCCAGCTCTCTTTTTGGAGGTAAAGCTCTAACAGGGAAGAAGAGGAGGGTTTCCGCGAGAGTCACAAAATGCAGGCTGACCCGCGCTCTCTCGCCTACCATTGCCAGGAGGGACTGCAGCTCGATCTCCAGGGTCTGCAAGGTGCGCTTCGTGTCGGTCAGCTCGTTCCTGGCCGAGGTGGCCGCGCCCGCGTGGTCGGAGATCTGCTGCTGCAGGGTGGCGCTCTGCAAGGTGGGGTGCAGAGGGGTGAGCGGGCCTGCACCCACCGGGCGGGCGGGGGGAGGCGGGGGCTGGGTGGGCGGCCTCACCTTCTCGTTGAACCTGGCCTCCGCGTCCCTGCGGTTCTGCTCCGCCAGGTCTTCGTACTCCGCCCGCATGTTGTTCAGCAGGACCGTGAGGTCCACCCCGGGCGCCGCGTTCATCTCCACGTTCACGTTCCCTCCGGCCGCGCACTGCAGCGCCTTCATTTCCTGCAGGGAAACGTGAGCGGGACTCGAGGGGCAGGTTATGGTCAGTGCACAAAATCGCTCTGCCTCGTTCCTGCCTTTCCAGCTCTCTGCCCTCTTTCTCTTTTCATGTTTCCTGGCCTTTCCGTCCCCCATAATTCTCTCCTTGGGGGCAAGTAGAGCTGGTGTTTTAGGCTTTTCTAACCTGTCTTAGGGTGTTTTCCGAAAATTTTTCATCCATCGTTTTGGAGACTATTTGGGGGATAGGCATTTTTTTTCCCCCCCTAGGGGGTTTGAAGCGGGCTGGTATAACGTGTCAGGTAATGGGTTTATTATTGTGCAGGGTTCATCATTCAAGCAAAGCCAGGCTCATTAAGTGGAGAAAACATGTTTTCCTAGTCAGAGAGGTCTTTAGGAGAAGGTGGACCTCAGGATAGGCTTTTATGAATGAAAGAAGTAATCTAGTGCAAACAAAGACGGGTGTATCAATGCAAAAGCAATGCACCATTTTCAAAAGGATAGGCTGTTCTATCCGCCTAAAAAATGGAAGGGTACAGATCAAATGGTTAATATTTATAGCCTTGGGGGATGAGATTAGAAGGGCAGAGAGCAGGAGAAAGAAAATTCTTTCTCTGTATGCCTTGGCATTGTTTAAATTATTATAATGAGCACAAAACACTGTTATAATTTAAAGTCCCCCCCAAAGTATTTAAAATGTACAGAATCACGATTTGACTAGAAGTACAGCTTCTCCTACCTCTTCATGGTTCTTCTTGAGGTACCTCATCTCTTCGCTCAGGGATTCATACTGCAGCTCCTGGTCAGTTCTGCAGAGTGTTAGTTCATCCAGGACTCGCCGCAGCCCGTTGATGTCAGCTTCCGTGTTTTGGTGAAGGGCGAGCTCATTTTCATACCTTGGCGGGCATTAAATGAATTTCAGCACCAGTTAGACAACCTCAAGAGGCAGAAAAATAAAACCTCAGTCGCTTTAAGCAGCACATCGGAAATTGAAATGGGACTCAGAATGTTATAAAAGTATGCAGTGAATGCCTTCCTCCACTCCTTTTACCCAGTTCTGTGCAAGGAAATTGGCGGTTATTTAGTGACACAAATTCTTTTTTTTTTTTTTTTTTTAAAGATTTTATTTATTTATTTGACAGAGAGAGACAGAGCGAGAGAGGGAACACAAGCAGGGGGAGTGGGAGAGGGAGAAGCAGGCTTCCTGCTGTGCAGGGAGCCCGATGCGGGGCTCGATCCCAGGACCCTGGGATCACGACCTGAGCCGAAGGCAGACGCTTAACGACTGAGCCACCCAGGTGCCCCCAGAATGTTATAAAAGTATGCAGTGAATGCCTTCCTCCACTCCTTTTACCCAGTTCTGTGCAAGGAAATTGGCGGTTATTTAGTGACACAAATTCTGATAAAGGATCCCAGTTAATTAAAAATACGCCATTTTAGATTTTTTTTAAAAGATTTTATTTATTAGAGAGATTGAGAGAGATAGAGATAGTGACAGAGAGAACAAGCCAGGAAGAGGGAGAAGTGGGCTCCCAGCTGAGCAGGGAGCCTGGATCTGGGGCTTGATCCCAGGACCCCGGGATCATGACCTGAGCCGAAGGCAGATGCTTAACTGACTGAGCCACCCAGGTGCCCCCCCATTTTAGAATTTTATCTTAGTGACTATTTTTCCTTACCTGATGCATATTTATGAGCTATTACTTTGTGCTTGGCACTATTCCAGGCAGGCATAGAAATACAGTGATATTTTGTCCCAAGAATGTAATAAATATATACAAATTGTGAGTGTAGCTGATTGTAAGAACATGCCTTGTGTCATAGGGTATTGTCATATTATAACATGCATTACTTCCTTTAATCTTTTATAGTTTATTCTACTTGGGATGAAATTGAAATTTTATATAGCATATTAAAATAGACAGGAAACTTTTTCTAGAGAGTGATTGTTTTCTATCACTTACTTTAGCCGGAAATCATCAGCAGCCAGTCTGGCATTGTCAATGTGCAGAATTACATTAGCGTTAGCAGTAGTAGAAGAGATAATCTAGGAGAAACCAAAAGGGAGGACACAACAAATAAGCCCGCTCTCATAATTTATCTTGGGGAAATAAAAAATGTGACACGATTCACTTTTGCATAAAAATTTTATTTCCTTAAGTGACAACCAAAATATTTAAAGTGTTAATTTTTAAAAATTACAAATGTGGTTATTTCTTCTCGTCTACTCACTTAACTTTTAGAATGCAACATTTTCTTATCGATGAATATATTTCAAAACCAGTAACATTTAAGCTACTTGAAATTCATGCATCAAAGTGCCTATTTTTGACTAATAGAATGATTTATGAAAATAAATAATAAATAAATATGAACATAAATGACAGATAATAGTTACGAAGCATTTCCTGTTCATGTTCTGTGTCTTTTGCTAGGTCAATCTTAGTTTTAAATACTTTGAGTATCTTCAGATTTGTGATTTCTCACCTTATTCTTAAGATCCTCGATGATTAGGTGGTATCTGCTATAATCATGATCAAGTCCACGGCAAGATCCTGGTCCATATTTATCATACCAACCCTTGATTTTCCTCTCTAGTTCAGCATTTGCTTCCTCCAGAGCTCGCACATTATCCAGGTAGGATGCCAAGCGGTCATTAAGATTCTGCATGGTCACCTTCTCGTTCCCAGACAGAAGTCCCCCTTCACTTCCAGCAAAGCCAGAACAAGCAGCGTTTCCAAGGACACCACCAGCATGGCTCCCCCCAGGAAGACTGCCCAGGCCCCCTCCCAAGGCACAGGAAAATCCGCTTCCAGCAACAGAGCTGCCACATGCATTGCTGCCTGCAAAGCCCGAGCCTCCACTGGATGGTCTGACAGATCCAGTTCCAGACCATAACCAGATATGCCTGGACCCACTAGAAAATTGGAGAGACATGATAGAATGAGCAACGTTCACCTTGTCTGTAACAAGATAGCTGTAACTTCAAAGGAGAACAGAATATCATGGGCTGATGGTTTCTTTGGGCTTTTATACACAATTATTGGGGTGTTTCTATTTGAGTTATGCATGCCAGAAGAAAAATGGCATCATTCCGATTAGCATGAAATTATGTATAATTAGGTGATTTTTTTTTTTTTTTTTTTTTGTAAATTGATGTCTAACATCTCTGGCTGTTGCTTCAGGATATTTGTTATCTTAAATATAACAGGGTTCATTCTATATTAAGTTAATTATTTTAACTTCTAATTTTGGGTGAGTAATCCTTTACTTTCATCTAGACCCTAGGAATATACCATCATTATCTGGCACCAGATATTATAAAGTTTTAAAAGTTAAGTAAGATTGTGATAGGGTACCATCAGCTAGCTACAGTAGGGTCTTAATTACCAGAGAGGTATATAAAGAACCATTTACTAAAGAAACACATATTTTATCCTGCCAGGGAAAAAAAAAATTGTGTTATTTAAAAAAATATGATCCTGGTAACTTCTCTGGTCTGACCATGATTGTGACATCTATGTATTACCTTGAACAATAACAGTAAGTATTAACTGATTCCTTTGTTGAACATATATGGCCACTATGGCTGGTGTTCAAAGCTAAATGCAAAAATGAAGACATGATGGTAAATAAATGCAAAGATGAAAAAGATATGGGTCCAGTCTTTAAGAAATGTATGGTCAGGATCAGGCAGAAGCTGGATCATGTTTAGCCTTCTGTGTCAAAGAGTTTGGAATGACTGGGTATGTGTGTGGAAGGGAGCGGGGTGGGGGTGGGGGGTCCCAGCTGAGAGGGCAGGAGAGGTGAGCCGGAAGTGACCTGAGGAGCCTCCTTGTGAGGCAGTGGCCAGGAAGGTGGGGGTGAAGAAGGTGGAGAGGACAGGAAAAAGAGAGATAGGAGGGATTTGGTTGGGCTTGACTGGTTCCTGGTTCTGTGGAGAAGACAGGTATAAAATTGTTTTGCCTCCAGATCAGTCAGGTGTCTCCTGGAACTGGGCTGGCACAAGCATTCTGAAGCCTGGCTAGCTGGCTCTGTGGCTGTCATCCGCATGGTCTTTAAATGCATTTTCTGGGCAAAGTTGTAGGATTTTTTTTTTTTTAGAGCAGCAAAGGGCCTTAGACATTACCTAATTCAGCCTCTTTGTCAGATGAGGCCACCGAGACCCACAAATGTTAAATGATTTGTACAGAGTCACCAGGAACATGCTGGGTGAAGACTTGGCATATGTTCTAGATAGCCTAGAGATTCTGTCACCATGAGTGTATTTTAGATACAAATAATTTCTCTAAATGATCCATGCCCATACAAATACCTATTTTATATATTGCCCTTAGTAGTCTTAACATGTTATATTAATTGTGAAATTATTCTCTTAAGTTATTGAATTATTGAAATTGAAATAGGAATTAGAATATTAAAATATCTGAAGAATTGTAAATTGTCAGTGCCTGATTAACTGTAAATAGTAATTAGACAAGTTATTGGTGTAATGTGTATGCATCCTGCATATGTAAAAAAAATTTTCCAAAGGACATTTTGTGACAAAAAAAGGGAAAGAAGGTGTTTTTAAAAAAAACTTAAATTGAAATAACTTGTTTCCCTGGTTAGCATCGCCCCTGGTGATCCCACACTGTTCACCGCCATTGTCCCTGCCCTTCTATTTCCACCAGGGGGCAGGACTCGCCTGCAAATGGATGTTGCTTGGGGCTGACTCGCCACTTCAGCCTGGGTTCTGCAAGCCCGCAGCTGGAAATTACTAAGCCCCTAGTAAGAAGCAACCTCAACATTTATCTTCTCAACGTTCCAGAGCACAATGAGTATGAAGACAAGATTTCCTTACGTTTATATGGTGCTTTACAGCTTCCAAAGGGATTTCTTGTACATTATCTCGTTTGAAGCTTACAAAGAATCTGGGAATTTGGAAGAAAGATTTCCTTCTTCTGATTTAAGGATGAGAAAACGGAGGACAAGCACTGTTCAGGGACACACAGCATGAAGCAGGGTGAGTCAGGCCAGAATGGGCCTTGGGATTCAGTGTGGCGGTCCTTTTGTTAAATACAGTTATCTTAAAGTCAGATAGAAAAGCAACTTCAATGATGCCAAAATCTCTCTTTAATGAAAAACATAAACATATTTCTTACAAAATTCTTTTCAGAATTTCTAGTTAGTAGCAAAATGAAACTTTTGACTACAGTTATGCTGCCTATGAGGTGTCATTCATTCGTTTTTTGTTCGTTCAAGAAGTATTTAATGAGCACCTACTATGCACAGGGCACTGTTTTAGTAGCGGGGCATACAGAGGGGAAGAAAACAAATGCCTTCAAGTTTTTACTGTGGAAAATGCTGCTGTGAACATGGCACATACAAATATCGCTTCGAGACCTTAGTATCAGAAGTGAAACTTCTGGATCATATGGGACTTTTGTTTTTAATTTTCTGAGGAATCATCATACTGGTTTCTGCAGCATATGTACCATTTATCTCCACCAAGAGAGCACAGAGATTCCAGTTTCTCCACAACCTTTCCAAAACTTGCTGTTTTCTTTTATTATTATTATTATTATTATTATTATTATTATTATTATTATTAATGGTAGCTTTCCTAATGGGTGTGAGGTGGTATCTCACAGTAGTTTTGATTTGCATTTCCCTAATGATTAGTGATGTTGAGCATCCTTTTATGTGCTTATTAGCATACCCCTTGCTTTTATCTTTACAACTGTTTTCAATCTACTGAGATGCATTTGGTACCATTTTGTTTTCTAGTCTTCTCTTCAAATTTCTTACTTTAGAAAACCTTCCAGAGGCTCTATAGATCAAAACTTGAATGAGAGTTCTTCTTCCAAAAAGGTCATTAGCTTTGTCATGGCTCAGCTAGCCTGTGAACCTATTTATTCATGCTTTTTAAGCCTTTCTCCTGAGGTAACTTATTCAGAGTAGGAAATTAGAAGCTTAAGTATGAGATTTTTTTTCTTTGCTAAAATCCTGAAGGACAAACCTATTTTCAGAGCACTACTCAAATTCTTCCCCTAGGTAATGTCTAATATTTGTACTAACTCACAATAATTCCCTTTCTAACTGGTACTAGGCTGCAAAGATCTTTTATTCAGTGTTGGGGTGTGAGATGATGTTTTATTTTTAGAGACACTGAAAAGCAATGTGACAACTCAGAGTCCTTCCTCCTTTGGCCAGAATTTCTGTGGGACAATCTGGTTCAAAAAGTATCCTTAAAAAAAAAATATATATATATATATATATATATATATGTATATGTATATGTATATATATATATATATATATATATATATATATATATATATACACTTCATACCTGGTTTCCAGACTGGATTTATTTTTGTTGTGATAACTTGTTTCTCTTTGTCACTCAAAGATGCAGCATGGGTCATTTGCCTCATGATGAGGGTGACCACAGCTGTAGCTTTTAGGGATGGTCAACTCTCTCAAACCTTTGGGACAATTATCTGGTCCTTCCTACTTACCTCCACCTCTGGCTCTGTTTTATTGAACCTCAGGTTCGTAGGACTACATTTGTCCTAATCCTTTGTGACACACTCTCGCCACTATTCCTGCTGTCTGGAATTTTGTTTTGCAGCCCCAGGACAGCAACCTGACCTTGATTTCTACCCTGTGGCAGACCATGTTAATGATCACCTACTCTGACAACCTATTGTGATGCTCATGTCCATCTTTGGAGAAACTAGATTATTTAGTCAATAAACATATTTCTCTGAGGATGAACAGAATACTGTTGGTTTTTTTTTTCTTTATAAAACCCTCATTTATTTGGGTTTATTTAATACATACCAGAAGCACACATTATAAAGGCAGAATAAAAGCAGATACATTGAAGGAACACAATTAAAAATTTATAGCAATTACCAAATTTCAGGACTGTCTTTTTCAGTTTTTTTGATAATATTTTGAAAATATTTTTCAAAATATATAGTATTTTTTGTTTTTTAATTGAAGTATAGTTGGCACACAATATTATGTTAGTTTCAAGTATACAACGTAGCAATTTGACAACTCAATACTTAGGCTGTGCTCGTAAGTGTAGCTACCATCTGACACCATGCCATGCCATTACAATAGCATTGACTATATTCCCTATGCTGTACCTTTCATCCCTGTGACTTATTCATTCCATAACTGGGAAGCCTGTATCTCCTATTCCCCTTCACTCAGTATACCCATCTCCCCACTGCCCTCCCCTCTGGCAACCATCAATTTGTTCTCTGTATTTATGGGTGTGTTTCTGCTTTTTGTTTTTTAGATTCCACATATAAGTGAAACCATATGGTATTTGTATTTCTGTCTGACTTATTCACTTAGCATAATACCCTCTAGGTCCATCAATGTTGTTGCAAATGGCAAGGTAGCTCATCCTTTTTTATGGCCAAGTAATATTCCAGTAGTGGAATTACGGGATCATATGGTTTTCCTATTTTTTATTTTTTGAGGAAACTCCATACTGTTTTCCACAGTGATTGTACCAATTTACATTCCTGCAAATGGTGCACAAGGGTTCTTTTTCCCCACACCCTTGCCAACACTGATTATTTCTCTTTGTCATTCTAGCCATTCTGTCAGGTGTAAAATGCTATCTCACTATGGTTTTGATTTGTATTTCCTTGATAATTAGTGATGTCAAGCATCTTCTCATATGTCTTTGGAGAACGGTCTATTCATGTCTTCTCTCACTTTTAGTTGGATTTTTTGTGTTTTGAGTTGTGTAAGTTCTTTATCTATTTTGGACATTAGCTCCCATTAGATATATCATTTGCAAATATCTTCTCCACTTGGTAGGTTGCCTTTTCATTTTGTTGATGGTTTTCTTCGCTGTGGAAAATAGCATACTGTTTCTTCAGTGTCTACTCCATGGTGAGCATTTTTTAAGGGTTTTATAGGCATTAACTCATTTTATCCCCACAATAATCTCTAAGTAGCTGTTGTCCCTATTGTATAGATAAGAAAACTGAGACTCAGAAGGGTTGAAGTAACTTGTCCAAACATTACATGATTTGTAAATGCCAGTGCCAGGATATGAAGAACAGGAACCGTTGATTTTGAAATGGATGCTTAAAGCCAGAAATGACCTCTTTCCCTAATTCTCACTCTCCAGATGCAATGTAGATGGGATACTAGGTGGACCTTATTTAGTTAACCTTACTCAAGCTATTTCCCTTATAAACCTGACCGTAACTAAGTTACTTCGCCATGCCCTAGCAAAATTGAGCCATCACAGACATCAGACTCATTGTGCAAAGCTTTAAGCAGCATGATGCAAATCCTTCTGGTGAGACAAACTTTTGCTGTTTAGTAGGATTCCACATGAGTACCAGAATTGGCTCTGCTAGTCTCACTGGACGCTGTCCTGCTTAAACAGCGGGACTCTGTAACAACTTTAGAATTTGTAAGAATGTGTACAGGATTTTTTAAGCAGCTACATGATAAATCCATGTTGTAAGAATAGTGATCTGTATAGTTATAACAATAATTTTTTTAAACTATAAATACCAATGTCCTTGTTAAAATTAAACTTGTTTAGACAGACTGTCTTTATTAAACTATAGTTTGAGTCCGGTTCAGAAAGTTCTATTTAAAATTTTTTTCAGTTCTATTGAGATATAATTGACATATCACACTAAGGTGTATAATGACTTACCTATACAGAGAAATGATTACTGCAATAAGTTTACATTCATATAGTAGTTCTTCTTCTTCTTCTTTTTTTTTAAAGATTTTATTTATTTACTTGAGAGAGTGAGAGAAAGCATGAGAGGGAAAGGGTCAGAGGGAGAAGCAGACTCCCCGCTGAGCAGGGAGCCTGTTGTAGGACTTGATCCTGGGACTCCGGGATCATGACCTGAGCCAAAGGCAGTTGCTTAACCAACTGAGCCACCCAGGTGCCCCAAAAGTAGTTCTTTATCAGAGAAAATGTAATATAAATAATTGTTTAAGAAGGTATTGGAAGACGGAAAGGTAAGAAGCAGGACTACCATGATTTAGACCTTTCAGAAATGAAGGTTTGGGTTACCACCCAACCAGATGAAAAACTGTGACCAGCTGAGATCGTGGCTTGGGGTGGGGGGCTAGGCAGGTGGTGGTGGTGGGAATGGGTGAAAAAAGACAAAGTTTAATAACAAACACAACTATCTCACAGTAACATATTTATATTTATCATTGAATATGTAACCACTTATTTCTTCAGAATAAGGAGAATGGCCATCTCAGATTATTAATGCTACTCTAAATCCTAGGACTTGGCTAACTTTGTTAGATATTTTGAAAAGGTAGTGTTTCTGAAGAGCAGTCAGTATATACACAGTGGCAGCCCAGAGGCCTTACCCAGCATCATCTCTGTTTTAGGGTTTTGCAGTGTGGCATGTTGGGACTTCCAACAGTGAAGCTTAGGAGACTGGCTCCCAAGAAGGGAGGCTGGTATCCACATAAAAAGACATGCCAACTACAGTGGACAGTTTCTAAACTACGGTAATATTTGGTGCTAGACAGGTCATGGAGCCTTGACTATACGGAAGTCCATTCATTTTGAAATATGGCTCTGGTCATCAGTCTGGAGTAGAGGGTAGGGTTTACCCAGCGGGAGTCCCAAGTAAATGACCTGGGGACCAAGGCTCAGGTCTTGGGGGAAACAAGCTCAAATCAGTAAGGATACAGAGGAAGGCTGCTATTTGGTAGACATGGGTAATCTAGGAATTTACCAGGGAACACAAGGTAATCTTAGGGGCAACAAATAAATCCAGCCTTTAATAAATCCATCTACTCCATATACTAGCAGAGTACTAAGTAATGTCAGTTGGGTTCTTAGTGGCTGAAGGATGTGATTGGGTTGACAAGTACCAGGTCTTTGGCCCTTATCACTAGACAGAGTTTGGCGAAGGCAGGGACCTTAGTTGTCCCTTTGGTAAAACTAGCATCATCATGTCTTGACAGTGTTTCTCCTGCTCATCTGATATACACCAAATAATTTTGTTGGGGTGATACGATTTTACTGGCCTGGTAAGTGGTGGATGATATCTCTTAAGCTATATAGCCATTGGGCAGAAATGAATGGGAAGAAAATGAGGGTAGGTAAATGTGAGAAGCCAAGTAATCAGAAAATGTGAAACTTCCGATAACTGCCTTTGGGGTCTGAGATATTTTAGAATTTTCAGGATTGAAATAATTCAAAGCCAGAGCACTGGGAGTTTTCCATATATTGTGTATCTTTAAGAAACAGTAAGACTGTCTCAGAGACTTTCCACTCTGTGAGATTACTGACATTGATCCAACATACCCACAAGATTAAAACATTTAATAGAGAAATCATAATGATAATAATTCTGTCTTCAGAATTTCTGGATAAGTCAAATTTCAAAGGCTATAGCTCATCAATCTTTAAGGTTAAAAATATCAATTAATTTAAATAAAGACAATTCTGACCAGATTGGATAGCTTGCATCAGTAAGAAAGTTTATTGAAATTCATTAGTGAATGAGAATAGGAAAGTTTTTTTTTTTTTTCATTAAAGAACACTTTCTGGTAAAGAGAAAAGAAGAAATACAGAAACCACAAAACACCTTTTAGACACCTTATTTTCAAGGAGTGAACCTATTTCCATAGACCATTAAGACTGAAGTGTTTTGGTGATTTTTTCATGCATCTGTACATAATGATCTGTGTAAAGGGAGACTCTTTCCTCTTGATGCGGCTTAATAGTAGTGTTTCCTGGTTTCCGATTCAACCATAGATGAAAGGACTCTACCATCAGGTGCCACCTCTTCAATAATTGTCTTGATTACTCTGGGTTTGTTAGTATCTGTATGTGAATCATGAAAAAAAAAGAATTTACACTAAGCGATTTGTGGGGTCCTTACTAATTAATCAAAATTTCTAAAAAAAACAAAACAAAACAACTACATTAAAAAAAAGAAAGTTCATTTTTTACGTTCTTAAAAAAAAATTCCGAACAACGTTTAAGCAACAGCATCTTGGACTATGACATTTTTCCTTCAAGATGGATGTCAAGAGTACAGTTTGCTAAAAAATGCAAGTGGGAATCTTCTTTGAGATTTTAATTTTTTAGAAAGCTCTAGAGCGTAAAAAAGCAACAAAACCATCACCGAAAGTTAAAACTAATTCTGATTACCCCAGCTAGTTTCTGCTGACCTTGGTGCCTTAGAAGAGAATTCTCCAACCGACCCAGAAGACGAGGATTTGTAACTTCCGTTGGCGATGCCGCCGCCGTAGTTCTGGCCGCCGCTGGAGCCCTTGCTGCCGCCGGGGCTCTGGCCGCCGCCGGGGCTCTGGCCGCCGCCGTGGCCTCCGTGGCCGCCGTGGCCGCCGTGACCGCCGTGGCCGGGGCCCTTGCCGCCGCCGGGGATCTGGCCGCCGGGCATCTGGCCGCCGGGAATCTGACCGCCGGGGAACTGGCCGCCGGGGAACTGGCCGCCGGGGAACTGGCCGCCGTGACCGCCGGGGATCTGGCCGCCGTGACCGCCTTTGCCGCCGGGCCCAGAACTACCAGGAGGAAGGGTCCCGTTCGGTTAACTAACTTTTTGAAAAAGGGTGGGTCGCTTTCCATGTTATTGTTACTTTAAAAATAAGCAAAACGTGTTTCGAGAGGGAAAAAAACCCCAAAACCCTGTCAAGTATGGATTCTAAAACCCATTACTTAAAAACAGTTTTATGTTGCACATGACCCTAAGAATCATATCCATGGGGGGTGGAAGCTGTGGCTTCATACGCCCTTTTCTTGCTTTCTCCCTTCTCCTCCCTTTCTCCCATCCTCTGGCACTTCTTTGGGTCTTGGAAAAACCTGGCGATTTAGAACATTCAATAAAACCAATTGGGATAATTTAAACATGTTAATGATTCACCTTCCTTCTCCTTCTAGCAGGCTGCGGTAGGTTTGAATTTCATTCTCCAGTCGGATCTTAATGTCCAGGAGTTGTTGGTACTCAGCATTCTGGCACTCGGTTTCACCTCGAATCTGTTGGAGTTGTTCCTCCAGAGAGGAGATCTGGCACTGAATCTGGGCGAGCTGCGCACAGTAGCGACCTTCTGTTTCTGCCAAGGAGGATTCCAGGGATTGTTTCTGAAAAAGAGGAGAGCATAGATGGTGACTTAGCGACCTCACTCTTCAATTAAATACAGTGAAGATTATTTAATCATTTAATAAGACATCAAATAGAAGAATAAAGAAAATTAATAGAATTTGTGTTTTATGTTCAATGGCAACATTTTAACTTAAGCATGTTTAGAGCAGGGCCGCTAAGACTTCTCTCCTGTTAACAAAGAGCTCCAATTTTATTTCTACTTTCTTACCCCCTCTTTTCTCTTGAGTTGCATAGAAGTTATTTCAAGAGAGAGAATTATTAACATACCAGGGCTAGTTGGGACTGTAGTTCGATTTCCAGACCTTGAACCGTTCGTCTCAATTCAGTAATCTCAGATTTGTAGCTGGACATTTGTTCAATGTTACTATTGATTTCTGTAGTCAGTTCCTTGCTCTAGAGTATTAAAAACAGGGGAAAAGATGAGAAAAATCTGAAATGATAACCAAACGTCCACTGGCCTCATTATGAAGGAAGATGAATTACCTTTTCATTGAACCAGGCTTCAGCATCTTTGCGATTTTGTTCAGCAAGTTGTTCATATTGGTTTCTCATGTTATTCAGAAGTTCAGTCAGATCAATACCTGGGGCAGCATTCATTTCTACGTTTACATCACCAGTGGACACATATTGAAGGTCTTTCATTTCCTGTTTGAGGAACAGAAAAATTTAATGACTGCACCATGACCACAATGAACCCTTTTCTTGGCTGGGGGAAGTATAACTTTTTGCATCACCTCTTCATGGTTCTTCTTCAGGTAGGCCAGCTCTTCAGTCAGGCTCTCGATCTGCATCTCCAGGTCGGTCTTGGACAGGGTCAGCTCGTCCAGCACCCTGCGCAGGCCGTTGATGTCGGCCTCCACGCTCTGGCGCAGGGCTACCTCGTTCTCATACCTGAAAAACGCATAGTACAAATACTGGATATAACTTACATATGGGAGGTATACTTGGGCTGAGACTGTTTAAGAAGCAAATATAGAGTTGAGTTCCTATCATGGCAACATTTATTGTATACCAATTCACATAGGGATATTAGTGGTTTAATGCAAAGAAGCTTAGCAGTTACTTTAAAATGCATTTTTTTCTTTTAATATTGCCCAAAAGGTAATATTGAGATTGAAACATTTTCTGACGACTCCAGTACCGTTTAACTTTGCATGAACTCAAGAAAATGTAAATGCTGTTGTGGGCGTCCAAAGTCATTGTTAAAAGCAACTCATGTATCTGTTACAGCAGTGTTGTGCCGTGTTCACTTAGCTTACTTTAATCGGAAGTCATCAGCTGCCAGCCTGGCGTTGTCGATCTGAAGCAGGATATTGGCATTATCATTTGTTAGCTGGAAGATCTGGAGGGAGAGGCAAAGAAATCAGATACAGATATGGCTTTTATGGTGGCAGAGATGACCTGCATTTTTATGTTCTCTTACAAAATCTTACAAAATATAAAATATTGCAGGATTACCCAGATACTTAAATTTGAGTCATTCGTTCTCTTGAAGTTTCTATACTTTGCTATTTCTGTATTGTCCTTTTCTGAAAACTAACTGCAATTATAAGCTGTGTTCCTGCATGTGTGTTCCCCTACTTTTATCCTGGGTGATTTCCATGTATTTCAGCCAACTTTTGACTGACTCATACCTTTCGGTTTAATTTGTTTTAAATACATATTCTAAAGGAATACACTCTGGGCTGGCTCACAGTAGGTACAACTCACAAATTCTCTAGGGGCAAACTATCCCATTTCCATCCTGGAGAATTCATGTTACTTGTCATTGGTAATGAATATTTTTTTTGTTATCAATCTGAATAATATTTTGTTTTGATTCACTTAATAATTCTTTTAGTTCCTGAATTTGTAAATGATCTAGTATTTTAGCTATGGACTCATATACTCATTAAAACCTAAAAAATTCTCAGTAATCCGCCATCCTGTAAGATATGCAACACATGTGCTGAAGATTTCAATGACCATCTCATCACAAATATTTACCTTTGATAAGACTGGATTGTTTTTGGAAGCAAGAAAGTAACATAGGCAAACACAGTGAATAGCTACATTGTGGTTAATTTAGATTCATCTGTTTGAATTACATGGATAAAAAATAGGCTTAAAATTGGATTTTTAATATGAACCTTACCTGATGTCTAAGATCTTCCATGATTTGGTAGTATTTGCTGTAGTCACGGCGCTCTCTCTGGCTTGAGTTGCCATACTTTTCATACCACTCCTTGATTTTGCGTTCTAGCTCGTAGTTTGATTCTTCCAGAGCCCGAACTTTGTCCAAGTAGGAAGCCAGGCGGTCATTCAGATTCTGCATGGTTACTTTTTCATTTCCGGAGAGAAGTCCACCATCTCCTCCAAATCCACCCCCATAGCCTCCAAAGCTGCCTCCACCGAAGCCGCCTCCACCGAAGCCGCCCCCACCAAAACTGCCCCCACCAAAGCTGCCACCTCCAAAGCTGCCACCTCCAAAGCTGCCCCCTCCAAAGCTGCCTCCTCCACAGCCCCCACCAAAGCTGCTGCTTCCATAGCCTCCACCAAAGTTACCTCCACCATAACCTCCTCCTAATCCTCCATAGCCACCAAAGCAGCCTCCACCAGAGCTCCCACGACTAAAAGAGCCACCGCTGAACCCCCCTGAGCTAAATCCTCCACCAATGGAGCCTTTGCTGCTCGAAATTTTGTGGGATGATCCTCCTCCTCCACCTCCTCCTCCCCCACTGTGGGAGGAAGAGTATTGCTTGCTTGAGCTGTATCGAACAGACATGGTGATGCTGTTTAGCCCAGGGAATGCTTGCTACCAAGGACAGTGACAAGCCTTTATATACTGAGAGGGTGTGTCCCACATGTTGTTAGGGTTTGCTTACTTGCATGGTTTTCTTTTTGCCAATTTAGCATCTTTACTTATGATTGCATACATTATCTTCAGTAATAACCAATTCCAATATGTATGGTTTTGAATTTGCCCTAAGAACAAACAGGAGTTTTACTATGTTGAAATTGAAAATGGGTGTTGTTCAGATGAGCTTATGTTTCATTATGCTTTTTCACCTTTTGAAGAACATTGAGCAACTTAAATCCAGTTTTTTTCTCAGCACTAACCTAGATTGCACAGAATGTTTGCAAAGTTTAGAAAAAGAATTTTAGCTACAGAATTATAGTTGAAATAAGATTTTTTTTTTTCAAATTCATGTTTTAAACAGTTTTCATGAATTGGAACAGCAATTAACATAAAGTCTGCCAGAATCATGCTCTAATGGAGATCTTGTAGAAAATTGCAAGCAACCAAAAAGAAAAGAAAAAAACGTATGCTAAACAATTTCAAAAGTTCAAAAGTTGCCACATATAAAAAGTTAAAGCCATAAAAACACAATTAGGAAATGTGTGTGTATATATTTATAAGGAATCTTTTAATTTATTTGGAGAATGGAAGTATATTGATACTTTGCTTAGGGAGTTGGAAGTGAGTAATGATTTAGGAATCCGCTAATTTAATGGTGCTATTCTTTTTAACCTTAAAAAAAAATCTAAAATCATGAAGTTATTCCGGATTTTTTTTAACTTTTAAGTTCATCATAGTGAAGGCTTATTTGAAGACCATAATGCAGAAATTCTTAGCATGAAAAACTAACCTCCAGTACTTTCTTTACTCTCAGTTTGATTGATCCCAGAAGGGAGAGTTTAGGTATGTTATGATTGTGATTAAAAATTTGCTTGCAAGAATGTAAATCCAGATTTTTAAAAATTTAAATTAGTGTGTTAGTTTCAGGGGTCGAGTTTAGTGATTTATCAGTTGCAGATAACACCCAGTGCTCATTACATCAAGTGCCCTCCTCAATGCCCATCAGATTGGAGAATGATACTATGATACTTGCTCCAACAATTATGATCTGGACTGTGAACATATATATCCAAGCTAGATTCTGTTTCTCAAAAAAAAAAAAAAAAATTTCCTTGGATGCACCGTATGTAGAATTTGGTGTAACAGTTTGTCTAGTGAAGTATTTAATTAGGACTTTAATACATGATATAAAATTATTTTTTATCTACCCATAGGCTATGACATTGCTATTATTCAAAAATATGTTCATGTATATCATATACACATTTTATAATTACACAGTGCCATTTGTGATCCTGTGATTTTATAATCTCTGAAACAAGCTGCTGAAATAGGGATGGTGATTATTATCTCTAGTATATAAAAGAGGATGTTGAAGCTGCGAGAGGTTATGGTTTTGCCTAATAATATAAAATAGGTGGTTGAACTGAGATTAGAAACTTGGTCTTTTGATGCCTGGCTTTTGGCTCTTTCCTCCTCTACCAAAGTGTCTATATACTCTACTCTGGTGGATTTGATCTGATGGAATTGAATGCCTCTGTTTCTTATCATAAGCTTCTCCATAGGGCAAAAAACAAAACAAAACAAAAAGTACTTGGAAGCAAGAAAATATTGAAATTGTGTAGTATTTGGCACATGCTCTTCTCTTACTAATTGCTTTTTTGTATTAGATTTATAGTTGCACAGTCTATGAAAACTGTAGAAATAGTTTCTTCAGGGAAAGGGAATGTGGTTGGGAGTGTTAATGAAGAGCCGATTGTTAGAGGTTACTACCCAGCACACTGCAGCTCTTCCAACTTGTTAGCACATGCAAGTGGGGCAGTGGTTAAAAGAAATAATGAAACCCAACCATGGGAATTGATGCCTGTCGAAGATAGCATGTAGTAGAGGAAGAATCAGGATAGAAAAAAAAGCATTCCAGTAAGTTCAGAAAGGATGTTGAAGCCTTGATATTAATGAAAGCAATTCAGAAAGAAACCATTTTAATTAAAGAGAGATTTTGATAGATTTTACCTGCAATTATCACAAATTTTGGATCTTGATCTTACCAGTTTTGCTTGAGTATTAGCTTTTACTTTTTTTTTTTTTAACCTTGGTAGGACAGAATTTCAATCTATTTTCAGTTATTTAACAAGTGGTATGAAGAAATCTGTTACAATCATATTAAAGAGTATGTAAAAGGAAACAGTTGCATGAAAGTACATGGGGATAAATACATGTATAGAGACTCTTTTAATACTGACTGTAATATTTAATTTAAATCACCTTTAAGGTTATTATCGAAGATTACTTACTAACCTGCATACTCTAGAAAATGATCTGTTTTAATTTGTACCGTCATTTGTTGAAATCTGCCCTTGGCAGGAGTGAAAATTACAGAGGTGCCATGTAACAATTCTACAGCTAAATTGGGTGAAAATTTATGACTGTCAGTTCTAGTCTTGGCACCATTTATACTTGATTGCCATAATCCACTGTAACTGTAATTTTGTTGCTGTTGATTTTTATTTTGTCTCTGTAAGGCACATTGATAGGTAGTTAGAAGACAGAGAGATGAGTGAGATTCAGCTCTTACCCTTAAGGATTTTGCTAATCCTTACAATCTAATTGAGGAGACAAAACATACATTATCAACCTAAACACCATGTGAATGGTAAATGAAGTGAAAGGGAGGTGGGGTGGAGAAAAGGAGTTAACATTTCCTGAACATCTCCTGTGTTTGAGATGGTTTACTCTTCTTTAATCCTCCCCAAATTCTCTATGATAGGTATCATTTACCTCATTTTATAGCTGAAAAAAATTAAGCTTTAGAAAGCTTTAGGAATTTGCCCAGAGTAGCATATGCTAGAGGCTGGTTTTGAACCAGACCTATGTAGCTTCAAAGATCCTGTTTTCATGACACTGAGCTGTCGTTTTAAGACTGATGAGCAAGGAGTCTTATTGGAATAGGGTCATCTGATGAGATTTCATGGTGCCAGTGGAATTTAAGCTGAGTCTTGTAAAGGATTGATAGGATTTTTCCATGGGTGCAGCAGCAGAGAGAGGACACTTCTGGGGAGTGGGGACTATGAAAATGCCAAACAGGTGGAGACTCTTAATGGACCAGTTTGGCCGGAACAGATCATCTATATTTATTAATTTCTCTTAACAGATTTTATTGAGCACCTGCAATATTCCCTGGGGATACACAGGTGATTAAGATACATTTCCTGCCCCTTAAGGAGTTTGCAGTCTACTTGGAGAGGGAAGCAAACATACCCACAAATCAGAGATTATAATCTAGGGTAATCTGGGCTACACTTGAGGCATGGATAGGATGTTGAAGTAGTGTAAGGAGGGGTTCCAGCAGTCTTGTGGGGTGTGTGTGTGTGTGTGTGTGTGTGTGTGTGATGTGTGATGTATGTGAGGGCGTAATGAAAGAAGAGTGAAGTTTGAGAAGTTAGTTTTAAGATGGGAATTTGAATTAATACCAGGATATTCATGTAAAAATGTCTTTCAGCAGTTAGGCTCATAGGACTACAGTTCAGGAGAGAGATCAGAGCAGACTTCAGGATAGGTAGGAAGGAATTTAGAAAGAAATGAGCAGAAGGTCTAAGCCTGAACTTTGAGGGATGGCCACTTTAGGGGCTGGGAAGAAGAGCTAGAGAATAATACTGAGAAGGAGGGCACCTGTAATAGGGAAAGACGAAGAAGGATCATGGAAGCCAAGGGAGGAGGGAACCCAGATAAGTGGGCTGGTCTGCAGAGTGGTCAAGGAGAAAGGAGATTGAAGAAAGACTTGATTTGGCAGTTAGGAACTACTGGCATCCTTCCATGGGGGAGGTTTAGTGGAGTTTGGTGGGGGTAGTCCACAATGTATACCCAATGTTAGAATTGACCACTTTGCTTATTGTATTTTGTTTTCATGTAATCCAGTGTATTAATTTCTTCTTTAATTGCTTCTGGATTTGGGATCATGGTTACGGCGGGTATAAATGCTATGCTCATGGGGTTAATTTGGTTGGGGCTCTTAAAGCATGTTGTTGATTCAGCTTTGTTACCAGCTTGACTTGTCTCACTGTTGGGATTTGGATCTTTCCTGTTTCTTCCTTATTTTGCTTCAAGTAAAATTCTCTTTAGAAGTTTCTAGTTGAAAATTCGATTTGCAAGTTTCTTTCTCTGATTAATTGAGATATAATGAGTAATTTAGGTAGTTACAGAAAGATGACTCTGGTAATGCAGGTTATGTCTCAAGATGGCAGGATTGATGACCTAAATGTTTAGAATTTTCTACTGTTTATCACATAAAGTTTGAAAGTTAGACATATTTTGCTTGAATGATCTGTGACTTTGTGTAAATTGCTGAATGTGCCTTTGTGATTACCACCCACAGAGTCAAAGCCAAGTGGAAAGTTGTACAACTGTCTGGTGGATTTGGTACCCTCCTCCCAGAGAGCCAAGTAACTAGGCAGTAATTAGTAATTAGCTAAGATATTGGTAAAGCCCATGGCTTCTCATTGGAAAACATCTGAAATTCAGGGCTCTAAAATCTGCAGACACTCCCATGTCACACAATTTTCCTGAAACTTCTGGGACTGCACTGTGATGGAAGCCACAAAAATATGGCCACTGCATGCAGGCTTTTCAGTGAATGTAGCAGAGTGGTTAAGTGGGTGGGCTCTGGAGCCAGACTGCTGGGGTTATAACCCACGCCCCACAACTCACTGTGTGGCTTTATGTCGGTTTCTTCATTTCTAAAGAAGGAATGATAATTTTGCTTACCCTGCAGTGTTGTAGTGGGAGTTAAATGAGTTAAAAAATGTAAAGCATTTAGAACAGTGTTTGATAGCCATAGAATAAGTGCTTAAGACATGTGTGTTTTGATTACTGTTACTGTGATCTGCTTCTCAGAGCCTAAGCTGCTGTCTAACCCACAGTAGGCCAGCAAAACATGAGAGAATGAAAGGATGGTTAGAAGTTGGAAAATGTATACCGAAGAGGAAAGAAATGGCCAGGGAGGGTGTGGACAAAGGAAAGGTGTTTTTTTGTTTGTTGTTTTTTGTTTTTTATTATGTTATGTTAGTCATCATACAATACATCATTAGTTTTTGATGTGGTGATCCACGATCCATTGTTTTCGTATAACACCCAGTGCTCCATGCAGTACATGCCCTCCCTAATACGTGCCCTCCTTAATACCCATCACCGGGCTAACCCATGCCCCCACTCCCCTCCCCTCTAAAACCTTCTTTGTTTCTCAGAGTCCATAGTCTCTCATGGTTCATCTCCCTCCGATTTCCCCCCCTTCATTTTTCCCTTCCTTCTCCTAATGTCCTCCATGCTATTCCTTATGTTCCACAAGTAAGTGAAACCATATGATAATTGACTTTCTCTGCTTGACTTCTTTCATTTTATTTTTTTTTTAATTTTTTTTATTGTTGTTAATCCCCATACATTACATCATTAGTTTTAGATATAGTGTTCCCTGATTCATTGTTTGTGCATAACACCCAGTGCTCCATGCAGAACATGCCCTCCTCAATACCCATCACCAGGCTAACCCATCCTCCCACCCCCCTCCCCTCTAGAACCCTCAGTTTGTTTTTCAGAGTCCATCGTCTCTCATGGTTCTTCTCCCCCTCCGATTTCCCCCCCTTTGTTCTTCCCCTCCTGCTACTTTCTTCTTCTTCTTTTTTTCTTTCTTAACATATATTGCATTATTTGTTTCAGAGGTACAGATCTGAGATTCAACAGTCTTGCACAATTCACAGCGCTTACCAGAGCACATACCCTCCCCAGTGTCCATCACCCAGTCACCCCATCCCTCCCACCCCACCCCCACTCCAACAACCCTCAGTTTGTTTCCTGAGATTAAGAATTCCTCATATCAGTGAGGTCATATGATACATGTCTTTCTCTGTTTGACTTATTTCACTCAGCATAATACCCTTCAGTTCCATCCACGTCGTTGCAAATGGCAAGATCTCATTCCTTTTTGATGGCTGCATAATATTCCATTGTATATATATACCACCTCTTCTTTATCCATTCATCTGTTGATGGACATCTTGGCTCTTTCCACAGTTTGGCTATTGTGGACATTGCTGCTATAAACATCGGGGTGCACGTAGCCTTTCAGGTCCCTACTTTTGTATCTTTGGGGTAAATACCCAGTAGTGCAATTGCTGGATCATATGGTAGCTCTATTTTCAACTTTTTGAGGAACCTCCATACTGTTTTCCAGAGTGGCTGCACCAGCTTGCATTCCCACCAACAGTGTAGGAGGGTTCCCCTTTCTCCGCATCCCCGCCAACATCTGTCATTTCCTGACTTGTTAATTTTAGCCATTCTGACTGGTGTGAGGTGGTATCTCATTGAGGTTTTGATTTGGATTTCCCTGATGCCGAGCGATATTGAACACTTTTTCATGTGTCTGTTGGCCATTTGGATGCCTGCTTGACTTTTTTCACTTAGCATATTCTCCTCCAGTCCCATCCATGTTGATGTAAAAGTTGGTTATTCATCCTTTCTGATGGCTGAGTAATATTTCATTGTATATATGGACCACATCTTCTTCTTTTTTTTTTTTTTTAAAGATTTTATTTATTTATTTGACAGAGAGAGAGACAGCGAGAGAGGGGAAGTGGGAGAAGGAGAAGCAGGCTTCCCGCCGAGCAGGGAGCCCAATGCGGGGCTCGATCCCAGGACCCTGGGATCATGACCTGAGCCGAAGGCAGACGCTTAACGACTGAGCCACCCAGGCGCCCCTGGACCACATCTTCTTTATCCATTCATCTATTGAAGGGCATCTCAGCTCTTTCCACACTTTGGCTATTGTGGACATAGCTGCTATGAACATTGGGGTACATATGGCCCTTCTTTTCACTACATCTGTGTCTTTGGGTTAAATACCCAGGAGTACAATTGCTGGGTCATAGGGTAGCTCTATTTTTAATTTTTTGAGGAACCTCCACACTGTTTTCCAAAATGGCTGTACCAACTTGCATTCCCACCAACAGTGTAAGAGGGTTCCCCTTTCTCCACAACCTCTCCAACATTTGTTGTTTCTTGCCCTGTCCATTTTTGCCATTCTAACTGGTGTAAGGTGGTATCTCAATGTAGTTTTGATTTGAATTTCCCTGATGGCTAATGATGATGTATATTTTTTCATGTGTCTGTTAGCCATTTGTATGTCTTCTTCAGAGAAGTGTCTTTTCATGTCTTCTGCCCATTTTTTGACTTATTTGTTTTTTGGGTGTTGAGTTTGAGAAGTTCTTTGTAGATGTTGGATACCAGCCCTTTATCTGTAGTGTCATTTGTAAATATCTTCTCCCATTCTGTGGGTTGCCTCTTTGTTTTGTTGCCAGTTTTCTTTGCTGTGCAGAAGCTTTTTATCTTGATGAAGTCCCAAATGTTCATTTTTGCTTTTGTTTCACTAGCTTTTGGAGATGTATCTTGAAAGAAGTTGCTGTGGCCGATGTCAAAGAGGTTACTGCCTATGTTCTCCTCTAGGATTTTGATGGATTCCTGTCTCACATTGAGGTCTTTCATCCATTTTAAAAAAATTTTTATTGTTATGTTAATCACCATACATTACATCACTAGTTTTAGATGTAGTGTTCCATGATTCATTGTTTGTGCATAACACCCAGTGCTCCATGCAGAACATGCCCTCTTTAATACCCATCACCAGGCTAACCCATCCTCCCACCCCCCTCCCCTCTAGAACCCTCAGTTTGTTTTTCAGAGTCCATTGTCTCTCACGGTTCGTCTCCCCCTCCGATTTCCCCCCCTTCATTATTCCCCTCCTGCTATCTTCTTCTTTTTTTTTTTTCTTAACATATGTTGCATTATTTGTTTCAGAGGTACAGATCTGAGATTCAACAGTCTTGCACAATTCACAGCGCTTACCAGAGCACATACCCTCCCCAGTGTCTATCACCCAGTCACCCCATCCCTCCCACCCACCCCCCACTCCAGCAACCCTCAGTTTGTTTCCTGAGATTAAGAATTCCTCATATCAGTGAGGTCATATGATACATGTTTTTCTCTGTTTGACTTATTTCACTCAGCATAATACCCTCCAGTTCTATCCATGTCGTTGCAAATGGCAAGATCTCATTCCTTTTTGATGGCTGCATAATATTCCATTGTATATATATACCACCTCTTCTTTATCCATTCATCTGTCAGTGGACATCTTGGCTCTTTCCACAGTTTGGCTATTGTGGACATTGGTGCTATAGACATCGGGGTGCAGGTACCCCTTTGGATCCCTACATTTGTATCTTTGGGGTAAATACCCAGTAGTGCAATTGCTGGATCGTATGGTAGCTCTATTTTCAGCTTTTTGAGGAACCTCCATACTGTTTTCCAGAGTGGTTGCACCAGCTTGCATTCCCACCAACAGTGTAGGAGGGTTCCCCTTTCTCCACATCCCCGCCAACATCTGTCGTTTCCTGACTTGTTAATTTTAGCCATTCTGACTGGTTTGAGGTGGTATCTCATTGAGGTTTTGATTTGGATTTCCCTGAGGCTGAGCGATGTTGAGCACTTTTTCATGTGTCTGTTGGCCCTTTGGATGTCTTCTTTGGAAAAATGTCTGTTCATGTCTTCTGCCCATTTATTGATTGGATTCTTTGTTCTTTTGGTGTTGAGTTTGATAAGTTCTTTATAGATTTTGGATACTAGCCCTTTATCTGATATGTCATTTGCAAATATCTTCTCCCATTCTGTCGGTTGTCTTTTGGTTTTGTTGACTGTTTCATTTGCTGTGCAAAAGCTTTTTATCTTGATGAAGTCCCGATAGTTCATTTTTGCCCTTGCTTCCTTTGCCTTTGGCGATATTTCTAGGAAGAAGTTGCTGCGGCTGAGGTCGAAGAGGTTGCTGCCTGTGTTCTCCTTTAGGATTTTGATGGACTCCTGTCTCACATTGAGGTCTTTCAACCATCTTGAGTCTATTTTTGTGTGTGGTGTAAGGAAACGGTCCAGTTTCATTCTTCTGCATGTGGCTGTCCAATTTTGCCAACACCATTTGTTGAAGAGACTGTCTTTTTTCCATTGGACATTATTTCCTGGTTTGTCGAAGATTAGTTGACCATAGAGTTGAGGGTCCATTTCTGGGCTCTCTATTCTGTTCCATTGATCTATGTGTCTGTTTTTGTGCCAGTACCATACTGTCTTGATGATGACAGCTTTGTAAGAGAGCTGGAAGTCCAGAATTGTGATGCCGCCAGCTTTGCTTTTCTTTTTCAACATTCCTCTGTCTATTCGGGTTCTTTTCTGGTTCCATACAAATTTTAGGATTATTTGTTCCATTTCTTTGAAGAAAGTGGATGGTATTTTGATGGGGATTGCATTGAATGTGTAGATTGCTCTCGGTAGCATTGACATCTTCACAATATTTGTTCTTCCAATCCATGAGCATGGAACGTTTTTCCATTTCTTTGTGTCTTCCTCAGTTTCTTTCATGAGTATTTTATAGTTTTCTGAGTACAGGTCCTTTGCTTCTTTGATTAAATTTATTCCTAGGTATCTTATGGTTTTGGGTGCAATTGTAAATGGGATCGACTCCTTAATTTCTCTTTCTTCTGTCTTGTTGTTGGTGTATAGGAATGCCACTGATTTCTGTGCATTGATTTTATATCCTGCCACTTTACTGAATTCCTGTATGAGTTCTAGCAGTTTTGGGGTAGAGTCTTTTGGGTTTTCCACATAAAGTATCATATCATCTGCAAAGAGTGAGAGTTTGACTTCTTTTTGCCGATTTGGATGCCTTTGATTTCTTTTTGTTGTCTGATTCCTGTGGCTAGGACTTCTAATACTATGTTGAATAGCAGTGGTGATGGTGGACATCCCTGCCGCGTTCCTGACCTGAGGGGGAAAGCTCTCAGTTTTTCCCCATTGAGAATGATATTCGCTGTAGGTTTTTCATAGATGGCTTTTATGATATTGAGGTATGCACCCTCTATCCCTATACTCTGAAGAGTTTTGATCAAGAAAGCGTGCTGTACTTTGTCAAATGCTTTTTCTACATCTATTGAGAGGATCATTTGATTCTTGTTCTTTCTTTTGTTAATGTATTGTATCACATTGATTGATTTGCGGATGTTGAACCAACCTTGCAGCCCAGGGATAAATCCCACTTGGTCGTGGTGAATAATCCTTTTAATGTACTGTTGGATCCTATTGGCTAGTATTTTGGTGAGAATTTTTGCATCCATGTTCATCAGGGATATTGGTCTGTAATTCTCCTTTTTGATGGGGTCTTTGTCTGGTTTTGGGATCAAGGTAATGGTGGCCTCATAAAACGAGTTTGGAAGTTTTCCTTCCATTTCTATTTTTTGGAACAGTTTCAGAAGAATAGGTATTAATTCTTCTTGAAATGTTTGGTAGAATTCCCCTGGGAAGCCATCTGGCCGTGGGCTTTTGTTTGATGGGAGATTTTTGATGACTGCTTCAATTTCCTTAGTGGTTATAGGTCTGTTCAGGTTTTCTATTTCTTCCTGGTTCAGTTTTGGTAGTTGATACATCTCTAGGAATGCATCCATTTCTTCCAGGTTATCCAATTTGCTGGCATAGAGTTGCTCATAATATGTTCTTATAATTGTTTGTATTTCTTTGGTGTTGGTTGTGATCTCTCCTCTTTCATTCATGATTTTGTTGATTTGGGTCATTTCTCTTTTTTTCTCTTTTCTTTTTGATAAGTCTGGCCAGGGGTTTATCAATCTTGTTAATTCTTTCAAAGAACCAGTTCCTAGTTTCGTTGATCTGTTCTACTGTTCTTTTGGTTTCTATTTCATTGATTTCTGCTCTGATCTTTATTATTTCTCTTCTCCTGCTGGGTTTAGGCTTTATTTGCTGTTCTTTCTCCAGCTCCTTTAGGTGTAGGGTTAGGTTGTGTACTTGAGACCTTTCTTGTTTCTTGGGAAAGGCTTGTATTGCTATATACTTTCCTCTTAGGACTGCCTTTGCTGCATCCCAAAGATTTTGAACAGTTGTGTTTTCATTTTCATTGGTTTCCATGAATTTTTAAAATTCTTCTTTAATTTCCTGGTTGACCCATTCATGCTTTAGTAGGATGCTCTTTAGCCTCCATGTATTTGAGTTCTTTCTGACTTTCCTCTTGTGATTGAGTTCTAGTTTCAAAGCATTGTGGTCTGAAAATAGGCAGGGAATGATCCCAATCTTTTGCTACCAATTGAGACCTGATTTGTGACCTAGGATGTGATCTGTTCTGGAGAATGTTCCACGGGCACTAGAGAAGAATGTGTATTCCGTTGCTTTGGGATGGAATGTTCTGAATATGTCTGTGAAGTCCATTTGGTCCAGTGTGTCATTTAAAGTCTTTATTTCCTTGTTGATCTTTTGCTTAGACGATCTGTCCATTTCAGTGAGGGGGGTGTTAAAGTCCCCCACTATTATTGTATTGTTGTCAATGTGTTTCTTTGCTTTTGTTATTAATTGCCTTATATAATTGGCTGCTCCCATGTTAGGGGCATAGATATTTACAATTGTTAGATCTTCTTGTTGGATAGACCCTTTAAGTAGGATATAGTGTCCTTCCTCATCTCTTATTACAGTCTTTGGTTTAAAATCTAATTTGTCTGATATAAGGATTGCCACCCCAGCTTTCTTTTGGTGTCCATTAGCATGGTAAATCGTTTTCCACCCTCTCACTTTCAATCTGGGGGTGTCTTTGGGTCTAAAATGAGTCTCTTGCAGACAGCATATCGATGGGTCTTGTTTTTTATCCAATCTGATAGTCTGTGTCTTTTGATTGGGGCATTTAGCCCATTTACATTCAGGGTAACTATTGAAAGATAGGAATTTAGTGCCATTGTATTGCCTGTAAGGTGACTGTTACTGTATATTGTCTGTGTTCCTTTCTGGTCTATGTTGCTTTTAGGCTCTGTCTTTGCTTAGAGGACCCCTTTCAATATTTCTTGTAGGGCTGGTTTCGTGTTTGCAAATTCCTTTAGTTTTTGTTTGTCCTGGAAGCTTTTTATCTCTCCTTCTATTTTCAATGACAGCCTAGCTGGATATAGTATTCTTGGCTGCATATTTTTCTCGTTTAGTGCTCTGAATATATTATGCCAGTCCTTTCTGGCCTGCCAGGTCTCTGTGGATAGGTCTGTTGCCAATCTAATGTTTCTACCATTGTAGGTTACATATCTCTTCTCCCGAGCTGCTTTCAGGATTTTCTCTTTGTCTCTGAGACTCGTAAGTTTTACTATTAGATGTCGGGGTGTTGACCTATTTTTATTGATTTTGAGAGGGGTTCTCTGTGCTTCCTGGATTTTGATGCCTGTTTCCTTCCCCAAATTAAGGAAGTTCTCTGCTATAATTTGCTCCAATATACAGTCTGCCCCTCTCTCAAGAGAGAGATCTTGAGAGAGGGGCAGACTTCTTCTTCTGGGATCCCAATTATTCTAATGTTGTTTTGTCTTATGGTATCGCTTATCTCTTGAATTCTGCCCTCGTGATCCAGTAGTTGTTTATCTCTCTTTTTCTCAGCTTCTTTATTTTCCATCATTTGGTGTTCTATATCACTGATTCTCTCTTCTGCCTCATTTATCCTAGCAGTTAGCGCCCCCATATTTGATTGCACCTCATTAATAGCCTTTTTGATTTTGACTTGGTTAGATTTTAGTTCTTTTATTTCTCCAGAAAGGGTTTCTCTAATAACTTCCATGCTTTTTTCAAGCCCAGCTAGTATTTTTAAAGTGATGATTCTGAACTCTAGATCCGACATTGTACTAATGTCCGTATTGAGTAGGTCCCTGGCAGTTGGTACTACCTCTTGTTCTTTTTGTTGAGGTGATTTTTTTCCATCTTGTCATTTTGTCCAGAGGAGAATAGATTAATGAGAGAACAAAATGCTAACAGGGTAACAACCTCCCCAGAAAATATACTCTAAACAAATCAGAAAAGACCTTCCAGAAAGTGGTCGCTTTTCTGTTCAGAGAGTTGTTGCCATTCTTTTCTTCGATCTCCTGTTGAGTTTGTAGGTGTTCAGAATGGTTTGATCCCTATCCAGCTGAATTCCTGAGACCAGACGAAATCCAGGTCTCCTACTCCTCTGCCATCTTGCTCTGCCCCCCCCATCTCTTACATCCATTTTGAGTTTATCTTTGTGTATGGTGTTAGAGAATGGTCAAGTTTCATTCTTCTGCATGTGGCTGTCCAATTTTCCCAGCACCATTTATTGAAGAGACTGTCTTTTTTCCATTGCATATTTTTTCCTGCTTTGTCAAAGACTATTTGGAAAGGTGTGTTTTATTGATAACTTCGTGATAAACTATGTCGTCTGTTTTTCTCTACAGGATACGTGCTTTCGTCTTTAACTTCGTTCTTTTCTTTACTTCCTACACCCACCATATCACGTTTTGTCACTCTTTCTTTTATCATAGCTGATGTATTTGTTTCTTTCTGTCTGGTCCCACTGCAGCTGCCCTTGTCCAGGCTTTCAGCACTTCTGTCATGGATATTACATCACCAGCTTTTGATGACATTTTCTTGGCTTAGTGCTGTGTCACTTAAGATCTTTCCTGTTTACTGCTGCAGGATTAATGTTCTTGAAAAAGTATTGTCATGACTTCATCAACGTACTCAAGCACCTATGATGGATTTCTCTTGTGGATGGATTAAGTCTTCTCAACAGCCTTGCCTGACTCTGTCCAACTTCATGCTCCCTGTGGTGAGTAAGGATGGTGGCGTGGAAGGAGAGCTGCATTCTCCTCATGATGTAATTATGTGGTCTTGGGCAAGACACTCAGCCTCTCTGTGTCTCATTTTACTACCCTATAAAATATGGGTAATAATGTAGGTTTCCCTGCTATTTGAAAGTAGAGTGTTCCTGTGAAGCGAAGAAGCAATTACTGTTAATTTATATGAAAAAAAATTTGAGCATCCCCAGATCCCCAAAATAATCTCTCATAGACTTTTCTGATACTGGGGGACACATCTTGCTAATGGGTACACAAAACAGATTGAGATAAAGCACAGGTGCTCATAGATCCAGTTCAAAACTATGGCGGCTTGATGCTGAGATGCTGAAATGCTGAATGTAGTTCTCAGGGAAGGAGCTTGGTGGTACCATTCTTGCTACCACAATAATGGCTCACTGCAGGAAACACTGACTGCTATTTTTACTTTGTGCCTTTTTTTGTAAAAGTGAAAATCCTCTTCGGATTTTTGTCAGTTAAGGAAAATGGGTACTAATGTAGATCTTTTGTAAAAGCAAAATCACAGAGAGCTGCCTGGGTGGTCAGTTGGTTAAGTGTCTGAGTCTTGGTTTCAGCTCAGGTCATGATCTCAGGGTTGTGAGATTAAGCCCCCAGTCAGGCTCTGCACTCAGTGTAGAGTCTGCTTGAGATTCACTCTCCCTCTCTCTCCTCCTCTGCTCCTCCCCCTGTTCTCTCTCTCTCTAAAATAAATAAGTAAGTAAATAAATAAGACCTTAAAAAAAAGGCAAAATTGCATAAAGGTGAACTTTCAAAAAGCAGGGGATGCCTGTACTAGTAAATATTAAAATAGTTATAATAATCCATGATCCAATGAAAAGCATTTCCATTAAAAAATTCTTTAATTATAAGCAAGCCTTTCTTTTTAATCTTGGCCAAGATACCATGCTTTAATCCATAAATTGAAGGCCTTCCTTTCTTGCTCTTGGTTTGGAATGTCTTTCTTCCACTTGACTGCTTATTCAAACATTCTACCTCAACTCTAAGCTCTGACTTAAATGCCCTCTCTTTCATGAGGTTTCTCACCATTAATATAGTCATGCCTGTCTCTTTCATTTCCTGTGTGTGTAACCTAGTATTTTATAATATGCTATGTTATTATTGTTCCCAATGAGATAAGGCATTTAAGTCCCTTTAGAGAAGGTCGGTACCTGGCAGATACTTACTGTTCTCTGAATGTTTTCATATCACCCCAGTGCCTTTTTCTGCTTTCTTTTCTTTGACTTCATTTTGTTCTTTAAACTCTTTCCGTATGTTTTGGCAATGGTGCAAGTTCACAATAAAATAAAGGCTAGTTGAAGACAACTAATTTTTCTTTAAAGTAATTTATAATACTTTTAGATGTGAGAATGTTGCATAAGAATGATAAGAACTTCAATATTCTGCATAGGAATTTTAAGATATCTTAAAACATATAAAGATATATATCTTAGATTGTATATATATTTAATATATATTAAGAAAACATTTTGGTCCTCACTTTTTCCTCTTCATTAAAGAGCCCCTTTTTGGTTTTGGATCTGTTGAGATGATCTTGACATTGGCAAACTGCTAAAAATATATTTGTACTTTTAGTCTAAAATTTCAAACTTTTTATGAGGAGAATTGGCTATTTTAGTTGGTTTTCTAGTTAGATAGCCCATGAATTTGATGTTATGTAAGGATTAAATGTTATGTGACTTAGCTTTTATGTTTTGTTAGCATGGCATAGGTTTCTTCCTTTTGACTTCATTCCATGAAAGACAATTGGTCACTATGAATTACCTGCATTAGGAGGAGAATTTACCAATGTAGAACAGAAAACAGAAACATAATATCCCTTTTGGTTTTCATAAAAAGTAGTAAAGATGAAAGTACCAAGCCAACCAACAAACCAACCAACCTCTACAGGCTCCAGTCTGAAGATATCGAAACTGAACACTGTAAAAAATACAGTGGCTGTTTTTTTCCTCATTCCTAAATCCAAGAAAATTCCTTTAGGTCCAGTTGTGGTAGTTTATCAAAATTGATCATCTCAAAGATGGCTGGTAATGAGGGAAAGTAACTTTATTATCAAATCTTGTTAATTTTTACTTAGGGAATCTGGGCAGATCCTGAAAAAATAGAGAACATTTTGAATTCAAAATGGTACACAAAGAGGTTAAAAATATAATAAGCAGTAATCCCCCACTCTAGTAATTTTAAATGAATATATGTAGTGTGCTTAAATTTAAAAAATCTTATGAAGTTAATCTCTTAATTTTATTGCTTAGAGATTTTAAAAATACTTTATTTTTTTTAAAGATTTTATTTATTTATTTGACAGAGAGAGCGAGAGCACAAGCAGGGGGAACAGTAGAGGGAGAGGGAGAAGCAGGCTCCCCGCCAAGCAGGGAGCCAGATGCGGGGAGCCCGATGTGGGGAGCCCGATGCGGGGCTCGATCCCAGAACCTGGAGATCATGACCTGAGCGGAAGGCAGACGCTTAACCATCTGAGCCACCCAGGTGCCCCTAAAATACTTTAAAGAATCGAACAGTTTGGGGCGCCTGGGTGGCTCAGTCGTTAAGCATCTGCCTTCGGCTCAGGTCATAATCCCGGGGTCCTGGGATCGAGCCCCGCATTGGGCTCCCTGCTCAGTGGGAAGCCTGCTTCTCCCTCTCCCACTCCCCCTGCTTGTGTTCCTTCTCTCGCTTTGTCTCTCTCTGTCAAATAAATAAAAAAAATCTTTAAAAAAAAAAAATCGAACAGTTTGTCAGTTTCATAACAAATTGAGAATAGCTCTTTGTCCAAATCACTTGTGTGTGTGTGTGTGTGTGTGGTGGGAATGGTAAGGGATAGATTTAAATTATTATTTAAATGTAACACATAATAGCAATGGAGAAAATTTACCATGACCACTCTGTGGCCTCCCTCTACAAGGTTGATGAGAAATAACGCCCAAAGAACTTTTAATTTCTTGGATTAAAATAATTAAATAAATATGTAAGTAACATTTGTAAAGTCAGTCCTCAGATAATTAAAGCTTATTGAGACTTACTCTAGGTTCCAGAACCCATGCCAAGCACTTGACCTGAATTTTTGTCTCATCAAATCCTGACAGCAATTGTATGAGGTAGCTTTTATTTTAACTGAAAAATTAAGTAGCTTGCCCAAAATTGTTCAGTGAAAGGACTCAGCTGGGATTTGAATACAGATCTATCTTTAGAGCTTTTACTTTAACGTAGCATGTAACTTAAAACTCTGGAGGTGACCTAGAATTGTATTTTCCAGTCTTGTAACTTAGAAAATTAACAAGAATATAGGGATTCTATTTTCTTTCTCAGATTAGATAAGCCTTCTTTAATATCATTTCATTTGTGATGGAAAAAACAGACTAATAAAGAATTAATGGGGCAAGAATTCTGCTCTTGAAGGGTCAGACTTGTCTTGTACCCTGGCTAGACTCAGCCTTAACTTTCTGAGGGTCCTTCCTCTTGGGTTTCTGGAGGTTCCTACTTCTTTTGCAGGATTGTCCTCAGCGCCAGACCAGTCATTAAAATAACAAATCAGAGCAATTAGCTACCATGCATAATTGCAGTGCTAATCCTTTTATTACGCTGGCTTTTCTGGACAGCTAACACCCATTATGGAGATTAACTGCTTTTAATAAGGTTTTTACTCTAAGTCTTGAGCAAGTGGTGTATTATCTAAATTAATTTGAAAGTAAACTGTGCCATGAAGGGATTCTGTTGCTTTGGGATTTTCCAACTTCCATAATCCAAAAGGTACCAAATTTTTTGGTGACTCACTAATATTTCCTATATTGATCATTTTGATTAAAATGTGGAGCTAAGGTTAGAATTTTTTTAGTCCTAGAGCTTACATATAAATGAGTGGATATTTATAGAACCATAAGATGTATTTTTTTTTTCTTTGACATTTGGAATATAAATGCTACAATCTAAATATAATCTAGTAGAATTGCTTTAAAAAAACAAAAACAAAAACATACATGAACTATCCAGTGACATGGACTCTGTAACCCTATGGGGATAACTGCTATAATAGTCAGTCACACTGATAGCCATTAAGCTGCTAAGCATAAGAATATTATGAATAGCAAGAACTTTCATCACTAACATTTATTTAACATTTACTCTGTGCCAGACACTGTTAAGTGCTCTATGTACATTTTCTCATGGAACAACCCTGTATGGCAGATACTATTTTTAGACCCTTTTTAACAGAGGAGGAAACTGAAACATATGTATAGTGCTTACATGTTCGGGCACAGGGTGATACAGTTATTAGTATCTGAGCCAGATTTGAAATCAACTCTGTCTTCTCTAGATCCTACACTCTTTTTTTTTTTTAATTTTTTAATTTAATTTTTATTTTTTTAAAGATTTTATTTATTTATTGACAGAGAGAGACACTGCGAGAGAGGGAACACAAGCAGGGGGAGTGCGTGAGGGAGAAGCAGGCTTTCCGCGGGGCAGGGAGCCCAATGTGGGGCTCGATCCCAGGACCCTGGGATCACGACCTGAGCCGAAGGCAGATGCTTAACGACTGAGCCACCCAGGCGCCCCGAGGCAATGATTTTTATTTTTATTTATTTATTTATTTATTTATTTATTTATTTTTTGATGTAGTGTTCCATGATTCATTGTTTGTGCATAACACTCAGTGCTCCATGCAGAATGTGCCCTCCTTAATACCCGTCACCAGGCTAACCCATCCTCCCACCCCCCTCCCCTCTAGAACCCTCAGTTTGTTTTTCAGAGTCCATCATCTCTCATGGTTCGTCTCTCCCTCCGATTTCCCCCCCTTCATTCTTCCCCTCCTGCTATCTTCTTCTTTTTTTTTTTTCTTAACATATATTGCATTATTTGTTTCAGAGGTACAGATCTGTGATTCAACAGTCTAGATCCTACACTCTTAACCCCTACCTTTCACTGTCAGATATTCAATTAAACTTTGCTTTGTGGTTTCAAAGACCGTCCCAGAAACAGTGGTGAGGAGGGGACCTTTTTATTATAAGCAGGCCTGTTTTAGGATGGGCTTACATTTCCTACTTGTAAATGAGCTAAATGGAATTTTTAAAAAGTAAGCAGATTTGAAGAATATTCCTTTTTGTTTAGGTGATTTTAAAATATTATTTTCACAGGTGTTCTGCAAACACCTTGTGATGTGGGTATGTTTTGAGGGTAATGGATTTGATTATGTAGGAGTGGGTCAGTCACAGTGGTAAATTATTTCATGGCAAGGGCTGTTTGGCCTGATATTTTAGGTTTTAGCATATATACACAAGCAATTTAAGAACTGAGTATTTAATAGAGGGCTAGGGTTTTAGTGGATTATTTTATCACTTACCTAGACATTCCATTCATTAGTTTATGGTACTTTTCAATCTCATTCACCAGTTAAATCTCAGGAGTTGTTCATAGTCAACATCTGGCTCTCTACTCGAGTCCTGATTTGTTGAACTTGACCCTCCAGATTGCTCATCAGTTCTTGCATTTGTGAAAGTTGACCATGGTAGTTGGTTACTTTCAGTTTTTGTCAAACTGGATTCAAAAGATTGGTCCTGCAGGAATGGACAATAAAAGTGAAAAGATGATTCACTAAAAATTACAGTGGAGAAAAACAGAGCATTGTAGAAAAACAGAGCAATGTAGAAAAACAGAACATAATCTAAAACTACTACCAGACAGAACTTGATTTGTAATTTTAAATAAACTGTTCTTGGCACCGTGCCTTCCTCTCTTTTTCTGATTTACTGTTCCTCTATTGTTTAACCTTAAACAGAATCGCTGTTAGTTTTTACAGTGAAGAGATTATTCTATGGAGACCTAAAATGGTTTGAGAAATCTGTGATCAGTCTTGTAACTGTCATATGTGGAGAACAATTTGGACTTTCGGAACACATTGCAACATTCTTACCAGGGATGGTTGGGCCTGAAGCTTTAATTCCAGTGTCTGGAGAGTTTGCTGCAACTCAGCCATCTTATTCCTGCTGGTACTTGTCAGCAGAAGCAAATGCATGCCCATTCAGTTCTTTACTCTGAAGCCTGAGAGTGGAATAAAAATATAAACACTTGGTATCAGCTTAGTGCTGGATTATTTTTTTTTCATGTTGATTGGCTAACCTTTCCATAAACCAGGCCTCAGCCTTTCTATGGCTTTGTCCTGCCAAGACCTCATACTGCCTCATCATCTGGTCCAGCAGGGCAGTCATGTCCACTCCTGGGACACACTGATTTCTACATTAACTTCAACATGAGGTACTTTTCATGGTACCCTTCATGTACTGATCCAAAATAAAATAATTTGAAATGTCACAGGTTACTTGTTTTTTTTTTTAAAGATTTTATTTATTTGACAGAGAGAGACACAGCGAGAGAGGGAACACAAGCAGGGGGAGTGGGAGAGGGAGAAGCAGGCTTCCCGCGGAGCAGGGAGCCCGATGCGGGGCTCGATCCCAGGACCCTGGGATCATGACCTGAGCCGAAGGCAGACACTTAACGACTGAGCCACCCAGGCGCCCCAGGTTACTTGGTTTTTGCATCTGGAATATGATAATGCAAATAGATTAAAAAGATAAAACTGGAAATGTAGATTTTAGAAATCATTGTTAAGGTTTTAAAAAATTTCCAGGAGATTACAAAATTACCAGTGTCATCAGATTTAGTAAATAAAGATACAGAATGCCTAAGTAAATTTAAATTTCAGATAAACAATGAATACTTTTTTAAAAAAAGATTTTATTTATTTATTTGAGAGAGAGAGAGCACAGTGAGAGAGGGAGAAGCAGACTCCCTGCTGAAAAGAGAGCCTACTGCCCTCTAATTCTCTGAGCCCCCTACAATGTCATAGCTTCCCCCAAGGCCTTAACAGATCCATAGCCACTTCCAGCACTGCTATGCTGTCAGAACCCGGAGCCTTAAGCCATTGTGTGCAAATGTAGCAGAGGTCTAAGGTCGAAGTATATAGCCTCCAAGTCAGTGCTCGGTGGAGATGTTGTAGAGCTTTATATATGTAACGGTGTAACATTGCATCATCTTTACAGAACAGTTTGTAAAAAATATCTAGTTTTAGGCATCAGCTTAATTTCTCTACTTAATTTAGAGATTGATGGGCCATATATGCTCAAATGATGCCTCCCCAGGGTGTTGGTTATGTATGACGGGAAACTATGTGAGGCTGGAAAAAACAGAGATCATTTCATGACTTTGGTTTTGAACCATGATAAATGATCATTTTTTATTGAAACCCTGCAGGCCTGCCTCTCACAGAAACACTTTGTTTCCTTCTGACCCCTGTATTCATAACATTCTCATGCTCTTGAGCCTGGCTCAGTTTTCTTTCTTCTTTGTGTAGCTTTGCAAGCCAACTACCAGTCTCTTTCCAGGGAGTCTGTGCGGGGTAGTGTATATACTTAGGAATCAAACAGATGTGCGTTCACTGTTTTCCAACCTGGATAAAAGTTACTTATGAGTTTGTCTCAGTTTCCTCATCTGTATAACTTCTAAAAGATGTTGGGAAAACAAATGAGAAACAAGTATTAATGCCTGGCACATGGTAGGCACTCAGTAAGTGCTTGTTCTCTCCCTTACCCTCTTCTCCCTACTCCCCCACTTTAATCCAGAGTGGTCTTTAAAACTCATAACCCTAATTATATCATACATTTACTCAAGACATACTTATTGAATGCTGAAGTATGTGCCAGGGGCCCTCACGGGACAGTTATGGGCCTTAGATTTTTGACAGTTGTTGTGCATGCCTCTTGACCAGAGTTCCTCCTAAGTTCAGCAACTGAGCATGTGCTGATTCCAGATATCCATGCATATCTCAAACTCCTTTGGACAGAACTGTGGAGTTGTTAAATTTTGTCATTGGCTCTCTTTCTTCTTCACCCTTTCTTCTCTGGGTTGAAATCTCTCTGCCCTTCATCTGAAGCCAAGGGCTTTCTTTCTTTCTTTTAAAAAAATTTTAAAAAGATGTTATTTATTTATTTCAGAGAGAGAGAGAGAGAGAGAGAGCACACAAGCAGGGGGAGCGGCAGGCAGAGGAGAAGCAGGCTTCCCGCCGAGCAGGGAACCCGACGCGGGGCTCCATCCCAGGGCCCTGGGATCATGACCTGAGCCAAAGGCAGATGCTTAACGGATTGAGCCACCCAGGCGCCCAGCCATGGGCTTTCTTGTGTTTTAACCCCCTTTTCTGTCTAAGGAAAAGATATGATAGTGTTCATTTACACAAGTAGAAATAGAGCCTTATTCACTGTGCTATTCCAGATACCCAAGCATTTGCATTTTGAGCTTGTTCTTCAATTGAGAAATGAGAAATTGTTCCCCATGATAGGATTTTCAGTTCTTGCTAAGGAGAAGAGAGGTTATTTTGGCAGAAATCTGTTGAAAGCACAGTTTTGCACTTAAAAGGGCAGCCTTAAGCAAAAATGTGATTTAATCTGTCAAGATGTGTGTGGGGGAATAGGCTGATGAGAAGGCACAAACTTTCTTATTTCTTAATCTATGCACAGGTCTCTTCCTGCTTCCATGCCCATTTCTCAGAGTTCTGTTCCAGATGTCTGCTCCTAATTTCTGGAAGTCACCTCTTCTTCCGACTTTCTCTCTGGCACTTCTTCCTTCCTTATCTCCTGGTCTGTCCTAAGCATCCCAAATGTCAGCAAGGGGCAGCTCTGTGCCAGCCCACTCCCTCATGCCGTGATCTCCACGTCTGTCTATTGCACCCCCTCCCCAGAGCATGGGGATTGTTCTGCCTTCTCATGTCTTCCCCTAAGGGCCCGTGATTTTGTTACACTTAGGTGCACAGGAGGGAGGGGGTGAGAATGCAGGGAAAGACAGAAGAGTCTGAGCCTTCATCAGGGTTTCAAGAATGGATGCTGATTATTGGGAAGTTAGATTCAAGGCAATTGTCTTTTTTTTTTTTTTTTTTTTTTTTTTACAATTGTCTTTTTAATGTAGGTATATATATTTCTGTAGCAGGGAGGAAGAAGAGAATTAAACTTGTGTGTATCAGGAAAACTGTCAAGTAAGACACTAATGTAGCTACTTGAGAACTAATAAGAGAAAAGCGAACCTAGAAACTGTCTGCATACATGTAGTAGTAATCATCTAATTCAGCAAACGTGTACCGAGTGCCAGCCCTGCAAAGCCATTTGCCTCTCTAGATCCGCCTTCTCCCTTTTTCCTCCTGCTCTCCTGCTCCAGGAAGATAGCTGCTCTCAGGCTTTCATTAGGTTTGCCCAGTGGGGACCCAATCAGTAAATGGGAGGAAGAGAGGGAGGAGAATGAGTTTGGGGTCTTTATTCCCCTGGCCCCTACCAGTTGGGTGTGGCCCTTCATTAAGAGCCACAGCTCCTTTCGAGATGACCCTCTTTATTTGACTTTCCCATTCTGAATGCCTTTCCTTTGTCTTTTTGGGCATGGGGGTAATAATAGCTTAATAATAGCTACTGGTGGTTTCCCTACACCATGCCCACACTTTTGCAAACAGTCCATGTATTAGAGTCTCCTTAGTTTTTCCTAACGCCAGTGTGCCTGCTGTTTCCTGCTTGGGTTCTACTGTATGTCAGGCCAGGAGGTTAATAGGAAAGTGAATGATTGCAATACCATGAAATACACGCTTATCAGAGTACAGGCTCTTTGAAGGCAGAGACCCTATATTATTCATGTTTCTTTCCTGACACTTAGCATAATTCTAGGTAGAGAACAGGGTGGTAGGTTTACGCCTAGAGTATGGGGAACGGAGGATGGAGCTGAGCATCTGTTCCAGGAGGATCCAGGTAGGCTTCACAGTGTAGCTAATTGTGGCAATCAGAAAAAGACTGGTCGCATCAAGCAAGGGAATTCACTGGAAGAATATCAATGGCTTCTAGAATCAAAGGAAGGCAGAGAACAGGGCTTGGAGGATAGGAACTGGGGTGCTCTGGAAGGCTAGTTTACTGAAACCCCAACATAAGTCTACATTCAGTATGAATTGGGCATCCTTCCAGACAGCTCTTGACTTCTAGTTTCTTTAAGGTATGTTGCCACATGTTACACAGGACTGAAAATGGTCCTGGTTACTTGTTACGTTTGCTGTATGGAAACATTCTGGGCTTCGTCCTTCCAACCTTCCTCTCAGAAACCCTGCTTGGTGCTGCAGGTAAGGGAGGAACAAAGAGAAGGTCTCAGGTCAGAGAATCAGATGAGATCCGATCCCCTGTGGCAGCCTATGTCCTGGGACTACAGAAACCGGCTCACCCCTCTCTTCCTCTCCTCCTCCCTAGATGAAAGGCAAGATAAGGCGGGCAGTAGGTGGGAATAATACTGCGGTTACAAGAGTTAGCAGGAGTGAAGTAACAATGGAAGGTGAGTTCTTTCCCTGAAGAGCCAAACCTGCATTCAGAGGTGGGGCTGCTTTTGCTGAGTGTGAGAGAGGGTGTTTCCCCCATCTCTGGGGAGGAGTAGAAGAACGAGTACCTACCAAAGTTTCCATCACTGAATTCGAATTTTTGTTTTGCTGCTCTCTTCTTCTCAGCAGCCCTCCGCCTCCAGCTCTCCAGTGTCCCATGCTTTGGAGGGGCTCCCCAGCATGCTAAAGCCATGTCCCAGTTTAGTTTGTCCTCCCCTGATATGCTCCATTTCAGCCTGCTCTGGGAATAGGTAATAGGTACTTTTCAGCCTGCTCTGGGAATAGGTACTAGGAGAATGACCATCTGGTTAGTCTAATTCATCTAAGGTGTGACTTACTGACAAAGGTGGGTAGGGGCGGAGAGGTGTTCACCAAAGCTATTTACGTTTAAAAAATGTATCTTTTACCTAAGTGGAATTTCAGGCATTGTGGTGATAAAAATTTTGCAGGAAGGACTTTTCTGTATTCTTTCAGTTAGTACAACTGACTATTATATCAGGTGAAGCAGAAAAGAGGGTAAAGAGAGTTCTTTTTTTGTCTCTAGGCCTTTCCCTTCACCTTCTGTAGGGAAAGGTCAGGCACTTTGGCTCTGATTTCCCCATTTTTATACAAGTCACTCACTGAATATATATTATATACCAGAAACCCTTTATGGGGTTCTGAAGATGCAAAGATAAGTAAGATGTGGTCCTTGCTTTCAAAGAAACCATATCTTAGGGGGTGGAGGGTAGGGGATAAGACACAAATAATTACAGAATAGGATGATTTTAATAATACAGATTTATGTAAGTATATGAAACACCAAGAAAGAGAAACCAGTCTCTGGAGGACATAGGAGATGCCATTTGAATGATATCTTAAAAAAATGAGTGGGGAGAAAATTTCGAGGCAGAGGGACCGGTGTGTATAAAGGAGGTGTAAATATGCATGTCATATTTGAAGAACTGAAAAGTTTGGTTTGGCTGAGGTATAAAGTTTGTATGAGTGACTTCCAAGAGATAAGACTGGAAAAATAGGTTGGAACAAGTTGGGGAAGGGCCTTTAATACCATCTTAAGGAATTTGGACTTGGTCCTATAATCAGGGGGTGGACCAATAAAGGTTGCTAAGCAGAGGATGAACATGACCCTAATTTTTAGAAAGATAACATTGTTGCCAGCATACTAGATGGATCACAGGGAAACTGGAGGCCGGGAGATGAGATAGGAGGATTTGCAAGAGTTTGGGGGGAGGGGAAGAGACAATGAGAACTTCAAGAAAGTAGCAGGGAGTGGAAGGAAGGGGAAGATAGAAGATAGGAATGGTTGCATTTGATTATTGCTTAGTTTTGGGTTGATGAAGGAGAAGGAGGGAGTGTTAATTTTGGACTTTGAGAAGTATCATTAACTGATGTGGGAATGCAAAGGAGGAACAGGTTTTGTAGGAAAAATAATTAGTTCAGGATAGGGAAGATTGGAGGTGAAACACCTGTCAACATCCAAGTATAGATATTCCAAAGGCAGTTGCAGTGTGGGTCTGGGATTCAGAAATTGTGGCTAGATTTGGAAGTTACTGGCAAAGAGCAACCATGAACCTGGATGAGATTTTGCACGGAGAATTGGTAGAGATGAGGACCAAGGATAAAACCTTGAGGAACTGTAACATTTAAGGAGAAACAAAAGAGGTTGAAAGGTAACACTCAAAGGAAAAAGGAGAGAGCTAGGAGACAGAAGTTTCAAGAAAGCCAAGGGAGAGGAGAATTTCAAGAAGGTGGAGTGATCAGCAAATTGGAAGATTTCAGTAGTTCAGAGATGGCAAGTAGGACTAGGACTGCAAAGTCACTTTTCAGTTTGGCTGCTGAAAAGATCATATAAGTATTGGGGAGTGAGCTCTCTGAAAGCTACTAACTAAAATACATACATATTCTCAGTCTTTATAGTTTGTCGATTATATAACCTGACCATTTGCTCAAATTAAAGGAAAATTTAAATTCCCTTTAAAAAGAAAATTAATAGAAGAATTTAGGAGAGTGCATAAGGCTAGGTGTCATCCATATCAGGGTGATAGTCAAAGCCTTGAGAACAACTGAGTTTTTTAAGGGAGAGAAGAGTAGAAGGTTAAGACTGATGAGGAAACCCTCAAAGTTAGGCTTAGCATAGAGGGAAAAGTAAGTACCTGGTAAAGGGAGTGAATAAGGAGTGATCTGGAAAGCTAGAAGAGCCCCCGGAAGTCACATCATGGATTGAAGCATGAATGATTCACCTGCTGGGGTTTCTAGAACCTCCCAGGGGTTCTTCCAAGTCTTGAGTTTCAAAATCTGCAAGAGAGATCAGGGAGGTGAGGGCTACAACAATGTCCATGATATTGCCACTAGATCCTTGGAGATCTGAAAGCCAGAATTTTCTGGACAATGTAGGGCACAGAAGCCAGACCGTCTGTCATCAGGAAGAAAGGATGGAGATGGAATGAAGCCATCGTGTCTTGTATTGCTGCAGCATCCTGAGTGGGCATAGAAGACAAAAGAATTGTGAGGAGGGAAGCAAGGGTGGAGTGAAGATTATTGGGTATGGAATGCACTTGAGAACAGAAGCAAGTAGAATTTCGTAGCTCCTTAGGGCTTTTGGGAAAGCAAGAAAAGGGGAACATGCAAAGAACCAAGAAGTGAAATAGCACTTAGGTATCTGGAAGGAAAGAGTGATCAGAAACAATAGTGATCCTGTTGAATCACTGTATTGTACACCTGTAACTAATGTAACATTGTATGTTAACTATATTGGAATTAAGATTTAAAACTATTCTAAAAAAGATTTATTTGGGGGGTGGAGAGAGAGAGAGAAAGCAGGGGGGCGGGCAGAGGGAGAAAATATTCAGGCAGACTCCCCACTGAGCACAGAGCCTGACTTGGGTCTTGATCCCATGACCCCCAATATCATGACCTGAGCCAAAACCAGGAGTTGTATGCTTAACCAACTGAGCTACCCAGGTGCCCCTAAAATTTAAAAGTTAATAAAGAAATAATAGTGATCCAAGACACAGTGAAGCCTCAGTGATGTAGGAAATGACATGTTGGATGACTAATTTCAGCTTCATCACAGGGAACTTTTAAAGAACAGACACATGGTATTAAAAAAATGACTGGAAAAATTCTACATTTTAGGAGAGTCACGGTGGTAAACATGCATGGAGCCTATAAGGTATCAATCTCTTTTGTACTTTTAAAATGATAAGGCTTCATTCTTATGTACAGTGAACCAAGGGGCTGCCCTTTGCTACTTGAAAGAGGTAGTCTCAGCTATAAATATGGATGTGACAGTGAGGTATCCCCATGAACTTGGGAGAAAAGGAAATATAGTTGCCTTCCTAACTGAACTAATAAAACCAAAATATAATCTATCTCCCAGGGCCAACAACTGGGTAAGGAGTGTGGTCAGCAGGGGATATCAAAAGGGGAGTCTGGGAAGCTTCCTTTGGCCTCATCTTAAGGAGAGAGATGCTGAATTTGGGTACCTGGTCAGTCCAGCCACTAGAGGGGAGCTGCTAACGTGTGGTAGGGATATCGTACCTGGCCTCGGGGGGATCTGGAGGAAATGTCCCTCAAGTCTTTCTGTTAACTTCTGTTCAAATTCTGTTCATCTGCAGCAACTTCCTGATTCCTAATTCATCCTGGCAAGTACATGTACAACAGGAAAGTCAGTGTTCTGAGTGGCCTTGAATACCTGGAAAGACATGTCCCTTATTGTTAATTAATTAGCTGGCATTCTAATCTGTACATTAGTGTTGTGTGAATACAGTCATTTTAAGTCGTCATGAAGTTCCACGTCACGTCTGAATATACTGGTAAAGTCCAGTCTCTGGACATGAAAGGCTGAGAGGAACAGATTCTGGACCAGGGTAAGCTTTCCATAATTCTAATTTATATTTTTAAAAAAGTACTTTGATAGTCAGTCTTGTGGGCTGCTTTCTGTCTGCCTCATTATATATTCCTATACCCTCCATTAATGGTTTTAGGAATAATAGCAGGAAGCATTACTAAAAAAAGTGGAGCTTGTATCCATTCAAGAATTGAGGATGGAAAATAGAAAATAGTTTAAGAAATGTGTAGATTAGAAATGACAAAAATGAAACATTCATGCTGCTACTCTTCTGTCCTGTACTCATAGCAGACATTACTAATTGATAATGACACTCTTTCCTGCTGACTCTAGACTGGCTGTGGAACTCTTATTAATAATCTTAATCCAAGAAGCCCCAACCAGTTGCCTAGATTGGATCCGTGTGAGCTAAAACTCTCTGCCCTTTCTAGTTTAGATGCGTTGTTAGGGATTGGTCATCAAAATTACAGAATTCATCTGGAAAGGACCTAAAGGATGGTTTATCTTTTGAGTTTGATGTCATGGGGAAACTACTATGCCTTTTGACCAAAAGCCTCTAGATATTCTGACAGAAATAATACCAGACTAGAAAGATTGATAGAAATGATCAGAATAGAATCATCTAGGCCACTAACACATTGACTGTCATGGTGTCAACCAAGACACAATTTGCGAGGGACCTTAGATGTTCCCAGGTTGCAAATCCTAGCTCTCCCTCTTCCTGGGTGTGTGGTAAGTTACTTAACATCTCTGAGCCCTAGTATCCTCATCTGGGAAATAATACAAAAAATTAATTAGGTAGAGACTGCCCATTTGGATAACACATGTAAAGTGTCTTGCAAATGGTAGGTACCTACAGATGCTAGTTCCCTTCTTGCTTCTCTTGTTGATGATATTCAACACCAAGCAGAACTGCCTTAATCAAATATCTCCCATCTCTCCTTAAATATTTCTAGTAAAGAGAAGCTCATTATCTTATTGGGCATTCCATTTCTGAGCTGCTCTAACTACTAAAAACTCTCTCATGACATTGAACTGAAATCTGCCACACAGAATATAGTGTGCTCTCTGCCACATAAAACTTAGCTTTGGAGTCTTTTGGATATTTAAAGAGTGTTACTCTACCCTCCAAAATTGTTTCTTTCCTAAGCTAAGGGGTCGTCAGTTCATTCAATTGCTCCTTGGAGGACATGGTTTTCACTTCCATTATCATCTAGGTTACCATTACTTGGATCACTTCTAAATACGTAGGATCGATTGACCTTCTTTTTTTCTGTCTCGCAGTGTTAGTTAAAGGACTATTTTTTTTTTAAGGAATGCATGCTGTGTTTTATTAAATTGCAATCAGTCTCCAGCATAATAGTACTTCCAGAGATAGAATACAGCACAGAATTTCTTGTTTTCCTCTTAGAGAAATTATTTAAATTTAATAATTAGTCATTAGTAACCTAACACCCTTGCCTTCCCCACCCCTGCCCCCATCTTGGTTTCAGGATGGCTCAGGTGTCTTGAACACATTTGCAATGGAAACTTGTTTCACTAACATTTTGGGTTCACCCTCTTGGGTGTGAGGCCAAGGCTTGTCACTCAGACATTTCTGATTACAGTGTTGATTAGCTAGTTGGCTCCTAAGCTATAATTATCTTCCTCCTTTAGTTAAAATCATATTTCTATATTACAACATGAGCTATTGCAAAATCTCATGATACACATTGGATTTTTATTTCACTCTAAGCAGACTTTCCCTGACAATACATATTTTTTCTTCCAGGTTGTTTAGCTGTTAGGTGTTACTGTTATAGCACTGCTGAGTAGGACATTCTTCCTAAAACAAATTGATCAGTGGGCACTTTGCAGTATTGTTGATTTTGTTTTCCTGTGTCCTCACTTGCTGTAATATAGTGATTAAAATACACTGATTATTATTCCCAGATTACAGAATTTTGAGTGACTCATAATAGAACCATACCTGCGTGACAGCATGATTGGTGCCAAAATGAAAAATTCAGTCAACATATGCTTTATTTTAAACTGTGCTAAATGATGGGCTTAACAAATAGTTTTCTTTGGATTTCAGCCAATCTTTTCCCCTAAATTTTTCAATCATTTTGACAAGGTATATACTGACTGTGATGTTCCTAAACCTCACTCCAACCAACATGTTTGACATACCTACATTCTGCCAGATGCTGCATTAAGTGCTGGGAAGGTATTTCTGGATGGTCAATAATACATAGTCCTGCCTTTGAAGAGGAATCAGACACACAAACTCATCTATAATATAAAGTTCAGACTAGCATGGTCAAAGAACATAGGATTCTCAGAAGAAGGTCACTTAGTCTTGTGGGAAAGCATTCCGAGGGAGATGCTTTTTGGTTCTGTTCCTGCCTACCCATTTCCATTTAACACCATACGTTGAGATTTTTATATCCTCAAATGCTTTTCTGCCATAAGAGTGCCCCTGGTTTTCATGCCCCAGCCCTATATATTCTCTCCCTCTACCAACTTCTGTGGCACCTCATCTGCATTTTCTTCCTGGTCTAGGCAGGTGTCTTTATACGTCAAGGTAATGTTATTTGCATATATGTCTATGTTTGCTCACAGTTGCTTCTGTAATGGCCAGTAAATATTTGAGAGAAAAATCTATTTTAGTTAGACCACCCTGGTTAACGAAGGAGGAACAAGTTCTATTTTGGTCTAGATTGCCAGGAGTATTAAGGTTTCAGACTCAGTTTTTACATGGAAAGCCAATCTGTCTTCCATCAGTTGCTTTAAGAGAACTCAGTTTTGTTTTGTTTTTGTGTTTTTTACTTTTTTTATTGTTATTTTAATCACCATACATTACATCATTAGTTTTCGGTGGAGAACTCAGTTTTGTATCCATAGTGAGTTGATTGCCTGTATACAAAGCACACTCTAATGATGAGTAAGAGGACTCTGGGGTTGCTTCATAAGTGAACTTTAATGGATACAGTTTTTGTTTTTTTTCTTATGAAGACTTCATAGAGACGAGACCGTATTTTGTGAAAACAACTCCTGGCACTCTTCAGATATATGGGAAGAAGTCCTCAGGTTAATTTCCTAAACAAAAAACCCCAAAAACGAAAACAAAAAAATAAAAAAACAAAAACAGCATCATTAATGTAAAGACTGCTTATTGAAACTGAAGATCACTTTCTACTGAGTCATCAGATACTGTGTTGAGCAATATGATTTATATCAATATGCCTTGTGAAATTACTGAGTGGGAATTTGTGTATTCTAGATAAAAAAGTTATGTCTCCACAAAGTGACAAGTATCCTGAAGGTTTTCTGAAAATATTAATTGAATTCACCAAATTTCTCAGTAAAATGCAGACAACTTCTTCATGGTGTTTTAGTCCCTGACAGCCTAATTTTTTTTTATTAAGGTTTAAGGAGAATAAAGTAAGTGGAATTCCTTTCCATGTGACTCATACATTATTAAAAAATAACCAAAATCAGTAGATTCAAATTAAATATATTCAAAGCATCCTCTTTATTTATTTATTCAAGTATAATTAATACATGGTGTTCTATTAGTTTCAGGTATACAATATAATGATTCAACAATTCTGTATATTTTTCAATGTTCATCAAGATAATCCCCTATATCTATTTCCCCCTATTCACCTCCCCTCTGGCAACCACTAGATTGTTCTCTGTCTTTGAGTCTTTTTTTTTTTTTTGTTTATCTCTTTTTTTGTTTGTTTGCTTGTTTGTTTCTTAAACCCCACATATGAGTGAAATCATCTGGTATTTGTCTTTCTCTGACTGACTTATTTCATTTAGCATTGTGCCCTCTAGGTCCATGTTAGAGGGGACGTTGCAAATTGCAAGATTGCATTCTTTTTTTTTTTTTTTTTTGGTGGCTGAGGGATATTCCAGTGTAGATATATACTACATCTTTTTTTAATTAATTTTTTATTGTTATGTTAATCACCATACATTACATCGTTAGTTTTTGATGTAGTGTTCCATGATTCATTGTTTGTGCATAACACCCAGTGCTCCATGCAGAACATGCCCTCTTTAATACCCATCACCAGGCTAACCCATCCTCCCCCCCTCCCCTCTAGAACCCTCAGTTTGTTTTTCAGAGTCCATTGTCTCTCATGGTTATCCATTCATCTGTTGATGGACACTTGGGTTGCTTCCATATCTTGGCTATTGTAAATAATCCAGCAAAGCATTCTCTTAATGCCCCCCATATGATGGATACTGCTTAGCTGCTGTGCATTGATAAATTTGGGTTTGTTTATTCAGTCTTACCAAAGATAAGTTGTGGAAAATTTGAGTTAATAAATAAATTTTAGAGTTAATAAATAAATTTTAGAGTTAATAAATAGAGAAAAATCTGTTGAATGTTTCAAGAAAATAATAGACAAAACATATCAACACTTTTCAGTATTCATGCAACAAATGTTTATTGAGTGCCTCTTATGTGGTAGTCCAATGCTAAGTCCTGCGGATTCCACAGTAGTGTTGTTCCAACTTTTATTGAGTGAATAGTCTAGCACTTGTACACAATTCCGTGCACACATATTCAACAAATACTGATTTTTTCCTATACAATGGGCTAGATTGCTGTTTTATGTACTGGGCTCGACACCCGGGCTACAGTAGAAGGCAAAACAGTAGAGAGCTTAGAGATCTTACAGTGGGAGAGGCAGGCATTAATTGAGTAGTCATGCAAAAGAAGACTACAGTGTATTATGAGAGTACACAATAGGAGAGCCTAATGTGGTTATCATGGTGGGGGGAGGGGGAGGGATAGAGACTTTCAAGGCTTCTCAGAGGAGGTGATATCTGAATTCAAACCTGGCAAGGTGAGTAGGAGTTAGCCAGGCCAAAATGGAGAGGAAGCACATTCTAGGCAATGAGGGGAAAGCCAGTGGGAAGGAGCAGGGTGTAGAAAAGCTGAACTAGGCCAGCAGGGGGAGGTGAAGGCAGGGGGAGGCACACAATTTGAGAGAAGGGAAAGGGGGCCAGGCCAGACCTTGCTAGATTTTGGTCCAACGAGTATAGGAAGCCTTCAAAGGGTTTTAAGCAATAGGGTGACAGGGTCAGGTTTGTCTTTTCAAAACAATCTCTCCCTGACTGTGGCGGGAGGAATAGAAGGGAGGGAGGTGCATGTGGAAGCTGTGTGGTTTTCAGGCAAGGGGCGATGAGTGGTGGCCTGGACCGGGACGGTGGTGGTGGGGATGGAGGAAAGTAACTGGATCATAGATATTTAGGAGGAAGAATGCCAGACGTGGCCAGGATGTGCTTAGAATATTTGTTGAATGAATAAATAAATCGATGGACCCAGGAGACACGGAGCTTGACCTAGTTAAGAAGTTATAATGGAAGGATTTTTAGACCAATATTGATGGAATAACTTTTCTTGGCTTGTACACTTTAGCCAAAGTACAGTTTGACTTAAATGTATAAACTTGTTAAAATAACCCTTATTTCATGATTTTTCTGACTAAACCAAACATAAATGACCCACAAACATTCTAAACATAGACAAGTTATGATGATGTAAGGTGTTTGGATATATTTTTGTACAGCAAGTGTTTTGTGACACATAGCATGAAGTTTTGGAATGTGGTTTTATATGATTAGGTTTTCCGAATGCTGATACATTGGAAAATGCAGCTAAACAATCTCTGTCCGGAGAAATCGGGAAAGAATTGTGTAACCTGCTGCTTTAGCTTTTTATCTGGGCAATTGCAATGTTATATTGTTCTTTAACTCCTCAGAAATTATCTCCTCTGACATGCACGTTTGCTGTGTACCCTGGAGGTGACAGATGATGATGATAATGATGACTAAAATGTTCATAGGGCTCTCCTCCCTGCTGAGACCTACCTTCCCCTAGAGCGATTCTCATCTTCCCACTGGTTAGCATTCAGTTCTTGCTCCTTCCAGCTCTGCAAGCTGTAAATAAAAAACAAAACAAAAAAACCCCCAACACACACACACACACACACACACACACACACACACACACCACCTTCCAGAGTCACGTAGAGGAAGCTACTACTGAAGACTCGGCTGGGGAACCGAGTCAGATTCTCCCACCGTCCTCATCCCTTGGGTGACTTTTCCTTACCCCCAACCTCTGATTAATGAGATAGGGAAACTGGACTTCATTGTTCTGCTTTATCTATAGCACACTGACGGTGAATTCTGTGTTAGTCTGGATCTAGTTCTGCAGTATTTGTTCCAGGATTCTCTCTTGATTAGATGCTATTATATATGTTTGTTTGTTTTTTAAAACAATGATGAAAATTTACCTTATTATTTATCAACCTACTGAGTTACTTATCAGATAAGATAGGGAAGTTTAACATTAAAATTACTCTGTCATTCCAGAATCAGCACATGAGGTTGTGTAAAATGGGTGTCTGGTGAAAACATCTTAAAGTACCTTGAAAGTGCTTAAAATAATGAAAAATGTAATGTAGAATATAATTAAATATTTAAGAGTATCATAATTTAAAAATATGCCCCGACGCCTGGCTGGCTCAGTTGGTAGAGCATACGACTCTTGATCTTGGGGTTGTAAGTTCAAGCCCCACGTCTTGGGTGTAGAGATTACTTAAAATATAAAAATTTAAAAAATACCCTGAAAATACCTGTTTAACAGTGTAAGCTGCCCCTTAAAAAACGTATAAAACTCCTAAAAATGAATGAAGAGGTGTCCTATCTTCCAACAGGAATTGACTAAGTCTCTTCATACTTCTGTTAAATAATCACATTTACTGTGTATGGAGCAATGACACTCTTGCCAGTTAAGTTGAAGGCAACTTGCCTTATTCTGTTTGCACCAGTGCGACCAAGGAGAATAATGTATGAAACTTTATCATGTATTTACCTTTAGTTCATAAAAGCTGGTTATTTTCAATATATTAAGACTTACATATAATTGGTGCTAAATAAATATTGGTTGAATGAATGAACATACAAATAAAAATATGTGATTCCTTGCATGTATACATAAATATACCAACTGATCATTGTTTAAAAAATTAAAAATTATACAACTGGTTAAAAAAGTTGTATTTGCAGCTCTGTTCATTTGAAATATGAAATTGCAGCCTTAATGATTAAAAAAAAAAATCCCATGGTATTTGCAAATAAATGAAATATCCCCAGATGGATACACTTAGCAGAAACTTAATGTGTATATAACTTTAGGAGGTACGTTCCAAGTTGACACCTTAAATGCACATATTCTGACCAGCCAAGTTCAGCCAGGGAAGTGGCGTGGGATGAAGAGGATATATTCAGTTAGGACACTAATATTTTTTAGTTTGATTTTGAGTTTATGATACTAATATTAAATGACATTTAAATCTTAGGTCCAGCTCCAAGTCTTAAGAAACATTTATTAGCCCATTAAAAAGTCATTTTCTCAGCTATGTGAGTATATTTTTCAGTTGATGTTTGAGTATATTTTTAAAAGCTTGAGTAGTTCAGATTGTCTGTCTGGTTCTGAATAATCACAACCTTTCTTCTTTATGCCTTGAGACAACTTGCCTCCTTACTGGTGGACTTTCTGGAAACTAAAGCCACTCGTTATTTAAGTAAGAACGTTTTAATTTATTAAGTTGATGCTTGTAAAAAAAGTTTGCTTTTTTGTCTTTTCTCTAGCTCTCTATTTTTTTTAAAAGTGAAATTCCTAGGGACCCCTGGGTGGCTCAGTAGGTTAAGCATCCAACTCTTGGTTTCAGCTCAGGTCATGATCTCAGGGTTGTGAGATCTAACACTGTGTTGGGCTCTGTGCTGACCATGGAACCTGCTTGAGATTCTCTCTCTTCTCTCGCTCTGTCCTTCCTCCCCCCTTAAACAACAACAACAACAAAAACAAAAACTTTCTAGTATCAAACATACCTCAAGGGGCTTGAAAAGCAGGGTTAATTTTTTTTAAAAGTTCAGTTCCTGAGATTCCAGTAGGTGGCACTCTTACAAAGCCTAAAGAAGTGACTGCTTTGGCAACCTAGGATGTCTTCTGGATGGTTTCCTTCCTGCTCAGACATGCTTGCAAACCCATTTGTTCTGGATAACTAAAATTCATGGTTTCCCTAATATCAGAGTTATACATGTTCTTTGTTAAGCGTTTTAAGAAATGTACACAAGAAAAAATAAAATAGTCTTCAGAGTTGTTGGTAATTTCCAGATTACCACTGTAACAACTTAGTATGTACAATATTTTCCAGATCTTTCTGTGGCCTGTACATACAACAAATGCATATAAAAAGTAAACATTTTAATTTGTGAAGGTTTAGATTTTAAAATAATCATGAACAATATGCTTGTCTTTTGTTGTCTGATCCTGTACTTGGAATTTTTCTTATAAGTTATTTTCTCTAAAGATAGACCTTTCACTTCTTCAGTTCATTAATTCCTGAGTCCAAAAGGACCTTTTATGTCTGTGTTGAATTAGGGCTTGTGGTCTAGTGAATGAGGGCTGGAATCTCATGATAAGGATGCTGTGCTAATTGGATTTCTTAGCAGTGAGAATAGGGCAGAGTGAATAATAAACCTAATGTGTCCTTTGCCAACTGAAGACTATAGAGTATTCTGAGATATTACCAGAAAAGGACTGCAATTTTGGATTTGATGGCTGTTCCATGAGATCCTCGCCACTGGAGCTTAAGTGGGAAATTTTGTGATATCACTGATTTTTTTCAGGTAGTTTTTCCCCCCCATAATATAACTTTAAGGCCAGCTGACTTCCCCCAGAGTGAGCAATCCAAGAGACCAAGCCAGAATTGAAATGCTTTTTTTTTTTTTTTTAAGATTTTCTTTCTTTATTTGACACACACAGAGAAAGATAGCAAGCGAGAGAGAGAGCACAAGCAGGGGGAGCGGCAGGCAGAGGTAGAGGGAGAAGCAGGCTCCCTGCTGAGCAAGGAGCCCAATGCAGGGCTTGATCCCAGGACCCTGGGATCATGACCTGAGCTGAAGGCAGATGCTTCACTGACTGAGCCACCCAGGCTCCCCTTCTTCTTCTTCTTCTTCTTCTTTTTTTTTAAAGATTTATTTATTTTGAGAGAGAGTGCACAGGTGTGGATGGGGTGAGGAGGAGAAGGGAAAGAGACTCTCAAGCAGACTCCACCCTGAGCGTAGACCCCAACATGGGGCTTGATCTCACCACCCTGAGATCATGACCTGAGCTGAAATCAAGAGTCAGACGTTTAATCGACTGAGTCACCCAGGCACCCCACGATTGAAATGCTTTTTGTGACCTAACCTTGGAAATCACACATGGTCACTTCTTCAGTAGATCATTCATTGTGGGAGGGGACTATAGCTGAGGGCATGAGTACCAGGAGGTGGGGATCCCTGGGACCATCTTGGATGCTACCACAAGCAGTAATGCATAGGTTACTTTGTTTTTTTATTGAGGTATAATTGAAGCATAATGTTTATTAGTTTCAAGTGTACAACGTAATGAATCAATATTTGTGTATATTGTGAAATGATCACCACAATAAGGCTATAGATGGTTATTTTAGAACGACAGGATTAGTTAAGATCACCTAGGGAACGAGTATAGAGAGAGAGGACAGGAAGATTGGGCCAACATTCAGAGGTCACAAAGAAGAGTCTGAGAAAAGTGGCAAGTGAGGTATTGTCTAAGGGAGCCCAGTGGAGAAATGCTTCCAAAAGAAAGGAATGCTGAGAAACTAGGATAGTAGCTAAGAACCAATAAACTGGGTTTATCCTTGTGCAAAACCCCTTTCTCCTTTGAGTCTCACACAATTCAAATGTAGTTATAAGGAAAACAGATGTTATTTGAATAGTAACTATTACAGCCACTTTTGAGGACCAGAAAAGGGGCATCCTGTATTATGTGGGGCTGTGGACCTTGTTGAGGAAAAGACCTTGATAATCTCTTTGGGTCTAAAAGGTAAAGTTTTCCTATGACATGTTCTAGAAGGGGAGAGCTAGGCAGAGAGTTGAATTGCTGTGCACAATACAGGGAGATAAATGGAGCACTGGAAACCACTAGCAAATATTAAAAGGAAGTGTGACTTCAGAAAGCTGCATGCTGAAGCAAGTCAGCTAAAATGGCATAATAACCTTCCATGGGCTTTTGCACTCAGCGAGGGAATTCCTCCAGGCTTGCATGACTCTTCCCTCTCCCTTCTGCTCCCCTTGACACTCCTTGCTCATCAGTTCCCCTGGTTTCTGCATCCCATTTTGGTTCCATACACTAATAATAATAGAATGCAAATACTGAGTACTTGTTAGGTGCCAGAGAGTGCTCCTAGTGCTTTATGTATGTTATCTCATTTAATCTCCACAAAACCCACCCACTTCAAAGATCAGGAAACTGAATCACACAGAGATTAGGTTACTTGTTATGAAGTGGCAGAGCCAGTCTGGCTTCAGAGCCCAGGCTCTTAATCATTAAATCCTGCTCTTATTTTTCCTTTTAGGGTTTTGAATTTGGCAATCCAGATTGAACCCCCATCTACTCAGGCTTAGACTTTGGCCACCTCCTGCCACAACCCAGAACATGATATCTGTTATTGACTTGTGGGTCTGATCCGCCCCAAAAGAAACCCCACCCTGGGCCTCACCAGTGCCAGATAGGAGAAAGGACATCGAAGCAATGTTTGTTTATACCCTTGTGTTTTTTTACATGTGTTCCTCTGTTCCCTTTTTCCCTTCTCTGCCTGGTTGATTTATTTTCTTTTTAAAGATTAATTAATTAATTTGAGAGAGAGAGAGAGAGAGAGTGGGGGGAGGGGCAGAATGAGAAGGAAAAAGAGAATCTCAAGTAGACTCCGCTCTGAGCACAGAGTCCAATTCGGGGCTCGATTCCAAGACCCCGAGATCACAACCTGAGTCAAAATCAAGAGTCGGATGACCAACCTACTAAGCCACCCAGTTTGATTGTTGTATGAAACAATTAGTTGCCCCCTGACAAATTGTTGTATGGTTGATTGTTGTATGAAACAATTAGTTGCCCCCTGACAAATTGTTCACTTCTTCCTCCATGTGTCCTTTGAACTTCTATGTGCCCTATATCTCTGTATCACCATTCCTAGTAGATATCTATCTCTGCCCTCAATTGTGAGCTCCTCCAGGGAGAGACCCTATCTTATTCGTCTTTGAGTCTCCAGTCTTGCACACTGTAGGGGTTCCATAAGTGTTTCTTGACTGAATGAAAGAAGGTCCTAGGAAATGAACAGGACAACTGTTATCCCCCATAGTGGACAATGTAATTTTGCTATAACCTTGATGGGCTGATGTAAAAAGGACAGAACTTCTAAAAGAACCTTCTTAACTTAATTTCCAACCTCCACATCTTCATCTCAGTGTTTGTCTACTTTACTAGTAGTATTTTACAAACCTCTCTCTATGCTCTTGACGTTATTGTTGTAATCAAGAAGGTACATATTTCACATTATTACCATTTATCTTTTATTTAACTCTATTAAAACAATACTACTTGATCAAAATCCTGTGATTAAAATATGTTCCAGGTCACCAAAAGAAAGTTTATTAGAAGACTATACCAGGTCCAGAAAGATATAAGGCGATTTTGGCTTGTTATGAAGACCAACATGGCCACAGTGACTTGTAATTAAAGAGCAAAAGGGACTCAAAGTGAATAGGGAATCCAAGGAGAATGAAACAGACTAAAGTAGAATTGAACTAATATAGTATCTTACTCAGAAAGGGATAATTTCTACTTGTAAATTTCCTGTTCCTGAGGAACAACTATGGGGCAGATCTTGTGAAATTTTACATTAGTTCTTCCTGAACTTGAGATGAGACCACTTCACCGTTCACCACTTCCTGCACAATTGTCTTGATTTTCCGGGATTTAGTTTGGTCTAAAGATAAAAATGAAATAAAGGGGCAAGAGTTAGTGTTTCACATATTCAACCAAAGCTGGTCGTTGTTTAACTTAAACCTTAAATGAGATATTGGCAGATAGAGTCCATCTAATTTAAACTTTCAAAAGTGACTTTTGCATTCAAGCAATGCATTTTATTCAGTGAAAATGAAATGTATTCAATAGTGTCGTCTTATGCACAAATGAAAATATTTTTCTTTTTAAAAATTTAAAAAGTGGTTATAATGTTCATAACACTTCTTTGTAGAGTAGATTGTTTTCCTTCTGGGCTTGCCAGAAGTTTTAATACAGTATAATCTACTCATTTTTCTGCAGGAATGCATAAATATTTTTCCTTGGCTCAGAATGCAAATATAGTTTAAATTAATAATACTGCAATATTCAAGAGATCTTATCATTTTAGTCATTCATAAGTGTGATTCTGACTTATTCTAAGTGATTCTTAGGGAATCTACATACCTTTAGAGGAGTCGACCGATTGTGTTTGAGGTTTGGAGTCTGTCACATCTAAAGTTTCATCGAAACCATCACTGTAAAGAAAACAAGAGATGATACCACATGATGCTTTCTGGGAGGAGGAGAAATAAAGAGTTAGCTATTTAAGCTGAAAATGTACATAAAACTATGGTTAAATAGAGAAGGTAGTCTAAATTTCTTGATGAACAACGATTGAATAATGCACCCTGAGAGTAATCAGTTAGTGCCGTGGACTTTTATCTTCAAACCCTGCCTAAAACGGGCTCTCAAAGTGAAGCAAACTGGCAGAACTTAGATTTCCTGATTTACAGCCTTGGGCTCTTCCCACTAGTCCAGGCTGCTGCTTTTGGAAAGTTCACTGCAGTAGCGTTGTGAGGTGATTTGGGTGGCTGTTGTTTGATGTGTCATTCTTTGCATTGGGGCATTGATATCAGAACTCTACTGGGTGACTTCTCTAGTGCTCGTTTTCGGTATGCCTCTGTCTGTGGTGCCATTATCCCAGGATTTTATGAATGATCAAATAAGATAACTCGTGACAACACTTTGCAAAGTGTAGAACATTGAATAAATCCAAGGCACACTGTTAGGAGATGTGGTGTTTCCCATCAACGAAAGAACCCTTCCTTCTATCGCCCCAAACACATCAGGTGGCCACTGTTGGTCAGCCACTGAAGTTATTTTCAACCTATTTGAACCTGTCTATTCACCCTTGGGCCTCGCCATCCAGGAGGCGGCGGTAGGTCTCGATCTCCAGCTCCAGGCGGGCCTTGGCGTTCAGCAGCCGCTGGTGGTCGGCGTCCTGGTGCTCGGTGTCGGCGCGCACCTGGAGCAGCTGCTCCTCCAGGCTGCCGATGAGCTGCTGCACCTGGGACAGCTGGCCGCAGTAGTCGCCCTCCACTTGGGCCAGCGAGACCTCCAGGGATTTCTTCTGCACGTGGGAGGGAAATGGCAGAGACAGAACAATGGAGGGGACCGTTCAGAGGAAGGCAGCCGGCCAATGACCTTACCAACGCGGATGCCACGTTTTCTTTGGAAGTAGAAATGATGCTGCGTGTGCACGCCCTACCGTGGCCAGCTGGGACTGGAGCTCGATCTCCAGGTTTTGAACTGCGCGCCTTAGGTCGGTGACCTCGCTCTTGCTGGACCGAAGCTGCTCGGTGTTGGTGCTGATCTCCTTCCTGAGCTCCCCACTCTGCCACGGCAAAGAGGGGCGAAGGGACGTGAGCGCGCGCTGCTCCCGTGGATCTTTTCTGCAAATGTGGCAAAGCCTTTTGTTTTTGTTTGTGGTACCTTTTCAATGAACCAGGTCTCTGCATCCTTACGATTCTGCTCAGCGATGGCTTCATACTGCGCCCTCATGTTGTTGAGGAGCTTGGTGAGGTCCACCGCCGGAGCAGCGTCCATTTCCACGCTGATCTCCCCTGGGCCACCTGCCCGGAAGCTTTGGAGCTCCTGGGGACAGCGAATGAGAAGAGGGGCGCAGAGGCCCGTTACAACTTTCGTGGGGCTCTTCCAACAGAGAAGACATTAAACGTATATTTTATGACCATGTTGGCGACCGAAATAATACAATATATTAAAACTTTTTTTTTAACCTACAAATTCATATTTTTCTTTTAACTTGAAAGAACTTAAGACCTTGTCTTGGGTCCCTAAACTTACCATGGGCCCTAGGGGCTGTGCCTACCATGGCAAATGGATGAGTTGGCCCTGCTTCTTGGGGGTCCAGGGCCTTTACAAAGAAGGGAAGGCCTGGTGGAAAAGTTATAGCGGGGTTTCAACCACAGCTGCCAAACTGGGGCTGCAGACAGGGCCAAGGCTTGCACACTGTTTGTACCATAGTCATTGATTTTCAATAGAAGGCTCTTTGGAAGCCATTGCCGGGGTCCTGATTAATGTCTGTTTATACACCAGCTTTTGATATACTATGCGGCATACTAGAGTTTATTGTGTGTTTTACACTGGGCATAACCAGTTTCTCAAACGTATATAGCATTATGTATTATTGGCAGACTTTTGTTTTTGAACTTCAAAAATACTATATTTTTAAAAATCACTAAATTAGGACAATTAAAATTCTGGTTGTCCTTATCTAATGATGAAAATGACAAAATCAGAAAGCACCTCTAATCTGTTAAACTTCAACAGGAACCACCATCAATCCCACCACCACCACCACACATACACATACACCCTGAAATTCAAAACAAATAGCCAATTTAACAGGGGTATCATGTATCATCCATATCTGTTCTAACTCTGGATTGTAAATTTGAAATTGTAATTTTTGGATTCGGGAGGAAAAAAAGCAGCTTAGAAATCTGCCTACCTCTTCATGGTTCTTTTTCAGGTAGGCCAGTTCTTCTGTTAGGCTCTCGATCTGCATCTCCAGGTCAGCTCTGGCCAGGGTCAGCTCGTCCAGCACCCGGCGCAGGCCGTTGATGTCGGCCTCCACACTCTGGCGCAGGGCCTGCTCAGTCTCATACCTGAAAACCAAGCGCAAAACAGTTTCTGGAGTCAACGTACCCATTTGAATAAGGCCTCTGCCATCATCTTCAGGGCTGTTTTGTGTCCTGGTGGAAGTGATTATGTAGAGGTGGTAGCATTGTAACGTATGATGCTCTGTTTACTTTTTAACATTTTTCTTTCCTTTTTTTTCATAATAGTTTACTGCTCAGTTGGAAAGAAGCGAGAAAATTGTGAGGTGAGACTTTTCTCCCAGCAATGAACCTCAGTAGCCCTGCATCCGAGGGAACAGTTTCCCCTTTTGGCTGGCTGCCCTGGCTATAAACAGTAGTAGCCCGTCTCCAGGTGGAGTTTCTGATGGAATCCTAAAAGCAGTTGAAAATAAAAAAGTAATTTTTTTTGCTTAACTTTTATTCATGATTTAATTTAGGACATTGGTACTTCTCTAATAGCTTTTATCAGGATCATTCACCACTGCAACATCCTGCATGGAGATTTCATGGAGCAAAACAAGCGTTAGTGTTTCTCTCTTATGTGTGGGAGGGTGGAATATGGGAGAAGAGGAAAGAATATAAAAATAGGTGTGTGGTTAATATTTTTGTGGTATGTGTCATTAGGAAAAAGATAATTTCACTTGCAGGTAAAAACATTATTAATTCATTTTGATACATGGAAGATTGAGGTTTAGGACATTGGTGTAAATATCATGTTGCATTATGAGCCAAAAGCAAATTACAAGCATGGTGGTGATTGTAGCCCTAGGTTTAAGTAGCTTATAATTAAGCACGTGAATGTGAATTGTGTTTGAATCTGCTTTCTTCCTAGAATGCCCAGTGTAAATTTACCAAAACAACAAATGTGTGGAGCATGAGTACTGCAGAGGGTTTGAAACATTTGCCATCAACAAAGGCAGGAAAATAGGGAATAAGAAGAAATGATGAGACATATCAATTATCATTAGTCTTTCTTTTGTTGTACTCACTTCATTCTGAAGTCTTCGGCAGCCAGTCTTGCATTGTCGATCTGCAAGATGACCTGGGCATTTCCGATGCTGGCAGAAATGATCTGGCAAAATAGGGGAAAACACAAAAGATGAAGTTGTAAAATACTAGTATTATGTGAGTGCATTTCTGAAAAGAAATTTTTAGGTGATGTTAACATGCTATTTTATTAAGAGTTTAAGACAGTTTAACTTTTTAAAAGAAAACATATTTATAACATTTTATTTAAAAATTGAGAAACATTTTTTTGCAGAAAGGTAGTGGAAATACACTTTTTATGATAAATGATAAAATGAAACTAAGTATCTTGAGATGAGAAATTGCTCCCAATACAGTCAAATTGAGAAATACCTTAAGTTTTAGGCAGTTTGTCATTGTAAAATATTATAATAGCAAAAAAGAAAAATAAAAAATAATCCCCAAAGCCCCTTCAAAAACCATATTCTTACCTCATTCCTGAGGTCTTCGATCAATGGATAATATTTACTGTAATCACTCTGTGACCCGGGGTCTCCAGTCCCAGATTCTCGTGTTTCATACCATTCTCTAATTTTGTTTTCTAGCTCAGTATTAGCCTCTTCTAGAGCTCGAACCTTATCCAGATAGGAAGCCAATCTGTCATTAAGATTTTGCATGGTTTCCTTTTCTGATCCGGAAAGAAGGCCTCCATCATTGCCAGAGAGAATACCTCCAAAGCCACCTCCTGGGCTTCCCCCAAATCCAATTCCCAGGCCACCAAAGCCACCTCCAAGACCTCCAAAGCCACCTCCCAGGGCTCCCCCGTAAGCAGTGCCCAGTCCTCCTGCAAGGGAAATTCCAGAGCCACCACCAAAGCCAGAACTAGAACCAAACATGGAAGCAGTAGAAAAGCCTCCCCCACAGCTGTCTCCAAAGCCAAAGGTGCTCCCCCCATAGCTACTGCCAACAATGGAAGCAGACGTGCCCCTGGCTCTGCTCTGGGAAGACAGCCGCCGGGACAGCCCAGAGGTGTGCACTGAGAGAGACATGGTGTTGCTGGAAAGATCCACAGCCCTGGGATGGGGGCCACAACCTGAGAAGAAGCAGTGTCAGTAAGGCAAAAAGGCTGGCCTTTTATAGGTCATGAAATGGGTGTTGCAGTTGAAAAGTTCACTCTCTTCACTCAAAATATCATGCCCCCCCCTTTTTTGACCAGCTCAACCAGTAAATGATTTATGCATACTGAAAACTCATTAGTATAGAAATAATTGAATAATTGTGCCCATTACATATTTGTTATACGAAAAAGAAATCGGGGTGGAGTGGAGATAGGTTGTCACAAGATATTTTCTCTTCCAGATTATTCCATTGCTTGGATTCTCTGCACTGTCCAGTGTTTTATGCACTGTAGGAAAGCAATGAGTGATTGTTGAGTGGATAAATTAATCGTTCGTCACCCTCAGCCTTGAGCTTCTTAAAGTTCTTCACTTATATTTCCTACTTGTTTCCTTTAGAAAACTAAATGTAAACCATCTGACCACGATCTAGTCTATCTTCTAGTGGAATATAGTTTCAAAGCAGTTGTGAAATGCACTGGTGGAAGGTGGGGAATAAATGCATTTTCCAGGGGGCGCCTGGGTGGCTCAGTCAGTTAAGTGTCTGTCTTTGGGTCAGGTCATGATCCCAGGGTCCTGGGATTGAGCCCCGCATTGGGCTCCCTGCTCAGTGGGGAGCCTGCTTCTCCCTCTCCCGCTCCCTCTGCTTGTGCGCTCTCTATCTCTCTGTCTCTGTCAAATAAATAAATAAAATCTTTAAAATTAAAAAAAAAATGCGTTTTCCAGATTGATACAGGAATTTGAACTCTCAAGGATTTTAAAATCTCAGATTAGGATTGGGATGTTACATGGTTTCTTTCTTTCTAATTCAGAAAGAGGACCCCTTAAACATTGAAAAATGCTATTTTTGAGTAGAGTATTACAGTATTTTCAGCAGCTCTTCCTTTACATAAGAATTACCTTCTTAGTAAACTCTGTGGAATCAGGAGCCTTGTCTGATTGCTTGCTGCTCAACCTCCAGCATTGCTAATGTATCAAAATACAATTGATTTTTTGTATATTAAAATTCTGTCACTGCTTGCACTCTCAACCCCTGCCCCCCACTCTAATATCCAGATATTCTCTGCCTTGACTCTAGCTTCCCAGAAAGTGAGGTTCTCTAAGCCTGTGCACGGTCCTTGAGCTGGAGCCAGCAGTGCCCCGGGTGATGTGGGGGCAAATGCGGAGGACTTCACCCGAAGCCCATGTCAGGCCTCTATAGGGAATACTCAGTGTCAGTTCTGGCAAGGAGAAGGACTGTGTGACCCTTTTTATTTATTTATTTCTTTACTTTCCCAGGGACAGGAATGATGAACCCAGGGTGAAATCCAATTCCAGCTTCCTTTTACCTTACTGTAGAAGGGACACATGTGAAGGGACATATTTTTCCCCAGCCTATACATGTCACAAGGAGCAGGCCAATGGGATTCCTTTTCTTTTTTTTTTTTTTTTAAAGATTTTTTATTTATTTATTTGACAGAGGGAGACACAGTGAGAGAGGGAACACAAGCAGGGGGAGTGGGAGAGGGAGAAGCAGGCTTCCCCCTGAGCAGGGAGCCTGATGTGGGGCTCGATCCCAGGGCCCCGGGATCACGACCTGAGCCGAAGGCAGATGCCCAACGACTGAGCCACCCAAGTGCCCCACCAATGGGAATTCTAAATAAAGGGGTCTTAAGCAAGACATTTACAGAAACTGTATTCTCACTCACAATAGCTATAGAAAGGATGCAGCAATCAAATGCAGACTCAGCTTGATGAGAGATGCCATAATCCATTTGTTTCATTTCTTGAGAGGGTGGAGATGTGTTAAGTGGAAATGCCAGGGACCTTGGCCTCATATGGAAATTTTTAGCAAGGATTCCTTTAATGTATATTACAAGCATTTTGTCTGAGCTTGTCCTTGTTTGAATCGTTGATAGTGATAGTGTGCTTACTATGTTGTAGACACCGGGTCAGATAAACTGCAGACATTATTTTTAACCCTTGTGGCAACCTCTTAAGTTGGATACTTTTGTCCCATTTTTCCAAATGAGCAACCTGGGGGTCACAAGGTTAAGTGACTTATACAAGACCACACAGCTGGGAAGTGGCAAAGATAGGATTCAGGTTGCAGTGCCTTTTACAGACAACACAACCCTGCTTTTTAAAAAAATTTTTTATTGTTATGTTAATCACCATACATTACATAATTAGTTTTTGATGTAGTGTTCCATGATTCATTGTTTGTGCATAACACCCAGTGCTCCATGCAGAACGTGCCCTCCTCAATACCCATCACCAGGCTAACCCATCCTCCCACCCCCCCTCCCCTCTAGAACCCTCAGTTTGTTTTTCAGAGTCCATCGTCTCTCATGGAACACAACCCTGCTTCTTACAGTGAAAACAGAAAGGGCAGAGCGTCACTCTGACTCCCCAGTGGTGAGACTGGGTTTCTGCCCTACACATCAACCAGGAGCTTTAGCTTTTCTCCTTGAATTTCATTTCTCAGTATACAGGCTGAGACCCAGAGAATGACACCACACATGAAATCTTGCAGACACATGGACAAATGTAGTTTTATTATTATTTTTTAAAACTTAATTTTATTTTATTATGTTATGTTAGTCACCAAACAGTATGTCATTAGTTTTTGATGTAGTGTTCCATGATTCATTGTTTTTGTATAACACCCAGTGCTCCATGCAGTACATGCCCTCCTTAATACCCATCACCAGGCTAACCCATCCCCCCATCCCCCTCCCCTCTAAAACCCTTAGTTTGTTTCTCGGAATCTGTAGTCTCTCATGGTTCGTCTCCCCCTCTGACTTCCCCCCTTCATTTTTCCCTTCCTTCTCCTAATGTCCTCCATGCTATTCCTTATGTTCCACAAATAAGTGAAACCATATGATAATTGACTTCTCTGCTTGACTTATTTCACTTAGCATAATCTCCTCCAGTCCCATCCAAGTTGATGTAAAAGTTGGGTATTCATCCTTTCTGATGGCTGAGTAATATTCCATTGTATATATGGACCACATCTTCTTTATCCATTCATCTATTGAAGGGCATCTCGGCTCTTTCCACAATTTGGCTATTGCTGACATGGCTGCTATGAACATTGGGGTACATATGGCCCTTCTTTTCACTACATCTGTGTCTTTGGGGTAAATACCCAGGAGTACAATTGCTGGGTCATAGAGTAGCTCTATTTTTAATTTTTTGAGGAACCTCCACACTGTTTTCCAAAGTGGCTGTACCAACTTGCATTCCCACCAACAGTGTAAGAGGGTTCCCTTTTCTCTACATCCTCGCCTACATTTGTTGTTTCTTGCCCTGTCAATTTTTGCCATTCTAACTGGTGTAAGGTGGTATCTCAATGTGGTTTTGATTTGAATTTCCCTGATGGCTAATGATGATGAACATTTTTTCATGTGTCTGTTAGCCATTTGCATATCTTCTTCAGAGAAGTGTCTGTTCATGTCTTCTGCCCATTTTTTGACTTGATTATTTGCTTTTTGGGTGTTGAGTTTGAGAAGTTCTTTATAGGTCTTGGATATCAGCCCTTTTTCTGTAGTGTCATTTGCAAATAGCTTCTCCCATTCTGTGGGTTGCCTCTTTGTTTTGTTGACTGTTTCCTTTGCTGTGCAGAAGCTTTTTATCTTGATGAAGTCCCAAAAGTTCATTTTTGTTTCTGAGGATGGTATTCGCTGTGGGTTTTTCATAGATGGATTTTATGAACTTGAGGAATGTTCCCTCTATCCCTATACTCTGAAGAGTTTTAATTGGGAAAGGATGCTGTATTTTGTCAAATGCTTTTTCTGCATCAATTGAGAGGACCATATGGTTCTTCTCTCTCCTCTTATTAATGTGTTCTATCACATTGATTTGCAAATGTTGAACCACCCTTGCATCCCAGGGATAAATCCCACTTGGTCGTGGTGGATGATCCTTTTAATGTATTGTCGGATCCTATTAGCTAGGATTTTGTTGAGAATTTTGGACTCCATGTTCTTCAGGGATATCAGTCTGAAATTCTCCTTTTTGATGGGGTCTTTGCCTGGTTTGGGGATTAAGGTAATACTGGCCTCATAGAATGAGTCTGGAAGCTTTCCTTCTGTTTCTATTTTTTGAAACAGCTTCAGGAGAATAGGTATTATTTCTTCTTTGAATGTTTGGTAGAACTCCTCAGGGAATCCATCAGGCCCTGGACTCTTGTTTTTTTGGGAGGTTTTTGATCACTGCTTCAATCTCGTTACTGATTATTGGCCTATTCAGGTTGTCAATTTCTTCCTGTTTCAGGTTTCCAGGAAGGCATCCATTTCTTCCAGGTTGCTTAATTTATTGGCACAGGTTGTTGATAATAATTTCTAATAATTGTTTCTATTTCCTTGGTGTTAGTCGTGATCTCTCCCCTTTCATTCATAATTTTATTAGTTTGGGTCCTTTCTCTTTTCTTTTGGATAAGTCTGGCCAGTGGTTTACCAATCTTATTAATTCTTTCAAAGAACCAGCTTCTAGTTTTGTTGATCTGATCTACTGTGTTTCTGGTTTCTAATCCATTGATCTCTGCTCTAATCTTTTTTTAAAAAATTTTTTATTGTTATGTTAATCACCATACATTACATCATTAGTTTTTGATGTAGTGTTCCATGATTCATTGTTTGTGCATAACACCCAGTGCTCCATGCAGAACGTGCCCTCTTTAATACCCATCACCAGGCTAACCCATCCCCCCACCCCCCTCCCCTCTAGAACCCTCAGTTTGTTTTTCAGAGTCCATCATCTCTCATGGTTCGTCTCCCCCTCCGATTTCCCCCCCTTCATTCTTCCCCTCCTACTATCTTCTTTTTTTTTTCTTAACATATATTGCATTATTTGTTTCAGAGGAACAGATATGTGATTCAACAGTCTTGCACAATTCATAGCACTCACCATAGCACATACCCTACCCAATGTCTATCACCCAGCCACCCCATCCCTCCCACCCCACCCCCCACTCCAGCAAACCTCAGTTTGTTTCCTGAGATTAAGAATTCCTCATATCAGTGAGGTCATATGATACATGTCTTTCTCTGATTGACTTATTTCGTTCAGCATAACACCCTCCAGTTCCATCCATGTCGTTGCAAATGGCAAGATCTCATTCCTTTTGATGGCTGCATAATATTCCATTGTATATATATACCACCTCTTCTTTATCCATTCATCTGTCAATGGACATCTTGGCTCTTTCCACAGTTTGGCTATTGTGGACATTGGTGCTATAAACATCGGGGTGTATGTACCCCTTAGGATCCCTACATTTGTATCTTTGGGGTAAATACCCAGTAGTCCAATTGCTGGATCGTATGGTAGCTCTATTTTCAACTTTTTGAGGAACCTCCATACTGTTTTCCAGAGTGGTTGCACCAGCTTGCATTCCCACCAACAGTGTAGGAGGGTTCCCCTTTCTCCGCATCCCCACCAACATCTGTGGTTTCCTGACTTGTTAATTTTAGCCATTCTGACTGGTGTGAGGTGGTATCTCATTGAGATTTTGTTTTGGATTTCCCTGAGGCCGAGTGATGTTGAGCACTTCTTCATGTGTCTGTTGGCCATTTGGATGTCTTCTTTGGAGAAATGTCTGTTCATGTCTTCTGCCCATTTCTTGATTGGATTCTTTGTTCTTTGGGTGTTGAGTTTGATAAGTTCTTTATAGATTTTGGATACTAGCCCTTTATCTGATATGTCATTTGCAAATATCTTCTCCCATTCTGTCGGTTGTCTTTTGGTTTTGTTGACTGTTTCATTTGCTGTGCAAAAGCTTTTTATCTTGATGAAGTCCCGAGAGTTCATTTTTGCCCTTGCTTCCCTTGCCTTTGGCGATGTTTCTATTAAGAAGTTGCTGTGGCTGAGGTCGAAGAGGTTGCTGCCTGTGTTCTCCTTTAGGATTTTGATGGACTCCTGTCTCACATTGAGGTCTTTCAACCATCTTGAGTCTATTTTTGTGTGTGGTGTAAGGAAATGGTCCAGTTTCATTCTTCTGCATGTGGCTGTCCAATTTTGCCAACACCATTTGTTGAAGAGACTGTCTTTTTTCCATTGGACATTATTTCCTGGTTTGTCGAAGATTAGTTGACCATAGAGTTGAGGGTCCATTTCTGGGCTCTCTATTCTGTTCCATTGATCTATGTGTCTGTTTTTGTGCCAGTACCATACTGTCTTGATGATGACAGCTTTGTAATAGAGCTGGAAGTCCAGAATTGTGATGCCGCCAGCTTTGCTTTTCTTTTTCAACATTCCTCTGTCTATTCGGGTTCTTTTCTGGTTCCATACAAATTTTAGGATTATTTGTTCCATTTCTTTGAAAAAAGTGGATGGTATTTTGATGGGGATTGCATTGAATGTGTAGATTGCTCTCGGTAGCATTGACATCTTCACAATATTTGTTCTTCCAATCCATGAGCATGGAACATTTTTCCATTTCTTTGTGTCTTCCTCAATTTCTTTCATGAGTATTTTATAGTTTTCTGAGTACAGATCCTTTGCTTCTTTGGTTAGATTTATTCCTAGGTATCTTATGGTTTTGGGTGTAATTGTAAATGGGATTGATTCCTTAATTTCTCTTTCTTCTGTCTTGTTGTTGGTGTATAGGAATGCCACTGATTTCTGTGCATTGATTTTATATCCTGCCACTTTACTGAATTCCTGTATGAGTTCTAGCAGTTTTGGGGTGGAGTCTTTTGGGTTTTCCATAGAAAGTATCATATCATCTGCAAAGAGTGAGAGTTTGACTTCTTCTTTGCCGATTTGGATGCCTTTGATTTCTTTTTGTTGTCTGATTCCTGTGGCTAGGACTTGTAATACTATGTTGAATAGCAGTGGTGATAGTGGACATCCCTGCCGCATTCCTGACCTTAGGGGGAAAGCTCTCAGTTTTTCCCCATTGAGAATGATATTCGCTGTAGGTTTTTCATAGATGGCTTTTATGATATTGAGGTATGCACCCTCTATCCCTATACTCTGAAGAGTTTTGATCAAGAAAGGGTGCTGTACTTTGTCAAATGCTTTTTCTGCATCTATTGAGAGGATCATATGATTCATGTTCTTTCTTTTGTTAATGTATCATGTTGATTGATTTGCGGATGTTGAACCAACCTTGCAGCCCAGGGATAAATCCCACTTGGTCGTGGTGAATAATCCTTTTAATGTACTGTTGGATCCTATTGGCTGTATAGTGGTGAGAATTTTTGCATCCATGTTCATCAAGGATATTGGTCTGTAATTCTCCTTTTTGATGGGGTCTTTGTCTGGTTTTGGGATCAAGGTAATGGTGGCCTCATAAAACGAGTTTGGAAGTTTTCCTTCCATTTCTATTTTTTGGAACAGTTTCAGAAGAATAGGTATTAATTCTTCTTGAAATGTTTGGTAGAATTCCCCTGGGAAGCCATCTATCTGGCCCTGGGCTTTTGTTTGTTGGGAGATTTTTGATGACTGCTTCAATTTCCTTAGTGGGTATAGGTCTGTTCAGGTTTTCTATTTCTTCCTGGTTCAGTTTTGGTAGTTGATACATCTCTAGGAATGCATCCATTTCTTCCAGGTTGTCTAATTTGCTGGCATAGAGTTGCTCATAATATGTTCTTATAATTGTATGTATTTCTTTGGTATTGGTTGTGATCTCTCCTCTTTCATTCATGATTTTGTTGATTTGGGTCATTTCTCTTTTCTTTTTGATAAGTCTGGCCAGGGGTTTATCAATCTTGTTAATTCTTTCAAAGAACCAGCTCCTAGTTTCATTGATCTGTTCTACTGTTCTTTTGGTTTCTATTTCATTGATTTCTGCTCTGATCTTTATTATTTCTCTTCTCCTGCTGGGTTTAGGCTTTATTTGTTCTTCTTTCTCCAGCTCCTTTAGGTGTAGGGTTAGGTTGTGTACTTGAGACCTTTCTTGTTTCTTGAGAAAGGCTTGTATTGCTATATACTTTCCTCTTAGGACTGCCTTTGCTGCATCCCAAAGATTTTGAACAGTTGTGTTTTCATTTTCATTGGTTTCCATGAATTTTTTTAATTCTTCTTTAATTTCCTGGTTGACCCATTCATGCTTTAGTAGGATGCTCTTTAGCCTCCATGTATTTGAGTTCTTTCTGACTTTCCTCTTGTGATTGAGTTCTAGTTTCAAAGCATTGTGGTCTGAAAATAGGCAGGGAATGATCCCAATCTTTTGCTACCGATTGAGACCTGATTTGTGACCTAGGATGTGATCTGTTCTGGAGAATGTTCCACGGGCACTAGAGAAGAATGTGTATTCCGTTGCTTTGGGATGGAATGTTCTGAATATGTCTGTGAAGTCCATTTGGTCCAGTGTGTCATTTAAAGTCTTTATTTCCTTGTTGATCTTTTGCTTAGACGATCTGTCCATTTCAGTGAGGGGGGTGTTAAAGTCCCCCACTATTATTGTATTGTTGTCAATGTGTTTCTTTGCTTTTGTTATTAATTGCCTTATATAATTGGCTGCTCCCATGTTAGGGGCATAGATATTTACAATTGTTAGATCTTCTTGTTGGATAGACCCTTTAAGTAGGATATAGTGTCCTTCCTCATCTCTTATTACAGTCTTTGGTTTAAAATCTAATTTGTCTGATATAAGGATTGCCACCCCAGCTTTCTTTTGGTGTCCATTAGCATGGTAAATGGTTTTCCACCCCCTCACTTTCAATCTGGGGGTGTCTTTGGGTCTAAAATGAGTCTCTTGCAGACAGCATATCGATGGGTCTTGTTTTTTAATCCAATCTGATAGCCTGTGTCTTTTGATTGGGGCATTTAGCCCATTTACATTTAGGGTAACTATTGAAAGATAGGAATTTAGTGCCATTGTATTGCCTGTAAGGTGACTGTTACTGTATATTGTCTGAGTTCCTTTCTGGTCTATGTTGCTTTTAGCCTCTGTCTTTGCTTAGAGGACCCCTTTCAATATTTCTTGTAGGGCTGGTTTCGTGTTTGCAAATTCCTTTAGTTTTTGTTTGTCCTGGAAGCTTTTTATCTCTCCTTCTATTTTCAATGACAGCCTAGCTGGATATAGTATTCTTGGCTGCATATTTTTCTCGTTTAGTGCTCTGAATATATCATGCCAGTCCTTTCTGGCCTGCCAGGTCTCTGTGGATAGGTCTGTTGCCAATCTAATGTTTCTACCATTGTAGGTTACATATCTCTTCTCCCGAGCTGCTTTCAGGATTTTCTCTTTGTCTCTGAGACTCGTAAGTTTTATTGTTAGATGTTGGGGTGTTGACCTATTTTTATTGATTTTGAAAGGGGTTCTCTGTGCCTCCTGGATTTTGATGCCTGTTTCCTTCCCCAAATTAAGGAAGTTCTCGCTATAATTTGCTCCAATATACAGTCTGCCCCTCTCTCTCTTTCTTCTTCTTCTGGGATCCCAATTATTCTAATGTTGTTTCGTCTTATGGTATCGCTTATCTCTTGAATTCTGCCCTCGTGATCCAGTAGTTGTTTATCTCTCTTTTTCTCAGCTTCTTTATTTTCCATCATTTGGTGTTCTATATCACTGATTCTCTCTTCTGCCTCATTTATCCTCGCAGTTAGTGCCCCCATTTTTTATTGCACCTCATTAATAGCCTTTTTGATTTCGACTTGGTTAGATTTTAGTTCTTTTATTTCTCCAGAAAGGGTTTCTCTAATAACTTCCATGCTTTTTTCAAGCCCAGCTAGTATCTTTAAAGTGATGATTCTGAACTCTAGATCCAACATCGTACTAATGTCCATATTGAGTAGGTCCCTGGCAGTTGGTACTACCTCTTGTTCTTTTTGTTGAGGTGATTTTTTTCTGTCTTGTCATTTTGTCCAGAGGAGAACAGATGAATGAGAGAACAAAATGCTAACAGGGTAACAACGTCCCCAGAAAATATACTCTAAACAGATCAGAAAAGACCTGAAGCCGGGGGGATCTCTGCTCTAATCTTAATTATTTCTCTTCTAATGCATGGCTTAGGCATCATTTGTTGCTTTTTCTCTAGTTCTTTAAGGTGTAAAGGTAGTTGATGAATTTGGGATATTTCTATTTTTTTGAGTGAGGCTTGGATGGCTGTGTATTTCCCCCTTAGGACCGCCTTTGCAGTATCCCATAGGTTTTGGACCAATGTGTTTTTGTTCTAATTGGTTTCCATGAATTGTTTAAGTTCTTCTTTGATTTCCTGGTTGACCCAAACATTCTTGAGCAGAGTGGTCTTTAGCTTCTAAGTGTTTGAATTTCTTCCAAATTTTTTTCTTGTGATTGAGTTCCAGTTTTAAAGCATAATGGTCTGAGAATATGCAGGGAATAATCTCAATCTTTTGGTATCGGTTGAGATCTGATTTGTGACCCAGTATGTGGTCTCTTCTGGAGAAAGTTCCATGTGCACTCAAGAAGAATGAATATTCCGTTATTTTAGGGTGGAATGTTCTGTGTATATCTATGAGGTCCATTTGGTCCAGTGTGTCATTCAAAGCTCTTGTTTCTTTGTTGATTTTCTGCTTAGATGATCTGTCTATTGCTGAGAGTGGAGTATTGAGGTCTCCTACAATTAACGTATTGTTATCAATGTGACTCTTTATTTTGGTTAACAGTTGGCTTATGTAGTTGGCTGCTCCCATGTTGGGGGCATAGATATTTACAGTTGTTAGATCTTCTTGTTGGATAGACCCTTTAAGAATGATACAGTGTCCTTCTGTGTCTCTAACTACAGTCTTTAGTTTAAAATCTAATTTGTCTGATATAAGAATTGCTACCCCAGCTTTCTTTTGAGGTTCATTGGCATGGAAGATGGATCTCCATCCCTTTACTTTCAGTCTGGATGTATCTTTATGTTCAAAATGAGTCTCTTGTAGACAGCATCTGGATGGGTCCTGTCTTTTTATCCAATCTGCAACCCTGTGCCATTTTATGGGAGCATTTAAGCCATTCATGTTGAGAGTGATTATTAAAAGATATGAATTTATTATCATCATGTTGCCTGTGAAGTCTTGTTTCTATTGATTGTCTCTGTAAATTTCTGTTGTATATCACTCTTGGGGTCTTTCTCCTTTTATAGAAACCCCCTTAGTACTTCTTGCAGGACCGGCTTAGTGGTCACATATTCTTTCAGTTTCTGCTGGTCTTGGAAGCTCTGCATCTCTCCATCCATTCTAAGTGACAGCCTTGCTGGATAAAGCATTCTTGGCTGCATGTTCTTCTCATTTAGCACCTTACAAATGTAGTTTTAGTTATACTTTTGACATGTAACCACATTGTCAAAGATCATGTGAAGTACTAGTTCAACTTGTACTTCCTACACAGGAACTTGACATTATGGTCATTAATAATTAGTTATAAGCAGCATTTCCCCCCTTCACCTGCCTTCAAGGGTGATTCCATTATTATTGCCATAGAAATGAAACAGGCTGTTAATTGCTTACAGACTTGAGGGGATGTAGCTTAGTGATATGATCACATAATATGGGAATATGATTAACTTGAATTCTTGGATTTGGAACCATGCTGAATTTTGTGCTGAAATGTATATTTTCCATCTCGAATGCCTATATGTAAATTTTAAATAATTTTGCTCAGTGTCTATACATTATGTTTACATATTATACCTTTGTGTTTCTATATATATTATTTATTATCCTAGACTGCAATTTTCTCAGCTAGGGACTATGTCTAATTAATTTTTTATCCTGAGTCTTAGCCTAGTGTTTGGCTAAGCTTCATCCTTGCACTTCTGGACTTATTTCACTTGAAAGAACTTAATCCTTAATATGTTTGAATATGTCACTTAAAATTCATTTCATCTGAGAGTGACTTTGCTCTAATTTGCTGGTATGCTTTGACCAAGATTTATTCTGAATCCAATTATGAATGGGGAGGAACTTCAGAAGTTGAAAAGAGAGTTCTTTCTTCTTCAGTGGCTGTTTTTTGGGAGGGAGGGCTAAGTTAAATAATAAAGCATGTACTTTAGAGGTTTTAGAAGTAAAAATAATTTTCTCTGACAGCTATGAAAATATAGGAGGGTGGGAATATAGAAAACAGAAACAATCTTGGGCTTTGGTGGCAAAGTGATTATATAAGTTGAGACACAGAGGAAAATGATGAGAAAGGGGGAACTGCTCAAAAGAGTCATGACTTCCTTTTCTGTAGAGTTTAGGGAATACTCAAGATAGAGACAGTTATTTACGTGGTATTTGTAAATCTTTTGATTTATTAAGTAAAACTTATGCCCATCTTCTCATGTCACATTGGTTAGTTTCCTGGTCTTTGATTGCAGGGTTTTCCACCTGGGTTCTTTCCATTAAAGACAGACCTTGCACTTCCTGCATTTCACTGATCACTGGGTCCCTAACACTTTTCACTTTTGCTTTGAATAACATTTGAAGATCCTGTGAGTGAGTAAAAGAGTATTGGGCTACTGACATTGTATGTTGTGATTTTGAAATGAGGATGAAAAAAGACCCTGGTGGTCATGCTTGAGGATGAGTTCTGGACTCCAGAGCTCAGTGTTCTCAAAGGCAGGGAGGGTTGCCTATGGTGAGAGAGAGGAGAAGGAATCTTGGAATCTTCCCTTTCGTGGGAAGGCAAGTCTTAGAAGTGAGTCTAGGGGAGAGAAAACAAATGTTTGAAGGGAAATTAAAAAAAATAGAAATCACTAGCCAATGCTTTAAGTTGGAATTGTTATTTGAGACTGCCCCCAACTTAGTGAGGGTGAGAGCAGAGGGTGTCCACTGGTCAAGTTTTGATTTTATATCATTCCATGGCATTCTTTTTAGATGTTATAAAGCTCTGTGTAGATGTAATTCCCCAAGGCCAGGAAAAGTAGCTCTCTCCAACCTAGCATCACCTCTAGGGTTTCTCTCTGAGTTTGTTGGGTCCACTTGGACACTGATGATTTTGTATAAGGTCATGAAATTTATTGATAATGATTCAATGTGTGATAAAGAGACCTATATTTAAGGACTACGAATCTTCTCTGGATCTGTATGCCTGCCAGAAATAGGATCATGCTGTTCTGTTTCCTAGCTCGTATAAGAAATATAAATATGGAGATTAACACTTTACTTTCACACGGTCACTACTGGTAGAACCGGTGGTAGAAGCATCTGGTTCCACATGTATATATGTTTTCTCCTACTTTCTTTGAATGATTACTTGGAAGAAACTAGAGATTGACCAAAAGGCAAGGATTAGTTTTCATTTTTTATGATAGGAAATTCAGTTAAAAATAACCTACTTTTGAACAAAGTGTCATTATTGTCTATGGCAAGAGACAATAATTGTCATATTGACGATGGCCATGCCTAGTGAATTTCAAACCCACCTCCTGCGGGGTTTTTACTAATCAGACTCAGTCTCTGGCATTTGCATGTTGAAGTTACAGACTGTTCTGGAATGTATTTTAGTAGGAGAAAAAGAATTTACTTCTAAAAGTTCTTAACATCTTTAAAAGCAGTTTACTAACTTGAGTGACTTGGAAGGAAATTAAGAAAAAATGAGAAAAAATATTTTTTTCTTTTTTTTTTTAAATTTTTTTATTGTTATGTTAATCCCCATACATTACATCATTAGTTTTGATAATATTTTTTTCTGACAAAAGTTGTGGTAAATCCAGTCATGTGGGATGCTGGCTGGACCACATTTGTGACATTTGGCTGTTGTAAGTGTCTGGCTAGTGAAAATGGCAGAAAAGAGCAAAACAACTAAGAACAGGCAAATGCTCATTTCAGGTGTGACTCTGCAATTGTTTGTCATGTAATTAATTGCTTAAAAGAGTGTCATGACTTCAGACAAACAGTCCTAAGTTTCAGTCCTGCTCCATTACTTGGTAACTGTGACTTTGGGAGAGTACCTATTTCATGTCTTCATATATAATCCTCATTCGTAAAATGGGGAGAATAGAATAAGGTCAAACCAGATGAAATTGCTATTTTTTTAAAGGTAAAAAATGATTACATATTGGCAAGTTCATATGATTCAACCTAATAGCTTCTACTTCATGGGGTTATTGTGAGGATTAAATGAGAAATGCATATAAAATGCCTGGCACACTGCTTAGCTCATAGTAAGTGCTCAGTAGATGGTGGATATTATTATCCTTAAGCGAATCACATTATTATTTTCAATATAATCACACTCAAAATCCTATTTACTTACAAACTTACATATCAAAATTTAAATCCAAGCTATTAATTTACAAGAATACAATGAGAGAGGGCAAAATGATTTTTTCTTGTAAACATTTGCAAGGCATTACTGCACACTGAAATGCAAAATGGGTGAGAATACAGTCTGTAGTCTGTGTCTTTTTGTGTCTGACTTCCCGCAGTAAGCATAGTGTTTTCAAGGTTCATCCCTGTTGCATTATGTATCAGTACCTTGTTCTTTCTATTGCCAGATAATATTCTATTGTATGGACATACCCCATTTTGTTTATCCTTTGATCAGTTGATGGACGTTTGAGTTGTTTCCACTTTGGGGCTATTATGAATAATGCTGCTATGAACATTTCTGCACAAAAGAACATATTGTATGATTCCATTTGTAGGAAATGTCTGGAGTAGGCAAATTCATAGAGAGAAGAAGTGGATTAGTGGTGGCCAGGGCTGGGCGAGGGGGAAGGGAAATGGGGGGATGACTCCTGCTGGGTTTCTTTTCTCAGTGATGAAAACATTCTAAAACTAGACAGTGTGATGGTTGCCCAATCCTGTGAATATGTTGAAGACCACTGAATTTTGCACTTTACAAGGATGAATTTTACGGTGTGTGAATTATATCTCATTAAAGCTGTTATTAAAAGGTGAGAAACATATCATAACACGTTTACCCCATAAAGAAAGAGAACACCTGATGATTTATGCAGTTTATTGTCATAAGGAGAGGCATTCTGCCTTGAGAAGGGTTTCACTAATTTTGCATTTCATCTACTCCCGCTTCAAGCATAATGTGCTTCATTCTTATTCTGCTCAGCATTTGTGAGTGGAGCCTGACTCTCAAATTATTCGAAGAGCTGAGTTGAGTTTTAAAAAACAATGGAAAAAATGCAGATATAACTTAAAGCTGGCAGGATTATACAAATATCAAAAATCCAATGAAATTAACCAAGAAATTGGCTCATTTAAGAATCCAAGGGCCCCTGAAAGGAGATTTTGCAATTCAGAAACAGGAAAAATTAGAGAGAGCAGTTTATTTGCAATTTTCAGGGATTCTTCTGCTCCGTGAGGTTTAGTGTAATTCAAATGTGCTGTAATTTTCAGGAACATTAACGAATTGATATTAGGTGGTCTCTAGCTTATAATTAATGTGTTTCATCATAAAAAGATGGTGGTAATGATATTTTAAATGTCCTAGTGCTCACTGGATTTCATTTTTGTAGGTGATTTGCAGCTCCTCTGAGTAAAACAATTTATATTCAGTTACAGAGACTGATAAATGGGCTTTTGTCCCCTTCTGATTACCACAAAGCACTAATGGTGCTGTCTGATGGCTGCTTTCTTATAGGGAGCAAAAATTATAGCTACATTTCTTTTACACCCTCAGCAGCATCTCTGGGTAGCTGTTTACAAATCTTCTTCCACCTCTTCGGTTTTACATGACACAACCTTGCCGTCCACTTCTTCCACGACTGTCATAATCTTCCTTTTTCTCTTTATATCTGAGTTTAGATTTAAGTATGAAATGTTAACTCAGGAACATGACTCTGCGGGTCTATAACATTCAACTCTAAATCATTATTTTATACTTTTTTTTCCTAAAAGAAAAAGAAACCCATTCTTTTTCTTAAATAATCTTGTCCAATTTATAAACAAATGCAGAAAATATGCCACTGTCCCCAAATTCACAAATTTTCTATGCCCACCCCCAAAGAGAAATATACAATATTGAATTAAGCCAAATGCACTTTTTCATCTTATTTTTTTTCTTTTCAGGATCCCAGGATGTCTCAGGACTGCAATAGCTTGGGCCGAGAAAATCACCCTGTTGTGGGAGTGTGACAAACTTTCCATGTTGGGGGTTTCTTTATGTAATGTGCCTGATTTTCAGAATCCCTAGGGTAGTATCTGCTCCCTTGAGAACTGATCTCTATTTACTTTTCATCAGTGGCATTTAATAAGTGGTAAGTTACCGAGTGAGGAGTCAGTCTCACAGGAAACACGTGAGATTAGAACACTTACCTCTCTCCTCCGGGATGCTTATCGCAAGTTCTGGAGTTCTGGTTTTTTTTTTTTTTTTTTTTTTTTTTAAGAAGAGAAAAAGAAACAGGAAAAGGTGTTATTGCCATGTTGAAAATGAAGGGCTGTCCTGCATTTTCTGTTTCAAAATAAAGTCTGTGTGATGTGTGTCTTAATGCTGTGTTTGTATTTTTTCTGCTTTTACCATGCTTGTTACTTTGAACTTGAGTTTCTTACTTTTCAACTTGACATATTATTTTATATCTATCTATTTATCTATCTATCATCTATCTATCATCTATCTATCTATCTATCTATCATCTATCTATCTATTTCTTCAAAACTGACCTATTTACACTATACTAGAAGCTTTTGTAATTAAAATAACAAAATTACAGTGGAAGTTTAAATCTTGTGTTCTCTTATTGAGTTTCTTGGGTGTGGTAGTTGAAGACAGTTTCTGTGGCAACAGTGATGATTCTCAAACTGGTTCCCACAGACCTCTGTGGCCTGTTCATTTCATGACCTCTCAAGGAGAATTTCTAAAAGTCATTGTACTTCCGGGCGCCTGGGTGGCTCAGTTGGTTAAGCGACTGCCTTCGGCTCAGGTCATGATCCTGGAGTCCCGGGATCGAGTCCCGCATTGGGCTCCCTGCTCGGCAGGGAGTCCGCTTCTCCCTCTGACCCTCCTCCCTCTCATGCTCTCTGTCTCTCATTCTCTCTCTCTCTCAAATAAATAAATAAAATCTTAAAAAAAAAAAAAAAAGTCATTGTACTTCCAATTATGTATTAATCATAAAAATTAGCAAAAGCATAATCTGTACTGTTTACTGTATAACCATCTTCTAAGTCAGCCCTACACATGACCTCAAGTACAAAGGCTGTACCTGGTATTTTGGGGATGGGGGTACTTTTGGTATATTTTTGTTTTGTTGTTGGTGGTTGGTGTGTGTAATTGCTTTCGTGCTAGGGATTGCGTTGGTGCTGGGGAATGAGTGACAGGGTTTAATGCACAGCATGTAGACACTGGCGGCACATATTCCTTGATTCTAAGAGCCTTACTCGACATCTTCTCCTTCCAGAAGGCGGTGGTAAGTCGCAATTTCCTGCTGAAGTCGGGTTTTTATGTCAAGGAGGATATTGTATTCGTTGCTCTGGCGTTCTGTATCGGTCCTAATCTGTTTCAGTTGGCCTTCTAGGTTGTCCAGTACTGCCTGGATGGTGACCAATTTGCCACTGTAACGATCTTTGGTGTCCTCTAGTGTACGCTCCAAAGTTTCTTTCTATAAGCACAAGAAAAAGTGGATGTTTCTTAGTTGAAGACTTAAGAGGTGGTTCAATTTTAATTTCTTTTGAGGAGAATTCCCACAGCTAGTCACTGTGGGCATAATTCATGTTTCTAGCTTTATCTCCCACTCTTTCCATCTAGGCGACCTCAGCCAGCTGCTAGGACCACTAGCTCCTGAGCCCCAGCCAGCTGCTATGACCTCTAAGGGTCTTCTGTTTGTTTTTAGCTTCACACTCGCTGTTCTCTTACTGTGGTATATTGTATTCTAGTTCTCCGTATTTACCTCCTCTCCCTGTGATTTGTGGTGCCCCTCCAAGGGGAGGATTAGATTTCCTCATCCCACTGATATCAGATGTGGTCATGTGACTTCCTCGGCTAATGAAAGGTAGGTAAAACTGACAAGTGCCTTTTCTGAGGAGAAGCTTTAGGAGCTATCAGATGGTCCGGCTATTGCTCTTTTCTTTCTGCTATAACACTGGCATGCCCTGGCCAGGGTCTCCTCCCTCAGCCTTACCCCTGGAATGGAATGTCATGGAGCAGAGCTGCAGCCGATGGATGGATGATGGATGTAGTGTTGTAGTGTTGTTGTAAGCCACTGCAATTTGGGTGTTGTTAACACAGCATAATTTTATCAGGAGCTGACTGATTTGTTTAGCCTGCAAACTGATTTGTTTACCCCTATTCTCCAACTACAAATTCATCTCGAGTTTTCCGATCTAGTTGAAATGCGACTTTCCGTGTGAAGTCTTCCAGATCTACTTGTTCCTCTGCATCCTTGCAGCACATTGCTCTTGTCCTGGATTTCTTTCTGTGTTTCAATTATAGTCAGTGGCTTGGCCTGTCTCCCTGCCAGCTCTGCAGGGAGAGGGGTTATTTCCTAGAGGTTTCTGTATCTCCAGAATTCCTCACACAGGCACTTAGTAAACCCACACTGCGTTGAGAGTAGGAAGTTAGACGTGTTTTACCAGACTGAGGAGGGACTGGAGTTCTATCTCCAGGTTCTGGTAGATGCGTCTCAGCTCCTTTACTTGAGCCTCAGTTTCTTTTAACTCTTCATTGCTCACTGTGACTTGTTGCTGCAGAGTTTGAGTCTAAGGTTCCAAAAATGAAAAAATGAAAAAAATAAATGAGTAAGGAGAAAGAGAAAGGAAAGAAAATGAGTTATCTTTTTTTGAAGGACAGCTTCTACACATTTGCTTACCCGTCAGAATTATGTTATTACCTGTTTCTCAAACTGTTCTTTGGCCTTCTGAAGGTTCTCCTGGGCTATCACTTCATACTTCTGCCTCATTTCATTCATGGTGGTGCCAAGGTTCAGGCCTGGAGCAGCATCCAATTCTACAGTGACAGTATTGCCCAGGTGTCTGTATAGGCTGTCCACTTCCTACAAAAGTGAAAATCCTGATTATAGTCGGAAGCACATTCTCACATGAGGCTAAGTAGAAAAGACATAAGTCTTATGGCTTCTTTCATTGGGGATGAGTAAAAAAGAAAGACAGTAACTTAGGTAGGGCTTATTCTAGTCTAGGTACTGCTCTGTCATTGAACCCTGACCGCTCACACCATTATTATTGTCATTTTCTTTACCAGCCTCCCCCCCCACCATTATCATTATTAGAGTCATTCTGTCATTCCCAACACCACTTCTGAATATTTCCTCACCTCCTGATGTTCTTTTTTGAGGATATCCAGGTCTTTACTCAGTTCTTTAAGTTGAACCTCCAAGTCTGTTCTAGTCGTGGATACATCACCCAAGACCTTATTCAGGCCTTGGATGTCACTCTCCACTGTTAGGCGTAGCTTCCTTTCAGTCTCATACCTGTGAATTAATTGGTATGCGGAGATAATTGAGTCCTTTTGAAGCCATTATAGAAGACAGAATCTTAATATAATGAGATGTTTTTATGTGGTATATGAGGATCTATTTCAATACACTGTGTCCCTCTTTATTTTTTTTAAATTCTACCGGATATTTATTTATTTATTTATTTATTTATTTTTATTATGTTCAGTTAGCCACTGCATAGTACCTCATTAGTTTTTGATGTAGTGTCCGTCAGGAAGGATGAATACATATCATTTGCATCAACATGGATGGAACTGGAGGGGATTATGCTAATTCAAGTAAGTGAAGCAGAGAAAGACAATTATCATATGGTTTCACTCATATGTGGAGCTTAAGCAATAGCATGGAGGACCATAGGGGAAGGGAGGGAAATCTGAAGGGAGAGAAATGAGAGAGGGAGATGAACCGTGAGAGACTATGGACCCCAGGAAATAAACTGAGGGTTTCAGAGGGGAGGGGGTAACAGGGTGATGGGTATTAAGGAGGGCACCTGTTGTGATGAGCACTGGGTGTTATACGTAATTAATGAATCACTGAACACTACATCAAAAACTAATGATGTGTCCCTCTTTATACATTCCAAAAATGTTCATGAGAACCTAGGAATCAGGTAATTTGCTCCATAATATAATCTTTGTAATTTGGAGTGATTGGTAAAAAAGCAATCTGAAATAACTCTTAAATGTTTCTAAATTCTAGAATATATTTTAAAAGAAATAAAAAATATTTTGCTTTAATTAATGTGTCAGCAAAGGATTCTCATTATAGATATTAAATAATGGTCAGTTATATTTACTTAATGAATACACATGATCAATTTATTTTTATTACTTTGTAAGCAGATGCATCAAAAGTGAATTATTGTAAAGAATTCATGATTCTCCCCTACAATCTTACATACTCTCATTTTTATTAAAGTAGCAAAACTTTAAAAAATGATAATGCAATGGAATATTCAGGTGCTGACTTAGTAAAATTGGAATTGATGAATGTTTACTGCTTTAATCTTCAGATCTGCTTTCCTATTTCCTTCTTTTTGATCCCTCGTAGCATTCAAATGCTACCCTTCTAAACCACAAAAGACTTTTTAGTACCAACGCATTGTACACATTCAGAATGAGAAAGCCCTAGCGTAGGGGCCATTTATGAGGAACAGCTGTGATCACATGTGGTGTGATATGGTTACAAGAGAGTGAACACAATCTGAGCTGGTTTAATCATAGTCTTAGTTCTTTGGTTTGTCAGACTCTATTATAAAACACCAGCAAACTCAGAAGCATCAAAGGTCGCCCCCTGGAACTTGGGCCATACCCTTGGCAGGCACTTGAAGGAGCATGGATGACTCACTTGGAGAATCACCACACGTAGACACATGGCTCGCTTTAGATAACAGAAGGGCACTACTGCAGACGGGGGGGTTGTATATCACTTTGGTATTACTCCAAAGGGCAGAATTAGGTTCAGTGGGCGAAAAGGTAGATGTGAGGTTACTAAAAAAGAGTGGTCTAGCAGCCAGAGCTAACCAGCGAAAACAGTAGTAGTTACTGGAGGTGTTCAGTTACACGCTGGGTGACAAAATCTTAGGAATGTGGGAGAGGAAAGTGTAGCCCTGAGTGCTAGGCTAGACCAGATAGCTCCTAACACCCTTCAAACTCCCAGATTCTGAAATTACTCAAGGTAGCTCCTTTACCAACAAGAATGTGGAAAGCTGAGTGTCATGAAGGACTACTACAGGGAATCCCTTTTCAGGAAGGTTTACCATGGTGTTAGAACCTACTTCAGCCTGAAGTCCATAGCAGCCAGTTTGGTATTATCAATTTGCAGGAAACAACGTGTATTTTCCAGTTGTGCGTTTTTAATCTGGAAAATATATGAGAAAGAATGACATTTTCAACTGGACAGGAGTTTCAAATGATTGAGTGTATCAGATACAAACATTATTCTATCAAAGATGATGTTTATTTCAAGAATTTCCACATGAAAATAGGAAGAGTGATGATACGGCCATTTAACATAATTGAGTCATAAAATGTACCTCTGGTCTCCAGGGTTTGGTGAGCTTTCTTACGGTTTTACAAAAGGAAAATTTCATTCAACTTGAGCCATCAAACCCTACTGAGTGCCTTCCCTTTGATGTTCCTGCTTAGAATATTCTTGTTAGCCCTTCTCGCTTGGTGAACTACTTCTCTTCCACATTTTGCCTTAGATATCTGCTTCAAGGAAGCCTCAGTGAATTCCTCAAGGCAGAACTGGATGAACTGCCTGTGTTTTCAGTGCTCTACACAGCCCTCCTTGCTAGAATTTATCCCTCTGTGTGGGAGGTATGTTGCCTTTGTGCCTATTTCCCCCCTAAATCACATTATGTTCACCATCATATTCCCCAATGCCCAGCATGGGGCCCAGCACTTGGTATGTACTAAATATTGGCTGAATGAATGGACAACTGCTATGTGAGAATTGTGCTAGGTACTGGAGCTGTCAGGATGGATAAGCTCTCGATCTTAAAAACAGGGTTACCTAAGGGTGAGTTCTCTATGATGTATGTGGATCTTCTCTGCTTGTAGAAGATGTTACAATGACATGTCTCTTTCAGCAGATCCAGTCCCAGAGAGAGCTGCCTTCATATACTGAGTCTGCCCTGCTGAATGGAATAGATGGCTGTGTCTATGTGTTTGGGCTGATCCAAAGTAGACTCAGAAACATGAATCATGAGACAGGTAGGGAAGAATGGTTTGCTGATTTTGAATGTTTTTAGTGGGAGCCTGAGAAGGATGACCTTTTGGCAGAAAGACAATTTAGACACCTTTGCCTCACCTCCCCATAGTTCCTGAAAGCCCCAAAGTAACTTCCAGTGGAATCTGGTTCAAATTGCACTGATGTCTAATAAAAACGCAAGGAAAAGAGACTTGCTGGAAAGGGATTCTTTCCTTGATGAGATAAGAATTTGAAAGCAGAGCAAGTGCTCCTGTCATATCTGAACTTTTCAGTTAGGAGCAAAGTCCACTTCCTTTATTGCACACAATTGATAAAACAGAACTCCACCTTCCGTGGGAGTGGGCTGTGATATGATTGCAACAAATTTGAATTGGGGGCAATAGAACATTTTGCTGCTGTAGAAGTGGTTTGTGAACTGCTTGTGATGATGATGATATCATTAAACAGGGCATTTAAAAATCTGGATGTCGTTCAGGCATGTGGGTGGCTCATTCGGTTAAGCAGCTGACTCTTTAATTTTGGCTCAGGTCATGATCTCAGGGCCCTGGGATTGAGCCCTGCATAGGGATCCGAGCTCAGCAGAGAGTCTTCTTGATATTCTCTCTCTTCCTTTGCCCCTCCTCCTGCTCTCTCTCTCTCTCTTTCTCACAAGTAGGCAGAGCGGCAGGCAGAGGGAGAGGAAGAAGCAGACTCCCTGCTGAGCAGAGAGCCCGATGTGGGGATTGATCCCAGGACTCCGGGATCATGACCTGAGCCGAAGGCAGATGCTTAACCGACTGAGCCACCTAAGTGCCCCTCAAATAAATAAATCTTTAAAAAAATCTGGATGCCATTAATACTTACATCCCTTCCCCTTATTTCCATGCTGACTCACTTTGTCATTGAAATTTATGATATAGTATCTTAATACTTATATTACAATGTTTACATAAATTAAAGGAGGAACATCTCTAAGTTGACTGGGAATTCAAAAGTTAATGAGAACCAGGTGAAAAAAACCTGAGATTTATAATCACATAAAAATTTTAGCTCTTTTCAGAGAAAAAAATATTTACTATCCAGTTAGACTTGTCCTGGTAAACTGACAAAAATACAAATTATATTTTCATATTTTCCATGTAATTAGATTTTTAAAAGTGAAAAAAATATTTACAGTCATCTAATTATGTAGTCAGCTACTCCAGCACTAAGGATAGATGGTAGAATGTACCATTTTATAGATGTAGCATTTCAGCCTAATTGCTTTATAACATCCGTTTGGACCCACCTAACATATATGCCCTCTTGGTATATATCCTGCAGCTCAACAGTGGAGTAGAAAACACAGATGTCATCCCTTACCTGATTTTGCAGCTCTTCTATTTGTTGGTAATATGCACTGTAGTCCCTGGTGCTGGGCGTGTTTGTTTCATACCACTGCTTGATCTGCCATTCAAGTTTGGAATTGGACTGTTCCAGGGACTGCACTTTTTCTAGGTAGCTTGCTAGGCGTTCATTTAGGTTCTGCATGGTCATCTTCCCATCACCAACAAACAGGTCTCCTTTGGTGAGATCACTCCCATAGTTCATCATGTGTCTGGAGTTCGAGATGCGGATGCTCTGACCTCCAGCTCCCCCATAGACGCTGGGTGCAGCCGTGAAGTGCTGTGTGCCCCCGTTCCTATACATGGAGCCACTCATGCTGAGTGCAGAGCCCTGTGAGGAGGAACTCAAGCCTCTACGGAGGCTTCTGCGAGTGAATTCCATTGGGGATTTTAGGAGGGAGCACCTGTAGCTTCTGGATGGCTGGAGCAGTCCGTCTCCCAGTGGTGGATGAGCTGACCTTTTATAGAGTTCGTAGGAAAGAGACACCTCCTCTGCTGATATCTCACCTTTGGATTGACACCACTGTCCACTGTGGCTTGCTTTGTTTTTTTCTTTTTCCCGTTTGTACAGCAGTCTGTTTAGTTTCATTCCAGAAATTACCACTAGAGGCATTTCTAAGAGGCTTTTCTCAGGGGCGATTCCTTTTTTTAAACAGAGGCAACAAAAGGAAACAGGAAGATGTATTCTTTTAGCCCTTGCACCTGCCTTGGCAGATTTTTTTTTTCATCCTAATATACACATAAAGAATATTGGCAAATGCCGTGAATAATTTAGGTACCTAAAAAGATGGGGCGCCTGGGTGGCTCAGTTGGTTAAGCGACTGCCTTCGGCTCAGGTCATGATCCTGGAGTCCCGGGATCGAGTCCCACATCGGGCTCCCTGCTCAGCAGGGAGTCTGCTTCTCCCTCTGACCCTCCTCCCTCTCATGCTCTGTCTCTCATTGTCTCTCTCGCAAATAAATAAAATCTTAAAAAAAAAAAAAAAAAAAAAGATAGACGTGGGTACATAATAGTTACACTGGTGATCAAGAACAGTGTTTTAAAAGTCTTTTTTAGTTTATCTTTTCCTTTTTGATGAGAACATTTAAGTTCTGTTCTTCTAGTAAATTCTTAGTGTACAGTACAGCATTATCAACTATAGTCACCATATTTTACATTAGATCTTCAGACCTTATTCATCTTAAAGCTGAAAGTTTGTATCCTTTTATCTCTCCCTATTTCTCCTACCCCCCAGGCCCTGGCAACCACTGTTTCTATGAGTTTGATGTTTTTTCTTATCTTAAGATTCCTCATGTAAGTGGTATCATGTAGTATTTGTCTTTCTCTGTCTGGCTTATTTCATGTAGCATAATGCCCCTGGGGATCTATCTATATTGTTGCAAATGGCAGGGTTCCCTTCTTTTTTGTGACACAATAATATTTCTGTGTGTGTATGTGTGTGTGTGTGTGTGTGTGTGTGTGAGAGAGAGAGAGAGAGAGATCTTTATCCTTTCGTCCTTTTGTGGAACCTTAGTTTGTTTGTATATCTTGGCTATTGTGAATAATGCCACAATGTAATCAGATTTTTAAAAGTGAAAAAAATATTTACAGTCATCTAATTATGTAGTCAGCTACTCCAGCACTAAGGATAGATGGTAGAATGTACCATTTTATAGATGTAGCATTTCAGCCTAATTGCTTTATAACATCCGTTTGGACCCACCTAACATATATGCCCTCTTGGTATATATCCTGCAGCTCAACAGTGGAGTAGAAAACACAGATGTCATCCCTTACCTGATTTTGCAGCTCTTCTATTTGTTGGTAATATGCACTGTAGTCCCTGGTGCTGGGCGTGTTTGTTTCATACCACTGCTTGATCTGCCATTCAAGTTTGGAATTGGACTGTTCCAGGGACTGCACTTTTTCTAGGTAGCTTGCTAGGCGTTCATTTAGGTTCTGCATGGTCATCTTCCCATCACCAACAAACAGGTCTCCTTTGGTGAGATCACTCCCATAGTTCATCATGTGTCTGGAGTTCGAGATGCGGATGCTCTGATCTCCAGTGCAGATACCTTTGAGATAGTGATTTTATCTCCTTTGGATATATACCTAGAAGTGGGATTGCTGGATCATGGGTAATTCTATATTTAATTTTTGAGGAACCTCCATATTATTTTCTAGAGTGGCTGCACCACTTAACATTCCCACCAATAGTGCACAAGGGTTCCCTTTTCTCCACATCCTCACCAATATTTGTTATCTCTTGTGTTTTTGATGATGACCACTCTAACACAATGAGATAATATCTCATTGTGGTTTTGATTTGCATAAGAACAGTGGCTTTTAAGTATGGATAATCACTCTTCAGAATCTGTTTTATTTTTTTTTTTTGTTTTTAAGTTTATCCCTATTTAGAGGTTATATTTTATATAACTATTAAAATATTTTGTACAAACACAAAGCCTCAGGTATTTGAAACAGGAATGAAACATTTATACATTTGGAGATGTAGTTTGGGGAAGTGAATTAAGTGAATTTAGGTGAGTGGTAGATAGATGATTTTGAATTTTCCCCCCCTAATTTTAATGTTTTAAGACCAGATAATTCATTTAAATTTTTCAGTCACTACCTGGCTTTAGGTCTTGTTCCCTGCAAACGAAATAAATAGCATAGTGCTTTGCACCTGACCTGGTGCATGGAGGAGTCTCTCTCCCCTGTTATAAGGTCAGCTCAGCACCCACCGTGAGACAGATTGCTTGCTCCATCCATTCTGAAACTACAGCTGCTCCCTTCTAGAATCTCAATGGATTTCCCTGGCGGAAGTTTTCACGGAAGCCTGATCTTCCCTACGGGTCCACAGGCTCATGGCCTTGGCGGAGCAATGTATAGGCAGGGTGTGTGTGTGTGGTGCTTTGGGACTACACCCAGCCTCCGTGATTGGGCTGGAAGCCTCTGCAGGTGTGTAGACATCTGGACACATGGTGAGCTCTGGGTGTGACCTCACCAGTGGAGCTCTGATAAACATTGTCGAACCGATGGAATGGAATCTATTCATTTGTTCTTCCTCATTCAAACCCCTTGGCCAAAAAATTCACTGAAACATTTAAATCGTTTCCTTAATCAGGTTACATATTTCAAAGGATTGGAGAAGTTATTGAAAACACCTCAAATTAATTTTCATTTTGATATTTTAATTGAGGTTTGTATACGATTAAAGCAAGCAAGCAAACAAACAAAAAAATAAAGAAGAGGAAATCTAAAACAAGGCATATCCAAAATCTCTGCACATTCTTTCTGAAGAATTTGGAATTTACTTTTTTAGTGCCTCAATTTGTTGTCGTTCTTCCACTGAAAACCAATGGCTTTTTACTTTTGAGTTTGAGTTTTTTTGGTTACTTTTTTTTTTTTTACAAACATCTTTCTTCTAAAATAATGTGACTATATTATTTCTCTCTTATAAACAGTGTACTTTAAAATAATACTTTGTGTTAGACTTTGCTTCAGTTATATTATAAAAGTAAAAATTGGGAGAGTTAAACCTACTTCATGCTCTTTATGATATATGTGTGGATAGCTCTTACTTGTGTTTTCATCCATTCATATTCGCATCAGCCAATACTCACTGAGTGTTCACCACCAGTAACTGAGCATGTAATAAGCAGACCTTGCTATTTGTTACAAAGCTTTAAATTACTTTGTAAATAGTCGTCACAGCTAAAATCTTCAATGAACCTTTTATAATAAACACATGAACTGTGTTCTTTTATGTATGTATTTCCACAAAATTAATATCTTTTGTTGTTGCTTAATGGGGGAGAAGGAGGTCTTTTTTTTTTTGTTATTAAGTTATGTTAGTCACCATACAGTACTTAATTAGTTTTTGATGTAGTGTTCCATGATTCATTGTGGAGAAGGAAGTCTTTTGATTAAAGTCATTGGAAAATTGTACTGTTTAAATTACACAAGTTTTGCAGTGAGTTAGTTTCAGCTAAGAGTTTAATACATTAACACATATGATCAAGATGTGTAGAAGCATTATTTAAATCAAGAGTTAGCTTTCTAAGAGCTAGGAATATCAGTGCAGTTATTAAACATGATAATTTTTCTTTTCTTCTTTAGCATAATTATTCCTTCTGGATGGACCCAGTTATGTTGAAATGAAACAGTTAAAGTCTCATTAAAATCATTAATATCATTTTTTAACTTTTTGGAAAAATAGCTATGTTATTCCAGTAGTTTTTAGCTGGTATTTGTAGGTTTTTTGAGATTTCAAATTTAAACTAAAATATGATATAGTAAGGCTATTATTAATTTTAATTGAAGTATAATTAACATACAGTGTTATATTAGTTTCAGGTGTACAACATAATGATTCAAGACTTCTGTTATTATGGGGTTCAGTCATCCAATTTAGAAAAATTCTTGGGAAGATTTCCACATGTTTTTTTCAGGGCAGGAGAATTTCCCAGCTCCTCTGCTGCATTGAGTTTTATGCTCTGGTAGATTATTATAACTTGTAATGTGACCAGAGGAAACCAGGCTGGTATTTCATAGCTATTAATTTTTCTGAATTATACCTGAGGACTAGATACCGATCCTGTTGACTCTTGTTCATATACAAGTCATTTAGAATTTAGAGCCCCTGCTATTCCAGGTTGTTGGATGACAGCATCTCAAATGAATATTTATTAGATTCCCACTTCCTTATAGCTAATAGGAGGTACATTTTGACCTCTGAGACAGACTCCGCTGAGGGTGTTAATGATTAATATTTAGTATGGCCGGTAATTTGGAAAGTTATTATAAGCACTACATAGCCAGAGGATTTTCAACTCTTTTCCCCCCAACATGGACCGATGTGATACATACAGAATCTGCAGTCTTTGGCGGGGCATGGGGGTCATTTTGCCCAGACATCTCAGTTAGGGTATATTGCTCTCATTGGTTGAGGAGGATGGCATGTAGGAACTGTGGGTGTTTGTGGGCATTGTGGTTCTAGATGCCATACAAAGTTAATTCAGAAAAAAATCATGGCCTCTGTGTTTAAAACCTGTTGTATTTGATGAAATAGTTACAAGTGAAATGATATGGAAAGGAATAAAGTATTTCCATATTTATGAAGATGACTGTTGAATGCTCCAATCTGGAAAGAACTGGGTTGGTGGTGTATAATGAAGTAGTAGGAAAGGTTTCTCCACTCTGTTGGTTCTCACATTATCCCTCATATACAAATTACCACCGTAACTCTAGTTCACTTAGTCTTTTCAGAACTCCAGAGTCAAACCTCTGTACAGATAGATAGATTATTTATTTATGTATGTATTTATGAATTTATGTATGTATGTATGTATGTATTTATTTCATGGTGCTTATTTTTAAATACAAAGAACTGTAGGTTCTCATGTCTGGAAGAGACCTTGAAAATTGTGTAGGTCATGTTTCTCATTTTTTTTAAAGATTTTATTTATTTATTTGACAGAGAGAGAGATAGCAAGAGCTGGAACACACGCAGGGGGAGTGGGAGAGGGAGAAGTAGGCTTCCCGCTGAGCAGGGAGCCCGATGTGGGGCTCAGTCCCAGGGCCCTGGGATCATGACCTAAGCCGAAGGCAGACGCTTAACGACTGAGCCACCCAGGTGCCCCTATGTTTCTCATTTTATAAACAAAAAAGCTGGGGTGTTCATAGATTAATTGTTGGGGCATCTGTTGCCTATAGCAACAATGCAAATATAGAAAGTTGGTCAACTTAATCAACATAATGTTTGCCTTCTAAATTGGTTTTCAGTAAATTTGCCTGACCCAAGAAAGCTGCCCTGCAAACAGCATCCTGATAAATAAACAAAACTCTCACCGATTGAATTACTGCTTAAGAGGCCAGTAATATAAGTTATATGCCCCATATGTTCTAGTTTCCACCCTGGGGCTAAAGACCTGCTCTTTCAATATCTTCCTTCATTTGCTCCTAATAACACAAAGCTGAAGTAGATGCTCTATGATGTGGCAGTGATCACTGGCCCTAGAATATTCCTCAAACAAGGCACAATATAATATGGATACATCAAACCAGATGAGGAGATGTATTATTAATTAGTCTTTTGGAACACAAACAGCATATGTGTTCACATTTCAGCTTGGTTGGGTATGTCATTACTTTTTAATGTGCACACAATTTAAGTTAAAAAAAAACTATATTGGGGAGGGTATGTGCTATGGTGAGCGCTGTGAATTGTACAAGACTGTTGAATCACAGATCTGTACCTCTGAAACAAATATACAATATATGTTAAAAAAAAAAAAGAGGATAGCAGGAGGGGAAGAATGAAGGGGGGGAAATCGGAGGGGGAGACGAACCATGAGAGACGATGGACTCTGAAAAACAAACTGAGGGTTCTAGAGGGGAGGGGGGTGGGAGGATGGGTTAGCCTGGTGATGGGTATTAAAGAGGGCACGTTCTGCATGGAGCACTGGGTGTTGTGCACAAACAATGAATCATGGAACACTACATCAAAAACTAACGATGTAATGTATGGTGATTAACATAACATAATAAAAAAATTAAAATTAAAATAAAAACTGTAGAAAGCAGATTGTTGATTAAAAGGGAAGCTCTAGGTGCTTATATTGAAAATATGTTGTAAGGAATAGGATAGAACTTGAAATGAGGGAGAGAGAGAGAAATAGAGACAGAGCAAGAGAGCAAGAGAGGCAGATTGAGAAAGAGTGAGCTGTTTCAACATCTAATTTTGGAAGGATTTGTAAACAGGTTTTAGGAAAATGTCTATAAAGATCAATATTTTGTGAACTAGGCAGTTGGCAAAGCATGAAAATGGCTTTTGAAAATAGAAAAAGAAATTAATCAAATCATTTATTCTTTGTTGAATAAATGAAGGGTGTATTCAGTCTCCAGTTATGTTTATTTTTATTTTTTATTTTTTATTTTTTTTAGATTTTTATTTATTTGCGAGAGAGACAATGAGAGACAGAGAGCATGAGAGGGAGGGGGGTCAGAGGGAGAAGCAGACTCCCTGCTGAGCAGGGAGCCCGATGTGGGACTCGATCCCGGGACTCCAGGATCATGACCTGAGCCGAAGGTCCAGTTATGTTTATTGAATGTAAAAAATATGACGTTTGACTAGACGTCAGGTTTTTAATCTCTAGTTCAGATCGTTTTCCCTCCCTAGACCCCATAGACATAGGGTCTTAGCATTGTCAAAATGGAAGTACCATATAGTAAAATTGGCCCTCGAAGCAATGATCAATTAGTCAGACACTGCTCTCAAGGAATGCATCTAGCAGAGGAAATACTGACATGGATTTTAATTTTAACTTTAAATTTTTTTAAGATTTATTTATTTAGGGACACCAGGGTGGCTCAGTCAGTTAAGTGTCTGCTTTCCACTCAGGCCATGATCCCGGAGTCCCGGATCAAGCCCTGCCTTGGGCTCCCTGCTCAGCAGAGAGTCTGCTTCTCCTCATGCTCTCTTGATCTCTCTCAAATAAATGAATAGATAAATCTTAAAAAAAAAAAGATTTCTTTATTTATTTTTAGAGGGGGGAGGGGCAGAAGGAGAGGGAAAGGGAATCCTCAAGCAGACTCCCTGCTGAGCGGGGTGCCAGACGCAGGGCTCGATTCCAGGACCCCGAGATCATGACCTGAGCTGAAATCAAGAGTCGGCTGCCTGACTGAGCCACCGAGGTGCCCCTTAATTTTAACTTTAATTTTAATTTTAATGTGGGTGGATAAGAAAGATGAACAAGGGTGGGATGGGAGAATAGAACATAGAGACCTGAGGGGCCCTGAAGATAAAGAATTGGATGAGTTAAGTCAGCTTTCAGGCTCTGGGGTCCAGGTTATATATTAATTGTTGAGTTAGGATGCTAGCATATGATAAGGTAATAAATCCTTAGGTAATCCTGCTTGGGCGTCAGAGGGTCAGGAGGAAACAACCCCACCCTTTAACCTGATTTAGAAAAGTGAAGGCAGAGAACCACCATCACTGCAACAAGATTCACTAGCGACAATACCCAGTGCACATAGTAGAGCTTTTTTACAGTTTTGCGTTTTGTTCCTGTGCTGTGTTCCTAGCCTTGAAACCAGGGGCTTTACACCTTTCTGGGGGCTTCCTAGGTGTCAGTGGAGACCTGGTTTATTCCTATTTTTTTCCAAGAACGAGTTGCCACCATTCAGCTCTCACAACGCTACTAATATTTTTGATGTCTCATGTTCCACAAAGGCCTCCTTGTTTGGTGTTTTCTACTTTTTTAAGCATTGGAAAGCCTGGAGCAATTTCTTATGTGTTTGACACGTATGTTGAGGGATAGTTAGTAATTGCAATCCGGGGCAAAATATAACAGGATTTTATGGCCAAGTCTTATGTTGATAGAGTGGATAGGCTGGTAGCTACACACACTTCTTCAAAATAAATGCGTCTCTGTGAAATGAGCTGTCAGGAGGACTACGGGTTTTGGAAGCCCGGAGTAATTAAGGAGCAATATATTGGTTCTGAGGAACTGATGTTAATGTTGACACATGAGGTTTCTGGGCAATTTGATCTGTAGCAGTAATTCATTTTGTTCCCTACTGCAGGACTCATTTTGTTCCTAAGTCATTGGAGGCTTTATTAAAGATTTACCTGGTGGCTTTTTAAAAGCACAGGATTTACTGTGGTTTGTGTTCAGTCACCAGTTATGTTTATTGAACATAATAAGTATGACATTCAGCCAGAGGTCAGGTTTTTAATCTCTAACTCATCCTCTGCCCCAACACCCCAGATTCACACCAACATAGGGCCTTCGCATTGTCAACATGGAAATACCAGACAGCAAATTGGCCCTGGAAGCCTAATGATCAATTAGTCATAGATTAAAATGGAAACAAATTATTCTGGCCTGCCACGCTCTCATGTTAGAGCCACTATCCTTAATCCACTTTGTCACGATGATTACATTTTGTCTCCATCGTTTTGCATTGTAGAATTCCAGAAATTTTAGCTCACGTTCTTAGTGTGACCACTTGAACGAAATTTTTTGTTAGAACTATAAGAAATCTTTAAGGACTTTGTCCTTTTTACAGTTCTGTCAAAATGGATTCAGCAGGTAGTTTGCATATCATAGCTTTAGAGCTTTAAAATTGTACTAAGAGGGGCGCCTGGGTGGCGCAGTCAGTTAAGTGTCCAACTCTTGGTTTTAGCTTAGGTCGTGATCTCAGGGTCATGAGACTCCCCCTCTCCCCCTTCCCCATGTGCTTTCTCTTTCAAATCAATAAGTCTTTAAAATTGTACTAAGATATTTATATACACAGGTGATAATCTCCAAGGTAAAATTACCATCATAAAATCTACCTTTTGGGATGAACCAGCTCTCTCTCTCTTTTTTTTTTTTTTAAAGATTTTATTTATTTATTTGAGAGAGAATGAGAGAGAGAGCATGAGAGGGGGTAGGGTCAGAGGGAGAAGCAGACTCCCCGCTGAGCAGGGAGCCTGATGCAGGACTCAATCCTGGGACTCCAGGATCATGACCTGAGCCGAAGGCAGTCGCTTAACCAACTGAGCCACCCAGGCGCCCCAAACCAGCTCTCTTGATGAGGAAAGAATAAAGTCAGAAAAAAAAAAAAATGGCTGCAAACCTGAAATTGACTCAAAAATTTTAAATCCATCTTTCAAAGATCATCCCAGAACTTGTGCCTTCATCATAAAACAATTCATTATAATCAATTTGAGTTTATTCTTCCATATTTTTCCTTATAAGCCTATTTATCCAGTGTTGCTCTGCTATGCCTCATATTAAAACTTGAAATGCTGTGTATGTGTATACACACATATCGTACACAATTCATAAATGTGTATACACATGTGCTTACAACATTCTGCTATAAAGGAAATGTCAGATTTACATATTCCCTGATTTGGAGGAATAAAAGGTTGATGACAGCTTTCTACTGAGAAACATACATTTAAAAAATAGACTCAGTAAAAGAGTTAAAGAAGAGGCGCCTGGGTGGCTCAGTTGGTTAAGTGTCTGCCTTCGGCTCAGGTCATGATCCCAGGGTCCTGGGATCCAGCCCCACATCAGGCTCCCTGTTCAGCGGGGAGCCTGCTTCTCCCTCTCCCACTCCCCTTGCTTGTGTTCCCTCTCTCGCTGTGTCTCTCTCTGTCAAATAAATAAATAAAATCTTAAAAAAAAGAAAGAATATCTTTGTCTTGGTGTGGATATTGAAAAGCACTATTCAAAACAATCCAACATCACTTTTGCCTTTTTACTGCTCTCTGATCCAGAACCTGCTGCTAGTATTATAGATAACCAAGGGTTGAAAGCACAGACTTCGGAGATCTAGATTTGAATCCTCTCTCTGCCACCTACTTGCTGTGTGACTGTGGATAAGGTTCTTAACCTCTCTGAGCCTCACTTTCCTCTTATGTAAAGTGCAGGATGGTTAATGACGCCTAGCATGGCATTGTTGTGAGAATTAAATGAAGTGACGTATTTGAAATGCTTAGCACAACATCTGACATGTTGCAAGCTCTCAGTGAGTTGTAGCTACTAGTAGCAGCAGTGAGCCTAGTAGAAGTGCAATAGTTGTAAACTTGGTGATGGAAACAAGAAAATGACCGCTAACATTTACCACTCAGTGTGCACTAGACTAGCAGCATTGTGTCACTGATACTGATTGAGCCCATGTGGCTAGTATTAGATACGCTGAAGGACAACCTTCTGGATGAAAATGTAATTGAGACAGCATGTGATAACTTTGAAATATGTACAGTGACCCAGAAGTATTATAAGTGGGAGGAGCTATGAATGATTTACATAGAGCATCAACACATCAGATATTCTTGTGCTGGGCACCGAGGACAGAAAGATGCATAAGAAAAGGTCCTGTCCTCAAGTCTGCTCCACTCTGGTGTGTGTGTGTTGTGTGTGTGTGTGTGTGTGTGCATGTGTGTGCGTGTGCGTGTGTTGGGGTGGAGGGAACCAGAGAAGCAAACTTAATGTGGTGAGAAGTTGAGGGATAAACTCAGCTATCAGGTTGTTCCCTCCTTGGATGATGTCCAGGGCTGGTCTCATGTTCTCATCTCAGGGAGTTTATAATCAAATGGAGAGGATAGATAAAGTAAGCTCCATTAGCACTCCTAGAACAGTGCTACTCAACAGCAACCACATATCTAAGTTAAAATTTTCTAGGGCCACATTTCAAAAGGTAAAAAAAAAAGGTGAGATTAATTTTAATAATTATTTTGTTTAAGCCGGTATATCCAAAACATATAATCTATAAAATTATTAACAAGATACTTTACTTTTTTTTGAACTTAAAAAAAAAAAATTCATTTATTCGAGAGAGAGACAGAGCACAAGCCGGCAGGGTGAGGGGCAGAGGGAGAGGGAGAAACACTCCCCGCTGAACAGGGGGCCTGGTGTGGGGCTCGATCCCAGGCCGCGGGGGTCATGACCTGAGCCAAAGGCAGATGCTTAGCCGACTGAGCCACCCAGGCACCCCCTTTTTGAACCGTCTTTGAGATGTGGTATCCACTTAAACTCACAGCATATCTCCATTTAGACAAGCCCTCAGTAGGTCCATGAGGTTAATGGCTGCCTACTGGCAGTTCTAGAGCTCAGCTACTCAGTCTCACAGTATAGGTGTGCCCTGGGTCCCATACTTACCTCCTGAATCAGGATCTACGTTTTAACAAGATCCTTGGTGATTCACTGATGCTTGAGATGTGTGTGCTGCCTGATGACTTGAAAAGCTGATTATTTGAGATCACACACACCCTCACCTCTAATCATATTCATGCTGTACATTTCCTTATCAGAGATTAGGTAAACTATCTTATCATAACCAGACCAAAGGTAGGGTTCATTTTAGCCCTTGTTGGAATCAGTGCCATCTCATTAGGTTTATCTAAATCAGAAGGTTGAGATATTTTAGTGAAAAATGAAGGGTAGGGCCAAAGATGAGACAGGGTCAACTTTTTATTCAACAATGACGCTACCATTATCATCATAGCTATTCTTTTCAGAAATATGAAATGTTTTGAGAGGGAGAAAGAGGAGGAAAGGGATTGAGAGGGTCTGGTTAATTTCCTAATTCATGGGTTTTTCATTATGTCAGAGTCCTTCTCCCCCAGGGTTGGCTTCATGGGCATATGACCTTAGAAGGGTCTGGCGCTTTTTAAAAATTTTAATTTAATTTATTTGTTTGAGACAGAGAGAGAGAGAGTGTGTGTGTGCGTGCACGTGCATGTGAGAGCATGCATGGGTGGGGGAGAGGGAGAGGGAAAAGCAGACTCCCTGCCAAGCATGAAGGCTGAAGTGGGGCTAGATCCCAGGACCCTGAGATCATGACCTGAGCTGAAGGCAGATGCTTAACCCACTCTCTGGTGCCGCTGTCTGGCCCTTGTTTTAATGCTCTGCTGTTGCAGTGTGGAAATTCTTAATAATTTTGAACAAGAAGTCCTGAATTTTCATTTTGCACTGGGCCCTGCACATTATGTACCTTGTTCTGTTCTCCCTTAAATGTGTTCTTAATATTCACCCGTATGCAGCTGTAAGAGAGTAAGTAGGGTTTAGGAGGAGCTGATGATCTCTTTCACTTCCCCATCACCACAGTCTCTTTATAGCCCAAGAAATAAAAAGAGAGAACCCAGGCCTTGGGGGGAACTAGGCTCAATAATGCATGATATAATGATGTTTTAGAACTGGATGTCAGTGAAGGCTAAATGCTGTGACTATATAACAAAACACCACCATGGAACAAAGATTAAGTTCCTAAATCAACATGTATAAATAGCCCCACCCTCCCAACCATCTCCACCAAGTTTACTATTATTCATCCACACTGTTTGTACAGAGCTCAGGTCCATCTGGGCCATGCCAGTGAGTCAGCTGGGTTCCTCTGAGTTGAAAGTTGTATATGGGTGAAAGTTAAAAGGCTGACTTGCTTCTGTTTTGTCAGAATTTTAACAATAAAGTGAAATAATAAAGTATAAAAACATATTGGTAGTTTTAGTGCTCAGACCCAAAATCAGATGCTTTGAGCCAACTCAAAACTTTGAGACCTAAGAAATTCATTCAATTTTTAATGCTAATCTACTTGGTATAATTTGTAATGCTTAAACTTAGAGTTTGGTCCATGGATCTGCAACATTGGCCTCACCTGGGAGCTGGATATGAAAGATCCACAGTGAATATTATCCCCAGTGGGGAAGAACTGAGATCTTTTCCCCTAAGGTCAGGAACAAGACAGGGATGTCCACTCTCACCACTGTATGTTGTTCAACATAGTACTAGAAGTCCTAGCCTCAGCAATCAGACATAAAAAGAAATAAAAGGCATCCAAGTTGGCAAAGAAGTCAAGCTTTCACTCTTGGCAGACATGATACTCAATGTAGAAAACCCAAAAGACTCCTCCAAAAAATTGCTAGAACTGATAACAGGGTTTCAAGCAAAGTCGCAGGATATAAAATCAATGCACAGAAGTCAGTTGCATTTCTATACACTAACAATGAAGCAGAAGAAAGAGAAATTAAGGAATTGATCCCATTTACAATTGTACCAAAGGCCATAAGATACCTAGGAATAAACCTAACCAAAGAGGTAAAGGATCTGTACTCTGAAAACTATAGAGCACTTATGAAAGGAATTGAGGAAGACACAAAGAAATGGAAAAACATTCCATGCTCATGGATCGGAAGAACAAATATTGTTAAAATGTCTATGCTACCCAAAGCAATCTACACATTCAATGCAATCCCTATCAAAATACCATCAGCATTTTTCACAGAGCTGGAACCAACAATCCTAAAATCTGTATGGAACCAGAAAAGACCCCGAATAGCCAAAGTAATGTTGAAAAAGAAAACCAAAGCTGGAGGCATCACAATTCTGGACTTTAAGCTCTATTACAAAGTTGTCATCATCAAGACAGTATGGTACTGGCACAAAAACAGACACATAGATCAATGGAACAGAACAGAGAGCCCAGAAATGAACTCTCAACTCTATGGTCAACTAATCTTTGACAAAGCAGGAAAGAATATCCAATGGAAAAAAGATAGTCTCTTTAACAAGTGATGTTGGGAACATTGGACAGCCACATGCCGAAGAATGAAACTGGATCACTTTTTTATACCATACACAAAAATAGACTCAAAATGAATGAAAGATTCCTAAATGTAAGATAGGAATCTATTAAAATCCTAGAGGAGAAAACAGGCAGCAATCCGTTTGACCTCGGCCACAGCAAATTCTTGCTAGACACATCTCCAAAGGCCAGGGAAACAAAACAAAAATGAACTATTGGGACTTCATCAAGATAAAGTGCTTTTGCACAGCAAAGTAAACAGCCAATAAAACTAAAAGGCAACCGGACGCCTGGGTGGCTCAGATGGTTAAGCTTCTGCCTTCAGCTCAGGTCATGATCCCAGGGGCCTGTGATTGAGTCCCACATCGGGCTCCCTGCTCAGTGGGGAGCCTGCTTTTTCCTCTGCCGCTCCCCCTGCTTGTGCTCTCTCTCTCTCTCTCAAATAAATAAATAAAATCTTAAAAATAAAAAACTAAAAGGCAACCTATGGAATGGGAGAAGATATTTGTAAGTGACTTATCAGATAAAGGGCTATTATCCAGAATCTATAAAGAACTTATCAAACTCAACACCCAAAAAACAATAAGCCAGTCAAGAAATGGGCAGAAGACATGAACAGACATTTCTCCAAAGAAGACATCCAAATGGTCAGCAGACACATGAAAAAAGTGCTCAACATCATTCAGCATCAGGGAAATACAAATCAAAACCACAATGAGATACCACCTCACACCAGTCAGAATGGCTAAAATTAACAAGTCAGGAAACAGATGTTGGCGAGGATGCGGAGAAAGGGGAACCCTCCTACACTGTTGGTGGGAATGCAAGCTGGTGCAGCCACTCTGGAAAACAGTATGGAGGTTCCTCAAAAAGTTAAAAATAGAGCTACCATACAATGCAGCAATTGCACTACTGGGTATTTACCCCAAAGATACAAATGTAGGGATCCAAAGGGGCACGTGCACCCCAATGTTTATAGCAGCAATGTCCACATGAGCTGTGTAGAAATCTGGGGAAGGGACCTTCCAGTGTGGGTGGAGCAGTGGCCCCTCACAACCCAAGCTGATGCTGAGGGATGGAAGGGTCAAGACCAGGGGAAAGGAGGCCAGAGGTAAATGGCTATGGTGTGCAGACAACCTTGTCCTGCAAGGACTCTGGTTTTCCTCTGTGTAATACGGGCAGCCAGTGAACTTTGCCCGTGGAGTAATCCCCTATTATCTTTAAAAAGAGACGTATAGACCTCACTTTATAAATACTGATTTTAAATGAACAGAATAGACAATACACCACTTTTTCTTTGCAATCATTTGAGAGGAGAAAGTAGCATCAGTGGTAACACACACACACACACACACACACACACACACACAGAGATTTGACTGCAAAGAAATTAAAATAAAGCTACAGAACAAACTAGTAATGATTCAGAGTGAGACCCCTAACACCTCCCAAATGGGGTAAGCTTAGGACTCTGGTAACGGAGGCAGAGTCTGGGTAACTGGAGTTGCCTTTCATTCACGCACCCACCCCATCCATCTGTCCTTCCTTCCACCCATCTGATCATTAGGAATTCTGGGAGCCTAGTGTCATCCAGGTGGAAATATGAGTAAGCGCGTTTTCCCCTCGAGGATTCACAGCCTAGGCAGAGAAGCTAGCATAGGGCTTGCAGGTGGATGTACATGGGAGTGCCTGGCAAAAGGGGCACATAGACGGGGTCTGGCCCAGACCGCAGACTATGGTGCAGCAAGCACCATCTGGTAGGGATGGTGTTCTCATCACAACAGACTGTTACATGGTTCTAAAGCAGCAGCTTTCACTTTCCTTTTGAAAAATGCCCTGCGAGCTTATTCACAGCCCTTGCCTTTTATTCCATGTTCACCAAGTGATTTTCTGATATCTAACTTAGTTTGTAGGCACATTGATCCTGAGACAAGGTGCACTGGATAGTGGTCAAACACTAACACCATTTTCATTGTAAATAAATAGGGGTTCTCTTGTTAATGGGGTTTATATGATTCCATTCCCTTAGCTCCTCATCAACCTTGAGTGGACTGATAAAATTTCTAAACCTGGAAGTTTGAGGAATGGACCTTGGCCACCAAACGTGCTTTGAATGGCTAAATGTATAAGGTGCAGGGGCTCTGGAATGCTCCTCTGGAAATATTCTGTCCATCTTCCCCACTGTGAGTACAAATGTACAAGTGTACCCCCACAGCCACGAATGTGACCCTGACAGCCACATAAGGACATGGCACAATAATACCCAGCACTGTATCCCACGAAGTGGGCTGTCTGAAGAAGGGGCTAAAATATCCCCAGCTTCAACACAGGGCTGTGCAGAGATCTTAGGTGAAGTCTGGATACAAAGTCTAACATAGTGCGTGCGCAGTTGATAGTTAATAAATGAATGAATGAATTAGTATGAGGGGTCCAATTTATCTGTTTTAAAGAGGAAGGCAATTCTTTGTATTTTTCTTTAAACCCTTTCCTGTTTTTATGGTATCTAACACCGATTAAAATGTATTTTACTATGTTGCTTATTCAGTGAAAGAATTTTGATTGCATGTTTCTGTAGTAGGTAAATGAGCATAAAACAATCATTTCATGTTAGTTTTGTCGTGGGAAAGAACACAGAACCCGGGGTCAAGAGATGTAGGATTTTACTCTCTCTTTGCTGTGACCAAGTTTCTTTACTTTTCAGGAATTAGTATCATTGAAGATAAAATGAATCGTCTTAAATTCCACGTTGCAACTTTATTTTTTTCCCCAAAGGTTTATTTATTCATTTTAGAGAGAGAGTGAGAAAGAGCACGCAGGTGTGCACAAACTGGGGTTGGGGGGAGGTTGGGGCAGAGGGAGAGGGAGAGAATCAGACTCCCCGCTGAGGGCGGGGCCCCACATGGGCTTGCTCTCAAGACCCTGAGATCATGACCTGAGCCAAAATCAAGAGTCCAATGCTTAACCAACTGAGCCACCCAGGCAGCCCTCCGCGTTGCAACTTTAAACTTTAAAAGAAGTATTTATCTCTTGCTCCCTCTGCTGGATGATTGGCTTTGTGCTTTGTTCTTATAATGAATATATTGAATTGTCACTGTGGGATTTTCTTTTTTCTTTTTGTACTTAAAAATTCCCAAGCTTATATTGAACTATAATTAGACTCGAGAAATCCTTAACTCAGTGGTTCCTGTGATTAAGCTGTACACTGGAATCTCCAAGGGGCTTGATGTCATAGGCTAAGGATATAATTCAGGCTTTTACTGTGTTCGGTGTTTTTGTCCTGGAGGATGGCATTTGGCCACAGTTTTCAAATTTAAGAAATCAGAAGCCATGATCCTTTGTGTTTTTAACCTAGGAACCATTGCTTTAAATCATCACGGACATTTTAAGGAATGCATCAAAATATCGAACTAGCTCAGGGTATGGGCATTCATATTTCTCCAAATAAGTCTACTTGGAACTTGCCTTCAAGGTCCTACCAGGTTCTTTTAAGAGTATTGCGTGACTGAGTTGCTTTTCTACCGTCTTCTTTCACTGTTATTTTTACTTCAGATAACTCAGATTACTTCCTATAACTTTTATGGTTTTTGTAGCTAACAGCGAGCCCTGAAAAATGGGCCCATAGGAATGATTGTTGTCTCAGCCACTGTGGTGAAGAAATCCAGATCCACATCGATTTTATTGCAAAACTCAGATGCATTAATGAGTCCACATTCTTATTTGCTTGGTATTCAGACCTTTTAAATGTTTGCTTCCCAGATTCTCTTTTTTCAAATCAGAAGTCCCTGCCCTCTTAACACTTGGTCTTTGGCACTGTGTCTGTCCTGGCCCCAGTCCTCGACTGCGCAAGGTCTGCACGGCATAGACACCACTGCGGTCCCACGGTCATGGTCAGTGGGGGTTTCACTTCACTGACTGGCCAACGTTACTGTTCCTGTAGAGCCTCAGAGAGTGAGGCAATGCTGAGACCACGATTTTAAAATCTCTTCCCTGAAGCTCTTTAATTAGGACACTTGTGTTAAAAAGAGAAGACTAACTTAAAAAAAATGCTTATGTATCATGTGGAGCAGAGTTGCCTAAAGGACAGGAAAGATACTTTAGAATCCCAGCCTCTATTTTTACTGGCCAGAGGAATTCCGAGGATGTCCCAGGGGAGAATTGTGAGGCCAGAGGGTTTATGCCTGTATCCCCAGCCTCCAGCCACTGTGTTTGTCTGTCAGGAAGGGAAGTCTGCCCCCCAACTTCCCACCTGCAAGCTCTCCTGTGTATCTTTGTCAATTGTTGATGGACTCATTACATTCAGTCTGAACCATATGAAATTGCCGTTTTTTGTGGGTCAAACAAGTGGAATATCAGCAGTTTCATATAGTTTGGCCTATTTTGAACGAAACCCTTGGCCAGTATTTGATTTCAAATAAGGAGTTAAATTCTTTGTTGTTAAAGGAATTTGTGTTCAATGAGCTGTTGTAGAAGGCTGTATTTTTATTTCTATATTTAGTGGAGAGGGAAGCTTAGGAAGAGAAAGGAACATCTGGTGATTCTGTTTTGGTGGTCTTTTTTGTTTTTGTTTTTGCTACCGTACATGTTATGCAAACTACTGAGATTTAAAGTTGCCTTGGACATTAATTGTGAACGTTTGGTATCCCTTTATTCCCTCAGGGGGCTATGTGGATATTGATCCTTGTCCAACCTGAGAGCCCTGATCAGGAAAAAGAATGTTGAGTTGCCTAAGTTGAGAGGCCTAAGTTGCCTCTCTGGTCAGCAGGGGGCACTCTTGCCCTTCTTATCTAATAAAGGCTACCGCACCCTTTCCAAGGCTCCTGGGAGGGCGGTGGGGGCGGGGACCTAAGCTTGTGAGTCACCATTCCCATCCTTCCCACTCTGTGCAAATTGGCATTTTGCAAAGAACAGCATTGTTTGTTGGTAAGCAACAGTTGACCAGTCATCCTGAAAAACATTGGGGAAACTCTACAACTTTAAAAGTAAAAAACAAAATATATCCTTTATATCATTTTTGCCATTAAGCATGAATTACCTGGGGGAAGAGCAGATACTTTCCAATCTCTTCAGTTATTACACCAGCCCTGAATTATTCAGGTGTTCTTTAAGTTAGCCGTGTTCATGTTTAGCAGTGTGCAAAGGGTCAAAAGCAATCTCAGCTGTCAAAAAGGTACAATAGTCTTCCCCCTTTCCCTGGCAGAGACGTTGTCATAGTTGGGCCTGTGTGTGCTCTAATTTCAACTCATTTTCTCCTGGTCTAATGTCTATAGACGAGGATGGCAGATTTCTTTCTGTAAAGGCCAGATGGTAAATATTTTAAGCTTTGTGGGCCAGAGAAACTCAGTTGTAACTATTCAGATCAGCTGGTGTAGCAATAAGCAGCCATTGACAATATGCAAACAAGTGGGTGTGGCCGTGTCCTAATGAAACTTTGTTTATAATTTGGCCAACCTATAGGCATCTGTAGATGTTTAAAAACCAGTTAATATCTTCCATATAGGGGCGCCTGGGTGGCTCAGTCGTTAAGCGTCTGCCTTCGGCTCAGGTCATGATCCCAGGGTCCTGGGATCGAGCCCCACATCGGCTCCCTGCTCTGCGGGAAGCCTGCTTCTCCCTCTCCCACTCCCCCTGCTTGTGTTCCCTCTCTCGCTGTGTCTCTCTCTGTCAAATAAATAAAATCTTTAAAAAAAAAAAAATATCTTCCATATACCTGTTATTTTATATTCTTTATAAGTGCAAACTCTTTTCTAATGAACAAGAGAATAATCAGGATTTTTTTTTTAAACTTTTAATTTAAATTCCAGTTAACATACACTGTAATATTAGTTTCAGGAACAAGAGAATAATCAAATCCGAACGTCTGCCATCTGGTTCCACTCCTGTTTAGAACTGATGCCTGGTCCCCCTTACAACATTCCTGACCAGCGTCGTTGCCCTCTGCTTGGGAAGCTCAGAGTTTCTGTTTTCCCTGTAAGCAGGGCAGTGCCCCAAAGAGCAGAGAAGGTGATAAAAATCCACAGAAGTTTATAAGGAGACAACACAGCAGTTTAGAAACCAGCACTGCTGGATTTGTGAACTTCTAATCTTTTCATTTGTCACGCCACTTAATCCATATTTTAAAAGAAAAAAATGCCACAGTATAGAACAACAGGCACCGACTGGCCTGAATGATCCCAGGAAAATCTGGTTTAAGATTTTTCTAGGAGTTGAGCCAAGAACATTTTTCTTTCTACCTTTTGATCTGTTGAAAGATACACAGGATACTTGGATGCCCTGAGGACACAGATGCCCATATGGAAATAATGTGGGCTTGCAGAGGGAGCCAGCGCTCAGAGAAGGGTCATTGTAGGGGCAGAAGCTGGAACTTTTGTGTCTACTGCCTGATCTCAAACTCATCTTTGTACTCTTTCTTTGAATGATTCTGCCTCTCTCGAGTTTGAGTGGGTTTGGGGGAAACTGAGGTAATATAATGGCTGCCTGTGGTTTCAGTCCCTCTTCACCTCTTCTTAAACTCCCCCTTCCCCTCCTGGCTTCTGATAGTGGAGGCTACATACCCCTCTCCCTCCCTGCAAAGAAACCTTCATCTGGGGCCTCTGCAGAGGGGAAGCTAGAGGACACCGAGAGCAGGAGAAGCTTTTATATCAAGACGATTTTATGTAAATACATAAATGCCAGAGATTTGCTTTGAGGCACCAACACACGGCTGGGGGGCAGGGAGGGAATATCTGAGAGGCCTCCAAGCCTCCCCCTGCTGTGGGACTCACACAGGCACAGGAGGGCCTTCTAGATATCTTTTGGATCCTTTAAGCATAGCAAAGCCACTTAGAAAGTTTTATTTCTGGAGGATTATGGGGGTAGGCTCTGAATTTTTCCCCTTATGTGCTCCTGGTGGGTGAGGTAGGGAGGGTTCCATTCCAAGGACTACCAGGAAGAAACTGGCAAATCATATTTGTGTATCAAAGCCTTGAATTCAGCTCCTGACCCTACCCTCCATCATTCCCCCACTTCAGGTGTCCTGTGGGTCCTTCCCACCCAGCCTGCGCAGTGTCTGGACCCCAGATGGGTGTCTGGCTTGCCCAGAGGTGCTTCCTTCTGTCAGTTGCCTGAAGACATTGAAGGCACCTTTCTGGAGGCTGTGGTTTTAACCCTTTGGCCTACTATAAAGATAGTTAGCAGGCCTGTGTTTGTCACTGGGTTGGGGGGCCTTATTTCTACCTTCTGCTTCCTGTGATCAGGAAGGGAACATGTTCTGAACATCTGCTATTCAAAGGCAGCCCCAGTATGGTTTGATACAGAATCTGGTCCTGGTCACTCTGACCTCTGGCTGGCCCAGGAACAGTGTGGCTGGGGTGGAAAAGAGAAGACTTGAGTGCCGTCATCTCCTCTCTTGCCTATTGGCCTCGGGTGCATCCATATTAGACGTGGGGGCAGAGGAGGAAGACAGATGATGATGCCTTGTCTCCTATAGAGAGGCTTCTTCCAGAACTTTCTAACCACCTAACATTGTAGAGGGAAGAAGAGGGGACAGAGTGAGAAGTGGAATTACCCATGTCCCCATGACATGGCTCAGCCTGCTGTCCATGTAGGAATGATTAAAGGTGCTACCTCCTTCACCAGAGCTGCCAGCCCATAGGTGTGTAACCTCTCCCAACTCTCAGCATTGTAGCAAGTGTGGTTCGTAAACGTTTAGGTGACTATTATCGCTATGTGTATGTTAGACCTTTCTTTGAATAACTGAAAGATAAATAAATTTAGATTTTCCATGGCTTCCCCAAACACTTGAATTAACAAGTTTTCTTGGAATGCCCTTTTTTGGTCTGCCAGCTGATTATTATTTTCAGAGGACACTGATGACAACCCAGGCGTGATGCCTACGAAGCCCCATGTTAAGACAGCTTGTGTTGAAAACCTGCCATGCAGGTAATGACTGCCGCCCTCTGGAAAAACAAGCTGGGCCTCATGAGGGGAAGGCCACGTGGTAATGCCTTGATACTTGAGAAGGGTGTGAGGCCCAGTCATAGGAGTTGACTTGGTGGAAATGGGCGGAAAGGTCATGGATGACTTTACGAAGTTTTTGTTGAGTGTGGGAGAAAATTTCAAGAGGGTAGAAAGAACTTTACTGGAGAGACATGCTTTCTTTTTGTCTCTCAGCTCAAATCAATTTCCTTATCATAACACCAGCAAAGGTGTAATTATTATGACTACTTACTATGATTATGGGTGACAGGAATTACAGTTGGGCAGAGGGATGGTTTTGTGTATTTTAATTTCCTTCTCAGAAGTTCTGACTTCATGAACTTCCTTACTTTGTCTCCCTAATAGTGACTGGCTTCCTAGCATACATGTGTTAGAAGCTTAATAAATGTGTCCTGCTCGGTTCGTAATTCCAACTCATATGTGGATTTCTTGAAAACAAAGAATGATAAAATTAATAACAATAATGAAAGTAGCCAGGTCAAGCTGGTTTGTGTGGAACAGGACATAATTTCACAGAGTTATTGTTTGGGAACTTCAGCCATTGGTTGGTTCACTGAATAACAAAATGATCCTTGAAGAGAATTTAGGAAGAATTTTATAGGTGAATACTCCTATGTAAATAGTGGCATACTTTTTAGTGCTGTGTTAGAAGCATGATAGACAACTTCTGACAGGTGTTTTTCACCCTCTCCAGTGAGTCTGGTTAGTAGTGAACTTTTCATATCATGTACTCATGCAATGAGGCCAGGAATAATTTGGGACAAAGTGATCAATCTTCTTGGTTTCCTGACTTCATTCTGTTTTCCACTCTTGACCAGAACCAAGAAACCCCTTCTTCAAGGCTTTCCTTAATCAGTGAGTACTCTTGCAAGCCTCACTTGCCTTGAGCAAGACAGTGCTAATCAGATTCTAATGATGCCACCTTTCCTACTGTATTTTTCATCCAGTTCAATCTATACTAAATCTATTGTTACTAGCTTGTGGATAAGACATTCAGTCTAGGGGATTTATCAATGGCTAATGGATTGAACTCATCTTGCTACTTAAAGTGTGGTCCCTGGATCATCTGGGAGCTTGTTAGTAATACAGAATCTTGGACCTCCAACCCAGACCTACCAGAAACCCAGAATCTGCAATTTTAACAAGATCATCAGATTTTATATGTATATGTATATGTATGTGTATATGTATATGTATACACACACATACACACACACACACAAAGATTTCAGAAGCACTGATATACATATAAGTCTTGGGATTAGATGTTGACCCCAAACTACTGCTTCCCAGAATGTTGGAAATGATGAATGGAAATCTTCACAATATGTTTTTATGATGATACATAGTTTTGATTCAATGACTCATAATTTTATTAGATGGTTTCTAATTTAAATTTTAAAGAGAAGTTTTGGTGCATAGGAAAGTCCATGTACTGGTATAACAAACACACACACACAAACACATATACTCAGAGTTCTTCAGTAAAACTCCTAAGACTCTTTAGGTCAGATCATGAAGTATGTCAGAGACACTGTCATCTTTTCCTTTTTGCATGACCTCATGGCAAATATATTTTAGAAACCCTCTAATCCTCTTAAGAAAGAAGGTGACATATAGATGTTGTGATAGAATAAATGAGATGGGGAATGACTCACCCACATGGGAATGATCTCAGTCATGTAGTAAGGCAGAGAAACCAACATTGTTATGATACACAAATAACCAACAAAACACTTCAGAGGGTATATACAAACACCAAAAATCTTGAAAGCATTTATTGATATAAGAGTATAGCATAGTGAAGAGACATGCCTAGAATGAATGGACAAGATTTAAGGGTCTTAATGACTTTAAAACTTAAACATTATAACTAAGAGCTACCTGATAATCATGATCATCTTAATCCGTAAGAGGTTTTATAGTTTCTAGGTGAAGGAGAACATTGTTTGCCTACATTGAAAACAGATCACCTTTCCGTGAAGCTCTTGATCTGCGTGATACTTACTGTAAGCATATTTATAGAGAAGTTGTTAATGTCCCTGGAATGAGGAACTTAAAGACAGAGTCAGAAGGAATCAAAACTCAAAGATAAGAAGAAGGAGAATTTACGTGGGCATCCTGGCATGCTCGAGTGAAGAGCAGGGATGTCCCTTCTTCTGGGTTGGAGTTACACTGCTTGGTCCCCATTTGTGAAGAGGAGAACCGTGAACATACATACATGGGCAATGGCTTTACTCTCTGCTGTCTCTGAAGAGTGAAGATCTTGACTTTTCTCTTGGATCCTTGGTGCTTCATCTATGGTTATTGGACCAGGACTTCCATAGAGATCCATTTCACTGTTAAAATGACTAAAATCCTGGTTGAAAGGTTTGGACTAGACTTAAATCAGCTATTGTCATTGAGCAAATAATAGACTCTTATTTTAAATACTCTGTTTTGTTATCCATGGTCACATGAAAAACTACTCCCAAACAACCATTTTATTTGTAATTTCGTGGGTCAGAATTTCAGATTCAGAATATTGGGGCTGGCTTCTCTCTGCTCCATGATGTCTGGGGCCTCAGCCTGTTTGGCTTGAATGGCTGGGAACCAGCTGCAATGGGCTGGAGCAGAGTCATATGTCTGGAGCTTCAGTTATGGCTGTTGGCTGGGTTCCTCGGTTTTCCATGTGGCCTCTCTGTGAGGCTAGCTTAGACTTCCTCACAGCATGGTAGTCTCAGGGTAAATGAGCTTCTCATATGGCAGCTGGCTTCCTAGAGGGAGATTCTAAGAAGATATAAGCCCCAGTGTGTAAGCATTTATTAAACCTCTGCTTGTGTCTTGCTTGCTGATGTTCCATTAGCCAAATCAAGTCACAGAGTCAAGCTCAGCGTCTGTGTGGGGAAGACTACAGAAAGGCCTGAGACCTGGTGTTATGGGTTCACTGGGGCCACCAGTATCTACTACATAGCCAGAAAATGATGCTATTATTTAGTATCCATTTTCTATTGTGAAAGGGTGTATATGTAACTATGATACAGCATTGCTTAATGTCCATAAAATATATTTTTAGAATTATGTTATTTTTTAACCCAAAGAAATGGTATGCTATATTATTTGACACAATGTAAACTTTAAAAAATCTCCATGCTACATAAAGCTGTAATTAAATAATTTATATTTAAGACTATCTGTACAGAAAAGAAAAAAATCCAACCTTACTTAGTACCTATTGCAGGCTTACTTTTCTGTGGCCATTATTGGCATTTTTACAAATTGGTTCTAGCTTAAAAGCTCATACCTTAATTATTTTGGTTTTTCAATCATTCATACATTTAGAATTATTATTTTTAATTTGCTATGAGTTTTAAAAATTATATGGTGCTTTTTTTCAATTCTGATGTTTCCGTATGTCAGGGATGCTACATATAGGTAAGAGTCCTGTATGAGATCTGAGTCCCAGGAGAGCTGGGCTAACCTTTCTAGACTTTAGCTTCCTCATCTATTTAACAAGAGGGTTCAATCAATTGATTGCTGTTTTCTTCTAATGCTACTATTTTTTTGTTTGGACTCCGTGTGATGCCTGATTAACTATTAGAGACATGTAAAATATGCATTTGGGAAATACTAAAACAAGCTATTACCTTAAGGAAGGATTTACTTAGGTGTTCCTAAAATTAAATTTTTTAGTCACTTGGCTTAGGGATGTTTTCCCCATAAATCTCTTACCTGCATATGTTACTATTTTGCTTTGCGATATAAAAAAAATGTAAGAGGTAAAGGAAATGAAGAAGCTAAAGTAACACAGCAAATTTTCATCATAGAAATGCATTACAGGAGCATAACACTCTGGGGAAATATTTGATTAAGCAACTGAAAGGGATTTTACTAAGATTAGGTGGAAGTAAGTTTGCAGAGTTTTGTGAAATACATTTTAGTATTTGTCTTACCTCTAAGTTTTTATTCAGCTGTCCTTCCTGGAAGGACCTTCCAATCTGGTAAAATGAAACTCTATCTTCACAAGCATTTGGAAGCTTTTATTTTTCTATTAGCTGTCATTCATTCTTATGAGAGTATTAAACAATTAGTAATATGGGAAACATACAAACAAATACAGAAGTACTTCTGAAGCTACAGAAGCAGTAGGTTCTCAACCTTGTCTATATGTTTTTCATTACTTGGGGATCTTTCAAATGTACTGATGCCTGGGTCCCGACCTTCCAAAACCATGATTTAATTGATCTATAATGGCCTGGCCATTAGAACTTTTAAATCTCCCTAGAAGATCCTGAAATGCAGCCGAGTTTGAGAACCTCTACCCTAAAGAAACTTTCTTGGATCTCTTGCTCTTACCATTGTTTTCCTACAGTCTTTGCACTCTTCTCAACTTTATGACCAACATACAATTGCTACATTCCTCAATAATGAATTTTTATAAGTTTAGTCCCCAGTTTCACACATCATTAACAGGGTAGGTGTATAAAAGTATTATTGGAAAAATAAACATTTAGTAAAGGCACATATTTCATTGGATGGACACATATTAGATGGATCTATCCACTCAACCATGTTATGGTACTGTTGGAAAATATGTTGCCATAAATATTAAATTCCAAAGTAATATTTTATATCTCTCTGGGTTAGCCAACTATTTGTTTAGTTGGGTCTTGGGTAATGGAATAGGTGCTATTTGCTCAAAGTGTTTCTGGAATGAAAACAATATAACTTATTGCCAACTACTTTATGTGGTTTGGGTGTGTGTTGGTCAAAACCAAACACAAATGAAAACTTCTGTGGTTAGTAACTCACCTAAACATGCAGGCACTAATCAATTTGTAATGGGTATTTTGAAATATTTTTGGGATGATTTAGATGCAGGGGAGAAGTTATTCTATGTTGCCTGGCATGCAATTGTCTTTTTTTTTTTTAAAGGTTTACTTATTTATTTGATAGAGAGAAAGAGAGAGAGAGAGGGAGAGAGGGAGAGTGGGGGGAGGGGTAGAGGGAGAAGAAGAGGGAGAGAATCTCCAGCAGACTCCATGCTGAGCATGGAGCCTGACATGGGGCTCAATCCCATGACCCTGAGATCATAACCTGAGCTGAAACCAAGAGTCAGATGCTCAACCAGCTGAGCCACTCAGGTGCCCCACCATTGTCTCTTTATTCAGGCAAATGGTTTAATTTTTCTGCTTGTCTCTACTTAGTGAAATAGAGATGGTATGGCCTAAAAAATTCATATATTGAAATCCTAACCCCCACAGGTGATGGTTTTAGTAGGTGAGGCATTTGGAAGGTGCTTAGGTCATGAGGGCAGAGCCCTCATGAATGGGTTTTCTTACAAAAGAAACCCCAAGATCTCCCTGGCCTTTTTTCCCATTTGAGGACACAAGCTGTGAGCCAGGATGACGGCCTTCACCAGAACACAACCATGCTCGTGCCTTGATTTTGAACTTCCCAGCCATCAGAACTGTGAGAAATAAATTTCTGTTGTTTAGAAGCCACCCAGTCTGTGGTATAGTTATAGCTACTTAAATGGACTAAGGCGAGAGCAATTAATTATTAATAGGGTGACCAACCACCCCAGTTTGCCTGGGACTGAGGGGTTTCCTAGGCAAACTGGAATGAATTGATCACCTTAATCGATACAGTGAAAATTAACAACACTTTAAGGATATTTTAGCCCCTTGACTGAAAAATTATTCATTATGTTATAATTTCCTGTTACTAAATCATATATAAATTACGATGGTAAGTGGAAGATTAGTGATTATTTTCTGGGCATAGTATAATAACTTACCCTTCAGCTTATCATAGTTTTTTGGATATACTTCAAAAGATTTTGCTAGCAATGCTCAAACTTCACCTTGAGAAAATATGTATATTTAATGCATAATTTCTAGATTTTAAGAAAGAGACAATAGTGTCTAAAATTGCAGAGTGAATTGGTGCTAAAATGGAAAAAAATTAATTTTTAGATCTGCCTTGAGACTCTAGTACCCTATTGATGTAAGGAAGTTCTTGTAGTAAAATGAAATAGAAAAAGAGAAATAATGAAGTCTAGTATGAATCCACTCTTGTCCCCCAAAACATCAAATGTCTCCACAGACAAATACTGCACAAAGAAAACTCACTGAAGCTGTTAGTGTATTGGTTATTTTTGAGATTCTTTGAAGTAATCACATAGTGCAGATAAATTTATAATTTTACTCCAGAGAATTAGTATATTTCAGTTAAACCAATAACACATTTTTGCAATGATGTGATTATCCTGAGCTCCTTTTGCCTAATTTCAGATTGTTAGGGGTTGGTTTTCCACTCTTTGGGCATTAAGAATCAGACACACCAATTAATTGCCTTAAAGGGAAGACTAATTCAGTTTTGACAGATGCCCAGTTCAGAAAATATCAAAAGCAATCCTTTCCAAGAAAGTATTAAAACACAGAAACAAAAACCACATGGGGCATTGCCAATGTGTTAGATGTTAATGGAACTACATTACACCACTTTTAGATTAATAACTGTTAATGGAGTCGAGAGAGCTGGATCTAGACTAGCAACGATCCAATGAGTGTTTGAGTAAATGCCTTTATTATTCTGGGCCTCAGTTTATTTGTCTGTAAAATGGGAGAGTTTGACTGGGCTGTGCTTGTGGTCCCTTAAATTGTGAATATCCTATAATTCCGTGTATAGCATTGTGATGACGCCTTAGCAGATATATGGATTTCTATCTTCCTTTTCTCTAACACTGCTCCTCTGTACCAGCCTTGGAACAGTGGCTCACACGGCTACAGTTTGAGAAAAAGGCATCTTCTTGAGAGGACAGAGGTGCATATTCTCTGTGCTTCAGCTCATACTCCACCTCAACATAATACTCCCAATCCTAATATTTGCATTTTGGATCTTGGATAAGTCACTTCCCCTTTCATTAGGGTCTTAGTGTCTGTTTGTAATAAGGTTTTTTTTTTCTGAATTCCCTTTCCTTAACTTTCTTTTAGGCCCTTAAGGTTATGTATGTATGTATGAATGTGAGCTAGAATACTTTTTGGTCATCTCACATTCTCAGTGAAGCTTTCTAGGCCTTCCCTCCTCTGTTTCCCCCCCTTCCTGTTGGCAGAGGTCTGGAGAGGCTCATGAGCCACATCTTTTCCCTAGGTTGCATGCTGCAAGGTGGCAATTCTGCCCAGCATTTGGCGGCTGCAGACATGTTCGAAGCATTAAGGTCCCTTTCTTTCATGGACAATGCCCTGAGAATCCCTTGTTAGGATGAGACCTTGATATAAAAATGACATGAATATGATGTGATATAAACAAAGACAAGATGCAGCTGGTGTAGAGTTTTATTGGCTACAAAACAGATATGTAGTGATGGCAATCTGAAGATTGTAGTAGGAAAGTAGAGCTTTAAAAAGCTCACGAACTCATACTTTGATTCAAAAATTGCAGCAATATATTAAGATCATTATGGAATGTCTGGTGAGATTGTTACAGAGAAAAAAAATAAGTTTCTGAGTTTGATAACTCCAAGGATACATCTTAGGACTCACCCATTTGTGTCTGGGCAAGGATTTCCATTGGAGAAAAGTAGTTCTTACAATAGGCAGAAACTTTTATTGGCCTTATGCACACTTTTGGATCTCATTCACTTGAGAAAGAATTATTCTTCCATTGACACTCTCCTGTGTGATGGCCTTGATCTTTGGAGCTGAGGGAAAAAGCAATGAAGAGGTCACTGCCATGCTTCTCCCACCATCTGAAATACTCATTTTTAGTTCCCTGCACTCAGTACCTGAAGCCCCTCTGTCCCTTCCAAAATGATCACTTGGCAATATGGCAGGCTCTGCTGGAGTGAAGAGATCTCCCCAAGGAAGGTTTTTCCTCCCACCCTCCAGGAAACGAGGGTGTGTGAATAGTGTCATCTTCTAGAGGCCAAGATCTGCATCCTAGGCTTGCCTGATACAGAATCAAGGCTCTGACTACATGTACTTGAGGAGGACTTCCTGCTTATGCAGGCTTTATTGCGCTTGTACCACAGATTCTGTGAGCTAACAGAGCACTCAACGCTATTCTGGGCACCTCATTTAAAGATCTAGAAAGCACGTAGAATGTGTGAGAAGCCAGGGATGTTTATTATGGTCACTGTTTTCAAAATTATGGTTTATTTGAATATGTGTTTTGTCGACACACCAGGACACTGATTCAGACCAAAGGGAAGACTTGACATTAAGAGAGATACAGGGAGAACTTTGTTAAAATCAAACCTCTCCCACAGTAGATTGGGCCATTCCTTCAAGTAATGGGTTCCCCATTCCTGGACATGCATAAGGAGAGGTTGCAGGACCATTTGTCCATATCTCACAGAGGGGAGCAGTTAGACCAGCTGTCTGTGATGGTGCCTGGAACCCTGATTCTTTGAATCTCTAATGCCTTACAACACTTTTACCACAAACTAATCAGAAAAGTGCCACTTGTCCCAGACTGTGGTTTCTTAGAACTTTTCCATGAGATGTTAAAGAAAATCTGAGAAAGTAGGGATCCCAGGTCAAAGACATTTGGTGACACTGAGTTAAACAAAATAAAACTTTTGATGTTTCTATCTCTTTCCTGTTCCTTTTCTTCCTCACAGCAGTGCCTGGTCCGTCTTTAACTTACTGAAATGCATGACTGTTCATGAAGAGGATAGTGGGACCTAGTATTTCAACCATTTCTGGCCATGGGACACATCTTTCCGTAATACACAATTAAAGTCTTATGGAACACTAATGTTCAACAGAATGTAGTTTAGGAAATTATGTGAAATCATTTTCTTGTAATCTCCTAGGAGTTTAGTAAACTCCATAGCTTAACAGAGATCTAATAGTATGAATGATCATTGCTATCTACTCTACTGCTGGCAGAGAACTTGCATATATATTATTAAAGACAATACTGAGAGCTCACTTTCTTCTTTTTTATCTAATTTAAGTTAATTCAAAATTCCTGGCCATCTGGGAGTAAAATAAAAATCGAACACAGGGTATTTGTACACTAAGTACACTAAGTACATTTAGTACACTAAGGATTATGAGTACTATAGAATGAATAAACATGTTGATTCATTTTTAAAAAGTAGATTCAAACAATGAAAAATTTTTTTTTACCTTTCACACTTGACTTTGATTCCTCCTCCTTTGTCCTATAAAAATGATAAGAGTTACAGCTCATTCTAGTGTTAGTGACAATCATAAAAACTCCTTAAGGTGAACTAACTTCCTGCCTGCTTGTAAATTCACAGCTCTTTAATAAGGATAATTGAGCTCTGTAGTCTCAAGGTCATGAGTTCATGGGAAACCCTTCCTGGATCCAGAAGGAAATGAGTACTGCCTCCCACTGACCCTGGGGTCAAGGGAAGTCTACCAAACCACCTCCATTATTTCAGCGGGCTGCAGGCTTTGCCTCCACTGGGATCCTTTCTGGGATCTGGGTTTGGAGCCTGGAACCCCCGGGCTTTTCAGACTGTTCAGGGTTTGGTCTGATAGTCTCTTATTTATGTATTTTTAGTTATTTTATTTTATTTTTTTAAAGTTTATTTATTTAAGCAATCTCTACACCCAATGTGGGGCTTGAACTCATGACCCCGAGATTAAGAGCCACATGCTTGGCTGACTGAGCCAGCCAGGTGTCCCTATTTATGTATCTTTTAAAAAAGTTTCTAACCCTTTCTCTTGGGTCCTAGAATGTATGTGCCCCCTCCCCCCCCCCTTTTTTTTCCTGGACAAGTTGGTCAGAAATTCCAGATTGAAGAATCTAGATTTCTCAATTTCTTAGGAATCTTTTCCTGCTATCAGGCTAAAATATTCCCTTCTGTTGTGGTGGTGGTGGTGTTTTTTTGTTTTTGTTTTTTGTTTTTTTTTGAGCCAAAATTGTGTGCATTCCTAGTGGAAAACACTATAGCCAAGCCTTCCTAGTTGTTTCTTTCTAGAGATTTTAATATATTAATTTTAGCTATTGACCTCAAATCCTAGTGCCCTGGGAATAATAGCTGAGTAATTCATACTTGCTACTTAATAAAATACAACCTGATCTAAGTATCCAGCAGAAATTCAACATAAACCTCTCTTTCTCTGGAGTGATGATTGCTAACAGAACCCTGAGGTATAGGAATGCACCCACAAAAACTCGATGCTCTTTTCGTCCTCTTCCCCTGACAGTCTTTGCCTTACCCCTCACTCTCTCCCTCCAGGAGCTGGTGGTAGGTGGTGATTTCCTTCTCTAGGTGGGTCTTGATGCCCAGGAGGACCTTGTATTCATTGTGCTGATGCTCCAGGTCATGGCGTAGCTGCATCAGTTCGTCCTCGTAGTGGGAGATGATCCGTTGCATGTCCTGGAGCTGGCAGGAGTACCGAGACTGCGTTTCCGGTAACATGTTCCCTAAAGCAGATTTCTGAAAGAGGAAATGATGTTTCTTCTATTAATTGACTGATGGCTTGATTGCTTCAATAATGTGGGCTTGTTGAGTAGTTAGAATATACCAACCACTCTGCTAGGTGTCTTGGTGGCTGCTGGAGTGCAAAGGTGGGCAGCTGGCTGACTCAGAGTTTTGGAGCTTGGGCAGTGAGGAGTGCACGAGAGTCAGGACTTTTGAAGCCCATTTTCTGGGCATTTCTTTGTGTCGGGGAGCTCTTGGCAACTTCATTACATTCCTGCAGTGTTTACTGTATATGCGACTCATTTGGGATTGGGCATATGATGCCTTGCCCCGATCTGTTCCTTACCTCCTCATGCTTACATTTTGTCTGTGGCCAGATGGAAAACTCCTGGGGGAAACAGTAACTGGACTGCTGTCTCTTTGTATCTTTAGAGAAGGGTCTCAAGTAGGAGTGCCAGATAAAATAGCACCTATTTCCATTTGAACTTCAGGCAAGCAACGAGTAATTTTTTAGTACAATATGTCCTAAAAATTGCCTCAATATTGCATGGGACATACTTATACAAAAAAAGCTTTGTTTTGTATCTGAAATTCAAATTTAACTAGATGACCTATATTTTAATTTGGTCAATCTGGCAACTGTAGTCCCAAGCAATGCTTGTTGATTATGACAGTGGTAACAAATTGTCATTATTGAGGAAATTCTAAAAGCTGCACAATGAAGTTGCTGCACTAGGATACAGCTAGGATACAGAGAACTGAGTTCAAGTCCCTGTTCTTTGGATTTCCCACCTGCTTTTCTGGAGCGCATAATTTTAATCCTCATGAGAAACTCGTGACTGTGCTGGATACTCTCACTTGATGATGGCTGCTAACTTGCAGGGGGCACTTAATGTTGCCTGGCCTGTGCTCATCACTCTCCTGTTCTCCGAAAGAGCTACTGCATTCCTTCTCCTCTGTCCTCCTCAGATCCCCTCCTCACTCTCCTTTCTCTCAGCCCATGGCCTTGCTTCCTGTGTTATGGAGGAAATGAAAGCCGTCAGAAGAGGATTCCCACAAGCTCCCACTATTACTTCCACATACGTGAACCTGTGTTCTTGTTTCCCTCCTGTGACTGTGCATGAGCTGTCGGTGCTCCAGTCATTTTAGCAACTGCCCGCCTTCTTGCCTCATTAATATTTTCCTCTCTACCAGATTCTTCCCATCGGCTTTCAAATAGAATAATTTCTCCCACTTTAAAATTTTTCTCTCTTGAAAGAAAAAAAGAAGAAGAAGAATGTAGCAGGAGGGGAAGAATGAAGGAGGGGAAATCGGAGGGGGAGAAGAACCATGAGAGATGATGGACTCTGAAAAACAAACTGAGGGTTCTAGAGGGGAGGGGGTTGGGAGGATGGGTTAGCCTGGTGATGGGTATTGAGGAGGGCACGTTCTGCATGGAGCACTGGGTGTTATGCACAAACAATGAATCATGGAACACTATATCTAAAACTAATGATGTAATGTATGGGGATTAACATAACAATAAAAAAAATTAAAAAAAAATTTTTCTCTCTTGAATCCATATCTACCCTCAGTTGTCATCCACTTTCTCTGCTCTCCTTCACCTACAGCAAAGCTCCTCAAAGAGTTGTCCGTACCCGCTGTTCCAAATTCCTCTGGACCTCCTTCGAAGGGGTCAAGACTACACAGTCTGACTCCATCATTACCCCAAGGGCCTCCCCTTCCCTTCCCTCTTCTTCTCACCTTTCTTCTTCTCTTTGTTCGCTCACCACAGACACATTGGCTTCCCTGCTGTTCCTCCAACCCATCCAACACACCTGTGCCCCATGGCTTTTGCCTTTGTTTTTCCCTCCACCTGGAGCCCCCTCTCCATGGCCACATAATACACCTCTTTACCACTTCCAGGTTTTTGCTCAACTGTCACCTTAACAGTAAAACCTCTCCTGACCCCCTTGTTTAAAACGGCAGCTCCGCATTCCAGAATGCCTGACCTCCCCACTCCATGCTTCATTTCTTGGTAACCCATTTCTCCGTCTCACATATTATATACTTTGATGATCTGTCATCCACACTAAAATGTCAACTCCCTTATTATAAAGTCCTTAGTACTCAGAATAATGTCAGATAGTAGAATGCATGAAAATGAATGTGAACATCTTGCTGACCTCACAGGGTTGTTGTGAAATACTGTATGTCCAAATGTTTTGAAAACCGTAAAACACTATAATTATTTCTGTGCTCATTATTATCATCTTGACAGTGTACCTTTTAAATGTCTGTTCACCATCGCTTATTCCTAAAACATAACAGTAATTTACCATGTGTACCTGCCAACAGAATGAACCAATTATTTCTCAAGATCAAGGGCAGAGTAGCACTTGGAAATGATATTGATGAATGATTAGAAGATTCAGATAGGCTACAAAGGGAATCAAATGACAGATTTCATTTAATGAATTTTGAGTGCTGGTGACACTCACACAAAGCATTTTACTAAAAACCATGAAAATAATAGAAATGGCATATATATAAGAATTTATAGTTTACTGGGTGATAAGACATCTACATGATGGACACAGCAGTACTTTGGTGTCAGCCGGGCCTGGATTTGCCACCAATTCATGTTGACACCAGAATTTCTTTGTACTGGGGCTTAAGGGGGCAGCCTGGTTGTAAGTGGGGAGAGCACTGGTAGAGATTATGAGGGCCTACCAGACCCTCACACCTCTCTCCAAGCACCAGGTGGCTTCACCACTGGCCACGTACTATCTGTGTGACCTTGGCCAATTTACTTAACAGTCTGGAGCTTTGGTTTCCTCATCTCTAAAGTGAGAACATGAAGACCTACCTGGAAAGTTTAACATGAGGATTAACAGCAGTTAACATAAGGAACCCCCGGCATACAATGTGGCACAATGTGGACACCTCAATAAATGGTAGCACTTACTATCTTTCTCACCATGAACAATTTGGATGGAAAGTGGGAACTCCCAAGGGAGTTGGGGAGAGGAGCCCAGGAGACAGGTCAAGAGAGGCTTTGTGGAGGACGTGGTACCTGACCCTAGCTCAGACTCACCCTGTTGCGCTGTGCCTGCAGGTCAATCTCCAGGGCCTGGAAAGTTCGCTTCAGCTCATGGATGTCACTTTGACTGCTCGGAACAGCTGCTGGACTGGCCACCTCCTGGGCCATGGCGGCTGACTAGGAGACCAAGCAAAGGACAGAAGCATTGGCATTTGGGACCACATGGAAATGGAACCTTTGGGGAGTCTGAGCTCCTTTCCTTTACCTGTTCTTTATACCAAGCGTCCAAGTCTTGATGCTTCTTCTTTATTATAAACTCATATTCCTGTCTCATATCCTCCAGAACCTTAATCAGATCTTCTCCTGGAGTTGTATCCACCTTCACACTGACCTTGAAGTCATTTGGTACATGATGTTCCTCCATTTCCTGTTTAATAACAGAGAAAGAAAATGAATTGGCTGTGATAATCAGAAGGCCAGAGGTGTGTTGATTGGTAGCAGTTAACAGATCTTTTAAAAATTCAGCTTTTGTGGTGGTTGTTCTTTTACTGGTGTGGTTTGGTTTCTCAGTTATTATTTGTTGATGGCAAAACATTGTATGTTTTTTTGTCTATTATAACTTTATAAAATAAAAAATAGCACTAGATAGGTAATCAAATGGCCTCTGTGATTACTGACTTAATCCCTGGTTGAAAATGTTTCACAAAGAATTATGCTTCCATAGCATGTAAAGTACTCTTCAGCACATGTTCATGGGTGAAGTGATGGCACAATTCAACAGTTAAACATTTTAGGTTAGAGGCTAAAGCTTTAGGGAAGCAGTTCAGCAACCCAAAGCCAAAAGGTATAAAGACTTTTTAATATCTTGTCAATGCATTATGACTCTGTAGGCCGGACACCCATAGAATATCATGAAAATCAAAAGGGGCACCTGGGTGGCTCAGTTGGTTAAGCATCTGCCTTTGGCTCAGGTCGTGATCCTAGGCTCCTGGGATTGAGCCCCACGTTGGGCTCCCTGCTCAGCAGGGAGCCTACTTCTCCTTCTCCTTCCCACTCATGCTTTCTCTCACTATCTCTGTCACTATCCCTGTCTCTCTCTCTCTCAAATAAAAAAAAGCTTTAAAAAAAAAAAGAAAATCAAGAAACCGTAGGAAAAGTTTAATTAACAATCATTGTCTAACCAACTGTTCAGAATTGAGGCTTTTTGATGTTCATAAGCAATTTTGTTTGCCTAAAACGGGGATTGCTTTTCTCTTATTGCATCAGAGTCTCAGGGACTTTAGATGGATGGTAACTTTTTCCTTTCCTTTTTTTTTTTTAAGATTTTATTTATTTATTTGACAGAGAGAGAGATAGCAAGAGCAGGTACACAAGCAGGGGGAGTGGGAGAGGGAGAAGCAGGCTTCCTGCCAAGCAGGGAGCCTGACGCTGGGATCATGACCTGAGCCGAAGGCAGACGCTTAACGACTGAGCCACCCAGGGGCCCCTGGATGGTAACTTTTTCAAAGTCAGTTAAATGCTTATGGAAATTAAGATTCTTCATTTTTGCCACTAGTTTTATTTACCTTGGTTAGTGGCAAATTCTCTTTATTCTACTGTCCCCCAATTTGCTGCACATTGGGCCAATGAAGGAAGTTCAATCTCATGCATTTATTCTTACAGTATCATATTAACAAACAAGTCTAGGTAAACATTGTATATTAGCAAAATTGTTGACGGATTCATCATTAATTGTGATTATATTTTGGCTGTTGGATTTGACACTGAATAGATAACCTTGAAGCTGGAAAAATTAGATGTTTATATGGTTCCTTATAATTACTTAGGTTGAAGGACACTAAGGACTGGCATTCAGATAGTGGTTTCTTCTGGGCTATTGAATCATCTGAATGTGCAGATTAAGAGCTGTGCTGGTTACCAGGAGCTCCTGGGGAGTCCTACCTGCTCATGTCGCTTTTTCATGAGGATGAGCTCTTTCCTCATCCCTTCAACCTCCTGTTCCAGATCTGTTGTGACAATGGTCAGATCATCCAAGGTCTTTCGGAGACCTTCAACTTCAATTTCCAGATCTTTCTTGAAGGAGTGTTCATTTTCATACCTTTTGTTGGAAGGAAGAGAAGAATACACCTGTTGTGTGAAGGTTATGGCCTTGTAAGGATTCACCTTAGTTTAGAGGTGAATCTCTTACTTTTTAGGTTTAGTAGGAGCAAATGAATACATGCATCCCTCATATGTCTGTTTCACGCAGGTTTTTCTGATGGTGACTCAATGTTGTTGTTGTTTTTTTAAATAGAGAGGACTGTTTACTAATAAACAGTCATATGCACATTGCTTAGACTTAGTAACTGTTAACATTTTGCTTCATCTATACTCTATTTTGTATTTTAAACTATAGACATTATGACATTTCACCCCTAAATACTTAGGAATAATACATCATTTAAAAACAAGAATTTTTGTTAAGAATGAAGCAAAATGGGGACACCTGGGTGGCTCAGTTGGTTAAGCGTCTGACTCTTGGTTTTGGCTTGGGTCATGATCTCAGGGTCGTGAGATTGAGCCCCAAGTTGAGCTCCATGCTCAGTGCAGAGTCTGCTTAGGGTTCTCACTTTCCCTCTCCCTCTGCACTTCCCTGCTGCATGCTCTCTTTCTCTCTCAAATAAATAAATAAATCTTAAAAAAAGAATGAAGCAAAATGTTAACAGCTGTTAAATCTAAGTGATGGGCATACTCTTAACTATGGAGAACAAACTGATGGTTACCTGAGGGGAGATGGGTAGGGGGGTGGGGGAAACAGGTGATGGGGATTAAGGAGTGCACTTATGGTGATGAGCACTGGGTGATGTATGGAAGTGTTGAATCACTATATTGTACACCTGAAAGGAATATGACACACTGTATGTTAACTATACTGGAATTAAAATAAAATAAGAAAGAAATAAAAACAGGAGTTTTCTAAATAAGCATAATAACATTATCACACCTACAGAGCTAGTAATAACTCTTTAATATCATCTAATTCTTGGTTCATATTCAAATTTCCCCATGCTACAAGGTGTATTTTATATCTAGTTTGTTTAAAGTAAGGTCCAGTCAAGTATTTGTTCATATTATGCTTTTTGATTATATTTTGTAAAGGTATTACATGTGGCTAATGTTGAAATAAGTTTTCCTTTAGCAAAACAAAAACAAGAGGAACCTCTAAAACAAACAAAAACAGCAAATGAAAACTCCCAACAATAGGGTGAAGAAGCAACTTACTTGAGGCCAAAGTCATCCACCGCCATCCTAGCATTGTCAATGAGAAGAATGATTTGAGCATTGGTCATCTTGCCGTCCATGATCTGTAAAACACACATCAAGAGTCATTTAAGTCAGACACACTCCCATGGGAGAGCTGCATTTCCGAAAACTGTATCTTCTGGGTATATGACTTGTTAGCATAGATGACTTCTTTTCTGGCAATGGAACAACAAATAATCAAATCAATAAATACTGAGCACTTACTAGGTACAAAGCATCAGAATGATTTTTAAAGTAAGAACATGGTCTGCAGCCACTTCACTGTCTTTGTTCACACTCAGTTTGACAGGCTAGGATTGGTGACGTTGCTGAAAGAATGACATCGGAAGGGGAAGGAGAATCATCGTTCAAAGTGCCTTCTGGCTTTCTAGTGCTGCGAACATAGCTTAGTGTTTTGTTTTAGTTCATCCACATCTGATGATGTTACAAGAGTTTTAAGTTCTAATCCTTTTTTCATTGTGACTATTAGTTTGGCTCCCTTAGGGCTCAGTAGTTATTTTCGATGAACATAATTCTTCCTTGTGGTAGCATTCATGTTTCTGATCAGTGATACTGAGCAAAGTATCAAAATCTCACTGATACTAGTTTGTCAAACTGATTTTAAATGAATTTTATAAGAGTCATCACATACCATAATTATTTTTTGTCCAAAGTGACTATAACCATTCACATAACTTGTAGGTATGTGTACATGTTTGTAAATTATTTCATGATGAGAATGCCCTAATTGTAGCTATTGAAATATTAACTGAAGTAACTTTTTGGCAGCTTAATAAACTTTAACTGTGGTAAAGCCTCTGGTTAAGACTTTTACTAGATGTTTATATATTTTTAACCTTAAAATGAAAAATATTGTTGAAAGTTTCTACTTGAGCAATTGTATTTACGTATATGATTTGTAAATTCTTCTAGGTAGTTATAACCAGAGTAGTGCACATTTGATATACGTCACTGTCTTCAGGAAAATTGGGTGGAAGGTGTCTCAACATCAAAAGTATACTACTACTTACTTTTGTGCCAAGTCATGCTGAACTAGGAACTGGAGATTTTCTTTTTTAGTTCCTGTTACTGACAATTGGCATGAACTTGGGCCAGTCACCCTGTTTCCTGGGTTTCGATTTCATCATCTGTTAAATAAGGAGTTTGTAGTAGAAACTACTAGAGATCCTAGCTCTAAACTTCGTGATTTAGTTGGAGGCAGAGAATCCTGTGACATTCCCATCGTATTTGAACAGATAATTCCTTTATTTAGAAAGGATTTACTTAGGACAAAGTTATACCTTAATACAAAGGCACCTTTTAAAGATCTGCTCCTATTCAAAGCTTCACTGATTACTTGGAATTTGGTATCATGAATGCACAATAGAAGAATTCAGAGGTGGTAATAACACTGGGTCTGGAACTCCTTAAAGGGCAGAGCCTGGGGTCTTGCTATTGCACCTACTAGCTGAGTGAGCTTATTGAGTCTCAGTTTCTTCATCCATAAAATGGCAATAGTAATAGTAATAGTAGCCACTTCATCAGAGAGTTACGAGAATTAGATTAGAAGAGGTTAAACACAATAATGTTGTAACATACTTAGCATATTCTGGGCACACTGTAGACACTCTGAAAGATTCGTTGAAACTATATTAATCTAGAAAAATGTAAAGGTTTAATTTTCTTTTATAAAAGAACTTTTGAGAAGACATATAGATGGCCAAAAGACACATGAAAAGATGTTCATCACTCATCTTCAGGGAAATGCAAATGAAAATCACAATAAGGTAACACCTCACACCAGTCAGAACTGGCTAGTATCAAAAAGACAAGATATAATAAGTGTTGGAGAGGATATGGGGAAAAGGGAACCCTTGAACGTTCTTGGTGGGAATATAAATTGGTAAGCCACTGTGGAAAACAGTATGGAGGCACCTCAAAAAATTAGAAATAGAACTGCCATATGACCCAGTAATTCCACTTCTGGGTATTTACCTGAAGAAAAAAAACCCACCAATTTGAAAAGATATATGCACCCCTATGTTCATTGCAGCATTATTTATAGGAGCCAAGATATGGAACCAACTTAAGTGTCCATCGATAGATGAATGGATACAGAAGATGTGCTATATATACATACAATGGAATCCTACAGAGCCATAAAAAGAATGAGATCCTACCATCTGCAATCACATGGATGGACCTAGAGGGTATATACTAGTTGAAATAAGTCAGACAGAAATATACCATAGAAATAAGAAACAAGTCAGAAAGACAAATAGTGTATGATTTCACTTATATGTGGAATCTAAAAAACAAAGGAAATGGACAAACAAACAGAAATGGACTCATAAATGCAGGGAACAAACTGGCGGTTGCCAGAGGAATAGGGGAGGGGAGTGGGTGAAATTGGTAAATGGGATTAAGAGATGCAAACTGCCAGTTATAAAATAAATGAGGCACGGGAATGAAAAGTACAGTATAGGGAATATATTAAAAAAAAAGAAAAAAGAAAAAAGCCGGCACTATCATAATTAGAGCCAATGTCCGTCCCGGATAAATCCCAGGTCCTGTATGTTGAGATGCATCCTCAAACTTCTGCTGTTCATGGTGGGAGATAACCAGGCTGCTGCCCAACTCCTTTCTTCCCTTGGTGGATTCCAAAAGGTACTATGACTACTTCCTTTGCTCTAAAAAAGGATTCTGTAGGTATTTCCCTGTCTCCCCACTGTGGTGCTGCTTAGGGACTTTCATACCAATGCTTTTCCTTCCAGGCTCTACATTCCTTCTGTTATCTAAGCTCATCGGAAACGAAAAGTAGCTCCATCCACGAAAGCCTGGGAACCCTGTGCACCGAGGTATTGATTGACATCCAGAGAAACCAAACAGGATTCCCTCCATGGAATCAGAAAAATAAAAAATACAATCTGTGGGCTTATTTGGCTTTTCTGAGTTAAATTGGTAATTTATCTGTTGCAAAACCCACATCAAGAATCTGATTACCCCAATTAGCATTCTTCTCAGAGTTCATGAATGGTGAGTTCTGAAATGCACTTGATATAGAGCACATTTAAAAACCAAAATGGGGGCGCCTGGGTGGTTCAGTCATTGGGCGTCTGCCTTCGGGTCGGGTCATGATCCTAGGGTCCTGGGATCGAGCCCCGCATTGGGCTCCCTGCTCTGCGGGAAGCCTGCTTCTCCCTCTCCCTCTCCCCCTGCTTGTGTTCCCTCTCTTGCTATGTATCTCTCTGTCAAATAAATAAATAAATAAAATCTTTAAAAAATATAAAAACCAAAATGATTTCCCCTGTTCAGGCTTACTTGATGCGATATTATGATACAGCCACTCTTTCTGAGACATCCTTCACAGTAATGAATGGATGATGAGGAAGGGTTGAGAAATAATTTGTGAAGCCTAGGTTTTGCATTGTGTGTTGTAATTAATCACCTGGATTCTCCCCCAAGGCTCTGAGTTCATTCTTTTAAAAAACCCAAGTTGGTGTATTAGTATAATGTTGTTGCTCCAGGGTATGTAATCTTGTTCCAGGAAGAAGAAAATAGAATTTTTTTTATCATAAACCATAGTGCCAAAATATGGCACTATTGAGAGCCATTCTAAAATACGCATATCCTTATGACTAAGTCCAACTTGGTGTTTCAAAAGGATTGGATTAATTTTTGAACTCATTTTCTTACAGTTTTTTTGAGTAACATTTAAGATCCCTAAGATGGGAGTAGAAGAATGCTACTACTGATAGCATTTCATCAAGGCCTGGGAAGGGGTCAGCCCCTGGTTGTTGTGGGTTGTTGTATTCCTGGGCCTCTGTTTTCTTGCCTGTGAGTGGGGGAGGTCAGGACAGATAGAACAACCTCAACTTCAAAGAATTGTTTTCTTCAGACATAAAAAAATACAACTAAAATAAGTAATCCAGAAAAGAGTGGAATTCAAGCCTGAAGTTAATTTATAACGCAGAATTTAAAGTCAGAACCCAGAATCCCAGGCTTAGAGAATGGGCTTGGAGAGTGGGCAAGCCACCCCCTCCTTGGCATTGCCCCCATTCCACTTTTCTCAGTTCTGTTCCAGAGAATTTGGGCAACCACTCAGTCTCAGTCTCCTCATCTATAAAAGGGGGGTAAGAATACTTGCTTCACAAAATGAGATAATGTGTATGAAATGTGTGTCATATGATTAACATTGCAACTGTAATGCATTATTTCTACTAACAAGCAGTACGTTTTTGCAGGAGATAGGCTAGTGCGCACCATGCTGTATGGAAACTGTGAGGCCATTAGAAACAGATCTGGGTTAGAATCCTATGTCTGCCTCTTGCTGGTGGCTTTTGGTGGCTACTTCACTTCTCTGAGCTTCAGTCTCTCTACAGGGTCATTGTAAGAATTGAATCAGGTAACATCAAATGTTTCTATCAGTGTAGAAAGCTCTTGGATGGTACTGATTTGTGTATTAAAATATCCAACATGAAGGTTGGCATACAATAAGGGCTCAATAAATGTTTTCCTCCCCCTTCCCTCCTTCTCTCTGCTGTCAGTGAATTATATGACCATGTCTGACCTCATGTTTCTTTTGGGAGTTAGGTTCTCAGCTGTCTATTTGCAAAAATCTTCTATTCTCTCCATTCTAAAACAAAAGCAACTTTATTAATGAAAAAATATGATGAGGTTTGTTGAGTCACCTTGTTTTTTTTTTTGTAAAGACAACCATGTACTATATAGTTAGGGTAATTACACAGTCAGTTATTAGGTTGATTATTCAATAATTAGGGTTCATTATGAGGACAGATTTATATTATCTTGATTGGTCTTTCCTACATTCAAGCAAGGACGACTGAGGGTTGAGAAATCATACTGTATAAATACTGGAAACCCGTGATGCCCTTTCTAGGATGGGTAAAATCATGATCTTACAGGGAATTTTTTGGGACCGATTTACAGAAAAGGGAAGTTATATAGCTTTAAAAAATAATTTATGAGCTGACTGGATTCCCTCCACTTCTAACCAATGTTGTGTGATGTCCCAGAAGGTATAAGCTCAGCTTTTTGAAATGTTCAGTTGAAAATTTTTTGTGTGTTTTTAAAGAAGTCTCTATAACCCATTCTAACTCTAAGATTCCAAAAATTATGCTCATTTTATTTTATTCCAGCAATATGCCCTTTCAGAACTGGGAGCAGCAAGAACTCAGAACTTCTAGCAGCCCTCCAGAGGAAATATCCAGGAATGTCAGAATGATGTATCTGCTCTTGGAGTGACAGCCTTCAGGTATGATCTCCAAAACAGTGTAACCCAGCCTTTCTTTCTGTGGGTAATCAAACTGTGGCCAGGACTTTTGAGGTAGAGCAGAAATGATGTAATGAGAAAGTAAATGCTCTCTTGTGCCTCTTGTGACCTGAGCATGAGGGATGAATACTGGCCCTTATCATTACTGTAACATTCCTGGATCATAAGTGATATCGGACAACAGATGGTTGCCTTACATTTTTTGGATTTTCCATATAATTTATGTATAGAGGACAAAATACACAAAACAGGCTTTCCCAAGTCCAAAAGGAAATATCCTCAAATACCTTTGTTCAAAATTACTTTAAGCTCTTTTGCCATTTTCCTGGAAATTGTCTTTTGTACCGATTTCTCCTCCCATGGCTCTCTGGAAATGCAGCCCCCTCTTGAGTTCCAGGGACACCCATGATCTTACCTGCTCCTGTAGGTGGCTGATGTTTTCCTCATACTGGGTGTAATTTTGCTTACTGCCAGGATCTCTCTGCTCGTGCCACTTCAAGATGCGACTTTCGAGCTTCTCGTTGGCCTCCTCCAGGGCACGCACCTTGTCCAGGTAGGAAGCCAGGCGGTCGTTGAGGTTCTGCATCACCACCTTCCCACTTGTAGCTGGGAAGGAATTGCCTCTTCTAGATCCCCAAGGACCTCCAGGAGGCAGGCAGCTTGATGAGCTGAAGGAAAGGGAGATGCGGACACCCCCGGCCCCCCCATGGATGCTGGGAGCCTGAGGGAAGCTCCCCAGCTGGTCCCAGCTGCCTCCCCTGCCACGGAGGGAGCCTGAGGGGGTCTGGCTAAAGTTGTGGCTGGAGTTCATGGTCCCATCTGTGTTTGGTGCAGGGCTGGGCTCTGCTCTGCTCCCTGGCACTGTAGAACTGAGCCGCCCCAGACTGCCCTGGATGGTTTTATGCCCTTCGCTGTGGGAGTTCCCTTCCCTGACAACTGTACCAACAAGATCGTATCATTGTGCAACAGGTGTTTCCTCTTGGTCAATCCCAAAGTGCCCCTGGGCCTTCACACACATTGTTGTTGTTTAGAGCCACATCAACATACCAGTTTGCTTCTCCCTTCTCGTTGTAACCGGGAGGTGTGGCCCACGACATGAGTGGGTATTAGTCTCAGGTGTCTTTCTAATCTTTCTGTGGAATTTTTCCTTTGACCATTTATCTGAAAAGGACCAGACTGAAGTTTACAAAAAGGTTATTTGGTATAGTACAGGTTTCCTTTTAAAAAGTAGACATTAACCACGCAGACACACATGCCTTCCCCCACCCCAAATAAACAAACCGCAGCTCTAAAGCTTGGGTGGGAGAGACTCCCAAGGGAAGAGCCAGATCAGAATCTCAGGTCCGAGAATAAAAATACTCATGCTGAGGAGCTGGAGAATGTTCTGAATATCTGATGTCTTTGTGGCAGTTACTGTTTGCTGGAAAGTAATTTCAAAGGATCATTCTTAAGAACAAACCCTCAATTATAATTAATTAATGAATGACCGAGCCTTCCACTTCCAGGGTGCCTTTCATCCCCAGCACACCTCAAAACCAAACAACCCAGCCTGCACCACGACTTCCTTGGCCCCTGGGAAGAATGCAGCCTTTGGTAACTGGCCAGCAACCCTGTCCTGGCTGAGCCCCGAAAAGGTTGACTTCTGAGTGTCTGTGACCTGCAGGGGGGATGGAAGGACGCAGGACTTGTGCCGTGGGTTGTCTAACATGCTTGGTTAATCTTATGCTTCATCTGCCAAGGTAAAGGTTAGAAATGAATAAAGAAATAGTCTGGGGATGGGGAGCCACGTGCTGGTTACTAGCAATTAGATTTAAAGGGGACTTTGAAATAAAATGGCAACATTGGAAGGGACTTTAGTGTACCTCCATCCAAGCCACTGATTTTGCAGTGTGGAAAACTGGCCTGGGTGGAGGGGGTGGTGGGGGTGGCAGAGGACAGATCGTGGGTTAGAGGCAAAGCCATGGTGGGATTCTTTCCACCACATAGCGTTGTCCTTCATTGAGTTGAATCTTGACAGAGTCCTGTAAAGATTCTCTTCCATCATGGTGGTAATGGGACTTCCCAGGTTTCACAGCCCTTTGATGGTCTTTATTAAATGTGCACGACCACTCTTGAGGTAGCCACGCAAGGGTTATTGTCCCCATTTTAGAGATAAAGAATCAGGGGCTCATGGAGGTGACTGCTTCAGAGCTGATTTGCATGTGCCGTGTAATTCAGCACACGAATTTGTAGGTGTCCGTGCCTTGGTCTGTGCTGTTTCCACTGCTGGACACTCACTGCCGGACTGCCCGCACCTGCTCCCCTGACTTCCAGATGTAGTTCAAGGGTGACCTCCTTCCACGATTGTTTACTGAATTTTCCTGCATGAGTTGGGTGCCCCTTCTATGAAGAAACCACCTTTTCTGGATCCTAAGACCCTCCGGAGGGGCAGACAGCTTAGTATTCCCACCGCACCATGGAAACTGGGAGCCCCTCAACTGGGCCCAGCCGCCTCCCTGGACCTGACTCCACCCCTGTTCTTACACTCATCACTCTGCATTTGTCACACTCCTCTGGGACTGCAGGCGTCTTGAAAGCTGGGATTACGTCTTCCATCTCTGAAACACCAGAGTCTGGCTTCTTTTTTTTTTTTAAGATTTTATTTATTTGAGAGAGAGAGCACGAGCACAAGCGGGGTGAAGGGCAGAGGGAGAAGCAGACTTCCCACTGAGCAGGGAGCCCAATGAGGGACTCGATCCCAGGACCCTGGAATCAAGACCTGAGCCGAAGGCAGACGCTTAACTACTGAGCCACCCAGGCGCCCCAGAGTCTGGCTTCTTATAGGCATTTCATAAATGTGTGTTAACTCAGTAATGAATTTTTTTTTTTAAAGATTTTATTTATTTATTTGACAGAGAGAGAGATAGCGAGAGCAGGAACACAAGCAGGGGGAGTGGGAGAGGGAGAAGCAGGCTTCCTGCTGAGCAGGGGGCCCAATGCGGGGCTCGATCCCAGGAGCCTGGGATCATGACCTGAGCCGAAGGCAGCCGTTTAACTGACTGAGCCACCCAGGTGCCCCAGTAATGAACTTTTTAGAGTTAGGATTTTAACCCTGCTCCTCTGATGTCATCACCTCCTGCCCTTTTGGGAAGTGTGAGCTGTAAAATCAGATAGTAGGAAAAAGCCTCTCCAAGGGATGAAAAAGCCAGCCATAAAGGCAACCTCATTCCTAATTACAAATAAAATTACCTAAAGCACACCAGCTCTGCTTGTCCACCCTGGCAACAAAACCTTGCAAAAGTCCTCTGGAATTTCTTCATCTCACTCCACAGTGAGATGAATTTTTCCAAGATGGAAAAATTTAATCAAGTCTAAAGGAAGACTTGAGTGTTCTATGGTCACTTACATCTCTGAACATGAGAAAGAGACAAAAGGGAAACAAGGCAAAAAGAGAGCAAATGAGGGGCGCGTAGAGACTTGTTTGGATGTGTGGTGGCAAGCAGTGCTCTGATAGGGGATGTGGATGGTGCCATATCTTTTATTTTGACTCAAGGTTTGGGTCAACTCTAGATTGTGTTCGCATGGACCCAGCCTCACAAATGACAACATCCATATGTAGGTTGCATAAAGGGCCAGTCTGTGAGCCATCTCCTGAAGCTCCCTCCCAGTGATTGGTGATGGGGATGATCACCTTCCCGCGCTTTGCAGGCCTGTCTGAAGTGGCAGTGACTTATTAGCCCTGTGAATTTGGCCCATGCGTCATTTTACATCAGTGTCTGGGAGTTTGGGTTTATGGGAGTTAACCTGGAGCTAAATAGTTCTTGTATTATATATAGCAGGACCAGGTAAGGAAGAATTGGTGGTATCATCTGAGAAGATGGGAGAGAAGTCACCTCTTCTAGAACTATTATGCAAAGGTTTTCCTTGTAGCTCCCAATCTGTAGAGCTCCATTGGATTTTAAAAGAAATGGTGGATTTCTGTTGGTTGGTTGGTTGTTTGGTAAAAAATGATACATGCTTATATGACCTCACTGATATGAGGAATTCTTAATCTCAGGAAACAAATTGAGGGTTGCTGGAGTGGGGGGTGGGGTGGGAGGGATGGGGTGACTGGGTGATGGACACTGGGGAGGGTATGTGCTCCGGTAAGTGCTGTGAATTGTGCAAGACTGTTGAATCTCAGATCTGTACCTCTGAAACAAATAATGCAATATATGTTAAGAAAGAAAAAAAAAGAAGAAGAATGTAGCAGGAGGGGAAGAATGAAGGGGGGGAAATAGGAGGGGTAGACGAACCATGAGAGACGATGGACTCTGAAAAACAAACTGAGGGTTCTAGAGGGGAGGGGGTTGGGAGGATGGGTTAGCCTGGTGATGGGTATTGAGGAGGGCACGTTCTGCATGGAGCACTGGGTGTTATGCACAAACAATGAATCATGGAACACTATATCTAAAACTAATGATGTAATGTATGGGGATTAACATAACAATAAAAAAATAAAAAAAAAAAAGAAATGCTGTGATTGGGGTGCCTGGGTGGCTCAGTCAGTTGAGCAAAAAAAAAAAAATGATACATGCTTGTTATAAAAATACTCAAGTAATACATGGAAGTATAAGAAAAAAGATTCTACCACACAGACAACCATTGGTAAATTAGTGAACATTATTTCAGATACTCTCTATCTGTATATATTGGTGGACATAGGGATGACTAGAATAATTTTAGAAAAACGAGCTCATACAGTTTATTCTATTTTAGAAGAATTAAATTTTAAAAATTTAGTTGATGGGTAAGCTGAAATGAATTCACTTTAGTTACATATTTTCTATAGGATTTTTAGACTTTCATCACATTCTTTTTACAATTTTTTAAAAAAAGATTTTATTTATTTATTTGACAGAGAGAGAGATAGCGAGAAAGAGAGCATAAGCAGGGGGAGCTGCAGGCAGAGGGAGAGGGAGAAGCAGGCTCCCTGCTGAGCAGGGAGCCCAATGTGGGGCTCGATCCCAGGACCCCGGGATCATGATGTGAGCCGAAGGCAGCCGCTTAACTGACTGACCCACCCGGGTGCCCCTCTTTTTACAATTTTTAATGAGAATAAAATGGCCTGTATATTTGTGGAATCACAGAACTGGAAAGAAGGGCAAGAACAGGTCATTTGTTGCAGCTGTCTGCTTCTAGGTAGGTCCACCACAAATTGCTGAGCTTATTTTTAAACTAATTTTTAAACTAATTTTTAAAGAACTCAAGAGATAAAGGCTCAATTGCCTTCTTAATAGATGCCCAACATTTATTCATCTTTTTGGTCAATGAGCATTTCACCTACGATCTGGTTTCATGATTTTTTTTTTTTTGTATTTCTATGGAGTTCAAACTGTTTCTAAATTATTCTTCTTTGCATGACTTTACAGTAAAAGATTTGTGATTTTCGCATTTGGTTCATCTTTCTGATAAATTGAGATGTGGTCACTAAAGGGGATGGATATTTTGCAGGAGAGCTTGGGCAGTGAGTGAATGAAGCGGGTTGCATGTGGGCATATCGGGGATCAGAAGGGAGCCCTGGCAGCCGTAGGCTGTCATTTACTGGGAGCACAGTGTATGTATGTCTTTTAAAGACAATCATTCCATCACTGAGACATTCCCTAGGCACCCTTTTCTTCAGAGTGAGAGAAGTACAGCCAGAACAATCCCCAAATAGATTTTAGACTCTGCATGGCATTTCAGGACAGATGAGTAGTAGATCTTCAGGCAAAATTGCTATGTCATTATCCTGTGATTTGGAGGGCTGCACAATAAGATTAGACATTTATAGAAATAAAACACAGCCCCTGCTGTGGAGCCAGGTTGGACATTCTATAAGTACTTAAGTTTATCAAATTTTTGATTTTTCCAGGAAAAAGGGGCCAACAGGTAGAAGGTTTAAGTGGAGAAGTATTCAGCATAGTATTCCAGACTAGGAGGGGAAGGCAAGCCAACTTAAGGTGCTTCCAAATAAGATGTGTGTATATTGACTGACGTACAAGGAAAAATAATAAAAACACGCACAGGCAAAAAAAAATGTCAAGATCATAGAAGGAAGTTTTCTCAAATGGTAGGTGATGAGACAACTGTGTTGGAAACTCTTCTTGATCTGATTTTGAAAAGCAGGAAAGAATTAGATGAAGATGCAGAGGTAGACAGAGCCTCGTAAGTGACCACAAACAAAGAGCATGTGTGGCCTTATGGGCAGATTCAGGAAATTTGAAGAGAAGAGATCAGAATAAAGAAAGGGAAAGCAGTTTTCAATTCAATAAAATCTGGCCATAAGTATTTATTAGGGTCTAACTCTGTATTAGCATATTTCTGAGCAATTTGGACATATAAGAATGTAAGAAGCGAAAGACACGTTTGGCACATTTACTGCACGTCAAGCAACTGCCCGGTGACCCCAGCACTTAATAGTAAGGAAGCTGAAAGGCCCAGGCTCTGGATTGCTCACCTTTAAGTCCTCAATACTATTTTCAGTTTATAGAAGCCTGTGGTAGGCCCTCCGTAAATGTTTATTAACCTTGGTCTTGGGAAGTTCCACTACTGTTCTATGGATTGCGTCAAATAGACTACGTGAGATACAGATGAGAAGAAAAAGGAAGATGATGGTGGCCGGGTCTGGTTAAAAAACAAGCTCTCTAATGGAGCGGATACTTGAGGGACTCTCGTGGTTGAGAGGGTGCAAGAGGTCCCAGGTAATGGAGTCGGAAAGAATGGCTGGAAAGGAAAAACAAATCCTGTGGAAGTTCCCAAATTCTAGATTCTGCTGATTGCATCCCCATGGTGTTTTGTTTTTTTTTTTTAAACATGTTCCCCTGACCCCTGTATTTCTTGTAAGATAGTAGTTTGATCTATAGGCTTTATTAGATTCCTGTCTGACATTTTTGGCAAGAATGCTTCCTGGGGAGTGTTGTGTTCTTCTTGTTCATGCTGTAACAAAATGCCTCATATCGGCCTTGCTTCACCATCGATGCTTAAACTCTTGTAGCTTCTGTATCCCAGGGGAAAATTTCCCAGGTGAAAAAACAAGACAGTGCCTCATTCTGAGCTGAGGTTTTTCACTTGGAATTCAATGGATAGACTTTAGGAAGTTAGTAAACATCTCTGAAAGTGTGTGCAAAATTGTCTCTGCATGTTCATATGTTCACTCTTCTGAGAGAAAGTTAAGCTTTCATTAATTTGTCAAAGGAGCATATAAATAGAAAAAGCTAGGATCCAATGGTGTAAAACTTTAAAGGTTCATTCTCTCACTGGCCTTTAGTTACCAGTAAGATGTGTAGGATTTTCATGTTTTGTAGGAACGCAACATTGGACTTCAGTAATGAACCGTATTTATCACCTGTCTCATACCCATCACTTTATAGACAGGAAAATAAAGAAGTACTTTGAGCAAGGGCCCTTGGCCAGTTAATAGCGGAGCTAGGACTAACAGAAGGATTCCATGACACTGTTGTAGAGCTAGCCTCTCTACTTTATTACTATTTTTTTAAAGTCATAAAGCTGTTGCTTTGGATTCACTAACATTTTTGCACTTGTGGGATGTCGATTCATACGTTTGTTCATCTACAAATAGCCAGCTATGTTTAAAATGTTTGTTCCTTTTTTCTCCCGCCCTTCAACTATGCATCTTGTCTCTGATTCCATTGCTACTTAAACTCCATAGCCACACATAATGAGAGTTAAAATCCTCTAATTTAATTCACTTAATTATTTATTTTATTGGGAGTTTCCTTTGGAGGTGCCCTGGACTAGACTGATGAGACACAGTTCCTGCCTTCAAGCATCCTTCAGTCTATGGATATGGAGGTTTCGTTTTGCTTTGTTTTTTGCAGTTAGTACTCTGCCAGTGATGCAAACTGTTGTGTGAGGGTCTGTGCTAGGGGTGCTTAGGAGCAGTTCCTGATCTTTCACCCATCTAGACCTTGAATTCAGAGTTGTGAGATCTCAGAGAGACATGGCAGTTCAGTATTACCACCAACAGAGAAAGCCATGTTTTCCTGGTTGTTGGGATCTTTTCACCCAGTAATGATGAAGTCATCCTCATCTGAGTGACAGATTTGTCATTCAGTCCCTCATCGTGGAGCTTGGGGAGATTGGGTCGGCCTATCCCATGATACTGAGAGTTCAGTCTCATTTATCACTATCACTTTTTAAAAAAATTTTTTAAATTTTTTTTTATTATGTTATGTTAATCACCATACGTTACATCATTAGTTTTTGATGTAGTGTTCCATGATTCATTGTTTGTGCATAACACCCAGTGCTCCATGCAGTACGTGCCCTCCTTAATACCCATCACCAGGCTAACCCATCCTCCCACCCCCCTCCCCTCTAGAACCCTCAGTTTGTTTCTCAGAGTCCATAGTCTGTCATGGTTTGTCTCCCCCTCCGATTTCCCCCCCTTCATTCCTATCACTATCACTTTTAAAAAAGGAGGCCATCCCCTCCCTTTTCCCAGTTTCCTTTTCCAGCTGCCACCAAACCTCTCTCAGAAGGTAAGAGATGTTCCAGCCAGATAGCTTCTTTGAAAGGAGTGCCAGGACAATCCGGGCTGAGCCTGGCTTTAGAAAGATCCCCAAGTCCTTCCGCACTACCTTTGGCATGCCGCCAGGCCTGTTAAGGTGATTTTGTTCATTTAAGGCTGCAGAAGACAAACAGATCCTACCAGTGGGTGGGGAGAGCTAGTGCAAGACTGAGATGATTTCATTTTTTTTCTCCTTTTTATCATCTTAATCTGATGAACATGATAGGTAACAGATAAATCCCTTATACAAAGGTTGTTGTCATTGATAATCCTTGAATTAACCTGCACATTAGCTTCAGTGCTCGTGGGGCGTTCCTTTCTTTTGCCATTTAAGGAGACGTTTTGAGTAACTGTGATGTTGGTTTGCTGAGACATCATGTCATGCAGTTTGCTGAAGTCTGTCTTGGTAGTTTTTTTTTCTTTTAAAGATTTCATTTATTTATTTGACAGAGAGAGAGACAGTGAGAGAGGGAACACAAGCAAGGGGGGTGGGGTGGGGTGGGAGAGGGAGTAACAGGCTTCCCGCCGAGCAGGGAGCCCAATGCGGGGCTCAATCCCAGGACCCTGGGATCATGACCTGAGCTGAAGGCAGATGCTTAACGACTGAGCCACCCAGGTGCCCCTGTCTTGGTAGCTTTTACCTCTAGTCCAGTGTGGTTCACGTTGCGACATAGTCAGTGTATGGAGGGCTGTGGGAAGGTCCTTGTGCTCCAGGATTCTTTCCCACTTGACAGTTGTTGGTGCCTGAAATCCAACCATTTATTTGTTTGGTTCACCAAAATAGTGCTTCCTATTAAAAAAAAAAAGAAGACCTTAATGTATTGTTCACCTTTTTATTCATTCATCCATTCCTTCAACAAGTATTTATTGAATACCTGCTCTAAGTGATTGGAGCAGAGAGAGCAAGGGGGAACGGGGAAGAGATGAAGCTGGAGGCACACAGGTGCTAGGATGTTCCGGGCTTTTCCAACCCTGAGTATTTTGATCTTAAACATAAGGTTCCTACAGAAAGATTTTAAGTGGGGGAGTGCTGTGCCATGATCACATTTGTGTTTTAAAAAGATAACCCCGGCTGTCTTATGGAAGTTGCTTGAGAGCCAGAGTAAATGTGTGGGGGTCAGCTGGGAGGCTACTGCGCCTATCCAGAAGCAGAAGCGAGCCGATGGTGGTTTACTCATTATTTTTTTGTAGGAAAATGATTTGGTGAAATATGCAAGGATATTTGAGGAGTAGCACAGCGTTAGTTTTCCGCCATGAAAAAGAAGACGTTGTCATAAAATTCAGTTTGTTTTTGATTCTTATGGCATCCGCAGTATGTACGTGCTGCGTTGACCTTTTCTATAGGCTTATATCATAAGCACGGTGTTGAGTATGCTGCTTAGATGGTACATGCTTGAGACTTGTCCTAATCAGTCTGCTTTTCGACAGGAAGTAGACTAACCATATAGTTGGCTAAAATATTCTTTTGTTCAAGGCTCTCAACCTGTTTTATGGATAAGTAACTACTATGATGGACTCTCTGTTACAGATAAAAGAATTCACACAGTAAAAGGATATAGATTTGCCTGAGGTTGTCCAGTGTTGGTGGCACAGGGGCCCTGGGGGCCCATCCCCTACTTAACCACTGGCTTCAAATTTCATCCATGTATTTACCATGACTTCATGTGTGTTTATAGTATCTTTGCAGATTTATTTCTAGGTTGCTCCTCTTAGTATTCGTGGGTGATATCCTTCTTGCTTATTTCTATTTTCTTGCTTATTACTATTCATGGCTTGGCTTTTGGTTTGGGAAAATTGGATTTATTCTTTCCCCATTCTCTCCTTTCTTTTGGTTAGGAATGATCGCTTTTTCCTTTCTTTTCTCTTTTTAAAATTTTATTTATTTACTTGAGAGAGAGAGCAAGCGAGAGAAAGAGCATAAGCGGGGGAAAGGGGCAGAAGGAGAGGGAGAAGCAGACTCCCTGTTGAGCAGGGCTCGATCCCAGGACCCCAGGACCATGACCTGAGCTGAAGGCAGGCACTTAACCAACTGAGCCACCCACGCACCCCAGGAATGATAACTTTTTCTATGTTTCTAGTTTCAAAGAATTCCCTGCCCCTTTTAAAAATCACCCTGACGATGCTATACCTTTTCCATATCTTTGTTACGGTGTGGATTAGTGGAAGGGCTTTGGCCTGGGGGTTAAAGACCCTACTGTGCTATTAACACACTGGGTAATCTTAATCTCTTGGTCTCAATTTTCTTATCATTAAAATGGAACAATCTTTCCTGTAATTAATAGGGCTGTTGTTGGGAGTGAATGAGGTAATGTACATACATGAGCTGTATAATCTATATGTAATGTACATACATGAACTATGTAATCTGCATGCTATGTACACACACAAACTATGTAATCTGTGTACAGTGTATATCCATGAGCTGTGTAATCGGCATTCAATGTACTCATATGAGCTTTGTAATCTCTAACCTTCAGTGCACAGTTGAGGGTAGAGGATAGTGATGATTGTAAACACTCCTTGTCTGCCCTGCAGCCATGATCCCACAGGTCTTGAGAGAGAGGAGACCAATGAAGTTGTCAGGAGGTCACAAGAGCTCAATAAAAAAAGCCTCGCCTAACAGGCGTACTTCTGTTCCTCAGATGAACTCAGAAATAAACATTAATTGCAAGAGTTTACATTTTATAGATAGAGTCCATGTGAAGGTTAGTCTAGGTCTATGCTGATGAATGTTCTAGTTACCAGCTTCAAGTTCAGATTTTGATTCTGCCATCTGCTGCCCAACCCCTCAGGCCTCAATTTCCACAAATGTGAACTGAGCTTAATACTCTGATGGATGGGGGTTATTGTGGGGATTAAATTAGATATTGCATGCACTGCACATAAAAAGTGCTCAGTGGTGCTTATTAAAATATGTGTGTGTGTGTTTGTGTGTGAGTGTGTGTGTCTGTGTTAGAATAGTCTATTCTGGTCAAGTAAAATAAGCCTACATCACTCTGTGTTCTGGCTTCAGACAGTTTGCTGGGAAGTTATATATTTTTTATAGAATGCTCTAAACTTACACACTGTTTCAGTATCCTTGGTGTCTTTTAAATTCTCACTTTTCGATGAATTATATCCCAATTTCTTTGCTTAGTATATTTTATTCTTACTCCTACTAGGTTATCTGTTTGAAGTTACTTATATTTTAGGATGGACACTTTTTCCACTCCGAGGAAGTTACCAGAGCATTTTGTTTATGATGTGTTTTAATAACTGGGGTTTAAGGTAGCATGAAACACAGTGAACCAGTTTTACCGTTCTTCCCTAGGAAGGCTTGAATTTGTCCTGTTTCCTTTGAGCAAGTGAAAGCCATTCCCAAACACCTTTTGTTAGATCTCACTCCCATTCTTTCTTTCCATCTCTGTCTCTCTCATTTCTCCCATGAACCATGACTCTTTCTCTCCCCTTTGTTCTCTCCACTCTCACCCAGAGTGAGAGGAGAGGTTGGGAGAGTGGCCAGATTGGCTGGAGGGACAGGATCATTCCAGCTAGCTGTCCTTTTTCTTTAATCCTAAAAGCATAACAGTCAATTAGGGAATAAATTCTTGCAAAATGTATGTCGGTTAAAAAAAGAAGAGGCAGTTTTGCATGATGGTTAAAAGTGCAGGGTCTGAAGTCACACAGCCCTGGGTTTGAATACTGGCTCTGACACTTAACTATCCGTGAAACGCTGGTAAGTTATGAGTGTCTCTTGCCCGAGGCTCCTCGAAGATGAGTGGGTGTGTAGGAAATGCACATAGAGAACACGGAACACTTTGTTTGGCACATTGGAAGTACTCAGTAAATGTTAATTGTTGTTATTGTTGCTATAAAAAGGTGACCCCCAGAAGGTTATGGAGTATGTTTACATCTTCAAACTATTAGTTAAGGTATAAGCCTAAGTATACACTATCTTTACATCACTTGTGTTCCCTGAGGCTTGACGTACAACATGGAAACTTGATTGGTTGGTAGATTTAAATACTCATGACTTTGTTACCGTACACATCAAGCTCCAGTTTGGGTCTTGGTGTCTTATGGAGATAATACATGAGACCTCTCTCTCTATCTCTCTAGTTTTCTTTTGGTTTAGTTGTAGGAGAGTGTGACAGGCAGAATAACACCCTCTCCCCAGCATGTCTGTCTTCTAATATCTAGGACCCTGTGAATATGTTATGGTACGTGGCAATGGGGAATTAATGTTGCAGACAGAGTTAAGGTTGCTAATAAGCTGGCCTTAAAATGGGGAGATTATCTTGAATGATTCAGGCGGGGCTGTGTCTTTAGAAGTGGAAGAGGGAGGTAGAAGAAAGGCCACATCAGGGAAGGAATGTGGGAGGCTGGAAGAGACAAGGGCACAGGTTCTCCTCCAGGACCTCCAGGAAGGAGCACAGTTCTGCCCACACCTTGTTTTCGCTCAGTGGGACCAGTGTCAGACTTCTGAAATAAGATAATAAATTTGTGTTGTTTTGAGCCGCTCAGTCTGTGCTAATTTGTTACAGTGACAATAGCAGATTAATATAGTGTGTGTGTGTGTGTGTGTGTGTGTGTGTGTGTGAGTGAGAGAGAGATACAAATAGGAACTCTAGTGATGGATTTTTGCTGAAGACTAAATTAAGGTGAATAGAATATTTTCCATGTCATTTATAAAACATATATTTTCACATGTATCATATGGATTTTTAATTGTTAGCATAATAGCAAAGATGGTTGTAGTAACTATTTCATAAACTCTATCCAAATTATAGGCAGATTTTTAATTTGCAAGTTAATGTATATTATATATCTTACAAAATTAAAGAATTTAAACCACATTTACTTAAACATTTCACCAATGGTTTTTATTGAAAAATATAAAGTTGCAAAAAAGCAGGACTTTTCTTGAAGAGCGAGGGCGTCCGTGGGTAACATCATTAGGGTGGATGTGAATATTTGTTTTTCAATTACAACCCAAGGCTATCTCCCACGTGTTCTCCTCCTCTGGCCTCAGCTCCTGAACTCCTCTGTGGACCTTCCTTTCAGATAGAGCTACCTGAACCACAGGTTTGTTGATCACTAATTGCTGTTTACTGCACAGGCTTCATATCATTAATATGAAGAGGTAGGGCTGTAACTGCGGTGCTGGAAATGATGCCTGCAATCCATTCCCACCAAACGTTCTGTTCTGTTTGGGTGAGCTGCAAATGACCTCTTGTCTTATCTCACTCTGTGGCCACAAGAGCATACCTGTTTTCCCCCTTCTTCCTTCTTATTTTGTCTGTTTCTCCCAGGATCTCCCCTGAATTTGCCAGTCATAGCATCTTCTACTTTTACTATCTAAACCTAGTACATTTGATTTCACTTCTGAGTGCTACCCCCCAATAATTTGTAGCCTATATTAAAGGGGATTCTGGGGGCGATTTTTGACATCCTATCCTGTTACCTTATATCCTGTTAATCTTAGGGTCACAACCAGAAAGTCCCCTGCAGCTTCAGCAGCCCATGATTGATGTTGAACTACAGATCATCTGTTGGAAACATGGATGGCTGGCAGCCATTGTTTCGACCTTGTGTTCACCATGACTATGAACAGGGTTAGAAATGAGATCTATGCTTTCCTGATGCTTCTCCAAATCAAGACCTCTTGGTTTTATGTCTAGTATAGAGCTGTGCCATTCCACGCCAGTCCTCAAACAGTAAACTTCACATGAGCTCAACCACTTAACTCCTGTATTTGGAATGAGATGAGATGGAAGTGCCATCTAGTTGGGCTGTCTGATCTCTGAGAAAGAGCTTCACAGGGTGACATTCCCTTGTGCAGTCACTCTGGCCTGAGTCTCTTCTTAGTCCGGTGAGTTCAAAAGCCCCATTTTATTAGTGCACCAGAACCAAAGGGATTCTCAAGAGCCGAGTCACAGGAACTCCCCTAATTCTTAGGTGCCAGATGAACAAGCCAGAATGCAAACTTAATAATTTAATGGTGAGAGATGATCCATTCTGCAACCAAGAAATTCCCATCTGTGTTGTATCTGAGTATTAGAGAAACCAGACTGTGATATGGAAATTGGTTGGTAAAATGGAACCAGAAGAGAGATGTGGCGTGTTAAGGAATGCGGCCTGAGGAACTGCCCTGACTCTCCATGCACTAATGTGATCGCATGCAGCATCATTTCTTCCTGGATTGGGCTGGGTATAAACACTATCGAGTGCTTTTTGGGTTCACCTTCTTCAGAACTCCGTGACAAACACATTTCCTTAACTATTTGTGCCTTTGATTGGGCTACAGATATATTATATGGTCAAATTTGAGTGATTAGAACCAGGGCGTTTAGAGTATGGAAGACACAAATTTGTTCAAATTTTAACTTGACCGTTACTAACCGTGTGATGCTGAGCAAGTTAGTTAACTTCTGTAAGCCTTGGTTCATTTATTAGTGAAGTGGGAATAATAATAACATTGTAAGGTTTTTGTGAGGATTGAGTGAGATAACTTAGGTAAAGCACTTAACGCAGTGTCTGAGGCATAATATTCAACTGATTTTTAGTTGACTAGAAGAAGTGTTACTCTTTCTACTTGTTGACCATAGGAGGCACTGTGGCTTCTGAATGGATCTCAGCACTTTGATTACATGTTGATTGTTCTGTAATAACTGGGACAGGTTTGTTTGGAGGCTTCCTGCTGCTTTCTCTGTTGAGTCCATAACCTGACTCCAGGGAACATCGGGGTCAGGGGAGACAAGGGCAGCAGAATCTTTTCTTGGAGAAGGGCCACAAGTCCTATCTGGGCTGCCCTGTCATGTCCAATCTCCACAAAAGTGATCCTGTTTATAGGGCTGGCTTCACACTGTTCTCCCTTCTCCTCCTGAGCTGTCTTCCTGTTGGCTGCCAAAGAGTATGAAGGTTGATATATTACAGGAAGGTCCTTTCCAACTGAGTTCCATAATATTCCAGAAAATAGAAGAGTTGGGCTTACATGTGGTAATCATTTCCCTATGTATATGTATATCAAAACATCTTAAATGGATATATTTTTTACTTAAAAGATAAATAGTAAAATAAAAAAAGAAAGTTTCCATCCTTAATCTGGTGCTTTCATTAAGTTATCGGGATGACTTTGCTCTACAATGTCATTGTCAGCTCCAGTGAAATATTTCATTAGCTTGAGTGTGACTGTTTGGCAGTTGAATGTAAGTGTCTCAGAGCAACAATGAAATCATACTCACAATTTTCATGGGTGCCAGGCATGCCTAAGAGCTTTGCATGCATTCATTAATGTGATCATCTCAACCCTATGAAGTAGATGCTATCAATAGCCCCATTTTAAAGAAGAGGAAGTGGAGATACAGAGGTTCAGTAACTTGCCCAAGATCTCACAGTAGGTGGCAGGGCTGAGAATCAGACCCAGCTGGTCTGGCTTCACGAATCTGTTCTAAATCAGCATGTGATTGTTCTTCTTGGCCCGAAGCAGCCATGTTCTCCTCTTGCTTTTTTTAATGCCTTGGTAGGCACAACTTGTTCTGAATTTTCACCCTAGTCTCCTTTTCTCCCTCAAGTTACAGAGTTCTCTTAAATAGGATGTGATTTTTACTTGCCTTCCACTGTGAGACTTCTCTCTGCACCCACAAAAGCTATGCTGGAGGTGGGAGGAGGTGGTCTCTTGGAGAGTGGCAGTGATGGAGGAAGGCACAGTTATGTTTTTCTGATGGGTCAGTGGCAAATGAGCTGACAAATACTTATGAAAGAGAAGACCTTTCTCTCCTTACATACAAGTTGGGGATAGGCAATTCTCTATAACTAACTATATGGATTTGGAGAAATTCAGCCCAAAATGTGGTCTCGCTAGGTCTTCTGGTTTAGTAGAGTTGTGTTGCTTCTCTAAGAGCCACAGATATCAAGTAGGTAAGTAACTCTCAAGCATTTGCTGGACCCATTGGGCCACCACAATGAGCTATAAAGCAGAGGGTTTTACCCCGGCTTAGAAGAAGGCCTTTTGATTATAGAAAGATGCAAAAAAGGGAGCCACAAATCTGCTTTCTTTCTAGGAAATAGTAAGATAAACTTTAATCTCAGGTGTTTTCTTCAGGTACCACCAATATGTCCACCCTGATTCTTATGTTGTTCCAGACATAGAGGGAGGAAAGAGAGAGAGAGGGAGAAGAGAGGGGAGGGGAGGGATGGGAACAGCAAGAAAACATGTTCAGAAACTTTGCTACTGGTGACAACTTAACTGGAATATTTAGAAACATCGGCATATTACATATTTTCTTATGTGCATATAAGTGGTAGCCTGTGGCTTAAAAGCATCATCTAAGAAAACCCTCCAAATATAATGCTCAACCTGAAATGATCATTTGACTACATAAACCTTTCCAATGTTGCCAAATAGGGTTGGTTGTTCGCATTTGAACTGGGTGCGTGGGTTTTTCCCATGAAGCTTGTGAATCATTCATGAACACACCAGATGTTTCCAGCTAGCCAACCAGCCAAAGGATTCATTTCCTATAAAGACATTTGATTACAGTGTTGAAACAGTGCATTCCAGGCTTGCTTGCATTGATATTAAACATGGCATTATGTCATGGATGCTGGTTGCCTCAGCCTACAAATTCTTCCTAGTGTGGATGGTGCTCTTCTCTTCTCTTCTGGGACACTTTCTGTTTCTCCTGAATTTTAATCTTTTTCTCCCTCCTCCTTATTTGGAGAGGGCACTTGCTTTAAAAAAATTTTTTTTTATCAAAACTTGCATTTTAAGTCAAAATGGACAGAATTAGGATAGACCTACTCAGGCAATGAGTAAGATACTTTTCTCCATCGTTTGGTAAATGGGAATTATGGGAATTAATAAGAAGAACATGCCATCATTAGCTTCTAAAGAACTTAAATATCTTATCAATAGCATCTAATTGCCTTTTAAAAAAAGACATCAGAGAGAGAAGGAATTGGAGGATATTATTTCTGGTGTTATTTCCTATTTACAGATGCAGAAGGCAAGACAAAATAAGGTGAGTAACATCAGGGATTGTAAGAGAAGCTGAAGATATTAGATCAGAAAAATCTCTGGGTCCAAGAGCAGAGAAGTCAAATGATGCTCCTAAGAACTAGAAAGGAAGGTCACTGCCTGCTGGTCCAAGGTTTTTTTCCATCACACCCAGTTCCAGCACTGTCTACTCCAGATGTGGTGGGGAATGAGAAGTAGAAGAAAGAGCACTGGATTCTTTCACTGACTGTGTCATCGTAGACCAGTCCCCTTTCTCTTTGGGCCCCAGTTTCTCCACCTCTGATACGAAAAAGGCCATTAGATGCCATCAAAAATCTTTCTAATTTTCAAAGAGATATTAGTACTCCCATGTTCATTGAGGCATTATTCACAATAGCCAAGAGGTGGAAACAATCTAAATGGATTGTTTGATGATAAATGGATAAAAAAGAACATGAGATATATATGTATGTACGTATGTATGTATACATATATGTGTGCACACACACATACACATGTAATGGAATATTATTCAGCATTTAAGAAGAAGGACATCTTGTGGTATGTGACAACATGAATGAACCTTGAGGACATTATACCAGTGAAATAAATCAGTCACAGAAAAACAAATAATGCATGATTCCATTTATATGAGATATGATATGATTCCACTTATATGAGACATGAGATATATCTAAAATAGTCAAACTCATAGAAGCAAAGAATAGAAAGGTGGTTGCCACGGAAGGAGGTTGCTTGGGGGGAGGGTAAAGGGAGAGTTGCTAATCAAAGGGTATAAAATAAGTTCTAGAGATCTGCTGGACAACATTGTGCTCTATAGCTAACAATACTGTATTGTTCACTTAAAAATCTGTTAAAGAGTAGATTTCATGTTAAGCATTCTTACCACAATAACATAAGGTTAAAAAATAAAACTCACTTAGTCTATGAATTTATGGACAAAAAGAATGACCAATGCTGATATCGTAGACTCCTTAGATGGTCTCTCACTAGAAGCAGTGACAAGCAGGCTAGAGAATAGTTCTTTGAAGAGTTGAAAAAATAATCTCTTGCTACTGTGAATTGTTTCCATTCTCGGAGATCGATTATAGAATGTATCCGGTGCTATTTTAACCTTCTTAAGGAAATCAAGTACTTAACATTCAATCTTATTATTGCGTGACACTGGGCAATAGTCACACAATACTCAGTATTCACACAATATTGTGTGATAGTCATTGAACTGCTCTATCCATTAGTTCCTTTATCTATTAAGTGGGACTATTAAGGGTAACTCCTTCGTGGTAGTAAGGATTAAATGAATTAGTTATTAAATGAGTTACTTATTAGCTTTTTTTTAACCCTACCTCATAAACAGGTGGATAGATATGTAGAGAAGGAATTGTCTGCAAGTGTGGTCATCTATCAACCTAGTGTCAGAACTTAAAAGATAATTCCCTAGGGCAGGAAGTCATTCAGATCTTTAAACCAAAAGGCATTTGTCAGTTAGCAAGCAGTGGCTTTTATAATTCAGCACACATGCTTCGGGTGAGAATTTTGTTAAATTTGGATGCCCAGGTCCCACACCTGGAGATGCTAATGCAGGAGGTCTAGGGTACGGCCCAAGAATCTGAATTTTATAGGTTCCTCAGGGGATTTGGATATAAGTGGTTTCTGAGTCAACTAGAGAAATCCTGGTGGCAAGTAATGTAAGGGTTACCACTGACTGAACTCTTGAGGAAAAATTTTCAGGCCACTTCTTCTAAGCAGAAATTGGTGGAATTGATCCTAGAGGATGAGGATGGAGAGGTTATGAGCCATTTATAGGGATTGGGGGACAGTTAATGGTTGAGAGGCAAAGGGGAAGACAGAAGCATGGTTACCCCTGCGTTTGGAAGTGTTTAAACCAGCTGTCATATTAAGGGGGAGTCAACATGAAAAAAGATGAAATCTAGAGAAAATATATCCCTAAACCTCCCTTGTTTAGAAATATAATTACAGACCACCAAATGGGTTTTGATACTCTTTCCTGCTCTGAGACAGGCTCTAACAAACAAAAGGCCATCTTGCTCCTTGGAGTCAATGTCTTACTAGGACTTTATAGATTTCCATAGAAAGGAACCTGGTGTTATAACTGCCTTATAGGACTGGGATTCATAGTCTTTTCGGTTTCAAATATCTATAATTCAGCCTAGTATGTACGAGGGTAAGTTTGGCACATGGAATACTTTGCTTGGAGTGGGAAGAAGAGAGCCTATTTTGGGGAGAACTTGAGAATGGCATTGCCATATCAGCCCAAGATTAGCCTGAGTCCAGCAAGGTTCCTAAACCCTGAATCCTGTTGGAATAAAAACTCAGAGCAGACTGTGCTACTCTGGCCTCTCACCAATTGGTTTCCCAGGTAGTGTTGATAGTACATATCGGGTCCACTGGGGACTATCACTGAACCAGACACAAAGGAAGAAGTTTGTGAAATGACAAATGCCTGGTTTCCAGTTAGGGGACAAAACCTCTCTTCTGCCTTATACAGCCTTTTACTATTATTATTCCATTTAATCCCTCCAGTGCGTCAGGACCTACATTGTTATGTCCCTTTTACTCAAGGTCATACACATAGACTGGGATGAGACTCTCTCCTAGGGCTTCTGAGTGCAAGCGCCCTGCTCTTCCCACATTTCCATCCTTCAGTCTGAGATGGTATGCTGTGAAGTGCTACCAGGGGTAATCTGGGTATTCAGATGGGAAGGAAGTTATTGATAGGAAAGAGATCATTCTGGGAGTTCTGTATTCCATTTGCTCAGTATAAGTTGCTACTTGTCTGGAGGGAGTGACTGCTGAGCTGTGAGTTAAATGATGCTTTTGTCTTTGCTGTGGGCACCAGCCACCAACTGATATCTGATATAGACCCTAAGACTTCAGAAACGTTTTACTGAATAGAATTGCAGGCTTGATGACAGGAAGATCTTGTTCTGTTCTTTTTTCACCCCTCAAAGCCGAGCACTATTAAAACTCCCCAAATCATGAGTGGATAACTACATTTATGGGGAAAGAATTTTGACAGGAGATAATAACACAGTTAAGTCTAGGGCTGTAGTTAAAAGCAAAGCTTATGTAAAAATAACATTTGCATCATGCTCTTCAGTGTACCAAGTAGCATGACATTAACAATTTCATTTGATCTGCACAACAAACCTGTCAAGTAGCCATGGTCCTCATTTAACAAATAAGGAAATTAAATAAGATGAAAGCTAAATGTTTTGCCCAGGGTCCCAAGAGACTAGTTTAGGACTTAAGGTCTTTTGACTCCACATTCTGTATTTGATTTGTAATTATTTACTAAGACTTCTGGAAATGTCAAATAACTTTGTAGGGGTTGACTGAAACCCTCTGTGACCCTGTGAGAAGCTCTGATAATGGCCAGTACATACATGGTATCTTCTCACTTGAGGCTGTCTTGTGCTTGCAAGCAGCAATTACTCAATGATTACTTTTCTGCAAAGTTTGTGGGATCAAGTCCATTTCTCTCTGATGGATAGGTTGAAGGAGGAACCTAAGCTATGTTTTCATGGTCATCAGTCCCAGGGAGATGGAGGAACAGGGTTATGGCGTGAGAGTTCCAGCTCCATGTCCCTTGTTAAACAGTCAGAAACAACTCCCATTCCCTAAAGAGTGGAAAGAGAAATAGCAAACATTTAATGAAAGGATCCATGTTATTTCTTCAAAATGCTCTAGATTCACTCCCCCAACTCTTCCTGATTCTTGTTGAAAATATTTGGAGAGCTTAGTGGTTACAAAGTTTTGGAGAACACCGACATCTTCAAAAATAGCTTGGGGGAATGTAAAGTATGTGAGTATGGATAACAAACAGCAGAGTTCAAAGGGGTCAGATTCACGACTATTCAAGGAAACGAAACATTAAAGATCTTTTCCCCTATTCATGCTATTCCTATATAGGCTTCTTTCTATAGCCAAAGAAGGATTTTAGAAGGGAAGGTCGCAGCTTCTCACCTCATGTACCATGGCCAAAAACAATCCTAGAACTTGTCTGACTGGCTCTAGTGAGAAATATAAGTAAACAAGACCTGAGTAAACAGGAGAGAAACCTGCCTATCACCTGTGGAGTTAAGTGATGTAGGGCACCTTTCTGGGAACTTACAAATCAGTGCCTGTCTCTCAGAGAAATGGGTAATGTCCTTCCAGAGAAATGTCATTTATTATCATGTTGACAGCGGTGACTTAGGGAAGAATCGGAATACAAGGTATTCTATCTAGCAATGCAGACCCACTGTGGTAGTAAGAAACTAAGTACCTTAAGGGGCTGGGGACTTTTAAAGCCTTTCTGGTAGGAGCAAGTATTGACCTCTCTTTCATGAATGAGGGTCATTTTCATCACCTTGGGATGTTAGACTCTGACAGTTCTGATGATAAAGCAAGGCTGCACATGCTCATGAGAAGAAATGATTTTGCCATCCTTAATCTCCTGAGTGATGGTGAAGATTTTAACCAGTATTCGGGGCAGGGCTCTGTAGGCACTGCAGGGCTCGTGTGTCCCGTGGGAAGCTGATGATGTACTGTGAACTGGGGCTGTGCATTCCATGGCACGGGCCTTACTGGAAGGCTCACATTTGGTGGCACACAGGTTACGGGGAAGCCTAGAAAAAAACAGAATTTTACCTGTGATCGAGGGAAGGTAACGATGGTGATGGAGAACAATAGCGGTGGGTAATTTTTCAACATGTGTCACTCAAAACAAGTACTCCCAAATGCTTATTCATTCATTTTGTTCTATCGTTAGTGAAAGAAAAAGAATGAGAACAGATCCATGGGAAGGCAGCATCTTAGGTTTAGAAGCGTTAGATTATGTAAGCTGCCATTATGTAAGCTTCCACTGCATTGTAGAAGAACACCATGCCAGGAGTTGAAGACCAGGTGCAGCCCAGCTCTGTCATTTACCAGCTGGTGACCTCAGATAAGTCAATGAACCCTCCGGAGCTTTAGTTCTTCATCTGCAGACTGGGTATAATGGGAACTAAACTTACAGGGTCAACAGTGATAAGGGCCAAGTTGAGGGGCTTATTATCTGAGGAAAAGAAGTTAATCAGATATTTTTCTGATCAGCGAGTCACAGTACTACTGGTGGCCTGGACCCCATCTATGGAAGAGTCCTCAGTGCTTTATCCAGAAGCTTCAAAATGCCTTCTGGGAATATTTAAATGAAACTTTACAGAATTGGAGTTGGAAGCAGTTAACAGAACTCTTTATAGAAAGCATCATCTTTCTTTGATGATTCAAGGCACTTTAGTATATTGTAGCTCCTCATAGGGACTAGCTATGGTTAACCTTGTGCTAGTATAATGTGGCAGTTAAAATGTGCCAGTTAAAAGAATGCTGTGAACAGAGTTCACTGACTATTTGGGGGAAGAAGGTCTCCGTAACAATTGTAACTGAGTCTGCATCTGGGCATTACTTTGGACTGAGTTGCTTCCTCTAAAGAGTTGTGCTCTATCTGGGTCAGTTCCTTATGAGTTGGTTGGCTTCTTATCATTGAAAAGCATTACAATTTCTACTTTAAAAATGGTGCTAAAACACACATATCTACATGCTGTTGTTGGCATCAAGGACACGTGGCTGGACAGGGATGGGCATTTCAGCCTAAGCAGAATGTTCCTCCGAAGGGAATAGGGTCGTCCTATTCAATCTCATGAAAGTTCATCTCACTGGGGGAAAATCTATAAGTCACCCAGAATATTTGAATATTTGGGAAAACCATTTTCCCCCTTGTACTTTAAAAAACTCAACATACACGGAATTAACCTGGCACACTGGCTCTTCAAAATGACTCAACTCAGCTAAGACCTCAAATTTGGACTAGGTTACAATTGTAGGTCTCCAAACAGCACAGCTTGAGACCATGTATCACAAGTTTCCATCACTGGCAAGAAGATCAAAGAACACGCCCCCTGTTGCCAGTGGCAGCATTACATGTATGCAAGCATATTTCCTAGTAGAAGCTGTTTTTTATTTTACTTACTTGACATCTGAACTCTCCAGAAGGCTGCGGTATGTGGCAATCTCACACTCCAGCCGAGACTTGACATCCAGCAGAATCTCGTATTCTTGGTTTTGTCTTTCCAGGGCACACCGGATCTCTGCCAGCTGAACCTCCACGTTATCAATCAGACACTGGATCTGGGCCAGTAAGGCTGTGTAGCGGGCCTCTGTCTCCGCCAGGATACATCCCTGGGAATCTCTCTACCATGGAGGAGGACAGTAGGGTTTATAATGATGACTCGTTGGAGCCTAGGTCACTTGTAAACTGCATCATTTTAAACAATGGTTTCTTTGTGACAGGTACTAATGAATCTCCAAGCCCTCTTATTACTTCCTAACCAAATAAATCCAAAACCAAAATTATCAACTATGCTAAAGCTCGCTTCCCTTTATCCTCTTTACTTATTTTTGCCTCCCTTTAAGTATTTACTTCTTTCTTAATCACCTGATAATATCCTACCACACTCTCCTACCTGTGAGACAAAAAAATATTCCAACTTATTTTACACCTGGGCTTTAAGAACCTGTTACCATGGTACCTCATTCTATGAATATTTATACCTTAAAAAAAGAAGTTAGTAGGGGCGCCTGGGTGGCTCAGCTGGTTAAGTGACTGCCTTTGGCTCAGGTCATGATCCCAGGGTCCTGGGATCGAGCCCCGAATCAGGCTCCCTGCTCAGCGGGAAGCCTGCTTCTCCCTCTTCCACTCCCCCTGCTTGTGTTCCCTCTCTCGCTGTCTCTCTCTCTGTCAAATAAATAAGTAAAAAAATCTTAAAAAAAAAAAAAGTTAGCAGCATTTAGCCATAAACAATTCTTTCACTGAGTCCATTCCTTTATATCTAAAACACGAGAGTTGAAACGTTGATGATTAAAGTTCTTTCCTGTTCCATCATTCTGTAAGTCTACAGATAATGGAATTTTAGGTTTGAATAACCTATTATTTGCATGGTTTTCCCAATTTTTAGAGAGGGGAAAACTGAGGTTCAAGGGGTTAGGTGAGTTGCCCATGGTCACATGACTAGCTGGTGACAAAACCAGCTTTGGGGCAGGATCTTCCAAATACCCTTCACATCAGAGCATTTAAATAATTCCCTACTTCAGAGAGGCAGTACAATGAGGCAGAAGTGGTTCCAGCTTTGGAAACTGAATTCTGGCTCGGACTCATTTCTTCTGTGACTTTTAACAAGTTACTTAATGCCTCAGGATTTCAGTGTCTCCATCTCTATAAAATAGGCAAGATGGAACTCACCTGGGATTTGGCATGGGAAAATCACTTTAGCTCCCTGAGCCTCAATTGAAAAATTGGATTACTAATTATGCTACCTTCTTTATAAAATTATTTTATAAATTTGATAGTTTGTAAGAATGTTTTGCATGTAATAAAATGCTCCCTTAGTGTTTCCCAAAGTGTACTCCATGGATCATTATTGCCATGAGATGCTCTTTAAAAAAGGGGTCCAGAGTCAAATAAGTTTGGAATGCTGAATACCATATATCTCCTTCTTGGAGATCTATAGTGCATATTAGCTTATTAAAGGCCTGCAGGGAGGTACCCTGTTGAACCTATGTTTACTCCAGCTTTTCCCAGGCTTATTTGACCACAAGCCTTTTTTTGGCTATAGACCCTTTAGAAAACAGAGGAACTTCTGAAGGACACAATTTGGGAAACATTGCAACATGCAAGTGTCAGGGGCTATTGCCATCACTGCTGTGTTAGGCTTGCTCAGCTTGCTGGGTACCATTCGGTGCTGGGCCTGCAGTTCAATCTCCAGGGCATTCACGGTGCGTCTCAGTTCAGTGACCTCCTTCAGGGAGCACTGCTGCTGTTGAGAGCTGGTCACCACCTGCTGGTTCAGCCCCTCCATCTGAAACACAAAGACCATGAATATTATGAAGGAAAACGTGACTTTGATTAACAGGCACCTGGAAATGCAATGTCAACTTTTTGGTTTTGACTTTTCTACCCTCCCCACCTGTGTGTTGAACCATTGTTCCACTTCTCTGCGGTTTGTCTCCATGATGGACTCATACTGACATCTCATTTCTTGTAGAACCCGGTTTAGATCAACAGAAGGGGCAGCGGTCACTTCAATGTTGAGTCTGTCCCCAAGCTGGCTCTGTAAGGAATTGATTTCCTATGGAAAGAAAAAGAATGTGAAGTCACTTGGTGAACAGATGACACCCTTGTGCTATTGATTTTAAACAATGGTTTCTTTGTGACAGGTACTAATGAATCTCCAAGCCCTCTTATTACTTCCTAACCAAATAAATCCAAAACCAAAATTATCAACTATGCTAAAGCTCGCTTCCCTTTATCCTCTTTACTTTATCTCACACTCCAGCCGAGACTTGACATCCAGCAGAATCTCGTATTCTTGATTTTGTCTTTCCAGGGCACACGGGATCTCTGCCAGCTGAACCTCCACGTTATCAATCAGACACTGGATCTGGGCCAGTAAGGCTGTGTGGCGGGCCTCTGTCTCCGCCAGGATACATCCCTGGGAATCTCTCTACCATGGAGGCAATAGGGAATTGCCTCCCTCCATGGTAGAGGCAATAGGCAATAATCACCTTTGATTGCTGGATCAGCAGCAATAATTTAGCTTAATTGTATCTGAAATGTAGCTCACAATAAAGGAATAGATGATTTATAGGTGCTATTGAGATGCTATAAAATGACCTCAGGCTATTTCAGATACGACTCTGTGTTCAAATAATGTGGAACATTAAAAGGAATTAATTAGTAAGATCAGAGTCTTAAGGAATTTAGATCATTTCTAGGGATGGGTAATGGTGAAGCAGCAGAGAGGTAGAATTTATAATAAGAGACCATAGTCTCTATGACCCCAATATGGGCTTTTGCCAATCGGACTTACAGCAATAGTGGCAGAAGTCTGTGTAGGGATGCCTACAAAAAGATGCGAAACCTGTGAGGACAGGAGAAAGGTTGTTTTCTTCTCCTGGAAAAGCTGGAGAGGGCAATGGAGGCCTCAGATACTGTGTTATAGGCGATGGATTTGAAACACATGTAGTAGCAGTAGGAATTGTTAGGGTTGAAAAGCAGAGTAGTATCTACTTTTTGGAGACAACTTTTGCCAAGTTCAACTCAAGGGAATTACTGCAATTTTTAGAGGCTTAGCTTGTAATGACTCTCTTGGTTTTTCTCTAACCTCTTCATGGTTGTTTTTGAGGCAGAGGAGCTCCTCCTTCAGAGACTTGACTTGTGCCTCCAGGTTGGCCTTGGCCAGGGTCAGCGCATTCAGGATCTGCTGTAGGCCTTTGGCGTCTGCCTCCACCAGCTGGCGTATGGACACCTCGGCTTCATACCTTTAAAAATGAGACATAGAAAGAGAGGCATTAAAATGCAGATAGTGTAAGTCAAGCCAAGCAGAACTCCCTTCCACACTTTCCTTTGGGCCTCTCATTTATTATATTTCTGTTGTGGGTTTTATTCTCTTTAGAGGTGAGACCACTTGATAAGCATCACCGTGTAATTATTATTCCTTAATCAGTTTGCCGGCGTGAGGCCATATTGCTGTCCTTTGAGATAAGGGAATTTATCCTCCTTCCCCTGCCCCTAGAGGCAATGCAGTAGACGTGGAAAGAGCAACGGATTAGGAGTTAGAAAAGTCGGATGCACGTTTTAGCTATGTCTTGTCCTAGTTGTATGTCTTTGGACGTAACTGAACCCCCTCAAACCACAGTTTTCTTGCCTTAAACAAGGCAACTATATATTAGCCCTCCCTATTTTCCTGAATTACTGTGCAGGTAATCAGATGGGTTCATATGTTAGAAACTGCAAGTACTGTTCACATGTGAGTGGTTATTAATCTTTATCGTTTATCAAATGTGAAGGTTTTTTTCTGGGCTAGTGCTGGTATGGTATGGATCAGGAGGTTTAGCAGATTTGGGGATAATCTTCTTGGGAGTGTGTAGAGTCAGAAGTGGGGTGAATTCTGTCGTGAATGACAGTGCTGGGTGGGCTTACTTGGCTCTCAAGTCATCAGCAGCCAGTTTGGTGTTGTCAATTTGTGAGACCAGTCTGGAATTCTCAGCCTTGGTACACAAGATCTAGAATTAAGAAATTGTACACACAAATGAGACAAACACCAGGATCTCCTTCTTAAAAACCAAGGGCTTGTGTGTATGGCAATTAATGGGGGCGGGAGGGGGGTAGTTAGGCTTTTCATAGCTATACTTAGGAAGCTTGGGAAGCTTTGGAAAGTCCGAGTTTTTGTTATTTTCCTAAAAAATCAGCAAAAACCACTCCAATAAAAATGCTTGTATATGTTTTACTGTTAAAATATAAAATCTGCTCTCGATTTGCCTCTTCTGGAATGTAACTGCCATGAGGGCAAGGACTTTTTAGCTCACGAATATTTTCCCAGAGCCTAGAGTAATGTCTGGTGTGTTACTGGTGGTGTTTGGTAAATACTTGTTGAAGAAATAAAACGGAATAAATCTAGCATGTACAGTAGCGGCAGCACATCGCTCTGATTAGGAGCTAGGCTCGGTGTTGGAAGAAACCATTGAAATAATTTGGAGATGATGAAATGAGCATGAAAGGGAGAAACAGTGGTGATGGTAATAAAATGGATAAAACACAAAATAATTCCTAAACTGTTTAGGAACTTATTAAAACAAAACGCTCTTTCTCAGATCCCCGTGTTCTTATTTTTGTTAAAGAAATGGCAGCAATAGGCTGTTGACATATTTTGGCACATGTTGACACACTTGTGACACAGCAGAATATATCTCTGGAAGATGAGTAAGTATAAAACTCTGAATATTGCCTCAAGATGACAATTTCATTCAAGAGATTTTCTTTTTCTACAAAATATGTTTTTCCAGCATAAGATGAACTAAAAATATTAAGGTTTAGCAAATGGCTATTGGTTGGAGAGTGTCATGACACGACCTGATTATACACGTTCCTAAGAATCTTACCTTCTGCTGGAGCTCCTCAATGGTAGCGTAGTAGGACACGTAGTCAGGACATACAACACAGAGCTCTTTGTTACACTCTTCCTGGATTTTGCACTCCAGTGCAGCATTCTCTTGTTCCAAGATCCGCACCTTCTCCAGGTAGTTAGCAAGGCGCTCATTCAAGATTTGCATGGTCTCTTTCTCGTTACTGTTGATGCCTTCACCACACCAGCTGCAGTCATCCAAAAGGGGACAGGTATTGAAGTTGCTTATTAAGCGGATGGGTGTGAAGTAAAAGCAAGGAGTGGGTCTGGCAGCCCTCAGAACATGGCCAGTTGGTTGGCTGCTGTTGGCTTCAAGACCACCATGTTGGCAGCTGGTATTAGAAGAAATGGCCCGAAAATTTGTAATCCTGGAGCAGCCTTGGTGTGGCGTCGAACAAGAAATCGTTGTTGTACAGTCCTTGGTATCCATAGTGTGTACCCAGTTTTGGTTTATTTCAATCTGTGGTTCCGATCGAAAGCTCAAGCAGCCACGACTGTGTCTGAATTCCAAACTTCTTGGCTATTTCCTCTTTGAAGTCCTTATATAGCTTTTGCTCTAGGTGGGGTCACAGATGGCAGGATGTTTTCCTTTCTAATGTTTATATCAAATCCCATAGGAACATCTCATTAGTCTGCTTTTTACTCGCCTGAGAAGAGTTACTTGTCTCATAAAAATGTGCATTGAGGCTGTTACTAAGTTATGACCCATCACAACTACCACTTGTCATTGGATCCAGAGCTTCACATGAAGTCTTCAAAAGGAACTGTCGTCACAGTTCTAACAGCATCCATTATTAAGTAGGTGTGAGTATGTTAAGTTCATTAAATCCTTGTTGACCTCTCCACCTGGCATTAAGCTTGATCAGGAATGAGTTCATCCTTCTTTTCCTTTCTTCTCTAGAAAAGGGAAACTATTAATACCTAATAATTATTGGAGAACTTAGAAATCAGTGTTTTATTTTGTTCTGCCCCACTGATTTTCCCATTTTCATTGTTCAGACATTGTGAGTATGGGTTAAAATGTTAGTTTTAAATAAGACCCTTTTTAAAGGTGATTACTAGATTCCTGTTTCAGTTTGCCAGGTAGGGTTTGATTGCTAACAAGAAATTTCTTGGAAAAGAGGCTTTGGAAACCTTTTGGTTTTCCAAAGCCTACATTTTATGACATTTTTAGTGCTCAGTGTTCGCTTGTGGAATTACATTAGCTAAAAATTTGTCATGGTGTTGGCTTATGTTTGCTGTTTAAACATGATCTGTTTAAAGGCATGTGTTTTTTTTTCTCAGGAATACTTTCTCAGCATTTTCTTAAGAAAGTTATTTGTTCCTGATCCTTTATGGAGGCTCTAGGAGAGAATAATTTCCTTGCCTTTTCCAGCTTCTAGAGGTTGCTCATGCTCCTCAGCCCGTGGCCCCTTCCATCTTCAAAGCCAGCAGTGGCAGATCTTTTTCACATGGCATCACTCTGACACTAACTCTTCTGCTTCCCTCTTCCACGCTTAAGGACCTTGTGATTATATTGGGCCCATGCATATCATCTAGGATAATCTTCTAATTTTAAGGTCAGCTGATTATCGGCCTTACTTCCCCTTTGTAACGTAGCCTAACATATTCAAAGGTTGTAGGATAAGGACATGAACATCTTTGGGGGCCCATTATCCTGCATATCACATAATGTAAGGAAAAAACACAGTAATTAACAAGAGCACCAACAAATATAAAATACACAGGAATAAATTCAGTTGGAAAGGTAAACTACATGTATAAAATATTAAAATGCACTGAAGAACAGAAAGCTAGAATAAATGGAAAGATATATCATGTTCTTGGACTGAAATACTGTATTCATCACTATAAAAATGTCATTGATTCTACATTAATTTAACTTGGATTCCAATAAATTTATTGAGATCCTCCCAAAATGTGATTTTTTTCAACCAGACAAGATAATTCTGAAGTTTTATGAGAAAAAATTAATCAAATTTGAATAGCCAGGAAAATTCTAAAAAAGAAAAGTCACCAAGAGATTAGTCCTTCCTATTTTAAAGCCTCAATAATTAAAATAGTATAGGATTCATGCCTGAATAACCAGACAAATGGATAGAACAGAATAAGGAGTCTAAAATAGACCTCTTTTGGATGCCTGGGTGGCTCAGTTAGTTAAACATCTGCCTTTGGCTTGGCTTATGATCCTGGAGTCCTGGGATTGAGTCCCACATGGGGCTCCTTGCTCAGAGGGGAGTCTGTTTCTCCCTCTGCCTGCCACTCCCCCTGCTTGTGCTCTCTCTCTGACAAATAAATAAATAAAAATCTTCTAAAAAATTAAAAAAAAAAATAGACCTCCTCACAGATTGGGATTTAGTATATGATAAATGTGACATTTAAAATCAGTGGGGGAGGGGCGCCTGGGTGGCTCAGTCGTTAAGCGTCTGCCTTCGGCTCAGGTCATGATCCCAGGGTCCTGGGATCGAGCCCTGCATCGGGCTCCCTGCTCCACGGGGAGCCTGCTTCTCCCTCTCCCGCTGCCCCCGCTTTGTTCCCTCTCTCGCTGTGTCTCTCTCTGTCAAATAAATAAATAAAATCTTAAATAAAATAAAATAAAATCAGTGGGGGAAAAGATAGAGTATCATATGTAGTTTGGGGACAATTCTGTATCACTTGAGGTCAAAGGTGGGGCAGGAAATGTTGGAATCATACCTCATGCCTTATAGAAAGACAAATTACAAAATTTTTAAAAGATTTTATCTATTTGAGAGAGAGAACAGGAGCAGGGGGAGGAGCTGAGGGAGAAGCAGACTCCCCATTGAGCAGGGACCCTGATGCAGGACTCGATCCCAGGACCCGGAGATCATGACCTGAGCTGAAGGCAGACACTTAACTGACTGAGCCACCCAGGCGCCTGACAAATTACAAATTAATCGAAGATTCAAATGTGAAAAAATGAAATCATAACTGTACTAATATGAGAATTCTTTATAAAGAAGGCCTTTCTAATAATGACCAAAGTAAAGAAACCATAAAAACTTATAAACTTGACTACATAGAATAACTTGTACATTGGTAAAAAACACATCCTCTAAAATCAGAAGACAGATGACAAACTGGGAAAGCATATTTGCAATAACACCGTAGATAATGACCAGGAAGAAAATACAAAAGGCACTCAATTTAAAAAGTGCCTTAGAAAAAATGCTGTGTCACTCATAAAAAAGGGAATGTAAATTTAAACTACACTGAGATATCATTTTATCTTTCTACCTATCAGATTGAAAAAAAGCGCAGTTTGATAACAAATGTATACAGCCTTTCATTTTTTGCTGGTGTATAAAACTCATACAAGTTACTTTTATACTTTTATAAAAGTATAAATTCAAACAAGTTACTAAACTGCCACAATAGTAAGTGTGATATTGGCATTAGGGTTGACAAATAGATCAGTGAAAAAGAATATGGGTTCTAGAAACAGACTCACAGACATGTGGTCAGTTGATTTTTGACAAAGTTTCCAAAGTAAGTCAATGAGAAAAGGATAGCGTTTTCAATAAATGTTGCCAATCAGTTAGATAATCGTATAAAAGAAATGACTATATCTTGAGCTCTACCTCACACTATATATAAAAATTAATTCAAGATGGATTAAACACTTAAATGTGAAGGTTATATGTACGGAGTTTTTAGAAGGCAACGTGGGAGAATATCTTCATAAACTTGTGCTGAGCAAAGACTTCTAGCACACGGAGAACACTAAACATAAAACAATGGATTAGACTTCATCATAGTTAAAATCTTTTGTTGGTTAAAATATACCACGAAGAAAGCAAAAGGGCAAGCCACTTCCTGGGTGAAAAGATTCACTATTTTATAAAGGACCTTCCCTTTGACCCAGCAGTTTCACGACTAGTTTTGTGCCCAAGAGAATTGAGTGTATATATATATATATATATATATATATATATATATATATACACACACACACACACACACACACCACACTAAGACTTGTATAAAAATGCTTGTAGCATTTTTATTCTTAATAGCATCCAAACTGGAAACAACCCAACTGCTCACAGGCAGGACAATGGATCAACAAACTGGTATGTTCATAGAATAGATTGGTACTCAATAACAAAAAAGAATGAACTATTGGTATTTACAGTGACATGGAAGAACTTCAAAAACATTATGTCAGCCTGAGGAAGTAAGGCACAAAAGGGTACAAACAGCACGATTATATTTATATTAACTTCAAAAACAGGCAAAACTCCTCTACAGCATTATATATCAGAATAGTGATTGTCTCCTTGTGATGGAGGTGAGCTGACTGGGAAGGGGCATGAAGAAACTCTCAAGGTTGATATTTTACATCTTGGTATGCTAGTCTATATCTTGATCTGGACGATTACATGACAGTGTATGTTTTCAAATTTCATGGAACTGCATACTTTCCATTGATGCATTTTATTATATGAAAATTAAATCCCAATAAAGTATGGTTAACATAAAAATTTAAGATTTGATATAGTTGAGTCGCTCTAGTAATGCTCACTACTTTATTCATATACCTGAATTACAAATGGATCATAGATTCTCTTGTGAAAAATGGAAGTCATAGATGTGTTAGGAGAAAATATAAGAGAATTCTTTTATAAAATAAGAGTGCGGAAGGCCTTTATAACAATGACTCAAAATCAAGAAACCACAAAAAATGGATAAATTTGACTCTAAAAATAACAGCATTTGAAATAGTAATAATTTAAAAACATATAAAAAGGATCAGAAGGAAAGATATCTAAATGTTAAGAGTGGACTTCTTTGAATTTTGTAACTATTGATGAATGTTGTTTTCTTCTTTATGTTTTTGTACACATTCCACAACTTGGATGTATCACTTTCAGAATCAGAAAGAGAGTTTGATAATTATTTTGTATTTTTGTTTTTGTACACTTTTCTCCATCTTATCACTTTTCTTCTCTTGTGTGTCTCAGGCAGAGTTTTTCCTTCCTTCCATGGCTGACTGCTTTCTTTGTGCTCTGGAGCTGATTCCTCTTTGATTCCTTCAGTATCACATTTCATCAATTATACTCCTCCTTTCTTGCATCTTGCACATCTTCTTTACTGCCTGATCAATTTTCCTTTCCCTGTAAGCGTGTTTGTTACTTGATCCAAAAATATATCCTACTGATAACTGTATAGCACTTCAGCCATGAAGGCAGCTTCTTCCTCCCTTCCTTTTTTTTAAGATTTCATTTATTTATTTATTTGACAGAGAGACACAGCGAGAGGGAACACAAGCAGGAGCAGAGGGAGAGGGAGAAGCAGGCTCCCTGCTGAGCAAGGAGCCCGATGCGGGGCTCGATCCCAGCACCCTGGGATCATGACCTGAGCTTAAGGCAGATGCTTAACCAACTGAGCCACCCAGGGACCCCTTCTTCCTTCTTTCATTACCATTTTTTTTTTGAGACAGCGTTCGGTGTCTGTCATTTTCATTTGCTACCACCAGCTCGTTTGTTAACTTTTGGCAATCTGCCTAACCTGTAAACATTCTACGATATAGGGCGCCTGGGTGGCTCAGTCGTTAAGCGTCTGCCTTCGGCTCAGGTCATGATCCCAGGGTCCTGGGATCGAGCCCTGCATCGGGCTCCCTGCTCGGCGGGAAGCCTGCTTCTCCCTCTCCCACTCCCCTTGCTTGTATTCCCTCTCTCACTGTGTCTCTCTCTGTCAAATAAATAAAATCTTTAAAAAAAAAAAAAAATTCTATGATATAGTCTATCTTGAAGAGCTTCTTTATCTGCCTTAACATAGCACCATTTTCCAGTGCAGAAATGCTTTCTACAAAGCAAGGTGCAAATTCTTGATTGCCTGGCAATTAAGACACTCCAAAGTCTTGACCCAGCTGACTCTACCTCATATCCCTTGACCCCTGAACCCACCGCTTACACTCTAGCCAAACTGTATCCCTTGCCATTCTTTAAGCTCTCTTTGCTTTGTTGCTCCAGAGCATGTTAATTGTTGAGGGTTCCTCCACCTTTCTTCATCTAGGTGTTTCTACGCTGCTCTGGGAGAGAATTCAGCACTCACCCGTATTTGGTTCTCCTCTCCTTTGGGGCACATGGGAAGATGACTCTTTCTTGTCCCCTTGCAGTTAGGAGTAACCAGGCCTTTAATCTCTAGCTCAAGACCCTTGGGCAGTCTCTTTCCCTGCCCCAGGGGCTGGGGAGGCAGCATGTTCCAGATGCTGGAAGAGCAAGTCTGAGAGTGATAGAAAGGAGTTCCCTTTACAGCGTTGTCCTGGCTGGAGCCTTCTGGGAAAGAGGCTGTGCAGGAGAGAGGAAGGATGGGCTTTAGGTCCAGCCTGAGATCAGTAGCTGAGATATAGGAAATATCACCTCTGTAGGGCCAGCAAGGAATCCATGAGTTGTAAATACCAAATATACACTATGAGGAGCCTGAGTCCTTGAGTCATGAATGCTTCTTGCATGTAAAGCAGGCAAATTTTGAGGCCATTGTTTTATGGGGTGGGCTATACACAGAACCTAGAATGCAAGGCTTTTTGCTGGTTCTTATAGATGAGTGATGCATTATATTTTAGATTATAATTTTTATGCAACACTGAGTGCTAAAATTACTGGTATCTTGTTTAGTGCATTATTAAAGCTACGAAGATATTATATTCTTAACTAAAAATTAAGACTCTACTAGATTTTACCGAGGAAGGTCTTATTGTTTCATCCAAAAGTAACATGGACATTTCAGTGTTTGACAACCCAGGGGAATGCCTACTGCATATGTCCACGTGGAAAAGGATGGAATTCCTACAATTTGGAGGAAGGCTTCTCAGTACTGTTTTGGGATGTCAGAGTTTTCAATGATGGAAATCTTTGCTCTTTGTGTATAATTCAGTCATTTGTGAATATTTATCATCATCATCAGCAATTAATTTGTTGTGGGTTGTTTGGTTAACTATAGAGTACATAATGATCCAGATTTGTAACAGTGATAATTTTGGTTTATACTTTTCCAATAACCGAATTTAAAAACATATTTATTGCCATGCAAATATAAATCTATTACTCTACTCCAAAGTAGACATATATTTAATGCTGCTAGGACTTTAGAAGTTTTTATCATTGTTGGAAGGTAGAAAGGAAAGAACATTTGGCCAGTACATGTGCGATATGGTAAAAAAAAAAAAAAAAGCTTGAGGCCTCCCATCCTAGCACCATTTGGAACTGGGTGGCCAACCCAAGAAGAGGTCAGATCTAGAATTAACCTATGTCTTTTTTTTTTTTTAAGATTTTATTTATTTATTTGACAGAGAGAGAGAGAGAGCGAGAGAGGGAACACAAGCAGGGGGAATGCGAGAGGGAGAAGGAGGCTTCCTGCTGAGCAGGGAGCCTGATGTGGGGCTCCATCCCAGGACCCCCGGATCATGACCTGAGCCGAAGGCAGACACTTAACAACTGAGCCACCGAGGTGCCCCTAGAATTAACCTATGTCTTTAACATAATGTTTAGTGCAATAATATGCAAAACTGTAAAAGCAACTGTGAAAGGCTTCAAGTAACATGAGAGCTCCCAAGGCGGCCATTCTATCTTAAAGATATTTTCCTACTTCAGTTCCACTTTGATTTTGCATTAAGCCAGACTGAAAATATTTTTAACTCAGAAAATACAAATAGATGAATGAATCCATGCAAAAATGTTGTAGATCATGGAAGGTAGTTGTGTATTTTTCTGAGAGGAAATTGGATATAGCTCATAGGAAATTATTACAGATGCTGAAGAAACTATTAAATAAATAATACTATTTATATATTCATATAAACTATCAAATAAACAAATATATTTTATATTTATAATAAATAAGATATATTTATATACAAATATATATAATAAATATATATTATATATTTGTTTGTCTGTTTATTTATTTGGGTTTTTTCCCCCACAGTTTTGACCAAGGCAGAAAAGAAACCATGGGAAAGGCCGAGAATAGGCGGATGCAGACAGGGATTGATATGGTGGAAACCTCCGGGTGGCTGAGATTTATGATTTTATGACACTACAGTATTAGATTTCTTCCCGATTTCATTATCCAGAAGAATAACGGGGTTTGACAAATATTTATTGGGTTTACTCATCTGGAAAATATTTTAGTTTGAGCATTTTCACTACTTTTTATTGTTAAAATCAAGAAAGTGATTAACACTTTATTAATTAATTAACACTTCTAACATAAATTAATAAACACTTCTAAAATTTTAGGTCTGCAACTTGACTTTTCTTTAAGCCTATCCTGGATTAATGATTATTATATGCTTTATTTCTGAGTATTCACAAAATAGAAAAGTGAAGAGGAGAACTTCCCTCCAGTTTTCCACTATATGTTTTTAAAAAGAACACTTGCATTTTGAAAATTATAGTTCCATATATAATGTAATATATATGTGTATATATATATATATATATAATATGTAAAATTATAGATCCACAGGAAGTTGCAAAGATAGTGCAGAGAGATCCCATGTGTCCTAGCTTTCTCCTGTGGTTTTATCTTCCTTGATCCAATATAGTTCAATTGTAAAGTCAGGAAGTTGACATGGATACAATGTGTATATAATACACACACACACACACACACACACACACGGGATGTGTATGTTTCTTTCACATATGTAGATTCATGTAACCACCACAGTACTCAAGATATGCAACTATTCAATCACCACAAAGATCTTTATGCTATGCCTGATTTGTTCCCTATCTCTGTAATCTTGTCATTTCAAGAATGTCATATAAGCACAATCATATAATATATGACCCTTCAAGGGCGCCTGGGTGGCTCAGTCGTTAAGCGTCTGCCTTCGGCTCAGGTCATGATTCCAGGTCCTGGGATCAAGCCCCACATCGGGCTCCCTGCTCGGCGGGAAGCCTGCTTCTCCCTCTCCCACTCCCCCTGCTTGTGTTCCCTCTCTCGCTGTGTCTCTCTCTGTCAAATAAATAAATAAAATCTTTAAAAAAAAAAAAAAAATATATGACCCTTCAAGATTGCCTTTTTTCACTCAGCATAATGGCCTTGAATCTTGAGAACATTTTGGTTGTTTCCAGTTTTTGGCTATTACAAATAAAGCTGCTATGAACAAGTGTGTATTTTTTTTTTTCAATACTTTACTTTCAGCCTCCCTATATCATTGTATTTGAACTGAGCTTCTTGTTGAGAGCATGTAATCATGCTCTTTTTATCCACTCTGCCATCTCTCTCCTTTAATTAGTGTATATAGACTGTTTCCATTTGCTATAATTATTGATATGGTAGGGCTTAAGTCTATGTTTTATTTTTTGTTTTCTGTTTATTCCTTCTGTTTTTTCATCTCTCTGTCCTATTTTCCTGCCTTCCAGTGGATTCCTTGAATATATTTTAGAATTCCACTTTGATTTATCTATAATGTTTTAAGTGTATTTCTTTGCATAGTTTTTTAAGTAGTTGCTTAAGGTATTACATTATATGTATATACACACACACACACACACACACACACACACACACACACACACACACACATATACCTTATCATGCTCTATTGGTGTTGACATCACTGCAGGTGAATATAGAAACCTTACCTCCCTTCATGTCCCTTGACTATCCTCTTCTTGGAGATTTTTTTTTTTTCTGTCTGCACCTGCTGGTGTTTATGGGTTGTTGGTTTCTCCAGCTCCCAACACAGGATATATGAGGCCAAAAGAAAACCTAGGGAACTCACCACCTTGCTGTTCCTTGGATGTGATTCTAGTTGGTCTTCTTCAACCTTTCAGAGTCTGTTTATATTTGTTTTATATGTAATTTCTCAGGTTTTTAGCCAAACTTAGGAAGAGGAATGAGGAAATATACATCTATTTCATTTTCTGGAGGTGGAGTTCTCTGTTTTGCTTTTTAAATGTGTGTGAATAATTATTTTTATACCCCAAATGTCCAATAACAGACCAATGTACCTTATGGTATTTTGTTTATTTATTTTTATTTAAAAAATTTTTTTAAAGGATTTTATTTATTTATTTGTCAGAGAGAGAGAGAGAGAGAGCACAAGCAGGGGGAGCGGCAGGCAGAGGGAGAAGCAGGCTCCTTGCTGAGCAAGGAGCCCAGTGCAGGACCTGAGCCAATGCAGATGCTTAACTGACTGAGCCACCCAGGAGTCCCTACCTTATGGTATTTTATTCAGCCACTAAAATAATGGTCACAAGACAATCTTATATGTTTATTGGGATTGAAAATATTTACATGACACAGTGAAAAAATAGGTTACTCAACTATGTGCATATGTAAATATGATTGCCACCATATGGAAAAACCTATTATAAGAAAGCAAGCTAGGGGCGCCTGGGTGGCTCAGTCATTGAGCGTCTGCCTTTGGCTCAGGTCATGATCCCTGGGATCGAGCCCCACATCGGGCTCCCCTGCTCCGCGGGAAGCCTGCTTCTCTCTCTCCCACTCCCCCTGCTTGTGTTCCCTCTCTCGCTGTCTCTCTGTCAAATAAATAAATAAAACCTTTTAAAAAAGAAAGAAAGAAAGCAAGAAAGCAAGAAAGAAAGCTGGAAGTTCCCAAAATACTGACAATGGATGTGTTTGGGGTGTGGAATTGTAACTGACTTTTTTCCCCCTTTCATGTGCCAAATTGAAAAAAAAAAAGGAATCCTAAATAAAATAATATTTATTCCTAAATTTCCTCTCAGAAAGATACATACAACTGTCTTCCAAGATATATGACATTTTGCATGGATTAATCTATTTGTATTTGAGGAGTTAAAAATTATTTTCAGCTTCAGTTTGTGCAAAATCAAACTATCGCCACGGGTTTAGGCCATTACCTTGGCATCACATGATATTATATCCACAGTTCTAAGCCACAAAGCTATATTTACCATGCTAAAGGAATGAAACACATTTTATTTGGAGATTAGCAAGAAAGTTTTATAGACTCCTAGAATGTCACAAATAAGCAGTCTGGAGAGGAAATGATAAAGCAGAAATAAAGTGAGGATGTTTAGAGGTCAATTTTAGGGTAGAAACGCCTTCTTGACTTTCAGGCTTGGATGTCTCTGATTGAAGCCCCATCTCCTTTCCAGGACACTGTGGCTTTGATTCCTCCGTCTGCCGTGCGGGGGGTTTAGCATTCATGTACAGCAGTTTTCGACCGTGCAAATCACATACGCCGAGCATGGCTCACACGTATTGCTTGATGTGCTTACGGCAGGACACGGGTTACAGGGAAGCCTGTGGAAATTTTGAACCAAGCTTAACAAGGGAAAGCCAGATAAAATTTCAACTCAAGAAAGATCATGCCAAAATTTGCCCTGCAAATGATGTTCTGCATACCCTTTGCCGAGTAACATTTGACTTCAGCCTATTTCAGGCCTGGACCCAGCATTGCCGCTTCATGCTCACGGCAGCTGTGCTAGCTGAATACAGTTTTATGTGTTTACTCCACTTTGCAAATGTCGTCTTATGCATGTTTCTGACTTCCCCTTGGCGGAAGGCAGGAACAAAGGGAGACCCCCCCCCCCCGCCCCAGCATGGAATCTTAGATACGATACTTGATCTGCTTTAGAACTTAGAATACTTTTAAACACTTCTACTGTCATGTGATTAGCCTCAGCCGTTTTTGTTTTTTACTCTTGTAAGGAGATCCTTTAATGCCTTAGCGAGGTTTCACCTCGGGCAGATCTTGAGGAAGCAGGATTCTCCTGCATGAGCCCCTTTGTGACTTGGGGGATTTTGAGAATAATCATGTGGAGCTTGCCTGCTGTCCTCACTCTCAAGGAGACCCCGGTACGTGTTGATCTCACACTCCAGCCGGGCTTTTGTGTCGAGCAGGAGCTCGCACTCCTGGTTCTGCCGCTCCAGGTCACACCTGATCTCAGCCAGCTGGGCCTCCACGTGATCAATCAGGCACTGCATCTGGGCCAGCTGGGTGCTGTACTGGGCCTCCGTCTCCGCCACGGTGCATTCCAGAGATTCTGTCTGCAGAAGGAAAAGAGTGTATTCAGAAGGGCTGTGTCGCATAGTCCGTGGGGCCAGAGTGCCTGTTTTCAAATCCTGGCTCTACCCTAGTGCTGCTATGTGACTTTGAGAAAATGACTTAGCTTCTCTGAGCCTCCGTTTTATTCTATAAAAAATGGGCAATGCAAAGTACCTAACTCATAGGATGGTTGTGAGGATTAAAGGAACTAATATGCGTAAGGCACTTTGAACAGTGCCTGGAAAAATTTTAAAAGCTGTATAAGCGTTAGTTATTACTACCACCACGATGCCCACTGCAACCTGCAACATACTGGTGTAGCTTAAGGAGGATCAACAGCATTTGAGAGGAGAAACTGAGAATGGGCTTGAGGCAGGGAGGAGCCGTATAGAAAAGAGGCTCTGGGTTGGAACCAGCTGGATCCAGCTTCCACTTTTGTCTCTTGAAAACTGCATGACCTCTGCTACTTAATCTGAATCTCAGTCTTCCTCATCTGTATAATGGGGTTAATAAAGGGATTTACCCCATAAAGTTATTGTGAGGCTTTTAAGGCTCTCACAAGATGAAAGTGCAGCTATTATTCACCCACATAGTCTCTATAGGGCCTAACGTGGCACAGACAGTGCTGTTCGACTGGAACTGGCTAGGGTGATCTTCAAAGCATGGTATTCTTTTTTTCTTAAATTGTTTATTTATTTTAAGTAATCTTTACGCCCAATGTAGGGCTTGAAGTCACGACCCCGAGATCAAGAGTCGCGTGCTCCTCCAATTGAGCCAGCCAGGCACCCCCAGTGCATGGTATTCTTGTTGCTTGGTGGAGTGGGGTGCAATGAGGGGTCTGGTTGAGGTGTGGATCCTGGGAAAGTTTAGGGTAATGGTAGAATACAATGTTTGAATGCCATTCTTTTATATGATGATGAGCTTGGGAAATTGGCCTGAATCAAAAGAGAGTTAAAACCCACCAGAATGCTTGAGTGCCTTTGGCTCAGAGGTTCCACTCTCATTCTGCTCCTGCCCTCCTGCTCTCTCTCTCTCTCTCTCTGTCTCTGGAAGGTGCTGTAGGATCATGCTCAAGCCCAGGAGGGAAGGTCAGGGCATCCCGTTGGGGCAGTACAAGCTGTTGACCTATCACTTCTGCTTCTAGTTAGGTAAACAGCAGTAGTTGGGAAAGGCAAGGAAACACAATCGTTGCAAATCGGAAATTCAGACTTTCTGCCACGTGAATTGTGGGTCTCTCCTTGGGGTTACGGAAGAGGGGATAGCATCTCAGGGTCTGATTCTTCAGTGAGAAAAACAGAGCTGTCTTTCCCTTCCATACCAGGCTTTGCTGTGCTTGGAGCTCAATTTCCAGAGCATTGGCTGTGCGTTTCAGTTCCAGGATCTCTGTCTGGCAGCCCTGCAGCTGCTTCGCGAAGCACAGCTGCTGCTGATTCAGCTCCTCGGTCTGAAACACAGGTATGATTAGAGGATGGAAAGAAGGCAGAAGTCTGGAAGCCTGTCATTTCTTGCTTCGGGTGCTGACCTGAACAGCGAACCATTCTTCCACGTCTCTGTGGTTGTTGGCGAGCACTGTTTCATACTGACGACGCATCTCGTCCAGGACCCTGTTGAGGTCGATGGTGGGGGCAGAGTCTAGCTCCACACTGAGTCGGTCACCCAGCTGTCCACGAAGCAAGTTGACCTCCTGGAAGAGGGAATGGAGTAAAGAAAGTCACAGGGGGGTGGGGAAAAAAATCTACTTTGACATCCCAAGGGCATCCCATTTCTGGAGAAGTGAGTAAAAGTGTGGGATTTAGATTCAGATTGCTTAGGTTGAATCTCTTTTCATCACTCAGTTTCTGCATCTGCAAAATGGGTATAATAATTTTGCCTTCCCCAGAGAGTTATTGTGAGAGATATGAGTTAACATTCATATAAAGCACTTATGAAAGTCCTTGGCACATAGGAAGGTCTCAGTAAATGCTATTATGATCAACACATGCTCAAAGGGAAAATACACTGTTACATCATTCAACTACTCACTTTGTAGCTTCATCAACATGAGATAATCATATCCTCATATTTTATGATTTTAAAAAGTTTATAGACATAGAATATTTTAAAATACTGGTCCAAATATTGCATAAGATGTTATCCCCTTTCTGAAATGGCCTTCACACTCTGTGTTTGTCAGCCTGATTTTCATACCTTATGAATTAGAGTTACATGTGGCATAATGCCTCTAAGGAAGGCCATTTGTAAAGTTACCTCCTTCACAAAAGCAATGGCAGGTGAGCAGTTTGGTTCTTTCATGTGATACTGGCCGGGGGCCATTTCACACGTACATCCAAAGCTATGCCAGAGTGATCAGGCTGAACAACATTAGTGCTGTTAGAGGTTAATTGGACACTTGGCCAGGGTCCCTAATAAGAAAACAGGGACCCGGGACAGCTAAGACAAAACCGCACTAGCATACTGTTTTACAGCATAGACAAGACCACAATAGCATCCTATCTCGCAGCCTCTGCAGGAGTGACTTTTGCAAAACATCCTGAAACATAACAATTAACCATAAAACATTGGTTACTATCACAAGTTGAGGCAGGTAGTCTCCAGATGTCAGCCCCAAAGACCAGCAGCATGTGAACAATAACCCGATAGGTAGACAGGTGCATGATCAAAGCCCTGGTTGGCACACCTTAACAGCCAATCCACAGGTGACCCACACTCAGGACGCTCAAGACAGTTCCTCGAAAGAGCTTATAAAAACCGCTAGATTTGAACACCAAAACGGCCACCCTCTCAGGTCCCCTCCCACTCCGGGAGCTTTATACTATCACTCAATAAACTTTGCTTTGCTGCCCACCACTCTTCGTCTGGTTTACCTCTTCATTCTTGGAAGCGGCGTGACCAAGAACCGCGGGCACTAAGGGAACAAAAATCCTGTAACAGTGCCTTGAGTAATTTCGTTCCAGCTTTAGCAATATCTGCCCAGTTCGATTTATATACACAACACGAAATCTATCAGTTTGACTTTGTCACTTCTACATTCGTTCAGCAATTTTACCACTTTCCTCACCTCTTGGTGGTTTTTCTTAAGGCAAAGGAGATCTTCCTTCAGAGATTCCACATGGGCCTCCAGATCAGCTTTGCACAGAGTCAGCTCATGCAGGATCCCACGCAGGCCGCCAATGTCTGTCTCTACCAGCTGGCGAAGAGACAGTTCCGACTCGTACCTTTCACAGCAAAAGAGATGCAGACTGTGCTTACTTTGCTAGACACTGTGCACAGTGCTGGGCGTGCTGGTGAGTGACACAAGGGCTCAAGGAAGCCATATCCCAAATCATAAATGTGAGCTTTGGGAGCATTCTTAGCTTAAAATAAAGCTTATATAGAGAATATTTGTGGTGTGTGCACACGCACGTGTGTGTGAGAGAGACAGAGAGAGAGAGAGAGAGAGGCAGCCATAAATTCTTCTCTTTTTTTTTTTTTTTTTAAAGATTTTATTTATTTATTTGACAGAGAGAGACACAGTGAGAGAGGGAACACAAGCAGGGGGAGTGGGAGAGGGAGAGGCAGGCTTCCCACTGAGCAGGGAGCCCGATGTGAGACTCGATCCCGGGACTCCAGGACCATGACCTGAGCCGAAGGCAGACGCTTAACGACTGAGCCACCCAGGCGCCCCATAAATTATTTTCAAATTAAAATTTAACTTACTTTGACCTAAAGTCATCGGCAGCCAGTTTGCAGTTGTCAAGCTGAACAGCAAGTCTAGATTTCTCTGCCTTCGTGCACAAGATCTGGTGAGTAAGTTAGTTATAGGTAATAGAGGGCTCTTTGAGAGAAACCTAAATATCTATTTAACAACTATGCCATTATTTATCTTTTAAAAGTCTTTATAAGAAAGTATAAAATAGCATTCAGCCTATTTTTCTTATTAACCATGTCGCTTCCATGGAGAAAAAAGCAGGACCAATTTATAAAAGAAATATAGAAAAAAAAGGGTTCGTTTTTCAGTGGCCTAAGGCATTTTGCAATATTCCTTGGCAGTTGAATTTTTCTCCATAGGTAGTTTGTATTATGATTCTGTCCCCATCCATGATAATAAAAATTCATCAGTAAAAAAAGAAAACGATTACTAGGGTGACATTACATGATTAAAAAGATGAAATATCAATATCTGTGTTAAAGATGGAAATATAAATGTCCAGTGTTACGTACAGCAATAACTTTAGGTATAATGCAGTTTTTTCTCATTCTCTGGTTGATAAAGTCTAGATGTGAGTGAGTTTATTTTGGCCACTCAATGATTACTGGCAACCCCGCAGGTAATGCTGATGTTTGCTGACTCTCAGCCCACCACCCGTTGCTCTACATCACACTACCTCTTGGAAGACCCCTTTCCCTGCGGGGACTTCCATAGAACAGCCTTTTTTTTTTTTTTGTATAAAGATAAAGCAAATCACAGATTGGGAGGGTGGAGCATAGGGCAATGAAACACCAGACCTTTTGCTGGAGCTCTTCGATGGTGTTGAAGTAACGCTGATAATCGAGGCACACCAGTGGGATATCCTCTTCACATTGTTCTCGGATCCTGCATTCCAGCTCTGCATTCATCTCCTCCAGGCCACGCACCTTCTCCAGATAGTTGGCGAGTCTGTCATTCAGGAACTGCATCGTCTCCTTCTCGCTGCTGTTGAACACTCCATCCTCACACCAAGCACAGTTCCCCACCAAGCACAGAGTATTACAATTCCCAGCAAAGTAGCATGGTGTGAGGCAACCAGTTGGCAAGCGAGACCTGGATAGGAAGCTGGGAGTCTGGCATCTGGATGTAGCGGGGGTGCTGGGGAGGCAAGTGGTTTCCACGGAGCAGGTTGGAGCAAACACACATTCAGAAGCCCTGGCACAGGATTCAGAAGAGCAGCACGTGGGGGAACATTCGGAAGTCATCCTGTTAGAAGCGAAGAACAAAGACGAGTTGCAAAACTCTAGCTGACAGGCTCCCAGAGTCTCTTTCCCTCCTGAGACTTTTATACAGCCCGCAAAATGGGTATTTACAGAATGTACCGGATGTTCTATTTATCACTGTTGGTGCGGGTTTTCATATGAACATTCATTAGCGTTGTTTGTTTGCTGAGAAGAGTTTTATGCCTCATAAAAGAGGCATAACTTCAGGTTACTAAGTAAGGGCACTATTTCCATGTGCCAGTAGGATAAAATGCTTGGTTCAAAAAATCTTCAGAGGAAGCATTGTCTTTTTGGTAGAATATGGAAAGGCAGAGAAAATTTGGCCACTCAGTAATTACAGATACAACTGATTACAAATAATGAAAATAATATTCCCACAGATTTTGCTCCTATGTATTGGAAATTGTTTATATATCCTTTTAAAATTCATATTACATCTCATTAAATGCCATTTATTTGTTTGTGCCATCATAAAAATGTTCCATGTAGTTAGCAATCTTTGCAATGCTTTTTATGGTCTTGCTGTGCTCACATGGTAGAGGAGTGAGGTGTATACTGGGTTTAAAGTGTGTGTGTATGGGCATGTGTGTGCGTATGAACTATGTCTACTTGTGTGCAAATTGAAAAGTCACCTTATATAACTGATGGGCATAATTTGTGCCCTCTAGGCCAAAATACAAATTGGCTATCAAGATCTGGAATTGTGATCTTTGATTTCCTGAAACTTGCTTTCTCCACATTTCCTATGCCTCATTTTTAGATTGGGGATACTATTTTTCACCTGTAATAATAATAAGAGTGAAATACAATTTTTTAAAGATTTTATTTATTTTTTTGAGACAGAGAGAGAGAGTGCACGCAGGGAGGAGGAAGGAGAGTGAGAAGCAGACTCCCCTGCTGAGCAGGGAGCCCGATGTGGGGCTCTATCCCAGGACCCTGGGATCATGACCTGAGCTGAAGGCAGCCACTTAACCCACTGAGCCACTCAGGGGCCCCAAGTGAAATACAATTTCTAGGTTACAATCTTTTAGTCTCTTGGGAAACTAAACCCTCATGGGTTACACTTCAGAATAGGGACAAGGAAGCTGCAGAAGTCTTCTTTTCTGAGATGGAATCTGTTTTCTCTTATTTACTTACATTTTAAGGTCACAATTTTATAAACATTTGAAACACTGGGACTGGGAATAAAATTTTATAATGTGAGTTTCGGACCAGCAGTTCCATTGGCTGAAATCCCTGGTGCAATACTGAATGGATAGGGATTTGAGATAACTTCTTTGGATTCTGTCTTGAATTTCATCTCCATTATATAGCATAATCTCTTTCACTTTGCTTGGCATAATTGTAGTATTTTTTTCATTTTCAAAGGTGGGAAGAGAAGATTGCCTCCAGAATCTTAAGTTTTGGAAAAAACCCACTATTCTGACAAAGTCAAAATTTTCATGATCCAGAAAAAAACTTTATTTTTTTCTAACTCTGAACACTTCTTCCTAGGTAGCTGATAGTGGAAAAACCAAAACCAAAACAAAAGATCTTAAATAGATGGATGTAAATAGCCTCTTAAAATTTATTACTCTCCCATCCAAGTAATAACTAGGCCTGACTCTGCTTAGATTCCAAGATCAGAAAGGATTGGACACTTTCAGGGTGGTATGGTTGTAGACTCTTAGGATTTATTATTCATTAAGTGGAGTTGGGTTTGATTGTAGTGACTCTCTTTACAATTCAACACTTAATGCTAAATGTTCTTTTTTTAAAATTTTTTTTTTAAAGATTTTATTTATTTATTTGACAGAGAGAGACACAGAGAGAAGGAACACAAGCAGCAGGGGTGGGAGAGGGAGAAGCAGGCTCCTGCCGAGCAGGGAGCCCGATGTGGGGCTCGATCCCAGGACCCCGGGACCATGACCTGAGCCGAAGGCAGATGCTTAATGACTGAGCCACCCAGGTGCCCCTGTTCTTTTTTTTTTCCTTTCAATATTTTATTTAAATTCAAGTTAGTTCACACATGGTGTAGTGTTAGATTCAGGAGTAGAATTTAGTGATTCATCAGTTGCATATAACACCCAGTGCTAATTACATCATGTGCCCTCCTAATGCCCATCACCCAGTTACCCCATTCCCCCACCCACCTCCCCTCCAGCAATCCTTAGTTTGTTCCCTATCTTTAAGAATCTCTTATGGTTTGCCTCCCTCTCTTTCTTTATCTTATTTTATTTTTCCTTCTGTTCTCCTATGTTCATCTGTTTTGTTTCTTAAATTCCACATATGAATGAAATCATATAGTATTTGTCTTTCTCTGACTTCACTTAGCATAATACACTGTAGTTCCATTCACGTTGTTGCAAATGGCAAGATTTCATTATTTTTGATGGCTGAGTAATATTCCATTGAATATATACACCACATCTTTTCCAGAGTGGCTGCACCAGCTTGCATTCGTACCAATAGTGTAAGAGGATTCCCCTTTCTCCACATCCTCACCAACATCTGTTGTTTTCTGAGTTGTTAATTTTCGCCATTCTGACTGGTGTGAGGTCGTATCTCATTGAGGTTTTGATTTGTATTTCCCTGATGCCAAGCGATGTTGAACATTTTTTCATGTGTCGGCCATTTGTATGTCTTCTTCGGAGAAATGTCTGTTCTTGTCTTCTGCCCATTTCACATTCTTGGAATACTGATGGTATATTGATACTGTTTTGCAGAGGACATGAGTTCAAGGATTCAAAAACATATTTGAAAATCAGAAATTACAAATCTCTGGAGAAAATTCCAATTTCCACAGTAACCTAATGAATCAAAGGAAGAATTTCTTTGAAGAGAATCCATGTCTTGGTTGTCTATCATAGGTTCTGATTAATTAAAATGCAGCAATATGTTATTATTTTAAAGTAACTGCAGGTAAAAATAAGAAACATTTCCTTGTATCTTGAGCTAATTCTTTTTGTAAAATGTTGATATATGGAAAGAATGAGAGGAGAGAGAGAGAAAAGCAGTGAGAGCACCAACACACCGGACTATTTTATTTTGGGCTTGATTAATTAGGTAGTGTTGTATGACAATCGATAGCTTTAGTTCCCATCTTAGAATATTGAAATTGCTGGGGTGCCTGGGTGGCTCAATTGGTTAAGTGTCCGACCCTTGTTCTTGGCTCAGGTCTTGATCTCGGGGTCTTGAGTTCAAGGCCCTGTTGGGCTCCATGCTGGGTATGGAGCCTACTTAAAAAACAAAAACAAAACAACAACAAAAAAGAATATTGAAATTGTCCAGAATTCCTTTTTATGGCAGATCATCCTCAAAAGGAGGGAACATTGGGAATAGAGAAAATAAATAGATGCCATTAAAGGTCATGATAAAATGACATCATTGTTTCTTCTTGTAATGTGCCCTTACTTCAGAACATCCACTTACCGCTGCTGGACTCACTTTAGCAAAATACAAATCTATTTTTTGCCACTTTCCACCTAAAAAATCCGAACTTCCTGGCTTGGCAAATGACCTTTTCCAATCTGGTGCCAATTTACCCTTCTAGGCTAATTGCCTGATACTTTGCCTCACAAACCCCAGACTGCAGCCATCCTTCAAGCTTTGTAGGTGGTGTTTCCTTGGTCCACTGCTCTCCTGCCACCCCGGATGAACCCACCTGTTAAGACAGCTGAAATGGCATTCAACTGCCCCACATTGCGATGGAAGTGTTTCCCATTGCCCTCTGCACACACCTCCACTATAGCAATTGTCACATCTCTTAACATTTTCAGTATTTTTATGTTTACTGGTCTTTTTCCTTTTTGGAAAATGTCTCTTTTAAGACCGGCATATCTTATTTGGCTTATCCTCAGCACTTGGGACATACTATAATAGGCCCTTAATAAATGTTTGCTAGAAATGTAACCGCTTGGCTCAGTTGAGGTTTCTGTTTTGACACATAATTGCTTATGAAAGAAACTGAATGCTGCAGGACAAGGAAGACTGGCAGAGGACAAAGAGCAATGTCCTCCTGGTCATGTCTACATTCTCATTCCAGTGCTGTTACTAACTAGCTGTATTATCTTCATCTAGTCATGCAACTCCTTTGGGACTTAGTTAAGTCCTCGCTGTAGGGAAAAATAATAAGCTGTCACTTCTACATCGAGTTGTCAAGGCATAAACAATATGGATATCTTTCACTTTATAAATAATAAAATTTAATGCCAATGTAAGGTCTCTAGCTGATCAATCTTGGTCCCCAATAACTCCCTAATTGCCAAATACATATTCTTTTTTTCTTCCAAAATTTTAAAATTGAGATGAAATTTACATATAGTGAAGTGCAGTTTTGACAAATGCATATACCTATGTAACCTTCACCCCTGTCAAGATATCTACATTTCCATGACACCAGAATGTTCCCATTTACCCTTTTTCACTTAGTCCCTACCTCCCAAAGATAAACACTCCTCTGGTTCTGGTTACCAGAGATTGGTATTCTCTATTTGTGAGTTTAACAAATCACACAGTGTGCATACTTTTTAATTTGATTTCTTTGGCTCAATGTCATAGTTTTTATTTCATCCATGTTGTCCCTTATACCAGCAGCACAGTATTTCTTTCCTTCCTTCCTTCCCTCCCTCCTTCCTTCCTTTGCTTGCTTGCTTCCTTCCTTCCTCCCTTCCCCCTTCCTTCCCTCCCCCCTCCTTCTTTCCTTCCTTCCTCTTCCTTCTTTCCTTCCTTCCTTCCTTCCTCCCTTCCCCCTTCCTTCCCTCCCCCTCCTTCTTTTCTTCCTTCCTCTTCCTTCTTTCCTTCCTTCCTTCCTTCCTCCCTTCCCCCTTCCTTCCCTCCTCCCTCCTTCTTTCCTTCCTTCCTCTTCCTTCTTTCCTTCCTTCCTTCCTCCCTTCCCCCTTCCTTCCCTCCCCCCTCCTTCTTTTCTTCCTTCCTCTTCCTTCTTTCCTTCCTTCCTTCCTTCCTCCCTTCCCCCTTCCTTCCCTCCCCCTCCTTCTTTCTTTCCTTCCTCTTCCTTCTTTCCTTCCTTCCTTCCTTCCTCCCTCCCTCCCTCCCTCCTCCCTCTGTCCCTCCCTCCTCCCTCCGTTCCTTCCTTCCTTCCATTCTCTTTTTTTCTTTCCTTCTTTCAAAAAAAAAAAAAAAACACACAAAAAACCCACAAAGTTGCTGAGGAGTATTTCATTGTATGAATATGCTACAAGCTACAATATGTCAATTCTCCTTTGGATGAACATTTGGAGTATTTCTTATTTGGGGCTGTTAATGAATAAAACTCCCATAGATATTCTTGTACAAATATTTTTATGGATATGTATTTCATTTCTTTCTGGTAAATATTTAGGAGTAGAATAGTTGTGTCATATAGTAGGTATATGTTTCTTTTTATAAGAAACCACCAGACCCTTTTTCAAAGCGATTATACCCTTTTATAATCTTACCAATAATGTAGGAGAGATTTAATTCCTCTATATCTTCACCAACATTTGATGTTGTCAGATATTTTAATTATAAATATTTTAGTCAGTGTGAAGTGTTCTCTCAGTTTAATTTACATCTCTCTGATGACTGATGTTGAGCAACTTTTCATGCATTTATTGTCCATTTCTATATCTTTTTCTGTGAAGCAACTATTCAAGTCTTTTGCCTATTTTTCTTGGTCTGTTTATCCAGGAGAAAGTATATGCCCCTTGGCAACACATTCTCTACTGTCCCTCTAAATTTACCATTTCCAGTGTTCTTTAATGCTTCCTGTGGTCTGAGATTCCATCTGGTAAAATTACTATTTTAAACCAAAAGGACTTCCTTCAGTGTTTCCCACATAGGGATAACATTTTAGAATCCAAGCCAATCAATTTCAGTGGATGAAAATACCATTAGGGTAAATTTACAGGAGCTACAAAATAAAGTGGCAATAACATCATTGTTTTGCTTAAGATTATCAAAAAGTAAAAATTAAAAGAAAACTTTCTAAAGCAGTTATTACATGCTATAGCATAAACGAAAGTTTTTTCTGGAAGTACTTTCTCTTAGTTGTTTTTCTTCAATTCCCATCTCTTTATAACAGAATATTATTCTTCTGAGTTAAAACGAAATTTAAAACACTTAAGGATTACTATAGATAACATTTAACTGTGTTAGCATCATGCTGATTATGGGCTAAGATAGCTGAAAAAATGGTATTGGTAAAATTTATTGATGGCTTTTTCACTGTCAGATCATGACAAAAATATATGCTTTTTTATTAGAAGGATATTGTCTTTGTTGATTATAATTTTTGTTCTGGATTATAAGCTTCAAGATGTATTTATTTAGTTATTTCTGTTTATATTAAAAAGTGATTTATTTATTTTTAAAATTCAATTTATTTAAACTAAAGAAACAAAACAGTTCACCCATTTCTTCTACTCACCACTTCCCTGCCTCTGGCAACCAATCTGTTCTCTATAACTATCAAATTGGTTTTATTTATTTGTTTGTTTTTGGTGCCACATATGAGAGATCATACGGCATTTATCTTTCTCCATCTGACTTATTTTACTTAGCATAATGCTCTCGAGGTCTATCCATGTTATTTCAGTGGGAAGATTTCATTCTTTTTTATGGCTGAATAATTCCATATATGTATATAGGTCATTTCTATATCTTGGCTATTGTAAATAATGTTGCAATTAACATGGGAGTGCATATATATATATATATTTTTAAAGATTTTAATTTGAGAGAGAGAGAGTGAGAAAGTGAGCAGGAGGGGAGGGGCAGAGGAAGAGGGAGAAGCAGGCTCCCTGTTGAGCACGGAGCCTCACACAGGCTCGATCCCAGGACCCTGGGATCATGACCTGAGCCGAAGGCAGATACTTAACCGACTGAGCCACCCAGGAGCCCCTGGGAGTGCATATATCTTTTTGAGTTAGTATTTTCATTTTCTTCAGAAAAATACACAGAAGAGGAATTTCTGGATAATATCATAGTTCTATTTTTAATTTTTGAGGAACCTCCATACTGTTTTTCATAGTGTCTGCACCAATTTACATTCCCACTAACAGTGCACAAGGGTTCCCTTTTCTCCACATCTTGTCAGTACTTGTTATTTCTTATCGTTTTGATACTAGCCATTCTGAATGATGTGAGATGGTATCTCATTGTGGTATTGATTTGCATTTCCCTGATGATTAATGATGTAAATATCTTTTCATGTACCTATTGGCCATTTGTATGTCTTCTTTGGAAAAATGTCTATTCAGAACTTCTGCCCATTTTTAAATTGGATTGTGTTTTTGGTATGGAGCTATATGAGTTCTTTATATATTTTCGACATTTGTGCTTTATCAGAGATATGATTTGTAAATATTTTCTCCCATTCAATAGGTTGCCTTTTCATTTTGTTGATGATTTCCTTTGCTGTGCAGAAGCTTTTTAGTTTGATGTAGTACCACTTATTTGCTTTTGTTGCTTTTGCTTTGGGGATCAAATTTAAAAAATCATAGTCAAGACCTATATCCAGGAGCTTACTGCTTATGTTCTCTTCTAGGAGTTTTATGGTTTCAGGTCTTATGTTCCAGTCTTTAATCCATTTTATTTTTATCTTATTCTTTCATTTGGAAGATATTCCTGTGTTTCTTCATCTTGCTTGACTCTCTATATTGGTTTCTATGCAGTAGATGAAAGAACCACCTCTCCCAGTCTTGAAGGAGTGGCCTTACGTAGGAGATAAACCTTGTTTTTCAGCTCTGCTGTGGCTCTTGATTGTGTTTCAAACCTCTGTGCTTGTCCAAGTAGCCTGTTATATTTTTAATAGCTCCCAACAGGTCTAGGCTGTGCCAAGACCTGTCAGTGCCCCAAAGGGGAGGATCTTAGTCAGCATCTAGACTCAGGCTGACTGGGAGCCAGACTCTTAGGCATTAGCTTTTTAAAGTACGAAAATATATACAGTCCTGTGGGACCCTAAGCATAAGCCCCACGGGCCAGCAAAGCCAGGTGATCTGGAGGTGTCCTCTGAGCAGTGGTCACAAAAACTCAAGGTGAGTGTATAAGCCCTTTTCTGGGTTATACCACCGAGCTGGAGCAAGGTGGAGAGAGAGGGCCAAGATGGTGTCCACAGTCCATGTTCCTTGAGAGCAGCTCAACACTCAATGTGTGCTGGGTCTGGAGCCCTCCCTTCAGGCGGAAGCTCCAGGACAAGGAAGAGGCCTCTCCTTCACAGAAAGAGGAGGGGGTGGGGGTGGGGGGGGAATGCATTGTCTATGTAGTTCTCTTGGGGGTGGCAGCCTGCCAAGAACTGTCCACCCAGTTGCCACAGTCCTGTGGAACCCCAAAGTGCAAAGTAAACAAGGGGTGTCCTTTGGGCACCAGACAAAAACCAGGGCCCCAGACGTGTGTAAAGTTCCCTTTGGGGGGACACTGGTGCTCTGAAGTGCCGCAGAGGGTGAAGGTGAAGATAGGGCCCACCCGCTGAAGTCTCTAGAAAGGATTACAAATGTATGTTTAATTGGAAATTATCTGCTGTGGCTCTTGATGCAGCCATGACGATTAGCTAAAGGCCTCTTGGAAAGACCAAGCTCCTGGGGAAGAACTCTTCCTCCCTTGGTTACGGTCCTCTGGGACACATGAACATAAGCTCCACTGGCCACAAGAGGTGTCTCCCTGTAGCACTCCCAAAAATCGGGGTGCCACACAGGGTTCTGAGCTCCTTCCTGGGTGACACGGATTATTACAGTCCCACGGGACCAGGAACACAAGCTCCCCTGGCTTCCAGAGCCAGGTGGTCAAGACGCATCGGCGACACAGCTGTGGCTGCAAAACCCCGGGCACCAGCTGAGTATCAGAAACGCTCGGTTGAGGGAAACGCTGCCGCCCGCGAGCACGAGCGGGAGCACGCCAAGATGGCGCCCACCGGCCTCGGCCCGTGCTGTCCCTGAGGCGTGTGTGGGGCAGTGACAGCCCCTCAGCCACCCACGCTTTACTCTGAGCAGGAGCGCCTCCTCCGCTTGAAGCCTGGGGACCGTCGGCTGCCTGGAGCTGGGCCCGGCACCGGTGAGTCCAAGCGCGAGCCCCTTAAGAGCCCTTTCCCAGATCGCTGTCCCGCGGGGCTTGGGGGGCGAGCCCCCGTTGGTGTTCAGGGTCGCTTGTTTTGGGGGCTCGTCTTTCAAGTGCGTGTCTGAGAACTGGGATGCCCGCGTGGGGTTTGAACGCTTAGCTGCTCAGGGAGAGGCTCCGGGTTTTGAGTTCTCTCCTGGCTGCGGGTCACCGCGCACCCCGAGGTGGGGGGCTGATGGCCAGGCTGTGCCCGGGCCTGTCCTCCCCGCCTCGGTGGCCTGGTGCGTCGCTCAGCCAGCCGTTAGGTTTCTGTAAGAGGAAGTGGTTCTAAGCGGAGCCGTGGAGCAGCGTCTGTGTGGGCGGAGGGGCGTTCAGGGGCCGCTCAGTCGTCCTCGTGAGCCCGGGCGCCGACGTCGTGTTTCAGTGGGCACTTCTCATTAGCTTCCTCTACACGTGTTTTCATTTTCCTTCCGTTTTGAAAGTGGTTTTTACAGGGCGCCTGGGTGGCTCAGTCGTTAAGCATCTGCCTTCGGCTCAGGTTATGATCCCAGGCTCCTGGGATCGAGTCCCGCCTCGGGCTTCCTGCTTCTCCCTCTGCCTCTCTCTCTGTCTCTCATGAATAAATAAATAAAATCTTTAAAAAAAAAAGAAAGTGGTTTTTACAAACTATAGAACTCTGAGTTAATAGATTGTTTTTATTATTATTATTTCCAGGACCTTTAAAACGAGATTTGATTGTCTTCTGGCCGCCATTTTTTTTTTTCTAAATACGAGGCAGACGTTCTTTTTTTCTCTTTCTCTTCGCTGCCCTCTGTTTAATGTGTGTTTACTCCTCTTCTTTTAAGGTGTGCTGTTGATCTTTTTTTTACTCAACAGTTTGTGGTATATCTAGGTGGTGTGTGTGTGTGTGTACGTTGTGTTACCTGTTTGGGGTTTGTTGAGAGTCTTCAATTCGCAGTTTAATAAGTTATATCATTAAATTGGGAAAAAATTCAGCCTTTTTCTCCCCAATTTTCTGCCCCACTTTCCTATCATTCTGGAACTCCTATTTCATAGTTGTTGGGTCACTTGGTGCTGTCCCACAGGAGGTTGCTCAGGTTCTATTCATTTTTTTTAATCCCTTTCTCTGTTTTAGTTTTGATAATTTTGACCTATCTTACGATTATTTTGAGTTATCTTAATTCACCGAACTCACTCCTAACTGGCAATTTCCAATCTGCTTTTAAGGCCATCTATTGAATTCTTTATTTCAGATTGTACCCTTTAGTTCTATAATTTTTATTTGCTTTTCATTTAATTTAAATAATTTAATTTAGCTTGTTACTAATTTGTTAAAAGTTTAAAATTTCACTTTTCTGGTGAGTTTCTTCATCTTGTTCACTCTTTTCCTTTCACATTGTGTTCATCTTTCCCTATGTCCATGAAAATACTTATAATAACTTTTATAGTAATTGTTATAAAATTCTTGTCTGTTAATTCTAATATCTGTGTGTCTGTGGACCTGTTTTTATTGGCTGATTTTTTTTCTTTATTATGGATGACCTTTTCCTGCTTCATATGTCTGGCAAATTTTGTGGGGTTTTTTTGGTTTGTTTTTTAGAGTTATTTATTAGAGTGAGCATGCCTGTGAGTGGGGGGGAGGGGAAGAGGGAGAGGAAGCAGACTCCCCACTGAGTGTGGAGCCCACAACCTGAGACCACAACCAAGCCAAAACCAAGAGTCAGTTGCTTAACCGACTGAGCCACCTAGGCACCCCTGTCTGGCAATTTTTAATTATATGTTGTTCATTCTGGATGATGTATTTTAGGAAGTCTTGATATGTTGTAGAGTTCTGAGTGTTGAGTTTTGTTCTGACAGGAAGTTAAATCACTGGAAGATTCTCTTGATTCTCTCAGACTTGGTTTTAGACTTTTCTAGAGCGAGTATAATTTGGTGTGTTCTTTACTCAACGTTGTGATTTTTACTCTCTTGGTGTGTCCTTCTGGAACATCAGTTGAATGCCAGAGGTACTGAGAGCTTTGTCATCTCTGGATGTGCTGGAACTTCGGTGTCTGTTAGTATTGATTGACTTCTGGTATCCCCATTCGGCTCTTTATCCCCCAGCAGCCACTCTGTTAGCCTCATGGAATTTTATCCTGCATGCATACAACCTAGCCCTTTGCAAGTACTTGATAAGAACTTTACACAGACTTGTACACCTTCCCTCATATTCCTCTCTAGAACACTGTTGTGCAAATTTTAGCTTGCTAACCTCCCATTTAGATGCAGAATTGTGCCTCAAACTTGACATATCTAGAGCAGAATACAGAATTTCCTTTTTTAATTCTCTCTTCCTTCTCTGCTTCTATGCTCCATTGGTGACCTAACCCCACTGCCTAATCTCTCTTTGACACCTTCTTCTCTTTCATATCCCTTTGACCACCAGCTCCAGTTAGTCTTTGACTATGTCTTTCTCCTGTTTATCACTATGGCAACAATCTTAATTTCTTAATTGTCCTCAATTTTATGGTATCACAGCACTTTACTAATATTACTAGTAGAACACTTGTATTTTTTATTATAATACAGTGCCCAGCATTCAATAAGTAATTGTAAATTGTATGAAGGAATGAATGGGTATTGTGTTTGTATCTGCCTGACCTGCTAGACAGTCTACTCATTTTGAGCAGGGACAATAAAATATAGGGCACATAATTAGGTATTTAATAAATGTTTACTGAAATAATGGCATTATAAAGTTACTAATTTTTTTGCATAAACCCATCAAGTCATTGGGAGTTGATATGTTATGTCTTCATATCATGTTCAGTTCTTCCCAATTTACCTTAAGCCATTTTTTGGGAAGACAAGTCAGGGAAAGTCTATTTGCAAGTATGCTGATATAGTGGACCTTCTTATATGCAAGGCCATTTAGTTTTCTTTAAAAAACAAGAACAATAAACGCAAGAAACATTTGTACAGTCACTATTTTTAGTTTTGCAGATGTTCTCAGTTCTTCTTAAAATGCTGACTTTTGGAGGTAAGAAGTACATTTAATGAATTGATAGGAATAAACAAACATAATTGTAGACATTTGTGCTATGCCAGAGATGGAAAATTTATTAGTATGATCATGAAGAAGCTCCTCAGTTTCCAGAAAGATACCATCCAGCACTGGAAACAGAATTCCCAAAGCACCCAAAGAAAGATAAACTTTAATATGGAGGAAATGAAAAACTTTGGGAAGCCAACAGCATCCTCCTATTCAAATTGCCCATGATCACTGATATCTACCACGTGGCCATTTAAAGTCTCTTGGTTTCTTTTTGAGCCAGAGTTGTCAGGGATAACGTCATCCTTGTTCCAACTTGGAAAGCAGAGGAAATTAGTTGCAGGTACTGAAACAGGTGAACGCTACAGCTTCTGGGTCCTTCATTGTCAGGCACGGAGCAAAGCAGCCATCATTCAGCAGGAGCTTGGGATGCAGGGCTCACAGGAGGGCTGAGTGAAGGTTGTGAGGTTGATGGTCTCCAGGCCTGGGGTGGGGTAGGAGGAGTTGAGCAGGAAGCAGGTGGGCACACAGGGCTGAGGAATGTGGCAGGGTGGGGGGCAGTTGTCACAGCAGGTTGGCTCCAGTAACCAAGTCGTGTGTGGGCAGGTGCTGGGCAGGCAGACTCCGCACCGGCAGCATTTGTCAGAGGAACAGATGGTGGTGGCGGGGCCGGTGGGGACGCTGCAGCAGCAGGGCACACAGCAAGCCATGACGTTGGGAATCTGTGTTTTTAATTGCTTTGGTTGTAACGACAGATGAGGCTTCTAAGGTGTGAATGTCTCCTCTTGCTTTGAGGCCCTTATATACCCTCCCCAGTGGGTGTTGGTCCAACCAGAAGGCTTCTTTCCTGGTTCTTGTTTATATTAGTGTACCCATTATCCTTTGATTGGTTTGACATTTAGATGCTTGTAAAGAGTCTCTATTCTCCTAATTAACATTTATTTGAGTTCCTTGCTAAATCTGAACTGATTACTCTTGCTATTTGTGACCGGAACACAAGCTTTATGACGTATCACCAAAAGCTTCTATTATAATTCCAACACCAGACTTTCTGGGGAATACTGTGCAGTAATATACCTGTAGTACGTAGGTCTTATCTCTAGTGCTGGTCTAATGTTTAGTCTCTTTGCCTTTATCTGTATCAATTGGCCTGATGATATATTCTTGTTTGAAAAAGTTGAACTTAAGTTTAGTAACTTTCTTTTAGCTTTGGGACTTTAAAAAAATTAATTTTTTGTTGAGATATAATCGACATGTAACATTGTATTAAGTCTTGGGACTTTTGAAGGTCATACCTACATTAATATGGAGAAATATGCTATTGAGAAACATGGGCAGACTTTTAAAAGAGACCTATTTTTCCATTTTTGACTATAAAATATACTTAAAAATTTGGGGTAAATACCCAGTAGTGCAATTGCTGGGTCGTACAGTAGCTGTATTTTCAACTTTTTGAGGAACCTCCAGACTGTTTTCCAGAGTGGCTGCACCAGCTTGCATTCCCACCAACAATGTAGGAGGGTTCCCCTTTCTCCGCATCCCCGCCAACATCTGTCGTTTCCTGACTTGTTAATTTTAGCCATTCTGACTGGTGTGAAAAAAAAAAAATTTGGACAAAATAAAGAAGTATAAAGAAAACTCACTTGTAATCTTATCATCAAGAGAAATTCTCTATGAATATTTGTGTATATCCCTGTAGTCATTTTTCTATACATTTGTTTATTATTTTTTATGTTACTGGAATCATACCTACTGTTCTATAACTTGCCTTTTTGCCTAAAATATATATTTTCATTATCTTGTATTCTGAAGTACATTTGATAATGATATTCTTAATGTTTCCTAGCATTGATCAGTTACTTTAAAATTTTATATGATTAATCATTTAGGTTATTTGCATGGTGGTAATTGTGGCAGTAGTAACAACTGTGGATAGGAATCTTGATGCACATTTCTGATCATCTCAGGAACAGACATAATTATTGGGCAGAATTATTGGAACAATATTTTAAGGCCTTTGGTATTCATTACCATACTGCCTTTCAGAATGGTTCTTTTTGCCTCTAGTTACGTATTCCCACCAGCTGTATTTGGGAATTGCCATTTCCCTATACTTTTTGTTGGATATTTTAAGTGTTTTGCCAATTTAATGAGTGAAAAATGAAATTTTGTTGTTGTTGTGTTTCTTTTATAACTAGTTAAGTTGAGACATTCCTTCGTGTGTGCATTGGCTGTTTATCTCTCTATTGAGAACTGGCTTGCTTTGTTTCCTTCATTCACTGCTAAGTGTGAGAAAGTTGAATTTGTAGCTTATGTCTACATCCTAAGTAAAAGAATAATTCAAGACCACGCTACTAATATTCACATGAAATTACTACCAATAGAAAGTGAAGTTAAGGGCCTAAGTTAATCTGTATACATTTGATTTTGTTCTGTTTTTTTTTTCCCCCCAGTGTAGTGCATTTTCTCCCCAAATCAAATGTATCTGTGGTAGAAAGGACCTGGACTCTTTAGTTCCAATACACCATTTAGGCTTCAGGCATGGTTCAGTATTTAAGAGGGAACACAGAGTGGGCTTCTGTGCAGGATCATCCTGACCTTCACACCATTTCCAACTCAACTTTGACTCACTCATTCTTCAAGCCATGATTCTTCTCGCTTGCTTCCCACCTCCTCCTTTAAGTATACCTGTGTATCTCTGCATGATTGGGGAGCATCTCTGTGTGGTTTTCCTGGAAGGCGTGTAGATTCAAGAGGACCACATTAGGAGTCAGCTCTTTACTGGTCCCAGTCCTGCTCATTGCCTTCCTTGTTATGGCAAGTCATTCACATTTTAGAGCTTCATCTTTCTCCTCTGCAAATAAGGATCATAATATCTACATTCTTCTACTTGGAAGATTATTGTCCATAGACAATCATAAAGTGCTACGCAAAGATAATCATTATCCAAGTAAGTTGCAGATCAAATTCAAAGTAAGGAAAAGGTAAAATAAACAGTCTAAAGAAGAAAAAATACAGCTGCAGATAAGTAAAAGAGCAACCTTATAGGAAACAGCAAGCATTTATCTGAAGGTTCATACCTACAATTAGAGAAAACAGCTGACACAGAAATTCATAAACTTCAAATTTTAAAAAAGTTCTTTATGACTCTGCTTGGAAGAAAGGATTTGTAATCTCTGCTGGTGTCCCTGGACTTCAAACAGATTTATCTTTGAGTGAATACCTGCCAAATTGCTCACTCTTTTATTTAGGACTGATTAACATTTTCAGTATTTTAAAAATAATGTAATCGACATTTATTGAGCAGTTGCCATGTGCCAAGCACTGTGATAAATTTTGGATATACAACAGTGAACAAGATAGACCTTGTTCTTGCTTTCGTGGAACTTGGAGTCTGATGGAAGGTTTATCATGCACATATTATTATAAGTTGCTGTTATACATTATGATAGGAAGGGTTATAAAAGCATAAAAATTATAAGCAGAAGGAAATTATTTTGACATTTTAAGAAAAACAGTACAAAGGGGTTTGCAGATTCTCACATGATTTCATGGCAGAAAGAGATCGCTCTCTTATTTACAATGCGGTGTTACTTTGAGTCAAGCTTATAAGGATAAAGAAATTGTTACTGTTCTGTGTAGAATGTTATATTTCCATAATTATAAATAATATTTAAAGTTATATATTAGAAACAGTTGTAAAGTAATAAGTTTATCATAGTAAACTCATCTCTTATTGAAAAGACTTGTGGTACTTTATTAAAAATTTTTCTTTGCCATGGTCTAAGAGACCTGGCAATAACTCTCCTTTGTAAATTAGGACAGTGAATCCTAGAGAGGTGAGCTAATTTGCCTTAGATGGCCTGGTGACTGACTTGTTATAAACTAAATATAGGACCTATTGAGATTGAGCTACCTCTTTTGTGGTTTAACATGCAAGTTTAACATATGTGTCAGAGATACTAAACATTTTATTTTTAGAAACAAAGGTACCTTTTTCCTTTAAGCAAATGCAGGAAAAACATGGTGATTCTGATTAGATGGAAATTTTCAAATTGCTGAAAATACATACACACACATGCATGCACACACACAAGAACTTGCCCAGTTTTAATTATATCATCTGTAGTCAATGGGGGTGTGGAGAAGGAAAAGTTCTTCCTCTCCCCTTGAAGGTCTTCCAGCTGGCCTAAGAATTAAATTTACATGAGATAGATTAACAGGAGAAAACACCAAAGTTTTATTATGTGCACATGGAAGGCCAATAATGAAATTGAGACCTAAAGAAATGAGGCAGGCAGTTTTTACACTTCTGAGGCAGAGAGAGAATATGTGAGGAATTGACAGGTCAAAGAAGACTTAACTTTGGGAGCTTCAAATAGTAAGGAATTGTAAATGGAATTTGGGCTGTGGTAGTAAATTAGTAAAAGGTAGCAAGGTTTGTGTATACATCCTTCTCAGCTCTACATTCCCTATCTCTGGTGATAATGAGGATGTGTCTTTACCGCCTAGTACAGGGAGGGTACCTTTCACATTGGAGATTTATTTCCTGCTCTCATAGGGGCAGTAGAGGGTCTGAATGTCCTTGCATAGGCTGTCTCTTAAGTAATTTTTATTTAAAATAATCAGTATGATAAAAAAATTAGTATGCCAAAGTGGCACATACTGGGGTGGCCTGCCCTTGGCCCTACAGGGGTATCTGTCACAGTGAAGACATAAATTAAATGTTGATAATAAAAAGAGACAAACTAGGATTGTTATTTTCTTGCTTCAAATCTCTCTTGGTTTGGAGGTTTCAGTCTTAAAACCCTTTGCTTAGGGAGCCCCAGCGTCAGGGTCTTTGCATTTCTTCTCTCCTCCTCCCCTCACCTCTTCTCCCCATCTTCAATGCGCTCAATCCATGAGTTAATAAGTTGCTGTTGTGTCTGGAACAGCTTCTCTCCACCTCTCCTGCCTTGTCATCTTTTAACGCTTAGCCTGGATAGCGTGGAGGCTTTTCATAACTATCCCTCACCCTGACACTGAATCACCAAATCTGGATTTTAGTTCCCCTGTGTGCCTGCATGCCATGCTGCTCACATCTGTCATAGCAGGAACCACATGGCATTATAAATATATTCATAGCTGTATGTAGACCACATGTATTGTGATTATAATAACTTGTCTGGCTCGGTTGGTTGAGCATCCGACTCCTGGTTTTGGCTCAGGTCGTGATCTCCTGGGTCATGAGATTGAGCGGATATTGTTGGGCTCTGCATTCAGCAGGGAGTCTGCTTGAAGTTTCTCTCCCTCTGCCCCTCCCCCCCACTCTCTCTCTCAAATAAATAACTAAATTAAAAAAATATATATCTTGTCTGTCTCCCTCACCAGATCTGAGAGAAACTTGAGAGCACTCTAGGTAATAATATTTCTTTTATCTTTATAATCTTAGCACAGATACGGTGCCTTGCACAGGGGGAGCCCTCATGAAATACTGGCCAAATGAGTGAATGGACTAAATCCCTTGTTGGCAGTATTGCAGGTTGTTTCGCATGTATCCCATGGCTGCTAAGTTCTGTTCATTCAAACCACTAATAAGCTTGTGAGATCGTTTGAGAAATCCCTCTCTGGGGAGACTGGCAGGCACTCTATGGACATTGAGAAAAATGTTTATTTAAAGGCATTTACTTCTTCCCTTCCTTGCCCTGCCTTTTTCTTTTTTGCCTATATTCTTTTGGTTTTAGCTCAATGCTTTTCAAATTCTGACTTGTGCCTTTGTATATGAATGACATATATACATTATACATGTATTATACATGTATACTTCATGATATATATTATATATGTATTCTCTCTTTAAGGCTGGGTAAAGGATAATCTCAAGATAAAATTAAGTAGGTTGGGGGCGCCTGGGTGGCTCAGTCGTTAATCGTCTGCCTTCGGCTCAGGTCATGATCCCAGGATCCTGGGATCGAGCCCCGCATCGGGCTCCCTGCTCTGCGGGAAGTCTGCTTCTCCCTCTCCCACTCCCCCTGCTTGTGTTCCCTCTCTCGCTGTGTCTCTCTCTGTCAAATAAATAAATAAAATTGAAAAAAAAATTAAGTAGGTTGGTAAAAACAAGTAAAATTAAGTCATAGATTAAATAATTTTTTTTAAAGATTTTATTTATTTATTTGACACAGAGAGCACAAGTGGGGGTGGAGGGAGAGGGAGAAGCAGGCTCCCTGCCGAGCAAGAAGCCTGATGCCAGGCTTGATCCCAGGACCCCGGAGCCGAAGGCAGATGCTTAACCGATTGAACTGCGCAGGTGCCCCATTACATCATGTTTAATCAAGACTTTAGCTCTAGTTCACAGCTTATCACCTGAAGAGTTTTGGCATTCTGTTGATCACTGGAGTTGAATTTCTTTTTTCTTTTTCTTTTTTTTGGAGTTGAATTTCTGTGCTAAGGACGGTGGCAAGTAGAGATATATTCCTAGTGCCCTGTTTCTAGAGTTGACCACTTGAGTTCTCTTTAAGGGAAAATGAAGTTGAAATTGGTAGGCCCACTAAATGACCCAGATCTTAGAACTGAATACCTGCCGCTTTTAATCTGTGAGCCAATAGATCCTTTTCTATTACAATTGGATGTGATGATTTTGTTAAAGATTCTTACATTTTTTTCTCTTGCACGTTTGAAGTTGATGTCATCACTGTTCACTCAGCTTCTGGCTCTTAGTATTGGAGGCTCTGTCATATGGTAGAAAGAATTGGGCTTTAGAGTCAGACATATGAGGAGCTGAATTCTGGGTTTCTTACTAAGTAACTTTGAGAATGTTGAGTAATTCTTAAAGCTTAATTTTTCTCATCTATGAGTGAAGTTTTAAGGATTATGTGAGTTAATAATGTGATTTACCCAGCAAAGTGTAGGTAAATAAATATTGGCTCACCTCCAAATTGTATTTGGCTGAGGAAAAGGAGAGAACATAAAAGATAACCAATTTGAAGTTAGCTAGCCTAGGAGCCTAGCTAGTTCCAAGCATTCTTCTAATAGATTTTTTTTTAAATAAAATAATCATCTTATCTTTACCTTTTTTTAAATTAAAGAAATATACCTGAAACTCTAACATACACAAACAACATATCTTGCCAGAGAAATAAAGTTTATTGGAAAACCCATCGAGAATTTTTTTTCTCTATGAAAATATCCAATATAAGAAATGGGATCCAAGAAGCAATGTGACCAGAAAATATAGTCTGAGCTCTTAGGGATTCCAACGGTGTTTTGGTAATAGATGATGTTCACCTGCCCAAATGAACCAAATGGTTACTCAGCCAAATAACCATAACAAATTTCTTGATTTTTTTTTTTCTTTCCATTAAAACGAAGGGTAGGTTTTCCGTATCTGGGCCATCTGGTCTGCCTCAACATCTGATAAACTGCTGAGGCAAGTGAATACTGATAGATGCTTCTGGGTCCTTCATTGTCAGGCACGGAGCAAAGCAGCCATCATTCAGCAGGAGCTTGGGATGCAGGGCTCACAGGAGGGCTGAGTGAAGGTTGTGAGGTTGATGGTCTCCAGGCCTGGGGTGGGGTAGGAGGAGTTGAGCAGGAAGCAGGTGGGCACACAGGGCTGAGGAATGTGGCAGGGTGGGGGGCAGTTGTCACAGCAGGTTGGCTCCAGTAACCAAGTCGTGTGTGGGCAGGTGCTGGGCAGGCAGACTCCGCACCGGCAGCATTTGTCAGAGGAACAGATGGTGGTGGCGGGGCCGGTGGGGACGCTGCAGCAGCAGGGCACACAGCAAGCCATGACGTTGGGAATCTGGTTTGCTCTTGGTTTCTTGGAAAGATGAGGTTTCTGAGGTACAAATGTCTCCTCTTGCTTTGAGGCTCTTATATACCCTCCCCAGTGGGTGTTGGTCCAACCAGAAGGCATCTTCTCATTTTTGCTTATCCCACCCTTCTTCACTAAGATTCTCTAATCAGTTTGGTATTTACTTGTCCATTAAGAGTCCTGCCCTTATTAAGGTAAATCATGTTTTTGACTCATCATGTCGTTTTTGTCATAAGGTGATTACATTTTATCTTCACAGGGTCCTGGAATGCCAAACCTTATATGAATTATGGATAATCAGTGTGAGAGACAATTTAGCTATAGTTTCAGAGGCTATATTCATTTCCTTGTTTTTCTCCCCCTTAATTTAAAATAATATGCATAACATACAATTTTTAATTACTAATTTCAGTATGTATAACTCAAATGGTTAATTGGACCATTCTCTCAATAAAGTCAACAAGGACATAACTATTTATAGATGAATGTTGCATATGGCTATATGCATCTCAGACATATTTACTTTATTTATTGAGGCTATAATTCAGGTTCTATTGAGCAAGTGGGGTGAGAGCCAGAATGGAATAAGATGAAACTCCTTTTCATTATTTTTACTCTATTCCAAGTTTCCGAAGGTTGTATTACTCTGTTGGTTTTTTTTTTTTTAACGGTCTTTACTCAAAGTTATGCCAATCTTCTAGCGAGTCAAAATGTAAATTCACTGGGAAGAAAGATCCACCCAGTTGCTGACTTTTGTTAAATGTACCGTTAAAAGAAAATCACCTCATCTTTATTCATTTTCAAATGAATGCTGTACTAAATCTAAAATAAGTTGAAACAAGGTCTAAAAGCGTAAGTCATAAGATTCACAAAACAACAGTGGGTTCAGGAAGTGGATCTGATCCAATGTGATTTAGAACTATAGAAATCCTTTTTTCACGGGCTTACTTCCTGCTGTGCATGTTTATTTGTTTTCATATCTTGGATCTTCAATTAGGTTGTAAATTCCTTTGAGGAACCTCAATTGGCCTTGATTTGCCGGAGTCTTAGGTTGGCAGATGAGAAAGTGGGACTGAATAATCTGCAGGGTGTAATATCCTGATTCCAGCATCTTCACATACTTCCCCTTGATCAGCACAAAACTATCCAGGTAGTAGAATCTAAATTACATAATTTGTTGGATGGCAAGTTGTTGAGGAAACACGAAGTATGGATTCTTTGGTGGGGTGTTTCTGAGGGGACATTACTGAAAACCAACTTGGCCTGTTTAAAAGAGAAGCAACCTGGCTGAAACAAACAGAAAATTTAGTGGAAGATACTAAATGTCATTGGTAAATAAGCCTCACGCATTTTATGAAAAGAAAAACTCGTTAGTGAAGTTGGCTTGATTTTTGCTTAAATATTGATATGTATCACAAAGCTTATTAAATAAAAAGATTAGCGCCTTATTTGTTTCAGAGGTACAGATCTGAGATTCAACAGTCATGCACAATTCACAGCGCTTACCAGAACACATACCCTCCCCAGTGTCCATCACCCAGTCACCCCATCCCTCCCACCCCACCCCCCACTCCAGCAACCCTCAGTTTGTTTCCTGAGATTAAGAATTCCTCATATCAGTGAGGTCATATGATACATGTCTTTCTCTGTTTGACTTATTTCGCTCAGCATAATACCCTCCAGTTCCATCCACGTCGTTGCAAATGGCAAGATCTCATTCCTTTTGATGGCTGCATAATATTCCATTGTATATATATACCACCTCTTCTTTATCCATTCATCTGTTGATGGACATCTTGGCTCTTTCCACAGTTTGGCTATTGTGGACATTGCTGCTATAAACATCGGGGTGCACGTAGCCTTTCGGGTCCCTACTTTTGTATCTTTGGGGTAAATACCCAGGAGTGCAATTGCTGGATCATATGGTAGCTCTATTTTCAACTTTTTGAGGAACCTCCATACTGTTTTCCAGAGTGGCTGCACCAGCTTGCATTCCCACCAACAGACGATGGACTCTGAAAAACAAACTGAGGGTTCTAGAGGGGAGGGGGGTGGGAGGATGGGTTAGCCTGGTGATGGGTATTGAGGAGGGCACGTTCTGCATGGAGCACTGGGTGTTATGCACAAACAATGAATCATGGAACACTATATCTAAAACTAATGATGTAATGTATGGGGATTAACATAACAATAAAAAAATTAAAAAAAAAAAAGAAATAAATGAAACCTGTACCTCTGAAACAAATAATACATTAGATGTTAAAAAAAAAAAAAGAAGATAGTAGGAAGGGAAAAATGAAGGGGGGAATCGGAGGGGGAGACGAACCATGAGAGACTATGGACTCTGAGAAACAAACTGAGGGTTCTAGAGGGGAGGGGGGTGGGGAGATGGGTTAGCCTGGTGATGGGTATTAAAGAGGGCATGTATTGCATGGAGCAGTGGGTGTTATATGCAAACAATGAATCATGGAACACTACATCAAAAACTAATGATGTAATGTATGGTGATTAACATAACATAATAAAATTTAAAAAAAGAAATAAATGAAATAATGCCCATGAAGCACAAATTAGAATGTCCAGTAGATATTCACCAAATGTTAGCTATTATGAATGAAAGTAGCAAAAGTGATAAAGTGGGATGGAGTTGGTTAGTGGCATGGAGTACTTGTTACTTGAAATGCTTCTGGACGGTCTAGAACCATAGACTTTTAAAGCTGAAAGTGTCTCTGGAGAGCTTCTGGTCTACCAGCCTGTTTAACTGATTTAAGACCTGAGACCCACAGAGCTCAAGTGACTGGCTCAGGGCCACAGAGGCAGCTCAAGCGGAGAGCCACACATTTTCTGGGTTCCATCTGGGGCATTTTAACTAGCACCAAGGATCTTTGAATGCCTAAAGATCCACAGTGGTAGTACTTGGACACTCAGACTTATTTTCAGTATTAAAAATAAAGTCTAAATATTTATCCCTTACAAGCATGGATGAAAATGTCAAACTTCTTTGCTTTTGACTAAAAAAGAGGTAACTTGGGTATATTAATCCTAAAATTCTCACTAATGCTTATAAATGTATTTATGAACAAACATGAAGGAAGCAATGAATTACAGTTTTACAAAGGCACATGGGAAAAATAATGTTTTTCAAGAAATAAGGGGATGCCTTTTGGTGAGAAAGGTAAGAACCGTAGTGTGGCAGTAATGGCGAGTGAGCATCTCTCACCATCCAGAGCGGGGCTCTGTTGGGTTGTTTGATTCTCACAGTAATCCTGAGACACGAGCAGGGATAAGAGTATCATTTCTGCTGTGATAACAAGGAAACTGACGCTGGAAGGGAAGTGAATGGCCCAAAGTTCCAAGGCAAGTCCAAGAAAATATATGAGATTGCACGTTGGGTACTTTCTGTAAAAACCTTACACACTTGGAATTTTCCAGGACAACTAAGGAGATGAATTAATGGTCATCATAAAAGTTTTGTTCTAAGAGGAACTGTGTGTTTTTGCTTCCAGAATTGTGTGCCTATTTCTTGTGGATGGAGACTACTGCTCTATAGCCTGATATTTTCAGTTCATTTTAACGCCATGATATTATATGTCACTTGGATTAGTAAACTTTCAAAGATAATTCTGACTCATGTAAACCAAGCCTCATTTGAGAGGGCAAGGAATACCCAATGAATGCTAATATTCAGAATTGATTTTTCTAGAAGACGGAATATATCAAGAAATGGGTGTTTGTTCTTCCCCAAATTACATTGCATTTTGAACTTGGAATTTCACTAATGACTATAAGGGAATCAAAATTATTTCTACATGACAGCAAAGTGATCAGTTTATTTAGTCAGTTAAGGAAGAAAGAAAAGTCAATTTCAGGGACAATGGAAATTAAAATAAGTAAAACATTTAAAAAACATCAATCTCCAGGTTCCAGCATAGGGCTTGGCATAGTGGTTGTCTTCAAAAAATACCTATTAAATAAAAAGATCCTACAAAATGACCTAGTGAATTTTTCACTTTTCAACCCATCACAAAGAGCCAGTATCTAATTTTCCTTTTTTTTTTTAATTAAAGATTTTATTTATTTGAGAGAGAGAGAGAGCATGAGAGGGGAAAGGGTAGAGGGAGAAGCAGACTCCCCGCCGAGTTAGGAGCCCGATGCGGGACTCAATTCCGGGACTCTGGGATCATGACCTGAGCTGAAGGCAATTGCTCAACCAACTGAGCCACCCAGGCACCCCAGTATCTAATTTTTCAATGATTCCACCACATATGCTGTCCCTTCTGCTGGGATAAATCTTGGATAAGATGACCTGCTATTCAGGTTTAGGTAGGCATTCCACTTTCCCTGGGAGGAAATATGATAATAAATCATCACAAAGCCACATTTGCTAAGCCAGAATAGAGTTTATTAAGGAATAGTCAAAACGGTTATTTCTCAAAGAACAATGAAATGGCCTAAAAGACAGAAAGAAGGTCTCCAACTCCACTCAAAGGAGGAGAGAAGAAGTTGGGTGAATTCATGAAAACATGGCCCAGGGACTTGGGATTGATTTAGCCTGATGTAGGTAGTAGCAGGTGTTGAAGTCCTGTTGATGAGCCCCACATTCCTGAACCTGTGCAGAGACGTGTTGCTTAGCAGGGTTCACAGGGACTCTGACAGCCAGGCTGAACATAGGTGGTCAGGTTGATCCCACTCATTCCAGGAGTTGGGTAGTGTGAATTGAGCAGCCAATATGTTGGCACATAGGTGTCAGGCTCACAGCAGGGTGGGGGGCAGGTGTCGCAGCAGGTGGGCTGGAGGAGGCTGATGTCATGGGGGCAGGTGCTGGGCAGGCAGACTCCGCACCGGCAGCATTTGTCAGAGGAGCAGATGGTGGTGGCGGGGCCGGTGGGGACACTGCAGCAGCAGGGAACACAGCAAGCCATGGTGTCAGGAGTTAGATTTTTGTTGGGTTGAGAAGAGAAGTCTATTGGTGTCTCAATGCTTCTCTCTTCTGCCTTGGCTCTTATATACTCACCTCCCTGGGCGTCAGCCTATTACCAAGATTTTTTTCCCCTGTGTTTCAGTTTATAGCTATCTCCATTAAAACCATCTAATTACTTAAGTGTTTATTACCTGAGACACACTCTTTATCTCATAAAAGGGGTTTAGGTTGTTTTGTTGTCAAATTAGGACTCTTCATGTTGGTTCTTTGTCACTTTAAGGACATTTCATTTCAGTCTTCAAAGGCAATGAATCATTATCCTCTAATCATTATACATCATTAGTGATGGCCTGGTATGCTAGGTATCTGCAGATCATCCCCACGTTTGTCTACTTTCAGATGATGAGATAAGTAGGCTTTTTGATTGCTAGTCTATCAGCAACCAAAGATTCTATATGATAGTTTAGGTCTTCTGGCTGAAAAAGTGCTAAAAGTCTTAGATTTATTTTTCATGGCTCCAAGAAGCTGAATTAAGATGAACAGATGGGGGCGCCTGGGTGGCTCAGTCGTTAAGCGTCTGCCTTCGGCTCAGGTCATGATCCCAGGGTCCTGGGATCGAGTCCCACATCGGGCTCCCTGCTCGGCAAGAAGCCTGCTTCTCCCTCTCCCATTCCCCCTGCTTGTGTTCCTGCTCTCGCTGTCTCTCTGTCAAATAAATAAATAAAATCTTTAAAAAAAAAAAAAAAGATGAACAGATGGGATCTATAGAGAAGGAGATTCTGATTCTGTGTAAAGGCTTTCTTAGAGAGCTGTAAAAATAATTCGCCTTCTGTTCCCTCCACGCATGTGGTGAACAATAACATGTCAGGGACAGGCAGATGGGAGTCAGGAACTGTAAAACTCCATCCAACAATGTCATGGATTAAGATTATTTGTGACCCAAAGAACAGGCGTATGGGGCCATTTAGAGACAAAACAGTGCAGTGTATTCTAAAATGAGTTCCATGAACATCTGTTCGAAGGAACATTAAAGGGTTCTCTGGTAAATACATTTGGGAAATAGAGTTCTTCATTGGTGGACCTTCCAGAGCCTTTAATATGCTAAAGCACTCTGTGACTTGCCAATAAAGAGCTAGAACATGTATTTTTCTCCAAACTTACTTGGCCATGGAATCATTTTGTTAGTTTCCATATGTTAGCTTCATAAATTAGTGTTCTATGGAGCACACTTGGGGAGATTTCCAAGTTACATCTAAACCACTAAAGCCCTAATGATAGAATTATTTAAATAAATAAAGGCATAACACTTGCTGTGATGTTTTAGATGCTTTGGAGTAGGAAAATATACATATATATATTTAAAGATTTTAGTTATTTATTTGGCAGAGAGAGACACAGCGAGAGAGGGAACAAGCAGGGGGAGTGGGAGAGGGAGAAGAAGGCTTCCCACAGAGTGGGGAGCCCGATGCTGGGCTCGATCCCAGGACCCTGATATCATGACCTGAGCCGAAGGCAGATGCTTAACAACTGAGCCACCCAGGCGCCCCTGGAGTAGGAAAAATATTAAACTAGTAAACCTTCAGAAATATTTTACTTTGAAAGTCTTAAAGAATGTTTTCTTGACTCATCTTCATATACAATGGCTCAGGCTTTAAAAAATTAGAAAATTGTACATCATAAGGGTGTCAGAAGCCAAAATCAACAAGATGATGGATCCAAAAGATGCTTAACATTAAAACTGCTTTCATTTTAGCCATCTTACCACTATTAGAATGATTTTGTGGTTTTGGATTCCTCTGCTAGAATTTTGCTTGTTGTCCACGTTACTTCCATAGATATCTCTTAGTTCAGTCAACCCCTCCTTGGCTGAACACCTGCTGCAAGTCAGACATTGCGTAAAAAAAGGAGCAAATAAGAGCCTGCCCTTGAGGATGTTGTAGAGAAGAGACACAGAGAAGTAAACTGGCAAATGACAACACAGGGTTGTACATTCAGGATTTTTAGGTGAGGTGTGGGAGTTTGGAAGTAGGTACCACTGACTTTACCTGGAAGATTCAGGAAGTACTTCATGAAAAGGGAACAATAGTGTGGGTAGGGAAGCATGATTAGGAGCTTAGCAGGTAGAATGGAATAGGAAGGGAATTTCAGCAAGTGAAGCAAGGAAACAACGTGCCTCCGTGTGTTCATGGGATGGCAGAAGTGTTGATTGGGGGAAGCACAAAGCACGAACTCTGGATCTCCCTTTCTTAGGGAGGCTGTGGAGGAAAACAGTGGGAGATGGAGTTGGAAAGGTGGGTTAGTGCCACAGTAGGAAGAATTTGCTCTGTACCTAGAATGCTACACTCAGGATTTTGAACTTCAACCTCTTGGCAGTGGACATTAATTAAAGGTTTTGAACAGATATGGGACATGTTTGGATTTGTTTTTAGAAAGATGACTAGTTTTTGAGTAGAGGCTCAGCAGCAGCATCACTTACTAAGTATTAGGCCTTGTGCCGAGTGTTTATGTGTGTTGTACAGTTCTCACCACAAGCTTATGATATACGCAAAGTTGCATCCCTGCCGTTTTACAGATGAGGAACCTGTGGGTATAAACAGGCTAAGTAACTAGTAAGGGAGTAAGTGATGGAGCTGGCATTTGAAGCCAAGCAGTCTGGCTCCAGATTCTGCACTTTAAACCACGATGCTATATTCCCTCTTGGTGGGTGGGTGGGTGGGGGTATTGTTCTGACTAGAGTGAAGACAATCCTCAAGATGAGTTGGTGTAAGATTGGTGGGAAGGGTGGGATCAGGTTATTGAAGGTCTTGAGACCATAGAAAGGGAGCTGATTTTAGAACCTGTTTTCTTAACCAAAATGCTAGCGGTAGAAAGGAGATAATTTGAAGGCAGGGACGGTGGATGGGAAAGTATTTGGGTGTTCTACGGGGATGTTGAGGACAGTGTGATTTCTGTCTTAGAGGGTATCGTAGAGAAGAGGGGCTATATCTGGGATTTCTCATCACATTATTCAATTTCCTGGGGACCACTAGTGGCACATCAGTTTCCACAACAAAACTAATATTCTTGTTTTTAAGATGACTACAATATGGTCATCTTATCCTCAGCTAATAGGTAGCATTTATTGAATATATATACCATGTGCCAGGCATAGTGCATAGTATTTTATGCACATTTTCTTCCTTATTTCTTACAACCCTATAAAACCAGGACTGTTACTACACCAACTTCCCAGAAGACAAAACTGAGAGTAAGGATATTAAATAATGATTTAAAGTCATACAGCTAGTGAATGGCACCTTGTCTAATAGCAATTCCTCACACTTATGATAAAAATCAGCATTTTTCTGGAATTAAATTTTACATAACTAAATTGTGTTCATTCATTTTTTTAAATTAGTTAATTCATTCAGCAGAAGACCCAGCACTGTGAGTCAGATACGGAAGTTAACAGGTAAGATAAGGTCATTGTTGTTAAGGTGTTCATTCTAGCAGGGGAAGACAGACAATAAAAAAATGAAAGAGTGGGGGCACCTGGGTGGCTCAGTCGGTTAAGTGTCTGCCTTTGGCTCGGGTCATGATCTCAGGGTCCTGGGATCGAGCCCCGCGTTGGGCTCCCGGCTCAGTGAGGAGTCTGCTTCTCTCTCTACTCCTCCCCACTGCTTGTGATCTCTCTCTCAAATAAATAAATAAAATATTTTTTAAAAAATGAAATAGTGACCATGACAAGTGACAAGTGCCAGAAGAAAATGAAACGGTGAAGTGACAGAGTGGTTGGAGGTGATGCGGTACACTCTGCTGGTCAGGGCGGTCAGCGACAGCCCTTGCCAGGTGGCTGGAGTGCGTGCAGCAAAAGACCAGTGTGAAAGTAGATGAGGTTCACAGAGGTAGGCAGGTGCTGGGCCGTGTAGGATTTTGTAGGTTCAGCAGAGTTTAGGTTTTATTCTAAAGGCACTGGATGCTTTGCAGCAGGGGGTGAAAACATGTGTTATGTTCTGGGGAAAGGGAGGTCCTGCAGGTCCAAAGTGGAAACAGAGAGGACAATCTGTGGTCCAGGTGAGAGGATGAGCCGTGTTGCCAGCGGTGGATGAACTGGTAAGAGGTGGAAGAGTTGGGGAGACATTTTTGAAAGTAGAGATGGTAGGTTGTGCTGATCAAGAAGATGTGTGGAGAGACAGACCAAGGACCATGTTTAGGTCTCAGATTTACTCATAGGCAAGAGGGGAGCTGAGCCACAGAGCTGCCATCTGGGTTGGTGGGAAGGGGTGGATGATGAGGTCAGTGTGGGACCTGCAGGGTGAGCAGCCTGAAGCCCATGAGAGGGAGCAGGGCTGAAGACACGGGAGGCTCCAACACCCAGACGCAGAATGTGCTTACTGCCAAGTTCTTGGCCTGGGATGAAAGGTCACTTTTATGTGTGTTAGTCACAGTTTGTTGTGAGCCTGTGAGCCTTACCAACATCCTGGATTTCTGGGGTGCTGTCAGGAAAACCCTCCCATGATGGCACCTCCCGAGTCAGCAGGAATGTCAGTGTGGTGAGATTTCACACTTCGAGGCAATTCAATTTTCTTTAAGCCTGATGGAGCACTTCATCCCTTCACAAAAGCAGGCTATAGGAGCCTTTTCAGTTTGTCATCCTAATAAAAATGCCTGTAAGTAAAAACATTCGGTCTTTGTTTTCTGAATTGCATGATCTTTTCAATTTCTGGGGAACTCCTTTATAATATCAGTTGGAAGAAAAAAATAGCTGGTATCAGGACTGCTATGGACATCAGTCCTTTCATTGCATAATGTCCACTTTATTCTTTGCTGAGCAGGCAGGCAAAGGATTCTGGGTTTGGATTAAGTGGTGGACTTTGGGGACCTTTTCCAGATATCTTCTAGTGTGTGGTTATAGCCAAGACAGATATAATGCTTGCCAGCTTATTAGCCGTGTTGTTTGGGTTTCTTTTAAATGGAAGTAATGTTTTGTGACTTGAAGACCGCTGATACTGACTTAAAGGGAGTGAGTGAACCCTTCCACTTTGTCTCACATGGACATATATGATCCCGATGCAACATGCCAGAGCCGGTCTCACAGTACTACAGCACACGCATGCTTCACCCAGCTTCTGCTGGCTGGCAGTGCTGCCTATTTTTCTTGGGGGTTAATTCTCATGTGTTATTGTGGGCTGTAGAATGTGCAGATAGTAACAGGAAATTATACACAGTTAAGGTATAAAATATATGTGTTAAGTAAAATTAACCTGGTTGGGAAAATGGATGTTCAATAAAATTTGAATCCCTAATATATGCCAGGCACTAGGAAAATCAAATTTTCAGCTGTTCACTGTGTGAAATCTAATATTGAGACAGTTAAACACAATTATTCTATAGTAAACTTAGGGTTTTACATCCTAGGAATTATTTGCTAACAATAGTTATATCTTATAATTTTATTTTAAATTGGATGTTTTTGTCCATTGATTGGACAAATCTGATTACTGGATTGAATTAAATAGCTACTGGATTTCCAAAGAATTCCTGTAAGTAGTTGAAATTTTTTTTAAATTAAGATGATTAAATGTTTATGTATTTAAATATTAGCTGACATGACTTTAAAATATATTTTGAGTTGTTTACTGTAATATACAGCTGATTTTATAATAACAGCAAACCCTTATATAGCATTTACTGTGTAGCAGATGCGGTTCTATGCTTTACATGTATTATGTCATTTAATTCTTACAACAGCCCTATGTGGTTGGTATTGAAGGTATCCTTTGTTTTATAGATGAGGGAAACTGAGGCATAGAGAGAGTAAATAAGTTGATCAAGGTCAGCAACTGGTAAATAGTAGAGTTGGGATTTGAACCCTGGCTGTCTGGCTCCAGAGTCTGTGTTCTTAATCACTGTATACTAATCCATAGTCTCTCCATTGTTGACTATTATATTTTTGAAGAGAAAATATGTAATTTACTTTATTTCAGCCAGGCTTTGTTGATACCCTGCTATTCGCCTTGCACTGTGCTAGGAGATTTAGGGGACTCAGGGATGGTTTAGTTTCTACTGGAGTTCGTTGGGCACTCAGGACTTGAAGTTGAAGCAAAGTAGGAAAGTCATTCCAATTGTAGTGAGCAGCTGCAATAAATGCACAGATGTGGAAAAGAACAAATTGTCATTAGGAGGCAGTGAATAGTGCACTGTGTCTAAACAGTAGTCATGTGAGGTAAAAGCTAGATGGAGAGTCTTGACTCTCAGGCTGAGGAGTTTGAATTTAAGTAGGTAGACCATTGAGAGCCACTGGCATGTTTTTCTAAAGCAGGGAAATCACTTCATTAATCTCCCCATTTGTAAAATACCACATTGCTAGAATGTATGAGGAATAAATTAAATAATGCATTAAAAATGTTTAACATGGTGTCTGGAACATAGTGCTCAATAAATGGTTCTAAATAAGGGTAGTTATTGTTAAGTAAATGAAGGGAAGCTGGAGTCCTTTTTCCATCATTCACAGGTAAACACCTGTGAATTCTATTTAACAATGGGGTGATCAAGGGGTAACTCTAGGAGTTTAGCTTTCCAGTCTCTCAATGTCTGAAAAGTCTTCTGCCTGTTCACAGTCTTCACTATAACTTTGCCACCAGTAGGGGCTCCACCTCTACAAAGGAAGGACTAGTGGCCCTTAGCCTTGCTTTGCTGGAACCCTGTGAGGCTACTGGGAAGCAGTGTCTCCTTCTCTAGTACCTTCTGCCATGTGGCCATTTTGTGGAGGTAGTCCAAGCAAACCCTCAGTAAGATTTATTACTTAGAGGGTACTGAAGCAAATCTGTCAGCTTGAGTATGGATTTCTCCATTCTGCATTTCTCATCAATATCTGTGGTTTATGGTAAATGATGCAACTCACATTGAAATTCAGTTTGAAATTTTAACTGGAGAACCAAGATGTATTAGGATAGCTTATAATCATAGTTGGTCAGCATTCATCAGTAGGAATTGGCTTCTTGGTCTGTTGGGAAGAAGTATGTGAAGAAAGAAAAAAGAACAGAAAGGAGAGGAACATCATATGTGGGAAAAAATTCCCACAAATTAAAAGTGTGCAGATGAGTTGGATAAAGAAGGAACAACCACCCAAATGGAGTAAAACATCACCCTGGGCAGCCCTCATCCTAGTTTTCTCAGCTTTATCATCCACTCTTGTGTATCTGGGTGTTGTTAGCCTCCTAATAGTCAACAGGGTTTTGTGCTTCTAAAGATGTACAATTGAATGGAGAGGAGGAAGAGAAAAAATTATTAATTTTTTTACATGCCAAGCATATTACTATTGATAAACTTATTTGATATAGGGACACTGAGATATTAGAACCCCCATTTGATAGGCAAGATAAAACTGGGTAGATTTGTGATTTTCATCTTAGGTCTTCTGATTCCTTTTTTTGTCCCTTCCTACAGTTAAAAACGTCTTTAGAGTGATCAAAGTGTAGAACCTGTACTCAAATACAATATAACAAGATATTTGGCTTACTTCCAGTCTCAGCCCCTGGGCCACACTAATTTCTGTTCTTAACCTTTGTGTGCTTCTCTCTCATTTTTGTCTCTTCTCTTCAATAAAACAGTAACTGTTGGGGTGAAGTTTCAAAATTCTAACCTCAGGGGCGCCTGGGTGGCTCAGTCAGTTAAGCGTCTGCCTTTGGCTCAGGTCATGATCCCAGGGTCCTGGGATCGAGCCCTGCATCCGGCTCCCTGCTCCGTGGGAAGCCTGCTTCTCCCTCTCCCACTCCCCCTGCTTGTGTTCCCTCTCTCGCTGTGTCTCTTTCTGTCAAATAAATAAATAAAATCTTTAAAAAAAAAAAAAAATTCTAACCTCAGAGTTTCCTGAATTCTATCTTTAGGGTTCATTATATTGTCTCCTTCCTCCCTCATGATGCCCCCTAGGGGAGAACCATGAATTCCTCCTGCTTCAAGATCTTCCTGGCTATTACTCTAGATAAACCTCTGTCATCTTGACTCCTCTCAAACTTTCTCATGGCTCACCACCTCAGTGGCTTTGAAAATCCAGAGTTCCTTCACTTCTCCATCCCACAACGTTATAAACCTACTAGGATCTTTTCTGCAGGTCTACAGGTCTCATCTTTTGAACAAATGAATACTATCTTTATTCTGGTTCCATTCAGACCAAGATTCCTCCCATCCTTTTGAGAAAAGATTTAGTTTGTCTCTTCCACCTAAGATAAATACTATATTGAAAAATCTTAAAAAAAAAAAAAAGAAAGAAATGAAGAGCCCCAATATGACAAATATTTGGTGCTTTGGATTAGTCTCTCTGAATCTCACAAGAACACTTTTACTTAACTCTCAAATCCCCAGGCTCACCCTATGGTTTTCATGTTTCAGTTGATGTGATGATTCAACATTTTCTCCCTTGAAGTTTCTCAAAATCCCTTTGTATTCTTGGGCTTTTAAAACTAAGTTTGCCTGTTAGTGTTTAATAGAATAACCATGATGGAAAGCAGGTTTCTCAAGTCAGAGTTATGGTTTTGGGGATAAGTCAGTAATTAACAAAGGGCCATCTGCTGTCAGTTCTCCACGGCACAGCCCACTTTGCATAGAAGGTTTTTAATAGAAATGGTAGAGCTTCCTTAACTACAGAGCTAAATGGTGCTGAGTAATCTTTCTAATTCCTCAGTCAGATTCTGTCAGGCCTATAATGTAATTCTCTGGCTGCCATCTCCAAAGCTCAGAGACATTTTTTCCATAGTCCCGTTCCTAGGGTTAACCAAAGTAAGTGGGAAGTTGAACAAATGGTTCAGTAAATGATCTGAATTTTTAAAGGCAGTAAGAGTGTAACAGTGAGGATCCCTTCAGGAAACAAGAACCACGCCCATTATTTGAATCAAGTGAATTTTATATGGAGAATTTTAAAATAAGTTCTTAGGTAACTAAAAGGGTTAAAAGGGGATACTGAGATGTTACAAATATAAGAACTGCAGAAAACCCTGGGAATGATAGTTTCTTTCAACAGAGGAGGGAGGGAATTAACACTTAGAAATTTAGAGAGGGGGTTGTCCTGCAGAACCGAGACTCCGATGTTTCAGGAAAACTGGCAGGCTGGTGACTCTGAGTGGGGTGTGCAGTGAAGCAGCTTCTACAAGTGTTGAGAAAACTGCAGACTGGATTTAGGTGCTTCTCTGGAAAGGATCTGCAGCTGCTGGAGTGAACAAGTGTTATTGGGAGATAATCCTGGGAATTGTCAGCAAACAGGAAGTCCCAATTAAGCAGAAGGAAGCAAAAAGGAAGGAGCATGTTCCTTCTTCCTCTTCAGCTTTGCAGCTTTCCTCTGTCACCCCCTAGTGGTAAAGCCCGACAGAGTGGTTTGCAGAGCATCACAGGGCTGACGACAGCAGGGAGGGCATGAAGCTGGGACAGTAACTTAACACCTGGCACAGAGGAGCTTACTCTGAAAGCCCACAGCTTCCCAAATAGGCATCTTTAAATCAGCTGAACCAACGAAATCAGAAAGGGAGACAAACCATAAGAGACTCTTAACTACAGGAAACAAACTGAGGGTTGCTGGAGGGGAGGTAGGTGGGAGGATGGAGTTATTGGGTAATGGGCATTAAGGAGGGCATCTGATGTAATGAGCACTGGGTGTTATATGCAACTGATGAATCACTAAACTCAAGCTCTGAAACTAATAATACACTATATGTTAATTAATTGATTTTAAATAAAATAAATAAATCAGCTGAACCTCCCCACACCATTCTTCATTTCCAGTTCCTTAATTTCATTGTCTTGTTATGAGTTTTGGAGTCAGAGTTGGGTTCATATTTTAGTTTTTACTTCTGAGCTATGTGACTATAAGCAAGCTATTTAACTTTCTTTATTCATTAAAAAACTACTTTGAGATATGATTGACATACAAAAAGCTATTTAAATTTAAATAACTTGATGAGTTTGGAGATAAGTATATACCAGTGAAACAGCACAATCAATGCCATAAACTCCCAAAGTTTCCTCTTCTTTTTCCAACTTTTTTGTGATAAGAACACTTAATATACATCTTTTTAGCAAATTTTTAAGTATACAATACAGTATTGCTAACTGTAGACCCTGTGGTACACAGTAGATCTCTAAGACTTATTCATCTTGCATAACTGAAGCTTTGTACCCTTTGACCATTACCTCCTTAATTCTCCCCACCCCTGAACCTCTGGTAACTGATGTGAAATATTGGGGTTCAGGAGCAGTCAATAAAGAATTCTTGAAACATCTTCGGTGCAAAAAGGGTGGTTTTATTAAAGCACAGGGACAGGACCTGTGGGCAGAAAGAGCTGTACTGGGGTTGTGAAGAGTGGCTGATTGTATACTTTCTTTTTTTTTTAAAGATTTTATTTATTTATTTGAAAGAAAGAGTGAGAGAGAGAGGCCAAGAGGGGGTAGAGTCAGAGGGAGAAGCAGACTCCCCGCTGAGCAGGGAGCCCGATGTGGGACTCAATCCCGGGACTCTGGGATCATGACCCGAGCCGAAGGCAGTCGCTTAACCAACTGAGCCACCCAGGCGCCCCTGATTGTATACTTTCAAGTTGGGAGGGCGTTAGGGATAGCATGAGTCTCTGAGGAACTTGGAAGCAAGATTTCCAGGACCCTGAGGGGCTAGTAGTTGTTAGGAAAAGTCCATTTACTACTATCTAGTAAAACTTTAATCATGAGACCCTTCAGGTGAATATCAGTGTTCCATATGCTTGGAGGATGATTGCTAACCTATATCTTGGGTGGGGGTAGAGATAAAGGAAGTTTCCAAAGGGATTTTTGCAGGATCCTGGAAGTCTGGCTAATGTCAAGCTAAGGTTGTCTTTTGCCTCTAGCAAAGTATTAACATTGAGGCAGTTGAGTTCCGGGAGAAAGGTTACTTGGCCTGTATCAAATACTTGTTAATGGGCTGTAAGTTGTAAGGAAATTTAATTTTTTTTTTTTTTTTTTGCCTTTTTCTCCACATGAGTAACCACCATTCTATTCTCTGCTTCTATGAATTTGACTATTTTAGATTCCTCATAAAAGTGGTGTCATATAGGATTTGTTCTGTATCTGGCTTATTTATGTTAGCATAATCATCCATGTAAACAACATGATTTTCCTTCTTTTTTAAAGCTGGATAATATTCCATTGTATGTAAATATCACATTTTCTTTATCCATCATTCATTGTTGGATACTTACTTTGCTTCCATGTCTTGGATATTGTGAATAATGTTGCAGTGAACATGGGAGTACACGTATCTCTTTGAGATCCTGATTTCAGTTTGTTTAACCTCTTTCAGATTTAATTTACTCATCTTACAAAACCAAGATAACTGTTTCACAGAACTGATGGAATATTAAATGAAATTGGGTTCATTTGAAGTTTAGTCTGGGTACAGCATATGGCACTAAACAAGGGAAGGAGAAAGGAGAAGAAAAGGAAGAAAATACACAGTTTCTATAATCCTTCTAATTGGTCATAAGACTGTAGTTGATATTTATAACTCTGTGCCTCCACTACGCATTTCATGTTTTCTTTATGCTCAATCAGGACTTCAACTGGTTGAGATTCTTCACCTGATAGGGGATGATTTAAATCTTCATTTCTGAAAGGAAAATCCGTAATGGTCCTGTCTTTTTCAGGTTGTCAGTAGATGGGTTACGCTAGCACCCTCAAATACAGTATATATTGAATTCAAAATGCAAAAAAGCCCACCAAGAGTTGTGCTTTTCCTAGCTGAAGATAGTTCAAGGGACAACAGGTTTTCTTTCACTTTAGAAAGGAGATCTCAACATGTTCTAGACAATTTGACTCCAAGAGGTTTCACTGAGGTGGTGACCTCCTTAATTTTTGTGGGGTTTATCTCCAACCCGGGAGTTCACATGTGTTTACTAAGACATCTAAAGTACTTGCTACTTCCTGCTCCTCAAACAGTTAGCACAATGTCATCACTGCAGTGGACTGATATGATGTGTGCAATGTCAAGATGGTTAAGATCTCTGCTGAGTATATTATGACAGAAAGCAGGAGAGTTGACACAGCCCTGAGGCAATATTTGTAAGGTTACTGTTAGTCATAGCAGTTAAAAGCAAACTATTTCTGATTGTCCTAGCAAACTGATATGGAGAAAAAGGCATTTTCATGTCAAAAACTGCATACTTCCAGTTGCCAGGGGCTATGTTGATTTGTTCCATGAAAGACACTCCATCTGGAACATCAGCTCCAGTTGGGGCCATTACCTAAATTAGTTTAAAATAATGTAGATAATTACTCTTATATTCTGATTTGTCTGCTTTTTCCATAGGACAAACAAGAGAGTAAGTGGGGAGATGCTAGGTATCACCACCGGGCTTTATTCAAGTGTCTGAAAATGGCACTCATCTTCACAATTCCTCCAGGGATCTGATATCATTTTTTATTTACTACCCTTGTAATGAGGGGAACGTCCAGTGGCTTCTACTTGGTTCTTCCTACCATTTGAGCTTTATTCCTCCAGCCAGAGTGCTAATGTGGGGATTCTGCCAATTGTCAAGAAGATTATCCGAGTTACAGATTCCCAAATTGAGGAATTGATCTCTGGACCTACTGGGTCCACTTTGATTAAAATGAGTGGTAAGACTCCAACTATCATCTGGCCACCATCAGCCACCACTTTCACTGATGGACTGGAGTGACATTTTGGGTCTTTAGGAGTTAGTGTCAACATAGTGTCTGGTAATCCCTTGAGTAGGCAGAATTTGGGGCCCTATGCCCTCTGAGCCCTGGTGTCATACCCATCAATATGTTACAGGACAAAAGGGACTTTGCTCTTGTAATTAAGGTTACTAATAAGTTGACTCTAAAATAAAGAGGTTATCCTGGGCTATCCAGGTAGACTGAGAGACAGTAACTTAACTGACACAAAGAGGAACTTGTTCTGACTTCCACAGCTTCCAAATAGCCATTTTTAAATCTTCTGAACCTCCTCACACCTCCTTCAAGTCTAGTTACTTAATTTCATTCTCTGTGAGTTTTGGAGTCAGACAGATTTGGGTTCAGATTTTACAGGTTTTGTTTGTTTGTTTGTTTACTTATAAGAATATGTGATTTAAGCAAGCTACTTAGATTCATTTAGACTTACTTTCCTCACCTACAAGCCAGGATAACAATATCTATTTCAAGGATTGATGTAAGTGTTAAATGAAATAAAGTGTGCAGAAAGTGTAATTAGCCCATAGGTCACGGTGGTTCTCCACTCTCTCCTTCATGCCTGTCTTCCCCATCATTTCCCCCCTTTTCTTTTCTGCCTCTTGTCCCTAGTCTTTTTCATTGTTTTTTCTGTCTTTTCTCCTCTATTTTGTGCTTTTCCTTTTCATTCTTTTCTCCATCATTTATTACCTTAATCCCCCCACCTGATTTTCTTCTATCCCTTTTGTTATCCATATACCCATATTATAGTCAATGAACCTCAATTAAAAATTCTCTCTTTTGCTTTAGAATTTGTAATTGATGTGCTTTTCCTATCACTTAACTGTTTATGCATCTCAAGTCCTTATAGGTGTCATATATAGGAAGTTTCCATTTTGAGAGCTTACTGCAGTCTATTGCATAGTGTAGTGGTTAGAAATGTTCTAGGTTTCCAGTTTTGGAAAAACCAACAGATCAAAGGACTTACTCTTCTCACAGGTAGGCAGCTGCTAGTAATGGTGCAGAGGCTCAGCTATGTCAGGACCAGTGTCCCTTCCATTGTCTTGAGATTTTGTAGTTCCAGGAATCATATCTGTGTTTAAAGTGAAAAGAATAGTCTGGGTGAAGAGGAAGTAGAAGCACCAGCAGTATATCTCCCTTTTATCAATAAAAGGAAGGTTTCTTAAAAGCCCATAACTGACTTCTGTTTAGATTTCACAGGCCAGTCCTGTGTCTATTTCTATAACTTTATTTTTTTAAATCTATAAGCTTGTTATTTTAGTGCTGGACTACAGGCATCTGCGGGGCATAGTAGTCAGAACATTTTGGCAACATTTTAATGTCTCTATGGTTTTGTCTTTTTCAGAATGTCTCTAGTTGGAATAATATAGCACATAGCCTTTTTAGATTGGCTTATTTCATTTAGTAATATGCATGTAATATTCTTCCATGTCTTTTTGTGGCTTGATAAATCATTTCTTTTTATCACAGAATAGTATTCCATTGCATAGATGTAATACAGTTTGTTTTTCCATTCACCTATTGAAGGACATCTTTGTTGCTTCCAATTCTTGGCAATTATGAATTAAGCTGCTATAAATGTTCATGTGTAGGTTTTTGTGTGGACATAAGTTTTCAGCTTATTTGGATAAATACATAGCACAATTGCTGGATTGTATGATAAGCCTATGTTTAACTTGGTAAGAAACAGCCCAACAGTCTTCCAAAGTGGCTGTGCCATTGTGCATTCCTACCAGCAGTGAGAGAGAATTCTTGTTGTTCCAGTAGCATTTCACCAGCATTTGGTGTTGTCATTGCTTTGGATTTTAGCCACTCTAATGGTGTGCAGCTTGAACTCTTTTTCACTCTTTTCCTCCCATTTAGAATGATCTTCAGGGCCCCAAAGATTGCTTCCCTTGTGAAGCCTTTCCAAGTGCTGCTCCCGACATAACCCCTGCTGGTCCCAAAGTGATCTTTTCCTCTTTGAAATCCCATTTCTGGCCCTTCCATCTTCTTTTTTGCAGTCTACATAACCAAGATATTACTTTCCACAGCAATGGCCATCCAGAGCCTCTCCACAATTTCTGAGCGTTCCTGAGGCATTACTTTCTTGTAGTTTCCCCTGCTCTGTCTGGGTCCTGGGTTGTCTCCAACTCCCTTTGAATCAACCCAGACATGAAACTCAGCTCTTTCTCTGGTATTCACAGGAAAGTTGACCTACCCTAAGGACTGTGGGAGTTTGGTAACTTAATGGGGATGAATCATAGAGTAATATTCATGACCTTCTGACTGGGTCTCTCCTCTCTTCTTTCTTCTTCCCCACTCCCTTTCTGGAGTAAAAAAAAAAAAAAAAAAATCCTTCTCTCTGCCTCATGTGTAATTATTTTACATCCTTCTCTTAGGGTTTTATGTTTGCTAACATGCATGTCACATGTGATACACCTATTGTAAGTTGGACCATCAAGGCTTATTGGCCACAGAAGCATCTCCCTAAAGTAGAGGGAGATTTTTTTCTACCAACTATTAAGAGAATACAGTTTATCTTGTTAAATTGTTTGTAGCTATTTTCACATATATACTTTTTCTTACTGGATAGCAAAGTCCTCAAAGATAAGAATTAAGTCTTCATCTTTCTGATCTCCATAGTCCCTGCTTTAGAAGTGGTGGTCAATAAATGTTTATAGAATGACTGAATGAATAAAAAAAAAAGAATGAATGAATACACTATATATGATTTCAGTTTCTTTTAAAAAGAAATAAATGTATTTCTTTCAAGTAGGCATTCACAAATTATCACAGTTAACCCATTTTAGGTACAGGTGGAAACACAGACTATGGTTTGTTTGCCCAGTTATAGTATTTATTAAGAAATGACAGAAAACACTGTATCATAGATGTAACTGAAATAGCCAGCAGACAAGATCATTATGATCCCACCCTGCAAAAAAAGGGATGGAATCAGATGTTGAAAGATGAAAAAGTCTAGCCTACTCCTTAGAAAGTGAATGTTGAGTGAAGAGTCCATTCTCTCTGGTAACAACTGAGGAGAGTCACTTGACTATACTCTGGTGCCTTTGATGTTAGGAAAAAATATTAGGTAAACAGAGCTAAAAATAGATTATAAAGCAGGGGAGAATTAGATTTGTGGGTAGTTCTCAAGGATTAATTCCACAGTATATCAGTAATTTTCAACCCTGCAGAAAAATCAGAAATAGTATATCCAAAACATTTGATAGTCAGCTGGTAGGTTCACAGCATTTCTGTGTCGGCAGTGGACAGTCAGGGTATTCACTGCAGAATGAAATCAGATAAAACTCATATACTTGGTAGCCCCCATAACAAAAACACAAATGGAAGTCTAAGAACTTGTGGTGGTCCAGTGGTGGTTGAGGAGATATGCTATTCAGAGATCCTGTGTCCTGGGCAACTGGAAATCAGCAGCCTGGCTTTCAGCAGGTGGGCTCACAACAGCTGGGCTGGCAGCAGTAGCAGCAGCAGGCTGGGCGGCAGCAGGACTGTCCGCAGTAGGATGGGCGGCAGCAGGGGGCCTGGGCGTGGTGCAGCTGGCAGCAGGTTGGGGGCGTGCAGCTCACCACACAGCAGGGGGGCAGGCAGGTGTCCTCCACGCGGCAGTCAGGGCGGCACCACCTGACTCGGCAGCTCACAGCTCCGTAGCCACCCTCCTGGCCACCACCAGTGCCACAGCTGGTCCCACCGCAGCTGGGCTCGTAGCAGCTGGGCTGGTAGCAGCTGGGCTGGCAGCAGCTGGAGCCACAGTTCCCACTGGTGGAGCAGGTGGGAAATCCACAGAAGCTAGTGGAGCAGCAGGCCATGGTCAGGAGCTGGGTTGAGAGTTGGGTTGCTTGTAGGTGTTTTGGTGGTAAAGTCTATGTCAGGCAGGCCTTTTATATATCTGAGCCAGCTTCTATTTATAAAATTCTTAACATATCTTCCTTGTTTTTGTTTAAATTTGTTCCTCATTGGTTCTCTGATTGGCGTACATTGAAATACTTATGACCCATTATGAGCAGCAGTTTAGAAATTACTTTGTTTTATAGTTTCATTTGGACTCCTCATATTGGTCCTTTGCTCTTTGGAATACATTTGTGGTTTTCCATGTTCAAAGAGTCCTTCCATTTTAGTCCACATCAACACCCTCATTTTGTAGAGGTGGTTATTTCACGTGACTCTCTGTCTATATGTCTAAGGCTAAGGCTAATTGTGCTCTTAGGTTTAACTATTATTTTTTCCTTCTGGCTTTACAGACTGAATTCTGTTGAATTTAGGACAGTGGAACATCCCCTGAATTGAAGAGTACCTTTGTTCATACATAATTAAAAGCTTCCAACTAATTTACTCCAACATCAAATCAAATTACTATTATAGTTCCTTTGATTTCGATCAATTTGAAATATGTAAATATTATTCGTATTCTAGGTCAGAAATCTTTTCTTGTGAACCAAGTGACATAGTTTATATAAAGGTATCTTGCAGAGTGCTTAGCTTCAGGTAGAACTTTAATAAATGCTTACCAAATCTGATTTTGAATGGGTGGAGTAAAAGACATGATTCATGGACACATGTACCACTTGTAAATGATTTAATAGAACTTACAAGCTGTAGTGCCTCTCATGGAGGAGTCCTTGTTACTGTCAAAAGAGAGTAGGAAGTGATGAAATATTTTTCTACTGCTGGAATATTTGAACCAAGTCTCAGGGAAAAGCATCTGGGAGTTATGACATTTTGAAGAATGTACTGCCATCTACTACTATATTCTTTGAAATGCATTTGATCTAGCATTGTCAATTATGTTTGATCTATCATTGCTACCAATTAAATGATAGAGGTAAGTGCTGGGAGCTTGTAAATAACTTGAAAAATATTTTTCATAAAGTGTCCTGTATTTTGTCCTATTGTATTTTATATATTGCACTAAAATACTTAATGTGGAATTAAAAAATTAAATGGCAAAGGTATTTTTTTTTGTTCTAGATTTATGTTAACTTCCTAAGAGAACATCTTTCAAATTGGGTTGCAAAGTGCAACATACATAGTTTGAGATTTCTAATGCATGTGTCTGACCAATGGTGATGGTAGAACTCACAGGGTATCTCCCTGGCTCTTTGTTCTACCCTCATTTAGATCAGAGATACATTTTATAGGAACTCAAGTAAATGGAGATGAGTGTTGGGAGTTGAAACTTAGAGAGCAATTTGGGGATGAGTGAGAAGAGTATAATAGGCTAAGACATAGGAATTAAACCTGAATGCATTTGGAAAATAGTATCTAAAAGATAGTATCTGGTAGATGTTTTAAAATTTACTTAGTAAGTAATATAATCTTTAGTTAGGCACACATGAAGGAGAACATCTAGTATATAAACTGGAAGGAGATTAAAATGGTAGAGGTAAATCTAGGTAGAAATCCCGTAGATTTGAGCAACCGGAAAATTTTAGCCAAAAGTGACTTTACTGGTTTAGACCTAATCATAATAGGTTAGAACATTTTAAGTATTTGAATAACTATGAAGATTATTTAATGCATGGAGCATTTTATTAACTGATGGATTTAAGCATAATGTAATTAGTATTTAATCTTTCTGATTTAGACTTTATGCTTTAGGATTATTATCAAAATGCAAATCCACTCTTCTTGAATTCCAGCTAAAGATGGACAAGCTTAGAGGTAGAAGGAAGAAAATAACTCAGTTTGCTTTACACATTTAAACATTTTATTTGAAATTAAAGGGATATTCGAGGAGAAAGCAGGTCTGAAAATACGTGGGGATCAAGAGATAGGGAGGAGACCAGAGATGTCACTGAATTGAAGAAATACCCTACCCTGGTGTCTTTTCAAGCAAGGCAGGATATCTAGATACTCTGATTGATACATGCTTTCAGTGTGCTAATTCAACACATCCAAGAGGGTCCTGTCTAAGACCCATTATTTCTGAGTAGCTTAGAAACATCATGATACTTAGCATGGGAGTAAAATTGAACCCTTCTTCAGAGATCAGAGCAGTTTGTTTAGTTTCCCCTTTCATTCTTAATTAATCAGCAGCCTGGCTTTCAGCAGGTGGGCTCACAACAGCTGGGCTGGCAGCAGTAGCAGCAGCAGGCTGGGCGGCAGCAGGACTGTCCGCAGTAGGATGGGCGGCAGCAGGGGGCCTGGGCGTGGTGCAGCTGGCAGCAGGTTGGGGGCGTGCAGCTCACCACACAGCAGGGGGGCAGGCAGGTGTCCTCCACGCGGCAGTCAGGGCGGCACCACCTGACTCGGCAGCTCACAGCTCCGTAGCCACCCTCCTGGCCACCACCAGTGCCACAGCTGGTCCCACCGCAGCTGGGCTCATAGCAGCTGGGCTGGTAGCAGCTGGGCTGGCAGCAGCTGGAGCCACAGTTCCCACTGGTGGAGCAGGTGGGAAATCCACAGAAGCTAGTGGAGCAGCAGGCCATGGTCAGGAGCTGGGTTGAGAGTTGGGTTGCTAAGAGAAGTTTTTGAGTTTTGGCTGCACCTTCTACATCTGGCCTTTTATATATTTCCTAGAGCTGCATATTTCCCTGACATTCAGTATTGTTCCTTGATACCATTTGCAAAGTAAGTCTCTGATTGGCTGATCCCTGAGTTGTTTAGAAAGTTATTAATAGCATTTCAATAGCCTGCTTTGGTCATTATTCAGTTAAGTCTCATTGTATTTCTTCTTTGCCCTCTGGATCATTATAGAAGCCAATCAGCAACACCTCTTTATGCAAATCACATGACAGACTAGAGTTGGGCCAACCCTGGCTTGCTTTGTCATACCTGTCCTTTGTTAACCTGTAGGCCAAGTTTATCTAAATTGAGCATTTTCTTCCTAAGTGGTCACTAAATTAAGGATCAGGACTTCATAAATAGAATTTGTTCAGACTTGGAATGACTAACATTAGTGTCATCAAAACATGAGCTATCCAAATTAATCAACATCCAAAGCACTATGCCTTTCTAAAATCTGTTTGTGCAAGTTACAGGATACTAAGAGCTCTAACCAGTATTTTTGCCTTCAACCATCAGTGTACATATTCCCAGTTGAAACCCTTAATGACTTTTGCTGATAGATTGTTTTCTGACTCTACTAAATTAAAAATATATGCTAGTAATGAATACATGTTTTAACAAGTCAAACAGTACACAGGCATATAAAGAAATTTAATATTTTTCCTCTCTTCCCCAAAACACCCATTCCCTCCACAACTAGTACTTCAGAAATAATAAATATTAACAGTTTGGTGCATATTCTTTGATACCTTTCTCCCTGCTTTTACAGACATAAACCAGCATGGATAAATAGATCATCTAAGTAAAAGTTGGGGTCTATATGTATTTTTGAAAAGTTTTAATTAGAGTAAAATACACATAATATGAAATTTACCATCTTAATCATTTAAGTGCACTGTTCACTAGTGTGAAGTACATTCACATTGGTGTGCAATCTCGAGAACTCTTTTTAACCTCCAAAACTGAAACTCTTTGTCCATTAAAGAACAACCTTTCCATTCTCTCCTCCCTAGGCCTTTGGTAACCACTTTTTCACTCTTTGTTTAGATGAATTTGACCAACCTAGGTGCCTCATATAAGTGAAATTATCCAGTATGTCTTTTTAATGAATGGCTTATTTCACTTAGCATACTGTTCTCAAGATTCATCCATGTCATAGAATGTATGAGAATTTCCTTCCTTTTTAAGGCTGAATAATACTCCTTTGTATGTATATACCACAATTTGTTTATCCGTTAATCCGTTGATGGACACTTGGGCTGCTTCCAACCTTTTGGCTATTGTGATTAATGCCCATACTACTCAAAGCAATTTACAGATTTTAAGTTTTTTGGGTAACTGCCATACTGTTTCCCATAGTGGCTGCTCATTTCCACCAACAGTACACAAGGGTTCCAATTTCTCCACATCCTTGCAAGCACTTTTTGGGTTTTTTGAGATTAGACATTCTAGTGGGTATGAGGTTGTATGTCATTGTGGTTTTGATTTGCATTTTTGTAATGACTGATGATATGAAACATTTTTTAATATGCTTGTTGGCTGTTTATTTATCTTCTTTGGAGAAGTGTCCATTCATGTCCTTTGCCCAATTTTTAATTGTTGTTGATTGTAGGAGTTCTTCATATATTCTAGATATTAGCTTCTTATCAGATATATGATTTGCAAATCTTTCTCCCTTTCTGTAGATTGAATTTTCATTTCGTTCATTGGTCCTTTGCAAAATTTTTAATTTTGATATAGTTCAATTTATGTGTTTTCTACTTTTGTTGTATATGCTTTTGGTGTCATATCCAAGAAATCACTGCCAAATCCAATGTCATGAACCTTTCCCCCTGTGTTTTCTTCTAAGAGTTTTACAGTTTTAGCTCCTAACTTTAGGTTTTTTATCCATCTTCAATTAATTTTTGTGTGTGGTGTAATGTAAGGGTCCACCTTCATTCTTTTGCATGTGGATATCCGCTTTTCCCAGCCCCATTTGTTGAAAAGACTGTGCTTCCCCATTGAATGGTTTTGACGCTCTTGTTGAAAATTATTTGATTGTACATATAAAGGTTTCTTCCTGGGCTCTTTCTTCTATTCCATTTGTCTATATGACTGCCTTTATGCCAGTACCATGCTGTTTTGAATACTGTAGCTTTGTAATATAGTTTGAAGTCAGGAAGTATGATGCCTCCAGCTTTGTTCCTCTTTCTCAAGATTGATTTGGCTATTCAGAGTCTTTTGTGGCTCCATACAGATTTTTGGATGTTTCTTTTTTCTATTTCTGTGAAAAATACCATTGAAATTTTGATAGGGATTGCATTGAATCTGTAAATTGCTTTGAGTAGTATGGGCATTTTAACAGTACTGATACTCCTAATTCATGAGCATGGAATACTTTTCCATTTATTTGTGGCTTCTTTAATTTCTTTCATCAATGTCTTCTAGTTTTCAGTACACAGATCTTTCATCTCCTTGGTTAAATTTATTCCTAAGTATTTTATTCTTTTTGATGCTATTATAAATGGAATTGTTTTCTTAATTTCTCTCTTTTTAAAATTTATCCTTATTTATTATTTTTTTAAGAGAGAGAGCAGCGGGGAGAGGCAGAGGGAGAGGGAGAGAGAAAGAATCTTAAGCAGGCTCCATGCCCAGTGCAGAGCCTGATGTGGGGCTTGATCTCACTACCCTGAAATCATGACCTGAGCTGAAATCAAGAGTCTGGCACTTAACTAACTGAGCCACCCAGCACCCCTTAATTTCTCTTTCTGATAGATTGTTGTTAGTATATAGAAATGCAGCTGATTTGTATATTGATTTTTGTATCCTACAACTCTACTGAATTTGTTTAGTTTAACCATTTTCTTATTCTTTTTTTTTGTGGAGTCCTTAGGATTTTCTATATATCATATCATGTCATCTGCAAGTAGGGACAGTTTTACTTTTTTCTTTCTTATTTGGATGCCGTTTACTTCTTTTTCTTGTCTAATTGCTCTACCTGGGACTTCTAGTACTATGATAAAGAGAATAGTTAAAAATGGGCACCCTTCTCTTTTTCCTAATCTTAGGGGAAAAGCTTTCAGTCTTTTACCACTGAGTATGATGTTAGTGTGGGCTTTCATATTTTGCTTTTATTAGGCTGACGTAGTTTCCTTTTATTCCTAGTTTGTTGAGTGTTTTGTTTTCTGTTTTTTTTTTTTATTATGAAAGAGTGTTGAATTTCATCAAATTCTTTTTCTCCATCTATTGAGATAACCATGTGTTTTCCCCCTTTTATTCTGTTATGTGATATATTACATTGATTTTTTTCCTGTTGAACCATCCTTGCATTCTAGGATAATATCCCATTAGGTCATGATGTGTAACCTTTTTAATGTACTGTTGAATTCTGTTTGATAGTATTTTGTTGAATATTGCATCAGTATTCATCAGGGATATTGGTTTCTAGTTTTCTCTTCCGTAGTGTCTTTGGCTTTGGTATCAGGATAATGCTAGCCTCATAAAGTGAGTTTGGAAGTGTTCCCTCCTCATTAATTTGTTGGAAGAATTAGAGGATGATTGATTTTAACTTTTCTTTGAATGTTTGGTAGGATTTACCAGTGAAGCTTCTGGTACTGGGATTTTATTTGTTGGGAGGTGTTGTTTTTTTTTTTTTAATTACTGATTTAATCTCCTTGCTAATTATAAATCTGTTCAGATTTTCTATTTCTTCCTGATTCAGTTTTGATAGGTTATGTGATTCTAGGAATTTATCCATTTTATCTAGGTTATCTAATTTTTGGCCTATCCCATATGTGTTAGTCATTCTTTTAAAAACTATGCAGTATTCCAGAATATGATCATACCATACTCTGTTCGCATCCCCCTATTGATAAATCCGTAATTGTTTTTAGTTTGTGCTTTTGAATTAAAAAAGTCAGAGAATTTTAAGCTAAAAGGGACTTTAAAGGAGTCCAGCTTTAGGTGATTATGAGAATTAAATTAAGCTAATTAAACTAAACAGGTTTCTCAAACTGGTTCTACCATTAAGTGATTCTGTGACCTCAGAAAAGTCACTTAATTTCCCTGAACATTGTTTTATTCATCTGTAAAATGAGATGATCTCCCGGACACTCCAGGGCTAAAATTATGTAGTTGCTCTACCAGGTCATTCATTCCTTAAGGGCATGATCTGCCATGTCTGATTCATTTTGGTATTCTACGTAGTGCCTTCTGCACAATCTTGAATGTAGGCACTCAGTAAGTGCTTGTTGAATCAAGGAATGAATGAATGATTGACAGTGTATTGTAATGATAAACAGCCAATTTTGCATTTTACCCAAGTCACTTGTCATTTTATTTTATACTTTTTTCTCAGCAGGAGCTCTTAGGTAGTGATACCTGAAAGTGTTCAGTAGTTAAAATCAAAGGAACAAGAGGACAAAACATGTTTCCATTTTTGTTCTGTTGTTCAAGGGTGTCTTCTGGGTTGGATCAGGTCTCTAGAAGAAATGTTGGGGAAACTGATTCTTTGCTTACATGTTATCCTTAATCCATGCTTTATAATTTCTTGATTTTCATTAACTCTTTAATGAATAAAGCACTATAATCTTTTTTATTAAAGCACTATAATCTTAACCAAAGTACTATTTTTAATAAAAAAGAATTATCTTCAGCTCCCTCCAGTTCTTTTTTTAAAAGATTATTTAAAAAATTTTTAAAAATTTTTTTATTTTTAAAAATTTTTTGATTATGTTGTATTAGTCACCATACAGTACATTATTAATTTTTGATGTGGTGATCCACGATTCATTGTTTTCGTGTAACACCCAGTGCTTCATGCAGTACGTGCCCTTCTTAATACCCATCACTGGGCTAACCTATCCCCCCACCCCCCTCCCCTGTAAAACCTTCAGTTTGTTTCTCAGAGTCCATAGTCTCTCATGGTTCATCTCTTCTTCCGATTACCCCCCTTCATTTTTCCCTTCCTTCTTTTAATGTCCTCCATGCTATTCCTTATGTTCCACACATAAGTGAAACCATATGATAATTGACTTTCTCTGCTTGACTTATTTGACTTAGCATAATCTTCTCCAGTCCCATCCATGCTGATGTAAAAGTTGGATATTCATCCTTTCTGGTGGCTGAGTAATATTCCATTGTATATACGGACCACATCTTCTTTATCCATTCATCTGTTGAAGGGCATCTCGGCTCTTTCCACAGTTTGGCTATTGCTGACATGGCTGCTATGAACATTGGGGTGCATATGGCCCTTCTTTTCACTACATCTGTGTCTTTGGGGTAAATACCCAGGAGTGCAATTGCTGGGTCATAGGGTAGCTCTATTTTTAACTTTTTGAGGAACCTCCACACTGTTTTCCAAAGCGGCTGTACCAACTTGCATTCCCACCAACAGTGTAAGAGGGTTCCTCTTTCTCCACAACTTCTCCAACATTTGTTGTTTCTTGTCCTGTCCATTTTTGCCATTCTAACTGGTGTAAGGTGGTATCTTAATGTGGTTTTGATTTGAATTTCCCTGATGACTAATGATGATGAACATTTTTTCATGTGTCTGTTAGCCATTTGTATGTCTTCTTCAGAGAAGTGTCTGTTCATGTCTTCTGCCCATTTTTTGACTTGATTATTTGTTTTTTTGGGCGTTGAGTTTGAGAAGTTCTTTATCGATCTTGGATACCAGCCCTTTATCTGTAGTGTCATTTGCAAATAGCTTCTCCCATTCCGTGGGTTGCCTCTTTGTTTTGTTGACTGTTTCCTTTGCTGTGCAGAAGCTTTTTAATCTTGATGAAGTCCCAAACGTTCATTTTTGCTTTTGTTTCACTAGCTTTTGGAGATGTATCTTGAAAGAAGTTGCTGTGGGTGATGTCAAAGAGGTTACTGCCTATGTTCTCCTCTAGGATTTTGATGGATTTCTGTCTCACATTGAGGTCTTTCATCCATTTTGAATTTATCATTGTGTATGGTGTTAGAGAATGGTCGAGTGTCATTCTGCATGTGGCTGTCCAATTTTCCCAGCACAATTTATTGAAGAGACTTTTTTCCATTGCATTTTTTTCCCTGCTTTGTTGAAGATTATTTGACCATAGAGTTGAGGGTCCATATCTGGGCTCTCTATTCTGTTCCATTGGTCTATATGTCTGTTTTTGTGCCAGTACTGTGCTGTCTTGGTGATCACTGCTTTGTAATATAGCTTGAAAGCGGGCAACATGATGCCCCCAACTTTGTTTTTCTTTTTCAACATTTCCTTGGCGATTCGGGGTCTCTTCTGATTCCATACAAATTTTAGGATTGTTTGTTCCAGCACTTTGAAAAATGTCATTGGAATTTTGATTGCGATGGCATTGAAGGTGTAGATTGCTCTGGGTAGCATAGACATTTTAACAATGTTTATTCTTCCGATCCATGAGCATGGAATGTTTTTCCATCTTTTTGTGTCTTCTTCAACTTCTTTCATGAGTGTTCTGTAGTTCCTAGAGTATAGATCCTTTACCTCTTTGGTTAGGTTTATTCCGAGGTATCTTATGGTTTTTGGTGGTATTGTAAATGGAATCATTTCTCTAATTTCTCTTTCTATAGCTGCATTGTTAGTGTATAAGAAAGCAACTGATTTCTGTGCATTGATTTTGTATCCTGCCACATTACTGAATTGCTGTATGAGTTCTAGTAATTTGGGGGTGGAGTCTTTCGGGTTTTCCACATAAAGTATCATGTCATCTGCAAAAAGAGAGAGTTTGACTTCTTCTTTGCCAATTTGAATACCTTTTATTTCTTTCTGTTGTCTGATTGCTGTTGCTAGGACTTCTAGTACTATGTTGAACAATAGTGGCAAGAGTGGACATCCTTGATGTGTTCCTGATCTTAAGGGAAAGGCTCTCAGCTTTTCCCCATTGAGGATGATATTCGCTGTGGGTTTTTCATAGATGGATTTTATGAAATTGAGGAATATTCCCTCTGTCCCTACACTCTGAAGAGTTTTAATCAGGAAAGGATGCTGTATTTTGTCAAATGCTTTTTCTGCATCAATTGAGAGGACCATATGGTTCTTCTCCCTCCTCTTAATGTGTTCTATCACATTGATTGATTTGCGAATGTTGAACCACCCTTGCATCCCGGGGATAAATCCCACTTGGTTGTGGTGGATGATCCTTTTAATGTATTGTTGGATCCTATTAGCTAGGATTTTGTTGAGGATTTTGGAATCCATATTCATCAGGGATATCGGTCTGAAATTCTCCTTTTTGATGGGGTCTTTGCCTGGTTTGGGGATTAAGGTAATGCTGGCCTCACAGAATGAGTCTGGAAACTTTCCTTCTGTTTCTATTTTTTGAAACAGCTTCAGGAGAATAGGTATTATTTCTTCTTTGAATGTTTGGTAGAATTCCCCGGGGAATCCATCAGGCCCTGGACTCTTGTTTTTTGGGAGGTTTTTGATCACTGCTTCAATCTCGTTACTGGTTATTGTCCTATTCAGGTTGTCAATTTCTTCCTGTTTCAGTCTTGGCAGCTTATTGGTTTCCAGGAAGGCATCCATTTCATCCAGATTGCTCAGTTTATAGGCATATAGCTGTTGATAGTAATTTCTAATAATTGTTTCTATTTCCTTGGTGTTAGTCGTGATCTCTCCCCTTTCATTCATAATTATATTAATTTGGGTCCTTTCTTTTTTCTTTTGGATAAGTCTGGCCAGTGGTTTATCGATCTTATTAATTCTTTCAAAGAACCAGCTTCTGGTTTCGTTGATCTGATCTACTGTGTTTCTGGTTTCTAATTCATTGATCTCTGCTCTAATCTTAATTATTTTTCTTCTAATGCGTGGCTTAGGCATCGTTTGTTGCTTTTTCTCTAGTTCTTTAAGGTGTAGAGTTAGTTGGTGAATTCGGGATTTTTCTTTTTTTTTTTTTTTGAGTGAGGCTTTGATGGCTATGTATTTCCCCCTTAGGACCGCCTTTGCAGTATCCCATAGGTTTTGGACCGATATGTTTTCGTTCTCATTGGTTTCCATGAATTGTTTAAGTTCTCCTTTGATTTCCTGGTTGACCCAAACATTCATGAGCAGAGTGGTTTTTAGCTTCCAAGTATTTGAATTTCTTCCAAATTTTTTCTTGTGATTGAGTTCCAGTTTTAAAGCATTATGGTCTGAGAATATGCAGGGAATAATCTCAATCTTTTGGTATCAGTTGAGACCTGATTTGTGACCCAGTATGTGGTCTATTCTGGTGAAAGTTCCATGTGGGCTCGAGAAGAATGAGTATTCTGTTGTTTTAGGGTGGAATGTTTTGTATATATCTATGAGGTCCATCTGGTCCAGTGTGTCATTCAAAGCTCTTGGTTCTTTGCTGATTTTCTGCTTAGATGATCTGTGTATTGCTGAGAGTGGAGTATTGAGGTCTCCTACGATTAACGTATTGTTATCAATATGACTTTTTATTTTGTTTAACGGTTGGCTTATGTAGATGGCTGCTCCCATGTTGGGGGTGTAGATATTTACAATTGTTAGATCTTCTTGTTGGATAGACCCTTTAAGAATGATATAGTCTCCTTGTGTGTCTCTAACTACAGTCTTTAGTTTAAAATCTAATTTGTTTGATATAAGAATTGCTACCCCAGCTTTCTTTTGAGGTCTGCTGGCATGGAAGATGGATCTCCATCCCTTCACTTTCAGTCTGGATGTATCTTTAGGTTCAAAATGAGTCTCTTGTAGACAGCATCTGGATGGGTCCTGTCTTTTTATCCAATCTGCAACCCTGTGCCATTTTATGGGAGCATTTAGGCCGTTCATGTGAGAGTGATTATTGAAAAATACGAATTTATTGTCATCATGTTGCCTGTGAAGACCTTGTTTTTATAGATCGTCTCTGTAAATTTCTGTTGTATATCACTCTTGGGGTCTTTCTCCTTTTATAGAACCCCCCTTAATATTTCTTGCAGGGCCGGCTTAGTGGTCACATATTCTTTCGGTTTCTGCTGCTCTTGGAAGCTCTGCTGCATCTCTCCATCCATTCTAAATGATAGCCTTGCCGGATAAAGTATTCTTGGCTGCATGTTCTTCTCGTTTAGTACTCTGAATATGTCTTGCCAGGCCTTTCTGGTTTACCAGGTCGCTGTGGATGGGTCTGACGTTATTCTGATATTCCTCCCTCTGTACGTAAGGAATCTCTTCCCCCTAACTGCCCTTAAGATGGTTTCCTTGGTTCTAAGATTTGTGAGTTTTACTATTACATGCTGGGGTGTTGGCCTGTTTTCCTTGATCTTGGGAGGAGTCCTCTCTGCCTCTAGGACACGAGTGTTTGTTTCATTCCCCAGATTAGGGAAGTTCTCAGCTACAGTTTGCTCAAATATATCTTCTAGTCCTCTCTCTCTCTCCACCCCCTCCAGGATTCCAATAATTCTGACATTGGAATGCTTCATGGTGTCACTTACTTCTCTGATTCTATTTTCATGGATTCTGAGTTGTTTTACCCTGGCCTCCTCTTTTCCCTTTTTATCTATTAAATTGTCTTCCAGATCACTAATTCATTCTTCTGCCTCACTTACCCTAGCTCTTAGATTATCTAGATTAGATTGGATCTCAATGATAGCATTTTTAAGTTCTGCCAATTCAGCTTTCATTTCTGCCCTTAGAGACTCTCTGTTGCCATTAATTGATTTCTCCATTCTAGCTATTGTCTTCACAATTGCTAGCCTGAATTCCATCTCTGACATCTTGGTTATATCTGAATCCATTTGTAAATCTGTGGCATAAGTCATAATCTCTGAGTTGTTCCTATTTTGGGGGTTCCTCCTCCTAGTCATTCTGTTGATGGGTGGTTGAGGGAATGTATAGAGTCCAAATTATTGACCACAACCCAAGCAAGATGCACCTGTTTTCTAGGGACCTTAGGGTTGCTGGCCTCTTGTTTTCCCAGCCTGTCTTCTGGGGGAGGGGCCTGCCATGCTGTTACTCAGGCAACCCTGTCTGGGCAGAGTTGCCCTGCCCCCTGTGGCAGGGGGATGGGCTCAGTGGGAACCGGTTTTTTGGGGCTTTTGTTCTCTGGTGGCTTTCCTTGGCGGCTTTCCACGTCTCTTCCGAGAGTCAGAGCAGAAGAGACCGTTTCCAACCCTCTGCCTCAGAGCAGAGACATCGCAGTCTGTTCTTCAGTGAGCTCTCCAGGCCACACTATCTCCATTTCTGTCCGTGCAGTGTCCTGGGTTGCATGCCCCTCCACAGCTCTCCCAGTCCTCGCCTCCAGGTCTGGGCTTGTCTCTGTCCTTTGTGCTTCTAAAACCGCCAGCCACCCCAAGTTCCCACACACGGCCCCACTGCTCTGGTTTCCATCTAAAGTCCTTTCCCGCCACTACAGGTCTGCGAGTCTGTGCCCCGTCCCCAGCGCGGGAGACTATCGCTCACTGGCGGTGTCAGATCCCCACAGCCAGACTCCCTCCTACTGCCGTTTATCCTCCAATATCTGCTTGCGGAATCACGCTCCCTGCTTCGTACCTCGAAACCAACCGCCTGTGATATTCTGTTTTGTAGAGATCCAGATCTTCTTACATCTCAGGCTGATTTCGTGGGTGTTTAGAGTGGTCTGGTAGATATCCAACTCAATTCCAGGGACCGGTTGGAATAAGGTCCCCTACTCCTCTGCCGTCTTTTCTCTCTAAGATTTATTTATTTATTTTAGAGGGAGAAGTGAGGGTGGGGGGAGAGAGAGACACCGACCGACCAAGCAGGGGGAGGGGCAGAAGGAGAAGGAGAAAGAGTCCTAAGCAGACTCTGAGCTGAGCCCGGAGCCTGATGCAGGGCTCAATCCCATGACTCCAAGATCACAACCTGAGCTGAAACTAAGTCGGTCACTCAACTGACTGAGCCACCCAGGAGCCCCTGGCTCCCTCCAGTTCTAAGTCCAGGAAACCACAAATTAATCCTGATCCTTCCAAAAACTACCCGGATTTATGAAGCATTTCTTGATGCTCTGTTTAGATATGTATAAGTTCACTGTATATTATTTTTTCTTTCATTGTGTATTATGTATAAATGCATGTGTATGTATAATAAATATATGTATTTCTAAGTGAAAATTTTAAACCAAGTTAGTTATGTTATTATCTTCACTTTCATTTTAGAAACGGGGGAAAAAAGTAGAATTCTCCATCTAACCAAAAGCATATTTCCTCAGAGAGGCTTCCCCAACTTGTAGCTCTCTTGCTTTACTCTGCAACGCTATGTATAAATGGAAGAGTATAATATATTAGCATATGTTCCCACAGTTTGAAGATGGCCTGAAAGAGCATTCCTCTAACAGACTTGAAAAAAATACATCATATTCTGGCTCTGGATTCAGAGTTGCTTCCTGACTTCTATAACTTTCTGGTTATGAAAGCACTTTGTGAGGTCAGGATATGGAAATAGAGCCTGTGCCACTTCTGAGGCCCTGTATAACTGCCTTTGCTGTATTTTTTTATGGGGATTAACCTCCATTAGATGTGGTCAAATTGCCTAGAAAGCAGTGTGGGACAACAAAAACAGACTAAAATCTTTTGTGACTTTTTATGAAACACATATCACGAACACACTCAGTGAAGAAAAAGAGATATGTTTGCTGCACCAATAGATATAATTTAATAGACCGTGGTATATTATTCCCCTTTCATAAAAAGTGCAGTTTGCAAAATGGTGGTGTGTAGGAGGTGAACATAGAAGGACAGATGATTCTGCAGCATCGGTGGCACTGAGTCACAGAGTAGATTAAAATGCGTGCTGAAGGCAATTTCTCGAGTTAAATTTGTATTTTGGCAACCTCACTGGGGAGATCGAGGTCTTTCCAGAAGTGAATGGAATCAGATAGGTCTGTGAGGCCCAAATATTTGGTATCCCCCACAACAAAAACCAAATAAAAGTTCAAGAATTTGTTAGTGCTCCATGGATGATGGAAGAGCTAATTAGTTCATGAATTGATTTGGAAGCTGAAACTTCAAATCCAAAATCAGCAGCCTGGCTTTCAGCAGGTGGGCTCACAACAGCTGGGCTGGCAGCAGTAGCAGCAGCAGGCTGGGCGGCAGCAGGACTGTCCGCAGTAGGATGGGCGGCAGCAGGGGGCCTGGGCGTGGTGCAGCTGGCAGCAGGTTGGGGGCGTGCAGCTCACCACACAGCAGGGGGGCAGGCAGGTGTCCTCCACGCGGCAGTCAGGGCGGCACCACCTGACTCGGCAGCTCACAGCTCCGTAGCCACCCTCCTGGCCACCACCAGTGCCACAGCTGGTCCCACCGCAGCTGGGCTCGTAGCAGCTGGGCTGGTAGCAGCTGGGCTGGCAGCAGCTGGAGCCACAGTTCCCACTGGTGGAGCAGGTGGGAAATCCACAGAAGCTAGTGGAGCAGCAGGCCATGGTCAGGAGCTGGGTTGAGAGTTGGGTTGCTAAGAGAAGTTTTTGAGTTTTGGTGGTGACTTCCATGTTGGGCCTTTTATAAGCCTTGACTAGCTATGATTTACATAATTCTCAAAATCTCTTCCTTGTTTGTGTATAAATAATCTGTCTCTGAATAATAATTGCCCTATTCCTGAGTTATTTGTTCAGCCTCTGAAAGCCTTTATAAGTTCATTTTATTTGGTCTTCAATTAAGATTCTTTACCACAGTTAAGTAGTTATTGGCATTCATTTGGTACATAACCCATAATCCCCCATATTTGTTAAAATTTGGTCATTGCCCTATGAATAATTGATGCCTCACCTTTAAGGAGTGTCAGTATTACTCAGTGTTGACCCTGATAATCGGGCCCTTGGGTCTCACGTGACAGTTTAATTCCCAGCATCATGGCTCCAGTGTCAGCCACTGCCCCTTCATCGTTTTCATCTTCAATTTGACTATGAAGCAAAGTGATCCAGCTGGCCAGAAAGGGATGCTTTTTTGGGGGACTGAGAAATGTGGATGAATTGTTACTGATCACAATTTCTGGAGCACTTAGGTGCTTAAATGGTTCTGACTGTTTTACATTTATCAGTTCATTTAATTTTTACTGCAGTCCTATGAGCCATGCCTATAGCTACTCCCATCATCCATATAAGGAAACCAAGCCTCAAACAGATTTACATCTCTTGCCCAGGTTCACAGCAGCAAGTGGTGAATCTGAAATTTGAACCCACATCATCTGACTCCAGCGTAAACTCTTTCAACCACTACAGTCAGTACTCTGTTTTCCATGTAAGCAATTGTTCTAGAGAAAATCAAAGGGTAAAAGAAAGATGTAAAAATTTGTCCACTTTCAAACTTTTTTAGAGTCAAGGGAAGAAAGGCAGAGCTTTGGATGAGTAATAACACTATTTATTAGGACTTCTCTGGAAATTTTTATTTTTTTTTAACTCCATAATCACACTTCGAGAAAATCTCAAGTGCTAAAAAGGTTAATCCATTTGACTTGTGACTTCATCTAAACTTTGATATTAGGATGTCTTCTAGATTTAAATGTCCTTAACTGCATAAAAATCATACCCAGTGTATTAACACTGGAGCATGTGACACACTATGGTGTGTTAGATCTGCTGTATGCAGTTTACTGTACATATTAGAAACTAGTCCAGCTCGCTGAAAGTTAATATAATTTGAATGAAACAACTGATGAGGATGAAGATGAAGCTTTTGTGTAGGTACAATGAAAGGTGACCTGGCCCTCGTTGAGTATGGATTCTATTATAGGGAAATGGAAGTTAAAATACAGAGTTTGAACCAGAATACCAGGTATTAGTTCTGCTTCTCCAGAAATGACAGCTTTGAGTTAAGATCATAACTCTTTCCAAATCAGAATTAAGACATTTTCAAATCCCATGTCAAATGTGAGTTAAAAGGTATGTGAATTTTTTGCTTCCTTTCCTTAAGCAAATCTCTGTCACAGATTCTTTGATTAGCTGATTTATTTTTACTGTGGGTGTTTGGAATATGCAGATTTATCACCATTACAGTCTCAGGAGCTATTTAATTCATATTTAAATTCAGTAGAATATTTGATTTTGATAAATGGTAAATAATAAAAACATTTATCTCCCCTTGCAAAAAATTCTTATGTTTCAAGAGTTGAAATACCTCCTCATAAGGGCACTGGAGATAGTAGTGTTGTCTGTTAGTTCTCCATTTCTGGCTTTTCTGGTGCGGCACTGTTTACAGCATCTCCCTCGGTGCAAAACTTAACTCAGTTTTCATGTTGCTCGTCTTTAGTTGCCCTCAGAGAATTATTAGGTGTGTTAGCCAGAGTTCTCCAGAGAAACAGAACCAGTAAGATATATATAAATAGGTAGAAAGAGATTTATTGTGAGGGATTGGCTCACACAAATATGGAGCCTAAGAAGTCCCACCAGGAGCACTGAAGTCTGAGGGCAGGAGAAGATGAATGTCCCAGCTTGAGCCATAGAACAGTTCACCTTTTCTGCCTTTTTGTTCTATTTGGGGCTCAATGGTTTGGATGATGCCCACTCACATTGGTGAAGGCAATGTTCTTTACTCATTCTACAGATTCATATGCTAATTCCTTCTGTAAACACCTTCACAGACACACCCAGGAATAATGTTTTACCAGCTATCTAGGGATCCCTTTAAGCAGTCAAGTTGATACATAAGATTAAACCATCACATAAGGTGTGACACTTAAAATTTGAGAATTCTATTTTTCTGCCACAGATTAATCTGAATATTCCCTTATCTTCCCTAAATAAGTCAAGAAAATAAAATTATTTCCTCTTACCACTTAAATCCAATTCTTCTTGATTGGTTCTAATACAAATAGAGTAAGAAGTTTTAATCATTTGTGATGTTAGATTTTCTGTCCTGTTTATATGCTGGATATCCCCATCTGTGGTCTTCTTTGAGAAAAGAATGCCAGTAACTTTACATTTAAAACTATTTTATTACTATGCGTATTCTCTTTGGTTTTCATTACTTCGTTTAAGCGATGGGGCCCAGACCAAATAGTACCACAAGAAGAAAGGATGTGTTTGTCTCTTATTATTCCATGTTTGCCTTCTGTTTATAGATACTAATATTTGAGTTATTTTTCTTTAAGAGATCAGTGTTCTGGGTTTTTTACTGTAAATTTTGGGGTGTCTCTCAGTTCCTTAAAATCCATTTTAAATAGTTCTCTAATTCAGTTGCCTCTGCCTTTCTTAGGTTCCTGAGTGATAAGATGTGGTTGATATACCAACCAGTTGAATATCCTCAACTTTTTATTCTAAATCAAGTAATAAGATCTTCTCTCTGAATGTCAACCTGGCTCTTTGGTGCTTCCAAGCTGAAGCCTTCTAAGTCAAAGGTGCATCCAACCTAAGTCTTCCTAATCTGTTGGAAGATAAGAGAGTAGTATATGAGGGACATAGAGTGTTGAACATGTTTTAGACGCATTGTGTATAAGAATGGGCATAGTGAATGTCAGTATCATGCTTGTTTAAATCCATTCCTGTAATGTATATTTATTTTCTACTTAACAATACATGAAACAACTGTATAGATGTTTTAGAAACATTAGTTGAAATTCCTTTTCATCATTTTCCAAAGTATATTTTGAGGAATACTAGTGTTACAGGATGTTAAGTCAGTAATAAATAAATAAATAAATTCCCTGACTAAATCAGTTTGGGAGTAATAGTTATAGAGCTTTCTTTAATATTCTAATGTGCTTTGTTTTTAATTTTTTTATTTTTTAAAAATTTATTATGTTATTTTAGTCACCATACAATACATCATTAGTTTTTGATATGGTGATCCACATTCCATTGTTTTCGTATAACACCCAGTGCTCCATGCAGTATGTGCCCTCCTTAATACCCATCACCGGGCTAAGCAATCCTTCTAATGTGCTTTATAAACCTTCAAGATGGTGAAAACGCATGCAACATTATTTGACCATTGAATACTTTTTCCCTGTTGGGCATCTAAGACTCTAGTTGTCAGTGCATCACCTGTTTAGGAAATAATCCATCCTATGCCTGGGAGGGATGTTGTAAGCAATGAAAGTCAGTTCTCTTATTTTCCAGGCTTTCTAGACTGGTGCCCAGGGAGGCGAAGGGCTTTGCTCAAGAATCCATGGATTCTTAGTTACAAAGTGGGAACAAGAACTTGGGATGCCTTTACATCTTATGCTAGTACTTTGAAATCTTGTGTTTACTCTCTTTCCAACTATGTATTACTCTTTTATACCCTCGATAATTGAAAGAATTGTACACAGAATCCTATATGAATGAAATTAATAGATTTGGTAACACCTCAAGAAGCTAAATGACATAAAAATTCCTTTTTTGTAAAATCATCTTCTGGAACACCTAGCCCATCAGTTTGCACATGTGAGGACCTTGGGAAATAATTTCTAAATACTGATAGATTCTTTTAATCATAGATTTTGGCTGCAGAATATTGGACCATTTAATGGTAAAACAAAGGAAAACCATCTTTTAAAGACCTTTATAAAAGGACAAAAATTAGGAAAAACCATACTGCCATATCACAGTTATTGAGATTTTGAAAAATCCAAGTACCCCAATAGCAATAACAAATTCCAAATAAAAGCTCCAACAATGACTTCATCACTGAAGAATAAAAATTTTATTAAATCCCAAATCCAATGAGCTGTTGAACTATTTCAGATGATATTTATAGTAAAGTTTTACATATTCCTCTTAACTTTGTAGGACTTCTATTCATATCCAGGTTTATGAAATATTTTTGGTCATCAATTATAAATTCACATTTTAGGAAAATTATGTAGCCATGTGACAAGAGTTTGCAAGCTGGATTATGGGTATTAGCGCTCAGAAGTTTGTTGGGACTCTACATTGGCTCGTGCCAGTTTCTCAGGATTCCTTTAGAAGGCTTTCAGCAGGTGGGCTCACAACAGCTGGGCTGGCAGCAGTAGCAGCAGCAGGCTGGGCGGCAGCAGGACTGTCCGCAGTAGGATGGGCGGCAGCAGGGGGCCTGGGCGTGGTGCAGCTGGCAGCAGGTTGGGGGCGTGCAGCTCACCACACAGCAGGGGGGCAGGCAGGTGTCCTCCACGCGGCAGTCAGGGCGGCACCACCTGACTCGGCAGCTCACAGCTCCGTAGCCACCCTCCTGGCCACCACCAGTGCCACAGCTGGTCCCACCGCAGCTGGGCTCGTAGCAGCTGGGCTGGTAGCAGCTGGGCTGGCAGCAGCTGGAGCCACAGTTCCCACTGGTGGAGCAGGTGGGAAATCCACAGAAGCTAGTGGAGCAGCAGGCCATGGTCAGGAGCTGGGTTGAGAGTTGGGTTGCTTGGTGGACTTTCTGAGTTAGAGCTGCTTGTTCCACTTGGGCCTTTTATAGGTCTTGGCCGGTTCCTGTGTTTGTGATGGGCAGCATTTTTATCTTGTTACTCTTTAAACAAGCTTTTCCAGAGTCCTTTGATTGTTCAAATATCGAGTTATTTTAAATGCATCCCCAGATTGGTTTTTCCTTATTGCTCAGCTAATACTCACTAAATGTTTTTGTCCTTGGTAGAAATAGTTGTTATTTCATTTCTAAATAATGCTGTAATTTCTCCTCAAGTCTCAGCTTCCATTCTGCATTAAGATCACATCACCTGACAAAGTGACTCTCACTCATAAGATGATGTGATTTTAGGGTCATATTCACCAAACTCAAGTCTCCAGAAAAAAATTATTAACAATTGACTGTCTTTTATGTAAGACTGTGTTTATATTTTTTTATTACAATCAGCCAGATAGAAACTCTGATAAACTTCACATTCATAGAAATTCATAGATTTTTCCAGAAATTGGATCTCTCCAATTTCCATGATCTCTCCTGAACTTCACACATTGACTTGAGAAAATATCACTCAGGAAGACCTGTTGAACAAAACTGTTCCATCCCAATTTACTGTGGATATTTTATTAGCATGAATTTAAAAGAAGGACTAAAATTTGTAGCCAGTAATTAGGAAAATATCACATAAAATTTTAAGTGTAATTTATATTTTTCTATGAAAGATAAAAATCACTGCTATGTGAGTTATCTGGACAGTATTTCTTAAAGGTGGGATTTATTTTCAGTTTATCATTTTATGTAACTACACCATGTGTCCTGTGAAATGATATTAGACCAAAGAGCATGACAATTGAATTTATGAAGGGGAATCAATAAAAGAAAAAGCAGGAGTTAGGAGATGCTTTTTCTGGATTACAATGTATATAAGGCAGTGTAGGAAATGAGTGATCAAATATCATTCAATAGGTATAAGAGCAAAGAGATTAAATATACCTTATACTTAAGGTATAAGTGTAAAGGGATTGGTGTGGTACGGACCACTTTTGATTTCCCCTCAGCATCAGTCAATGTTAGAATACTGTTGAATCTAGGAATGGCTATAATTTGGAGAGGTAAGTGATTTGCTCCATTTACAGAGTACACAGCCAGAAAGCTGTATATACATTTCAGTAAAATAAATTTGAAACAATTTTGGTGGTTGTCAAAAGAAAGAATGTGTTGTCAAAAGAAGAATGTGTAGGGTTACATGGGGGGAAATGAAAAAAAAAAAAGTGGTAACCAAAAGAGCATATTATTGCTACTTGTGGTTGGTTTATTCTTTCCTTCCAATCTTGAATAGAAGCACACAGCTTTTTATGAAGTATTGGTTTGTGCGGCGATAGAATTACATTAGAATGTGATTCATGCTACTGTCAAGAAAGATGTTCACGTCGTATGATAACCATGACTATAGGTATGAAGTTGAAAAGTGGTTGAAGGAATCATCAAATATCAGAGATCAAAAAATTAATAAATCACCTTGTCCAAACATTTGATTGTATAGTTATAGAAACTGACATCATTAAAAAAAAAAAGAAACTGACATCATTGTTTTTATAAGTAGTAAATGTTTACTAAATCATATATTATGCACAGAGCACTAAAGGGTTGGGCAGAAAGCAAGATTCAATCTGTCTGTCTCGTATCTTGCTCTAGTATACAAATCATTGGAGTACTGATAGGAGGGATGAATCAAGGAAAAGAGTCAAATATACTACCATCCATCCTCATAGTTTTAAGTTGGAACACTGATGTTGTGGTACAGACTGCTTTTAATTTCCTCTTGGCATCAGTTGATGTTAGAATACTACTGAGTCCAGGACTGGCTGCATTTTGGAGAGGTTAGTGACTTGCTTTATTCACACAGCACACAGCCAGAAGAGCTGGGTATAAAACTTCTGTCTCTCCCTCCTACATCAATTCATTTTATTTTATCCATGCTGTTTTCCAGGATCAATTAATTATTAAAACGCTTTGCTTCCTATTAAAAAAATACTTTATAATAGCTCAAGAATAGAAATATTAGTGAACAGAAATGCTATGGAGTAGTAACTTTAAACACACAGTAAATAAACATGAATATGTTTAGATTCTTTTAAGTGTCTTCTGACCAGAAGAGTTTTCTCTAGAGCTGCAATAACACATTTAATTCTTGTTTCTTATTTCCCACATTCATATTAGGGAACATACCTTCTGGGTTTCTATGTCTGCCATACTCTTTGTGTCTTCTTTATTCCATGGCTATCGTCTTAGGTCAGTTCTTATTGTGTATCACTTGGACGAGTACAATGGCCTCTTGATTTGTTTCTGTATAGCCATTTTATGTCTAGCCTTTGGCCTTCTTTTTTGATAAGCAGCTACCATAAGAATCATCCTGATGCCCAGTGCCTGTTCTCTATTCACTTGCCCCAAGGCTTTCAACAGCTCCTTAGTATTTATTGCATTAAGGGCATACTCCTTTGGTTAGTATTCAAAGCACACACATTTTTCAAATTTATCTTCCATTATTATTCTACATATGTCCAGTGTTCCCAGCCAAGCTATCCTCTGAACAGTCCCTCTCTCTATACCTTTGTGCATACTATTACCAGTGTTGAGAATGCCATCTTCCCTTAGATCTGCATGCCGAAATCTTAACCCATATAAAATGCTAGCTCCCTTTTCAGTCTTTCTCCCCATTCAATAGTGATTTCTCTGTTGACACCAAAATGCTTTGTACTTTTTTTCATTTTCTAATTTTTAGTTGTGTTATTATGACTTTCATTTATCTCCCTAGAAGTTTCTTAGGGGAACATTTTTAACTCCATTTTAATTTCTATTGTATACCATCTAGCCTGTGATTTGCAGATGGTAGGCAATCAATACATTTTGTTTTATTTAAATTTAATGAAAAAAATTAGAATGAATAAGTAAAACCAAATGTGTATTTGCTAGGCCAAAGAAGAGAAGTTTATTAGAAAACAAGCATGCCACAAGACCTAAGATCTACAGTGGGAAGAAGGGAGTTGATACTGTTACAAAGACTTGAGAACAGCCCAAGTCTTAATAGATGCGCCTGGATTTCCATTCATCCTCTGGTTGACTTGGGTCTTGATGGTTCAGGGCAGGAGGTTTGTTAGGTAGAGGTGGGAGTATGACTTTTTCAGAATGTTGATTGCTTGTTCTAGATAGTCAGTGTACTTCTCAGCAGCAGGGGGAGGTCCTGCAGGTGGTGCGGCAGGGGGCAGGCTGGCAGCAGGGGGGGCGGCAGCAGGGCGCCTGCACAGAGATGGGCTGGCAGCAGGTGGAGGCCCAGCAGCAGGGGCGGCAGACCACGGCCGTGCAGGACGTGGGGCAGCAGCTGATGGGGCGGCAGCAGCCCTCCTGCAGGGAGCAGGGGTCACAGCAGACAGGGCGGTGGCAGGGCTCACAGATGGGGCGCGTGCAGCGGCAGGTGCAGGTCACGGGGCGGCACACGGTGGTCTGGCAGGACACGGGGCGGCAGCAGCAGGGGTCACGGCAGCAGCAGGGCTGGCAGTAGCCTCCCCCACAGCCCGGGGAGGAGCAGGTGGAGCCGCAGCAGGAGTCGGACATGGTGATGTGCGGGGTTGGTTTGGGTTGGACTGGTGAGAGGATTTGGGTGTTGTCAGGTGTGAATGTCTTTGTCGGGCTCTGGGGCCTTTATATACCCTAGCCAGCTGCTGCTGACCACCCGCCCACACCATTTATCTTTTGGCCAATTAAGTAGAATTTTGTTCTGACTAATGATTGCATTGCTTGTGACATACTCATGATCTCATTAAAGAACTCTTGTTGCATTCCTAAATATGGATACATTCATGCTGTTCATCATCAAAATCTAAGCACTCACAGTCATTTGAGATGATAGCAGCTCTTGATATTTATTTTGGGTAGATAGCACCGATGAATCTTGGGGAAAATGGTCCTAAAGGAACTGCAAGTTTTAAAAGAAATTAAACATATAGGGGTTTCTAGATCAGTGACTGGATCCTGTACTTGACCCCCAGGAGATGCCCTGAATCAAACAGGTATTAGACATATCCTTGGGTGTGGACTCCTTGGAACTTTATTGACATATCACTTGATACAATAGAATGCATGTACCTTGAATAAGACTGCAGCTCAGATAACTTGTATGGGAAAGCTAAAGGTTATTTTGGTAAACCAGGTAAGTATTGGAATAAAATATCCACAGCCACGTTTCATTTTTTCCCCTTTCTTTTCTCTAGCTCAAGTTTGAGCAACTATGGTCCTTCTGGCCACAGAATGTTGATATTTATCTCTGAGACATGACATTTTTTATATTTGCCTTTCTTGTGTGTATGATAAAGAATTGTGTAACGGGAAATTTTTTCTTAATATACTTGACATGGGCACTATGACTAAGTGACAAGATGGAGGTTTTTCAACCAGCACTGCAGACATAGACAATACATTGATCAGAGGAGGTATGTAGGAGGCTGCACAGCTCTTCTGTGATGACACTGCTTCTTGGGAAGGGTTGTCAGAGGCTCTTGGAGATTTGCATGGGGGAAGAAGTCTCATTACTTTTCAGCTTTTCCCTTCTTATTATTTACCAGATAGGATTTGGGGGGGTCACTTTAGGATCATTCCCATCATTCAAAAGAATGTGCCTCAAGCCCCAGGAGCTAAAGCTCCTCAAATCCCCATGGAATTTTAAACATAATTTCAAAACTTAAAAGGAATGTAAACTGACTGAACATATAGTCATAATTGGGGAAACAGAAGAGGGAGGAATGAAGCGTGGTCTCATCAATGAAGACCTTTGACTCTCTCACATTTCATGTTCTTTCTCTTGTCCATGGACACACATGATTTTTTTCAAAGCAGTAACCAGAGCCAAGATTAAAAACTCATGTATTCTGCTCTTTTTTGTTCTTTTTCTTTTTCCCAGCTTTATTGAGACAAAAGTGATATATAAAATTCTGTAAGCTTAAAGTGTACATTGTGATGATTTGATGCATGTGTATATTGCAAAATGCTTACCATTATAAAGTTAGTCAACACATCCTTCACCCTACCCTACATAATTATGATTTTGTTGTTATTTTTATGGTGAGGAGATTAAAACTTTACTCTCATAACAACTTTCAAATGTACAATATGGTATTGTTAACTGTGGTCACCATGCTGTACATTAGGTCCCTGGATTCATCTTGTAACTGAAAGTTTGTATCATTTGACCAAAATCTACCTATTTCTCCTACCCTCACCCCCTGACAACCACCTTTCTGCTCTCTGTTTCTCTGAATTCGATGTTTTTGATTCCACATGTGAGATCATACATTATTTGCCTTTCTCTGACTTACTCCACTTAGCATAGTGCCCTCAAGGTCCATCCATGTTGTTACAAATGGTGAGGTTTCATTCTTTTTTATGGCTCAGTAATACTTCATTATGTATTTACAAAACACAGTTATTCCAAGACTTCTCTTGGAATATACACACACATCATATATATATGTTATTCATATATATATGCCATATGTGTGTGTGTGTATGCATATATCTCATTTTCTTTATGCATTCATCTATCATTGGACATTTAGATTGCTTCAGTGCCTTGGCTCTTGTGAATAATGCTGTAATGAACGTGGGAGTACAGATACCTCTTTGAGATTGTGATTTTTGTCTCCTTCAGATATATACCCAGAAGTGGGATTGCCTGGGTCGTATGGTAGTTCTATTTTTAATTTTTTGAGGAGTCTCCATACCATTTTCCACAGTAGTTGTACCAGCCTATATTCTCACCAACAGTGCACCAAGGAAGGTTCTCTTTTCTCCACATCCTCACTAGCATTTATTATATCTTATCTTGTTATACTAGTCATTCTAACAGGTGTGAGGTGATATCTCATTGTGGTTTTGATTTGCATTTCCCTGATAATTACTGATATTGGACACCGTGTTGGTCTCTGTATGTCTTCTTTGGGAAAACGTCTATTCAGGTCCTCTGGCCCTTTTTCTTTTCCTTTTGTTTTTTTTATTATGTTCGGTTAGCCAACAGTTTGGTGTAGTGTTCAATGATTCATTAGTTGTTTATAACACCCAGTGCTCATCACAACATGTGCCTTCCTTAATACCCATCACTGGGCTAACCCATCCCCCCACCCACCTCCCCTCTGAAATCCTCAGTTTTTTTTTTCCCCGGAGTCCAGAGTCTCTCATGGTTCGTCTCCCCCTCTGATTTCTCCCCTCTTCATTTTTCCCTTCCTTCCCCTATGGTCCTCCATGCTATTCCTTATGTTCCACATATGAGTGAAACCATATGATAATTGTCTTTCTCTGCTTGACTTATTTCACTTAGCATAATCCCCTCCAGTTCCATCCATGTCAATGCAAATGGTGGGTATTCATCCTTTCTCATGGCTGAGTAATATTCTGCCCATTTTTCAAATTTTTTTGTTTGCTTTGCTTTTTGTTTGTTTTTGCTATTGAGTTGTAGGAGTTCCTTATATATTCCGGATATTAACCCCTTATCAGATATATATTTGGTTTGCAAAAGTTTTCTCCCATTTGGTAGATTACCTTTTCATTTTGTGCATTGTTTCTTTTGCTGTGCAGAAGCTTTTTAGTTTAATGTAGTCCCACTTACTGATTTTTGCTTTTGTTGCTTGTGCTTAGCTCTTTTCAAGGCACATTGTCTCATAATTTTTCATGTTGTTGGGGATTTTCATGATGATCACATTTTATGCAAAGGGGGCCTCTTTGGAAGATACATAAAACCTTAAGTTAACAAGACTAATTACTCTAAACACTTTTGATCCAAAATCATTCCAAAGAGATTTTTTTCCCCCTTGTAAAGATCCACAAAGAGGGTCCATGAGTCTCTCAGTAAGCAGTTCTAGTATTACTCAGTCTAAGATGCTCATCCCTAACCCATATTTAAACTTCATCTCCAGGGACGCCTGGGTGGCTCAGTCAGTTAAGCATCTGCTTTCGGCTCAGGTCATGATCCCAGGGTCCTGGGATTGAGTCCCGCATTGGGCTCCTTGCTCAGCAGGGGGCCTGCTTCTCCCTCTGCCTGCCGCGTCCCGTGCTTGTGCTCTCTCTCCCTCTGACAAATAAATAAAATTAAAAAAAAAAAGCAACTTCATCTCCAGGCAGAGAAAATATGGGTCATATTTCAGTAATTTATGCCACAGAACTCTGTGATTTGACATTGGTGGCAAGCCACACAGCATTTTTTAATGCCACTTATCCTAAAACTAGATAACCTTCACTGAAAACTTGACCACTTACTGGCTGTGTGTGCTTGGGCCATGAGGGCTGATGATAGGACACACCCAGGTTGTTGTGACATTAAATAAGCTATTATTTGTCAAGCACTAAGAACAGTACCTGGCACTTAGCAACTGTTTTGTGTTTACTAAATATATATATATATATATATATTTTTTTCGTGTGGGATTTCATTTTTTGTCAGCTTTACTGAGGCATAATTGACAAAATAAATATATTTTTAAAAGTCATTTTCTGTGGGTGCCTTATAAACTCTAAGTTTTGAATTTAGAATAAAGATGAACATATTTGATATGACAAATGGCCAGCTCTTTGCTAAGTTACCACAGAATATATAGTAAATAAGATTATCCATTGGAGAGTTTCATTAATAGCATGAAATAAAATAAAAATGCCTGGAAGGAAGATATAGAGCTCCATCTTTTTAACACCAATTTTTTGGAAAGGGGAGTTAGGTTATTGTTGTAGAACCTACAAGAAGAATATGTGTCAGAATTGTGGATAGTGACCTGAACCATACTGAGAACCCCACAGTCCATGCAACACAAAGTGAGGTCTCAGAAAAACGTCTGTTAAAAAAAGCCTTAAAACTGATTTAGACAGACTCCTGGTGGTGAGGGGCAACATATTTTGTATTACTAATGCTAGGTCTTTATTTAATGCTAACATTCAACAATAACATCATGAACAAATTTTTTTTTTAAATTTTTTTATTGTTATGTTAATCCCCATACATTACATCATTAGTTTTAGATATAGTGTTCCATGATTCATTGTTTGTGCATAACACCCAGTGCTCCATGCTGAACGTGCCCTCCTCAATACCCATCACCAGGCTAACCCATCCTCCCAACCCCCTCCCCTCTAGAACCCTCAGTTTGTTTTTCAGAGTCCATCGTCTCTCATGGTTCTTCTCCCCCTCCGATTTCCCCCCCTTCATTCTTCCCCTCCTGCTACATTCTTCTTCTTTTTTTCTTTCTTAACATATATTGCATTATTTGTTTCAGAGGTACAGATCTGAGATTCAACAGTCTTGCACAATTCACAGCGCTTACCAGAACACATACCCTCCTCAGTGTCCATCACCCAGTCACCCCATCCCTCCCACCCCACCCCCCACTCCAGCAACCCTCAGTTTGTTTCCTGAGATTAAGAATTCCTCATATCAGTGAGGTCATATGATACATGTCTTTCTCTGTTTGACTTATTTCGCTCAGCATAATACCCTCCAGTTCCATCCACGTCGTTGCAAATGGCAAGATCTCATTCCTTTTGATGGCTGCATAATATTCCATTGTATATATATACCACCTCTTCTTTATCCATTCATCTGTTGATGGACATCTTGGCTCTTTCCACAGTTTGGCTATTGTGGACATTGCTGCTATAAACATCGGGGTGCACGTAGCCTTTCGGGTCCCTACTTTTGTATCTTTGGGGTAAATACCCAGTAGTGCAATTGCTGGATCATATGGTAGCTCTATTTTCAACTTTTTGAGGAACCTCCATACTGTTTTCCAGAGTGGCTGCACCAGCTTGCATTCCCACCAACAGCGTAGGAGGGCTCCCCTTTCTCCGCATCCCCGCCAACATCTGTCATTTCCTGACTTGTTAATTTTAGCCATTCTGACTGGTGTGAGGTGGTATCTCATTGAGGTTTTGATTTGGATTTCCCTGATGCCGAGCGATATTGAACACTTTTTCACATCATGAACAAATTTTAACATGGAAAATATTGTCTTGTGTTCTTAATTCTCAATTGTCTATTCAAATGGACGAAAATAATTATACCTGTTATTTGAAACTGCTAACAATTTTTAAAAATTCTTAATTGGGGGGCGCCTGGGTGGCTCAGTTGGTTAAGCCACTGCCTTCAGCTCAGGTCATGATCCTGGAGTCCCTGGATCGAGTCCCACATCAGGCTCCCTGCTCGGCGGGAAGCCTGCTTCTCCCTCTCCCACTCCCCCTGTTTGTGTTCCCTCTCTCGCTGTGTCTTTCTCTGTCAAATAAATAAATAAAATCTTAAAAAAAAAAAAAAAATTCTTAATTGGGACATATCAAATTGCCACCTTATTTTATGCAGTTGAGATGATCCTGAAGAGTTAAAATACAAATCCGTGTTTAATAATTTAATCAGAGTTTAAAGATATCAGAAAGTCCACCATAAGTGGTATTCTCCTCTATATATAATAAAATACTTCTTACGAGTACAAATAGCTGCTAATTATCTGTTTTAAATCCATTTAGACTCTGATAGGTTTTTAAGAGCAGGGCATAATCATGAGAAAGGTTTAAATATTTTTCCCAAAATAGATACAGGTTTTAGACAGTACATTCCATTAAAAAGAAAATATATGTTCATTTTAAAATTATGTAATTAAGAAAAATATAAAGAAGAAACTGAATATTATCCCCAATTACTCTTAGATTTTGTTGCATAATGTTTTAGATAATTTTTAGGCATAAACACACATAAACAAACAATACATTTTTCCTCACAAAATAGTGAATATTTTACAGCTTATTTATTTGTAACTTAAATATATGACAAGACAATTGCATCATGTTTCCTAGTAGATTTACAATCTTCAACTATTTTTAACTACTTGTGGCATTTCTTTTATATTTATATTGCTTACATTATGTACTATTTGACTTTTTTCTTATTTATACCTCATCTCCCTAAATACATTATAACCTCTTTGAAGCAAGAGCCCTCTTTATTTGTTCATATTTCCTCAGGGTGGTCAACTCAGTGTCTTACTCATAGTAGATGTTCAACAAACAATGTGTAGACTGACAGTGATTAATTTGCTTAGAAAATGCCATTATTGCCCAATTCCTGAGCAAAAAGATGGGCAGCCCTTGAGAGCCAGTGTCAATTCAGTACCCACAAGAGTTGACACTGTGAATAACATTCAAAATAACTACCAGATCTGTAACACATAGAAAGGAATTAGCCGAAGCCACAGTTTTCCTTGGCCACAAAAGACCAAAGAGTTCCTCTGGGCAGAAGAACATGTCTCCTACCATACTGAGAGGAAGTGTTTGACTTAAGGGCTTACTGTCAGGGGCCTTACGGTCTCCTGGGTCTTTTCTTTTTTTTTTTTTTTTAAGATTATTTATTTATTTATTTATTTGACAGAGAGATAGAGAGCACAAGTAGGCAGAGTGGCAGGCAGAGGGAGAGGGAGAAGCAGGCTCTCTGCTGAGCAGGGAGCCCGATGTGGGGCTTGATCCCAGGACCCCAGGATCATGACCTGAGCCGAAGGCAGCTGCTTAACTGACTGAGCCACCCAGGCGCCCCTCTCCTGGGTCTTCTCTGAACATCAGTGATTATAATTATATTAGTAAGAAACTTATTTAATCTTTCATTACTCATTGCTCTTCAGCTTCACAAACGTGTTTGGCCAGATGTTGCCTAAGGTTCTTTCCACCTCTAACATACCAGGTTTTCTAAGCTGTGCTAACAGGTGTCAGGTCAGTGAATGAACCCTCATCCCAGGGTTGTAAGTATCAGCCTAGATGCAGCCTCCTTACCGGGTGTTCTTAAAGGACATTTCTCAGATTTTTGACACGTCTGGATTGTTAGCACACCTGACTCTGTATGTGTGATGAAGATTTAGCCGTGCCCGCCTTTCTCACTTGGTTACTGTGCCTTATAAATTCCCCTTACAAGGATAATAAGGAAACTACCCAGACTTAGGGTATTTTAGAGAACAATTGGAGAGGATTATTCTGCCTCTTGCTTTGAATGTCTCCTGACAAAACAGAGAGACAGAACCTGCTGAAAGAAAGTATCACAAAGACCATGATTTCTATGCTGGAAATACTAAGTTTATTAGAAAACAGAAGACATGATTGAGGAGTTAGACGGGGGTCCTGAGAGGACAGGGTACTCTTCATCAGTAGTCAGTCTGAAAGGGGGGCTCCAGGCCTATTCCGAGCTAGACTGAAGAGATGTGAAACGGGCTTCTCAGAAAAGGCATGCTGTTCTGTCATGAAGAGCAGGATGGATGGACGCCACCATCTACTGGGGACCATCAGTGATGATGTACTTCTCAGCAGCAGGGGGAGGTCCTGCAGGTGGTGCGGCAGGGGGCAGGCTGGCAGCAGGGGGGGCGGCAGCAGGGCGCCTGCACAGAGATGGGCTGGCAGCAGGTGGAGGCCCAGCAGCAGGGGCGGCAGACCACGGCCGTGCAGGACGTGGGGCAGCAGCTGATGGGGCGGCAGCAGCCCTCCTGCAGGGAGCAGGGGTCACAGCAGACAGGGCGGTGGCAGGGCTCACAGATGGGGCGCGTGCAGCGGCAGGTGCAGGTCACGGGGCGGCACACGGTGGTCTGGCAGGACACGGGGCGGCAGCAGCAGGGGTCACGGCAGCAGCAGGGCTGGCAGTAGCCTCCCCCACAGCCCGGGGAGGAGCAGGTGGAGCCGCAGCAGGAGTCGGACATGGTGATGTGTGGGGTTGGTTTGGGTTGGACTGGTGAGAGGATTTGGGTGTTGTCAGGTGTGAATGTCTTTGTCGGGCTCTGGGGCCTTTATATACCCTGGCCGGCTGCTGCTGACCACCAGGACACAAGTCATTTCCTTGTTCATGTTTATTCTTTCTGAAATGGCACTGATACGTTAGCAAGTTCCCTAGACATGTTTTTTTTTTTAGATGCTCAGGTACTCATGAAAGACCATTTGCTTTCCTTATTTAATGAAGACCCATTATATTTTGCTATTTATGGTTCAAATATGAACTTAATGACCCTAACTTCAAAGTTTCCAATTATCTTTATAATTCAGTGATGTTTTTGTCAGTTGATGTTTTGATAGCACAGTGTAGCTGTCATGCTTCCTGGACAAGAGAAGTTCAGGAAAATAATAAGGGACTATTTTAAAAGTCATGGTCTGTCAGTAAAAGAAGTTTTACTGTGTATTTTTTGGAGCTACAGGTATGCATCTTATCATTTTATCATCAGTGGGGTTTTTTCCCCCAATTTTTTTATTTTGGTAAACTACCTTAACCATTTTTAAGTGTACAATTTAGTGGTATGATGTACATTCATATTGTTGTGAACCATCAGCATCATCCATCTCTAGAACTCTTTTTTTAAAAAAAGATTTTATTTAGAGAGAGGGGATGGGTGGGTGGGCAGAGGGAAAGAGAGAATCCCAGGCCAACTTTGTGCTGAATGCAGAGCCTGATGTGGGGCTCGATCTCCTGACCCTGAGATCGTGACCTGAGCTGAAATCAAGAATTAGATGCTCAACTGACTGAGCCACACAGGCACCCGTAGAACTCTTTTCATCTTGCAAAACTGAAATTCTATGCCCATTAAACTACTAACTCCCCATTGAACCCCTCTCCCCAACCCCTGGTAACCACTACTGCACTTTTTTTTTTCTTAATTATCTCCCTCCCCCAATCCCACAAGTATTGGCTCCAACGCTTGGGTGTCATGGGTGTATGACTTTAGGCAAGTCACTGATCTGGTTCCTTATGTACAGAATGTAGAATATAAACTCAGCCTCTGGTAACCCCCCTCTTCTACTCTCTGTTACTGTGAGTTTGGCTTTTTTTTTTTTTTTGGTCTTAGGTATGTGCTCATTATTTTCCATAGTTGTAGCTTTCCAAACCATGGAGAATTTCATTTTTTAATCTTCATGATAGCTAATATCATTTAATTCTAACAACTATATTCTAAATATTGTGCTAAAAGAAATAAATGTATTAATTTATTCTCATAAAATCCTGTGAGGAGGTATTGTATTCCTCATTTTACACATAAGGAACCAGAGAAGTGACTTGCCTAAGGTCATACACCTACTAGGTTGGATCCAGGACTTACTGCAGAAACATCTGTGGGAACTTTATTTGTAAGCCCAAGGAGCTGAAGAATGAAATGTGGTTACCATATTCCCTGTCATTAAGGAATGTCTGTTTTATGTAGGAATTTTAACAGTGAATTTATTTATAAAATAGTTGGTATTTATGAAATGGCTAATTTTTAGAGTTATTTGAAAGGACTCTGTCTTTCCAATATCCTCAGGAATTCAAAGAATTATCTCCCACATAGCTTTCTAAAAATTCCAAAGCATACTCTAAGGAGATAGCATCAAAGTTGGACATAACTAAGTGGTTATGGGGCACTATGAACAAAGCCACTTTTGAGAAGGAAGAATTTACCCTTTAAAGTCCTTCTAGCTGGACTAAGAAACAAAATGACATGAGACAGATTAACTGGAGAAAATAAAATTTAATAGCATACTTATGGGGAATCCACAGGGCCATGGAAATTCCAAAGACAGTGAGGCAACATGATACTTATAGGAGCTAAGGCGAAGGATAGGGGCCTGAGGATACAAAGGGGAGAAAGACCATTAGCAGGAAGGTGAGAGGAGATGTTTGGAAAACAAAGGTTGCCCTATTATGCAGATAAGTGTCTTAGATAAAGAGGAATCTTGTTAATAGGTTTCTTCCTGGTAGATGCAGGTAGTTGAGGGGTAGGTAAAGAGCATTTCCTGAATCTGCTGGCTTTTGATTGCTTTTAACTCAGAAAAATGTTCATGCCAAAGTGGCCCATTTTGGAGCAGCCTGCCCTTAGCCCCTATACCACCATCTAGATGAAGGTTGCAGTCTGCCAGCATAACAGAGCCCCCAGGTAGTGTGATTCCAGCCAAAGGTGGTCTCCAGGCTTGCCTTGTCATACCCTGTGTCTTGTTCCAATGTCTCCCCATGCACTATGCTTGAGCATATTCCTGCTTACAGAGCCAATTGTGATTCTCAGTTGTTTGGGACTGTAGGAAAATCATTTCACTCAGCCATTTTGTAGACTCTGCCTTTGGATTTGCTTGGTTTTGACTTTTTGCTTTACAACTAAGTCTGTTCTAGATCTGTGGTTGAAGGCTGTGGTGCAAGCCTCCTTTTTGATCATTCTGCTTGCATAGTCTCTTGCAGGCTTATCCAGATCCACACCAACCACTGTGGTTGGCCATGGCATGGAGTTACTGCGGAAACAGACACAATCCAATAATAATGATAAGCTTGGGAGTACACAAAGAATTCTGCGTCTGAGAAAATACTGTAAGACAAGGAATTCTCTAGAAGGCTAACAAGGAAAACTCTGAGAGGGGAAAATCGTGTAGTTAGAGAATTTTTTAAATGGTGTTCAAGAACATGTAAAAGTAACTGGACTTGTGAGCCTATCTACCAGTAAACCATTAAACCCTTACTAAAGAGAAAACTCCATTGTGCATGTAAATGTTTTGACTGTAATGGACTTCTTGTTGAGAAGTTTTTACCATATTTCAAGAAAAATACTTTCCTTCATGAGGTGGCTTATTTATTTTATTGTAGGAATGCACATGTCCAGCATGAGGAGAGAATCCGTGAGGGATGGAGATGTTTTTCTCTCTTCCAACCCTGTAGAACTTATCCATTTCCTCATTCAACAAATTATTATATCCTATGTGCCAAATATGGCGCAGATCAGTGGGAATCCAGCAATGAATAAAGTGTCAAGTTCCAGCCCTTCACAAATCTTACCTGGCCTGTCTCCTCTCTCTGGGCCAGTAGATATGCCCAAGCAGACAAGCAACACATTCAAAAAAACTCTTTTAGATCATATGTTGGAAACTCAATGCATATTTCTCAGGAAAACAATAGTGGTTGGTTTCCTGACCAGCCTAAAAGTGTTTCACAACAACAAAAGCATATCCAGCGTGGATTACTGTTTTACTATTTCAACTACATTGACATTGTTTTAATGGTAAAATCCTTTGGAGGTCTAAATCAGAATGGTTCCAGCTGCATATCTTCTTTTCCCAGCAGCACTCACTCTATTAGAATCAGAATTGGCCATAGTGGTGCTGGAGGGGAGCCATGGGAAAGATGGGATAGTGATTCTTCCAGCCTAGGCCTTCAGTGGTTTGGGATTCCCAGGTACCAATTATATTAATCACTGCACAGTTTTCTAAATCAGGGTATAAATGCAGCTCTAACTTAGGCTTCCTCCCCCTTATCACATGTGTGGGGATGATTCATGGGTCAAGTTCACAATTAGAGAAACCTGCTGTAGTCTCTCCATTTCTTCAGCATCCACAAAACCTGTGGCTTGAACTCTGAAGGTGCCTCACATGAGATGTTCTACATTATTTGAACTGCTATTAAAACTACAGACCTGGCACCTGAATTGTTCCTAACACTTAAAAAAATGGCCCTTGAAAAATCCTTCTTTCTTTGTTTTTTTTCTGATTCTGCATACCATACCATAAGCTAAAAATAAGCTTTTGAAGATTAATAAACAGAAACACATTTGCTTCCCAGAAATAAAATTTTTATTATTTTACCATGTGAAACCCGATCATAAATATAATGATACCCTGGAAAAATATCCTGTCTTGTAATAGTAGAGATGTGATAATGAGTCAGTGTGATAGAGCTCCATTGAAGAGGAACTTTGATCTTTGTTCACTCATTTTTTCAAGCCAGGAATTCAAATGATGAAAGTTGGGATGTTTCTAAAGATTGTCAAAGAGGGCCAGGATTAACTGGGTAATTATGTGGGAAAATGAATAGACAGCTACTGTTGAGTTAGTTGTTGAAGAGCATGTAGGTTGCAAAGGAGATATCTCTCATCAGATCCCTTGGGGTGGGAAGAGTTTTTGCATGTTTCTGAACACCTGGAATGTTTCTCAATGGGCTGTTCAGCAGCAGGGGGAGGTCCTGCAGGTGGTGCGGCAGGGGGCAGGCTGGCAGCAGGGGGGGCGGCAGCAGGGCGCCTGCACAGAGATGGGCTGGCAGCAGGTGGAGGCCCAGCAGCAGGGGCGGCAGACCACGGCCGTGCAGGACGTGGGGCAGCAGCTGATGGGGCGGCAGCAGCCCTCCTGCAGGGAGCAGGGGTCACAGCAGACAGGGCGGTGGCAGGGCTCACAGATGGGGCGCGTGCAGCGGCAGGTGCAGGTCACGGGGCGGCACACGGTGGTCTGGCAGGACACGGGGCGGCAGCAGCAGGGGTCACGGCAGCAGCAGGGCTGGCAGTAGCCTCCCCCACAGCCCGGGGAGGAGCAGGTGGAGCCGCAGCAGGAGCCGGACATGGTGATGTGTGGGGTTGGTTTGGGTTGGACTGGTGAGAGGATTTGGGTGTTGTCAGGTGTGAATGTCTTTGTCGGGCTCTGGGGCCTTTATATACCCTGGCCGGCTACTGCTGACCCCCAGGTCACAGGTCATTTCCTGGAGTTGTGGTTGCCTATCGACCTCTAGATTGGTGGATTCAGTTACTGAGGCAGAGATTCCAACATCATGGAAAGATGCTTTCCTTTCTGCCTGTCTGCTTTCTTCCTCATTGAAATGAATACTTGATGATTTATATCATCCAAAAAATTACTCCTGGAATAACCAATCCTTCCAGACCATGTCACATGACAAGTTGAAAGTTTGAAGAAGCCAGTGTTGCCACCATCATACTTTCCTCTTGTTTATCTTATTCACCACCCATGACTAAGTGTGAGACTGTAAGTTTCATGAGGTCACAGGCCTGGTTTCTGATTGACATTGAGATGAAGCAAGAATTTCTGAAAAAACCAAAATGACTCATGGAAGGAGACATGGACTGATTCTGCTATGGGAAGAATGGCCTAATGCTTCTGGAAAACAGAATAGTGCTTTACCTCATTTTTAAGGAAGTAATCACCAGAGGCACTGGAGTGACTCCAGTTGGCCTATAAATCAGAGATACTTCTGGGACTCTTACTGTGTAAATGTCACCATGCTATTTGGGAGTGGAGAGGGAAAGGAAGAAAAGGAAGTTCTAAGTAGTTTCTTATCACACAATAATGACACATGTTGGGATGGCAAGACAAAGGCAGATAAAGCAATGAAAGGAGAAGACTTTTCATGGGAAAACAAGGTCAAACTAAGTGAGGACTTTATTCATATTATGCATTTTGAATGACCCTTCCTGACTATGGTCTTAGAAATAGAATTGAAATTGGGATTGCTCTTTCTTTCCAAGTGTGACCATAAGCACTTGTATTGAGTTCTTCAAAACATATTGAAAATATTTATAAAGGAACCAGTTATCTTTCTGTTGTAGATGGTTTGGTTCATTGGCCAAGGGTTTGATTCCTTTGAAGTGTGAAATTGGCTTGGCAAAAACAGGGGGAACCACATGTACTGACGACTGATAAAATAGCTTTGTCTTTTTAAGCCACAGCTAAGGAAAGTGGGAGTATAGAAAATAAATTTATAGTTGGAAGGTAGGTTAAGGATGACATTGTCCAAGGCTTGCTGATGACTCTCAGACCAAATTTGTCTCCACAAAGTGTTTCATTTGATAGATAATGTTTTATACATTTGTTGGTCTGCCATAATCCTGGTCCTTGAAGGCCTTTGAGTTTGTGACCCATCATAGTCCTTCACAGTTTTTGAGTGTCCTGATTTGTAAAATGATTTCTCTAAAGTCATGCAGATAAAAGGATGGCAAAGTGTTGACAACACTGTGGTCTTCTGTTGACTCTAAACACCGATGAATGACCCCTAGTCTTTTCCAGCTCTGAGTTACTTCAGACTAGTGAACAGGTAGTCCTAGTTATCAAAACTTCTATCCCATCTAGTGAAGTAAAATGGGAACTTGCTTGATTTATGGTTTAGTGTATTGTTTATTTGTCCTAGAATATATACAGCAATTCAAATAGTAAGAATAGAAAGATGTCTGTAAACTCACTGCATTTGTTAAGTAACAAAAAGGACAGAATACTAAGAAATTCTGTGTCCTTAAATCATAGACTGTCAGAAACTTTGCTGTTTTAAGACACATTGGTAAGAATGGAAGATCCCACTATTTCTGGGACAGGATCTTAGTCATCTTAACACAGAGAAGCAGCCTCAATATCCAACCCAAAGGCAGAGTTTCCGATAAGAGGTTTTTAGGTACAACATTCCTCATTTATCTTAATTCTATAGTTTTCAAGAAAGAGGACCTAAGTCCTGTCACAGCCCAGTCCTGATGTTAATTCTTTTGCACAAACCCATTTTGCTTTGAGCCCGTTAAGACACCATTTCGTGTAATTTTACGTAAACTCTACCATTCTTCAAAATTCTATAAAAAAAACTTTGTTGGGTGGGATGCCCCGGTCCTATGCTGTGTAGTCTCCTTTGCTGAAGCACATAAATAAACCTAAGCTTGTTGGACAAGAGATTGTCCCCAGTCTTTACCATGTGGGCTTTTTTAGTCCTATTATTTGAATTCCAGATGTTCTGCAAGAACATAATTACCGGAGTGGGAACAAGTAAATGTTAACCATGGTGGTGAGAAATTGTGGGATTTTTGTGGTTGGACTGAAAAAGTATGCAATGCTGGTGACTTTTTCTGATGGTGAACCATGCCCTCTTCTACATAGTTTCATGAGTTGTGTTTTGTTAGGAACTGGCCACTGGATGTTTGGAATGTTTTTAAATTCTGAAAACAGAATATGCATTCCCTGTTCTCCAAAATGATCTTTGAAATACCCTCCAATCATAAGAGTCAGAGATGGAGATGGGAAAGAGTGAGGGAGAAAGGGCAGGAGGAGGGTAGGGATGACAAAGAGGGATTCAGATTCTTCCTCCGTCACCTAGCAGTTGTGTGGCTTAGAGCTGATACCTGTCCCTCTGCCAGCATGTTTCCTCAGCTATAGAAGGGGAAGAGTCATCTGTCCCTGCTGTTCTTCATAGGCCAGGTTTATCATGAAATCTCTACAACGTGGAAGACAAAAGAAATGGATATCATTCATTGAAAAGAGAATGTTTTAGATGGGAAAAACTCTAGGTGATCAGGGAGTGGGTGGGATTTTTTTTCTGGAATTTAACAAATATCTTTTCTGCCTAGGGGCACCTGGGTGGCTCAGTTACGTGACTTGATCTCAGGGTCATGAGTTCAAGCCCCGTGTTGGGCTCCATGCTGGGTGTGGAGCTTACTTAAAAAAATTTTTGTTTTCAGCCTAAGAAATACCATTTGCCTAAAGCCAGGGAAGACTAACCCAAGTAATCTTTCAGAGTTTCTTACAGTCTGAGTTGTTTAATTCCTTTGGGTGGTTCAGGGTAGAAGGAAAAGTCCATCAGATGCATGTATTATCCCCAGCTCTCCTTGCTCCTGATGCTAAACCCTTATTCTTAAAGCTTGTAATCTAGGGCTCTTTCCTATGGATTAGCTGATCAACTTTTAAAGAGCATTTTCATTCTGAGACAGCCTCAATCTGATGATGAATTTTTTTTTTGCCCTGTTTTCTTATACTTAGGAAATCTTAGGAATATGCTTTGTTACATTAGGAAATCTGTTTCTGCCACTGGATGTGAACTATCTTGAAAAAACAAAAATCCTTCTCCTCAATCTTCTCCCACTCTCAGTGACATAATACGTAATAAATAGCATATCTTTTGAGCCCATTTAATACAGTGATGTTCAAATGTGCAACAAGGAAATCAGTGGATGGTACTGGGTGAATACTGTGTGCCAGGCACTTTACATACATAAGGTCATTTAACTTTCCCAGCAACCTACATTTATGAGGATTAACTTTCCCATTTGGCCCATGAGGAAACCTGAGGGTCAGAGAAGTTAAGTTATACTGATGCTGAAGATTCTGCTTAAAGTAGAATATCTACCTTTTAGAATTCTTGTCATGAAGACAATTACCTTCTCATTTTGTTTGATTCAACAAATAGAGATCAAGTACCAACCATATTCTAAACATTGAGCTCAGTACTGAAAGCCAGAATAAATAAATTGTGGCCCCTTCATTGGAGACAGAGAAATAGATCATCTCAATATTATGCCATATGGGGAAGGAAGTAAGCATAGGATACTATTGGCACATGTTAGGGGCACCTAACCTGCTCTGTGTGTGTGTGTGCATGCATGTGCATCCATGTACACACATGTCCGTGTGTGGGTGTGTATATGTGATGGAGGGGTTAGGACAGGACTACTACAGAAGGCTGAGCTGAATCTTTGAAATGACTCAGTGTTAGGTAGGTGAAGAAAGTGGAGGGAAGGGGTAGGTGGAAAAAAATATTCCAGGCAAATGAAAGAATATGACAGAAGCAAAGACATATGGAACTGCATGGCATGTGCCAGTTACTGTGAGTTTAGTGTTACTTGCAGTGAAACTTAGTGGGGGGTGTTGAGACATGAACCTGGACATGTGGGCAAAGGACAGACCCTGGAGGACCCCATGTGCACAGATTTCCTACCCACGTAAGCAGTCTGAGGACTAGCCTGGCCATCCTGTACCACCTTCTAAGATGCATATCAGGATTCCTAGCACCTCTCCCTTTCCTCTCCTGTCTTCCTCACCTTCTCTGTCTTGTCTTCCTTCTTCCTATTCCTTGTCTGATCATCTGTGTACACTAATAAACATGCACTACTGAATGAATCAGAAAGCAGGGAAGTTTACAGGAAAAATGAGTTTATTGAAAACAAGTGAGCAGCACATTACAAAAGATGGCAGGGAGGGTTTGAGCAGCCCTCAGAGTTCAGGATGGGTTTGCAAAGTCCATTTTGAGGACCTTTGAAGAGAGATTTACCATCCATGGTGTCTTCTGTTGATGGAGACGTAGGAATTTGGCTGAGGGTGGTGATGGACATCTGCTTGTGTATCCAAATGGTAGGATGTAAAAATGACTATTGTCACGTTATGAAAAACATCTATTTTTCTTTCTACTTTCTTGAAATGCAGAATGGGTGCTTAGGCTCCAGTGTGTTGCTCTGTGGGGGTGGTGGGGTCTCAGCAGCAGGGGGAAGTCCTGCAGGTGGTGCGGCAGGGGGCAGGCTGGCAGCAGGGGGGGCGGCAGCAGGGCGCCTGCACAGAGATGGGCTGGCAGCAGGTGGAGGCCCAGCAGCAGGGGCGGCAGACCACGGCCGTGCAGGACGTGGGGCAGCAGCTGATGGGGCGGCAGCAGCCCTCCTGCAGGGAGCAGGGGTCACAGCAGACAGGGCGGTGGCAGGGCTCACAGATGGGGCGCGTGCAGCGGCAGGTGCAGGTCACGGGGCGGCACACGGTGGTCTGGCAGGACACGGGGCGGCAGCAGCAGGGGTCACGGCAGCAGCAGGGCTGGCAGTAGCCTCCCCCACAGCCCGGGGAGGAGCAGGTGGAGCCGCAGCAGGAGTCGGACATGGTGATGTGCGGGGTTGGTTTGGGTTGGACTGGTGAGAGGATTTGGGTGTTGTCAGGTGTGAATGTCTTTGTCGGGCTCTGGGGCCTTTATATACCCTGGCCAGCTGCTGATGACCACCAGGACACATGATTATTTCTTAATCTTCTGGCCAATTAGTGAGGATTTAGCATTGAGTAAATGATGTTTTTTGAATCTTCACCTTATACACATCCATGCACCCAACCACAAACATTCCTTTGTTTTCCATATTGTTTATTCTTACCAAATGTAGACATTAGATTCAATTCTGATGAATTTTCCTTTGAAATATTCCTAACTCATACAAGAGAAAAGAGTATGTTTTCTAAACTAGAATAGCATCTAATCATTCTGCCCTTTAGCCTTGAAGTCAGCATTTTATTGCTGGACTTCAAAGACTCACATAATTACCACCCAAACAGTGACTTCCCTTATTTACACCCGTGCCTCTAACAGTAACAGGTTAATAGCAACACTCTTGTGCCAGCCAGTAGACATCTATCTGCTTCCTAGATGTCTCCTTCCATGACTCACCGAGAGGCAGGTTTGTGGTTTTCAGATGAGGAGGGACTACATGGTATCCTGGACCCTGCCATCCTGGTTTAGTCACTCTTCCCCAGTAGGTCCTGGGCTGTTCTGCCCCATTTACCTGGAATGCCCTCCTCTTCTCGACCAAACTCAACTTCTACCTTTACTGTAAAATTTTCATCAAGGATCTGTTGCAATTTTTATCTTTGTAATTTATTCAGGATTAATCATTGCATGTGTAGATTCTGGGAAGGGGCTGTAGAGAACATATAGGCCTATCCCCTCATCTTACAAGAGAGGTCATGTGGGTTCACCACAGTCACACGATGGGGTCTAGGTCTCCTCCGTCCTCAGTAAGCAGCCTCTACTATGAGGTTTATGTTTATTCGGTAGACCATAGTCTTCAGACAGAGAGAACATTGCAAGTATTCCCCCCATTTTTATATTAAGTCTTTAAGTAAGCATCATTAAAAGTGATAATGGAAAAGAGGTAGGGAAGTGTCTTGTCCCAGTGAGAGATAATCCAAAAGGGCCCCAGGACTTGTTTGCTGGGTCAGATCTGTGCACCAGTGCAGAGGTTTCTCTCTGAGAAGCGATCAACAGATCTTGGCTTATTGGTGGGTGGGTGTGTGGGGTTTGCTTGTTCCGGGATGTTCAAAGTGTAGTCTGATTCCCTCTGGTAACACATTGTGGCACTATGAGATAATGCGCTTATCTAATTCCTTTTACTGTTTTTTAATTATACTTCACCCCATACCTTACCCTTTGTGATGAGTTCCATAAATTTACTTCTTATTTATGAAGTAGTGATGTACTTTTCCTTTGGATTTGAGGGGGAAAAGAAAAGAATCCTGTTCCATTAACCCCACTTACTTTCTGTGAGCATTAAATGAAAGAAAGGACCAGGAGCTTGCAAACCACCAATCAAATGTCCTAAAGTTACTACCTTGAGCTTAAGGGGAGTGGCTTTTTATTGTTTTCAAAAGGGGATTAGTTTATTTTTGCTTCAGTGATATCATGGAAGATATCATGGATGTGAATTATATTAAATTCATTCTCTAAATCTCTTCACCCCAAGATTCTTTCTTGGCTCCTTTACAATATTAGTTGATTTTTAGTGTGCAGGTGCAGACTAAGTAATTCTCTGAGATAATGTGGCTAGAATTACGTGCAAGCTAGTTTCTTGTTGCCACCATGGTTGATTTAGTCAGCTGTAATGCATAACAAGCAACCAAAAACTCTCAGCATATAGAATAACAAGTATTTATTTCTTGGTCACATGTCTGCAGGTCAGTTGGGTTTTGGCTGATTAAGGCTGGTCTTGGCTTCTGACAGTGGGTTGGTTTGGGACTTCCTTCTGAATTAGAGTTGCCAGATTTAGCAAATAAATATACAGGTGCCAAGTTAAAATTTGATTTCAGATGAACAAATAAATCTTTAGTATAAGTTTGTCTGAGTATGCATGGGGCATACTTACATTAAAAATTTGTTATTTATCTGAAATTAAAATTTAATGAAGTTGGCAACCCTGGTTCTGATGGTATAAGCACACGGGAGCAAGGCAGTCATGCGGACATATTTAAAGTCTTTGGGTGGATCATGTCCTCTAACATCCCACTGGCTAAAGCAAGTCACATGGTGAAGTCCAAGTCACAGGGTGGGAGACTGGGAGAGGATACTTCTCCTAAAAGGAGTAACATTATGTAGTAAACATTAAGAAGAATAATCTAATCTACCAGAGCAATGAGTCAATTATTTTAGGAATCTTTGTTGTGAAGCTTGGACAAAGACTTTTAGAAAGTCAAATTAGATGTTCACTGCATTTCCATTCATTTGGGTAACTTTTATTTCTCTTCCTCCTCCTCAGTGGTCAACCAGGAAATGTCATTGATTTAAAAAGGGACTTCCTGATCTACACATTTAGAGCAATCCTTATCAAAATACCAACAGCATTTTTTACAGAACTAGAACAAACAATCCCAAAATTTGTATGGAACCACGAAAGACCCCAAATAGCCAAAGCAATCTTGAAAAAGAAAAGCAAAGCTGGAGACATCACAATTCCAGACTTCAAATTATAGTGCAAAGCTATAGTAATCAAAACACTGTGGTACTGGCACAAAATAGACACATAGGTCAATGGAACAGACCAGAAAATCCAGAAATGAACCCACAACTATATGGTCGATTAATAATTAATATTCAACAGAGCAGGAAAGAATATCCAACGGGAGAAGGACAGTCTCTACAACAAATGGTGTTGGGAAAATTGGACAGCAACATGCAGAAGAATGAAACTAGGTCACTTTCTTACACCATACACAAAAACAAATTCAAAATGGATATGAGACCTAAAACCATAAAAATCCTAGAAGACAGCACAGGCAGTAATGTCTCTGACATTTGCCATAGCAAATTTTTTCTAGATATGTCTCCTGAGGCAAGGGCAATAAAGCAAAAATAATCTATCAGGACTACATCAAAATGAAAAGTGTCTGCACAGCCAAGAAAACAGTGGACAAAACTAAAATTAGGCAGCCTATGGGATGGGAGAAGATATATGTCTGATAGGGAAAAATCCCTTCTACTTACCTTTTCAGCATTTCTTTGGCTAATCTTGGACCTTTTCTTTTCTATATGCATTTAAAAACAGTTAATCATACTCTATTAAAAAATCTCATTAGAATTTTGATCAGAATGGCATTAAATTTATTGATTCAACTAGGAAGAATTGACATATATGTGATATTAAATCTTCCCAGTAATAAACCTGACATTAACTGTTCATTTACATACAGATTTCCAAAGAGTATTTTGAACTTTTCTTCATAAACATTGCACAGTTTTGTTAGACTTATTTTGAAGCAGTTTATAATATTTGTAGCTATTGTGAATGAAATCTTCCTTCCTATTAAATTAGAATTACTAATTGACTCTTGCAAGTTATAAGAATGTTATTTTTTTTTTTTTTTTTTTGTCAGTACTCTATATAGTGATTTCTCTAAACTCTCTTTTTAGCACAAGTTTGTGGGTTTTCTTGGATTTCCTATGTTGACAACAGTATTGTCCACAAATATCAGCTTTTTTTTTTTGGTAACACTTTTTTTCTTATCAGATTGCATTGGTGAGGATCTCAAATACAACAATGAATGATGAGTGATATGCGTTATCCTTGCCTTATTCTAAACTTTAGTAGGAATACTTGTTATTTGTTAACTATTATGTTTGCTATGAAGTTTTGATAAATAGCATTCATTAGGATAAAAATGTCCTCTTTTAGCCCTATTTTACTTAGAGTGTTTTAAATAGTAAATGGCTGTTGTGATGGCCAATTTTATGTGTCAACTTGACTGGGCCATAGGATGCCCAGACATTTGGACAAACATTATTCTGGGTATGTCTGTGAAAGTGTTTCTGAGTAAGATTAATATTCAAATCAGTAGACTGAATAAAGCAGATTGCCCTCCTCTCCAATGTGGGTAGACCTCATCCAATCAACTGAAGGTCTGAATAGAACAAAACTGCTAATGTCCCCTCACTTTGACTAAAAAGGAGCTCCTCATGTCTGACTCCCTTGATATCAGTCTTTTCCTGAAACATTGACTCTTCTTGGGTCTTGAGCCTGCTGGCTTTTGATTTGGAATTTACACCATCAGATCTTCTGGGTCTCCAGCTTATTGAATGCAGATCTTAGGATTTCTCAAATTCTGTAATCACATAAACCAATTCCCTAAAATAAATACCTCTCTCTCTCTATATATATATATATGTATGATTCTGTATATGTGTGTGTGTGTTTATGTATATGAATGTGCATCTATATCTATATCTGTCTCCTATTGGTTCTGTTTCTCTGGAGAACCCTAATACATTTATATATTATTGAATTATTTTCCCATTATTGAATTTCCCATGTTTTTGAATTTTGCCATATTATTGAATTATTGATATAATCCTGAAGTTTTTCCTCTTTAATATAGTAGTATCAACAAGCCTATTTAAATATTGTCTAATTTTGAAGCATTCCTGAATGTCTAGGACAAACTCTATTTGGTTATGATGTGTTACTCCTTTTATATATTGCTAAATTTCACTTGTATTTATGGGAATTTTGCATCTATAATCTTCAATAATATAGGCCTATAATTTTCCTTTATCACATTGTTCTTGTATTTTTTTTTTTTTTTAAAGATTTTATTTATTTATTTGAGAGAGAGAGAATGAGAGAGAGCACATGAGAGCGGGGAGGGTCAGAGGGAGAAGCAGACTCCCTGCCGAGCAGGGAGCCCGATGCGGGACTCAATCCAGGGACTCCAGGATCATGACCTGAGCTGAAGGCAGTCGCTTAATCAACTGAGCCACCCAGGCGCCCTGTTCTTGTATGTTTTTAATATTGTTTTACTAAAAATGAATTGGGAAGATTTTACTTCTGTTCTTTTTCTTAGTTGGAGTGGGAGAGAACTTTAAGGTTTAGTAAACTTATAAATCAACATGGGTCTGGCTTTTTAGTATCAATATATGTAGAGGATGGATTTTGGATCATAGGTATAGTTTCTTTAATGGTTATTGGCTTATTTATGTTTTGTATATCTTCTAGAATTAATTTTACTAATTTATATTTTTCTAGACATAGTCAATTCAATTGTAATTTTCAAACATATTGGTATAAACTTATATGTAATGTTCTGATATGTTTTTTAAAAGTTTCTACTCTTTTGGGAGCTGATTATTTCCCTTTTCAAACATAATGTTATTTGTCAGTCTTTCAGTCATCATCTTTCTCCCTTTCTCTCTCTTTGATCAGTTTTACCAGACCTTTTCTACTTCATTAGTTTTTTATCTTTGTTTATATAATTAATTTTATTAAACTTTTCATTTGTTATTGTATTTATGTAATTTTACTAAGCTTTTCATTTAAAAATATGTTATTAATGTTTAAATTTGTCATTATAACCTTCTTTCTACATTGGGCTTACTGATTGAAGGGGATGTAATAGAAGGGGGGTTATCCCAACATGTGATTGCAAAGCATGGCTTCAAGAAGGAGAACCCTGTGCATTGTTGATGGGGATATAAATTGGTGCAGCCACTCTGGAAAACAATATGGAGGTTCCTTAAAAAATTAAAAATAGTACTGCCATATGATCCAGCAGTTCCACTCCTGGGTATTCATCCAAAGAAAATGAAAACATTAATTCAAAAAGATATATGCATTCCTATGTTCATTGTAGCGTTATTTACAATAGCCAAGCTAGAGAAACAACCTAAGTGTGCATCAATGGATGAATGGATAAAGAAGATGTGGTGTAGATACACAATGAAATTTTAGTCACCCATAAAGAAGAATGAAATCTTGCCATTTGCAACAACATGGATGGATCTTGAAGATATTATGCTAAGTTAAGTCAAAGACTAATACTGTATGATTTCAATAAGCAAATGAACAAACGAACAAACAAAACAAAACTCACAGATACAGAGAACAGATTGGTGGTTGCCAGAGAGGAGTGGGGTTGGGGGTGGGCAAACTGGGTGAAGGTGGTCAAGAGGTGTACACTTCCAGTTATAAAATAAATAAGTCATGGGGATGTAATGTTAGCATGGTGACTATAGTCAATAATATTGTATCACATACCTGAAAGTTGCTAAAAGAATAAATCTTAAAAGTTCTCATTACAAGGAAAAGAATTTTTGTAACTTTGTATGGTGACAGATAGTAACTGGATTTATTGTGGTAATCATTTCTTAGAGTATACAAGTATCAAATTATTATGGTATATACCTGAAATATATATGTCAATTATATCTCAATAAAAAATTAAAATTTAAAAATAAGAGCTAAAGACATGAATTAAATCTGTCCCAATTTAGGATATTAAGACATACACATGTGCACATACATATGTGCTGCTTTTGTTCCAATATCTTAAATTATCCATATTTGATATAGCACTTATTCTCAATATTTCAGCATGAGTGTTCTTCCTGTATCATCATGTAAAATATAGTTGCCTAGTTACTGAGTAAAATGATCATGAAAACAATAGAGAACAATGCCGATGAATTTTTATGTGTAGAAAAGTTTATTGGAAAGCAGAGAAGCAACAAAACATAAGAAATTCACTCTTTTAGAAACTACATAACTGGACTCCCAGGTCTAAGGGTATGACTGAATCCCAGGTCAAAGGGTATCAAATCAGTACTGCATAGGGGTTACAGATAATATTCACTTTGTTAGGAAGGATAATCTAGAGCCCCTAAGTGATAAGGAAGAAAGAGAAATTTAGAGGAGTGGGATAATTTTTTAGCTGATGGATTACAAATTAATATCCATATTTGGCACCAATATTGAAAGGAAAAGATAATAATGGAAGGAGCTTAACATGAACCAGAATGTGCTCACAGAGTTAGTGGGATGGGTTCATTGGAATCATGAGGCTCAACCTGTTGAATGAGGTCAACCAGCCTTCATATGTCCTAATGCTCAGCACGAAAGGAGGGTCTACATCTGTAGGGCAGAGGTAAACAGAGATGGTGGTCACACGGCAGGGGGCTCAGCAGCAAGAGGAGGCACAGCACATGGGATGAGGGCAGGTGGAGATGACACAGGTGGGGCGATAACAAGTGGTGTGGCAGGAGACCTGACCACAGACTGGGCGCAGGCAGCAGGAAGGGCAGCAGCAGGAGGGGCGGCAGCAGCTGGAGCCACAGCAGGAGGGGTGGCAGCAGCTAGAGATGCAGCAGGAGGGGCGGCAGCAGCTGGAGCCACAGCAGCTGGAACCACAGCAGGAGGGGCGGCAGCAGCTAGAGATGCAGCAGGAGGGGCGGCAGCAGCTGGAGCCACAGCAGCTGGAACCACAGCAGGAGGGGCGGCAGCAGCTAGAGATGCAGCAGGAGGGGCGGCAGCAGCTGGAGCCATAGGAGTTGGAGCCACAGCAGGAGGGGCGGCAGCAGCTGGAGCCACAGCAGCTGGAACCACAGCAGGAGGGGCGGTAGCAGCTAGAAATGCAGCAGGAGGGGCGGCAGCAGCTGGAGCCACAGGAGTTGGAGCCACAGCAGGAGGGGCGGCAGCAGCTGGACACGCAGCAGCTGGGGCGGCAGCAGGTGGTCCTGCAGCAGGTGGTCTGGCAGCAGCTGGGGTGGCAGCAGGTCTCCTGGCCACAGCCCTGGTCAGAGCAGACGGAGCCACAACAGGAGTCGACCATGGTGTCAGAGGGTGGAGGTTCTGGGTGGGTTTCCAGAAGAATGAGGTTCTCAAGTGTGATCTCTCCCTGCCCTCTGTCACTTTTATACCCTGCTGAGAGCTACTATGACCATGTGCAGGACCCTTCTTGTTGTTTATCCTAATAGAAAATCAGTTAGTTTTAGTAAATTAGATAATTATGTTTATCTGGTAAATATACCTATATATAGAAAAGGCTCCATTTCCTTTTCCTGTTGTACTGTGAGCTCTCTGATTTGGTCAAAACCAAGTGAATCAGCTCCCGTTATTTCTTCCCTTGTCTGACATGTCTTCCAAAGTAGTCCCATCCCATGGCATTGTTTCATTGGATTTCACAAGTATTAAATCTTCATTTATGTATTTAACTCCAGGATAGTATGTTGAGAATGGATTTTATGATGACTAAATCTGCTGTCAAGAGGTTAACAACAAGTCATATGAGAATGCTGGTAGGAAAATAGGATGAAAGAGCCATCTTGGGGGGGCTGTCCCTTGTGTGCAGTGAAGAATACTGTGATTCCTTTGGATTTTATGGATCGCCAGTGAGGTATGAAGGATCCTAACAAAGTTCCTATCTGTTTTGTCTTATTGAATCTATTCAATTTGAAAGTTATAATGCAATGATTCACTACTATTAAATAGTAAAAAACCCATTGGCATGAATAGGTCCTTTTAAAAATTATTATGGACATGTTCTTCAGAGATAGGGTATCATAAAGGAGTATTTTTTCTCGTATTTTAGTGGATGAACATACCCAATAGAATATGTATATTGAATATTTTCTTATATTCTGAGCTTTTGTCTCTCAAAAACTTATGTTTGAGGTATTTTGCTTGATATAAATCATATCTAAGGGGTTAAGCTTTAATCTGTGTCCTGTAGGCACTTGAATAAGACAAACAAGATACATATGTAGGGGTTTGGCAAGCATGTAGAACATTGTTGATAAATAACAATTATGTATTTAAATCTGTACACTTATGAAATATGAGATAATACTAACACTATTTTTGAGTGCCTATTGTATGTCAGGAATTTTGAGTCATCTTTGTTACCTTGTTTATACTTCACAAGGGCTCTAAGAGGTGGTCACAACTTTTCTTAATTCTTCAGACATGAGGTAATTGAGGCTCAGATAGATTGAAGTCATATAGTCAGTAGGGTTCTTTCTTAGAAGTTTCAAACAGGTGTGAGGAGTAATCCATGTCCTTTCTCATACTGTTTCATTTGTGTAAGTGTGCTTTCTCCCTTGTCAATTCAACAAACTCTTGCTCATACATAAATGTCTAGTCTGGATACCAACTCATCTCTAATGTCTTTCTTGACAGCTACCACATTCAAAACGAATCCTTCTTTCCCTTTTGCTCCAAGATATCTGTGCTATAGGGTATCACACTCTATCATAATTGGTTCATAGCCCCCCCAATCCTTCTATATACCCCATGAGGTCAGAGATTGGCTTATTCATATATATAAACATGGTGCCTAGTAATTGATCTGAATGAATGTTAGTTGAGTGAATGTGGAATTTATGGAAAACATAGGGCATTTACTCACCCTTTGTCATACTATAGATAATCTAGATGGATGGAGAAAAGAAGAACATTCAGACAGTGGGGATATTATTGAATGGGGGTTTATTTTTGGCCTCTGATGGAGTAAATGACTTGTCCGGTTGGTATTTGTAGGATTGTAAAGAAAAATAATAATCCACTGCTAAAATGAGAATGTAAAGATATTCTTGAATTTATGCAAAGAAAGTGGATATTGTATCATCACACAGTTGGGAGAAAGGTGTGAGAGAACATCTAGGCTTTTAAAATATTATTTGGCTGGGGGTGGGTGGAGTGACAGGAAGCAGGAAGAAAGTTTAGGTGGTGGTTGCAGGCTAGGGGTGAGAGATGAATGCCTGTCTAGATTGGTGGCAATGGGAGCAGTAAGGAGGATAGTGATGCAATCGCACTTCAAAGAGAGTCAACCAGGATCACTTACAAAATGGGCAGTAGAGTTGGCAGGAGAACTCACTTAAAGAGGACTCATAATTTAATATCTTTTTCAATTGTATACACATACATTTTGCAATTAAATTCTGATAGTGAAAAGATAATCATTTGTAATAAAGAAAATATATTTTAAAATCTCACCAGAAACAAAGTAAAAAGACAAATGACTGAATGAAAAAAAAATACTTGCAATTTATACCAAAGACAAAGAGCCAATGACCTTAATATATAAAGCATTTCTAAAATTAGAGTGGAGAAGAGGAAAAACCTGATGGAAAAATAAAATGAAGATCTTTCTTCGTCATATAGAGATGCCCAGTCTCACACATAGGAATGGAAATGAAATTATACAGGATACCACTTCTCACCTGTGGGACTGTCAAAAACTCAAAATTTGACATTGTCTAATAGATTATGTGGAAATAGCATGCTTATACCTTTCTTAAAAAGATTTGACAATAATTAGTGGCATTAATCTTTGACTCAGCTATCCCAATTCTATAAATTATCCAAGGTACTCAGGCAAAACTGTAAAAAGATGTTATGCCAGATTATTCATGGCACTGCTATTTGTAAAAACAAAACAAGAGCTGGACACAACCTGGGTGTCCTTCAGTAGTGTAGGAGTGAATAAGCCCTGGTGCATCCCCATGATAGAGTACTATTCAGCTGTAAAAAGGAATAAGGAGTATCTTTATATGCTACTATGAAGTAATCTCCAGGATATATTGTTAAGAGATGATAAAGCAGATGGAGCAAAGTGTTTATAGTGTTCTACAATGTGTCTAAACAAATAAGGGAGGGATGTGGGTGGAGGATGGGCTAGATGGGTGAAGGGATTAAGGAAGGCACTTGTTGGGATGAGCACTGGGTGTTATATGTAAGTGATGAATCACTGAATTCTCCTCCTGAAACCAATATTACACTATATGTTAACTAACTAGAATTTAAATGAAAATTTGGAAAAAAAAAATAAATGCTGATGGGTAGAAAAAAATAAGGGAACACATACAGAAAATCTATTTGCTTATATTACATGAATTTTTTTAAATAATTGAAGAACAGAGGGAAAAAAAGGGACTTATATTTCCTGCTGAGGAGTTTAGGGACTGGATTTACCCTTCTGCCTGAAGCAGCTAAAAAACTAGACAAAATAAATGAAACAGTGGTTTTTAGACATTGGCTGTCGGGTCAGAACACTGGTACCTTAGGGGAAACAAATGAGGTGATCCCTAGAATTGCCTCAGTTTATTTCTTGAAGAGAGTTTCTCGGGGGGTGCAGCTCTGGGAGAGAGAACCAGATAGAGCCTGGTAATCCTCCTGACTTGAGGAGACAGAGTTGGGATGAAGGAGGCCAAGTCAGCAGCAATTCACAGAATAGAGTACCAGAGAAAAGAGAGTTGCACAGAGAACCTCAGAGATCTGCAGAAGGTCCACCTGCATCTTCAGCTGAGTACTTATGAGTGCATGTGCATGAAGAAACTAGCCAAGGGCAGAAAAAGAGCTGCCCTGCCCCACCCTACCTCCATAAAAGACAAGGGGAACAATTCTTGGAGCTGACACAAGGCCAGAAACAGCACATGCTCCCATGAGCCAGAGTGAATTCAAAGTGAATTCAGGGGTCATTGGTTAGAGTATTTAGAATAATATTGGCTCAGGAGTGGGGCAATTTTTTCCCTAGAGTAAAGGGTGCTCTGATCCCATCTCACACAGTTTATAAGTAAGTCTTGAAAGGATCAAACTGTTAACTTAATTGCATCCCAGAACAATCAATCAATTGGATTCCATCAAAAAAATTTTACTTTTCAAAAGATGCTATTTAAACAGTAACCTCTTTGATATCGGCTGTAGCAACTTTTTTTCTAGATTTGTCTCCTGAGACAAAGGAAACAAAAGCAAAAATGAACTATTGATATTACATCAAAATAAAAAGCTTGTGCACAGTGAAGGAAATGATCAACAAAACTAAAAAGCAACCAACTGAATGGGAGACGATATTTACAAATGACGTGTCTAATAAAGAATTAGTATCCAGAATATATGAAGAACTTATAAAACTCAACACCCAAAAAGCGAATAAGCCAATTATAAAATGGGCAGAGGACATGAACAGACATTTCTCCAAAGATGACATATAGATGCTCATCATTATTTGCCATCAGGGAAATGCAAATCAAAATTATAATGAGATAGCACCTCACACCTGTCAGCGTGGCTACAATCAACAACAGAAGAAAGAACAGGTGTTGGTGAGGCGGTGGAGAAAGGGGAAGCCTCCCATGCTATTGGTAGGAATGCAAACATGGGGGGGGGTGCATCTACTGTGGAAAATGGTATGGAGTTTCCTCAAAAAGCTAAGTAGGGGTGCCTGCGTGGCTCAGTCATTAAGCGTCTTCCTTCAGCTCAGGTCATGATCCCAGGGTCCTGGGATCTAGCCCCACTTCGGGCTCCCTGCTTGGCAGGAAGCCTGCTTCTCCCTCTCCCACTCCCCCTGCTTGTGTTCCCTCTCTCACTGTGTCTCTATCAAATAAATAAAAATTCTAAAAAAAAAAAAAAAAAAAAAACTAAAAGTAGAACTACCATATGATCAAGTAATCACACTGCTGGGTCTTCCCTTCCCTCCCCCAAATACCAAAACACAAATTCGAAGGGATACATGCATCCCTGTGTTTATAGCAGCATGATTTACAACAGCCCATGTACGGAAGCCCAAGTATCCGAGTGTCCACCAACAGATGAATGGATAAAGAAAATGGGGTCTCTATCGCCATAGCCACAGAAGACAATGAAATCTTGCCATTGGCAATGACATGAATGGAGCTAGAGAGTATAATGCTAAGTGAAATCAGTCAGAGAAAGACAAATACCATATGATTTCACTCATGTGGAATTTAAGAAGCAAAACAAATGAGCAAAGGGAAAAAAAAGAGAAACCAATCAAGAAACAGACTCTTAATTATAGAGAACAAACTGATGGTTACCAGAGGGTGGGCAATGGGTGAAATAGGTGAAGGGGATTAAGGAATTCGCTTGTGATGAGTGCAGTGTGATATATGGAATTGTTGAATCACTGTTGTACACCTGAAATTAATATAACACTATTTTAACCACCTGAAATTAAAATCAAAATTTTTAAAAAGATACTGTTTAGGAAATTAAAAGGCAAGTCACACACTGGAGAAAATACTTAACATATATCTCACAAAGGATTTGTATATGGAACATATAAGGAATTCTTTTTTTTTTTTAATTTTTTTATTGTTATGTTAATCCCCATACATTACATCATTAGTTTTAGATATAGTGTTCCATGATTCATTGTTTGTGCATAACACCCAGTGCTCCATGCAGAACGTGCCCTCCTCAATACCCATCACCAGGCTAACCCATCCTCCCACCCCCTCCCCTCTAGAACCCTCAGTTTGTTTTTCAGAGTCCATCGTCTCTCATGGTTCTTCTCCCCCTCCGATTTCCCCCCCTTCATTCTTCCCCTCCTGCTACATTCTTCTTCTTTTTTTCTTTCTTAACATATATTGCATTATTTGTTTCAGAGGTACAGATCTGAGATTCAACAGTCTTGCACAATTCACAGCGCTTACCAGAACACATACCCTCCCCAGTGTCCATCACCCAGTCACCCCATCCCTCCCACCCCACCCCCCACTCCAGCAACCCTCAGTTTGTTTCCTGAGATTAAGAATTCCTCATATCAGTGAAGTCATATGATACATGTCTTTCTCTGTTTGACTTATTTCGCTCAGCATAATACCCTCCAGTTCCATCCACATCGTTGCAAATGGCAAGATCTCATTCCTTTTGATGGCTGCATAATATTCCATTGTATATATATATACCACATCTTCTTTATCCATTCATCTGTGGATGGACATCTTGGCTCTTTCCACAGTTTGGCTATTGTGGACATTGCTGCTATAAACATCGGCGTGCACGTAGCCTTTCGGGTCCCTACTTTTGTATCTTTGGGGTAAATACCCAGTAGTGCAATTGCTGGATCATATGGTAGCTCTATTTTCAACTTTTTGAGGAACCTCCATACTGTTTTCCAGAGTGGCTGCACCAGCTTGCATTCCCACCAACAGTGTAGGAGGGTTCCCCTTTCTCCGCATCCCCGCCAACATCTGTCATTTCCTGACTTGTTAATTTTAGCCATTCTGACTGGTGTGAGGTGGTATCTCATTGAGGTTTTGATTTGGATTTCCTTGATGCCGAGCGATATTGAACACTTTTTCATGTGTCTGTTGGCCATTTGGATGTCTTCTTTGGAAAAATGTCTGGAACATATAAGGAATTCTTATCACTCAATAATAAGCAACCCAACAAAAATGGGCAAAAGATTTGAATAGACCTTCATCAAAGCAAATATACAGATGGAAAGTCAACCCATGAAAAGATGTTTAACATCATTAATCATTAGGAAAATTCACATTAAAACCCCAATGAGATAATACCATACACACTCTAGAATGGTTGACATTAACAAGCTTGACCTTACAGTGTTGGTGATAACATGAAGCCATTGGAACTTTCATACAAGGAAGGAACATAAAATGGCACAATCACTTTGTAAAACAGACAGTTTTTATTTTAAAGAGTTAAAGACACCTACTATATGACTTAGCCATTCCACCCCAAAGTATTTCCCCAAGAGAAATAAAATCATATGAACGAAGGGGGGAAAAAAGAGAGAAACCAAAAAACAGACTCTTAACTATAGAGAACAGGTAGTTACCAGAGAGGAGGTGGATAGGTGGATGGGCGAAATAAGTGAAGGGGATTAAGAGTACACTTACCTTGGGCGCCTGGGTGGCTCGGTCTTTGAGCGTCTGCCTTTGGCTCAGGTCATGATCCCAGCGTCCTGGGATTGAGCTCCACATCGGGCTCCCTGCTCTGTGGGAAGCCTGCTTCTCCCTCTCCCACTCCCCCTGCTTGTGTTCCCTCTCTCGCTGTGTCTTTCTCTGTCAAATAAATAAAATCTTAAAAAAAAAAAAAGTGCACTTACATTGAGGAGCACTGAATAATATATGAATTGCTGAATCACTATATTGTATACCTGAAACTACTATAACACTGTATGTTAACTACACTGGAATTAAAATTTAAAAAATAAAGCTAAAATGATATGTCCATATAAAGACTTGTTCACAAATGTTCATGGAGATTTTATTTGTAATATAAAAAAATCTGGGAAACAACCCAAGTGTCCACCAACAGGTGAATAAACAAATGTCATGTCTCCATACTATGAAAGACTTCTCAGTCATAAAAAGAGGTGCACTAGTGTTCACTTAAGCACCACATATACTAAAGTTGGAACAATACAGAGAAGATTAGCATGGCCCTTGCACAACGATGACACACAAATTCGTGAAGCATTCCATATTCCTCAGAGGGCACGTACACACAGGTGCACAGGAGAGAGCTGGAGACAGAGAATGGTTAAAGTAAAACATAAACTTGGAAAATACAGAAAAATAAACAGAAAAAAAAAGAACTAGTGATGCACATGACAACATGAATTTCAATATAATTATACTGAGTGAAAAGCCAGGCAAGACAGTGTACGCAATGGTAGGATTCCATTAAATTCTAGAAAATCGACACAAATTTATAGTGACAGTGGATTGGTAGTTCCCTGGGGGAGGGGATGGGAAAGAATTACAAAGGGGGTGATAGATGTTCATTACCTTGATGGTGGTGTTGATTTCATCAGTATATATCAAAACATCAAATTATGTACTTTAAGTGCAATTTTTGTATGTCAATTGTACCTTAATAAAGCTGAGAAGAAAAGAAAAAATAATGGGAGTATCAGTCATAATTTTTTTTAAAGTTGACTCAGAGAAGGTAGAGGAGATAGAGTGGAGAAGACAGGATAACAGCTAAATTATTGGAATATACCTTGTTCTGTAGGTTTGACTTTGGACTCATGTCAATATTTTACATGGTTATAAAACAAAATAAAAAAATTTTAAATCTCAAAATCATTAAAACAGCAATAATAACAAAAGAACCTAACTGTATGCATAAAAAGCAACTATTCCCAGATCAAAAATATGTAAAACAACTGAAAAACAGTCTTAAGTTTGTTTTCAGTAACTGTATTGTTGTTAGTATTGGTAATGTTATCCTGACATTATAGAATAAAGAAAATGGAACTTTAGAATAAAGTTGGACAAACATTATAGAAAAAAGAAAATGAGTATAAATACATTGTTGTCACTGAGACATTTTTGGCAGAGGAGAAATGAGATTTATAAGATATATGAGGTTAAATAAAAGCCCTGTAGTTCTCACTAGAAACTCATGACATGGTTTACCACTTAAATACCTATTTTCTAGTTGTGAATGCTGAAAAAGCTAGAAGAAAGTGATTAGTAGTAGTGAACATCTGTATATTTCAAATTGTGGTCTCAAATACTGTTTCCTCCTGAAAGGAACTGGGGCTCCTCAGAGAAATGGCTGATTAGAAGTCTAGGGAAGGAAGTGTATAAACAAGTCTGCAATATCCTGTTATATGAAAAAGCAAGGAATTTTCAGAGTGCTAGATTCATGTCGGAAGGTCTTGGAGGCCAACTTGAAGTTGCTTATTTGAACATCAGTAGAGGGATATGAACTGGAATGGATTGATTTACCATCAAGTATATTGAAATCCATGAGTTCATATTAATGCAAAATTTAAAAAAACAACAAACTCTTTCATCATCCTTGGGGGATGCAAACTGGTAAATAAAGGGAAAGAATCAAACATTTATTTTGCCTTTCCTGTACATACTATTCCCCTGGATTACTAAATGTTGATGAGGTGAAGTTTCTCTTTATGGAATTATCCCAGCTAATAAATAGCAGGGAGTGGAATAATAGAATTGCAATATCATGATTTTGCTATGCCTAAATGAAATAATGGTCCTAGGAGATGATCATCAACAGCTGATAACATCAAAAAAGGGAGACAACTGGACAATATAGGCCTCCTGATGAAAAAGCACACCACTATCTCTGAAGCAGTCTTTGGGTCCTACAGATCTTTTGGGATATAGTCTCCCATTAACAGGTTCAGCCATTCTCTGGGTTAGTTGTGTATCTTAACCGTAGTTATTGGTCTGTGACAAAGGGAGGTGGGAGAAGGTAGTGAGAGGGGCTTGTGTTGTCTGTTTTTCAAGACTGAAGCTTCTGCATCATCTTCACGAATGGAGGTGGCACTAAATGTCAGCAAAGAAATCAGATCACTTCTGCAAGGCCAGAGGGTTCAGGGAAATTTGGGGGCTCAAGACCTTCAAGTGCATCAATCCAGATGTCTCCATCTCATATCTCAGGGTTCCCTTCTCTACCTTGGCATGGCAGAACTACCTAGGCTGAATGAACAACCACCTCTGGAGCTCTGCTCCTCCTCTGATGAAGTCCTAGCCTTGGTCCTCAGCTTTATTTACCCTTTATGAGAGTCAATTTCTATGCTGCCAGTGAAACCTCTGACTTTTACATTTGTCCTTTAATCTCTGATTTATCACTCTCAGCCTTTCATTGTTTTCCCAAATCATCAATTGCTCCCAGGTACATTCAGTTTCATTTTCCTTATAATTACTATTAACTGCTTTCACAGATATATAATATGGAAAAGATGTCCCAGGGAGCATTAATTGCTTACAGGTTTTCCAAAAAAGTTTTTCTCAGATTTTTATCCATGAATTCCCAAGAATATCTGTTTTATCTAAGAACTTAAAACTGCCAGTGAAACTGAAGCTGTGACTAATGTGGGCTCTCCCTCTTTTGTAAAATTGACAAAGCCATATTGTCTGTGCTACACATGTAGGTAAAATATAGTTGTCCAGACTGTACAGAAAATCTTTTTTTAAATTTATTTTTTATTTTATTTTTTAATTTAAATTCAATTAGTTAACATATAATGTATTATTGGTTTCAGAGGTAGAGGTCAGTGACTCATCAGTCTTCTATATTACCCAGTGACTGCATTGAAAATCTTATAGAAGAGTACCATCACACTGAATTTTCATACAAGAAAATGGTGGTTTATTTTGGCATAGAGTTTATAACATAGGAAAATTTGGGGAATAAGGATTATAAAAGAGGATCCACTGGACAATTAAGAGAGAGACTATAAAAATCTGTAATGTAGAAATACTGAAATCAAACTTCAACTCCTTGAGCTTGATGAGCTGGTGCCTCAAAATTAAGGAAAATTTGGGAGAATTGGTCAATACAACATTGTAGTTGGTATGTTGTAAGAAAATTCACACTTGGATGAAAGGGAGAGGTCCAGAAGTAGAATTTGGACTGAGGCCAGAATGTGCTCACAGAGTCAGTGGGACTGTGATGGGCTCATTGGAATCATGAGATGCAACTCAGTTGAGCAACATTAACCCCACTTCCTGTGTCCTAATGGTTGGCACAAAAAGAGTCTATATCTGAGGGGCAGAGGTAAATGGAGATGGTGGTCACAGGGCAGGGGGCTCAGCAGCAAGAGGAGGCACAGCACACGGGACGGGGGCAGGTGGAGATGACACAGGTGGGGCGATAGCAAGTGGTGTGGCAGGAGACGCGGCCACAGACTGGGCGCAGGCAGCAGGAGGGGCAGCAGCAGGAGGGGCGGCAGCAGCTGGAGCCACAGCAGCTGGAGCCACAGCAGGAGGGGCGGCAGCAGTTAGAGATGCAGCAGCTGGGCCTGCAGCAGCTGGAGCCACAGCAGCTGGAACCACAGCAGGAGGGGCGGCAGCAGGTGGTCTGGCAGCAGGTGGGGCGGCAGCAGCTAGGGATGCAGCAACTGGGCCTGCAGCAGCTGGAGCCACAGCAGGAGGGGCGGCAGCAGCTAGAAATGCAGCAGCTGGGCCGGCAGCAGCTGGACACACAGCAGCTGGGGCGGCAGCAGGTGGTCCTGCAGCAGGTGGTCTGGCAGCAGCTGGGGTGGCAGCAGGTCTCCTGGCCACAGCTCTGGTCAGAGCAGATGGAGCCACAACAGGAGTCGACCATGGTGTCAGTGGAAGGAGTGGGGTTCCACAAGTGGGTATAAGTGGGTTTCCACGTGGTTTCTTGAATTTGAATGTCTCCTTTCCTCTGTCCCCTTTTATACTCTGCTGAGTAGCTGATGTTACCGTGAGGAACACTCTTGTTGTTATTCCTGCCAGGAAACAATTAGTGTTACTAAGTCAATAATTATGTTTATCAGGTTAAATATGCCAGTATCTAAGAAAAACATCATTTCCCTTTTTCTTCAGCGTGTGATTCATTGAACCACTTTCCCATTTTTTTTCTGTCTAATGTATCTTGTAAGTTGGAGCTGTCATATGATATTCTATTACTGACTTTTTCTGTGTGTCCCATTTTTGTGTATGACTCCAATGATCATATTTTATTTTATTTTAATTCCAGTATAGTTAACATACAGTGTTACATTAGTTTCTGGTGTATGATATAGTGATTCAACAATTCTATACATCACCCAGTGCTCATCACAACAAGTGCACTCCTTAATCCCCATCACCTATTTCACCCAGTGATGAGTCTTTCCTCCTATTTCCTTATCAGCACTCCACCTGACAGTAGCATGCATTTTTCCACTTTGACCAGAGAGAGAGAGAGAGAGAGAGAGAGAGAGGATTGTCATTGTGATAACCATCCTCAAAATATGATTATGGATTTCATTCTTTATTTTCCATGATCATATTTTGAGGATGGCTATTACAGTGCCACGTCTCTCTCCCTCACCCTTTCTTTCCTTTTCTTTCTCTCTTTCTCTCTTTCTTTCTCAATGTGGGAAAATGCATGCTACTGTCAGGTGGAGTGCTGATAAGGAAATAGGAAAGATTCATCACTGGGATTACTTGGATGGGGAGGACTGGACTGTGTTTCCTGGATGATTGGAGAGTCAGAGGGTCACAAACGGCGTTCTAAACTCATTGTAATGACTCTACGTCAAGATGTAGCTTTGACTCATTCCTTTTTGATGAAAGAACCATTTTCAGAAATGAACTTTTTCCTTCAGGAATCTTTTCCACATATAGTATGCCAAAGTTGAGCAAGTTTGATCTTTCTTTTGATTGGCCAACTTATGTAATAGATTCTGCATTATATAGAAGGTTTTATTTAAAGCATCTTTTTCTTGTGCTCTTTCCATAATTCAAATTCAAGTCCTTCTGCTTAAAGAAGATGTAGACAGATAAGCCTTGCTGTTTGTATAGGCACTTAACTCTGGTATATTGAAAGGCAAGATTTTGGCAAATATTCAAAGCATCAAAGAATTAGTGTCCAAAACAAGCATTATGTATTTAAGGCTCATGTACTTACAGTGAAAAATGAGATACTACAGATACTGTTTGTGCTTGCCATGTGCCAGTTAGTCTGCTGAATGCTTTGTAATTTTTGTGTTGATTTTTCTTCTTAAAGAACCCATGAGGTACTCATTATTCTCTAAGAGTTCACATAGAGGAGTGTTAGGTTGCTAATCCTATGAAGTGTATCCCTTTGATTGTGCTGTTACATCTCCTTAGAGCCTTAGAAAGTTCATTCTCCCACATCAACTCAGCAATTCCTTATTCTCTCTTTAAGTTCCAGCCCAGAGGGCTCCCTCCTCCCTTTTGTTTTCCTTGACATTTCTTCTTCTTCTTCTTCTTTTTTTTTTTTAAACCTCATCTGCTCCTCCTCATCTGTGTTGATATCACATTGTGGAACACTCAAACTTCTCACATCTACTGTAACCTGAATGTGATTATCTGTCTCCAGCTGGATAGAAACGCTTGAACCTTATAGTATTTTCATCATGCATGGAACAGAGCACGTCATCAGTGAGTTTTTAAAAAAATACTTTCTAGGAATCACTTTTTAAATTTAAATGTTGTTTTGCAATTACATACTTAACCTCCCAAAATAAATTCTACAAAGTGAGGCATGTTTAAGGAAGTCTTGCTATTTCTATTCCTTCCCTCCCCCACAGAGAATCATTTTTATAATGTAAGGTTTTCCCTCCCACTGCTATTTTAAATATAAGTGTGTTTGCATTTGCATAGTTGTATCTCCTTTGTTTCTTAGGTAAATGGTTGTACACTAGATACACTTTACTCCAATTTGCTTTGCTTCACCTAACAATTTATCCCAGAGTTATGTTATTTCACAGTAGTATAGTTCAGATATTCATTTCATTTTTAGCCACAAAATGTCCTATTCTGTTGCCGTAATATGATTTATTTAGCTAGCACCCTATTGATGGACATTTGGGTTGTGTTCAGGCTTTCACTATTAAAAATAATACCGTGCACTTGAAAAGAAGTATCTTTTTTAACTTGGGGGTTGTGAATTTGATCCATATCTGCAAGATCTACCTTATTAATTATGTGTAGTTATTTTGTATTCTTATTAATTTTTCTTCACATGTTCTTTCTTTAAGTACACAGTATGTTAGTCTTTGATTTTGGCTTGTGTCTTTTTATTCTTGCATCACCGTTTGTTTCTGAAGTTTAACTTTGTAGTTATATTTTCACTGTAGCCTTTACTATAATAAAGTATCCCACTTTGTGTCCTGTAATGCTTTTTGGTAAAAACCTAACTTGTTTGGTATAAAAATTGTGACTTCTGCTTTATTTTATTTGCATTTTCTATGATATGTCTTTAGACTTTTACTTTTAACCTTCTGAAACCTGTTGTTTTAGTTGTATCTCTTGTACACAGCAGTGTTGGGTTTTTATTTTTTAGCCAATCTGAAAGTCTTTTTCTTTTTACAGGTGAGTTGAGCCTATTACATGTATTGGTATGGTCAATTGATCAATATGTTTGACTTTAGTTATGTAATTTTTATTATATATGTAGTTTGTTACATGTGTATCATAATGAAGTGACATATAATATATAATGAATAGTGTCATACAACATGTAGTGAGTTATGCATATGTAATAGATATGTTAAATACCTACATCTCTACCTCTATTTCTCTGTCTTTACCTCTAATCCTCATTGCTTTATTCTCTCTCTTTCTCAGTATGTCTTTGATATTTAGCAAGGTTTGTATTTTATACTAACAGTTACCTTTAAAAAAACATTTGTATATAATACTCTACGAGACTGATTTTCTGGCTGCTGTCACTTGATTCTCTATTTTAAGGAATATTGAAATGACTTAGTTACTTCTTCATCCCCCACTGCTTCAGCATTAGATCTGTTACTACCTAGGCAATTAGCAACATTTTTCTACTTTATGTATTCTCGTTCCTTTTCCTCTGTTTTTTTTTGTTTTTAAATTGCACTATATCTACGTGGTCAGTCTTTGGCCATCAGATATCATACTGCCTCTTGCCTGTTCATCATTCATTCTTAGTTCTACAGATAAGAAGTATGTATTTCTCATATATATTCAGCCCATAATATATTTATATATCACCCTCTGCTAGTCTTCATGTAGATGTCCCTCCAATATCTTCAGTCATCTTGTTTGTTTAAAGCTCATTCACTAACAAATGCCTTAGGGTAGGCCCACAGGGAGAATATTCCCTGAGGTCTCTCATGTTCACAGTAGTTTATTTGTGGCATGGAGTTTGGTTTGGCTGGATATAAATCCTGGGATCACATTTTCTTTCCTTGAATGTCTTAAGAATGTTACTTTATTATCTTCTGACATGAAGTGTTGCCATCAAAATGTGTGAACACTATCCTGTTTCTTTTTCCTTTTAACTGACATGGATATTTTGCCTAGATACTCAAATGATTTTTTTCTTTAAAATCCAGTAGTTTTATATCATCATAATATAATGTAATATAATGTAGTATTATATGTTATACATTTATTGTTATTATGCCTCAGTTTTTACCACCATGGGCTGATTTATCCAGGTATATACAACTATTCCTTTATTTGAATTATAGTTCTTAGTATGTTTCATTGCTTTGTTTCTCCCTTTGGGATATCTATTACATATATTCTCTACCTATTTTCTAGGTCACTTTTCCCTTTGTTTCATTTTTCAAGATTGCTTTAGAAATTCTAGGTTCTTTGCTTCTAAGCATCTACTAAAAAGTCTTCTGAGATTTTTGATTGGGATTACATTGAATCTTTAGATAGACTGCAGGAGAATTGACATTTTAACACTAAACCTCCTTCCAATCCAGGGACGTGGCATACATCTCCATTTATCTAGACCTTCTCTAATTTCTCTTTGTAAAATTTTGCAGCTGTGGGGGCAGAGCTCTTCCATGTTTTTGTTGCCTTTTTCCCTCAACAGCCTATGTTTTTGATGCTTTTGAAAACAGAATTGCTCTTAATTTAATTTAATTAAATAATTGTTGATAGTATATAAAATACAATTAAGAAATAAAATAAAATTAATTTATAATGATATAAATCTCACGTCCTTGTCAAATTCACTTACTAGTTTCAGGAGTTGTAGTGTGGGAGCCCCACCTTCTGTTAGTTCTCACCCCAAGTGAGTAATTGATGATTTAGCTCCATTCTGTTCCTCATCAGTGAAGGTGTCCCCTACCTCCCTCTCCTAACTTGGCGACCTTATGGTGGCTCTAGGGTTGAAGGGTGGGGTACGTCATTAGTAAAACTGTCCTTTTGGCAACAATGTCGCCATGTGTATCACAGATACTTTCATCTAAAGAGGGGTTTCAAAGCTCAGTCTTATTCATACAAGTAAAAGCACAGAGAAAAAATATTGTGTAGAAACCTGAGTGGACAAATGTATAGAAAAACATTTAAAAGTAAATAAACTCTACTAGAATATCTGCTCCATTACTATAGAGAGCTTTCTGTGTGTTGGTCTCTGCTGCTACTCTAGTACCTTTAACAGTGCCTCCCGTGTAATAAATGTTCAATAAATATCATTTGGATGAGTGAATGAAGAAATTGGCATTTGGGAGGGTCAGTGAAAGCAGACCCACTTTTCAGTGAAAACAATGGGTCCCCGTTTTCCCATGGAAGCAATTGACAGGAACTCAGGAATACCCTCTTATGTGGTCATGCAGTCTACAGTTTATCCCAGTTTCCACCAAACACATCATCTTATCAAGGGCATGCTTTACTCATCTAGGCTATCTCCCTGTCCCTTGAATGCTTGAGGATCTGAAACTCTCTATCAACAGAAAAAAATGAGACCTGACTGAGGCCCTGTTGCAAATAGAGTCGGAATCGGTGCACATTTGATTTGCTGCGTGGATGACATCAGTGCCATTGAGTACAAGCCTGAATACAAACCTGTAGACTGTGCTGAACAATACATTGCATAACTGTGGTGGCTGGTGTGATGCATGAAACATGTATTGTGTTCTTTTTGCTTTTATATACCTACAGTCTTCCAAACGTCTACTTTTCACTCTTTTGTTTTTTTTCCTAGGGCAGGTTCATAGTGTTAGGTGATTTGCCCATGAAATAAGGAGGCACATAGGAAAGAATCAGGCAGTGAATACTGGAACCTGACTATTATTGAGAAGTGACAAGACCATGTGTGTATCCTGCAGGTGTAGGTCAAATACACTTGCCTACCAGCTGAAGACAAAATCTTAATGGAGCAACAATCACACTGAATTGTTAATGCAGGGAAGTAACTTTATTTTGGTACAAAAATATATCAGGTTACAGAAAAGGCCTATAAAAGGGAAGTTAGGAGAATGATTTCACCAATTGTCAGGTCGAAGGGTAAAATCTGTTACTGTATAAGTGCTCCGTGTCATATCCATCTTCTTCAACAGCATGATTGGTTTCCTCAGTGGAATTAAGGCCCAATTCCATTGAGCAACATCATTTCCACTCCATGTGTTCTAAAAGGAGGGTCTACAAATGTGGGGCAGAGGTAAACAGAGACAGTGGTCACAGGGCAGGGGGCTCAGCAGCAAGAGGAGGCACAGCACATGGGACGGGGGCAGGTGGAGATGACACAGGTGGGGCGATAGCAAGTGGTGTGGCAGGAGACCCGGCCACAGACTGGGCGCAGGCAGCAGGAGGGGCAGCAGCAGGAGGGGCGGCAGCAGCTGGAGCCACAGCAGCTGGAGCCACAGCAGGAGGGGCGGCAGCAGCTAGAGATGCAGCAGGAGGGGCGGCAGCAGCTGGAGCCACAGTAGCTGGAACCACAGCAGGCGGGGCGGTAGCAGCTAGAGATGCAGCAGGAGGGGCGGCAGCAGCTGAAACCGCAGCAGGAGGGGCGGCAGCAGGAGGGGCGGCAACAGCTGGAGCCACAGCAGCTGGAGCCACAGCAGGAGGGGCGGCAGCAGCTGGAACCACAGCAGGAGGGGCGGTAGCAGCTGGACACACAGCAGCTGGGGCGGCAGCAGGTGGTCTGGCAGCAGGTGGGCCGGCAGCAGCTGGACACACAGCAGCTGGGGCGGCAGCAGGTGGTCCTGCAGCAGGTGGTCTGGCAGCAGCTGGGGTGGCAGCAGGTCTCCTGGCCACAGCCCTGGTCAGAGCAGACGGAGCCACAACAGGAGTCGACCATGGTGTCAGAGGGTGGAGGTTCTGATATTAGTAAGAGAGTGAGCTTAGTGAATTTGAAAATCCCTCTGCTGCTTGTCCTCTTTTATACTCTGCTGAAGCTGCTATGTTCTTGTCCTGGACAATTTCCTAGTTTTCTTTTCCTAAAGAAATATTAGTCATTAAATTAGATCACTGTGTTTTTCTGGTTAAATATTTTCAAATGAAGAAAAATAAGATTTCCTTTTCCTGGTGTGTTAAGATTTCCAATCTGGTCATTCTCAAAATTGTCTTTTCTATTTTCTTGTTTGTCAAAAGGGCCTATCACATGGGTTCAGTTACTGATGTTTACCTATGATCTGTGTATCACTCCATGATATTGTTTGGACAAATTATTCACATGATGCCAAGGTCTCTTTTGATGTCAAAAGAGAGGTAGAATTATAGTAGGGAATAGAAAAAAGTTCATCTTTATGAGTTACCTGTGTGCTATGAGGAAGACAGACCCTATCTGTGAGTCACAAATACTCATTAGAGAATAGACTCTGACTGTTTCAAAGTATGTGCTAAGTATTACTTCCTGTGTTCAATTTGAAACCGTTAGCAACAACTCATTGTTTGTAAATATTTTTTTTTTTTAAAGATTTTTTTTTTTTTTTTTTTTTTTTATTTGACTGGGAGAAAGACAGCCAGAGAGGGAACACAAGCAGGGGGAGTGGGAGAGGGAGAAGCAGGCTTCCCGAGGAGCAGGGAGCCTGATGCGGGGCTCGATCCCAGGACCCTGGGATCATGACCTGAGCCGAAGGCAGACGCTTAACGACTGAGCCACCCAGGTGCCCCTCATTGTTTGTAAATATTAAAAGGTATTTATTTGGGGCCTCTTTGAAGGGATTCTCACTGGTCCAGTATGGAACAACTTGAACAGCAAAATGAATAGTGGTAGTAATGGATTTTAACCCATTAAAAAAAAAGAACTCATGAGTCCATATTGAGACTAATTAAAGAAATGAAAAAGATGAGAAAGTTATCCATGGTAGTAGAATGTCAACTAATAAATGTAGAAGGAAAAACTGAGTCACAAAATCACTGTTTACAACCCTCATAATAAAACTCGATTCAGGTAAATATCATCAATGGATGCTACAGCTAATAGGTGAAAGTTTGTTGAGGGACAGGATATTTGCACACCTTTAAAATATTTCCTCATCAGGGGCGCACCTGGGTGGTGGCTCAGTCGTTAAGCGTCTGCCTTCAGCTCAGGTCATGATCCTGGGGTCCTGGGATCGGGCTCCCTGCTCAGCGGGAAGCCTGCTTCTCTCTGTCCCTCTGCCACTCCCCCTGCTTGTGCTCTCTTTCTGTCTGTCTCTCTCTGACAAATAAATAAATAAAATCTTTTAAAAAATAAAATATTTCCTCATCAGTTATTTATTAATTTCTAAGGGAAAAATGCTAACTTTACTGTGGAGAAACTTGAGAAAAAAAACCTTAACCAGTGTTAGCATCATTAATAATAGGACCAACGGATATGTGTCTCCCTAAGTCACACACTGAAAGGACACATCACCTATGTAGTATTCCTGTCAAAATGCACCACCCAAATCAAATCATGAGGGATTCAGACAAATCCATACTAAGGAATATTCCACGTAATGATTTCTCTTTAAAAATGTCAGAATCACCAAATATAAAGACAAACCAAGGAAGTGTTTCAGATTTAAGGAGACTGAAGAGACACAATATCTAAATGCAATTCATGAATGTGGGTAAAAATTTCTCTATAGGATATTCTTGGTACAACTGGCAGCATGCAGATATTAAATGTGTATTAAGGGATAGTAATGTATCAACATTTAATTGATATGTGTACTCTGGTTATGCAAGAAAATGTCCTTACTCTTAGGATTTTAAGTTTATATATTTAAAGCTTTGTGTCTATATCATATCATATCTACCTACCTACCTACCTATAGCTGTCTATTGGAAAGAAACAAAATGTGGCAAAATGTTGAATCTAGATGAAAGCTATATGGTATAAAGGGGGTCTTCATATTACTATTCTGTAAGTTTGACATTTTTTTCAAAGGTTAGGATTGAAAGAATCTTTTTCTTCAGTGTTAGTATATTAAGAGGGAGTAATTAGTATCTTTTGGGAGAAATACTAATATATAACAAATTTTACTTTATAGGAGCTTCTGTAATAACCTTTTTTAATATTTCTAACTAGTGCAATAAATCTTTCATTTTCTTGGGACCTTGGAAATATAGGACTCTTGGTAACATTGCTGATTGAATTGTACAAGCAAATAGAAATGCTTTAAAAGTATTTTAATTACATGGCTGAATTTGAAAAAAGAAAAGAAAAATTCTCATTTTCCAGAAATGAAAAGAGAACTCAAACTGTAAACAGTAGCTGATGTCCTAGGGCCTATGGAATTTGTTGGTATCTAGTTATAGGCTCTCAGAATCAGAGGTTGGTAGTTAATACCCAGGCAGGTACAAGAAATGGGACCTCAAGCTGTCACAATGCAGGATCCAAGAAGGGAGAACTCTTTATAGAGTTTGCATGTAACGTGGCACCTTGTAAGATGGAGACAAGAAAACCTTATCTGCCCACAAGGGATTTTACGTGGTAATCAAGGCTCCTGCGAGCATCTCAGCCACAGCAACACTAGCAAGCTTTCTAATTTATACTATATGCATACTGAAGGAATCTTTGAGATTTGTGCAAAGTGTTACAAAACAGTGAATGTCCTTGGAATCATCAGAAACAAAAGCAAAAGTCATAGCACACAGAAATAACTGTTATAAAAGAATATATAAGAATATATATAGAATATTAAAGAACTCAAAATAAGAAAGCACTAACCATGAGGAAAAGAAACCACACATAGGCTGAATGGGATGTCCACAGGGGAAAATGTTCTAAAATACTCAAGAGCATAATCCACCATGAATAGCATAGTAGATACAAGAAAAGAAAATATAACCTCAAGAATTGAGATAATTGAAAATTCTGAAGACTGTAAATAAATTGGAGTTCAAAGAGGCTCTTTAATCTTTGGCTTGATGTTTCCATCACTTTTGTTAAATTGTCTATCAGGTATCTCTTTGTTTATAGCTTCTTCCCTGTTGTCTTTTCCTGGGACTCAAGTTTATGTGTATGTTTGATCTTTCACTTTGTTCCATGTGTATCTCATGCTCTTGTCTGTATTTTTTTTTAAACTTTTTCCTCTTTGTATTTTAATGTGGATATTTTCTACTTCCAATGTGTTCTTTCTCTCTTCTGTACAATCTGCTAAACCCCTTTATTGAGTTCTGAATTTCAGGATTTTTGAGTTTTTCAGTTCTAGGATTTTCACTAGACTTCTGTTTTCATTTTTGTTTTTACATATTCTGGTTCTCTGATGAAATTTGCCATTTCTCATCTATTACTTTAAACGTATTAATCATAGTTATTTTAAGGTTAGTTTTAATACTTTACATGGATCATCTTTGAATCTATTTCTACTGTCTTTTCCTTGGTCCTAGTAATTTGGACCTTTTTTCTCCCGGCATATCTGTTTTTAATTGAATACCAGACATTATATGTGAAAAACTAGAGAGGCTTGAGGTGATTTTATCTTCCACCTTAAAGGATTTAATTTTCTTCTTAGATTCTGGGACCCTTAATCCTGCCTGCATAGAATAATTCCCAGTGCTTAAAATCAATTGTTCTCTTAATTTTCTCCAGTTCTTATAGTTATCCTCATTGAGAGCTACTTCATCATTGCTGGATGTGGAATTCTGCCCTTTGACTTTTTTCAAGTTGCCACTCTCTTTTGGATGGTGTGCTCTATTACTCTCCTTTCCTCTGACTATTCCTTTCTAGTGCCTGTGCTTGCTTTTGTTCTTCCTTCAGCTTTCCCATAGTTCAGGTCATAGATGTCTACTCTGTAGATAACTTCCTGTGACCCAGGAAAACACCTGCAGGCCCGCAGCATTAAAACCCATTTTAGATTTGTAAGCCCCTCTCTCACATACTGTAGTTGGCAGCCTCTACGATGACTGCTGGTGATCCCTGCCTCCTGGTACTCATGTCCTTGTGTGATCCCCTCCCCTTGAGTGTGAGCTAGACATGGTGATTCATTTGGAAAATAATGGAATACAGCAGTACTGAGAATATGTCACTCTCAAGATTAGGTTATTATAAGCTTGTGGCTTCCATCTTGGGTTTTCTTGCTACTTTTCTCACTTTTTTAGATTACTTGCTCTGGAGGGAGCCAGCTGGCATGTTGCATGAACATCCCACATGGTGAGGAACTGAAGCCTCCTGCCAGCAGCCACGTGAGTGAGCTTGGAAGTGGATTTTTCTGCCCTCATACAAATGCAGCTCTGGTCAACAGACTTGCAGGCAATCTCAGGAGAGAGCCAGACTTGCCACTTCTGGATTGCTAACCCTCAGAAAGTATGTGAGATAATAAATGTTTGTTGTTTAAGCTGCCAAATTTTGGGATAACTTGTTACACAACAAGTGTAGATAACTAATACATATACCAGTTCCATGTGTGTGAAATTCTTCTGGATTTTCCATAAAGACAATCATATTATCTGCAAATAATGACAGGGTGTTTTTTTGTTGTTGTTGTTTTCTTTCCAATTCTTCCACTTACATTCTTTTTTTAAATTTTTCTTTATTGTGAAATAAAAAGTACTGATAGAGCCCCTCCCCCTCAAAAAAACCCAAAAAACAAAAAACAACCAAAAGTTTTTATGCTCAAGCCAACTGAAGGTGCAACTCATTCTCATCTACAATCTCAGATCTATTAGGAGTTCTGTGCCTTGAGTGGGGTTGAAAAATAATGTCCCTAGGCAAGTAAAATTAATTTATGGAGTTTAACACAATCATGAGTCAGTCCCACTGTATTACTTATTAGCTCTGCAACTGTCAGAGTATGCATTTATTACAAAGCTTGCTAAATGTTTCTCCTGCTTTCACTAGCATGAATTCATCAGAAATTTATTTGTACCTTTTTTAAAAAATTTTTTATTGTTATGTTAATCACCATACATTACATCATTAGTTTTTGATGTAGTGTTCCATGATTCATTGTTTGTGCATAACACCCAGTGGTCCACGCAAAACGTGCTCTGTTTAATACCCATCACCAGGCTAACCCATCCTCCCACCCCCCTTCCCTCTAGAACCCTCAGTTTGTTTTTCAGAGTCCATCGTCTCTCATGGTTCGTCTCCCCTTCCGATTCCCCCCCCTTCATTCTTCCCTTCCTGCTATCTTTTTTTTTTTTCTTAACATATATTGCATTATTTGTTTCAGAAGTACACATCTGTGATTCAGCAGTCTTGCACAATTCACAGCACTCACCATAGCACATACCCTCCCCAGTGTCTATCACCCAGTCACCCCATCCCTCCCACCCCACCCCCCACTCCAGCAACCCTCAGTTTGTTTCCTGAGATTAAGAATTCCTCATATCAGTGAGGTCATATGATACATGTCTTTCTCTGTTTGACTTATTTCGCTCAGCATAATACCCTCCAGTTCCATCCACATCGTTGCAAATGGCAAGATCTCATTCCTTTTGATGGCTGCATAATATTCCATTGTATATATATACCACCTCTTCTTTATCCATTCATCTGTCGATGGACATCATGACTCTTTCCACAGTTTGGCTATTGTGGACATTGCTGCTATAAACATCGGGGTGCATGTACCCCTTTGGATCCTTACATTTGTATCTTTGGGGTAAATACCCAGTAGTGCAGTTGCTGGATCGTATGGTAGCTCTATTTTCAACTTTTTGAGGAACCTCCATACTGTTTTCCAGAGTGGTTGCACCAGCTTGCATTCCCACCAACAGTGTAGGAGGGTTCCCCTTTCTCCGCATCCCCGCCAACATCTGTCGTTTCCTGACTTGTTAATTTTAGCCATTCTGACTGGTGTGAGGTGGTATCTCATTGAGGTTTTGATTTGGATTTCCCTGATGCCGAGTGATGTTGAGCACTTTTTCATGTGTCTGTTGGCCATTTGGATGTCTTCTTTGGAAAAATGTCTGTTCATGTCTTCTGCCCATTTCTTTTTTTTTTTTTTAATTTTTTTTAAAGATTTTATTTATTTGAGAGAGAGCACAAGAGGGGGGAGCGGGAGAGGGAGAAGCAGACTCCCTGCTGAGCAGGTAGTCCGATGTGGGACTCGATCCCGGGACTCCAGGATCATGACCTGAGCCGAAGGCAGTTGCTTAACCAACTGAGCCACCCAGGTGCCCTTCTGCCCATTTCTTGATTGGATTCTTTGTTCTTTGGGTGTTGAGTTTGATAAGTTCTTTATAGATTTTGGATACTAGCCCTTTATCTGATATGTCATTTGCAAATATCTTCTCCCATTCTGTCGGTTGTCTTTGGTTTTGTTGACTGTTTCTTTTGCTGTGCAAAAGCTTTTTATCTTGATGAAGTCCCAATAGTTCATTTTGCCCTTGCTTCCCTTGCCTTTGGCGATGTTTCTAGGAAGAAGTTGCTGCGGCTGAGGTCGAAGAGGTTGCTGCCTGTGTTCTCCTTTAGGATTTTGATGGACTCCTGTCTCACATTGAGGTCTTTCAAACATTTGGAGTCTATTTTTGTGTGTGGTGTAAGGAAATGGTCCAGTTTCATTCTTCTGCATGTGGCTGTCCAATTTTGCCAACACCATTTGTTGAAGAGACCGTCTTTTTTCCATTGGACGTTCTTTCCTGCTTTGTCGAAGATTAGTTGACCATAGAGTTGAGGGTCCATTTCTGGGCTCTCTATTCTGTTCCATTGATCTATGTGTCTGTTTTTGTGCCAGTACCATACTGTCTTGATGATGACAGCTTTGTAATAGAGCTGGAAGTCCAGAATTGTGATGCCGCCAGCTTTGCTTTTCTTTTTCAACATTTCTCTGGCTATTCGAGGTCTTTTCTGGTTCCATATAAATTTTAGGATTATTTGTTCCATTTCTTTGAAAAAAGTGGATGGTATTTTGATGGGGATTGCATTGAATATGTAGATTGCTCTCGGTAGCATTGACATCTTCACAATATTTGTTCTTCCAATCCATGAACATGGAACATTTTTCCATTTCTTTGTGTCTTCCTCAATTTCTTTCATGAGTATTTTATAGTTTTCTGAATATAGATCCTTTGCCTCTTTGGTTAGATTTATTCCTAGGTATCATGGTTTTAGGTGCAATTGTAAATGGGATTGACTCCTTAATTTCTCTTTCTTCTGTCTTGTTGTTGGTGTTTAGGAATGCCACTGATTTCTGTGCATTGATTTTATATCCTGCCACTTTACTGAATTCCTGTATGAGTTCTAGCAGTTTTGGGGTGGAGTCTTTTGGGTTTTCCACAGAAAGTATCGTATCATCTGCAAAGAGTGAGAGTTTGACTTCTTCTTTGCCGATTTGGATGCCTTTGATTTCTTTTTGTTGTCTGATTGCTGTGGCTAGGACTTCTAATACTATGTTGAATAGCAGTTATTTGTACCTTTTTTTACTGGGATAGAGTCCATAGGGATTTGGGAATATTCTGGGCTTACTGAGAACCAAACTAGTGCATTGATTGGTTTCTTGTCAGTCCCACACTCTTCATAAAATTTGTTGAAAAATGCTCCTAAACATGGGTATAAGAACACAACCCAGAAAAGTTGTTAAGATAGGGAAATATTAAAATTTGAGTACTTTCCATTTTATGCTATTCTCCACACTCAGGGAGATTGATTTTCCCAAAAGATCATTATTTTGTTGTTAATAGTTGGAGATGAAGTTAGAGAAGGCTGAGAGGATAATAAATTGGATTACACAGGAGAAGGGTAGACCATAAGGAGGAACCCCTGGTCTCCTAAGAAAACCTGACAAGGGAAGAACAATGGAGATGGAGAAAGGAGGGGAGAAGGAGAGAGGGAAGGAACAGAGGGATGAGACATCTATGAGGACTGGAATTGTAGGGCAAAGTAGGCTCTCAGAAATATTGAAGAAAGGCTTGCTGTGGCATATAACCCTTCTGCTCCATGCCCCTAAAATTTTACATAAAAATCTTTATGATTCGTCAGTGCTTTTGGACATTGTATATTGTTATTTCTGGGTTGGTTAGTTTGTTTTTTAATGTCAGACTCCCCACGTTGGGATTTTCCTGAGGGTGAGAGCCAGGACTAGAAAGCCTGATTCAGTGGCACATTGGCTATAATTCCCCAGGAAATCAGGATAATCACTGCAAAGCAGCAGACACAAGAACATTGTATTTCTAGGCCAGGAAAGTGGAGCTTTATTCAGGAGCAACAACAAGATACAGAAATCTTCCTGTAAAAGGAAATATAGACTTTTGGATCTGAGACTATGACAGCAGTGCCCCTGCGGGCCCTGCAGGAATTTCTGTTCGGGACAGGGTGACTTGACACTTAGAAGTCAAAAGGTCAGATGTAGAATTTGGGCAATTCTAGTAATTTCTTGGTATGAATACCACCTAATTTCATACTCTGGGTCCACTTGGGGAAAAGGTCAACAAAGGTGAGAGAGTTTGGCCTGAGGCTGGGATGTGGACAAACAGTTGTTGGAAATGGCCACCCCTAAGGCATCCATATAGTGTATAGAGTCTGCTGCTGGATGAAACCAGTGAAGGGGAAAAGGTGGGCTCAGGGAAAGGTCTCAGTAGCAAGAGGAGGCACAGCACACGGGACGGGGGCAGGTGGAGATGACACAGGTGGGGCGATAGCAAGTGGTGTGGCAGGAGACCCGGCCACAGACTGGGCGCAGGCAGCAGGAGGGGCAGCAGCAGGAGGGGCGGCAGCAGCTGGAGCCACAGCAGCTGGAGCCACAGCAGGAGGGGCGGCAGCAGCTAGAGATGCAGCAGGAGGGGCGGCAGCAGCTGGAACCACAGCAGCTGGAGCCACAGCAGGAGGGGCGGCAGCAGCTGGAGCCACAGCAGGAGGGGCGGCAGCAGCTGGAGCCACAGCAGGAGGGGCGGCAGCAGCTAGAAATGCAGCAGGAGGGGCGGCAGCAGCTGGAGCCACAGCAGCTGGAGCCACAGCAGGAGGGGCGGCAGCAGCTGGACACGCAGCAGCTGGGGCGGCAGCAGGTGGTCCTGCAGCAGGTGGTCTGGCAGCAGCTGGGGCGGCAGCAGCTGGATCCACAGCAAGAGGGGCAGCAGCAGGTCTCCTGGCAGAGGCCGTGGCCGCAGCCCTGGTCAGAGCAGACGGAGCCACAAGAGGAACTAACCATTGTGTCAGAGGGTGGAAGTTGTGGGTGTGTTTCCAAGAGAGTGAGGGTCTTGAGACTTAGGAAGTCTCCTTTCCCCATGGCCCCTTTTATACCCTGCTGAGGGACTTCTGTGATTATGAAAAGACTATTTCCTTCTTTTTGTTTATATTGACTACAAATGCAATTAGTAAATTAGGTCATTATATTTTTCTAGTAAAAACTCCCAATGTATAGAAAATAGTTATTTCCCTTTTCTCAAGTTCCCCAGGGTTCTCATGTGAATCACTTCTTATTTCTTTGTTTGCAGTGTCACAAGACTTTAACCTCTGGGTATCATGTGACACAGGTGGGTCCCTGTCTCTTCTCTGTTTCTCACCTTGACATGATTTTGGGAGAGCTTCTGATGGAGAAGGATCTCTAGTGGAAAATTTATATTTCAATAGATGGAATGCTGGTAGGAAAAAAGGAAGTAAGCTCCTTCTTTTTGAGTGTAAGAAGTGAGGAGACTTATGATTAATTGTGTATATTGTGGTGGTCTTTGGGTTAATGAAATTCCTACAGCATTCCAAGCTGTGTTATTTCTCATCACTCTGATGTACTTTGAAACAGCAGCAACTCAGGGTTTTTAAATAGCAAAGAGTCATCTGGGATTGATCGGTGTTGGTCTTCAGAAATGTCTTCTGGGTTGGGCTAGAGTAATTGGGCTGATAATTTTTGATCTGTCTTTTGAAATGTCAAAATATGCCATGATTATACTTTACGGCCATTTTTATTAAAATTTTTGCAAATATTTTAACCTAAAATGTCTGTCAGTTTTTGTGGTATCCTATATGTTTAAGATTTTCTTAGGAACATTAAGGGAAATATAAATGGTATTTATGATCTTACATATACTTTCATAGTAATGACATCCATAAAGAGTTTTATAATCAAGGCCAGATCTGGTTATGTTCCTAAGTAAGAGGTATTCTTCAATGCCACCGGTATTCAGGGAAAAAAATATTCAAGGAAAGAGCAAGTTACATTCACGATAGTCCCTCTTCCTGCAAAGTCTTTTGTGAGCTCAGCGTTCTCCTAGTTATCTTTTCCCATTGAGTTCAAATGCCACCTTCCTTCTATATCTTCCTTGGCATGGCACAAAAGTAAAGTCTTTTCTCTATTGCACTTCCATTATGCTTTATACATGCATGGGTTCCATCATATCATTTTCTACCAGAAATGCATTTATGTATCTGGCTCCCTCTGGAATATAAACTCCATTAGGGCAAGGAATATGCTTTACCCATCTTTGTATCCCCAGGGCTGAAATAGAGTGCTTTTTGATAAAGGAGATCTCTGTTTAATGACTGTAGATGTTGTCTCAGCCATCAGAGAAGACACATTGACCTTTTGTTGTTCAAGAGAAAGGACAATAGTTGAGATTGGGCATAACTCTGGCCTGTGATGATGAAAGGGAAATGTATGGAAGGTTAAGAAGTAGTGAGAGATAAATTGAGATTGCTAGAATGAGGGAGAGATTGTGTGTAGCCTTAAATTTCAGGAGAAATGGTGGGATCTTTTAAAAGCTATTAAGCAGGAATGTGATATATACATGCCATATATAATTGACTTTAATTTTTTGATTTGCCTTTAGAAATGCCAAAATACACTTGGCTTTCTGGGGAGAGACACTGTTTAAAGGTTGAAGTGGAGCAAGGTGAGATATGTGCTCATAGCCTCAGGTGATGGTAATGAGCATAACAGAGTTACTTCAAAGAAAGAATCAGCAAAGGCTTGAACCAAATTGAACATAGAGGTATAAGGAAGGTTTTTTATAAAATTTATAAAACATACCCCATCTGTTTTTTATGTATTTTATAGCTCTCCATGTATATAATGTATGCCCTTTCCTCCTAAAAGCCAGTAATTTAAAGTTTTACGGGATAAATAAATCAGAAAGCATTTATGTGCTAAAAAAAGAACTGAAGCCATTTAGAGATAAGGAAGAGATAATCGACATGATTATGCACTAAATATGCCTGTTCTTTTCAGGAGCCTATGCAAAATGAAAACACAATGGATTATGGAATTCCTGTCCTTCTTCCTTCTGAAGGCTCTGAGTGCTGCCTGCTCAGCACTTTGCTGGACGCTGCAATAACACAACAACTAGCACATTATGCAGTTGTTCCGGTGCTTTCCACAGATGAGCACATTTGCCAGTCCCAACAACCCAATGCAGCAGGTTTCACTATAATCTCCCCTTTACAGATGAGGAAACTGAGGCAAAGGGAGAATTAAAACCAATAAATAGAAAGCAGTGATTTGTTTCCAGCCAACTGAGCATTGGAGTCCACATTTTTAAGCACTATATACCCTGCCTCTCTGCAAAGTCAGATGGGAAAGAAATTGTCTTTACCCTCATGTTGCTCTAGGTTAATAATGCATCCTGCATTATTAACATATAAGTAAGCATGAAACTTACATAGAGTCTTTAGAAACCCCACTGTCAGCAAATGTCTATGGACATGTATTCTGGGGGATTTCAAATTCCTTTTCATGGGCCTTGGGCCCCCTGATGTTCACTATTCATAAAAATATTTTTCTATTTCTTTTTTTTTTTTTTAAGATTTTATTTATTTATTTGACAGAGAGAGGGAGACAGAGTGAGAGGGAACACAAGCAGGGGGAGTGGGAGAGGGAGAAGCAGGCTTCCCGTGGAGCGGGGAGCCCGACGCGGGGCTCCCGACGCGGGGCTCAAACCCAGGACCCTGGGATCATGACCTGAGCCGAAGGCAGATGCTTAACGACTGAGCCACCCAGGTGCCCCTCTATTTCTTTTTGGAATTAGCTGTGACCATTGTGTATTTTTCTTAAATAATTCAAACTAAAATCTGTAGTCCCTTCCAGATGATGTTATTTATATTGTAATAAAAGAGAACATGTAATACTTAAACAATTCCCTTGGAATTTACCTCTATACCCCAAATATGCTTGCTGATTATGTAATTCTTCTCTTAGAAAGTAGAGAAAGTGCATACCCACTAAAGCTGCCTCAAACGAGGTAACTGAATTATGATGTGATGCCACTATGGTGCCTACCATTTTCCCCATGGGGCTGGAAAACTTTTCCCCATCCCCAAGTCTTCCCACTGTTTGCATCAGTCCTCTGGCCATAACCACTGAGCTGGGCTGTGGGTTGCAGCTCTGCGTCCACCCCTCTATCCATATGAGCTTTGGCAACGCCAGCATTGCTAAGACATGAAAAGAAAACAATCTCCTTTAGAAGGAGTGTAGGAATAGTTTAAATGTTGCTTAGAATTGTCTTGGATAGGGAAGAAGTAAAAACAAAACAAAAAACTAGTCTCTGGTGAAATGTTTTTGTATTTTGCATCTTTTATATTTTAAAATTTAATTTAAACATTTTGAATATCATTTTTTCACATGTATTCCTACCACCTTTCTTAACAGTCACCTAGGGTCCCCCCTCGAAGGCAGCCAGAGCTTCCAGTTTTTTTTACTCATTCTGAAGATATTTAATACATAAGAAACAAATAAGAATATTTATTCATTTCTTTCATTTATACAAATGGTAGTACATCAGTCATGGTCCTCCTGCTTTGCTTTTTCACATGAAGCATTCAGATAGTATATATATACCACTTTGCCATTCTTTTTCTTTTATAGTAGCATTGTATTCCATTTATGAAGATATCATAATTTATTGAACCAGTCTTCCGCTGTTGGATATTTAGTTTGCTTTTAGTCTTTTGAGATTACATACAATGCTGCAATGAATAAGCCTGTTCATACATAATTTCACATGTGTGAGTGTTTTCTGTAGAATAAATTCCTATGGAAATAGAATAGCTGGATCAAGGAGTATACATTTGTTTATAATATTTATTAGATAATGCCAGCTTCACCTTCCATAGAGATTGTACCAATTTACACATCTATCAGCGATGTGTGAATGTTTTGTCTTTCCTCATTTGTATTAATGCAATGATATGCAGGATACACAAATACATAGATACATAGAGAGAGATACGTATTTATGTATGTAGACACCTGTCTATCATTAATCTTGGTCAATATGATAGGTGAAAAAGTTTCTCTAGGTGACTTTTTTTTCTTTTTCAAATTTTTATTTAAATTCTAGTTAGTTAATATATAGTGTAATATTTGTTTCAAGAGTAGAATTTAGTGATTCATCACTTAATATAACACCCAGTGCTCATCAAAAGTGCCCTCCTAGGGTATTATGCTGAGCGAAATAAGTCAATCAGAGAAAGACATGTATCATATGACCTCACTGATATGAGGAATTCTTAATCTCAGGAAACAACTGAGGGTTGCTGGAGTGGTGGGGGGTGGGAGGGATGGGGTGGCTGGGTGATAGACATTGGGGAGAGTATGTGCTATGGTGAGCACTGTGAAGTGTGCAAGACTGTTGAATCACAGATCTGTACCTCTGAAGCAAATAATACATTATATGTTAAAAAAAAAAAAAGAAGAAGAAGATAGCAGGAGGGGAAGAATGAAGGCGGGGGAAGTTGGAGGGGGAGAGGAACCATGAGAGACTATGGACTCTGAAAAACAAACTGAGGGTTCTAGAGGGGAGGGGGGGTTGGGAGGATGGGTTAGCCTGGTGATGGGTATTAAAGAGGGCACGTTCTGCATGGAGCACTGGGTGTTATATGCAAACAATGAATCATGGAACACTACATCAAAAACTAATGATGTAATGTATGGTGATTAACATAACATAAAAAAGTGCCCTCCTAAATACCCATCACCTATTTAGCCCATCCCCCACCACCTCCCCTCTCTATGTGATTTTAATTTGCATTTTCCTTATTTTAAGTGAGATTGAGCAGCTCTTCAGATGTTTCAGGCTATCAGTATATCCTTTTCTATAAGAAAAAATTATAGAAATTATATAGAAAAAATTATAGAAAATTTTCTATATTGCCTGTAATTTATGTTTTTATGTTTTTCTACTGTGTTTAGCCTTTATACATTGCTTTTTGCAGGAACTCTTTATATAAAGCATAAAAGGCTAAAAATTAACCTTTTTATATAATATGAATTTCAAATATTTTTCCTAGTTTGTCTTTCTTCTTTGACTTTGCTTATGTGGTTTTTGCCATGCAGATGTTTACTTTTGATATAGTCAAATTTATTAATCTTTTATGGCTTCTGGGTTGGTGTCATACTTTGAAAGTTCTTTCCAGTTGTAATTTTGCATAAACATTGTTTCATAATTTCTTCTGTTCAAAGTTTCATGTTTTATATTTTCAAATATTTAATCCATCGGGATTACAAGATGTGAGGTTTAAATGTTTTTAAGTTTGTTATGACCATAAGCTAACACCATTTACTAAGCAATATATCTTTTCCCCCTACTGATTTAAGATGCCACCTTTTCATATACTAAATTTCCTTATGTATTTGAGTCTGTTTCTGGACTTGCTTTTTCAAATTCATTGATGATTTTTCACTCATGAATGCTACAATTATCAATGTATAGTATTAACTTGCTCTCAATGGTTATCAGGTCCAAGTCAGCATCACTACATTATGACAATATGCTAGTGAACTCAAACATCCATGTAGCCAAACAGTAAATCTACACTTGGTTCTCTGCCATGAGGATGTAAATTGCACCTGGCAGAACCTGAAGCTGGCATGGAAAAGAAGCAGTAGGCAAGTCTGGGATGGCATAACAGTCTGGCTAGGCTTGTTGTGCCTCCTATAAAGTTCTATTATATTAGTTACAACTGAAGCAACTGGAGGAAAGAGCTGTTTAATCACCAGGAGTCTGCTGTTAACCTCCAGGAACTGTCTTCCCATACACTGGCCAGATAGGACTGTTAAAAGGGTTTGTGGGGATTACAAGGCTCCCTTCAGCTATCTCCTTCATCAGAACAGTCATTTCTTGTTGCTCTTCTGGAATTCAGTTTTGTTTAGAGTTTACTACCTAGGAGGGTTTGAGCAATTCCAGTGGTACATATTTAACACGGCCAAATAAAACTGGATGAAGGGCAGACTTAGTCCATGCTCTATTCACTTAAAATCGTCCCAACTCTGTGTTCAGGTAAAGTCAATGGGACCAAAGCCACACTTTCCCATTCATAATTGTTTCTACCTTGGTTTCCTCTGCCACACTATCTCTGGTATCACTTTTGGATCTTTCAGAGCACTGTAACTCTCTCTGATGGAAATTAATGTACATTGAGTGCCTGTATGTAGTAATTCTAAGAAGTCTGGCATGCTGCCCTTTGACTACTTCACTCAAATCCTTACACAGGTCTTCAGGCATAGGGTAACTGCTCCTTGCTATTATGAGCCCTGGGTATTGAGCTATTCCTTATTGCTTTCCCTAAGCTCTGTCTACACCTTTGTAAATAGTCCTTTTATTACACAGATTCAGAGTGTTATCTTGTTCCTGCTGTGACCCAGTTCTCGTTATAAAAACAGGAAATTATAAGCCTCAGATACTTCAATACTGAAAAAAGCAGTATAAAACCTACATTCTTTGATTCAGCTCTAGCTAATGAAGCATAACATTAAAATGAGAGCCTGCATCCTATAATTACTAGTTATCAAAGAGGAACATATGGGAGGATAAAAGATTTGTTAATTCTAGTGTGTGAATAGACAGGGCTGTATTCTGTAGAACATTTCAGAATAAGTTGAAAAGGTGAAGCTGAAAATGTCTACCGGACATTTCTAGGATATGCTAAGAATATGATACCCAACTTGTGTTGGGGTGAGCCCCATTTTATATCAACTCTTATCTGGTTTGTCTCTTATACCTTATAACTTTTTTTTTAATTTTAGAAATAATAACCCTTAATTACACTTGTTAAAGTTTTGGGAAATATAACACAGCTAATAGATAAAACTGATGTATGCACAATTTGAATTTAAAATGTTTTCACTATACTTTAGATTATGAACCAAAATTTATAGACCCTTATATTTATATAAACATGATATTATCATATATATTGTGGCACATTTTCTCAACTAAGGAGGATCATTATTACCTGAGTCTGGATGCTGAGAAAACTGTCTCAAAGAAATACCCTGTGCATATTCTCTTAAGTAAAACCAGGCAAGGTGATAAAAGCCCAAAGTGAAAAAAAAAAATCATCAAGAAGATGAGAAACTTCAGTAACATGAGAGTTTTCATAAGACTGAAAAAATATAGACTTTCAGTCTAGAAATACTAAAATTTTGAACATTCTGTTAATGAAAAGTTTTAAAATTTTTATGGAAAGGTTGCCATGGACTTCATAGATTTCCAGAAATCTGGATTTAGAAGGTATACTTAGTGTTCTAAAAGAGAGTTTTTATGCTTAGAGAGAAAAGGGGGAAGGAAGGTAGAGGAGGGGAGGAAGGAGGAGAGAGTACATGAGCTAAGTAGAACACCCAATATTTGCACAACCAATAATGGAACATACTGGAAGTAGAAATATAGTCAAGTGAAATTTAGATGACTTTATGATGTTCAGCTCACTAGTGTTTTTAAAAGGGACATTTGAGACATATACTAAAACTTAATTTTGAGTTATAGAGGACAGTAAAACAATTTTGCAACCTTTCTTTGTTTTATCAAAGACAATACTATGCTAAGATAGTATTCTAGTCCAGGGTAGTGTTTCAAGAAAAATAACCAAAAAAAGAGATTTATTGAGAGCTTACATTACATGCCCCACCCTGTGCCAACTATATTACATGGATTATGTCTTTGGACCTTTGAGGAACATGGTGTATTGTCCCCATTTCTCAGAGAAACCAAACTGAGGCTTGGAGAGGTTAAGCAATTTTGACCATGTCATACAACGAATGCCTAGTGGAGTCTTGTAAGTAACTGCTCTTGAACATGATCTCCTGCATTTAAAGCAAGATGTACTTTGGTGTGAGGTGATACATAAAGACACACGCATATACACACATGCACATGCTAAATCATTAACAAACTGGGAGATTTTAATATCAGTAGAAATGGCTGTTTATTTAGAACGTATGAAAACAATATCATGTAAGATCATCAGAGTCGTGTATACATAGGACGAAGATATTGCTGGCCTGAAAATAGATGCATTTGGGCCGGGGTTAAAAATCATTTGACAGTTGTTTTAATCTGTCACTTGCTAGAACTGAATGCCAACACTGAATGCCAAATTAGAAGATGAGTTGGCAGCTAAGACTCCATTCACCAGTCACTGGCTGGCCTAACGCATTTTGTGTGACTTGTGAAGATATTAATATGTCACAAAAATTATAGGCAGAGAGACTCAGCAGCAGGAAGAAGCACAGCACATGGGACGGGGGCAGGTGGAGATGACACAGGTGGGGCGATAGCAAGTGGTGTGGCAAGAGACCCGGCCACAGACTGGGCGCAGGCAACAGGAGGGGCAGCAGCAGGAGGGGCGGCAGCAGCTGGAGCCACAGCAGGAGGGGCGGCAGCAGCTAGAGATGCAGCAGGAGGGGCGGCAGCAGCTGGAGCCACAGTAGCTGGAACCACAGCAGGAGGGGCGGCAGCAGCTGGAGCCATAGGAGTTGGAGCCACAGCAGGAGGGGCGGCAGCAGCTGGAGCCACAGCAGCTGGAACCACAGCAGGAGGGGCGGTAGCAGCTAGAAATGCAGCAGGAGGGGCGGCAGCAGCTGGAGCCACAGGAGTTGGAGCCACAGCAGGAGGGGCGGCAGCAGCTGGACACGCAGCAGCTGGGGCGGCAGCAGGTGGTCCTGCAGCAGGTGGTCTGGCAGCAGCTGGGGTGGCAGCAGGTCTCCTGGCCACAGCCCTGGTCAGAGCAGACGGAGCCACAACAGGAGTCGACCATGGTGTCAGAGGGTGGAGGTTCTGGGTGGGTTTCCAGGAAAGCGAGGGTCTTGAGTTTGGAAGGCTCCTTGTGCCATGGCCTCTATATACTGCCCGACCAGGGTGATTTGTCAACACGTCTTCCTTGTTGTTGTTTACCTAATATTTAAGTAATTATCAGACACAATAGTGTTTGTCTGTGTAATGGTTTAAACTCATGGGAAACACATTTTCTTTTCTAGATGTGATAAATTCCATCTGGTCTGCTTTTCCTCCTGACTCATACCCACCGGCATCTTCTGGACCACTCTCTCCTCCTCTTCCTCCACAGAGGGCTGTTATGTGATAGGTGGCATTTGCAATTACATGTCTTCCTCTCCCCTCCTGTATCCCCTAGCAGGATGGGATCAGGGCCAACATATCTCTGGTCGTGCGTTTCTTCCAATGATCAGCGGGGAGGAAATCCCACGTGCATAAGTGTGGCATGTGGGAAGTGGCATGAGACAAGAGGAAGAGGCCCTATATCATGGGTCATTGTTGAGCAATGAGGAAGGGGCCCGCTGTCTATGTGTGTGTGATGTTGCTGGCCTCTGCCACTGGAATGGGTTTTCTTGGGCGTTTCTGTCTTTGGATCACGTTGTCTACCCTAAAACCGTGGCAGGCCATTGTCTGTATGGTTCCGGTCACTGCCCTGATTCGGTAGTTCATTAAGTGTTAACTTTGCCGTCACATGTTTTTGGGTTGCATTTCTCTGGGTGGTCTTTAGATTCCGAAAAACTTAGCCTCATTTTTATTCTTATCTCCTCCTTGATCAAAAATACTCTTCAACGGAGCAAAAAGCAAATGCTCAGAAGGTGCCTCTCCACAGAATTTATCTCCAGAGCTGGGAAATCTATAGCACATGTTTTTTGGGGGGATCCATTTGAAATGTGAATGGATCTTAGTCAGTGTAACTTCATTTAGTTACTATTTCTCCGTCTTCCCCACTTAGTGATAGTCCAACTTTAGCATGCCGCACGTCATCCAAAGGGCCTATTAAGTATGTCGGGACAAATGCTACAGGTTCTGATTACACAGGGAGCCTGAGGTCTGGCATTGCTAACGAGTACCCAGATGCTGTTGATGCTGAAGGCCCAGGGACCACACTTTAGAGACCTACTCCTTTATTCTGTTCATTCATGCTTTGAGGAAGTGCCTCTATCAAGTTCCTCCCTGTTCCTTTTCGATTACAGAAAGCACCCCCGCATCCCCCAACCCCCCCCCACACACACACATACAAACAACTGCAATATACTATGTAAAGAAACATCAAAAGAGCTCATAATAGTGTAATTTAACCAAAGGAATTGTGTTTAAGGCGAATTAGCCACGATGACAATTTGGTAAAGATGTAGATTTATTTATAAATAAATAATTTAGTCACGTTTTCTTGTTTACATTTGATGATTGATTTTATAGTTTTGGTGGAATTTACACACATTGAAATTCAAAAAATCCTATGGGTAGTCTTCCATAGTGACGAATTTTGATACACAGAAGCCCATCCGTGTAATCCCCACATCTATCAAGATAGAACATTTCCATTATACCAGAGAGTCCCCACTCGTCCCTTAGTAAAGTGCCCATAGCCATAGTGGCAATTGCTGCTTCAATATGTTTTCTTTTACCATAGATGTCTTTTGATCTAGAACATCAGACAGACTCTACATCTATGTCTGTGTCGTGTGTGTGTGTGTGTGTACACTATTCATACAGCATATAGAATTTCTCTTTGGTTTGGCACCATTAACTTGGCTTCTGCCTGTAAGAATCACTAATGTTGATGCATATATCACTAGTTCAATCAGTGCTGTACTAGTGAAGTACCAAGACTTAATTTTAACTCTTAGCATTAAATTTCATGGTAGGGTGACCATCCATTCCTTAAGCTAACCTTTCCTGTTAAATCTTTTTTTTTTTTTTTAATTTTTTATTGTTATGTTAATCCCCATACATTACATCATTAGTTTTAGATATAGTGTTCCATGATTCATTGTTTGTGCATAACACCCAGTGCTCCATGCTGAACGTGCCCTCCTCAATACCCATCACCAAGCTAACCCATCCTCCCAACCCCCTCCCCTCTAGAACCCTCAGTTTGTTTTTCAGAGTCCGTTGTCTCTCATGGTTCTTCTCCCCCTCCGATTTCCCCCCCTTCATTCTTCCCCTCCTGCTACATTCTTCTTCTTCTTTTTTTCTTTCTTAACATATATTGCATTATTTGTTTCAGAGGTACAGATCTGAGATTCAACAGTCTTGCACAATTCACAGCGCTTACCAGAACACATACCCTCCCCAGTGTCCAACACCCAGTCACCCCATCCCTCCCACCCCACCCCCCACTCCAGCAACCCTCAGTTTGTTTCCTGAGATTAAGAATTCCTCATATCAGTGAGGTCATATGATACATGTCTTTCTCTGTTTGACTTATTTCGCTCAGCATAATACCCTCCAGTTCCATCCACGTCGTTGCAAATGGCAAGATCTTATTCCTTTTGATGGCTGCATAATATTCCATTGTATATATATACCACCTCTTCTTTATCCATTCATCTGTTGATGGACATCTTGGCTCTTTCCACAGTTTGGCTATTGTGGACATTGCTGCTATAAACATCGGGATGCACGTAGCCTTTCGGGTCCCTACTTTTGTATCTTTGGGGTAAATACCCAGTAGTGCAATTGCTGGATCGTATGGTAGCTCTATTTTCAACTTTTTGAGGAACCTCCATACTGTTTTCCAGAGTGGCTGCACCAGCTTGCATTCCCACCAACAGTGTAGGAGGGTTCCCCTTTCTCCGCATCCCCGCCAACATCTGTCGTTTCCTGACTTGTTAATTTTAGCCATTCTGACTGGTGTGAGGTGGTATCTCATTGAGGTTTTGATTTGGATTTCCCTGATGCCGAGCGATATTGAACACTTTTTCATGTGTCTGTTGGCCATTTGGATGTCTTCTTTGGAAAAATGTCTGTTCATGTCTTCTGCCCATTTCTTGATTGGATTCTTTGTTCTTTTGGTGTTGAGTTTGATGAGTTCTTTATAGATTTTGGATACTAGCCCTTTATCTGATATGTCATTTGCAAATATCTTCTCCCATTCTGTCAGTTGTCTTTTGGTTTTGTTGACTGTTTCCTTTGCTTTGCAAAAGCTTTTTATCTTGATGAAGTCCCAATAGTTCATTTTTGCCCTTGCTTCCCTTGCCTTTGGCGATGTTTCTAGGAAGAAGTTGCTGCGGCTGAGGTCGAAGAGGTTGCTGCCTGTGTTCTCCTTTAGGATTTTGATGGACTCCTGTCTCACATTGAGGTCTTTCAAACATTTGGAGTCTATTTTTGTGTGTGGTGTAAGGAAATGGTCCAGTTTCATTCTTCTGCATGTGGCTGTCCAATTTTGCCAACACCATTTGTTGAAGAGACTGTCTTTTTTCCATTGGACATTCTTTCCTGCTTTGTCAAAGATTAGTTGACCATAGAGTTGAGGGTCCATTTCTGGGCTCTCTATTCTGTTCCATTGATCTATGTGTCTGTTTTTGTGCCAGTACCATACTGTCTTGATGATGACAGCTTTGTAATAGAGCTGGAAGTCTGGAATTGTGATGCCGCCAGCTTTGCTTTTCTTTTTCAACATTTCTCTGGCTATTCGGGGTCTTTTCTGGTTCCATACAAATTTTAGGATTATTTGTTCCATTTCTTTGAAGAAAGTGGATGGTATTTTGATGGGGATTGCATTGAATGTGTAGATTGCTCTAGGTATGATTGACATCTTCACAATATTTGTTCTTCCAATCCATGAGCATGGAACGTTTTTCCATTTCTTTGTGTCTTCCTCAATTTCTTTCATGAGTATTTTATAGTTTTCTGAGTACAGATCCTTTGCCTCTTTGGTTAGATTTATTCCTAGGTATCTTATGGTTTTGGGTGCAATTGTAAATGGGATCGACTCCTTAATTTCTCTTTCTTCTGACTTGTTGTTGGTGTATAGGAATGCCACTGACTTCTGTGCATTGCATATAAAATCAATGGCAGTCAAAATCCTGCCACTTGACTGAATTCCTGTATGAGTTCTAGCAGTTTTGGGGTGGAGTCTTTGGGATTTTCCACATAAAGTATCATATCATCTGCAAAGAGTGAGAGTTTGACTTCTTCTTTGCCAATTTGGATGCCTTTGATTTCTTTTTGTTGTCTGATTGCTGTGGCTAGGACACCCAATACTATGTTGAATAGCAGTGGTGATAGTGGACATCCCTGCCGCGTTCCTGACCTTAGGGGGAAAGCTCTCAGTTTTTCCCCATTGAGAATGATATTCGCTGTGGGTTTTTCATAGATGGCTTTTATGATATTGAGGTATGTACCCTCTATCCCTATGCTCTGAAGAGTTTTGATCAAGAAAGGATGCTGTACTTTGTCAAATGCTTTTTCTGCATCTATTGAGAGGATCATATGATTCTTGTTCTTTCTTTTGTTAATGTATTGTATCACGTTGATTGATTTGCGGATGTTGAACCAACCTTGCAGCCCAGGGATAAATCCGACTTGGTCGTGGTGAATAATCCTTTTAATGTACTGTTGGATCCTATTGGCTAGTATTTTGGTGAGAATTTTTGCATCCATGTTCATCAGGGATATTGGTCTGTAATTCTCCTTTTTGATGGGGTCTTTGTCTGGTTTTGGGATCAAGGTAATGCTGGCCTCATAAAATGAGTTTGGAAGTTTTCCTTCCATTTCTATTTTTTGGAACAGTTTCAGAAGGATAGGTATTAATTCTTCTTGAAATGTTTGGTAGAATTCCCCTGGGAAGCCATCTGGCCCTGGGCTTTTGTGTTTTGGGAGATTTTTGATGACTGCTTCAATTTCCTTAGTGGTTATAGGTCTGTTCAGGTGTTCTATTTCTTCCTGGTTCAGTTTTGGTAGTTGATACATCTCTAGGAATGCATCCATTACTTCCAGGTTATCTAATTTGCTGGCATAGAGTTGCTCATAATATGTTCTTATAATTGTTTGTATTTCTTTGGTGTTGGTTGTGATCTCTCCTCTTTCATTCATGATTTTGTTGATTTGGGTCATTTCTCTTTTCTTTTTGATAAGTCTGGCTTATCAGTCTTGTTAATTCTTCCAAAGAACCAGCTCCTAGTTTCGTTGATCTGTTCTACTGTTCTTTTGGTTTCTATTTCATTGATTTCTGCTCTGATCTTTATTATTTCTCTTCTCCTACTGGGTTTAGGCTTTATTTGCTGTTCTTTCTCCAGCTCCTTTAGGTGTAGGGTTAGGTTGTGTACTTGAGACCTTTCTTGTTTCTTGAGAAAGGCTTGTATTGCTATATACTTTCCTCTTAGGACTGCCTTTGCTGTATCCCAAAGATTTTGAATAGTTGTGTTTTCATTTTCATTGGTTTCCATGAATTTTTTTAATTCTTCTTTAATTTCCTGGTTGACCCATTCATTCTTCAGTAGGATGCTCTTTAGCCTCCATGTATTTGAGTTCTTTCCGACTTTCCTCTTGTGATTGAGTTCTAGTTTCAAAGCATTGTGGTCTGAAAATAGGCAGGGGATGATCCCAATCGTCTGGTACCGGTTCAGACCTGATTTATGACCTAGGATGTGATCTATTCTGGAGAATGTTCCATGGGCACTAGAGAAGAATGTGTATTCCGTTGCTTTGGGATGGAATGTTCTGAATATGTCTGTGAAGTCCATTTGGTCCAGTGTGTCATTTAAAGTCTTTATTTCCTTGTTGATCTTTTGCTTAGACGATCTGTCCATTTCAGTGAGGGGGGTGTTAAAGTCCCCCACTATTATTGTATTGTTGTCGATGTGTTTCTTTGCTTTTGTTATTAATTGGCTTATATAAATTGGCTGCTCCCATGTTAGGGGCATAGATATTTACAATTGTTAGATCTTCTTGTTGGATAGACCGTTTAAGTAGGATATAGTGTCCTTCCTCATCTCTTATTACAGTCTTTGGTTTAAAATCTAATTTCTCTGATATAAGGATTGCCACCCCAGCTTTCTTTTGGTGTCCATTAACATGGTAAATGGTTTTCCGCCCCCTCACTTTCAATCTGGGGGTGTCTTTGGGTCTAAAATGAGTCTCTTGCAGACAGCATATCGATGGGTCTTGTTTTTTAATCCAATCTGATAGCCTGTGTCTTTTGATTGGGGCATTTAGCCCATTTACATTCAGGGTAACTATTGAAAGATAGGAATTCAGTGCCATTGTATTGCCTGTAAAGTGACTGTTACTGTATATTGTTTGTGTTCCTTTCTGGTCTATGTTGCTTTTAGGCTCTCTCTTTGCTTAGAGGACCCCTTTCAATATTTGTTGTAGGGCTGGTTTCGTGTTTGCAAATTCCTTTAGTTTTTGTTTGTCCTGGAAGCTTTTTATCTCTCCTTCAATTTTCAATGACAGCCTAGCTGGATATAGTATTCTTGGCTGCATATTTTTCTCATTTAGTGCTCTGAATATGTCCTGCCAGTCCTTTCTGGCCTGCCAGGTCTGTGTAGATAAGTCTGTTGCCAATCTAATGTTTCTACCATTGTAGGTTACATATCTCTTCTCCCGAGCTGCTTTCAGGATTTTCTCTTTGTCTCTGAAACTCGTAAGTTTTACTATTAGATGTCGGGGTGTTGACCTATTTTTATTGATTTTGAGAGGGGTTCTCTGTGCTTCCTGGATTTTGATGCCTGTTTCCTTCCCCAAATTAGGGAAGTTCTCTGCTATAATTTGCTCCATTATACCTTCTGCCCCTCTCTCTCTTTCTTCTTCTTCTGGGATCCCAATTATTCTAATGTTGTTTCATCTTATGGTATCATTTATCTCTCGAATTCTGCCCTCGTGATCCAGTAGTTGTTTATCTCTCTTTTTCTCAGCTTCTTTATTTTCCATCATTTGGTCTTCTATCTCACTGATTCTTTCTTCTGCCTCATTTATCCTAGCAGTTAGCGCCCCCATATTTGATTGCACCTCATTGATAGCCTTTTTGATTTCTACTTGGTTCGATTTTAGTTCTTTTACTTCTCCAGAAAGGGTTTCTCTAATAACTTCCATGTTTTTTTCAAGCCCAGCTAGTATCTTTAAAGTGATGATTCTGAAGTCTAGATCTGACATTGTACTAATGTCCGTATTGAGTAGGTCCCTGGCAGTCGGTACTACCTCTTGTTCTTTTTGTTGAGGTGATTTTTTCCGTCTTGTCATTTTGTGCAGAGGAGAATAGATTAATGAGAGAACAAAATGCTAGCAGGGTAACAACGTCCCCAGAAAATATACTCTAAACCAATCAGAAAAGACCTGAAGCAGTGGGAAAAGAAAGGGAAAGAGAGAAAAAAGAAAAGGAAAGAAAGAAAGAAAAAAGAAAAAGATAAAGATAAAAACAAACAAAAGCAGAACAAAACAAAACAAAACAAAAACAGAATGTGATCAAATATGATCAGGCTGGATTATAGATCAGTGCCACACACTAGATTTTGGGTGTATTTTGGTCTGTTAAAAGAAAGTCCCTCCCAAAATTTTATTTTATTTTATTTTTTTTTTTTTTAAAGATTTTATTTATTTATTTGAGAGAGAGAGAATGAGAGAGAGAGAGCATATGAGAGGGGGGAGGGTCAGAGGGAGAAGCAGTCTCCTTGCTGAGCAGGGAGCCCGATGCGGGACTCGATCCAGGGACTCCAGGATCATGACCTGAGCCGAAGGCAGTCGCTTAACCAACTGAGCCACCCAGGCGCCCAGTCCTCCCAAAATTTTAAAGAAAGAAAAAATTATATATGTACAAAAATAAGGGTTGATATGATGAAGGGATGGAATATGACTGTAAAGATGGAAATTATAAAAAATTTTAAAAAAGGATTTGATAAGTTCTTTGAAAAAAGAAAGAGGATTAAAAAAAAAAAAAAAGAAAGAAAAAAGGGAGAGAATGTGATCAGGCAGGGGAGTAGAAAAAAACCATACACTAGAGATTTAGAGTATACTTTGATCTGTTAGAAGAAACTATCTCAAGATTTTAAAGAGAGAACAAATTATATATATATGCCAAAAATACGGGTAACTACTATGAAGGGATAGAATATGACTTTAAAAATGAAAAATAAAAATGTTTTTTTTTAAAAAAGGGATTGATAAGATGTTGGTTGAAAAAGGGAAAAAGAAAAATTCAAAAAAAAAAGAAAAAAGGAAAAAGGAAAAAAAGACAGTTAAAAAAAATAATTAACTTTGAAAGACTAAAGAATCATGGTAAAAAAGCCATGATTTCTATGTGCAGTATTCCCCTAGCACTGGAGTTCTGCCGTTCTCATTGATCGGTAAACTTGGTCTTGGCTGGCTGTTCTCGCTGATCTTCTGGGGGAGAGGCCTGTTGCTGTGGTTCCCAAATGTCTTTGCCGGAGGCAAAATTGCCCCGCCCTTGCCGGTCCGGGCTAAGTAATCTGCTCGGGTTTGGTCTCCGGAGCTTTTGTTCCCTGCAAGCTTTCCGTACAGCTTTGGAGGCGGAGAGTGAAAATGGCGGCCTCCCAGTCTCCGCCCCGGCGGAGCCGAGAACTCGGGGTCCCGCTCCTCAGCGAGCCCCCAGAGAAAAGCAGTCAGTCACTCCCGTCTCCCCGGTCTCCGGCCACACTCCGCGCTCACCCGGCCTGTGACCGCGCCTTTCTATCTGGCACCCGACCCCGGGTGGAGTCTCCACACCCAGCAGATCCCCCCGGTGCGCTCCTGCGCCGCTCCTCCCAGGGGAATAAGGTGAGTCTCCCCGGATCTGCCGCTTGTTGGGTCCCTGCTGGAGGAGCAGTGGCCCAACTGTGCCGCGGATCACGGTCTATGGCAACCCCGAGCTGAGAGCCCGCGCCTGGGCTCCGTCTCTGCAGCCGGCTTCCCTGCTCCGATACCTGGGAGCTCTGCCGCACTCAGCAACCCCCGGTCTTTCTGTGACCCCGAGGGTCCTGAGACCACACTGTCCCGCGAGGGTTCCACCCCCCACTTCGCCACCAGAGTGACGTCCCTCAGCGGAACAGACTTCTAAAAGTTCCGATTTTGTGCTCCGTGGCTCTATCACTTGCCACAAGCGGCCGACGGAGGCCCCTCCCCCGCCGTCTATCCTTCCGAATAACGCCTCGGATTCACTTCTCCGCACGTCCTACCTTCCAGAAAGTGGTCGCTTTTCTGTTCAGAGTTGTTGCTATTCTTTTCTTCGATCTCCTGTTGAGTTTGTAGGTGTTCAGAATGGTTTGATCCCTATCCAGCTGAATTCCTGAGAGGAGATGAAATCCAGGTCTCCTACTCCTCCGCCATCTTGCTCTAACATTCCTCCTGTTAAATCTTAAATAGAGTATGCATTTCAGTGCACCCTAAATTTTTAAAAATTCTTTCAGATGATGAAAAATGCACATAACTGAAAAGCATATCAACTGTACAAGCATAAGATAAAACATAGTTATGGAGCAAATATTTGCATACCCAAAGCTTGAGTCAAGAAATAGAACATTGTTGCGCCCAAGAAGGCTCTCGACATGATATGTCTTTTCTTGAGCACAACCCTTTTTCCACCCTACAGATGATTACCATGCTGATTTTTCAAGTAACCTCTTCATTTATTTTCCTTAGGGTTTTATTAGCCAGGTATGCATGCCTAAACTATATAGTTTTGTTTTATGTGTTTCTGATTTTTTTTAAAGGGAAATCTTACCAGGACTGTGTTTTGGTTCTTTCACTCAATATTACGTAAGAGTTCTGGTAGGCAGCCTCCAAGATGGCCTTCAAGTTGCTTTCCACCTCTTGGTGTTCACGGTCTCATATATCTCCATCCCCTCGAGTAACTTGCTTCTAAACCATGGCAGATGGCAACATCAAGGGGTTGTGTTACAAAAGTCTGTGACTTTCATCTTAAAGCCAACCCTTTCTCTCTCTCTCTCACTGGCTTTGATGAAGCCAGGTACGATGTGGGAGGGATCCTCGCAGCAGAGAAGTGAGCACAATCTCCATTCACCAGCCAGCAAGGAAGCAAGGTCCTCACTCTCGTGGTCCGCAAGGAACTGAATCCTGCCGGTGAGCACGTAAGTGAAGTGAGCAGTGGCTTCTTCCCCAGTCGAGACCTCACCTGAGACCAGTGCAGTGCCAGGCAGCGCCTTGCGTGCAACCCTGTGAAACCCTGTGAAATAGAAACTAAGCTAAGAAATGAGTGTTGCTTTAAGCAGCTGAATTTTGAGGTAATGTTGCGCAAGAGTGGATAACCAGTACGGATGTATCTAGGGCCACAGCACACACGGGTGAGAAAGGGGGGATTGAAAAGTGCAGAGAAGTAGAAGTGCTAAAATAGATGTAGTCATAAAGCCAGAAAGCCCAAACCGCCTATGTTCCCTAGGAGAGATCTGGGGGCACTCTGTTTACTAAGATGTTAAGGAATCATCAAGTACCAGTGTCAGCAGGGTCACTGAGATAGTAGTGCCTATTCTCTGTAGTCAGAGGTTGTGTTGGGATTGCTGTGACCGCGGGAATATGCTCCCTAGGAATAATGGGGATGATAATATCCCTGAGTGGCAGAGTCCAGGTGGCAGCATGTAACTCTACGAAGTAATGTGGTTATAATTATGTGATGGCCAACAAGATTGGAATGACAAGGGGGCAGAATGATGTGTAACCCTCAGGGACCTTACGATACGGGTAATAGAGCATGGTGTCCCTCGTAATAGGATATAGGCATCCAGGGGGGCACCTGGCTGGCTCAGTCGGTTAAGCACCTGCCTTCGGCTCAGGTCATGGTCCCAGAGTGCCAGGATCGAGCCCCATGTTGGGCTCCGTGCTCAGTGGGGAGTCTGCTTCTCCCTCACCCCACCCGTACTCGGTCTCTCTCCCCACCCCCCTGTAATCAATCAATCAATAATAAATAAACAAAAAAGTAAATAAGTAAATCAGGATATAGACAGCCAAATAGGGTGCACCTTTGTATGTGTGTGTGTGTGTGTGTGTGTGTGTGTGTGCGCGCGCGCGCGCGCGCGCCCGCGCACATGCACTGGTGTATTTAAAAGAGCTTAAGAATAAAAACACAAAGGCTGAGGTCATTGATCCCAATGGAAGGTCGTGATCCCTGACACAGTTTGTAGACCTCAGGCTGTTCTCAGACCCATTAACCCATCAATGGAGAGACCAGTGTTCTTGGATGAAGGATCACAGCAAGTGTATATCACAGCATTTCCTTAGTCCTTGCCCAAAAATCTATAGCCATTGACCCAGGGGAAGCTGGAATACTCATATGTTGGCAGGCTGTTGGACATGGGATCTGAGTTGAACGGACTGCAGGATATCCAGAATCTTTCATGGCCCTTGTTTGAATACATTGATCTGGAGGTTGGAGTGAAAGGAGAAGTTTCCCCATGATCTTCATCCCGGTGATCCGTTTGGGGGAATTTGTGCCTCCCTCTACCATAACTGTTGGCTGTGTGCATCTAGGGGTCATGGCTCTAAGAGACGAAAAGCTAGTTCGAGGGGGACATGGTAAAATTCTGATTGGTATTAAAACTCTGGCTGCCCCCTTATCCCGTTGGGTTTCTAGTGCCATGAAATCATCAAGCAAAGAAGGGAGCTATGGGAGCCATAAGGAGGATGTTTAGCATCGAGGTGATGTGTAGGGGCATTCTTGGTATCCTATTCCCAGTATCAACCGCTGATGAGCGAGTAGTATAGCCTGAAGAGGACATAGGAACCATGGGCTCAGGACTCTCAGGGGTGGGGATGGAGGTCAATGCCCCAGGCAAGTCAGGTAAAGGATCAGAGGAGCCACCCGCTAACTCCCCTCTTGAGGGTTTTTCTAGAATTTGTGGCAAGCCACGTGGAGTGAGGTTAATGAGAGCAATCCATAGACATGAGCAGAGCTAGGGGGTAGATATGTGATATTCATTTGGATCCCCTTTCCATAAATGCCCTGATCCACACGCCAGTGCAGAGTATGGACTACTCGTGGCTCACACTGTTCACCCACACTGTTCTGCAGGTAATTGTCTCTCGGCCTAGGGGTGGACCACACCCGGAAGTCTGCCCCCTCCATCATTTCTACCCACCAAGGGTTGTCCACAGGTAGTGATAAGTGATGTAGGAGTACATAGGCCCAACCCCCTTGCCTCCAAGAGGAGCAGGCCTGTAACCCAGTCCACACCCCTCATCTGTGGGGTCAGAACGTGAGGGTAGAATTGAACTGAAACCACATTTTGCATTCCTTCCTCTTAGACCCCTATTTTGTTTCCTTCCGTTTGTTACTGATTTCTCCTGAGAGCTCTTCCTTAAACGTCCTGTTTTAGTCTCTGGAATTTTGAATGCGATGTAAGAATCACAGTTTGGGACTGTTCCCCTTAAACAGGCCTCCTTTAGGGAGACAGTTCCTAACATGGTGAGCTGTGTTACTCACGGGAGCGTGTCCTGTCCCTGAGGATAGAGTATGATGTTTTAAAAATTGGAGACTAATAGTCTAAAACCAAGTGTGCAGAAACTGTAAGGAGAAAGAGCATCCTATGAAAAGATTAAGTGCTTCAGTGGAGAATAAGTTCAAGAGTTGACTGGCATCACTGTTACCATTCCTATTGTATGGAAATGTTTTGGAGACGCTGATAACTGAGATTCGGAACACTGGTGTTAGGGTGACGTCAGGGGCAGAGTCTAAAACCAGAGGTTTGAGAGCAAGCAGTTTGTTTGGGAGGCGATCTCAAGAAGGGCTGTAGGGAACCCGAGAAGTGATCCAGGGAAGGGATGGAAGCCAATCCAGAATGATTTCAAGAGCAGATGACTCCTGTAGGCGCCTGGGGTTCAGTCCTGGCTGAGGACCTCTGGTCTCACACGCCCCACTCGAGGGGAAAGAGGCTAGAGCACTTACCCACCAAGTGCTGCCCATTGGTTGAGGACTTCTCCTGGAGACTTACTTTCCCTACCTCTGGCCTGCCGAGAGCTTCCTCCCTCATCTGGACAAAGCCTCAGCAGAGAGCTCCAGGTGCCTGCTGTAAACAACCAGGGTCAATGTCAGCATGGGGAGTGCTGAGGGGGTAGAGGTGGAAATCCTAAGGTCATCTGCTGCGGACTCCTCTTTCTGCGGGGAACACCAGAACTACGATCGACAGCTAAGGATAACAGTTCATGAGGGAAAAATAATGAGACACGATGCCCCTCGGATCTGTATGCCTGGAGACTTTAAGATTTATTTAAGATATAGGATCATCCCCATAGGGGGAAACCTGGCAGGAACCAAAGGTGCGATTGGGATGACATGCTGGTTGAGAGATCTCAGAGAAAATTCAAGCTCTGTATTCCCTTGGGAGGGAGGTAGTAAGAAGGAGGCGGGGAGGAGGGCGTTGGTGGTGGGGGACTATATCTGGAGGCCAACTCAGTTGACAAGTCCGCCGGAACTGAGGTTTGACAGTTGGCCTCTCATGATTCAGCTCACAGTTGGACTACCTGAAGAAGATTGGTTGATGAAAGACAGCGGGGTGCGGGCCAGGATACTCAGCTGCAGAAGCACTAGAGCAGGTTGGGCAGCAGCAGGTGGTCTAGCAACAGCTGGGGCGGCAGCAGGTGGTCCTGCAGCAGGTGGTCTGGCAGCAGGTGGGGCGGCAGCAGCTAGAGATGCAGCAGCTGGGCCTGCAGCAGCTGGAGCCACAGCAGGCGGGGCGGCAGCAGCTAGAAATGCAGCAGGAGGGGCGGCAGCAGCTGGAGCCACAGCAGGAGGGGCGGCAGCAGCTGGAGCCACAGCAGGAGGGGCGGCAGCAGCTGGACACGCAGCAGCTGGGGCGGCAGCAGGTGGTCCTGCAGCAGGTGGTCTGGCAGCAGGTGGGGCGGCAGCAGCTGGAGATGCAGCAGCTGGGCCTGCAGCAGCTGGAGCCACAGCAGCTGGGACCACAGCAGGAGGGGCGGCAGCAGCTGGACACGCAGCAGCTGGGGCGGCAGCAGGTGGTCCTGCAGCAGGTGGTCTGGCAGCAGCTGGGGTGGCAGCAGGTCTCCTGGCCACAGCCCTGGTCAGAGCAGACGGAGCCACAACAGGAGTCGACCATGGTGTCAGAGGGTGGAGGTTCTGGGTGGGTTTCCAGGAAAGCGAAGGTCTTGAGTTTGGAAGGCTCCTTGTGCCATGGCCTCTATATACTGCCCGACCAGGGTGATTTGTCAACACGTCTTCCTTGTTGTTGTTTACCTAATATTTAAGTAATTATCAGAGACACAATAGTGTTTGTCTGTGTAATGGTTTAAACTCATGGGAAACACATTTTCTTTTCTAGATGTGATAAATTCCATCTGGTCTGCTTTTCCTCCTGACTCATACCCACCGGCATCTTCTGGACCACTCTCTCCTCCTCTTCCTCCACAGAGGGCTGTTATGTGATAGGTGGCATTTGCAATTACATGTCTTCCTCTCCCCTCCTGTATCCCCTAGCAGGATGGGATCAGGGCCAACATATCTCTGGTCGTGCGTTTCTTCCAATGATCAGCGGGGAGGAAATCCCACGTGCATAAGTGTGGCATGTGGGAAGTGGCATGAGACAAGAGGAAGAGGCCCTATATCATGGGTCATTGTTGAGCAATGAGGAAGGGGCCCGCTGTCTATGTGTGTGTGATGTTGCTGGCCTCTGCCACTGGAATGGGTTTTCTTGGGCGTTTCTGTCTTTGGATCACGTTGTCTACCCTAAAACCGTGGCAGGCCATTGTCTGTATGGTTCCGGTCACTGCCCTGATTCGGTAGTTCATTAAGTGTTAACTTTGCCGTCACATGTTTTTGGGTTGCATTTCTCTGGGTGGTCTTTAGATTCCGAAAAACTTAGCCTCATTTTTATTCTTATCTCCTCCTTGATCAAAAATACTCTTCAACGGAGCAAAAAGCAAATGCTCAGAAGGTGCCTCTCCACAGAATTTATCTCCAGAGCTGGGAAATCTATAGCACATGTTTTTTGGGGGGATCCATTTGAAATGTGAATGGATCTTAGTCAGTGTAACTTCATTTAGTTACTATTTCTCCGTCTTCCCCACTTAGTGATAGTCCAACTTTAGCATGCCGCACGTCATCCAAAGGGCCTATTAAGTATGTCGGGACAAATGCTACAGGTTCTGATTACACAGGGAGCCTGAGGTCTGGCATTGCTAACGAGTACCCAGATGCTGTTGATGCTGAAGGCCCAGGGACCACACTTTAGAGACCTACTCCTTTATTCTGTTCATTCATGCTTTGAGGAAGTGCCTCTATCAAGTTCCTCCCTGTTCCTTTTCGATTACAGAAAGCACCCCCGCATCCCCCAACCCCCCCCCCACACACACACATACAAACAACTGCAATATACTATGTAAAGAAACATCAAAAGAGCTCATAGTAGTGTAATTTAACCAAAAGAAATGTGTTTAAGGCGAATTAGCCACGATGACAATTTGGTAAAGATATAGGTTTATTCGTAAATAAATAATTTAGTCACGTTTTCTTGTTTACATTTGATGATTGATTTTATAGTTTTGGTGGAATTTACACACATTGAAATTCAAAAAATCCTATGGGTAGTCTTCCATAGTGACAAATTTTGATACACAGAAGCCCATCCGTGTAATCCCCACATCTATCAAGATAGAACATTTCCATTATACCAGAGAGTCCCCACTCGTCCCTTAGTAACGTGCCCATAGCCATAGTGGCAATTGCTGCTTCAATATGTTTTCTTTTACCATAGATCCCTTTTGATCTAGAACATCAGACAGACTCTACATCTATGTCTGTGTCGTGTGTGTGTGTGTGTGTGTACACTATTCATACAGCACATAGAATTTCTCTTTGGTTTGGCACCATTAACTTGGCTTCTGCCTGTAAGAATCACTAATGTTGATGCATATATCACTAGTTCAATCAGTGCTGTACCAAGTGAAGTACCAAGACTTAATTTTAACTCTTAGCATTAAATTTCATGGTAGGGTGACCATCCATTCCTTAAGCTAACCTTTCCTGTTAAATCTTAAATAGAGTATGCATTTCAGTGCACCCTAAATTTTTAAAAATTCTTTCAGATGATGAAAAATGCACATAACTGAAAAGCATATCAACTGTACAAGCATAAGATAAAACATAGTTATGGAGCAAATATTTGCATACCCAAAGCTTGAGTCAAGAAATAGAACATTGTTGCGCCCAAGAAGGCTCTCGACATGATATGTCTTTTCTTGAGCACAACCCTTTTTCCACCCTACAGATGATTACCATGCTGATTTTTCAAGTAACCTCTTCATTTATTTTCCTTAGGGTTTTATTAGCCAGGTATGCATGCCTAAACTATATAGTTTTGTTTTATGTGTTTCTGATTTTTTTTAAAGGGAAATCTTACCAGGACTGTGTTTTGGTTCTTTCACTCAATATTACGTAAGAGTTCTGGTAGGCAGCCTCCAAGATGGCCTTCAAGTTGCTTTCCACCTCTTGGTGTTCACGGTCTCATATATCTCCATCCCCTCGAGTAACTTGCTTCTAAACCATGGCAGATGGCAACATCAAGGGGTTGTGTTACAAAAGTCTGTGACTTTCATCTTAAAGCCAACCCTTTCTCTCTCTCTCTCACTGGCTTTGATGAAGCCAGGTACGATGTGGGAGGGATCCTCGCAGCAGAGAAGTGAGCACAATCTCCATTCACCAGCCAGCAAGGAAGCAAGGTCCTCACTCTCGTGGTCCGCAAGGAACTGAATCCCGCCGGTGAGCACGTAAGTGAAGTGAGCAGTGGCTTCTTCCCCAGTCGAGACCTCACCTGAGACCAGTGCAGTGCCAGGCAGCGCCTTGCGTGCAACCCTGTGAAACCCTGTGAAATAGAAACTAAGCTAAGAAATGAGTGTTGCTTTAAGCAGCTGAATTTTGAGGTAATGTTGCGCAAGAGTGGATAACCAGTACGGATGTATCTAGGGCCACAGCACACACGGGTGAGAAAGGGGGGATTGAAAAGTGCAGAGAAGTAGAAGTGCTAAAATAGATGTAGTCATAAAGCCAGAAAGCCCAAACCGCCTATGTTCCCTAGGAGAGATCTGGGGGCACTCTGTTTACTAAGATGTTAAGGAATCATCAAGTACCAGTGTCAGCAGGGTCACTGAGATAGTAGTGCCTATTCTCTGTAGTCAGAGGTTGTGTTGGGATTGCTGTGACCGCGGGAATATGCTCCCTAGGAATAATGGGGATGATAATATCCCTGAGTGGCAGAGTCCAGGTGGCAGCATGTAACTCTACGAAGTAATGTGGTTATAATTATGTGATGGCCAACAAGATTGGAATGACAAGGGGGCAGAATGATGTGTAACCCTCAGGGACCTTACGATACGGGTAATAGAGCATGGTGTCCCTCGTAATAGGATATAGGCATCCAGGGGGGCACCTGGCTGGCTCAGTCGGTTAAGCACCTGCCTTCGGCTCAGGTCATGGTCCCAGAGTGCCAGGATCGAGCCCCATGTTGGGCTCCGTGCTCAGTGGGGAGTCTGCTTCTCCCTCACCCCACCCGTACTCGGTCTCTCTCCCCACCCCCCTGTAATCAATCAATCAATAATAAATAAACAAAAAAGTAAATAAGTAAATCAGGATATAGACAGCCAAATAGGGTGCACCTTTGTATGTGTGTGTGTGTGTGTGTGTGTGTGTGTGTGTGTGCGCGCGCGCGCGCGCCCGCGCACATGCACTGGTGTATTTAAAAGAGCTTAAGAATAAAAACACAAAGGCTGAGGTCATTGATCCCAATGGAAGGTCGTGATCCCTGACACAGTTTGTAGACCTCAGGCTGTTCTCAGACCCATTAACCCATCAATGGAGAGACCAGTGTTCTTGGATGAAGGATCACAGCAAGTGTATATCACAGCATTTCCTTAGTCCTTGCCCAAAAATCTATAGCCATTGACCCAGGGGAAGCTGGAATACTCATATGTTGGCAGGCTGTTGGACATGGGATCTGAGTTGAACGGACTGCAGGATATCCAGAATCTTTCATGGCCCTTGTTTGAATACATTGATCTGGAGGTTGGAGTGAAAGGAGAAGTTTCCCCATGATCTTCATCCCGGTGATCCGTTTGGGGGAATTTGTGCCTCCCTCTACCATAACTGTTGGCTGTGTGCATCTAGGGGTCATGGCTCTAAGAGACGAAAAGCTAGTTCGAGGGGGACATGGTAAAATTCTGATTGGTATTAAAACTCTGGCTGCCCCCTTATCCCGTTGGGTTTCTAGTGCCATGAAATCATCAAGCAAAGAAGGGAGCTATGGGAGCCATAAGGAGGATGTTTAGCATCGAGGTGATGTGTAGGGGCATTCTTGGTATCCTATTCCCAGTATCAACCGCTGATGAGCGAGTAGTATAGCCTGAAGAGGACATAGGAACCATGGGCTCAGGACTCTCAGGGGTGGGGATGGAGGTCAATGCCCCAGGCAAGTCAGGTAAAGGATCAGAGGAGCCACCCACTAACTCCCCTCTTGAGGGTTTTTCTAGAATTTGTGGCAAGCCACGTGGAGTGAGGTTAATGAGAGCAATCCATAGACATGAGCAGAGCTAGGGGGTAGATATGTGATATTCATTTGGATCCCCTTTCCATAAATGCCCTGATCCACACGCCAGTGCAGAGTATGGACTACTCGTGGCTCACACTGTTCACCCACACTGTTCTGCAGGTAATTGTCTCTCGGCCTAGGGGTGGACCACACCCGGAAGTCTGCCCCCTCCATCATTTCTACCCACCAAGGGTTGTCCACAGGTAGTGATAAGTGATGTAGGAGTACATAGGCCCAACCCCCTTGCCTCCAAGAGGAGCAGGCCTGTAACCCAGTCCACACCCCTCATCTGTGGGGTCAGAACGTGAGGGTAGAATTGAACTGAAACCACATTTTGCATTCCTTCCTCTTAGACCCCTATTTTGTTTCCTTCCGTTTGTTACTGATTTCTCCTGAGAGCTCTTCCTTAAACGTCCTGTTTTAGTCTCTGGAATTTTGAATGCGATGTAAGAATCACAGTTTGGGACTGTTCCCCTTAAACAGGCCTCCTTTAGGGAGACAGTTCCTAACATGGTGAGCTGTGTTACTCACGGGAGCGTGTCCTGTCCCTGAGGATAGAGTATGATGTTTTAAAAATTGGAGACTAATAGTCTAAAACCAAGTGTGCAGAAACTGTAAGGAGAAAGAGCATCCTATGAAAAGATTAAGTGCTTCAGTGGAGAATAAGTTCAAGAGTTGACTGGCATCACTGTTACCATTCCTATTGTATGGAAATGTTTTGGAGACGCTGATAACTGAGATTCGGAACACTGGTGTTAGGGTGACGTCAGGGGCAGAGTCTAAAACCAGAGGTTTGAGAGCAAGCAGTTTGTTTGGGAGGCGATCTCAAGAAGGGCTGTAGGGAACCCGAGAAGTGATCCAGGGAAGGGATGGAAGCCAATCCAGAATGATTTCAAGAGCAGATGACTCCTGTAGGCGCCTGGGGTTCAGTCCTGGCTGAGGACCTCTGGTCTCACACGCCCCACTCGAGGGGAAAGAGGCTAGAGCACTTACCCACCAAGTGCTGCCCATTGGTTGAGGACTTCTCCTGGAGACTTACTTTCCCTACCTCTGGCCTGCCGAGAGCTTCCTCCCTCATCTGGACAAAGCCTCAGCAGAGAGCTCCAGGTGCCTGCTGTAAACAACCAGGGTCAATGTCAGCATGGGGAGTGCTGAGGGGGTAGAGGTGGAAATCCTAAGGTCATCTGCTGCGGACTCCTCTTTCTGCGGGGAACACCAGAACTACGATCGACAGCTAAGGATAACAGTTCATGAGGGAAAAATAATGAGACACGATGCCCCTCGGATCTGTATGCCTGGAGACTTTAAGATTTATTTAAGATATAGGATCATCCCCATAGGGGGAAACCTGGCAGGAACCAAAGGTGCGATTGGGATGACATGCTGGTTGAGAGATCTCAGAGAAAATTCAAGCTCTGTATTCCCTTGGGAGGGAGGTAGTAAGAAGGAGGCGGGGAGGAGGGCGTTGGTGGTGGGGGACTATATCTGGAGGCCAACTCAGTTGACAAGTCCGCCGGAACTGAGGTTTGACAGTTGGCCTCTCATGATTCAGCTCACAGTTGGACTACCTGAAGAAGATTGGTTGATGAAAGACAGCGGGGTGCGGGCCAGGATACTCAGCTGCAGAAGCACTAGAGCAGGTTGGGCAGCAGCAGGTGGTCTAGCAACAGCTGGGGCGGCAGCAGGTGGTCCTGCAGCAGGTGGTCTGGCAGCAGGTGGGGCGGCAGCAGCTAGAGATGCAGCAGCTGGGCCTGCAGCAGCTGGAGCCACAGCAGGCGGGGCGGCAGCAGCTAGAAATGCAGCAGGAGGGGCGGCAGCAGCTGGAGCCACAGCAGGAGGGGCGGCAGCAGCTGGAGCCACAGCAGGAGGGGCGGCAGCAGCTGGACACGCAGCAGCTGGGGCGGCAGCAGGTGGTCCTGCAGCAGGTGGTCTGGCAGCAGGTGGGGCGGCAGCAGCTGGGCCTGCAGCAGCTGGAGCCACAGCAGCTGGGACCACAGCAGGAGGGGCGGCAGCAGCTGGACACGCAGCAGCTGGGGCGGCAGCAGGTGGTCCTGCAGCAGGTGGTCTGGCAGCAGCTGGGGTGGCAGCAGGTCTCCTGGCCACAGCCCTGGTCAGAGCAGACGGAGCCACAACAGGAGTCGACCATGGTGTCAGAGGGTGGAGGTTCTGGGTGGGTTTCCAGGAAAGCGAAGGTCTTGAGTTTGGAAGGCTCCTTGTGCCATGGCCTCTATATACTGCCCGACCAGGGTGATTTGTCAACACGTCTTCCTTGTTGTTGTTTACCTAATATTTAAGTAATTATCAGAGACACAATAGTGTTTGTCTGTGTAATGGTTTAAACTCATGGGAAACACATTTTCTTTTCTAGATGTGATAAATTCCATCTGGTCTGCTTTTCCTCCTGACTCATACCCACCGGCATCTTCTGGACCACTCTCTCCTCCTCTTCCTCCACAGAGGGCTGTTATGTGATAGGTGGCATTTGCAATTACATGTCTTCCTCTCCCCTCCTGTATCCCCTAGCAGGATGGGATCAGGGCCAACATATCTCTGGTCGTGCGTTTCTTCCAATGATCAGCGGGGAGGAAATCCCACGTGCATAAGTGTGGCATGTGGGAAGTGGCATGAGACAAGAGGAAGAGGCCCTATATCATGGGTCATTGTTGAGCAATGAGGAAGGGGCCCGCTGTCTATGTGTGTGTGATGTTGCTGGCCTCTGCCACTGGAATGGGTTTTCTTGGGCGTTTCTGTCTTTGGATCACGTTGTCTACCCTAAAACCGTGGCAGGCCATTGTCTGTATGGTTCCGGTCACTGCCCTGATTCGGAAGTTCATTAAGTGTTAACTTTGCCGTCACATGTTTTTGGGTTGCATTTCTCTGGGTGGTCTTTAGATTCCGAAAAACTTAGCCTCATTTTTATTCTTATCTCCTCCTTGATCAAAAATACTCTTCAACGGAGCAAAAAGCAAATGCTCAGAAGGTGCCTCTCCACAGAATTTATCTCCAGAGCTGGGAAATCTATAGCACATGTTTTTTGGGGGGATCCATTTGAAATGTGAATGGATCTTAGTCAGTGTAACTTCATTTAGTTACTATTTCTCCGTCTTCCCCACTTAGTGATAGTCCAACTTTAGCATGCCGCACGTCATCCAAAGGGCCTATTAAGTATGTCGGGACAAATGCTACAGGTTCTGATTACACAGGGAGCCTGAGGTCTGGCATTGCTAACGAGTACCCAGATGCTGTTGATGCTGAAGGCCCAGGGACCACACTTTAGAGACCTACTCCTTTATTCTGTTCATTCATGCTTTGAGGAAGTGCCTCTATCAAGTTCCTCCCTGTTCCTTTTCGATTACAGAAAGCACCCCCGCATCCCCCAACCCCCCCCACACACACACACATACAAACAACTGCAATATACTATGTAAAGAAACATCAAAAGAGCTCATAGTAGTGTAATTTAACCAAAAGAAATGTGTTTAAGGCGAATTAGCCACGATGACAATTTGGTAAAGATATAGGTTTATTCGTAAATAAATAATTTAGTCACGTTTTCTTGTTTACATTTGATGATTGATTTTATAGTTTTGGTGGAATTTACACACATTGAAATTCAAAAAATCCTATGGGTAGTCTTCCATAGTGACAAATTTTGATACACAGAAGCCCATCCGTGTAATCCCCACATCTATCAAGATAGAACATTTCCATTATACCAGAGAGTCCCCACTCGTCCCTTAGTAACGTGCCCATAGCCATAGTGGCAATTGCTGCTTCAATATGTTTTCTTTTACCATAGATCCCTTTTGATCTAGAACATCAGACAGACTCTACATCTATGTCTGTGTCGTGTGTGTGTGTGTGTGTGTACACTATTCATACAGCACATAGAATTTCTCTTTGGTTTGGCACCATTAACTTGGCTTCTGCCTGTAAGAATCACTAATGTTGATGCATATATCACTAGTTCAATCAGTGCTGTACCAAGTGAAGTACCAAGACTTAATTTTAACTCTTAGCATTAAATTTCATGGTAGGGTGACCATCCATTCCTTAAGCTAACCTTTCCTGTTAAATCTTAAATAGAGTATGCATTTCAGTGCACCCTAAATTTTTAAAAATTCTTTCAGATGATGAAAAATGCACATAACTGAAAAGCATATCAACTGTACAAGCATAAGATAAAACATAGTTATGGAGCAAATATTTGCATACCCAAAGCTTGAGTCAAGAAATAGAACATTGTTGCGCCCAAGAAGGCTCTCGACATGATATGTCTTTTCTTGAGCACAACCCTTTTTCCACCCTACAGATGATTACCATGCTGATTTTTCAAGTAACCTCTTCATTTATTTTCCTTAGGGTTTTATTAGCCAGGTATGCATGCCTAAACTATATAGTTTTGTTTTATGTGTTTCTGATTTTTTTTAAAGGGAAATCTTACCAGGACTGTGTTTTGGTTCTTTCACTCAATATTACGTAAGAGTTCTGGTAGGCAGCCTCCAAGATGGCCTTCAAGTTGCTTTCCACCTCTTGGTGTTCACGGTCTCATATATCTCCATCCCCTCGAGTAACTTGCTTCTAAACCATGGCAGATGGCAACATCAAGGGGTTGTGTTACAAAAGTCTGTGACTTTCATCTTAAAGCCAACCCTTTCTCTCTCTCTCTCACTGGCTTTGATGAAGCCAGGTACGATGTGGGAGGGATCCTCGCAGCAGAGAAGTGAGCACAATCTCCATTCACCAGCCAGCAAGGAAGCAAGGTCCTCACTCTCGTGGTCCGCAAGGAACTGAATCCCGCCGGTGAGCACGTAAGTGAAGTGAGCAGTGGCTTCTTCCCCAGTCGAGACCTCACCTGAGACCAGTGCAGTGCCAGGCAGCGCCTTGCGTGCAACCCTGTGAAACCCTGTGAAATAGAAACTAAGCTAAGAAATGAGTGTTGCTTTAAGCAGCTGAATTTTGAGGTAATGTTGCGCAAGAGTGGATAACCAGTACGGATGTATCTAGGGCCACAGCACACACGGGTGAGAAAGGGGGGATTGAAAAGTGCAGAGAAGTAGAAGTGCTAAAATAGATGTAGTCATAAAGCCAGAAAGCCCAAACCGCCTATGTTCCCTAGGAGAGATCTGGGGGCACTCTGTTTACTAAGATGTTAAGGAATCATCAAGTACCAGTGTCAGCAGGGTCACTGAGATAGTAGTGCCTATTCTCTGTAGTCAGAGGTTGTGTTGGGATTGCTGTGACCGCGGGAATATGCTCCCTAGGAATAATGGGGATGATAATATCCCTGAGTGGCAGAGTCCAGGTGGCAGCATGTAACTCTACGAAGTAATGTGGTTATAATTATGTGATGGCCAACAAGATTGGAATGACAAGGGGGCAGAATGATGTGTAACCCTCAGGGACCTTACGATACGGGTAATAGAGCATGGTGTCCCTCGTAATAGGATATAGGCATCCAGGGGGGCACCTGGCTGGCTCAGTCGGTTAAGCACCTGCCTTCGGCTCAGGTCATGGTCCCAGAGTGCCAGGATCGAGCCCCATGTTGGGCTCCGTGCTCAGTGGGGAGTCTGCTTCTCCCTCACCCCACCCGTACTCGGTCTCTCTCCCCACCCCCCTGTAATCAATCAATCAATAATAAATAAACAAAAAAGTAAATAAGTAAATCAGGATATAGACAGCCAAATAGGGTGCACCTTTGTATGTGTGTGTGTGTGTGTGTGTGTGTGTGTGTGTGCGCGCGCGCGCGCGCGCCCGCGCACATGCACTGGTGTATTTAAAAGAGCTTAAGAATAAAAACACAAAGGCTGAGGTCATTGATCCCAATGGAAGGTCGTGATCCCTGACACAGTTTGTAGACCTCAGGCTGTTCTCAGACCCATTAACCCATCAATGGAGAGACCAGTGTTCTTGGATGAAGGATCACAGCAAGTGTATATCACAGCATTTCCTTAGTCCTTGCCCAAAAATCTATAGCCATTGACCCAGGGGAAGCTGGAATACTCATATGTTGGCAGGCTGTTGGACATGGGATCTGAGTTGAACGGACTGCAGGATATCCAGAATCTTTCATGGCCCTTGTTTGAATACATTGATCTGGAGGTTGGAGTGAAAGGAGAAGTTTCCCCATGATCTTCATCCCGGTGATCCGTTTGGGGGAATTTGTGCCTCCCTCTACCATAACTGTTGGCTGTGTGCATCTAGGGGTCATGGCTCTAAGAGACGAAAAGCTAGTTCGAGGGGGACATGGTAAAATTCTGATTGGTATTAAAACTCTGGCTGCCCCCTTATCCCGTTGGGTTTCTAGTGCCATGAAATCATCAAGCAAAGAAGGGAGCTATGGGAGCCATAAGGAGGATGTTTAGCATCGAGGTGATGTGTAGGGGCATTCTTGGTATCCTATTCCCAGTATCAACCGCTGATGAGCGAGTAGTATAGCCTGAAGAGGACATAGGAACCATGGGCTCAGGACTCTCAGGGGTGGGGATGGAGGTCAATGCCCCAGGCAAGTCAGGTAAAGGATCAGAGGAGCCACCCACTAACTCCCCTCTTGAGGGTTTTTCTAGAATTTGTGGCAAGCCACGTGGAGTGAGGTTAATGAGAGCAATCCATAGACATGAGCAGAGCTAGGGGGTAGATATGTGATATTCATTTGGATCCCCTTTCCATAAATGCCCTGATCCACACGCCAGTGCAGAGTATGGACTACTCGTGGCTCACACTGTTCACCCACACTGTTCTGCAGGTAATTGTCTCTCGGCCTAGGGGTGGACCACACCCGGAAGTCTGCCCCCTCCATCATTTCTACCCACCAAGGGTTGTCCACAGGTAGTGATAAGTGATGTAGGAGTACATAGGCCCAACCCCCTTGCCTCCAAGAGGAGCAGGCCTGTAACCCAGTCCACACCCCTCATCTGTGGGGTCAGAACGTGAGGGTAGAATTGAACTGAAACCACATTTTGCATTCCTTCCTCTTAGACCCCTATTTTGTTTCCTTCCGTTTGTTACTGATTTCTCCTGAGAGCTCTTCCTTAAACGTCCTGTTTTAGTCTCTGGAATTTTGAATGCGATGTAAGAATCACAGTTTGGGACTGTTCCCCTTAAACAGGCCTCCTTTAGGGAGACAGTTCCTAACATGGTGAGCTGTGTTACTCACGGGAGCGTGTCCTGTCCCTGAGGATAGAGTATGATGTTTTAAAAATTGGAGACTAATAGTCTAAAACCAAGTGTGCAGAAACTGTAAGGAGAAAGAGCATCCTATGAAAAGATTAAGTGCTTCAGTGGAGAATAAGTTCAAGAGTTGACTGGCATCACTGTTACCATTCCTATTGTATGGAAATGTTTTGGAGACGCTGATAACTGAGATTCGGAACACTGGTGTTAGGGTGACGTCAGGGGCAGAGTCTAAAACCAGAGGTTTGAGAGCAAGCAGTTTGTTTGGGAGGCGATCTCAAGAAGGGCTGTAGGGAACCCGAGAAGTGATCCAGGGAAGGGATGGAAGCCAATCCAGAATGATTTCAAGAGCAGATGACTCCTGTAGGCGCCTGGGGTTCAGTCCTGGCTGAGGACCTCTGGTCTCACACGCCCCACTCGAGGGGAAAGAGGCTAGAGCACTTACCCACCAAGTGCTGCCCATTGGTTGAGGACTTCTCCTGGAGACTTACTTTCCCTACCTCTGGCCTGCCGAGAGCTTCCTCCCTCATCTGGACAAAGCCTCAGCAGAGAGCTCCAGGTGCCTGCTGTAAACAACCAGGGTCAATGTCAGCATGGGGAGTGCTGAGGGGGTAGAGGTGGAAATCCTAAGGTCATCTGCTGCGGACTCCTCTTTCTGCGGGGAACACCAGAACTACGATCGACAGCTAAGGATAACAGTTCATGAGGGAAAAATAATGAGACACGATGCCCCTCGGATCTGTATGCCTGGAGACTTTAAGATTTATTTAAGATATAGGATCATCCCCATAGGGGGAAACCTGGCAGGAACCAAAGGTGCGATTGGGATGACATGCTGGTTGAGAGATCTCAGAGAAAATTCAAGCTCTGTATTCCCTTGGGAGGGAGGTAGTAAGAAGGAGGCGGGGAGGAGGGCGTTGGTGGTGGGGGACTATATCTGGAGGCCAACTCAGTTGACAAGTCCGCCGGAACTGAGGTTTGACAGTTGGCCTCTCATGATTCAGCTCACAGTTGGACTACCTGAAGAAGATTGGTTGATGAAAGACAGCGGGGTGCGGGCCAGGATACTCAGCTGCAGAAGCACTAGAGCAGGTTGGGCAGCAGCAGGTGGTCTAGCAACAGCTGGGGCGGCAGCAGGTGGTCCTGCAGCAGGTGGTCTGGCAGCAGGTGGGGCGGCAGCAGCTAGAGATGCAGCAGCTGGGCCTGCAGCAGCTGGAGCCACAGCAGGCGGGGCGGCAGCAGCTAGAAATGCAGCAGGAGGGGCGGCAGCAGCTGGAGCCACAGCAGGAGGGGCGGCAGCAGCTGGAGCCACAGCAGGAGGGGCGGCAGCAGCTGGACACGCAGCAGCTGGGGCGGCAGCAGGTGGTCCTGCAGCAGGTGGTCTGGCAGCAGGTGGGGCGGCAGCAGCTGGAGATGCAGCAGCTGGGCCTGCAGCAGCTGGAGCCACAGCAGCTGGGACCACAGCAGGAGGGGCGGCAGCAGCTGGACACGCAGCAGCTGGGGCGGCAGCAGGTGGTCCTGCAGCAGGTGGTCTGGCAGCAGCTGGGGTGGCAGCAGGTCTCCTGGCCACAGCCCTGGTCAGAGCAGACGGAGCCACAACAGGAGTCGACCATGGTGTCAGAGGGTGGAGGTTCTGGGTGGGTTTCCAGGAAAGCGAAGGTCTTGAGTTTGGAAGGCTCCTTGTGCCATGGCCTCTATATACTGCCCGACCAGGGTGATTTGTCAACACGTCTTCCTTGTTGTTGTTTACCTAATATTTAAGTAATTATCAGAGACACAATAGTGTTTGTCTGTGTAATGGTTTAAACTCATGGGAAACACATTTTCTTTTCTAGATGTGATAAATTCCATCTGGTCTGCTTTTCCTCCTGACTCATACCCACCGGCATCTTCTGGACCACTCTCTCCTCCTCTTCCTCCACAGAGGGCTGTTATGTGATAGGTGGCATTTGCAATTACATGTCTTCCTCTCCCCTCCTGTATCCCCTAGCAGGATGGGATCAGGGCCAACATATCTCTGGTCGTGCGTTTCTTCCAATGATCAGCGGGGAGGAAATCCCACGTGCATAAGTGTGGCATGTGGGAAGTGGCATGAGACAAGAGGAAGAGGCCCTATATCATGGGTCATTGTTGAGCAATGAGGAAGGGGCCCGCTGTCTATGTGTGTGTGATGTTGCTGGCCTCTGCCACTGGAATGGGTTTTCTTGGGCGTTTCTGTCTTTGGATCACGTTGTCTACCCTAAAACCGTGGCAGGCCATTGTCTGTATGGTTCCGGTCACTGCCCTGATTCGGAAGTTCATTAAGTGTTAACTTTGCCGTCACATGTTTTTGGGTTGCATTTCTCTGGGTGGTCTTTAGATTCCGAAAAACTTAGCCTCATTTTTATTCTTATCTCCTCCTTGATCAAAAATACTCTTCAACGGAGCAAAAAGCAAATGCTCAGAAGGTGCCTCTCCACAGAATTTATCTCCAGAGCTGGGAAATCTATAGCACATGTTTTTTGGGGGGATCCATTTGAAATGTGAATGGATCTTAGTCAGTGTAACTTCATTTAGTTACTATTTCTCCGTCTTCCCCACTTAGTGATAGTCCAACTTTAGCATGCCGCACGTCATCCAAAGGGCCTATTAAGTATGTCGGGACAAATGCTACAGGTTCTGATTACACAGGGAGCCTGAGGTCTGGCATTGCTAACGAGTACCCAGATGCTGTTGATGCTGAAGGCCCAGGGACCACACTTTAGAGACCTACTCCTTTATTCTGTTCATTCATGCTTTGAGGAAGTGCCTCTATCAAGTTCCTCCCTGTTCCTTTTCGATTACAGAAAGCACCCCCGCATCCCCCAACCCCCCCCACACACACACACATACAAACAACTGCAATATACTATGTAAAGAAACATCAAAAGAGCTCATAGTAGTGTAATTTAACCAAAAGAAATGTGTTTAAGGCGAATTAGCCACGATGACAATTTGGTAAAGATATAGGTTTATTCGTAAATAAATAATTTAGTCACGTTTTCTTGTTTACATTTGATGATTGATTTTATAGTTTTGGTGGAATTTACACACATTGAAATTCAAAAAATCCTATGGGTAGTCTTCCATAGTGACAAATTTTGATACACAGAAGCCCATCCGTGTAATCCCCACATCTATCAAGATAGAACATTTCCATTATACCAGAGAGTCCCCACTCGTCCCTTAGTAACGTGCCCATAGCCATAGTGGCAATTGCTGCTTCAATATGTTTTCTTTTACCATAGATCCCTTTTGATCTAGAACATCAGACAGACTCTACATCTATGTCTGTGTCGTGTGTGTGTGTGTGTGTGTACACTATTCATACAGCACATAGAATTTCTCTTTGGTTTGGCACCATTAACTTGGCTTCTGCCTGTAAGAATCACTAATGTTGATGCATATATCACTAGTTCAATCAGTGCTGTACCAAGTGAAGTACCAAGACTTAATTTTAACTCTTAGCATTAAATTTCATGGTAGGGTGACCATCCATTCCTTAAGCTAACCTTTCCTGTTAAATCTTAAATAGAGTATGCATTTCAGTGCACCCTAAATTTTTAAAAATTCTTTCAGATGATGAAAAATGCACATAACTGAAAAGCATATCAACTGTACAAGCATAAGATAAAACATAGTTATGGAGCAAATATTTGCATACCCAAAGCTTGAGTCAAGAAATAGAACATTGTTGCGCCCAAGAAGGCTCTCGACATGATATGTCTTTTCTTGAGCACAACCCTTTTTCCACCCTACAGATGATTACCATGCTGATTTTTCAAGTAACCTCTTCATTTATTTTCCTTAGGGTTTTATTAGCCAGGTATGCATGCCTAAACTATATAGTTTTGTTTTATGTGTTTCTGATTTTTTTTAAAGGGAAATCTTACCAGGACTGTGTTTTGGTTCTTTCACTCAATATTACGTAAGAGTTCTGGTAGGCAGCCTCCAAGATGGCCTTCAAGTTGCTTTCCACCTCTTGGTGTTCACGGTCTCATATATCTCCATCCCCTCGAGTAACTTGCTTCTAAACCATGGCAGATGGCAACATCAAGGGGTTGTGTTACAAAAGTCTGTGACTTTCATCTTAAAGCCAACCCTTTCTCTCTCTCTCTCACTGGCTTTGATGAAGCCAGGTACGATGTGGGAGGGATCCTCGCAGCAGAGAAGTGAGCACAATCTCCATTCACCAGCCAGCAAGGAAGCAAGGTCCTCACTCTCGTGGTCCGCAAGGAACTGAATCCTGCCAGTGAGCACGTAAGTGAAGTGAGCAGTGGCTTCTTCCCCAGTCGAGACCTCACCTGAGACCAGTGCAGTGCCAGGCAGCGCCTTGCGTGCAACCCTGTGAAACCCTGTGAAATAGAAACTAAGCTAAGAAATGAGTGTTGCTTTAAGCAGCTGAATTTTGAGGTAATGTTGCGCAAGAGTGGATAACCAGTACGGATGTATCTAGGGCCACAGCACACACGGGTGAGAAAGGGGGGATTGAAAAGTGCAGAGAAGTAGAAGTGCTAAAATAGATGTAGTCATAAAGCCAGAAAGCCCAAACCGCCTATGTTCCCTAGGAGAGATCTGGGGGCACTCTGTTTACTAAGATGTTAAGGAATCATCAAGTACCAGTGTCAGCAGGGTCACTGAGATAGTAGTGCCTATTCTCTGTAGTCAGAGGTTGTGTTGGGATTGCTGTGACCGCGGGAATATGCTCCCTAGGAATAATGGGGATGATAATATCCCTGAGTGGCAGAGTCCAGGTGGCAGCATGTAACTCTACGAAGTAATGTGGTTATAATTATGTGATGGCCAACAAGATTGGAATGACAAGGGGGCAGAATGATGTGTAACCCTCAGGGACCTTACGATACGGGTAATAGAGCATGGTGTCCCTCGTAATAGGATATAGGCATCCAGGGGGGCACCTGGCTGGCTCAGTCGGTTAAGCACCTGCCTTCGGCTCAGGTCATGGTCCCAGAGTGCCAGGATCGAGCCCCATGTTGGGCTCCGTGCTCAGTGGGGAGTCTGCTTCTCCCTCACCCCACCCGTACTCGGTCTCTCTCCCCACCCCCCTGTAATCAATCAATCAATAATAAATAAACAAAAAAGTAAATAAGTAAATCAGGATATAGACAGCCAAATAGGGTGCACCTTTGTATGTGTGTGTGTGTGTGTGTGTGTGTGTGTGTGTGTGTGCGCGCGCGCGCGCGCCCGCGCACATGCACTGGTGTATTTAAAAGAGCTTAAGAATAAAAACACAAAGGCTGAGGTCATTGATCCCAATGGAAGGTCGTGATCCCTGACACAGTTTGTAGACCTCAGGCTGTTCTCAGACCCATTAACCCATCAATGGAGAGACCAGTGTTCTTGGATGAAGGATCACAGCAAGTGTATATCACAGCATTTCCTTAGTCCTTGCCCAAAAATCTATAGCCATTGACCCAGGGGAAGCTGGAATACTCATATGTTGGCAGGCTGTTGGACATGGGATCTGAGTTGAACGGACTGCAGGATATCCAGAATCTTTCATGGCCCTTGTTTGAATACATTGATCTGGAGGTTGGAGTGAAAGGAGAAGTTTCCCCATGATCTTCATCCCGGTGATCCGTTTGGGGGAATTTGTGCCTCCCTCTACCATAACTGTTGGCTGTGTGCATCTAGGGGTCATGGCTCTAAGAGACGAAAAGCTAGTTCGAGGGGGACATGGTAAAATTCTGATTGGTATTAAAACTCTGGCTGCCCCCTTATCCCGTTGGGTTTCTAGTGCCATGAAATCATCAAGCAAAGAAGGGAGCTATGGGAGCCATAAGGAGGATGTTTAGCATCGAGGTGATGTGTAGGGGCATTCTTGGTATCCTATTCCCAGTATCAACCGCTGATGAGCGAGTAGTATAGCCTGAAGAGGACATAGGAACCATGGGCTCAGGACTCTCAGGGGTGGGGATGGAGGTCAATGCCCCAGGCAAGTCAGGTAAAGGATCAGAGGAGCCACCCACTAACTCCCCTCTTGAGGGTTTTTCTAGAATTTGTGGCAAGCCACGTGGAGTGAGGTTAATGAGAGCAATCCATAGACATGAGCAGAGCTAGGGGGTAGATATGTGATATTCATTTGGATCCCCTTTCCATAAATGCCCTGATCCACACGCCAGTGCAGAGTATGGACTACTCGTGGCTCACACTGTTCACCCACACTGTTCTGCAGGTAATTGTCTCTCGGCCTAGGGGTGGACCACACCCGGAAGTCTGCCCCCTCCATCATTTCTACCCACCAAGGGTTGTCCACAGGTAGTGATAAGTGATGTAGGAGTACATAGGCCCAACCCCCTTGCCTCCAAGAGGAGCAGGCCTGTAACCCAGTCCACACCCCTCATCTGTGGGGTCAGAACGTGAGGGTAGAATTGAACTGAAACCACATTTTGCATTCCTTCCTCTTAGACCCCTATTTTGTTTCCTTCCGTTTGTTACTGATTTCTCCTGAGAGCTCTTCCTTAAACGTCCTGTTTTAGTCTCTGGAATTTTGAATGCGATGTAAGAATCACAGTTTGGGACTGTTCCCCTTAAACAGGCCTCCTTTAGGGAGACAGTTCCTAACATGGTGAGCTGTGTTACTCACGGGAGCGTGTCCTGTCCCTGAGGATAGAGTATGATGTTTTAAAAATTGGAGACTAATAGTCTAAAACCAAGTGTGCAGAAACTGTAAGGAGAAAGAGCATCCTATGAAAAGATTAAGTGCTTCAGTGGAGAATAAGTTCAAGAGTTGACTGGCATCGCTGTTACCATTCCTATTGTATGGAAATGTTTTGGAGACGCTGATAACTGAGATTCGGAACACTGGTGTTAGGGTGACGTCAGGGGCAGAGTCTAAAACCAGAGGTTTGAGAGCAAGCAGTTTGTTTGGGAGGCGATCTCAAGAAGGGCTGTAGGGAACCCGAGAAGTGATCCAGGGAAGGGATGGAAGCCAATCCAGAATGATTTCAAGAGCAGATGACTCCTGTAGGCGCCTGGGGTTCAGTCCTGGCTGAGGACCTCTGGTCTCACACGCCCCACTCGAGGGGAAAGAGGCTAGAGCACTTACCCACCAAGTGCTGCCCATTGGTTGAGGACTTCTCCTGGAGACTTACTTTCCCTACCTCTGGCCTGCCGAGAGCTTCCTCCCTCATCTGGACAAAGCCTCAGCAGAGAGCTCCAGGTGCCTGCTGTAAACAACCAGGGTCAATGTCAGCATGGGGAGTGCTGAGGGGGTAGAGGTGGAAATCCTAAGGTCATCTGCTGCGGACTCCTCTTTCTGCGGGGAACACCAGAACTACGATCGACAGCTAAGGATAACAGTTCATGAGGGAAAAATAATGAGACACGATGCCCCTCGGATCTGTATGCCTGGAGACTTTAAGATTTATTTAAGATATAGGATCATCCCCATAGGGGGAAACCTGGCAGGAACCAAAGGTGCGATTGGGATGACATGCTGGTTGAGAGATCTCAGAGAAAATTCAAGCTCTGTATTCCCTTGGGAGGGAGGTAGTAAGAAGGAGGCGGGGAGGAGGGCGTTGGTGGTGGGGGACTATATCTGGAGGCCAACTCAGTTGACAAGTCCGCCGGAACTGAGGTTTGACAGTTGGCCTCTCATGATTCAGCTCACAGTTGGACTACCTGAAGAAGATTGGTTGATGAAAGACAGCGGGGTGCGGGCCAGGATACTCAGCTGCAGAAGCACTAGAGCAGGTTGGGCAGCAGCAGGTGGTCTAGCAACAGCTGGGGCGGCAGCAGGTGGTCCTGCAGCAGGTGGTCTGGCAGCAGGTGGGGCGGCAGCAGCTAGAGATGCAGCAGCTGGGCCTGCAGCAGCTGGAGCCACAGCAGGCGGGGCGGCAGCAGCTAGAAATGCAGCAGGAGGGGCGGCAGCAGCTGGAGCCACAGCAGGAGGGGCGGCAGCAGCTGGAGCCACAGCAGGAGGGGCGGCAGCAGCTGGACACGCAGCAGCTGGGGCGGCAGCAGGTGGTCCTGCAGCAGGTGGTCTGGCAGCAGGTGGGGCGGCAGCAGCTGGAGATGCAGCAGCTGGGCCTGCAGCAGCTGGAGCCACAGCAGCTGGGACCACAGCAGGAGGGGCGGCAGCAGCTGGACACGCAGCAGCTGGGGCGGCAGCAGGTGGTCCTGCAGCAGGTGGTCTGGCAGCAGCTGGGGTGGCAGCAGGTCTCCTGGCCACAGCCCTGGTCAGAGCAGACGGAGCCACAACAGGAGTCGACCATGGTGTCAGAGGGTGGAGGTTCTGGGTGGGTTTCCAGGAAAGCGAAGGTCTTGAGTTTGGAAGGCTCCTTGTGCCATGGCCTCTATATACTGCCCGACCAGGGTGATTTGTCAACACGTCTTCCTTGTTGTTGTTTACCTAATATTTAAGTAATTATCAGAGACACAATAGTGTTTGTCTGTGTAATGGTTTAAACTCATGGGAAACACATTTTCTTTTCTAGATGTGATAAATTCCATCTGGTCTGCTTTTCCTCCTGACTCATACCCACCGGCATCTTCTGGACCACTCTCTCCTCCTCTTCCTCCACAGAGGGCTGTTATGTGATAGGTGGCATTTGCAATTACATGTCTTCCTCTCCCCTCCTGTATCCCCTAGCAGGATGGGATCAGGGCCAACATATCTCTGGTCGTGCGTTTCTTCCAATGATCAGCGGGGAGGAAATCCCACGTGCATAAGTGTGGCATGTGGGAAGTGGCATGAGACAAGAGGAAGAGGCCCTATATCATGGGTCATTGTTGAGCAATGAGGAAGGGGCCCGCTGTCTATGTGTGTGTGATGTTGCTGGCCTCTGCCACTGGAATGGGTTTTCTTGGGCGTTTCTGTCTTTGGATCACGTTGTCTACCCTAAAACCGTGGCAGGCCATTGTCTGTATGGTTCCGGTCACTGCCCTGATTCGGTAGTTCATTAAGTGTTAACTTTGCCGTCACATGTTTTTGGGTTGCATTTCTCTGGGTGGTCTTTAGATTCCGAAAAACTTAGCCTCATTTTTATTCTTATCTCCTCCTTGATCAAAAATACTCTTCAACGGAGCAAAAAGCAAATGCTCAGAAGGTGCCTCTCCACAGAATTTATCTCCAGAGCTGGGAAATCTATAGCACATGTTTTTTGGGGGGATCCATTTGAAATGTGAATGGATCTTAGTCAGTGTAACTTCATTTAGTTACTATTTCTCCGTCTTCCCCACTTAGTGATAGTCCAACTTTAGCATGCCGCACGTCATCCAAAGGGCCTATTAAGTATGTCGGGACAAATGCTACAGGTTCTGATTACACAGGGAGCCTGAGGTCTGGCATTGCTAACGAGTACCCAGATGCTGTTGATGCTGAAGGCCCAGGGACCACACTTTAGAGACCTACTCCTTTATTCTGTTCATTCATGCTTTGAGGAAGTGCCTCTATCAAGTTCCTCCCTGTTCCTTTTCGATTACAGAAAGCACCCCCGCATCCCCCAACCCCCCCCACACACACACACATACAAACAACTGCAATATACTATGTAAAGAAACATCAAAAGAGCTCATAGTAGTGTAATTTAACCAAAAGAAATGTGTTTAAGGCGAATTAGCCACGATGACAATTTGGTAAAGATATAGGTTTATTCGTAAATAAATAATTTAGTCACGTTTTCTTGTTTACATTTGATGATTGATTTTATAGTTTTGGTGGAATTTACACACATTGAAATTCAAAAAATCCTATGGGTAGTCTTCCATAGTGACAAATTTTGATACACAGAAGCCCATCCGTGTAATCCCCACATCTATCAAGATAGAACATTTCCATTATACCAGAGAGTCCCCACTCGTCCCTTAGTAACGTGCCCATAGCCATAGTGGCAATTGCTGCTTCAATATGTTTTCTTTTACCATAGATCCCTTTTGATCTAGAACATCAGACAGACTCTACATCTATGTCTGTGTCGTGTGTGTGTGTGTGTGTGTACACTATTCATACAGCACATAGAATTTCTCTTTGGTTTGGCACCATTAACTTGGCTTCTGCCTGTAAGAATCACTAATGTTGATGCATATATCACTAGTTCAATCAGTGCTGTACCAAGTGAAGTACCAAGACTTAATTTTAACTCTTAGCATTAAATTTCATGGTAGGGTGACCATCCATTCCTTAAGCTAACCTTTCCTGTTAAATCTTAAATAGAGTATGCATTTCAGTGCACCCTAAATTTTTAAAAATTCTTTCAGATGATGAAAAATGCACATAACTGAAAAGCATATCAACTGTACAAGCATAAGATAAAACATAGTTATGGAGCAAATATTTGCATACCCAAAGCTTGAGTCAAGAAATAGAACATTGTTGCGCCCAAGAAGGCTCTCGACATGATATGTCTTTTCTTGAGCACAACCCTTTTTCCACCCTACAGATGATTACCATGCTGATTTTTCAAGTAACCTCTTCATTTATTTTCCTTAGGGTTTTATTAGCCAGGTATGCATGCCTAAACTATATAGTTTTGTTTTATGTGTTTCTGATTTTTTTTAAAGGGAAATCTTACCAGGACTGTGTTTTGGTTCTTTCACTCAATATTACGTAAGAGTTCTGGTAGGCAGCCTCCAAGATGGCCTTCAAGTTGCTTTCCACCTCTTGGTGTTCACGGTCTCATATATCTCCATCCCCTCGAGTAACTTGCTTCTAAACCATGGCAGATGGCAACATCAAGGGGTTGTGTTACAAAAGTCTGTGACTTTCATCTTAAAGCCAACCCTTTCTCTCTCTCTCTCACTGGCTTTGATGAAGCCAGGTACGATGTGGGAGGGATCCTCGCAGCAGAGAAGTGAGCACAATCTCCATTCACCAGCCAGCAAGGAAGCAAGGTCCTCACTCTCGTGGTCCGCAAGGAACTGAATCCTGCCAGTGAGCACGTAAGTGAAGTGAGCAGTGGCTTCTTCCCCAGTCGAGACCTCACCTGAGACCAGTGCAGTGCCAGGCAGCGCCTTGCGTGCAACCCTGTGAAACCCTGTGAAATAGAAACTAAGCTAAGAAATGAGTGTTGCTTTAAGCAGCTGAATTTTGAGGTAATGTTGCGCAAGAGTGGATAACCAGTACGGATGTATCTAGGGCCACAGCACACACGGGTGAGAAAGGGGGGATTGAAAAGTGCAGAGAAGTAGAAGTGCTAAAATAGATGTAGTCATAAAGCCAGAAAGCCCAAACCGCCTATGTTCCCTAGGAGAGATCTGGGGGCACTCTGTTTACTAAGATGTTAAGGAATCATCAAGTACCAGTGTCAGCAGGGTCACTGAGATAGTAGTGCCTATTCTCTGTAGTCAGAGGTTGTGTTGGGATTGCTGTGACCGCGGGAATATGCTCCCTAGGAATAATGGGGATGATAATATCCCTGAGTGGCAGAGTCCAGGTGGCAGCATGTAACTCTACGAAGTAATGTGGTTATAATTATGTGATGGCCAACAAGATTGGAATGACAAGGGGGCAGAATGATGTGTAACCCTCAGGGACCTTACGATACGGGTAATAGAGCATGGTGTCCCTCGTAATAGGATATAGGCATCCAGGGGGGCACCTGGCTGGCTCAGTCGGTTAAGCACCTGCCTTCGGCTCAGGTCATGGTCCCAGAGTGCCAGGATCGAGCCCCATGTTGGGCTCCGTGCTCAGTGGGGAGTCTGCTTCTCCCTCACCCCACCCGTACTCGGTCTCTCTCCCCACCCCCCTGTAATCAATCAATCAATAATAAATAAACAAAAAAGTAAATAAGTAAATCAGGATATAGACAGCCAAATAGGGTGCACCTTTGTATGTGTGTGTGTGTGTGTGTGTGCGCGCGCGCGCCCGCGCACATGCACTGGTGTATTTAAAAGAGCTTAAGAATAAAAACACAAAGGCTGAGGTCATTGATCCCAATGGAAGGTCGTGATCCCTGACACAGTTTGTAGACCTCAGGCTGTTCTCAGACCCATTAACCCATCAATGGAGAGACCAGTGTTCTTGGATGAAGGATCACAGCAAGTGTATATCACAGCATTTCCTTAGTCCTTGCCCAAAAATCTATAGCCATTGACCCAGGGGAAGCTGGAATACTCATATGTTGGCAGGCTGTTGGACATGGGATCTGAGTTGAACGGACTGCAGGATATCCAGAATCTTTCATGGCCCTTGTTTGAATACATTGATCTGGAGGTTGGAGTGAAAGGAGAAGTTTCCCCATGATCTTCATCCCGGTGATCCGTTTGGGGGAATTTGTGCCTCCCTCTACCATAACTGTTGGCTGTGTGCATCTAGGGGTCATGGCTCTAAGAGACGAAAAGCTAGTTCGAGGGGGACATGGTAAAATTCTGATTGGTATTAAAACTCTGGCTGCCCCCTTATCCCGTTGGGTTTCTAGTGCCATGAAATCATCAAGCAAAGAAGGGAGCTATGGGAGCCATAAGGAGGATGTTTAGCATCGAGGTGATGTGTAGGGGCATTCTTGGTATCCTATTCCCAGTATCAACCGCTGATGAGCGAGTAGTATAGCCTGAAGAGGACATAGGAACCATGGGCTCAGGACTCTCAGGGGTGGGGATGGAGGTCAATGCCCCAGGCAAGTCAGGTAAAGGATCAGAGGAGCCACCCACTAACTCCCCTCTTGAGGGTTTTTCTAGAATTTGTGGCAAGCCACGTGGAGTGAGGTTAATGAGAGCAATCCATAGACATGAGCAGAGCTAGGGGGTAGATATGTGATATTCATTTGGATCCCCTTTCCATAAATGCCCTGATCCACACGCCAGTGCAGAGTATGGACTACTCGTGGCTCACACTGTTCACCCACACTGTTCTGCAGGTAATTGTCTCTCGGCCTAGGGGTGGACCACACCCGGAAGTCTGCCCCCTCCATCATTTCTACCCACCAAGGGTTGTCCACAGGTAGTGATAAGTGATGTAGGAGTACATAGGCCCAACCCCCTTGCCTCCAAGAGGAGCAGGCCTGTAACCCAGTCCACACCCCTCATCTGTGGGGTCAGAACGTGAGGGTAGAATTGAACTGAAACCACATTTTGCATTCCTTCCTCTTAGACCCCTATTTTGTTTCCTTCCGTTTGTTACTGATTTCTCCTGAGAGCTCTTCCTTAAACGTCCTGTTTTAGTCTCTGGAATTTTGAATGCGATGTAAGAATCACAGTTTGGGACTGTTCCCCTTAAACAGGCCTCCTTTAGGGAGACAGTTCCTAACATGGTGAGCTGTGTTACTCACGGGAGCGTGTCCTGTCCCTGAGGATAGAGTATGATGTTTTAAAAATTGGAGACTAATAGTCTAAAACCAAGTGTGCAGAAACTGTAAGGAGAAAGAGCATCCTATGAAAAGATTAAGTGCTTCAGTGGAGAATAAGTTCAAGAGTTGACTGGCATCGCTGTTACCATTCCTATTGTATGGAAATGTTTTGGAGACGCTGATAACTGAGATTCGGAACACTGGTGTTAGGGTGACGTCAGGGGCAGAGTCTAAAACCAGAGGTTTGAGAGCAAGCAGTTTGTTTGGGAGGCGATCTCAAGAAGGGCTGTAGGGAACCCGAGAAGTGATCCAGGGAAGGGATGGAAGCCAATCCAGAATGATTTCAAGAGCAGATGACTCCTGTAGGCGCCTGGGGTTCAGTCCTGGCTGAGGACCTCTGGTCTCACACGCCCCACTCGAGGGGAAAGAGGCTAGAGCACTTACCCACCAAGTGCTGCCCATTGGTTGAGGACTTCTCCTGGAGACTTACTTTCCCTACCTCTGGCCTGCCGAGAGCTTCCTCCCTCATCTGGACAAAGCCTCAGCAGAGAGCTCCAGGTGCCTGCTGTAAACAACCAGGGTCAATGTCAGCATGGGGAGTGCTGAGGGGGTAGAGGTGGAAATCCTAAGGTCATCTGCTGCGGACTCCTCTTTCTGCGGGGAACACCAGAACTACGATCGACAGCTAAGGATAACAGTTCATGAGGGAAAAATAATGAGACACGATGCCCCTCGGATCTGTATGCCTGGAGACTTTAAGATTTATTTAAGATATAGGATCATCCCCATAGGGGGAAACCTGGCAGGAACCAAAGGTGCGATTGGGATGACATGCTGGTTGAGAGATCTCAGAGAAAATTCAAGCTCTGTATTCCCTTGGGAGGGAGGTAGTAAGAAGGAGGCGGGGAGGAGGGCGTTGGTGGTGGGGGACTATATCTGGAGGCCAACTCAGTTGACAAGTCCGCCGGAACTGAGGTTTGACAGTTGGCCTCTCATGATTCAGCTCACAGTTGGACTACCTGAAGAAGATTGGTTGATGAAAGACAGCGGGGTGCGGGCCAGGATACTCAGCTGCAGAAGCACTAGAGCAGGTTGGGCAGCAGCAGGTGGTCTAGCAACAGCTGGGGCGGCAGCAGGTGGTCCTGCAGCAGGTGGTCTGGCAGCAGGTGGGGCGGCAGCAGCTAGAGATGCAGCAGCTGGGCCTGCAGCAGCTGGAGCCACAGCAGGCGGGGCGGCAGCAGCTAGAAATGCAGCAGGAGGGGCGGCAGCAGCTGGAGCCACAGCAGGAGGGGCGGCAGCAGCTGGAGCCACAGCAGGAGGGGCGGCAGCAGCTGGACACGCAGCAGCTGGGGCGGCAGCAGGTGGTCCTGCAGCAGGTGGTCTGGCAGCAGGTGGGGCGGCAGCAGCTGGGCCTGCAGCAGCTGGAGCCACAGCAGCTGGGACCACAGCAGGAGGGGCGGCAGCAGCTGGACACGCAGCAGCTGGGGCGGCAGCAGGTGGTCCTGCAGCAGGTGGTCTGGCAGCAGCTGGGGTGGCAGCAGGTCTCCTGGCCACAGCCCTGGTCAGAGCAGACGGAGCCACAACAGGAGTCGACCATGGTGTCAGAGGGTGGAGGTTCTGGGTGGGTTTCCAGGAAAGCGAAGGTCTTGAGTTTGGAAGGCTCCTTGTGCCATGGCCTCTATATACTGCCCGACCAGGGTGATTTGTCAACACGTCTTCCTTGTTGTTGTTTACCTAATATTTAAGTAATTATCAGAGACACAATAGTGTTTGTCTGTGTAATGGTTTAAACTCATGGGAAACACATTTTCTTTTCTAGATGTGATAAATTCCATCTGGTCTGCTTTTCCTCCTGACTCATACCCACCGGCATCTTCTGGACCACTCTCTCCTCCTCTTCCTCCACAGAGGGCTGTTATGTGATAGGTGGCATTTGCAATTACATGTCTTCCTCTCCCCTCCTGTATCCCCTAGCAGGATGGGATCAGGGCCAACATATCTCTGGTCGTGCGTTTCTTCCAATGATCAGCGGGGAGGAAATCCCACGTGCATAAGTGTGGCATGTGGGAAGTGGCATGAGACAAGAGGAAGAGGCCCTATATCATGGGTCATTGTTGAGCAATGAGGAAGGGGCCCGCTGTCTATGTGTGTGTGATGTTGCTGGCCTCTGCCACTGGAATGGGTTTTCTTGGGCGTTTCTGTCTTTGGATCACGTTGTCTACCCTAAAACCGTGGCAGGCCATTGTCTGTATGGTTCCGGTCACTGCCCTGATTCGGAAGTTCATTAAGTGTTAACTTTGCCGTCACATGTTTTTGGGTTGCATTTCTCTGGGTGGTCTTTAGATTCCGAAAAACTTAGCCTCATTTTTATTCTTATCTCCTCCTTGATCAAAAATACTCTTCAACGGAGCAAAAAGCAAATGCTCAGAAGGTGCCTCTCCACAGAATTTATCTCCAGAGCTGGGAAATCTATAGCACATGTTTTTTGGGGGGATCCATTTGAAATGTGAATGGATCTTAGTCAGTGTAACTTCATTTAGTTACTATTTCTCCGTCTTCCCCACTTAGTGATAGTCCAACTTTAGCATGCCGCACGTCATCCAAAGGGCCTATTAAGTATGTCGGGACAAATGCTACAGGTTCTGATTACACAGGGAGCCTGAGGTCTGGCATTGCTAACGAGTACCCAGATGCTGTTGATGCTGAAGGCCCAGGGACCACACTTTAGAGACCTACTCCTTTATTCTGTTCATTCATGCTTTGAGGAAGTGCCTCTATCAAGTTCCTCCCTGTTCCTTTTCGATTACAGAAAGCACCCCCGCATCCCCCAACCTCCCCCACACACACACACATACAAACAACTGCAATATACTATGTAAAGAAACATCAAAAGAGCTCATAGTAGTGTAATTTAACCAAAAGAAATGTGTTTAAGGCGAATTAGCCACGATGACAATTTGGTAAAGATATAGGTTTATTCGTAAATAAATAATTTAGTCACGTTTTCTTGTTTACATTTGATGATTGATTTTATAGTTTTGGTGGAATTTACACACATTGAAATTCAAAAAATCCTATGGGTAGTCTTCCATAGTGACAAATTTTGATACACAGAAGCCCATCCGTGTAATCCCCACATCTATCAAGATAGAACATTTCCATTATACCAGAGAGTCCCCACTCGTCCCTTAGTAACGTGCCCATAGCCATAGTGGCAATTGCTGCTTCAATATGTTTTCTTTTACCATAGATCCCTTTTGATCTAGAACATCAGACAGACTCTACATCTATGTCTGTGTCGTGTGTGTGTGTGTGTGTGTACACTATTCATACAGCACATAGAATTTCTCTTTGGTTTGGCACCATTAACTTGGCTTCTGCCTGTAAGAATCACTAATGTTGATGCATATATCACTAGTTCAATCAGTGCTGTACCAAGTGAAGTACCAAGACTTAATTTTAACTCTTAGCATTAAATTTCATGGTAGGGTGACCATCCATTCCTTAAGCTAACCTTTCCTGTTAAATCTTAAATAGAGTATGCATTTCAGTGCACCCTAAATTTTTAAAAATTCTTTCAGATGATGAAAAATGCACATAACTGAAAAGCATATCAACTGTACAAGCATAAGATAAAACATAGTTATGGAGCAAATATTTGCATACCCAAAGCTTGAGTCAAGAAATAGAACATTGTTGCGCCCAAGAAGGCTCTCGACATGATATGTCTTTTCTTGAGCACAACCCTTTTTCCACCCTACAGATGATTACCATGCTGATTTTTCAAGTAACCTCTTCATTTATTTTCCTTAGGGTTTTATTAGCCAGGTATGCATGCCTAAACTATATAGTTTTGTTTTATGTGTTTCTGATTTTTTTTAAAGGGAAATCTTACCAGGACTGTGTTTTGGTTCTTTCACTCAATATTACGTAAGAGTTCTGGTAGGCAGCCTCCAAGATGGCCTTCAAGTTGCTTTCCACCTCTTGGTGTTCACGGTCTCATATATCTCCATCCCCTCGAGTAACTTGCTTCTAAACCATGGCAGATGGCAACATCAAGGGGTTGTGTTACAAAAGTCTGTGACTTTCATCTTAAAGCCAACCCTTTCTCTCTCTCTCTCACTGGCTTTGATGAAGCCAGGTACGATGTGGGAGGGATCCTCGCAGCAGAGAAGTGAGCACAATCTCCATTCACCAGCCAGCAAGGAAGCAAGGTCCTCACTCTCGTGGTCCGCAAGGAACTGAATCCTGCCGGTGAGCACATAAGTGAAGTGAGCAGTGGCTTCTTCCCCAGTCGAGACCTCACCTGAGACCAGTGCAGTGCCAGGCAGCGCCTTGCGTGCAACCCTGTGAAACCCTGTGAAATAGAAACTAAGCTAAGAAATGAGTGTTGCTTTAAGCAGCTGAATTTTGAGGTAATGTTGCGCAAGAGTGGATAACCAGTACGGATGTATCTAGGGCCACAGCACACACGGGTGAGAAAGGGGGGATTGAAAAGTGCAGAGAAGTAGAAGTGCTAAAATAGATGTAGTCATAAAGCCAGAAAGCCCAAACCGCCTATGTTCCCTAGGAGAGATCTGGGGGCACTCTGTTTACTAAGATGTTAAGGAATCATCAAGTACCAGTGTCAGCAGGGTCACTGAGATAGTAGTGCCTATTCTCTGTAGTCAGAGGTTGTGTTGGGATTGCTGTGACCGCGGGAATATGCTCCCTAGGAATAATGGGGATGATAATATCCCTGAGTGGCAGAGTCCAGGTGGCAGCATGTAACTCTACGAAGTAATGTGGTTATAATTATGTGATGGCCAACAAGATTGGAATGACAAGGGGGCAGAATGATGTGTAACCCTCAGGGACCTTACGATACGGGTAATAGAGCATGGTGTCCCTCGTAATAGGATATAGGCATCCAGGGGGGCACCTGGCTGGCTCAGTCGGTTAAGCACCTGCCTTCGGCTCAGGTCATGGTCCCAGAGTGCCAGGATCGAGCCCCATGTTGGGCTCCGTGCTCAGTGGGGAGTCTGCTTCTCCCTCACCCCACCCGTACTCGGTCTCTCTCCCCACCCCCCTGTAATCAATCAATCAATAATAAATAAACAAAAAAGTAAATAAGTAAATCAGGATATAGACAGCCAAATAGGGTGCACCTTTGTATGTGTGTGTGTGTGTGTGTGTGTGTGTGTGTGTGTGTGTGTGTGCGCGCGCGCGCGCGCCCGCGCACATGCACTGGTGTATTTAAAAGAGCTTAAGAATAAAAACACAAAGGCTGAGGTCATTGATCCCAATGGAAGGTCGTGATCCCTGACACAGTTTGTAGACCTCAGGCTGTTCTCAGACCCATTAACCCATCAATGGAGAGACCAGTGTTCTTGGATGAAGGATCACAGCAAGTGTATATCACAGCATTTCCTTAGTCCTTGCCCAAAAATCTATAGCCATTGACCCAGGGGAAGCTGGAATACTCATATGTTGGCAGGCTGTTGGACATGGGATCTGAGTTGAACGGACTGCAGGATATCCAGAATCTTTCATGGCCCTTGTTTGAATACATTGATCTGGAGGTTGGAGTGAAAGGAGAAGTTTCCCCATGATCTTCATCCCGGTGATCCGTTTGGGGGAATTTGTGCCTCCCTCTACCATAACTGTTGGCTGTGTGCATCTAGGGGTCATGGCTCTAAGAGACGAAAAGCTAGTTCGAGGGGGACATGGTAAAATTCTGATTGGTATTAAAACTCTGGCTGCCCCCTTATCCCGTTGGGTTTCTAGTGCCATGAAATCATCAAGCAAAGAAGGGAGCTATGGGAGCCATAAGGAGGATGTTTAGCATCGAGGTGATGTGTAGGGGCATTCTTGGTATCCTATTCCCAGTATCAACCGCTGATGAGCGAGTAGTATAGCCTGAAGAGGACATAGGAACCATGGGCTCAGGACTCTCAGGGGTGGGGATGGAGGTCAATGCCCCAGGCAAGTCAGGTAAAGGATCAGAGGAGCCACCCACTAACTCCCCTCTTGAGGGTTTTTCTAGAATTTGTGGCAAGCCACGTGGAGTGAGGTTAATGAGAGCAATCCATAGACATGAGCAGAGCTAGGGGGTAGATATGTGATATTCATTTGGATCCCCTTTCCATAAATGCCCTGATCCACACGCCAGTGCAGAGTATGGACTACTCGTGGCTCACACTGTTCACCCACACTGTTCTGCAGGTAATTGTCTCTCGGCCTAGGGGTGGACCACACCCGGAAGTCTGCCCCCTCCATCATTTCTACCCACCAAGGGTTGTCCACAGGTAGTGATAAGTGATGTAGGAGTACATAGGCCCAACCCCCTTGCCTCCAAGAGGAGCAGGCCTGTAACCCAGTCCACACCCCTCATCTGTGGGGTCAGAACGTGAGGGTAGAATTGAACTGAAACCACATTTTGCATTCCTTCCTCTTAGACCCCTATTTTGTTTCCTTCCGTTTGTTACTGATTTCTCCTGAGAGCTCTTCCTTAAACGTCCTGTTTTAGTCTCTGGAATTTTGAATGCGATGTAAGAATCACAGTTTGGGACTGTTCCCCTTAAACAGGCCTCCTTTAGGGAGACAGTTCCTAACATGGTGAGCTGTGTTACTCACGGGAGCGTGTCCTGTCCCTGAGGATAGAGTATGATGTTTTAAAAATTGGAGACTAATAGTCTAAAACCAAGTGTGCAGAAACTGTAAGGAGAAAGAGCATCCTATGAAAAGATTAAGTGCTTCAGTGGAGAATAAGTTCAAGAGTTGACTGGCATCACTGTTACCATTCCTATTGTATGGAAATGTTTTGGAGACGCTGATAACTGAGATTCGGAACACTGGTGTTAGGGTGACGTCAGGGGCAGAGTCTAAAACCAGAGGTTTGAGAGCAAGCAGTTTGTTTGGGAGGCGATCTCAAGAAGGGCTGTAGGGAACCCGAGAAGTGATCCAGGGAAGGGATGGAAGCCAATCCAGAATGATTTCAAGAGCAGATGACTCCTGTAGGCGCCTGGGGTTCAGTCCTGGCTGAGGACCTCTGGTCTCACACGCCCCACTCGAGGGGAAAGAGGCTAGAGCACTTACCCACCAAGTGCTGCCCATTGGTTGAGGACTTCTCCTGGAGACTTACTTTCCCTACCTCTGGCCTGCCGAGAGCTTCCTCCCTCATCTGGACAAAGCCTCAGCAGAGAGCTCCAGGTGCCTGCTGTAAACAACCAGGGTCAATGTCAGCATGGGGAGTGCTGAGGGGGTAGAGGTGGAAATCCTAAGGTCATCTGCTGCGGACTCCTCTTTCTGCGGGGAACACCAGAACTACGATCGACAGCTAAGGATAACAGTTCATGAGGGAAAAATAATGAGACACGATGCCCCTCGGATCTGTATGCCTGGAGACTTTAAGATTTATTTAAGATATAGGATCATCCCCATAGGGGGAAACCTGGCAGGAACCAAAGGTGCGATTGGGATGACATGCTGGTTGAGAGATCTCAGAGAAAATTCAAGCTCTGTATTCCCTTGGGAGGGAGGTAGTAAGAAGGAGGCGGGGAGGAGGGCGTTGGTGGTGGGGGACTATATCTGGAGGCCAACTCAGTTGACAAGTCCGCCGGAACTGAGGTTTGACAGTTGGCCTCTCATGATTCAGCTCACAGTTGGACTACCTGAAGAAGATTGGTTGATGAAAGACAGCGGGGTGCGGGCCAGGATACTCAGCTGCAGAAGCACTAGAGCAGGTTGGGCAGCAGCAGGTGGTCTAGCAACAGCTGGGGCGGCAGCAGGTGGTCCTGCAGCAGGTGGTCTGGCAGCAGGTGGGGCGGCAGCAGCTAGAGATGCAGCAGCTGGGCCTGCAGCAGCTGGAGCCACAGCAGGCGGGGCGGCAGCAGCTAGAAATGCAGCAGGAGGGGCGGCAGCAGCTGGAGCCACAGCAGGAGGGGCGGCAGCAGCTGGAGCCACAGCAGGAGGGGCGGCAGCAGCTGGACACGCAGCAGCTGGGGCGGCAGCAGGTGGTCCTGCAGCAGGTGGTCTGGCAGCAGGTGGGGCGGCAGCAGCTGGGCCTGCAGCAGCTGGAGCCACAGCAGCTGGGACCACAGCAGGAGGGGCGGCAGCAGCTGGACACGCAGCAGCTGGGGCGGCAGCAGGTGGTCCTGCAGCAGGTGGTCTGGCAGCAGCTGGGGTGGCAGCAGGTCTCCTGGCCACAGCCCTGGTCAGAGCAGACGGAGCCACAACAGGAGTCGACCATGGTGTCAGAGGGTGGAGGTTCTGGGTGGGTTTCCAGGAAAGCGAAGGTCTTGAGTTTGGAAGGCTCCTTGTGCCATGGCCTCTATATACTGCCCGACCAGGGTGATTTGTCAACACGTCTTCCTTGTTGTTGTTTACCTAATATTTAAGTAATTATCAGAGACACAATAGTGTTTGTCTGTGTAATGGTTTAAACTCATGGGAAACACATTTTCTTTTCTAGATGTGATAAATTCCATCTGGTCTGCTTTTCCTCCTGACTCATACCCACCGGCATCTTCTGGACCACTCTCTCCTCCTCTTCCTCCACAGAGGGCTGTTATGTGATAGGTGGCATTTGCAATTACATGTCTTCCTCTCCCCTCCTGTATCCCCTAGCAGGATGGGATCAGGGCCAACATATCTCTGGTCGTGCGTTTCTTCCAATGATCAGCGGGGAGGAAATCCCACGTGCATAAGTGTGGCATGTGGGAAGTGGCATGAGACAAGAGGAAGAGGCCCTATATCATGGGTCATTGTTGAGCAATGAGGAAGGGGCCCGCTGTCTATGTGTGTGTGATGTTGCTGGCCTCTGCCACTGGAATGGGTTTTCTTGGGCGTTTCTGTCTTTGGATCACGTTGTCTACCCTAAAACCGTGGCAGGCCATTGTCTGTATGGTTCCGGTCACTGCCCTGATTCGGAAGTTCATTAAGTGTTAACTTTGCCGTCACATGTTTTTGGGTTGCATTTCTCTGGGTGGTCTTTAGATTCCGAAAAACTTAGCCTCATTTTTATTCTTATCTCCTCCTTGATCAAAAATACTCTTCAACGGAGCAAAAAGCAAATGCTCAGAAGGTGCCTCTCCACAGAATTTATCTCCAGAGCTGGGAAATCTATAGCACATGTTTTTTGGGGGGATCCATTTGAAATGTGAATGGATCTTAGTCAGTGTAACTTCATTTAGTTACTATTTCTCCGTCTTCCCCACTTAGTGATAGTCCAACTTTAGCATGCCGCACGTCATCCAAAGGGCCTATTAAGTATGTCGGGACAAATGCTACAGGTTCTGATTACACAGGGAGCCTGAGGTCTGGCATTGCTAACGAGTACCCAGATGCTGTTGATGCTGAAGGCCCAGGGACCACACTTTAGAGACCTACTCCTTTATTCTGTTCATTCATGCTTTGAGGAAGTGCCTCTATCAAGTTCCTCCCTGTTCCTTTTCGATTACAGAAAGCACCCCCGCATCCCCCAACCCCCCCCCCACACACACACATACAAACAACTGCAATATACTATGTAAAGAAACATCAAAAGAGCTCATAGTAGTGTAATTTAACCAAAAGAAATGTGTTTAAGGCGAATTAGCCACGATGACAATTTGGTAAAGATATAGGTTTATTCGTAAATAAATAATTTAGTCACGTTTTCTTGTTTACATTTGATGATTGATTTTATAGTTTTGGTGGAATTTACACACATTGAAATTCAAAAAATCCTATGGGTAGTCTTCCATAGTGACAAATTTTGATACACAGAAGCCCATCCGTGTAATCCCCACATCTATCAAGATAGAACATTTCCATTATACCAGAGAGTCCCCACTCGTCCCTTAGTAACGTGCCCATAGCCATAGTGGCAATTGCTGCTTCAATATGTTTTCTTTTACCATAGATCCCTTTTGATCTAGAACATCAGACAGACTCTACATCTATGTCTGTGTCGTGTGTGTGTGTGTGTGTGTACACTATTCATACAGCACATAGAATTTCTCTTTGGTTTGGCACCATTAACTTGGCTTCTGCCTGTAAGAATCACTAATGTTGATGCATATATCACTAGTTCAATCAGTGCTGTACCAAGTGAAGTACCAAGACTTAATTTTAACTCTTAGCATTAAATTTCATGGTAGGGTGACCATCCATTCCTTAAGCTAACCTTTCCTGTTAAATCTTAAATAGAGTATGCATTTCAGTGCACCCTAAATTTTTAAAAATTCTTTCAGATGATGAAAAATGCACATAACTGAAAAGCATATCAACTGTACAAGCATAAGATAAAACATAGTTATGGAGCAAATATTTGCATACCCAAAGCTTGAGTCAAGAAATAGAACATTGTTGCGCCCAAGAAGGCTCTCGACATGATATGTCTTTTCTTGAGCACAACCCTTTTTCCACCCTACAGATGATTACCATGCTGATTTTTCAAGTAACCTCTTCATTTATTTTCCTTAGGGTTTTATTAGCCAGGTATGCATGCCTAAACTATATAGTTTTGTTTTATGTGTTTCTGATTTTTTTTAAAGGGAAATCTTACCAGGACTGTGTTTTGGTTCTTTCACTCAATATTACGTAAGAGTTCTGGTAGGCAGCCTCCAAGATGGCCTTCAAGTTGCTTTCCACCTCTTGGTGTTCACGGTCTCATATATCTCCATCCCCTCGAGTAACTTGCTTCTAAACCATGGCAGATGGCAACATCAAGGGGTTGTGTTACAAAAGTCTGTGACTTTCATCTTAAAGCCAACCCTTTCTCTCTCTCTCTCACTGGCTTTGATGAAGCCAGGTACGATGTGGGAGGGATCCTCGCAGCAGAGAAGTGAGCACAATCTCCATTCACCAGCCAGCAAGGAAGCAAGGTCCTCACTCTCGTGGTCCGCAAGGAACTGAATCCTGCCGGTGAGCACGTAAGTGAAGTGAGCAGTGGCTTCTTCCCCAGTCGAGACCTCACCTGAGACCAGTGCAGTGCCAGGCAGCGCCTTGCGTGCAACCCTGTGAAACCCTGTGAAATAGAAACTAAGCTAAGAAATGAGTGTTGCTTTAAGCAGCTGAATTTTGAGGTAATGTTGCGCAAGAGTGGATAACCAGTACGGATGTATCTAGGGCCACAGCACACACGGGTGAGAAAGGGGGGATTGAAAAGTGCAGAGAAGTAGAAGTGCTAAAATAGATGTAGTCATAAAGCCAGAAAGCCCAAACCGCCTATGTTCCCTAGGAGAGATCTGGGGGCACTCTGTTTACTAAGATGTTAAGGAATCATCAAGTACCAGTGTCAGCAGGGTCACTGAGATAGTAGTGCCTATTCTCTGTAGTCAGAGGTTGTGTTGGGATTGCTGTGACCGCGGGAATATGCTCCCTAGGAATAATGGGGATGATAATATCCCTGAGTGGCAGAGTCCAGGTGGCAGCATGTAACTCTACGAAGTAATGTGGTTATAATTATGTGATGGCCAACAAGATTGGAATGACAAGGGGGCAGAATGATGTGTAACCCTCAGGGACCTTACGATACGGGTAATAGAGCATGGTGTCCCTCGTAATAGGATATAGGCATCCAGGGGGGCACCTGGCTGGCTCAGTCGGTTAAGCACCTGCCTTCGGCTCAGGTCATGGTCCCAGAGTGCCAGGATCGAGCCCCATGTTGGGCTCCGTGCTCAGTGGGGAGTCTGCTTCTCCCTCACCCCACCCGTACTCGGTCTCTCTCCCCACCCCCCTGTAATCAATCAATCAATAATAAATAAACAAAAAAGTAAATAAGTAAATCAGGATATAGACAGCCAAATAGGGTGCACCTTTGTATGTGTGTGTGTGTGTGTGTGTGCGCGCGCGCGCGCCCGCGCACATGCACTGGTGTATTTAAAAGAGCTTAAGAATAAAAACACAAAGGCTGAGGTCATTGATCCCAATGGAAGGTCGTGATCCCTGACACAGTTTGTAGACCTCAGGCTGTTCTCAGACCCATTAACCCATCAATGGAGAGACCAGTGTTCTTGGATGAAGGATCACAGCAAGTGTATATCACAGCATTTCCTTAGTCCTTGCCCAAAAATCTATAGCCATTGACCCAGGGGAAGCTGGAATACTCATATGTTGGCAGGCTGTTGGACATGGGATCTGAGTTGAACGGACTGCAGGATATCCAGAATCTTTCATGGCCCTTGTTTGAATACATTGATCTGGAGGTTGGAGTGAAAGGAGAAGTTTCCCCATGATCTTCATCCCGGTGATCCGTTTGGGGGAATTTGTGCCTCCCTCTACCATAACTGTTGGCTGTGTGCATCTAGGGGTCATGGCTCTAAGAGACGAAAAGCTAGTTCGAGGGGGACATGGTAAAATTCTGATTGGTATTAAAACTCTGGCTGCCCCCTTATCCCGTTGGGTTTCTAGTGCCATGAAATCATCAAGCAAAGAAGGGAGCTATGGGAGCCATAAGGAGGATGTTTAGCATCGAGGTGATGTGTAGGGGCATTCTTGGTATCCTATTCCCAGTATCAACCGCTGATGAGCGAGTAGTATAGCCTGAAGAGGACATAGGAACCATGGGCTCAGGACTCTCAGGGGTGGGGATGGAGGTCAATGCCCCAGGCAAGTCAGGTAAAGGATCAGAGGAGCCACCCACTAACTCCCCTCTTGAGGGTTTTTCTAGAATTTGTGGCAAGCCACGTGGAGTGAGGTTAATGAGAGCAATCCATAGACATGAGCAGAGCTAGGGGGTAGATATGTGATATTCATTTGGATCCCCTTTCCATAAATGCCCTGATCCACACGCCAGTGCAGAGTATGGACTACTCGTGGCTCACACTGTTCACCCACACTGTTCTGCAGGTAATTGTCTCTCGGCCTAGGGGTGGACCACACCCGGAAGTCTGCCCCCTCCATCATTTCTACCCACCAAGGGTTGTCCACAGGTAGTGATAAGTGATGTAGGAGTACATAGGCCCAACCCCCTTGCCTCCAAGAGGAGCAGGCCTGTAACCCAGTCCACACCCCTCATCTGTGGGGTCAGAACGTGAGGGTAGAATTGAACTGAAACCACATTTTGCATTCCTTCCTCTTAGACCCCTATTTTGTTTCCTTCCGTTTGTTACTGATTTCTCCTGAGAGCTCTTCCTTAAACGTCCTGTTTTAGTCTCTGGAATTTTGAATGCGATGTAAGAATCACAGTTTGGGACTGTTCCCCTTAAACAAGCCTCCTTTAGGGAGACAGTTCCTAACATGGTGAGCTGTGTTACTCACGGGAGCGTGTCCTGTCCCTGAGGATAGAGTATGATGTTTTAAAAATTGGAGACTAATAGTCTAAAACCAAGTGTGCAGAAACTGTAAGGAGAAAGAGCATCCTATGAAAAGATTAAGTGCTTCAGTGGAGAATAAGTTCAAGAGTTGACTGGCATCACTGTTACCATTCCTATTGTATGGAAATGTTTTGGAGACGCTGATAACTGAGATTCGGAACACTGGTGTTAGGGTGACGTCAGGGGCAGAGTCTAAAACCAGAGGTTTGAGAGCAAGCAGTTTGTTTGGGAGGCGATCTCAAGAAGGGCTGTAGGGAACCCGAGAAGTGATCCAGGGAAGGGATGGAAGCCAATCCAGAATGATTTCAAGAGCAGATGACTCCTGTAGGCGCCTGGGGTTCAGTCCTGGCTGAGGACCTCTGGTCTCACACGCCCCACTCGAGGGGAAAGAGGCTAGAGCACTTACCCACCAAGTGCTGCCCATTGGTTGAGGACTTCTCCTGGAGACTTACTTTCCCTACCTCTGGCCTGCCGAGAGCTTCCTCCCTCATCTGGACAAAGCCTCAGCAGAGAGCTCCAGGTGCCTGCTGTAAACAACCAGGGTCAATGTCAGCATGGGGAGTGCTGAGGGGGTAGAGGTGGAAATCCTAAGGTCATCTGCTGCGGACTCCTCTTTCTGCGGGGAACACCAGAACTACGATCGACAGCTAAGGATAACAGTTCATGAGGGAAAAATAATGAGACACGATGCCCCTCGGATCTGTATGCCTGGAGACTTTAAGATTTATTTAAGATATAGGATCATCCCCATAGGGGGAAACCTGGCAGGAACCAAAGGTGCGATTGGGATGACATGCTGGTTGAGAGATCTCAGAGAAAATTCAAGCTCTGTATTCCCTTGGGAGGGAGGTAGTAAGAAGGAGGCGGGGAGGAGGGCGTTGGTGGTGGGGGACTATATCTGGAGGCCAACTCAGTTGACAAGTCCGCCGGAACTGAGGTTTGACAGTTGGCCTCTCATGATTCAGCTCACAGTTGGACTACCTGAAGAAGATTGGTTGATGAAAGACAGCGGGGTGCGGGCCAGGATACTCAGCTGCAGAAGCACTAGAGCAGGTTGGGCAGCAGCAGGTGGTCTAGCAACAGCTGGGGCGGCAGCAGGTGGTCCTGCAGCAGGTGGTCTGGCAGCAGGTGGGGCGGCAGCAGCTAGAGATGCAGCAGCTGGGCCTGCAGCAGCTGGAGCCACAGCAGGCGGGGCGGCAGCAGCTAGAAATGCAGCAGGAGGGGCGGCAGCAGCTGGAGCCACAGCAGGAGGGGCGGCAGCAGCTGGAGCCACAGCAGGAGGGGCGGCAGCAGCTGGACACGCAGCAGCTGGGGCGGCAGCAGGTGGTCCTGCAGCAGGTGGTCTGGCAGCAGGTGGGGCGGCAGCAGCTGGAGATGCAGCAGCTGGGCCTGCAGCAGCTGGAGCCACAGCAGCTGGGACCACAGCAGGAGGGGCGGCAGCAGCTGGACACGCAGCAGCTGGGGCGGCAGCAGGTGGTCCTGCAGCAGGTGGTCTGGCAGCAGCTGGGGTGGCAGCAGGTCTCCTGGCCACAGCCCTGGTCAGAGCAGACGGAGCCACAACAGGAGTCGACCATGGTGTCAGAGGGTGGAGGTTCTGGGTGGGTTTCCAGGAAAGCGAAGGTCTTGAGTTTGGAAGGCTCCTTGTGCCATGGCCTCTATATACTGCCCGACCAGGGTGATTTGTCAACACGTCTTCCTTGTTGTTGTTTACCTAATATTTAAGTAATTATCAGAGACACAATAGTGTTTGTCTGTGTAATGGTTTAAACTCATGGGAAACACATTTTCTTTTCTAGATGTGATAAATTCCATCTGGTCTGCTTTTCCTCCTGACTCATACCCACCGGCATCTTCTGGACCACTCTCTCCTCCTCTTCCTCCACAGAGGGCTGTTATGTGATAGGTGGCATTTGCAATTACATGTCTTCCTCTCCCCTCCTGTATCCCCTAGCAGGATGGGATCAGGGCCAACATATCTCTGGTCGTGCGTTTCTTCCAATGATCAGCGGGGAGGAAATCCCACGTGCATAAGTGTGGCATGTGGGAAGTGGCATGAGACAAGAGGAAGAGGCCCTATATCATGGGTCATTGTTGAGCAATGAGGAAGGGGCCCGCTGTCTATGTGTGTGTGATGTTGCTGGCCTCTGCCACTGGAATGGGTTTTCTTGGGCGTTTCTGTCTTTGGATCACGTTGTCTACCCTAAAACCGTGGCAGGCCATTGTCTGTATGGTTCCGGTCACTGCCCTGATTCGGAAGTTCATTAAGTGTTAACTTTGCCGTCACATGTTTTTGGGTTGCATTTCTCTGGGTGGTCTTTAGATTCCGAAAAACTTAGCCTCATTTTTATTCTTATCTCCTCCTTGATCAAAAATACTCTTCAACGGAGCAAAAAGCAAATGCTCAGAAGGTGCCTCTCCACAGAATTTATCTCCAGAGCTGGGAAATCTATAGCACATGTTTTTTGGGGGGATCCATTTGAAATGTGAATGGATCTTAGTCAGTGTAACTTCATTTAGTTACTATTTCTCCGTCTTCCCCACTTAGTGATAGTCCAACTTTAGCATGCCGCACGTCATCCAAAGGGCCTATTAAGTATGTCGGGACAAATGCTACAGGTTCTGATTACACAGGGAGCCTGAGGTCTGGCATTGCTAACGAGTACCCAGATGCTGTTGATGCTGAAGGCCCAGGGACCACACTTTAGAGACCTACTCCTTTATTCTGTTCATTCATGCTTTGAGGAAGTGCCTCTATCAAGTTCCTCCCTGTTCCTTTTCGATTACAGAAAGCACCCCCGCATCCCCCAACCCCCCCCACACACACACACATACAAACAACTGCAATATACTATGTAAAGAAACATCAAAAGAGCTCATAGTAGTGTAATTTAACCAAAAGAAATGTGTTTAAGGCGAATTAGCCACGATGACAATTTGGTAAAGATATAGGTTTATTCGTAAATAAATAATTTAGTCACGTTTTCTTGTTTACATTTGATGATTGATTTTATAGTTTTGGTGGAATTTACACACATTGAAATTCAAAAAATCCTATGGGTAGTCTTCCATAGTGACAAATTTTGATACACAGAAGCCCATCCGTGTAATCCCCACATCTATCAAGATAGAACATTTCCATTATACCAGAGAGTCCCCACTCGTCCCTTAGTAACGTGCCCATAGCCATAGTGGCAATTGCTGCTTCAATATGTTTTCTTTTACCATAGATCCCTTTTGATCTAGAACATCAGACAGACTCTACATCTATGTCTGTGTCGTGTGTGTGTGTGTGTGTGTACACTATTCATACAGCACATAGAATTTCTCTTTGGTTTGGCACCATTAACTTGGCTTCTGCCTGTAAGAATCACTAATGTTGATGCATATATCACTAGTTCAATCAGTGCTGTACCAAGTGAAGTACCAAGACTTAATTTTAACTCTTAGCATTAAATTTCATGGTAGGGTGACCATCCATTCCTTAAGCTAACCTTTCCTGTTAAATCTTAAATAGAGTATGCATTTCAGTGCACCCTAAATTTTTAAAAATTCTTTCAGATGATGAAAAATGCACATAACTGAAAAGCATATCAACTGTACAAGCATAAGATAAAACATAGTTATGGAGCAAATATTTGCATACCCAAAGCTTGAGTCAAGAAATAGAACATTGTTGCGCCCAAGAAGGCTCTCGACATGATATGTCTTTTCTTGAGCACAACCCTTTTTCCACCCTACAGATGATTACCATGCTGATTTTTCAAGTAACCTCTTCATTTATTTTCCTTAGGGTTTTATTAGCTAGGTATGCATGCCTAAACTATATAGTTTTGTTTTATGTGTTTCTGATTTTTTTTAAAGGGAAATCTTACCAGGACTGTGTTTTGGTTCTTTCACTCAATATTACGTAAGAGTTCTGGTAGGCAGCCTCCAAGATGGCCTTCAAGTTGCTTTCCACCTCTTGGTGTTCACGGTCTCATATATCTCCATCCCCTCGAGTAACTTGCTTCTAAACCATGGCAGATGGCAACATCAAGGGGTTGTGTTACAAAAGTCTGTGACTTTCATCTTAAAGCCAACCCTTTCTCTCTCTCTCTCACTGGCTTTGATGAAGCCAGGTACGATGTGGGAGGGATCCTCGCAGCAGAGAAGTGAGCACAATCTCCATTCACCAGCCAGCAAGGAAGCAAGGTCCTCACTCTCGTGGTCCGCAAGGAACTGAATCCTGCCGGTGAGCACGTAAGTGAAGTGAGCAGTGGCTTCTTCCCCAGTCGAGACCTCACCTGAGACCAGTGCAGTGCCAGGCAGCGCCTTGCGTGCAACCCTGTGAAACCCTGTGAAATAGAAACTAAGCTAAGAAATGAGTGTTGCTTTAAGCAGCTGAATTTTGAGGTAATGTTGCGCAAGAGTGGATAACCAGTACGGATGTATCTAGGGCCACAGCACACACGGGTGAGAAAGGGGGGATTGAAAAGTGCAGAGAAGTAGAAGTGCTAAAATAGATGTAGTCATAAAGCCAGAAAGCCCAAACCGCCTATGTTCCCTAGGAGAGATCTGGGGGCACTCTGTTTACTAAGATGTTAAGGAATCATCAAGTACCAGTGTCAGCAGGGTCACTGAGATAGTAGTGCCTATTCTCTGTAGTCAGAGGTTGTGTTGGGATTGCTGTGACCGCGGGAATATGCTCCCTAGGAATAATGGGGATGATAATATCCCTGAGTGGCAGAGTCCAGGTGGCAGCATGTAACTCTACGAAGTAATGTGGTTATAATTATGTGATGGCCAACAAGATTGGAATGACAAGGGGGCAGAATGATGTGTAACCCTCAGGGACCTTACGATACGGGTAATAGAGCATGGTGTCCCTCGTAATAGGATATAGGCATCCAGGGGGGCACCTGGCTGGCTCAGTCGGTTAAGCACCTGCCTTCGGCTCAGGTCATGGTCCCAGAGTGCCAGGATCGAGCCCCATGTTGGGCTCCGTGCTCAGTGGGGAGTCTGCTTCTCCCTCACCCCACCCGTACTCGGTCTCTCTCCCCACCCCCCTGTAATCAATCAATCAATAATAAATAAACAAAAAAGTAAATAAGTAAATCAGGATATAGACAGCCAAATAGGGTGCACCTTTGTATGTGTGTGTGTGTGTGTGTGTGTGTGTGTGTGTGCGCGCGCGCGCGCGCGCGCCCGCGCACATGCACTGGTGTATTTAAAAGAGCTTAAGAATAAAAACACAAAGGCTGAGGTCATTGATCCCAATGGAAGGTCGTGATCCCTGACACAGTTTGTAGACCTCAGGCTGTTCTCAGACCCATTAACCCATCAATGGAGAGACCAGTGTTCTTGGATGAAGGATCACAGCAAGTGTATATCACAGCATTTCCTTAGTCCTTGCCCAAAAATCTATAGCCATTGACCCAGGGGAAGCTGGAATACTCATATGTTGGCAGGCTGTTGGACATGGGATCTGAGTTGAACGGACTGCAGGATATCCAGAATCTTTCATGGCCCTTGTTTGAATACATTGATCTGGAGGTTGGAGTGAAAGGAGAAGTTTCCCCATGATCTTCATCCCGGTGATCCGTTTGGGGGAATTTGTGCCTCCCTCTACCATAACTGTTGGCTGTGTGCATCTAGGGGTCATGGCTCTAAGAGACGAAAAGCTAGTTCGAGGGGGACATGGTAAAATTCTGATTGGTATTAAAACTCTGGCTGCCCCCTTATCCCGTTGGGTTTCTAGTGCCATGAAATCATCAAGCAAAGAAGGGAGCTATGGGAGCCATAAGGAGGATGTTTAGCATCGAGGTGATGTGTAGGGGCATTCTTGGTATCCTATTCCCAGTATCAACCGCTGATGAGCGAGTAGTATAGCCTGAAGAGGACATAGGAACCATGGGCTCAGGACTCTCAGGGGTGGGGATGGAGGTCAATGCCCCAGGCAAGTCAGGTAAAGGATCAGAGGAGCCACCCACTAACTCCCCTCTTGAGGGTTTTTCTAGAATTTGTGGCAAGCCACGTGGAGTGAGGTTAATGAGAGCAATCCATAGACATGAGCAGAGCTAGGGGGTAGATATGTGATATTCATTTGGATCCCCTTTCCATAAATGCCCTGATCCACACGCCAGTGCAGAGTATGGACTACTCGTGGCTCACACTGTTCACCCACACTGTTCTGCAGGTAATTGTCTCTCGGCCTAGGGGTGGACCACACCCGGAAGTCTGCCCCCTCCATCATTTCTACCCACCAAGGGTTGTCCACAGGTAGTGATAAGTGATGTAGGAGTACATAGGCCCAACCCCCTTGCCTCCAAGAGGAGCAGGCCTGTAACCCAGTCCACACCCCTCATCTGTGGGGTCAGAACGTGAGGGTAGAATTGAACTGAAACCACATTTTGCATTCCTTCCTCTTAGACCCCTATTTTGTTTCCTTCCGTTTGTTACTGATTTCTCCTGAGAGCTCTTCCTTAAACGTCCTGTTTTAGTCTCTGGAATTTTGAATGCGATGTAAGAATCACAGTTTGGGACTGTTCCCCTTAAACAAGCCTCCTTTAGGGAGACAGTTCCTAACATGGTGAGCTGTGTTACTCACGGGAGCGTGTCCTGTCCCTGAGGATAGAGTATGATGTTTTAAAAATTGGAGACTAATAGTCTAAAACCAAGTGTGCAGAAACTGTAAGGAGAAAGAGCATCCTATGAAAAGATTAAGTGCTTCAGTGGAGAATAAGTTCAAGAGTTGACTGGCATCACTGTTACCATTCCTATTGTATGGAAATGTTTTGGAGACGCTGATAACTGAGATTCGGAACACTGGTGTTAGGGTGACGTCAGGGGCAGAGTCTAAAACCAGAGGTTTGAGAGCAAGCAGTTTGTTTGGGAGGCGATCTCAAGAAGGGCTGTAGGGAACCCGAGAAGTGATCCAGGGAAGGGATGGAAGCCAATCCAGAATGATTTCAAGAGCAGATGACTCCTGTAGGCGCCTGGGGTTCAGTCCTGGCTGAGGACCTCTGGTCTCACACGCCCCACTCGAGGGGAAAGAGGCTAGAGCACTTACCCACCAAGTGCTGCCCATTGGTTGAGGACTTCTCCTGGAGACTTACTTTCCCTACCTCTGGCCTGCCGAGAGCTTCCTCCCTCATCTGGACAAAGCCTCAGCAGAGAGCTCCAGGTGCCTGCTGTAAACAACCAGGGTCAATGTCAGCATGGGGAGTGCTGAGGGGGTAGAGGTGGAAATCCTAAGGTCATCTGCTGCGGACTCCTCTTTCTGCGGGGAACACCAGAACTACGATCGACAGCTAAGGATAACAGTTCATGAGGGAAAAATAATGAGACACGATGCCCCTCGGATCTGTATGCCTGGAGACTTTAAGATTTATTTAAGATATAGGATCATCCCCATAGGGGGAAACCTGGCAGGAACCAAAGGTGCGATTGGGATGACATGCTGGTTGAGAGATCTCAGAGAAAATTCAAGCTCTGTATTCCCTTGGGAGGGAGGTAGTAAGAAGGAGGCGGGGAGGAGGGCGTTGGTGGTGGGGGACTATATCTGGAGGCCAACTCAGTTGACAAGTCCGCCGGAACTGAGGTTTGACAGTTGGCCTCTCATGATTCAGCTCACAGTTGGACTACCTGAAGAAGATTGGTTGATGAAAGACAGCGGGGTGCGGGCCAGGATACTCAGCTGCAGAAGCACTAGAGCAGGTTGGGCAGCAGCAGGTGGTCTAGCAACAGCTGGGGCGGCAGCAGGTGGTCCTGCAGCAGGTGGTCTGGCAGCAGGTGGGGCGGCAGCAGCTAGAGATGCAGCAGCTGGGCCTGCAGCAGCTGGAGCCACAGCAGGCGGGGCGGCAGCAGCTAGAAATGCAGCAGGAGGGGCGGCAGCAGCTGGAGCCACAGCAGGAGGGGCGGCAGCAGCTGGAGCCACAGCAGGAGGGGCGGCAGCAGCTGGACACGCAGCAGCTGGGGCGGCAGCAGGTGGTCCTGCAGCAGGTGGTCTGGCAGCAGGTGGGGCGGCAGCAGCTGGAGATGCAGCAGCTGGGCCTGCAGCAGCTGGAGCCACGGCAACTGGAGCCATAGCAGGAGGGGCGGCAGCAGCTGGAGATACAGCAGCTTGGCCTGCAGCAGTTGGAGCCACAGCAGCTGGGACCACAGCAGGAGGGGCGGCAGCAGCTGGAGCCATAGGAGTTGGAGCCACAGCAGGAGGGGCGGCAGCAGGTGGTCTGGCAGCAGCTGGGGTGGCAGCAGGTCTCCTGGCCACAGCCCTGGTCAGAGCAGACGGAGCCACAACAGGAGTCGACCATGGTGTCAGAGGGTGGAGGTTCTCAGTTGGTGTCCACGAGCTTGTGTTTTCAAGTTTGTAAATCTTTATGCCCAGCTTTCCTTTTATACCTCCCTTTGTCTCGTGTTATAACATGCAGGAATATTTCCTTTTCATTGTTTGTCTTTTTAAATAGGCATTTATCAAATTAGCCAAGTGTGTGTTTTCTTTGTTAAACTTTTGAAGGTGGGTGGAAACATTTTGTTTTCATGATATATGATTCATCCTGTCAGCTCTTCCTGAATCATCTCTGAAGTGTGTGTCTTTCTTTAGCTACCTGAAAGAAAGCTATCACCTAATTTCTGCCTTTAGATAAATTATATGTGGTAGTCTGAGTTCCTGAGTACATCATGCCAACCCTTTGGGTATAATGGTTCCAATGGGCCCACATTCTTTTGGTGACCTGGGTGTATAAGGGTGCATTTCAGTCTGATGGCTCATTTATTGTGGGTCATTTGGGCTGGGAAGTTTTGAATGTGAAACAGGGAATGGCTGGTGTGATAATAATATTATTAGTACACACCCCCTCCCCAGTGTGATTCATGGCCTACCATCTAGGCTTTCTGATGGGAAACAAATAACTGTTCCAAGGAGTAAAGCTAGGGCACAAATTTTGATGTGTCTTGTTTTCTTTCAGGTTTATTACGTTATACTTAAAACACACAGTTTTAATACTGCATAGTTCTAATATATACATTTTGTTGAGTTTGGACATAAGCATACACCATAATAGCAACACCACAGTTGAGGTAATATATATTATCTGTCATCTCCAGAATACTTTTTTGTCCTCTTGCTCTGTGTATAGTGTATAGTAAGAACACTTAGCATGTGATCTACCCTCTTAATACATTTTTTAATGCACCATATTCTATTGTTAACTATAGATGCATTGTCGTTCTGTAGATCTTTAAAACTTATCCTGTATAATTATAACTTTATATTATTGAGCAACTACCCATTTCCTCATTCCCCCTGGAAACCACAATGTTATTCTCTGCTCCAATGAACTTGAGTATTTTAGATACCTCATAGAAGTGCAATCATGTAGTATTTATTTGTCCTTCTGTGACTTACTTCACTTAGCCTAGTGTCTTCTAGGTCCATCCATATTGTTGCCAGTCATGGGATTTCCTTAGCTTTTAAGGCTGAGTAATATTCCTTTGTGTGGATATATCACATATTTTAAATCCATTTTTCTGTCAGTAGACATTTGCATTGTTTCCATATCTTGGCTATTGTGAATAATGCTGTAATAAACATGGGAGTGCAGTTACCTCCTCAAGATCGTGATTTCATTTCTTTTGGATATATACCCAAAATAGGATTGCTGGTTTGCACAGTAGGTCTATTTTTCATTTTTTAGGGACCCCCATACTGTTTTCCATAATGGCTGCACTACTTTGCATCCCAGCCAACAGTATACAGGGGTTTTGATTTCTCCACATCCTTGCCCATACTTGCTGTTTTGTGGGTCCTTTTACAGATGTGTGGTTATATTTTATTTTTCTCCAGAACTCAGCTTTAGGACTTCTTGGGGGCAGTTGGCTGCAGAGATAGTTAGAAGCTCTCTATCCAGCTGTATCTAAAGGTTCAGGTCCCTCAACTTCTGCTTTGTTGGGCTGACTTTCCTTCTAACTTTGATTTCTTATCTTTCTGATTTTATCAGGTCATGTTGACTCATCTCTATTTCCAAGTTTTACTTGTCAACCCAAGTTAGACTGCCCAGTGTCCTCATGTTTTACTCTAATTCATACCTTCCCATCTTGCTGTCTCTTTTAATTGCTGGCCTCTGAAGATGCCTTGTATTCTCCTGCTTCATTATTCAAATTGTTGATCAGATTTCACACTATAGGTCTTTATTTCCAAGAAAGAAAACAAAAGATGAATATCCAGGTTAAACAATATCAACCTGTATATTCATTCATAGTAGGGTTGGAGTAAAAGCTTAAAGGATACAAAATTCCCAACTAAATGACTAGCTGACTAGTGTTTCAAAAAAATGAGGGTACTGCCAATTCATCGATTGGCTCCTTACATACATTTTTCCCCTTGAGGATCAAGGGACCCCAGGGAAGGAGGAGAACACTGGAAAATCCTGTCTTTGAATTATGTTCTTTGAAATGTATGTCATTTTTAACTTTAGGATGGTTTTTGAGTAGTCATTTCTTTCCTTGGACTGGCCTTTCTGAGAACAGAACCATGGATATCTCAACTTTGTTGAGAGTCTTTGTATAAAATATGTTCATCAAGGATTTGGAGCCCGTGAAGTTGGGGGAGATTGTATATATTGAATGCCAGAATCATGGTTCCAAATGATTTAGACATCCTTGCACAAGAGACTAAATCTAACAAGTTGAAATCTCAGAGCCTTTCTTAGATCTAAAAGAGTAGGTACCAATGCAACATGGCACATGAGATTGGGGAGGAGTAGATATATCTAAATTTCTTGGGAGAATTTGTTTGAACTGCCAACACAACTGAAGGTTGTATTTATCCTCAGTACCTCTTCCCTGGGTATAATATTATTACCAAATGACCCATGTTATGACTGGTATCGGGTAGCAAAAGAGATTAAGAACTGCTGGTCTGCAGATAGCCACCAGACTGCTACAAGAGAAGATTGAAGCAGTTTGTAATGAAAAAGACATAGGTGTTTACATGATAGTAACCTCAGTACAAGTCCACACTTAGTGCCATTAAACTCTGAATGCAAACATTGATACATTAATGCAAGTGTGATATGTAAAAAGGAAGAAGACACAGTTTCACTTCTGTGAGCATTCAGAACACATCTCAAAATGTGTTCAATTCTGGCTTACATTAGAGGACTAGAGATGAGTTGCAGTATGTTAAAAGTAAAATTGCTAGGATGGTGACATTGTGGTCAACGAAGAACAGATGAAAAAACTCGGGAAAATTAGCCTAAAGAAAAATGGAGCCTCTATTTAAATTGGTTTAAGTAAATTCATGGATTATAACTTACTAAGGACTCTTTTTTTTGGTAGCAGTTGTAATCCATAGCTCTCATGTTATACATATTAGGTTCAAAAATGTCTCCCTTTCAACCTTTTCTTGTTTCTGCTGAAACTGAATTATGGTCTGGATAAAAATCTCATTGGCGAATGCCAATTTAATTTTTTGTTGTAGGGTTCCCTGAGAACATATACTACTGGATCGTACAAAAAAGACAGCAATATACATTGAACATTTCATTAATAAGAAATAATGAGAGATGAGCAATATTAGTGCCTTCCAATGCTAAAAAGTTTTATTTGGGAACCTCAAGAAATTCCACATGATGGGGTGCCTGAGTGGCTCATTTGGCTAAGTGTCTGACTCTTGATCTTAACTCAGGTCTTGATCTCAGGGTGGTGAGTTCAAGCCCCACATGGGGCTCCACGCCCAGTGTGGAGCCTACTTTAAAAAAAAAAAAGAAGAAATTCTACATGAAAATGGATTCCATAGAGAAACATTAAAAAGAAAAAACCTAGAAGGGGAACATTTGAAGACTTTCATATTTGGAATCAGAATTAGGAATCCTAAAACAACTGCAGAATCTAACTATAAATTCTGATTCACTGGCAATAAGATATTTCTACAAAAGAGAATAAATAATATAGAGACTAGAGGTTTCTAAATCAGTCCATGGGTCTGTTTGTAAGTTCATGACATTAGGAAGTGCCAGGTGTTTTGTTAAATTATATGCTTTCTTCCTGGACTGAAGGGTGGGGGCAAATAAGTTTGAGTCTAGAGCAGGATGTTCAGCAGCAAGAACCACCATAGCAGCTGGGGCGGCAGCAAGTTGTTCTACAGCAGGTGGTCTGGCAGCAGGAGGGGCGGCAGCCGCTAGGGATGCAACAGTTAGGCCTGCAGCAGCTGGACCCACAGCAGCTGGAACCACAGCAAGAGGGGTGGCAGCAGGTGGTCCTGCAGCAGGTGGTCTGGCAGCAGCTGGGGTGGCAGCAGGTCTCCTGGCCACAGCCCTGGTCAGAGCAGACGGAGCCACAACAGGAGTCGACCATGGTGTCAGAGGGTGGAGGTTCTAGGTGGGTTTCCAGGAGAGTATATTCCTGAATCTGGAAGTTTTCCTGCTCCAGGTTCCCCTTTGTATCCTGCTGAGGGAGCTCTATTCTTGTTATTGCTTACCCTAATAAGTAAGCAGTTGTTAAATTAGGTAATTATATTTTCGAAGCTGGATGGAAAATGTTGTTTCCTTTGCCTGATAGATTAGGATTTATCTCATTAACCCTTCCCCCATCACATCTTGGCTGTCTTCCTTTGTATGAATTATCTTGGTTCAGATTCTAAACTGAATATGTTGACTCTCACTCCATCTGCTCTTTCCTCCTGAATCATCCCTGCTGATTCTGTCCTTGTAGGCATCATCTATGTTTACAGATACTGAAGTTCCTTCCAGAGAGCAGTTACCATGTGAACCTTGACATGGAGTAATCTAGGTTTCACTCTTCCCCATCTGTGGGTCTTATCATGCCTACAATATTTGCAGCATTCCTTGTGAAAAAAGATTTAGTCACAGGTTCAATCGAGATATAAGAAAATTACAGAAGAATGGAATCTTAACCTGGGAAATCAAGGTAAAATCCACTAGTGTGATCAGTTGTTATCAAAAATGATTGGGGGCACAAATAGAATCCTCAAGACACTCAGACTGTGTTCTCATCTTATTTCTTGGACTTGAAAATATTGGTAGATTTCCTGTTTTTAAAGAACAAACGTGTCTGGAATGGATATAGACCTTCAGGAATCACTGCTGGAATTGATAACAGAGCTCTTGTATGTAAAAAATTTATACTTACATACAAAACAATATACAGTGTAGCCTCAATTATGCAAGAAATATTGAAATTACAAATATTAATTATATTGACATTTAATTATATAAATTAAAAATATTGACATATTAATAGTAATTATTTCTGGTTGATGGACTTAAGGAAATTGTTAATTTTCTTCTTAACACTTTTATCTTCTACTTTTTCTTTGATGACTTGTTTTTCATCTGTAAGCAAAAAAAATTAAAGAAAAGTTTGTCATGTAACTATACCACTATCTAGAAATCTCTAATGTGACCCTCTGGGGCTGGGAGTTGGAAGGTACCAGACCAGGATAATGCTGTCAGTGAGGAAGAATTTCCTTTTCCCTTTAAGGTCCTTCTAGCTGGACTAAGAAACAAATTGACATGAAACGGATTAACAGGAGAAAATCAATTTTAATAGCATACATAGGGGGAATCCACACACACATTGAAATTCCAAAGACCATAAGGCAACATGATGCTTATATGAGGACACAAAGAGGAGAAAGACCATTAGCAGGAAGGTGAGAGGAGATGTTTAGAAAACAAAGGTTGCCCTATTTTATAGATAAGTTTTTTAGGTGAAGAGGAATCACCATTAATAGCTCTCTTTCTGGTATAAGCAGGCAGTTGAGGGGAAGATAAAGAGCTTTTCCTGAATTTGCTGGGTTTTGATTGCCTTTAACTGAAAATAATGTTCATGCCAAAGTGGCCCATTTTGGGGCAGCCTGCCCTTAGCATCTATACGTCTCAGCATCATCCAAGTCTCAGCTCAGATCATCCCCTCCACAAGAGAAGCCACCCCCCAACCTCACAATCGCAAGAACGTTCCAGTCTCTCTCACCATACTGTACTCTTTGTTTTTTAATTGTCTTCCTAGCACTTATCTTTATTTGAAATCACCATGTTCATTCTTGTGCTTATTGTCAGTGTTGCCCTTCTAGAATGTCAACTCTTGGTGTTATGTGCTCAGTTGCATGAACAGTGCATGGTATATAGAAAGCCTTCAGTAAGTACTTATTGAATGAATGAATAAATGTAGCACATGATTCCATGGGGGCAGGGGCATGGTATGTTTGTATACATATTTAAACATAGAAATATTTCTATAAACATGGGAAAAGGTCAGGAACAATATCCATCAGTTTAATTTAGGGATGCGAGGAAAAAGTCATTAGGGAGACTTTTACTTTGTACTTTATAATATTTTTGAATGTTGGGATTATTAAAGATACTTTTGTCTTCTTTTTGGTATGTTTCAAATAAAATCAAGTTTTAAAATGAACAGGAGATTTGGCTTAGCCAAGAAACGTATCTTATGAAATATAGTTTCTTTTATGACCTCTGCCAGATTTTGTGTGACATTGCCAGGCTTGGGGCAAGGCCTAATGATAAAAGGCTACTGACTCCCTGGTGCCCTTAGGATGTATGCCAAACTTCTTAACATGGCATCAGCACCCTTCACACACCTACTTTCCCAACCCCATCTCCAGTCACTCTCTCATCTTCCTCATTGCCCTAAGCTCTAGTCCACACTTTTCAGATTCCATCCTTTGCAGTTCTATCCAATGCCCTGGAAAACCTACTCCTTATTTTCTACCTAGCGAGAACCTAGCTCAGATGCCACTCTCTTATACCTTCTCTTGCTCCTTCAAACAGTTATTTGGTGTTAGTCCCTTGATATTCCCATAGAGTACAATCCATCCTGGCTATGGAGCTGCAACCATGTTGTTCTTCTTTGAATTCTCCATATCTAGCAAAGTCTTAGCACATAGTAGGTACTCAATAAAAGTTTTTGGAGCTTGAGAAAACATTTAAACAATGTTAAAGATCTTTTAAATTATATTGTGATACTAAGTTATAAAAATGTCTCCATAGAAACAATATAATGAAATTTCACTAATTCAAAAACAAGAAGGCAGACTGGTCTAATTTGGTTGACTAGACCTTTAAAAAATATTGCCTTTTAGCTACTTTCCAATACATTTAAAGCATAATTAAGAATCATAGCAACTCAAACTCATTTTGTGAGGCCAGCATTACCTTGATCCCAAAACCAGACAAAGACCCCATCAAAAAGGAGAATTACAGACCAATATCCCTGATGAACATGGATGCAAAAATTCTCACCAAAATACTAGCCAATAGGATCCAACAGTACATTAAAAGGATTATTCACCGCGACCAAGTCGGATTTATCCCTGGGCTGCAAGGTTGGTTCAACATCCGCAAATCAATCAACGTGATACAATACATTAACAAAAGAAAGAACAAGAATCATATGATCCTCTCAATAGATGCAGAAAAAGCATTTGACAAAGTACAGCATCCCTTCTTGATCAAAACTCTTCAGAGTATAGGGATAGAGGGTACATACCTCAATATCATAAAAGCCATCTATGAAAAACCTACAGCGCATATCATTCTCAATGGGGAAAAACTGAGAGCTTTCTCCCTAAGGTCAGGAACGCGGCAGGGATGTCCACTATCACCACTGCTATTCAACATAGTATTGGAAGTCCTAGCCACAGCAATCAGACAACAAAAAGAAATCAAAGGCATCCAAATTGGCAAAGAAGAAGTCAAACTCTCACTCTTTGCAGATGATATGATACTTTATGTGGAAAATCCCAAAGACTCCACCCCAAAACTGCTAGAACTCATACAGGAATTCAGTCAAGTGGCAGGATATAAAATCAATGCACAGAAGTCAGTGGCATTCCTATACACCAACAACAAGTCAGAAGAAAGAGAAATTAAGGAGTCGATCCCATTTACAATTGCACCCAAAACCATAAGATACCTAGGAATAAATCTAACCAAAGAGGCAAAGGATCTGTACTCAGAAAACTATAAAATACTCATGAAAGAAATTGAGAAAGACACAAAGAAATGGAAAAACGTTCCATGCTCATGGATTGGAAGAACAAATATTGTGAAGATGTCAATCCTACCTAGAGCAATCTACACATTCAATGCAATCCCCATCAAAATACCATCCACTTTCTTCAAAGAAATGGAACAAATAATCCTAAAATTTGTATGGAACCAGAAAAGACCCCGCATAGCCAAGGGAATGTTGAAAAAGAAAAGCAAAGCTGGCGGCATCACAATTCCAGACTTCCAGCTCTATTACAAAGCTGTCATCATCAAGACAGTATGGTACTGGCACAAAAACAGACACATAGATCAATGGAACAGAATAGAGAGCCCAGAAATGGACCCTCAACTATACAGTCAACTAATCTTTGACAAAGCAGGAAAGAATGTCCAATGGAAAAAAGACAGTCTCTTCAACAAATGGTGTTGGGAAAATTGGACAGCCACATGCAGAAGAATGAAACTGGACCATTTCCTTACACCACACACAAAAATAGACTCCAAATGGTTGAAAGACCTCAATGTGAGACAGGAGTCCATCAAAATCCTAAAGGAGAACACAGGCAGCAACCTCTTTGACCTCAGCCGCAGCAACTTCTTCCTAGAAACATCGCCAAAGGCAAAGGAAGCAAGGGCAAAAATGAACTATTGGGACTTCATCAAGATAAAAAGCTTTTGCAAAGCAAAGGAAACAGTCAACAAAACCAAAAGACAACTGACAGAATGGGAGAAGATATTTGCAAATGACATATCAGATAAAGGGCTAGTATCCAAAATCTATAAAGAACTCATCAAACTCAACACCAAAAGAACAAAGAATCCAATCAAGAAATGGGCAGAAGACATGAACAGACATTTTTCCAAAGAAGACATCCAAATGGCCAACAGACACATGAAAAAGTGTTCAATATCGCTCAGCATCAGGGAAATCCAAATCAAAACCTCAATGAGATACCACCTCACACCAGTCAGAATGGCTAAAATTAACAAGTCAGGAAATGACAGATGTTGGCGGGGATGCGGAGAAAGGGGAACCCTCCTACACTGTTGGTGGGAATGCAAGCTGGTGCAGCCACTCTGGAAAACAGTATGGAGGTTCCTCAAAAAGTTGAAAATAGAGCTACCATATGATCCAGCAATTGCACTACTGGGTATTTACCCCAAAGATACAAATGTAGGGACCCGAAAGGCTACGTGCACCCCAATGTTTATAGCAGCAATGTCCACAGTAGCCAAACTGTGGAAAGAGCCAAGATGTCCATCGACAGATGAATGGATAAAGAAGAGGTGGTATATATATACAATGGAATATTATGCAGCCATCAAAAGGAATGAGATCTTGCCATTTGCAACGACGTGGATGGAACTGGAGGGTATTATGCTGAGCGAAATAAGTCAAACAGAGAAAGACATGTATCATATGACCTCACTGATATGAGGAATTCTTAATCTCAGGAAACAAACTGAGGGTTGCTGGAGTGGGGGGTGGGGTGGGAGGGATGGGGTGACTGGGTGATGGACACTGGGGAGGGTACGTGTTCTGGTAAGCGCTGTGAATTGTGCAAGACTGTTGAATCTCAGATCTGTACCTCTGAAACAAATAATGCAATATATGTTAAGAAAGAAAAAAAGAAGAAGAAGAATGTAGCAGGAGGGGAAGAATGAAGGGGGGGAAACCGGAGGGGGAGAAGAACCATGAGAGACAATGGACTCTGAAAAACAAACTGAGGGTTCTAGAGGGGAGGGGGTTGGGAGGATGGGTTAGCCTGGTGTTGGGTATTGAGGAGGGCACGTTCTGCATGGAGCACTGGGTGTTATGCACAAACAATGAATCATGGAACACTATATCTAAAACTAATGATGTAATGTATGGGGATTAACATAACAATAAAAAAATTAAAAAAAAAAAAAAAAAGAGTCGGAAACTTCACCGGACTGAGCCACCTAGGCACTTCAGTGATTTTCAAACCTTTAAAGCTTTTTAAAAACTGCTTCCTTACCTGGAAGTTCACTATATATAAATCCAATAAAATGGAGCCACTTCAGTTGGAGGGAGGCAGTCCATCTCTCAGCCCACAGTCTGGCAGTGTATGAGACACTTCTGACAAAGTCCAGGTGGCTCATTTGGCAAGCTACTGTTGTAGCCAAAAGAGCTAGGCCAGGTGGGTACAGTAATTTATGTGACCCTGATCCCATGTCCCTTTGAAAAAGAGATGCCAGTAAGTTAGTTTGATGCATATCAGTTCCCCACATATACTGTTCTGAGGGAGGGATGCCTTTGTGAAATGCAGTATCTTGGGTTGGGTGATCTCTAGGAGAGAAAATACCTGTGGTGGGGGTGGGGGAGGTGGAAGGAAGTGAGCCCAGCAGAAACTTCATTATCAAGAGTAATGGAAGGCAAATGAGTTTTCCTTTTGCCCCAGTGTGAATGAAATCTGGGTCTGGTACATGAATGGAGAAAAACTCTTGCCCAGAGTTTACAGCTCTTGTCTGCCTGGTTGCCATTCTCTTTAAGCTAGGGTGTAGAAAAAAATGGAGCATTGCTGGTTCATTAAAGAATCAAAGAGATGAGTTTGGTTTGTGTTATCTGGTGCCTTTTTGTTCTAAAAATAAGTTTGGAAGTTCTGTTATGTAGTGACGCAGATCTAAATTCTTGTCTGTATCTATATATAAAATGAGTTACTCAGGAGCTAGTTATAAACACAGGGGGAGGAATGAAGAGTAAGTCTATTTTATTTCTGTAGTGAGAAAAGTAAAAATAGAATTAAGAAATGGGATAATCAATAGATGAGAACAATAGGAGACAATGTCATCAGTAAAAACAGAATTCAGATGAACTACCCATAGTCATATAAGCCTGGCCAATAACTTCTTATTGAGTAATGGGAGATGATGTCAAATGCCTGGTAAGAAAGCAACAACCTGGGACTCTTATTTGTCACTTACAGAGTGCTCAGACAGAGTGAAGGTCTTATGGCCAATGTGGGAGAGAAATCAGGGACTAGACACACAGCCTTTGGGACTGATTTGAGTAACATCACCCAGGACTCTGTGTCATGGTGCCTTGAAGGAAAGAAGCTTTTGATTCTGTGATAATGTTGATGGGGAAGGTGTAAGTGTGGGATGGGGCACTCAGCAACAAGAGGATTCGTAGCAGTTGGGGCAGCAGCAGGTGGCACAGGAACAAGTGATCTGGTGGAAGCTGGGGCAGCAACAGCTGGGTACCCAGCAGCTAGGGTGGCAGAAGCCGGACATACCGCATCTAGGGTGGTAGTAGCTGGGGCAGCAGCAGGTCTCCTGGCAGAGGCCGTGGTCAGAGCCCTGGTCAGAGCAGATGGAGCCACAACAGGAGGTGACCATGGTGTCAGAGGGTGGGGTTTCTGGGTGGGTGTCCAGGAGAGTGAGATTCTTGAGTAGAGGTCTTCTCCCAAATTCTGCTGAGGAACTGTCATTGTCATGTTCAAGATTCTTCTCTTGCTGTTGTCTGTCATGTTTATTTTTAAAAAGATTTTATTTATTTATTTGACAGAGACAGCGAGAGAGGGAACACAAGCAAGGGGAGTGGGAGAGGGAGAAGCAGGCTTCCCCCTGAGCAGGGAGCCCGATGTGGGGCTCGATCCCAGGACCCCGGGATCATGACCTGAGCCGAAGGCAGTGCTTAATCAACTGAACCACCCAGGCACCCCTTGTTTGTCATGTTTAAAGAGAACTTATCAGACATTGTGATTGTGGCATGATTCTGATAGAGAGTTCACCTTCACGTTTAAAATGGGTGCTTACACAATTTTCTTTCTTTTTTCTTTTTAAATATTTTATTTATTCGAGAAAGAGAGAGAGAGAGCGAGCAGGGGAGGAGAAGAGGGAGAGGGAGAGATAATCTCCAGCAGACTCGATGCTGAGCGCAGAGCCCAATGTGGGGCTCAATCCTAGGACCCGGAGATCATGACCTGAGCCAAAACCAAGAGTCATACACTCAATCAACTGAGCCACCCAGGTGCCCCTGCTTACATAATTTCCATGTAATGGTTTCTTTATCCCTAAAAGCTTAATTTGCCATTCTTTTCTCTTTCAGCAGCATCTCATTTGTTTGTCATACTTTTCATATGTCATTTGATATTCTGAACATAGTTGGAGTCCTTCCAACTATTTAACCTCTTGTATCCAAAAGAGACACAGAGCCACATTTCCTCCTACCAAGACAACGCGTAATATAGACAAAAGCATGAATATGCTATTGCACAAAAAATCAGACCTCAGTCCACTATAGCACTATGGCTGGTGGTAAAATCAGCACAGCACACTTATAACTTAATGAAGAAGCTAAGAAATATAACTGGGTTTAAGGCATGCAACTTCAAATTTACTTTGTTCAAAATTGGTCATTCTGTCACTTTTCCAAACCAACACCCCAATTATCCAGTCCTATTACAAATTACTGTTAGTCCAAGTTTTCAAGCTAACAAACTTAACAGTTCTCCTTTATTCAAATGATTGTGTATTGATTCTCACTCTGTGCTAGAGCCATTATCAGGATGCAGAACCAGAAGCAAATAATATCCACCCTATCCTTTTGCCACTTGACTCCATTCTGACTCAATGAACAGCAGCAGATTAATTTGATAGAATGAATTGGTAAAACCATTGTCCATATGCTGGGTCTGTAAACAGGATTTATCCACCTTTGTAGTAGCCCAGATTAGGACACTTCAGCAACAGAGGCACCAGAAATACTAGCCACAGTTAAGTCAGAGGAAATGAAGCTATATCAGGAGCCACATTGTTGTCACTGAAAGGAAAAGGCTCTTTCTTTCAAAAGCTTACAAATGTAGAAATTGCTAAGTATCCAGAATATTATGCTTTGCTCCATTGACACACAGGATGGAGTAATTGTCCCTTTTGTTCCTGCACAAATACATTTGTATGTTTATTTTTATTTTTTTATTGAAGTATGATTAACATACAGTGTTATATTAGTTTCAAGTGTACAATATAATGATTCAACAATTCTATACATTATTCAGTGCTAATCATGGTAAATGTACTCTTAATCCACTTCATCTATTTCACCTGCCCCCCATCCACCTCCCCTCTGGTAACCACCGGTTTGTTCTCTGTATTTAAGAGTATGTTTTTTTCATTTGTCTCTTTTTTTCTTTGTTCATTTTCTTTGTTTCTTTTATTCCACATATCAGTGAAATCATATGGTATTTGTCTTTCTCTTACTTACCTCCCTTAGCATTATACCTTCTAGGTCCATTCATGTTGTTGCAAATGGCAAGACCTTGTTCTTTTTTATGGCTGAGTAATATTCCATTATATATATATTATATATATATAAATGTATGTATATATACACACACACACATACCATAACTTCCTTACCCATTCATCTATTGATGGATACTTGGGATGCCTCCATATCTTGGTAATTATAAATAATGTTATGATAAACATGGGGGTACATCTATTTTTTCAGATTATTATTTTCATTTTCATTGGGTAAATAACTGTAGTAGAATTACTGGATTACATGGTAATTCTATTTTTAATTTTTTGAGGAACCTCCAGACTATTTTTCACAGTGGCTGCCCCAGTTTGCATTCCCACCAAAGGTGCATGAGGGTTCCTTTTTCTCCACAGCCTGACCATCACTTGTTATTTATTGTCTTTTTGATTCTAGCCATTCTGACAGGTGTGAGGTGATATCTCATTGTGCTTTTGATTTCCATTTTCCTAATGATCAGTGATGTTGAGCATCTTTTCATGTATTTGTTGGCCTTTTGTATGTGTTCTTGGAAAAATATTTATTGGCATTTGTTTTTTTAAACTGCAATTCAAAGCAAAATATTTTAGTTGTCAGACTTCTTTGAAACCTTTCTCTTTACCATTAAATGTAAATATTCTATCCCTAGAGCAGGTTTGTTATCAGCTCTGTTAATAGATTTGGAGCTCAGCACGGAAAAGACTAAGTCAGTTATACTCAAATCAGTACCCTGTCGCAGAAAACAAGATACCTAATGAAGTTGCTTGCTATTAATAGATTTATTGGTTATTGAATTTTGTGACACATATGAACACCTTGTGAAGATATGGCTTTAGTTACAAATGTGTTAAAATATGTTTTGAATACAGCATCCTTTCCTGATTAAAACTCTTCAGAGTATAGGGATAGAGGGAACATTCCTCAAGTTCATAAAAACCATCTATGAAAAGCCCACAGCGAATATAATTCTCAATGGGGAAAAGCTGAGAATCTTTCCCTTAAGATCAGGAACATGACAAGGATGCCCACTCTCGCCACTATTGTTCAACATAGTACTAGAAGTCCTAGCAACAGCAATCAGACGACAAAAAGAAATAAAAGGTATTCAAATTGGCAAAGAAGAAGTCAAACTCTCTCTTTTTGCAGATGACATGATACTTTATGTGGAAAACCCAAAAGACTCCACCCCCAAATTACTAGAACTCATGTGGCAGGATACAAAATCAATGCACAGAAATCAGTTGCTTTCCTATATACTAACAATGCAACTGTAGAAAGAGAAATTAGGGAATCGATTCCATTCACAATAGCATCAAAAAACATAAGATACCTTGGAATAAACCTAACCAAAAAGATGAAGAAACTACATATACTCTAGAAACTACAGAACACTTATGAAAGAAATTGAAGAAGACACAAAAAGATGGAAAAACATTCCACGCTCATGGATCGGAAGAATAAACATTGTTAAAATGTCTATGCTGCCCAGAGCAATCTATACTTTCAACGCCATCCCAATCAAAGTACCAATGGCATTTTTCACAGTGCTGGAACAAACAATCCTAAAATTTGTATGGAACCAAAAAAGACCCTGAATCGTCAAGGAAATATTGAAAAAGAAAAACAAAGCTGGGGGCATCACGTTGCCTGATTTCAAGCTATATTACAAAGCTATGATCACCAAGACAGCATGGTACTGGCACAAAAGCAGACACCTAGATCAATGGAACAGAATAGAGAGCCAGATATGGACCCTCAACTCTATGGTCAAATAATCTTCCACAAAGCAGGAAAAAATGTCCATTGGAAAAAAGACAGTCTCTTCAATCAATGGTGCTGGGAAAATTGGACAGCTATATACAGAAGAATGAAACTCGACCATTCTCTTACACCATACACAAAGATAAACTCTAAATGGGTGAAAGACCTCAATGTGAGACAGAAATCCATCAAAATCCTAGAGGAGAACATAGGCAGTAACCTCTTTGACATCGGCCACAGCAACTTCTTTCAAGACACGTCTCTAAAGGCAAGGGAAACAAAAGTGAAAATGAACTTTTGGGACTTCATCAAAATAAAAAGCTTCTGCACAGCAAAGGAAACAGTCAACAAAACAAAGAGACAACCCATGGAATGGGAGAAGATATTTGCAAATGACACTACATATAAAGGGCTGGTATCCAAGATCTATAAAGATCTTCTCAAACTCAACGCCCAAAAAACAAATAATCAAGTCAAAAAATGGGCAGAAGACATGAACGGACACTTCTTCAAAGAAGACATACTAATGGCTAACAGACACATGAAAAAAAATGTTCAACATCATTAGCTATCAGGCAAATTCAGATCAAAACCACATTGAGATACCACCTTACACCAGTTAGAATGGCAAAAATTGACAGGGCAAGAAACAACAAATGTTGGAGAGGTTATGGGGAAATGAGAACCCTCTTACACTATTGGTGGGAATGCAAGTTGGTACAGCCGCTTTGGAAAACAGTGTGGAGGTTCCTCAAAAAGTTAAAAATAGAGCTACCCTACAACCCAGCAATTGCACTACTGGGTATCAGGGATACAGATGTAGTGAAAAGAAGGGCCACATGCACCCCAATGTTCATAGCAGCAATGTCAGCAATAGCCAAACTGTGGAAAGAGCCGAGATGCCCTTCAACAGATGAATGGATAAAGAAGATGTGGTCCATACATACAATGGAATATTACCCAGCCACCAGAAAGGATGAATACCCAACATTTGCATCAACATGGATGGAATTAGAGGAGATTATGCTAAGTGAAATAAGTCAAGCAAAGAAAGACAATTATCATATGGTTTCACTTATATGTGGAACATAAGGAATAGCATGGAGGACGTTAGGAGAAGAAAGGGAAAAATGAAGGGGTGGAAATCAGAAGGGGAGACGAACCATGAGAGACTATGGACTCCGGGAAACAAACTGAGGGTTTTACAGGGCAGGGGAGTGGGGGGATGGGATAGCCCGGTGATGGTTATTAAGGAGGGCACGTATTGCATGGAGTCCTGGGTGTTATACAAAAACAATGAATCATGGAACACTACATGGTGCCTAACATATAATAAAAGAGAAAAAAAATAAAATTTAAAAAAATGTTTTGAATTCATCACTTTTGTTTCATTTACCATCAGAAGTATATTCTAAAATAGGTAGTCCCAAAGAAAAAAAGTAGGTGGTGACAATGGTTCTGACTTCTCCAAATTAACTTGAATTGTCAGGTAACCAGAGGATGTATTCTATCTTGAAAATGATGACTCATAGTTAAATTATGCTATTATTGTCCATTGCCTCTTCCATTTCTAGAAATAAGTTCCTAAGAGTTATCTATTAACTAGGAGAATAATCCCATTATTTACATTCAGAAGTTCATAATCTTTAAGGAACTCTTCCTCCTTGGGCAATTTTCCATGGATCTAGAAAATCATAAATAACACCAGGAAAATTCTGATCATTGGTTCCATATTTCAGAACTAGTGTATGAAAGGCCTAATAAAGAAGATGATTTCAGATCTTAAAAATTTGACTCTCCACAGAAAACCAACTCCTTACACCTGAGACCATGAGTCACTCTTGCTGTTCTACTTGCTACCAGCCTATGTGCTGCAGGACTCTCTGCTGCCAGACCACCAGCTGTGGGACGGGTGGCTGTGGAAGAAACTGCTACAGGTCCAGCTACTGCCAGCCTCACTGCCCCCAACATGCAATCAAACCACCTGCTGCAGGTCCACCTGCTCCCAGCTCAGCTGCTGTGAGTCCAGTGTCTATGGACAAATGTACTGTGAGTCCAGCTCTTGCCAGCCAGCTTGCTAGGCACCTGTATACTATAGGAGAGCCCTACCTGCTGTTGCCTGCCTGGATGCCTAGCCCAGCTGTGGATCCAGCTGCTGCCATACTTGCTGCCTCCCACCTGCTACAACACTGCCTGCTGTAGGACCACCTGCTGCCATCTTTGCTATGTGTCCAGCTGCTGCCAGCATTCCTACTGCTGGTTGCCTCACCAAGAACCACCACCTGCACAAAGCACTGATTTGCCATTTGGGAAACAAATACACTGCCTAACATTGCTGAAAGCCAGCACACAATCGCCAACATTTCTGTCACTCATCTGCCTGTTTACAAGCTTGTGAGTAAGCTTCATGAAGTGTGGACCACTTATCCCTTCTTCCTTCATCTTATGAATTATTATTCTCTTCTTTCTTCTTCTTATGGATTACGTGTCACCTTCATGCATCCTGATTTGGAGTCATGATCTTTGCCTTGACACCACAGTCAAGATCTTCAGCCTCTCCCTATCAGTAACTTAGAGAAACAAATCCTCATGCCTCGGGCACAGGTGTCTGCCACGACCAAAAGTCTGGGCATCATATTTCCTTTGTGCGTGTCCTCAGTCCTTGTATCCTGTTTTCTCCCTTGCATGATCCCTTGGAAGCCTTCCCTCCAGGGCAGGGGGATCTCACCTCTATTTCTTAATAAACCCTGTACCGTTCTGCATCCCATATGGTGTTCGTGTCCTTGTATGGCATTTGCAACATAACTATGTATATACACAGGTCACATACCACATGCATTATCCATTTGGAGCCTCACACACTCCCCCACCAATTCGCAGCTCCATTTGCAGATGAGGAAATCTTGGGACGTCCCGTCATAGAGCTGACAGGGACACACTCGGATGCCAGGCTGCGTCTCCTGCCCTTGCTGAAGGGCACTCCCATTCCCATCTGCAGGCGAATTAGGCACCGTCCTGGGCCTGAGCACCAGCAGGATGTTTGTTTGAGTGTCTTCGTGGACCGCGGAAGTCTTGTTCTCCTGTAGGTGCTGGTGATATGTGGGACAAAGTGGTAGACATCCATGTCCTACCACTCAGTGACCTGCAGCCCCATGGGAGGGCTGTGGGCCCTGCCCTTTAGAGCTCTTGGGAACACAGGGACCCTTTCGTGGCTTTGGGCGCCATCCAGCCCGTCATGCACTCCTCTGCCTCAGAGATAGGTGAGCCTGCCGTGGCCTCATGACCGAGGGCCGTGCCTGCACATGCACATCTTGTGGGGCCATGGAAGTCCCCTTCAGGTTGGGCCTCCTAGTCCTCAGGACCCATTGACAGAGTAGAGAGGTATGAGGCAGTTTTCTGCCAAACACATCAGGCTCCCCAACTGGAAGGTGATTTGGCATCGTGATCCACATGTTCCCAAGAAAAGTAAGGATGGGCGATGTCAGGGACCAAGAGCCTATGCAGTGGGCATGTAGGATGACTTGGAGTAATCCATGGCTCTGAACCATCTAAGGGAACCAAACAACATCCAGCATTTGGGGAAGGAACTGTGAAGCATTCCAGGGAAATAAAGATGCGTGTTCCGTGGTTGGGGGAGGTGAGATGAATGTGACGAAGAAGAAAGAGAAAAAGAGTGTGGGCATTCATAGGAGTCATGATAGACACAAGGCTGGTGCACTCAGGGATGTGAGGCTTGATTTGGGCTCTGAGAAGAAGAGCCAACTTAGGCCCTGAGTCACCTCCCAGGAGCAGTGGAGGGACCTCTGATGAGCTAGGAAGGCTCCAGTCCAGGGCACACACCAACATTGGAAACTAGCTATCCAGGAGGCTCTGGACAGGCTGCCAAGACCAATCTTGCCTCTTGCTGGTCCTTAAGAGCTGGGTGTTTCAGTGACAGGATGAAAAATTGACATGACTTGTATTTCCTACTATTTGCTGGTGTTGACTAAATGCTTCATGTACATTTTCTTTAATTCTTGAAGGAATTTTTTTCTTTCAAGTTTTTATTTAAATTCAAGTTAGGCATGTATTGAATGCAGCACTGAGTGTTATATGCAAACAATGAATCATGAAACACTACATCAAAAACTAATGATGTAATGTATGGTGATTAACATAATAAAATAAAAAAAATTCAAGTTAGTTTACATATAGTGTAGCATTAATTTCATGGGGAGAACCCCGTGATTCATCAGTTGCATATAACACCCAGTGCTCATTACCCAAGTGCCCTACTTAATGCCCATTACTCAATTACCCCATTCTACCATTCACCTCTCCTCCACCAACCCTCAGTTTGTTCCCTGTATTTAAGAGTCTCTTATGGTTTGGCTTCCTCTCTTTGTTTATCTTATTTTATTTTTCATTCCCTCCCCTTATGTTCATCTCCTTTATTTCTTAAATTCCGCATATGAGTGAAATCATATGGTATTTGTCTTTCTCTGACTTATTTCATTTAATATAATAAACTCTAGTTCCATTCACATCATTGCAAATGGGAAGATTTAATTCTTTTTGGTGGCTCAGTAATATTCCATTATATATATATACATACAACATCTTCTTTATCCATTCATCATTTGATGGGCATTTGGGCTTTTTCCATATTTGGCTATTGTGGATTGTGCTGCTGTAAACATTTGGGTGTATGATGCTCTTCAGATCACCATTTTGTATCATTTGGATAAATATCTAGTAATGCATTGCTAGGTTGTAGGGTAACTCTATTTTGAACTTTTTGAGGAACCTCCATACTGTTTTCTAGAGTGGCTGCTCCGGTTTGTGTTCCCACCAACAGTATAAGAGGATTTCCCTTTTTTGCATCCTCACCAACATTTGTTCTTTCCTGACTTGATAATTTTAGCCATTCTGACAGGTGTGAGGTGGTATCTCATTGTGGTTTTGTTTTGTATTTCCCTGATGCCAAGTGATGTTGAGCATTTCTTCATATTCCTATTGGCCATTTGTATGTCTTCTTTGGCGAAATGTCTGTTCATGCCTTCTGCCATTTCCTGACTGGCTTATTTGTTTTTTGAGTGTTGAGTTTGAGAACTTCCTTACAGATTTTGGATACTAACCTTTATCCAATATGTCATTTGCAAATATCTTCTCCCATTCCATAGGTTGCCTTTTAGTTTTGTTGACTGTTTCCTTTGCTGTGCAGAAGCTCTGTGTCTTGATGAAGTCCCAATAGGTAATTTTTGCTTTTGTTTCCCTTGTCTCTGGAGATGCCAAGTAAGAAGTTGCTGTGTCCTTGGGGCCCAAGGGTGGCTCAGTTGGTTAAGCGTCTGCCTTCGGCTCAGGTCATGATCCCAGAATCCTGGGATTGAGCCCTGCATTGGGCTCCCTCCTCAGTGGAGAGCCTGTTTCTCCCTCTGCCCCTCACCCTGCTTGTGATCTCTCTCTCTCTCTCTCAAATAAATAAATAAATAAAATATTTTTTAAAATTTGCTGTGTCTGAGGTCAAAGAGGTTGCTGCTCTAGGATTTTGATGGATTCCTGTCTGACATTTGGGTCCCTCATCCATTTTGAGTTTATTTTTGTGTATGGTTTAAGAAAGTGGTCCAGTTTCATTTTTCTGCTGTTGCTGTCCAATTTTCCCAACACCGTTTGTTAAAGAGACTGTCTTTTCTCCATTGTATATTTTTTCCTGCTTTGTTGAAGATTAGTTGTGACCATAGAGTTGAGGGTCCACTTCTGTGTTCTCTGTTCTGTTCCATTTATCTATGTGTCTGTTTTTGTGTCGGTATCATACTGTCTTGATGATTACAGCTTTGTAATAGAGCTTGAAGTCCGGAATTGTGATGGCTCCCGCTTTGCTTTGCTTTTTCAACATTACTTTGGCTATTCGGGGTGTTTTCTTATTCCATAGAAATTTTAGAATTGTTTGTTCTATCTCTGTGTTATTTTTATAGGGATTGCATTGAATATATAAATTGCTTTGGGAAATGTAAACATTTTAACAATATTTGTTCTTCTAGTGCATGAGCATAGAATGTTTTTCGATTTCTTTGTGTCTTCCTCAATTTCATTCATAACTGTTGTACAGTTTTCAGAGTACAGATCTTTTACCTCTTTGGTTAGGTTTATTCCTAGGTATCTTACAGTTTTTGGTGCAATTGTAAATGGGATAGATTCCTTGATTTCTGCTGTTGCTGCGTCATTATTGGTGTGTAGACATGCAGCAGACTTCTGTGCATTGATTTTATATCCTGCGACTTTGCTGAATTCCTCTTTCAGTTCTAGCACTTTTTTGGTGGAGTCTTTTGGGTTTTCTACATAGAGTATCATGTTGTCTGTGAAGAGTGGAAGTTTGACTTCTTACTTGCCAGTTTGGATGCCTTTTATTTCTTTTTGTTGTCTGATTGCTGAGGCTAGGACTTCTAGTGCTATGTCAAACAACAGTGGTGAGAGTGGACTTCCCCTCTTGTTCTTGACCTTAGGGTGAAAAGCTTTCAGTTTTTCCCCATTGAGGATGATATTAGCTGTGGGTCTTTCATATATGGCCTTTATGATTATGAGGTATATTCTTTCTCTCCCTACTTTCTTGAGGGTTTTAATCAAGAAAGGATGCTGTATTTTGTCAAATGCTTTTTCTGCATCTGTTGAGAGGATCATATGGTTCTTTTATTAATGTGGTGTATCACATTGATTGATTTGCAGATATTGAACCACCCCTGCAGCCTAGGAATAAATCCCACTTAGTTGTGGTGAATAATTGTTTTAATGTACTGTTGGATTTGATTAGCTAGAATCTTATTGAGAATTTTTGCATCCATGTTCACCAGTGATATTGGTCTGTAATTCTCCTTTTTGGTGAGGACTTTGGTTTTGGAATCAAGGTAATGCTGGCCTCATAGAATGATTTGGAAGTTTTCCTTCCATTTCTGTTTTTTGGAACAGTTTGAGAAGAATAGGTGTTAACTATTCTTTGAATGTTTGGTAGAATTCCCCTGGGAAGCCATCTGGCCCTGGACTCTTGTTTGTTGGGAGATTTTTGATTACTGATTCAATTACTTTGCTGGTTATGGGTCTGTTCAGATTTTCTGTTTGTCCCTGCTTCAGTTTGGGTAGTTTATGTGTTTCTGGGAATTTATCCATTTCTTCCAGATTGCCTAATTTTTTGGCATATAATTGCTCATAATATTCTCTTAAAATGGTTTTTATTTCTTTGGTGTTGGTTATGATCTCTCCTCTTTCATTCATGATTTCATTTATTTGGGTACTTTTTCTTTTCTTTTTGATAAGTCTGGCTAGGGGTTTACCAATTTTGTTAATTCTTTCAAAGAACCAGCTCCTGGTTTCATTGATCTGTTCTACTGTTTTATTTTCAATTTCTGTATCATTTATTTCTGCTTTAATCTTTATTATTTCCCTTCTCCTGCTGGACTTAGGCCTTATTTGCTGTTCTTTTTCCAGCTTATTTAGGTGTAAGGTTAGGTTGTGTATTTGAGACTTTTCTTGCTTCTTGAGGAAGGCCTTTATCTCTATATACTTCCCTCTTAGGACCACCTTTGCTACATCCCAAAGATTTTGGACTATTTTGTTTTTATTTTCATTTACTTCCATGTATTTTTTAAATTCTTCTTTAATTTCCTGGTTAAACCATTCATTCTTTAGTAGGATGTACTTTAACCTCCATGTATTTGTGGTCTTTCCAAATTTTTCTTGTGGTTGACTTCAAGTTTCATAGCACTGTGGTCTGAAAACATGCATGGTATGATCTCAATCTTTTTATACCGGTTGAGGCCTGATTTATGACCCAGTATGTCATCTATTCTGGAGAATGTTCCATGTGCACTTGAAAAGAATGTGTATTCTGCTTCTTTTGGATGAAAGGCTCTGAATATATCTGTGAAGTCCATCTGGTCCAGTGTGTCATTCAAAGCCCTTGTTTCCTTGTTGATCTTCTGCTTAGATGATCTGTCCATTGCTGTGAGTGGGGTGTTAAAGTCCCCCACTATTATTGTATTATTATCAATGAATTTCTTTAACTTTGTTATTAATTGATTTATATATTTGGCTGCTCCCAAGTTAGGGGCATTAATATTTACAATTGTTAGATCTTCTTGTTGGATAGACTCCTTTATTATGATATAGTGCCTTCTTCATCTCCTATTACAGTCTTTGGTTTAAAATCTAGCATGTCTAATATAAGTATGGCTACTCCAGCTTTCTTTTGATGTCCATTAACATGACAAATGGTCCTCCAACCCCTCACTTTCAATCTGGAGGTGTCTTTGGGTCTAAAATGAATCTCTTGTAAGCATATTGATGGGTCTTATTTTTTTTTTACCCATTCTGATACCCTTTGTCCTTTGATTGGAGCATTTAGTCCATTTACATTCAGAGTAATTATTGAAAGATACGAATTTAATGCCATTGTATTACCTGTAAAGTCGCTGTTCCTGTAGATTGTGTTCCTTTCTGTTCTGTGTTGCTTTTGGTCTCTCTTTCCCACTCAAAGGGTTCACTTTATTTCTTGCAGAGCTGGTTTAGTGTTCATGAACTCCTATAGTTTTTGCTTGTCTTAGAAACTCTTTCTCTCTCCTATTCTGAATAACAGCCTTGCTAGATAAAGTATTCTTGGCTGCATATTTTTCCCATGTAGCACTTTGAATATTTCCATCCACTCCTTTCTGGCCTGCCAGGTCTCTGTGGACAGGTCAGCTGCTAACCTTGTGTAGTCTACCCTTGTAAGTTAAGACCTTTTGTCCCTAGTGGCTTTCAGAATTCTCTCTTTATCTTTGTATTTTGCAAGTTTTGCTGTGATATGTCATGATGTTGACCTGCTTTTGTTGATTTTGAGGGGAGTTTTCTGTGCCTCTTGGACTTGAATGCCTGTTTTCTTACCCAGATTAGGGAAGTTCTCAGCTATAATTTGTTCAAATACACCTTCTACCCCTTTTTCCTGCTCTTCCTCTGGGACTCTTACAGATATTATTTTGCTGTATGGAATTGCTGAGTTCCCAAAGTCTACCTTTATGGTCTAATAGTTTTCTTTCCCTCTTCTTTTTAGCTTCATTATTTTCCATAATTTTATCTTCTATATCACCTATTCTCTCCTCTGCTTCTTCAGTCCTCGTGATTATATCCGTTGGTATTGCATCTCAGTTATAGCATTTTTTAATTTCAGCTTGACTAGTTTTTAGGCCCTTTATCTCTGCAGCAAGGATTTCTCTGGTGTCTTCTATGCTTTTTTTCACACCCATCTAGTAGTCTAATGACTGTTGTTCTAAATTCTTTTTCAGATATATTGCTTATATGTGTTTTGAGCAAGTCCTTGGCTATGATTTCTTCTTGAACTTTCTTTTGGGGAGAGTTCCTCTGTCTTGTCATTTAGGCTAAGTTTCTGTCTTTTGCGTGTTATGAAAGCTTGTTATGTTTTCTGCACCTGAGAGTAATGTTATATTAAAAAGTGGTCATACACTATCCACAGCCTGGCACTTCAGGGAGTGTTTTTGATATATACTGTGTGCACTCTGCTGTTGCATTTTGGCTGCTCTTTCCCACTGGTCAGTCCTCTGCAGAGTTCCTCCTTGCTTGCAGTGGGAAGTGTTTGGATTTTTAACTAGGTGTGCTTTGATTTGTTTGTTAAAATAAGCATGGAAAAAAATAAAGGAAAAAAAAAAGCCTGATCCCAAAAAAAAGAAGAGAAAAGGAAATGAAAAAACAAACTAATAAACAAAAAATTATAAGCATGATTCCAAAGGAAAAAAAAAAAAGAAGAAGAAAAAGAAAAAAAATACAGCCTGGTTCTATTACCACCAGAACTGAAGATGATGCTTTGAAGCACTGTATGATCAGTAGACTTGGTGCATATGGGGTGCTTCCTGTGCTGGTCTTCTGGGGGAGAGGCCCGTTACAATTGCTCAGAGTCAGTCCTGCCCCAGTGAAAATGCACTTGCCAGGCAAGTGGGAGAGTCAGTGATGGGGGGAGAGATAGGGTTTGATGTAAGCAGCTCCTACCTCCACTGGGGGCCACGGTGGTGTTCTCTGAAGTCTGACCATGTAGGTAGTGAGGGGAATATGGTGCCACTCCACTCTGTCATCCTTGGGCAGGGGATCTCACCGTAAACCAAGGGCTGTCAGCGTGCCTGGTGCCACAGCTTTCCTGCATTTTATCTTTGGTGCATGGCTGGGATTCAGAACTCCAAATCTTGAATGATCCTGCACTGCACAGATCCACTCTTTCCTCTGGAGTAGAGCCTCCCCATCGTGCTGTATCTAGTGTCCTTTGTCCAAGAAAACAGTCCCATTCCTGCGCAGTGTGCCAAATCTATGGTATAGCACCTAGAAAAGCACCACCAGGTTATCTGCCCTCTGCACAGGTCTCTGTCCCCTGCTGATGAAAGGCCATTAGCTGGCACCTGCAGGGTCTTTTGTCCTTAGAGAGGCAATATACCCTCTTCCAAATGTACTACAGGAAGGGGAGCATTCTTTCCCAGTGGAACCCAGGAGATCCCTACACCAATTTATGCCTTCTCTGGCTAGGCATTCCTTCTCCCCAGGAGCACGTGCCAAAGCTCCCACTTCGTGCACTTCCAAAACCTCAGAGTTTGAGCTCTGCACACTGTTTGCAAAACACCTGTGATACTTGGTTCCCCTTGCTCCCCCAATCCATGGTCCAGAGAGGTTTTCTTCTTTTTTCTTTTTTGAAAAGATTTTATTTATTTATTTGAGAGAGAGTGGGCATGAGTGGGGCACAGGAAGGGGGAAATGGAGAGGGACAAGCAGACTCCCCACTGAGCCCCCCCGAGGGAGCCCAATGTGGGGCTCAGTCCCAGGATCCAGAGATTATGACCTGAGCTGAAGTCAGAGGCTTAACCAACTGAGCCACCCCACTTCCCCAGAGAGGTTTTCTTGTGCAAACTCATTGCTGGACTCTTTCAACCCCTCTCTCTTTCTCTCCCTTTTCTCTCCCCATAGACAGGGCTCCCTGCCCTCCATAGCATGATAGTTTTTCTCTTCCCCAATTCACTTCCACACACCTAACACCTGCAATGCTGTCTCCCTTCAACCATGGAGATCCTTCTTCCAATTTATGTCCTGGGTATTCCAAGGGAACAGACCTCAACAGAGCTATGTTTGAGGGTCCAGGAAAGCACGACTTCTCTGCCATTTAACTCTCCTCTCCTAATTCTTGAAGTAATTTCAACGTAGGTATCAAGGTTCCCATTGCAGGGATGAGGAAATCAAGACTGAGATGGGTAAAGTCATGTCGGAGTTTGGTATCTCCCAGAAGTCTCTCTGAAGAACAGCATCCAGGCATGTTGTTTCTTTGGGGAAGGCCAATCCCACTGGTTGGAGTGTGGGAAAGTGACACAGGGAAGAAGCACTGTGAGTCCAGCATCCCAGCTTGCAAATGAAGCTTAAACCTGAGAGATATATCAGAAATGATGTAACACACTCACTGGGCTTCTCCTAATTCAGCAACAAGGGATCTGGATTCTTTATAAACCAACTCTCCAGAAGAATCAGTTGAGCATTTCTGTCAGCGTGGCACCCATTAGGCAGCGTGACATTCTGCTGTGGCATGAAAACAACCATTAGGCATAGAGATGCAGATCTGACAGGTAGAAATTGTCCCGAACACAGTAAGATCTGAGATATATGGCTGGCATATTTAAGGCATCATCTATGGTCTATGGTCTTCCCCACTCAGACCCAATTTTTTCTTCTTAATGATGGTGGCCAGGCACAATTTGTACAAGAGGAAGGCAGAGCAGGAAGAAGAGGGAAGAGAGGAGGAGACGGGAGGCAGGGAGAGAGGAAGGTAGACGGAGGGAGGGAAGGTGGAAGGAAGAGAAAACAGTAAGTGTGTAGTCAGTGCATTAAGTAGCTCACTCTGCTTGTTGAGGACTAGAGTCACCAACTCATCCTGGTTTTCCCAAACTGCCCCAGGTATATCACTGAACGTCCCACATCCTCTAAAAGCCCTCGTTTCTGGGTGAATCAGGACTGCTGGTCACTCAGGAAGTTCGGTGACTGATGCTTGCCTGGTCTTGGTGTACCGCTGCTGTTTCTATCCACCTGCTTGATTCTGCCTTGACATATGGAAGAGATGAAGTCCCATATCTTCCACCCAAGTGTCTTTGATTGAACTGGGACATTGAGGTGGGGTAGGGTGCTACAAGAGACGGATGATTGTGAGAGTCTGGAATCAGGCTTTGTGGGGAAACCGACTTGGGCTCAGGCATGATCCCAATTCATCTCTATGAACATATCAACAACAATCATGCCCCCCATCCCAGGGATAGTCCTAATCTACATGCAACCTAAGGACCAACGCTGGGGAAGGACCACTAAACTGACTCGCCAACCACTTCCCAGGCCAGGGGGAGTTATGTCACGTGATGAAATTATTGAAACAAGAATGATGCTTCTGATGGGACCACCTTGTTGTCATCAGAAAATGTCTCCATGAATTATTCTCAATTAAGAAACACGTTAAGCACTTATTTTCGAAAGATTCATAACATTCGGAAAAAAAACTTCCTCTTCTTCAATTCCCAAACTATTAGGCAAACAATGTAAACAACAACAAGAAAGTCATGCCCATTGGTCCAAATTTGGGGATCTAGTGCATAAAAGCCCCACAACAAGAGGACACAACAGAATCTGAGAAACTCACCTCTGAACAGAAGCTCCCCCTCCACCCGTGACACCATGACCGACTCGTGCTGCTGCTCCCCTTGCTGCCAGCCTATGTGCTGCAGGACCACCTGCTGCAGGACCACTTGCTGCCAGCCCAGCTGTTATGGGTGCGGCGGCAGCAGCTGTGGACAAGGCGGCAGCGGATCCAGCTGCTGCGGGTCCAGCTGCTGCCAGCCTTGCTGCTGCCCCCCAACTTGCTGTCAGACCACCTGCTGCAGGACCACCTGCTGTCGGCCCAGCTGCTGCGGGTGCGGCGGCGGCTGTGGACAAGGCGGCAGCGGGTCCAGCTGCTGCGGGTCCAGCTGCTGCCAGCCTTGCTGCTGCCGCCCAACTTGCTGTCGGACCACCTGCTGCAGGACCACCTGCTGCCGGCCTAGCTGCTGTCAATCCAGCTGCTGTCAACCCAGCTGCTGTGGGTCCAGTGGCTGTGGACAACCTTGCTGTGGGTCCAGCTGCTGTCAGCCAGCCTGCTCTACCCGCGTGTACTGCAGGAGAACCTGCTACCTCCCCACCTGCTGCTGCCTGCCTGGATGCCTAGCCCAGGGCTGTGGATCCAGCTGCTGCTAGCCTGGTTGCCAGCCAAACTGCTGCCGCACCACCACCTGCTGCCACCCCTGCTCGATGTCCAGACGCTGCCAGCCTTCCTACTGCTGACTGCCTCACCAAGAACCACCATCTGCACACAGCACTGGTTTGCCATTTGGGAAACAAAGACACTGCCAACTGTTACTGAAAGCCAGCATGCAATCGCCAACATTTCTGTTACTCATCTGCCTGTTCAAAAGCTTCTGAATCAGCTTGACGAAGTGGGGACCACTTCTCCTGATTCTCTTCTTCCTTAGGTCTTGTGAGACCCTGCCAGCTTCAGGCCTCCAGATACGGAGTCAAGAGGAGTCAAGATCTCTGCTTTGACTCCACAGTCAAGGCCTTCATCCTGTCTAACTGCCTTTGAGAAATAAATCCTCTTGCTTGATACATATTTTTACCTATTAATGTCTGCACAACTGTTTTCTTTCTCAGTGCACTCATAGAAATGCTGATTTCTTCCGGTCATGATCCTTTTGAATGTCTCCCTAGACACAGGGAGTCTCACATGAATTTCTTGATAAACCTGCACTGATCTGCATCCCATATGGTGTTCGTGTCCTTGTACGGCACTCGCGATGCAACGATTTATGTACAGGTCCCATACCACATACATTATCCTTTTGGGGCCTCATAGACTCCCCACAAATTCATATCTCCATTTGCAGTTGAGGAAATCTTGGGACTTCTGGTCACAGAGCTGACAGAGACACACTCCGACACCAGGCTGCGACTCCTGCCCTTGCTGAAGGGCACTCCCATTCCCATCTGCAGGCAAGTAGGCACCGCCCTGGGCCTGAGCACCAGCAAGAAGTTCATATGAGTGTCTTTGTGGGACCACGGAAGTCCTGTTCTCCTGTAGGTGCAGGCGATATCTGGGACCAAGTGGTAGATGTCCGGGTCCTACCACTCAGGGACCCGCAGTCCCGTGGGAGGGCAGCGGGCCCTGCCCTTTAAAGCTCTTAGGAACACAGGGACCCTTTCGTTTCCTCAGGCGCTGTCCAGCCCCTCATGCACTCCTCTGCATCAGAGATAGGTGAGCCTGCAGTGGCCTCATGACTGAGGGCTGCAGCTGCACACGCATGTCCTGTTGGGTCATGGAAGTCCTCTTCTGGTTGTGCCTCGTGGTCCTCAGGACCCACTGGCAGAGTACAGAGGTATCAGGCAATTTTCTGCCAAACACATCATCCTCCGCACCTGCAAGGCGATTTGACATCGCGATCAACATGTTCCCAAGACAAGTAAGGACAGGCGACGTCAGGGACCGAGAGCCTGTGCAGTGAGCGTGTAGGATGACTTGGAGTAATCCATGACCATCTAAGGGAAAAAACAGCCTCCAGCGTTTCGGGAAGGAACTGTGAAGCGTTCCAGGGAAGTCAACGTGACGCTCCAGGAGCAGAGCTTAGGCGGCGGTGGGTGGGAGGGCGGGGGGTGGGCAGACTAAGTGAGGAAGAAGAAAGAGAAAAGAGCATGGGCATTCATAGGACTCAACGATAGACAGAAGGCTGGCGCTTCTGGTCCCGAACTAATGCATGATGCTGCCTCGGCGCTCAGGGATGTGAGGCTGGATTCAGGCTCTGAGAGGAAGGGCAGACTTAGGCCCTGAGTCACCTCCCGGGAGCAGTGGAGGGACCTCTGATGAGCTAGGAAGGCTCCTGTCTGGTGCACACACCAAAGTTGAAGACCAGCTACGCGGGAGGCTCTGGACAGACTGCCAAGACCAAACACGCCTCCTGCTGGTCCTTAGGACCTGGGGGTTTGCCTGATGAGGTGGCAACCCAGACACGACCTGGGTTGCTTCCTACTTGCTAAGTATTGGCCAAATGCTTCATGTACATTTTCTTTAATTCTTGAAGTAATTTTCAACATAGGTATCAAGGTTCCCATTTCAGGGATGAGGAAATCAAGACTGAGATGGGTAAAGTCATGTCGGAGTTTGGTATCTCCCAGAAGCTACTCTGAAGAACAACATCCAGGCATGTTGTTTCTTTGGCGAGGGCCGATCCCACTGGTTGGAGTGTGGGAAAGTGACACAGGGAAGAGGCACTACGAGTCCAGCGTGCCAGCTTGCAAGTGAAGCTTAAACCTGAGAGAGATATCAGAAATGATGTAACACACTCATTGGGCTTCTCCTAATTCAGCAACAAGGGATCTGGAGTCTTTATAAACCAACTCTCCAGAAGCATCGGTTGAGCGTTTCTGTCAGCGTGTCACGCACCAGGCAGCGTGACATTCCGCTGTGGCATGAAAACAGCCATTAGGCATAGAGATGCCGATGCGGTGGGTAGAAATTGTCCCGAACACAGGAAGATCTGAGATAAATGACTGGCATATTTAAGGCATCATCTATGGTCTACGGTCTTCTTCACTCACCCAATATTTTCTTAATGATGGTGGACAGGCACAATTTGTATAAGAGGAAGACAGAGGAGGAAGAAGAGGGAAGAGAGGAGGAGACGGGAGGCAGGGAGAGAGGAAGGTAGACGGAGGGAGGGAAAGGGGGAGGAAGAGAAAACAGTAACTGTGTAGTCAGTGCATTAAGTAACTCACTCTGCTGGTTAATAAGGTGAGGACTAGAGTCACCAACTCATCCTGGTTTTCCCAAACTGCCCCAGGTATATCACTGAACGTCCCACATCCTCTAAAAGCCCTCGTTTCTGGGTGAATCAGGATTGCTGGTCACTCAGGAAGTTTGGTGACTGATGCTTGCTTGGTCTTGGTGTACCGCTGCTGTTTCTATCCACCTGCTTGATTCTGCCTTGACATATGGAAGAGATGAAGTCCCATATCTTCCACCCAAGTGTCTTTGATTGAACTGGGATATTGAGGTGGGGTGGGGTGCTACAAGAGACAGATGCTGTGGGAGTCTAGAATCAGGCTTTGTGGGGAAACTGACTTGGTCTCATGCATGATTCCAATTCATCTCTATGAACATATCAACTACAATCATGCCCCTCATCTCAGGGATAGTCCTAATCTACATGCAACCTAAGGACCAACCTTGGGGAAGGGCCACTAAACTGACTCACCAACCACTTCCCAGGCCAGTGGGAATTACGTCACATGATGAAATTATTGAAACAAGAATGATGCTTCTGTTGTGACCACCTTGCTTTCATCTGAAAATGTTTTTATGAGTTAATCTCAATTAAGAAACACATTAATCATTTATTTTTTAAAGATTCAAAATATTTAAGGAGAAGCTTTCTCTTTTATAATTCCCCAGTGACTTTGGAAATCAAGGTAAACAATAAGGAAATCCTATTCTTGCTCCAAATTTGGGGCGTCCAGTGCCTAAAAGTCCCATAATTGGAAGAGGCATCAGAATCTGAGAAACTCACCTGTGAACAGAAGCCCCCTCTCCATCCGTGACAATGTGACAGAGTCATGCTACTCCCCCTGCTGCCAGCCTATGTGCTGCAGGACCACCTGCTGCCGGCCCAGCTGCTCCAGGTGCACTGGCAGCTGTGGATAAGGAGGCTGTGGGTCCGGCTGCTGCCAGCCTTGCTGCTGCTGCCCAAATTGCTGTCAAACCACCTACTGTAGGACCACCTGCTTCCAGCCCAGCTGTTGTGGTTCCTACTGCTGCCACCTCTGCTGCCGTTCAAGGTGCTTTCAGACCACCTGCGATAGGACCACCTGCTGCTGCCCTTGTCATATGTCCAACTGCTGCCAGGCTTCCTGCTCCTGATTGCCTTTACACAAACCACCCTCTTCTGCACACAACCTTTGTTAACTAACTTTTCTTTTGGGGGCAAATTCACTTCCTGGACTTTGCTCAAAACCAGCATACTATCACCATAATTTCTGTCTGTTTAAGAACTTGTGAATCAACTTGATGGAGAGCAGAGTACTTTACCCAGTTCTCTTCCTCCTGTGTAGATGATCACGTGCCACTTTGGTGCATCCTCAGTATGGAGTGTTGGTCTCTGCTTTGACACTGTATCATGATCTTCACCTTCTCCTTCCAAGTAACTCAGGAAAATAAGTCCTCATAACTTTTTCTTAGGTGTCGGCTACTGATCATCATAATAATCTGTTTTTTAATGTATTTATGATTTATATATTCTGCTTTATTCTTTCCATAGTCATTCTGAATTGTCTTCATTGAAGCAGGACCTCTTACCTCTATTTCTTTTTTTTTAATTAAATTTAATTTTTTATTATGTTCTGTTAGCCACTTATAGTACATCATTAGTTTTTGATGTGGTTAAATCCTGTGCCATTATTCATCCCAAACTGTGTTTTGTTTTATTGTACAGCATTCCTGCCATAGGGACCTATATACATATTGCACATCACATGCATCCCTCAAGTCAGATTCTCCATTTTTCAGATGAGAAAATTTCACTGTGTGATGTTTTGTAGGTAAAAATGGACAGCCTCAGATCAAAAACTGCATCTTTTGCTCCTGTTCAAGGGCACATACATATACATATCAGGACAAGTAGAAATGAAACTTCAGCAAGATGTGCACTTGAATTTATCCTTAACAATAGAAGGAATAATCCCTTAAATATGCAGATAACATTTACCAAGTTCTTCCCAAATCAGTGTCCCACACCTCAGTGAGCAGCAGCTGTTTCAGTCGGGGAACAGTGGCTGCATTTAAGAGCTCTCATGAATGCAGGGAAACTTTCCTTGTCTCAGGATCTGACCAGCCCCTCATGTAATTGATCTGCATCAAGTCATTTTGAGCATCCATTGTATCCTTACGAGAGAGGGGCTCATTTATTGGCATTTGTCCTTCGGTATCATGTAAATCAAATTCTTGTATGTCCTCCTCCTCCTGAGTTCCTTTTTAGAGCAAAAAGAATTCAGTAATCCCCAGCAAAATATAGACCCTGTAGCATGCTTCCCAACGTTAAACCAACTTGCTTCAATGTGGTATTGTTCACTTTCAGGAGGGATGTTACCCCATTAAGGGCTTGACATCAGTCTCTGCTGCTGACAAACAGTACATTCAGCAGAGACCGCCATGGTGAGAAAAGCAAATGCTGTTGGTTCCATGCAAAGCCTCTCTGTTTCATGCCATGTGGCTACTTTGTTCATGGTCTCCAGTGTAAATACTGGAGCATCTGAGGAGAGATGGGGTACATTATCCCAGACTCTCAAGTGATAGATACTATCTGGTGGGCAATGATGTGGGACACAGAGAGGGAACACTTTCTGTCCACATACCCATCTCTGTCTAAATGATTCTCTAATTTTTCAATCTTGCTGCTTTCAGATCTCAAACCAAGCAACCTAGATTTTCACCACTTGCCAACAGCCCATGAACACCGTTCCCTCAGCTCACTTTCCTCCAAACAAAATGTATAACCATGTGTGCTGCTCACAGTTCTTCTCACTGGGAGTATTCCCACTTTCCACTCCCTTTTCAGACCAGAAGTTGCTGATCTGTTGTAAAAATTCCATATGTGGCATAAAAAATTCCGTATGATAGCCCCTGCTACTGGGGCTATCAACTGATAAAATTCAAGGTATTCCATGATCATGTTCTATTTCATTAGGTTTCTGCAGGAATCAAATGGAATTATAAACAAATAATGTATCATTTAGTCATTTAGGTCAACGCCAAACTCTGGATATGAAATTGCTTCTTGTTAGTACCTTGGTCTGGAGGTTTAATTTGTAAATTTGAGGTATGTTTGAGTTTATGTTAAGTAATAGACAGAGGGGTAAACAAAAGAGGCAAAACCAAGGTTATTGAGGGAAAAAAAGATCTATACTATTAAGGATTTTTGAATAAGATTTATTTCTGCTGTATTCCTCAAAAATGTAAGAATTGTGATCTCCTATTGAAGGTATCTGCCTAAAGACTGGCTGACATAATAAAGGAGGGGAAAAAAGAGAAAAAAATAATTCTAGATTAATCCATGGGTGGACATACTATTTAAGTTGGAAGTGGGGGAAAAAGATATATATAGAAGGATGGATGATGGGGCACCTGGATGGCTCAGTTGGTTAGCAACTGACTCTTGATTTCAGCTCAGGTCACGATCTCAGGGCCATGAGATTGAGCCCTGCATCCAGCCCTGCTCAGCATGGAGCCTGCTTAAAGATTCTTTCTCCCTCTCCCTTTGCCCCCCCCAACCCCGCTCATGCTCCCTCCCTCTCTTTCTCTCTCTCAAAAAAAAAAAAAATGATGGATGACACAAAATATAGGAGAAACTTTCATGACGGGGCATAAATGTAGCCTATATTTTCCCCAAAACACATAGCTAGTGAGTAGCAGAACAGGAATTTGAATACTCTTCTCTATGATTCCAATTCTCATAACTAAGATCTGTTGTCTTCTCTTCTATGATAGAGAACTTAATGGTTGAAGATACAGCAACTTCTTTCAAGATACATCTCCAAAAGCTAGTGAAACAAAAGCAAAGATGAACTTTTGGGACTTCATCAAGATAAAAAGCTTCTGCACAGCAAAGGAAACAGTCAACAAAACAAAGAGGCAACCCATGGAATTGGAGAAGATATTTGCAAATGACACTACAGATAAAGGGCTAGTATCCAAGATCGATAAAGAACGTCTCAAACTCAACACCCAAAAAACAAATAATCAAGTCAAAAAATGGGCAGAAGATATGAAAAGACACTTCTCTGAAGAAGACATACAAATGGCTAACAGACACATGAAAAAATGTTCATCATCAGCCATCAGGGAAATTCAAATTAAAACCACATTGAGATACCACCTTACATCAGTTAGAATGGCAAAAATGGACAGGGAAAGAAACAACAAATGTTGGAGAGGTTGTGGAGAAAGGGGAACCCTCTTACACTGTTGGTGGGAATGCAAGTTGGTACAGATACTTTGGAAAACAGTGTGGAGGTTCCTCAAAAAGTTAAAAATAGAGCTACCCTACAACCCAGCAATTGCACTCCGGGGTATTTACCCCAAAGACACAGATGTAGTGAAAAAAAGGGCCATATGCACCCCAATGTTCATAGCAGCAATGTCAGCAATAGCCAAACTGTGGAAAGAGCCGAGATACCCTTCAACAGATGAGTGGATAAAGAAGATGTGGTCCATATATACAATGGAATATTACTCAGCCATCAGAAAGGATGAATACCCAACTTTTACATCAACATGGATGGAACTGGAGGAGATTATGCTAAGTCAAATAAGTCAAGCAGAGAAAGTCAATTATCATATGGTTTCACTTATTTGTGGAACATAAGGAATAACATGGAGGACATTAGGAGAAGGAAGGGAAAAATGAAGGGAGGGAAATCGGTGGGAGAGATGAACTATGAGAGACTGTGGACTCTGAGAAACAAACAGGGTTTTAGAGAGGAGAGGGGAGGGGGGATTGGTTAGCCCGGTGATGGGTATTAAGGAGGGCACATACTGCATGGAGCATTGGGTGTTAAACGAAAACAATGGATGTGGATCACCACATCAAAAACTAATGATGTATTGTATGGTGAGTAACATAACATAATAAAATTAAAAATAAATAAATAATAATTGGAGATGAATAGTTGAACAATTGTTGAGGGAGCTTAGTACAGAAAATGGATAATGCAAACTAGAAGGATCTTACAAAAATGGCACAAACACGGGTAGGCTCCATAATGGGGTGAGGGTGGATGCTAGAAGCTCTATAGAACTTTTTCCTATGTTTCCATCTAGAAGGTTTGTAGTTTTAAGCTTTACATTTAAGTCTATAATCCATGTGAGTTGGATTTTGTATATGATGTGAAGTATGGGTTGAAGTTTTTTTTTTTTTTTTGCACTATGTTTAATTGTTCCAACACCATTTGTTTAAAAGACCACACTTTCTCTGCATATTAACTTTGCACCTTTCTTCAGAAATCAATGCATATTAAATGTGTGTCTGTTTCTGGACTCTCCCTTTTGTTCCACTGATCTGTATCTTCATCATTTCATCTGTACCCCACAAAACAGCTCTGTTTTTGAAGCCAAGATGGTGTTTCACTGTACATGCAATTTCATACAAGTTACTTTACTCAACACTGATTTCCTCAGCTTCAATATGGGGGTAATACCCACTTTTCAGGATTGTATGAGAATTAAAATTAGTGCAGATAAAGCATCTATCTCAGTATCCAGGGTATGGTAGGCCCTCAGGAATTCTTAGTAATTCTTTCCATCCATTCTCTACATTGTAAAATTTAGTAATCTGGCAGATAATTCCAGATACATCCTCTAGGAAGATCACACTCTGTTTCATATCTAGTGTGTTAACTAATCCAGAGCATTTTTATATCTCTTAAGAAGGTGGCCATAGGGGCACCTGGGTGGCCCAGTCAGTTGAGTGTCTGCCTTTGGCTCGGGTCATGGTCTCAGGGTCATGGGATCGGGTCCTGTGTCGGGCTCCCTGCTCTGTGGGGAGCCTGCTTCTCCTTTTCCTTCTGCCTGCTGCTCCCCCTGCTTGTGCTCTCTCTCTCTCTGACAGATAAATAGATAAAATCTTTAAAAAAAAAAAAAAAAGAACGTGGCCATAATCAAAACTTCTTATTTTCTGCACAGAGCCTTCTTAACCCTTATACTGCTGGGTGCCTTAGCTATTGTCTATTATTCAGCTTTTCATCCAAAGATCCAGGTTTCCTCCATTTGGGAACCAACCTAATGTCCATCTTGATTTTGAATAGTGCATCCTTTCTGCTCCTTCTCTTTCTTTTTTTTTTTTTAAAGATTGTCAGAGAGCACAAGCAGAGGGAGTGGCAGGCAGAGAAGCAGGCTCCCCACCGAGCAAGGAGCCTGATGCGGGACTCGATCCCAGGACCCTGGGATCATGACCTGAGCTGAAGGCAGACACTTAATCGACTGAGCCACCCAGGGGTCCCTGCTCCTTTTTTTTCTTTCTCCTTTTTCCTGAAAATTCTGATTTTGATTTCCTTTAGCTTATGTGTCTTTATCTCATAAGACACAGGAAATTGTTCTCTTTCCATTAACAGCCCAAAGATTATGATTGGATCAAAGCATTATATGCCTACTGCATGGTTACCTCAATTATCAGGACTCTACAAACTTATCTTAACAATGTCCAGGTCAGGAGACCAAATTGCCTTAAAGTTTGAGAGCCCAGGAATTGTGGCCTGAACTTGTGTGCTTTCCAAGAGTGATTCTTCATCTCAGTTTCTGTTAAGATAAATGAAATGAGGTGTGCCTGGGTGTCACAGTCAGTTAAGCATCTGACTCTTGGTTTTGGCTCAGGTCGTGATCTCAGAGATTGAGCCCCGAGTTGGGCTCTATGCTCAGCGTGGAATCTGCTTGAGATTCTCTCTCCATCTGCCTCTGCCTCCCTGCCCTGCTCATGCTCGCTCTCTCAAATATTAAAAAAAATAAATAAGTAAAATGATACCAGCATGCCAATCCATGACATCAAAGAACAGATTCCTCCAGGCAAGAAAAGAGCCAGGAACACTTTATGTGCCAATGATCTTCATCTTGCTTTTGGTAACAGATTGCACTAGTGGCAGATTAGAATCCAGAGAAGATGTAAATGAAGCCTCCCTTCATTAACTAAAACTCTTAGAGGCAGTCTCTATGGTCAAAAAGGTGGGAAGAATATTTAGGAAGAGTTTTGTAGACTGAAATGGTTCTCTATATGAAAGATAATTATTTCCATTGTTAGAGAAACAACTCACACTGTATGCATTCCCTGTGCCCCATCACTAGTGTTATTTCTATTTATAGAAAGATGTAAATAAAAATGTCATTGACCTGAAATCAAAGGACCTGCTTCTGTCAATTATTCACAGTATAGTAAACCATTTCCTGCTCCCTAACTGAGAATGATAATGGAGTAATAATCTTGGCTCTGCCTAATTAGTAGGACAATTGTGATAACTGAATGAGATAAATATATAATGAAGCCCAAAAGTAAAACTTCAAAAAGGACTTCATAAAGGAAATGCTGTAAACACACATGCAAATGAACAAACAAAAAACCACACAAACAAACACATCCTGGAAGCAGGATAATACAGATTATTTTTAGAAAAAAACAGAAGGAAGAAAATTCAAAGGCATTGTGAAGAGTTTGTAACCTGGCAGAAGTTACTAGTATATAATGCATATGTCTAAAGAGGTGATCAGTATTGATCACTGTGGAGAGCTAAATATACACTCAGAAGGAAGTGTTTAAGTGCCATAGAGGTGAAAGGTGATGATCGCTTTTCTGAGGCAGAGTGTGAATCAGTGGATGTTGACCAGCATCTGGAATTGACCAAATGGAGTGATCAGCAATTCCTACAGTGATCAAGAGAAAATAAGAATAAAATCGAATTGAAGTACACTGTATCCCCTCCATAGACACATAAGCATGGCAGAAAAAGATGACAGCAAGGTGCAGTGTAAGCATGTGTTCCCAGTAGTTTAGGGAGCGACTTCTTGCAAGACAGTAGCTTTGGCAAATGGTGTAGGAAATATATATCTGGTGAGTGATGGGTCTATAGCAAGTTAATCAGCAGCAGGAAGGCTGACAGCAGCTGGACGTGCAGCAAGGACAGCAGCAGGTGGTTCTACAGCAGGTGGTGTGGCAGGAGGTTGGGCAGCAGCAAGGCTAGCACCAGATGGACCCACAGCCCTGGGCTAGGCATCCAGGCAAGCAGCAACAGGTGGGGTGGTAGCAGGTCCTCCTGCAGTACTCGGGGGTACAATAGGCTGGCTGAAAGCGGCTGGACACACAGCAGGTTTGTCCACAGCCACTAGAACCACAGGAGCTGGGCCAGCAGCAGGTGGTCCTGCAGCAGGTGGTCTGACAGCAAGTTGGGCGGAAGCAGCAAGGCTGGCAGCAGCTGGACCCACAGCAGCTGGACCCACTGCCGCCTTGTCCACAGCCGCCGCCTCACCCGCAGCAGATGGGCTGGCACCGGGTGGTCCTACAGCACATACGCTGGCAGCAAGGGGAGCAGCAGCACGAGTTGGTCATAGTGTCACAAGTGGAGAGGGGGCTTCTGTTCGGAGGTGAGGTTTTCAGTTTCTGACTGGGGCCTCCTTACATTCTGGAGCTTTCATACACTGGACCCCCTGAAGTGTGGACCAAGAGCAGGACTTTCCTTGTTGTTGTTACCATCCTTTTCCATAGTCACTGGGAGCTGGTAGAAGAGGAAGTCCCCATTTTGTTATGAATTTTAAGAGAATAAGTGCTTAATGTGTTTACTAATTTAGATTAACTCATAGAAACGTTTTCAGATGAAGACAAGGTGGTCACATCAGCAGCATCATTCTTGTTTCAATAATTTCATCACGTGACATAACTCCCCCTGGCCTGGGAAGTGGTTGGCGAGTCAGTTTAGTGGTCCTTCCCCAGCGTTGGTCCTTAGGTTGCATGTAGATTAGGACTATCCCTGAGATGAGGGGCATGATTGTTGTTGGTATGTTCATAGAGATGAATTGGGATCATGCCTGAGCCCAAGTCGGTTTCCCCACAAAGCCTGATTCCAGACTCCCACAGGCGTCAGTCTCTTGTGGCACCCTACCCCACCTCAGTGTCCCAGTTCAATCAAAGACACTTGGGTGGAAGATATGGGACTTCATCTCTTCCATATGTCAAGGCAGAATCAAGCAGGTGGATAGAAACAGCAGCGGTACACCAAGACCAGGCAAGCATCAGTCACCAAACTTCCTGAGTGACCAGCAGTCCTGATTCACCCAGTAACGAGGGCTTTTAGAGGATGTGGGATGTTCAGTGATATACCTGGGGCAGTTTGGGAAAACCAGGATGAGTTGGTGACTCTAGTCCTCAACAAGCAGAGTGAGCTACTTGATGCACTGACTACACAGTTACTGTATTCTTTTCCCCCAACCTTCCCTCCCTCGGTCTACCTTCCTCTCTCCCTGCCTCCCATCACTTCCACTCTTCCCTCTTCTTCCTTCTCTGCCTCCCTCTTGTACAAATTGTGCCTGGCCACCATCATTAAGAAGAAAAGATTGGGTCTGAGTGGAGAAGACCGTAGACCGTAGATAAATGCCTTAAATAGGCCAGCCATTTATCTCAGATCTTCCTGTGTTCGGGACAATTTCTACCCACCGCATCGGCATCTCTATGCCTAATGGCTGTTTTCATGCCACAGCGGAATGTCACGCTGCCTGGTGCGTGACACGCTGACAGAAACGCTCAACCGATGCTTCTGGAGAGTTGGTTTATAAAGACTCCAGATCTCTTGTTGCTGAATTAGGAGAAGCCCAATGAGTGTGTTACATCATTTCTGATATCTCTCTCAGGTTTAAGCTTCACTTGCAAGCTGGCACGCTGGACTCGTAGTGCCTCTTCCCTGTGTCACTTTCCCACACTCCAACCAGTGGGATCGGCCCTCGCCAAAGAAACAACATGCCTGGATGCTGTTCTTCAGAGTAGCTTCTGGGAGATACCAAACTCCGACATGACTTTACCCATGTCAGCCTTGATTTCCCCATCCCTGCAATGGGAACCCTGATGCCTGTGTTGAAAATTACTTCAAGAATTAAAGAAAATGTACATGAAGCATTTGGCCAATACTTAGCAAGTAGGAAGCAACCCAGGTCATGTCTGGGTTGCCACCTCATCAGGCAAACCCCCAGATCCTAAAGACCAGCAGGAGGCGTGTTTGGTCTTGGCAGTCTGTCCAGAGCCTCCTGCATAGCTGGTCTTCAGCGTTGGCGTGGGTCCCGGACAGGAGCCTTCCTAGTTCATCAGAGGTCCCTCCACTGCTCCCAGGAGGTGACTCAGGGCCTATGTGTGCTCTTCCTCTCAGAGCCGGAATCCAGCCTCACATCCCTGAGCGCCGAGGCAGCATCATGCATTAGTTCAGGACCAGAAGCGCCGGCCTCTGGCTATGGTGAGTCCTGTGAATGCCCACGCTCTTTTGTCTTTCTTCTTCCTCACTTGGCCTCCCCCTGCCCTCCGCCCATTCCCGCCTAAGCTCCGCTCCCAGAGCGGCACATTGACTTCCCTGGAACACTTCACAGTTCCTTCCCCAAACGCTGGAGGTTGTTTGGTTCCCGTAGATGGTTCAGAGGCCATGGATGACTCCAAGTCATCCTCCACGCCCAGTGCACGGGCTGTTGGCCCTAATGTCGTCCTTCCTTACTTTTCTTGGTAGCATGTTGGTCACAACTCCACATCGCCTTGCGGGTGGGAGCTTGATGTGTTTGGCAGAAAATTGCTTGACACCTCCGTACCCTGCCAGTGGGTCCTGAGGACCACGAGGCCCAACCAGAAGGGGACTTCCATGACCCAACGGGCCATGTGTGACCAGCTGCAGGCCTCATTCATGAGGCCACTGCAGGTTCACCTATCTGTGAAGCAGAGGAGTGCCTGAGGGGCTGGGCGGCGCCTGAGGAAACGAAAAGGTCCCTGTGTTCCTGAGAGCTCTAAAGGGCAGGGCCCGCTGCCCTCCCATGGGGCTGGGGGTCCCTGAGTGGTAGGACCCGGACATCTACCACTTGGTCCCAGATATCGCCTGCACCTACAGGAGAACAGGACTTCCGTGGTCCCACAAAGACACTCATACGAACTTCTTGCTGGTGCTCAGGCCCAGGGCGGTGCCTACTCGCCTGCAGATGGGAATGGGAGTGCCCTTCAGCAAGGGCAGGAGTTGCAGCCTGGCATCCAAGTGTGTCCCTGTCAGCTCTGTGACCAGAAGTCCCAAGATTTCCTCATCTGCAAATGGAGATATGAATTTGTGGGGAGTCTATGAGGCCCCAAAAGGATAATGTATGTGGTATGGGACCTGTACATAAATCGTTGCATCGCGAGTGCCGTACAAGGACACGAACACCATATGGGATGCAGATCAGTGCAGGGTTTATCAAGAAATTCACGTGAGATTCCCTGTGTCTAGGGAGACATTCAAGAGGATCATGACCGGGCGCCTGGGTGGCTCAGTTGGTTAAGCGACTGCCTTCGGCTCAGGTCATGATCCTGGAGTCCCTGGATCGAATCCCGCATCGGGCTCCCTGCTCGGCAGGGAGTCGGCTTCTCCCTCTGACCCTCCCCCCTCTCATGTGCTCTCTCTCATTCTCTCTCTCTCAAATAAATAAATAAAATCTATTAAAAAAAAAAAAAAAAAGGGGGGATCATGACCGGAAGAAATCAGCATTTCTGTGAGTGCACTGAGAAAGAAAACATAGTTGTGCAGACATTGATAGGTGCAAAAGTATGAATCAAGCAAGAGGATTTATTTCTCAAAGGCAGTTAGACAGGATGAAGGCCTTGACTGTGGAGTCAAAGCAGAGATCTTGACTCCTCTTGACTCCGTATCTGGAGGCCTGAAGCTGGCAGGGCTCACAAGACCTAAGGAAGAAGAGAATCAGGAGAAGTGGTCCCCACTTCGTCAAGCTGATTCAGAAGCTTTTGAACAGGCAGATGAGTAACAGAAATGTTGGCGATTGCATGCTGGCTTTCAGTAACAGTTGGCAGTGTCTTTGTTTCCCAAATGGCAAACCAGTGCTGTGTGCAGATGGTGGTTCTTGGTGAGGCAGTCAGCAGTAGGAAGGCTGGCAGCGTCTGGACATCGAGCAGGGGTGGCAGCAGGTGGTCCTCCGGCAGGTGGTGCGGCAGCAGTTTGGCTGGCAACCAGGCTAGCAGCAGCTGGATCCACAGCCCTGGGCTAGGCATCCAGGCAGGCAGCAGCAGGTGGGGAGGTAGCAGGTTCTCCTGCAGTACACGCGGGTAGAGCAGGCTGGCTGACAGCAGCTGGACCCACAGCAAGGTTGTCCACAGCCACTGGACCCACAGCAGCTGGGTTGACAGCAGCTGGATTGACAGCAGCTAGGCCGGCAGCAGGTGGTCCTGCAGCAGGTGGTCCGACAGCAAGTTGGGCGGCAGCAGCAAGGCTGGCAGCAGCTGGACCCGCAGCAGCTGGACCCGCTGCCGCCTTGTCCACAGCCGCCGCCACACCCGCAGCAGCTGGGCCGACAGCAGGTGGTCCTGCAGCAGGTGGTCTGACAGCAAGTTGGGGGGCAGCAGCAAGGCTGGCAGCAGCTGGACCCGCAGCAGCTGGACCCGCTGCCGCCTTGTCCACAGCCGCTGCCGCCGCACCCATAGCAGCTGGGCTGGCAGCAAGTGGTCCTGCAGCAGGTGGTCCTGCAGCACGTAGGCTGGCAGCAAGGGGAGCAGCAGCACGAGTCGGTCATGGTGTCACGGGTGGAGGGGGAGCTTCTGTTCAGAGGTGAGTTTCTCAGATTCTGTTGTGTCCTCTTGTTGTGGGGCTTTTATGCACTGGATCCCCAAATTTGGACCAATGGGCATGACTTTCTTGTTGTTGTTTACATTGCTTGCCTAAGAGTTTGGGAATTGAAGAAGAGGAAGTTTTTTTTCCCAATGTTATGAATCTTTCGAAAATAAGTGCTTAACATGTTTCTTAATTGAGAATAACTCATGGAGACATTTTCTGATGACAACAAGGTGGTCCCATCAGAAGCATCATTCTCGTTTCAATAATTTCATCACGTGACATAACTCCCCCTGGCCTGGGAAGTGGTTGGCGAGTCAGTTTAGTGGTCCTTCCCCAGCGTTGGTCCTTAGGTTGCATGTAGATTAGGACTATCCCTGGGATGAGGGGCATGATTGTCGTTGGTATGTTCATAGAGATGAATTGGGATCATGCCTGAGCCCAAGTCGGTTTCCCCACAAAGCCTGATTCCAGACTCCCACAGGCGTCAGTCTCTTGTAGCACCCTACCCCACATCAGTGTCCCAGTTCAATCAAAGACACTTGGGTGGAAGATATGGGACTTCATCTCTTCCATATGTCAAGGCAGAATCAAGCAGGTGGATAGAAACAGCAGCGGTACACCAAGACCAGGCAAGCATCAGTCACCGAACTTCCTGAGTGACCAGCAGTCCTGATTCACCCGGAAACGAGGGCTTTTAGAGGATGTGGGACGTTCAGTGATATACCTGGGGCAGTTTGGGAAAACCAGGATGAGTTGGTGACTCTAGTCCTCAACAAGCAGAGTGAGCTACTTAATGCACTGACTACACAGTTACTGTGTTCTTTTCCCCCAACCTTCCCTCCCTCGGTCTACCTTCCTCTCTCCCTGCCTCCCGTCTCTTCCACTCTTCCCTCTTCTTCCTTCTCTGCCTCCCTCTTGTACAAATTGTGCGTGGCCACCATCGTTAAGAAGAAAAGATTGGGTCTGAGTGGAGAAGACCGTAGACCGTAGATAAATGCCTTAAATAGGCCAGCCATTTATCTCAGATCTTCCTGTGTTCGGGACAATTTCTACCCACCGCATCGGCATCTCTATGCCTAATGGCTGTTTTCATGCCACAGCGGAATGTCACGCTGCCTGGTGCGTGACACGCTGACAGAAACGCTCAACCGATGCTTCTGGAGAGTTGGTTTATAAAGACTCCAGATCCCTTGTTGCTGAATTAGGAGAAGCCCAATGAGTGTGTTACATCATTTCTGATATCTCTCTCAGGTTTAAGCTTCACTTGCAAGCTGGCACGCTGGACTCGTAGTGCCTCTTCCCTGTGTCACTTTCCCACACTCCAACCAGTGGGATCGGCCCTCGCCAAAGAAACAACATGCCTGGATGCTGTTCTTCAGAGTAGCTTCTGGGAGATACCAAACTCCGACATGACTTTACCCATGTCAGCCTTGATTTCCCCATCCCTGCAATGGGAACCCTGATGCCTGTGTTGAAAATTACTTCAAGAATTAAAGAAAATGTACATGAAGCATTTGGCCAATACTTAGCAAGTAGGAAGCAACCCAGGTCGTGTCTGGGTTGCCACCTCATCAGGCAAACCCCCAGGTCCTAAGGACCAGCAGGAGGCGTGTTTGGTCTTGGCAGTCTGTCCAGAGCCTCCCGCATAGCTGGTCTTCAGCGTTGGCGTGGGTCCCGGACAGGAGCCTTCCTAGCTCATCAGAGGTCCCTCCACTGCTCCCGGGAGGTGACGCAGGGCCTATGTGTGCTCTTCCTCTCAGAGCCGGAATCCAGCCTCACATCCCTGAGCGCCGAGGCAGCATCATGCATTACTTCAGGACCAGAAGCGCCGGCCTCTGGCTATCGTGAGTCCTGTGAATGCCCACGCTCTTTTGTCTTTCTTCTTCCTCACTTGGCCTCCCCCTGCCCTCCGCCCATTCCCGCCTAAGCTCCGCTCCCAGAGCGGCACATTGACTTCCCTGGAACGCTTCACAGTTCCTTCCCCAAATGCTGGAGGTTGTTTGGTTCCCGTAGATGGTTCAGAGGCCATGGATGACTCCAAGTCATCCTCCACGCCCAGTGCACGGGCTGTTGGCCCTAATGTCGTCCTTCCTTACTTTTCTTGGTAGCATGTTGGTCACGACGCCACATCGCCTTGCGGGTGGGAGCTTGATGTGTTTGGCAGAAAATTGCTTGACACCTCCGTACCCTGCCAGTGGGTCCTGAGGACCACGAGGCCCAACCAGAAGGGGACTTCCATGACCCAACGGGCCGTGCGTGAGCAGCTGCAGGCCTCAGTCATGAGGCCACTGCAGGCTCACCTATCTGTGAAGCAGAGGAGTGCCTGAGGGGCTGGGCGGCGCCTGAGGAAACGAAAAGGTCCCTGTGTTCCTGAGAGCTCTAAAGGGCAGGGCCCGCTGCCCTCCCATGGGGCTGGGGGTCCCTGAGTGGTAGGACCCGGACATCTACCACTTGGTCCCAGATATCGCCTGCACCTACAGGAGAACAGGACTTCCGTGGTCCCACAAAGACACTCATACGAACTTCTTGCTGGTGCTCAGGCCCAGGGCGGTGCCTACTCGCCTGCAGATGGGAATGGGAGTGCCCTTCAGCAAGGGCAGGAGTTGCAGCCTGGCATCCAAGTGTGTCCCTGTCAGCTCTGTGACCAGAAGTCCCAAGATTTCCTCATCTGCAAATGGAGATATGAATTTGTGGGGAGTCTATGAGGCCCCAAAAGGATAATGTATGTGGTATGGGACCTGTACATAAATCGTTGCATCGCGAGTGCCGTACAAGGACACGAACACCATATGGGATGCAGATCAGTGCAGGGTTTATCAAGAAATTCACGTGAGATTCCCTGTGTCTAGGGAGACATTCAAGAGGATCATGACCGGAAGAAATCAGCATTTCTGTGAGTGCACTGAGAAAGAAAACATAGTCGTGCAGACATTGATAGGTGCAAAAGTATGAATCAAGCAAGAGGATTTATTTCTCAAAGGCAGTTAGACAGGATGAAGGCCTTGACTGTGGAGTCAAAGCAGAGATCTTGACTCCTCTTGACTCCGTATCTGGAGGCCTGAAGCTGGCAGGGCTCACAAGACCTAAGGAAGAAGAGAATCAGGAGAAGTGGTCCCCACTTCATCAAGCTGATTCAGAAGCTTTTGAACAGGCAGATGAGTAACAGAAATGTTGGCGATTGCATGCTGGCTTTCAGTAACAGTTGGCAGTGTCTTTGTTTCCCAAATGGCAAACCAGTGCTGTGTGCAGATGGTGGTTCTTGGTGAGGCAGTCAGCAGTAGGAAGGCTGGCAGCGTCTGGACATCGAGCAGGGGTGGCAGCAGGTGGTCCTCCGGCAGGTGGTGCGGCAGCAGTTTGGCTGGCAACCAGGCTAGCAGCAGCTGGATCCACAGCCCTGGGCTAGGCATCCAGGCAGGCAGCAGCAGGTGGGGAGGTAGCAGGTTCTCCTGCAGTACACGCGGGTAGAGCAGGCTGGCTGACAGCAGCTGGACCCACAGCAAGGTTGTCCACAGCCACTGGACCCACAGCAGCTGGGTTGACAGCAGCTGGATTGACAGCAGCTAGGCCGGCAGCAGGTGGTCCTGCAGCAGGTGGTCCGACAGCAAGTTGGGCGGCAGCAGCAAGGCTGGCAGCAGCTGGACCCGCAGCAGCTGGACCCGCTGCCGCCTTGTCCACAGCCGCCGCCGCACCCGCAGCAGCTGGGCCGACAGCAGGTGGTCCTGCAGCAGGTGGTCTGACAGCAAGTTGGGGGGCAGCAGCAAGGCTGGCAGCAGCTGGACCCGCAGCAGCTGGACCCGCTGCCGCCTTGTCCACAGCCGCTGCCGCCGCACCCATAGCAGCTGGGCTGGCAGCAAGTGGTCCTGCAGCAGGTGGTCCTGCAGCACGTAGGCTGGCAGCAAGGGGAGCAGCAGCACGAGTCGGTCATGGTGTCACGGGTGGAGGGGGAGCTTCTGTTCAGAGGTGAGTTTCTCAGATTCTGTTGTGTCCTCTTGTTGTGGGGCTTTTATGCACTGGATCCCCAAATTTGGACCAATGGGCATGACTTTCTTGTTGTTGTTTACATTGCTTGCCTAAGAGTTTGGGAATTGAAGAAGAGGAAGTTTTTTTTCCCAATGTTATGAATCTTTCGAAAATAAGTGCTTAACATGTTTCTTAATTGAGAATAACTCATGGAGACATTTTCTGATGACAACAAGGTGGTCCCATCAGAAGCATCATTCTTGTTTCAATAATTTCATCACGTGACATAACTCCCCCTGGCCTGGGAAGTGGTTGGCGAGTCAGTTTAGTGGTCCTTCCCCAGCGTTGGTCCTTAGGTTGCATGTAGATTAGGACTATCCCTGGGATGAGGGGCATGATTGTCGTTGGTATGTTCATAGAGATGAATTGGGATCATGCCTGAGCCCAAGTCGGTTTCCCCACAAAGCCTGATTCCAGACTCCCACAGGCGTCAGTCTCTTGTAGCACCCTACCCCACATCAGTGTCCCAGTTCAATCAAAGACACTTGGGTGGAAGATATGGGACTTCATCTCTTCCATATGTCAAGGCAGAATCAAGCAGGTGGATAGAAACAGCAGCGGTACACCAAGACCAGGCAAGCATCAGTCACCGAACTTCCTGAGTGACCAGCAGTCCTGATTCACCCGGAAACGAGGGCTTTTAGAGGATGTGGGACGTTCAGTGATATACCTGGGGCAGTTTGGGAAAACCAGGATGAGTTGGTGACTCTAGTCCTCAACAAGCAGAGTGAGCTACTTAATGCACTGACTACACAGTTACTGTGTTCTTTTCCCCCAACCTTCCCTCCCTCGGTCTACCTTCCTCTCTCCCTGCCTCCCGTCTCTTCCACTCTTCCCTCTTCTTCCTTCTCTGCCTCCCTCTTGTACAAATTGTGCGTGGCCACCATCGTTAAGAAGAAAAGATTGGGTCTGAGTGGAGAAGACCGTAGACCGTAGATAAATGCCTTAAATAGGCCAGCCATTTATCTCAGATCTTCCTGTGTTCGGGACAATTTCTACCCACCGCATCGGCATCTCTATGCCTAATGGCTGTTTTCATGCCACAGCGGAATGTCACGCTGCCTGGTGCGTGACACGCTGACAGAAACGCTCAACCGATGCTTCTGGAGAGTTGGTTTATAAAGACTCCAGATCCCTTGTTGCTGAATTAGGAGAAGCCCAATGAGTGTGTTACATCATTTCTGATATCTCTCTCAGGTTTAAGCTTCACTTGCAAGCTGGCACGCTGGACTCGTAGTGCCTCTTCCCTGTGTCACTTTCCCACACTCCAACCAGTGGGATCGGCCCTCGCCAAAGAAACAACATGCCTGGATGCTGTTCTTCAGAGTAGCTTCTGGGAGATACCAAACTCCGACATGACTTTACCCATGTCAGCCTTGATTTCCCCATCCCTGCAATGGGAACCCTGATGCCTGTGTTGAAAATTACTTCAAGAATTAAAGAAAATGTACATGAAGCATTTGGCCAATACTTAGCAAGTAGGAAGCAACCCAGGTCGTGTCTGGGTTGCCACCTCATCAGGCAAACCCCCAGGTCCTAAGGACCAGCAGGAGGCGTGTTTGGTCTTGGCAGTCTGTCCAGAGCCTCCCGCATAGCTGGTCTTCAGCGTTGGCGTGGGTCCCGGACAGGAGCCTTCCTAGCTCATCAGAGGTCCCTCCACTGCTCCCGGGAGGTGACGCAGGGCCTATGTGTGCTCTTCCTCTCAGAGCCGGAATCCAGCCTCACATCCCTGAGCGCCGAGGCAGCATCATGCATTACTTCAGGACCAGAAGCGCCGGCCTCTGGCTATCGTGAGTCCTGTGAATGCCCACGCTCTTTTGTCTTTCTTCTTCCTCACTTGGCCTCCCCCTGCCCTCCGCCCATTCCCGCCTAAGCTCCGCTCCCAGAGCGGCACATTGACTTCCCTGGAACGCTTCACAGTTCCTTCCCCAAACGCTGGAGGTTGTTTGGTTCCCGTAGATGGTTCAGAGGCCATGGATGACTCCAAGTCATCCTCCACGCCCAGTGCACGGGCTGTTAGCCCTAATGTCGTCCTTCCTTACTTTTCTTGGTAGCATGTTGGTCACGACGCCACATCGCCTTGCGGGTGGGAGCTTGATGTGTTTGGCAGAAAATTGCTTGACACCTCCGTACCCTGCCAGTGGGTCCTGAGGACCACGAGGCCCAACCAGAAGGGGACTTCCATGACCCAACGGGCCGTGCGTGAGCAGCTGCAGGCCTCAGTCATGAGGCCACTGCAGGCTCACCTATCTGTGAAGCAGAGGAGTGCCTGAGGGGCTGGGCGGCGCCTGAGGAAACGAAAAGGTCCCTGTGTTCCTGAGAGCTCTAAAGGGCAGGGCCCGCTGCCCTCCCACGGGGCTGGGGGTCCCTGAGTGGTAGGACCCGGACATCTACCACTTGGTCCCAGATATCGCCTGCACCTACAGGAGAACAGGACTTCCGTGGTCCCACAAAGACACTCATACGAACTTCTTGCTGGTGCTCAGGCCCAGGGCGGTGCCTACTCGCCTGCAGATGGGAATGGGAGTGCCCTTCAGCAAGGGCAGGAGTTGCAGCCTGGCATCCAAGTGTGTCCCTGTCAGCTCTGTGACCAGAAGTCCCAAGATTTCCTCATCTGCAAATGGAGATATGAATTTGTGGGGAGTCTATGAGGCCCCAAAAGGATAATGTATGTGGTATGGGACCTGTACATAAATCGTTGCATCGCGAGTGCCGTACAAGGACACGAACACCATATGGGATGCAGATCAGTGCAGGGTTTATCAAGAAATTCACGTGAGATTCCCTGTGTCTAGGGAGACATTCAAGAGGATCATGACCGGAAGAAATCAGCATTTCTGTGAGTGCACTGAGAAAGAAAACATAGTTGTGCAGACATTGATAGGTGCAAAAGTATGAATCAAGCAAGAGGATTTATTTCTCAAAGGCAGTTAGACAGGATGAAGGCCTTGACTGTGGAGTCAAAGCAGAGATCTTGACTCCTCTTGACTCCGTATCTGGAGGCCTGAAGCTGGCAGGGCTCACAAGACCTAAGGAAGAAGAGAATCAGGAGAAGTGGTCCCCACTTCGTCAAGCTGATTCAGAAGCTTTTGAACAGGCAGATGAGTAACAGAAATGTTGGCGATTGCATGCTGGCTTTCAGTAACAGTTGGCAGTGTCTTTGTTTCCCAAATGGCAAACCAGTGCTGTGTGCAGATGGTGGTTCTTGGTGAGGCAGTCAGCAGTAGGAAGGCTGGCAGCGTCTGGACATCGAGCAGGGGTGGCAGCAGGTGGTCCTCCGGCAGGTGGTGCGGCAGCAGTTTGGCTGGCAACCAGGCTAGCAGCAGCTGGATCCACAGCCCTGGGCTAGGCATCCAGGCAGGCAGCAGCAGGTGGGGAGGTAGCAGGTTCTCCTGCAGTACACGCGGGTAGAGCAGGCTGGCTGACAGCAGCTGGACCCACAGCAAGGTTGTCCACAGCCACTGGACCCACAGCAGCTGGGTTGACAGCAGCTGGATTGACAGCAGCTAGGCCGGCAGCAGGTGGTCCTGCAGCAGGTGGTCCGACAGCAAGTTGGGCGGCAGCAGCAAGGCTGGCAGCAGCTGGACCCGCAGCAGCTGGACCCGCTGCCGCCTTGTCCACAGCCGCCGCCGCACCCGCAGCAGCTGGGCCGACAGCAGGTGGTCCTGCAGCAGGTGGTCTGACAGCAAGTTGGGGGGCAGCAGCAAGGCTGGCAGCAGCTGGACCCGCAGCAGCTGGACCCGCTGCCGCCTTGTCCACAGCCGCTGCCGCCGCACCCATAGCAGCTGGGCTGGCAGCAAGTGGTCCTGCAGCAGGTGGTCCTGCAGCACGTAGGCTGGCAGCAAGGGGAGCAGCAGCACGAGTCGGTCATGGTGTCACGGGTGGAGGGGGAGCTTCTGTTCAGAGGTGAGTTTCTCAGATTCTGTTGTGTCCTCTTGTTGTGGGGCTTTTATGCACTGGATCCCCAAATTTGGACCAATGGGCATGACTTTCTTGTTGTTGTTTACATTGCTTGCCTAAGAGTTTGGGAATTGAAGAAGAGGAAGTTTTTTTTCCCAATGTTATGAATCTTTCGAAAATAAGTGCTTAACGTGTTTCTTAATTGAGAATAACTCATGGAGACATTTTCTGATGACAACAAGGTGGTCCCATCAGAAGCATCATTCTTGTTTCAATAATTTCATCACGTGACATAACTCCCCCTGGCCTGGGAAGTGGTTGGCGAGTCAGTTTAGTGGTACTTCCCCAGCGTTGGTCCTTAGGTTGCATGTAGATTAGGACTATCCCTGGGATGAGGGGCATGATTGTTGTTGGTATGTTCATAGAGATGAATTGGGATCATGCCTGAGCCCAAGTCGGTTTCCCCACAAAGCCTGATTCCAGACTCCCACAGGCGTCAGTCTCTTGTAGCACCCTACCCCACGTCAGTGTCCCAGTTCAATCAAAGACACTTGGGTGGAAGATATGGGACTTCATCTCTTCCATATGTCAAGGCAGAATCAAGCAGGTGGATAGAAACAGCAGCAGTACACCAAGACCAGGCAAGCATCAGTCACCGAACTTCCTGAGTGACCAGCAGTCCTGATTCACCCGGAAACGAGGGCTTTTAGAGGATGTGGGACGTTCAGTGATATACCTGGGGCAGTTTGGGAAAACCAGGATGAGTTGGTGACTCTAGTCCTCAACAAGCAGAGTGAGCTACTTAATGCACTGACTACACCATTAGTGTTTTCTCTTCCTCCCACCTTCCCTCCCTCGGTCTACCTTCCTCTCTCCCTGCCTCCCGTCTCCTCCTCTCTTCCCTCTTCTTCCTTCTCTGCCTTCCTCTTGTACAAATTGTGCCTGGCCACCATCGTTAAGAAGAAAAGATTGGGGGGCGCCTGGGTGGCTCAGTTGGTTAAGCGACTGCCTTCGGCTCAGGTCATGATCCTGGATTCCCTGGATCGAGTCCCGCATCGGGCTCCCTGCTCGGCAGGGAGCCTGCTTCTCCCTCTGACCCTCCCCCACTCATGTGCTCTCTCTCTCTCATTCTCTCTGTCTCAAATAAATAAATAAAATCTTTAAAAAAAAAAAAGAAGAAGAAGAAGAAAAGATTGGGTCTGAGTGGAGAAGACCGTAGGCCGTAGATAAATGCCTTAAATAGGCCAGCCATTTATCTCAGATCTTCCTGTGTTCGGGACAATTTCTACCCACCGCATCGGCATCTCTATGCCTAATGGCTGTTTTCATGCCACAGCGGAATGTCACGCTGCCTGGTGCGTGACACGCTGACAGAAACGCTCAACCGATGCTTCTGGAGAGTTGGTTTATAAAGACTCCAGATCCCTTGTTGCTGAATTAGGAGAAGCCCAATGAGTGTGTTACATCATTTCTGATATCTCTCTCAGGTTTAAGCTTCACTTGCAAGCTGGCACGCTGGACTCGTAGTGCCTCTTCCCTGTGTCACTTTCCCACACTCCAACCAGTGGGATCGGCCCTCGCCAAAGAAACAACATGCCTGGATGCTGTTCTTCAGAGTAGCTTCTGGGAGATACCAAACTCCGACATGACTTTACCCATGTCAGCCTTGATTTCCCCATCCCTGCAATGGGAACCCTGATGCCTGTGTTGAAAATTACTTCAAGAATTAAAGAAAATGTACATGAAGCATTTGGCCAATACTTAGCAAGTAGGAAGCAACCCAGGTCGTGTCTGGGTTGCCACCTCATCAGGCAAACCCCCAGGTCCTAAGGACCAGCAGGAGGCGTGTTTGGTCTTGGCAGTCTGTCCAGAGCCTCCCGCATAGCTGGTCTTCAGCGTTGGCGTGGGTCCCGGACAGGAGCCTTCCTAGCTCATCAGAGGTCCCTCCACTGCTCCCGGGAGGTGACTCAGGGCCTATGTGTGCTCTTCCTCTCAGAGCCAGAATCCAGCCTCACATCCCTGAGCGCCGAGGCAGCATCATGCATTACTTCAGGACCAGAAGCGCCGGCCTCTGGCTATCGTGAGTCCTGTGAATGCCCGCGCTCTTTTGTCTTTCTTCTTCCTCACTTGGCCTCCCCCTGCCCTCCGCCCATTCCCGCCTAAGCTCCGCTCCCAGAGCGGCACATTGACTTCCCTGGAACGCTTCACAGTTCCTTCCCCAAACGCTGGAGGTTGTTTGGTTCCCATAGATGGTTCAGAGGCCATGGATGACTCCAAGTCATCCTCCACGCCCAGTGCACGGGCTGTTAGCCCTAATGTCGTCCTTCCTTACTTTTCTTGGTAGCATGTTGGTCACGACGCCACATCGCCTTGCGGGTGGGAGCTTGATGTGTTTGGCAGAAAATTGCTTGACACCTCCGTACCCTGCCAGTGGGTCCTGAGGACCACGAGGCCCAACCAGAAGGGGACTTCCATGACCCAACGGGCCGTGCGTGAGCAGCTGCAGGCCTCAGTCATGAGGCCACTGCAGGCTCACCTATCTGTGAAGCAGAGGAGTGCCTGAGGGGCTGGGCGGCGCCTGAGGAAACGAAAAGGTCCCTGTGTTCCTGAGAGCTCTAAAGGGCAGGGCCCGCTGCCCTCCCATGGGGCTGGGGGTCCCTGAGTGGTAGGACCCGGACATCTACCACTTGGTCCCAGATATCGCCTGCACCTACAGGAGAACAGGACTTCCGTGGTCCCACAAAGACACTCATACGAACTTCTTGCTGGTGCTCAGGCCCAGGGCGGTGCCTACTCGCCTGCAGATGGGAATGGGAGTGCCCTTCCGCAAGGGCAGGAGTTGCAGCCTGGCATCCAAGTGTGTCCCTGTCAGCTCTGTGACCAGAAGTCCCAAGATTTCCTCATCTGCAAATGGAGATATGAATTTGTGGGGAGTCTATGAGGCCCCAAAAGGATAATGTATGTGGTATGGGACCTGTACATAAATCGTTGCATCGCGAGTGCCGTACAAGGACACGAACACCATATGGGATGCAGATCAGTGCAGGGTTTATCAAGAAATTCACGTGAGATTCCCTGTGTCTAGGGAGACATTCAAGAGGATCATGACCGGAAGAAATCAGCATTTCTGTGAGTGCACTGAGAAAGAAAACATAGTCGTGCAGACATTGATAGGTGCAAAAGTATGAATCAAGCAAGAGGATTTATTTCTCAAAGGCAGTTAGACAGGATGAAGGCCTTGACTGTGGAGTCAAAGCAGAGATCTTGACTCCTCTTGACTCCGTATCTGGAGGCCTGAAGCTGGCAGGGCTCACAAGACCTAAGGAAGAAGAGAATCAGGAGAAGTGGTCCCCACTTCGTCAAGCTGATTCAGAAGCTTTTGAACAGGCAGATGAGTAACAGAAATGTTGGCGATTGCATGCTGGCTTTCAGTAACAGTTGGCAGTGTCTTTGTTTCCCAAATGGCAAACCAGTGCTGTGTGCAGATGGTGGTTCTTGGTGAGGCAGTCAGCAGTAGGAAGGCTGGCAGCGTCTGGACATCGAGCAGGGGTGGCAGCAGGTGGTCCTCCGGCAGGTGGTGCGGCAGCAGTTTGGCTGGCAACCAGGCTAGCAGCAGCTGGATCCACAGCCCTGGGCTAGGCATCCAGGCAGGCAGCAGCAGGTGGGGAGGTAGCAGGTTCTCCTGCAGTACACGCGGGTAGAGCAGGCTGGCTGACAGCAGCTGGACCCACAGCAAGGTTGTCCACAGCCACTGGACCCACAGCAGCTGGGTTGACAGCAGCTGGATTGACAGCAGCTAGGCCGGCAGCAGGTGGTCCTGCAGCAGGTGGTCCGACAGCAAGTTGGGCGGCAGCAGCAAGGCTGGCAGCAGCTGGACCCGCAGCAGCTGGACCCGCTGCCGCCTTGTCCACAGCCGCCGCCGCACCCGCAGCAGCTGGGCCGACAGCAGGTGGTCCTGCAGCAGGTGGTCTGACAGCAAGTTGGGGGGCAGCAGCAAGGCTGGCAGCAGCTGGACCCGCAGCAGCTGGACCCGCTGCCGCCTTGTCCACAGCCGCTGGCGCCACACCCATAGCAGCTGGGCTGGCAGCAAGTGGTCCTGCAGCAGGTGGTCCTGCAGCACGTAGGCTGGCAGCAAGGGGAGCAGCAGCACGAGTCGGTCATGGTGTCACGGGTGGAGGGGGAGCTTCTGTTCAGAGGTGAGTTTCTCAGATTCTGTTGTGTCCTCTTGTTGTGGGGCTTTTATGCACTGGATCCCCAAATTTGGACCAATGGGCATGACTTTCTTGTTGTTGTTTACATTGCTTGCCTAAGAGTTTGGGAATTGAAGAAGAGGAAGTTTTTTTTCCCAATGTTATGAATCTTTCGAAAATAAGTGCTTAACGTGTTTCTTAATTGAAAATAACTCATGGAAATATTTTCAAGGAAAGAAGGTCATATCATTAGCATCTTTCCTTTTTCCACAATAATCTCATCATGTGATGTTGTTCCCCCTGGCCTGTATTGTGTTTGGCGGGTCAGAGCAGTGTTTCCTCTCTGGCATTTTTTCTTACGCTTCATGTAGATTAAGAATATTCCTGAAGTGAGGGGTATGATGCTGATATTTTCAGAGGAACACTTGAATCCATGTCTGATACCAAGTTGGTGTCCCCAGAAAGCTGATTCCAGATTCCGACAGGCATCTCTTTCTCCTAGCACCCTACCCCACCTGTTTATCCCAGTTCTGTCAAATACTCTTGGGTGGAGAATGCCTGGCATCATCTCTTTCATATGGCAGGGCAGAACCAATCAATGTGTAGGAGCAGCAACAATGCACAGGGACTGAGCAGTCATCAGTTACTGTACTTCCTGGGTGACCAGTAGTCTCAATTTACCCTGAAACAAAGGTTTTCCCTGGGTATGGGACTTTTTTGATAAAACTGGTGTAGTTTGCAAACCAGGATGAGTTGGTGACTTCAGACCTAACCTTGTTAATGAGCAGAGTGTGTGACCTTATATCATTGACAACACATTTATAGTTTAATATATTTTTTGTATTCTTTCTTATTTGCTTTCATTTAACATGGGAATTGGATTAGATAAGAGGATATCTGATTTTTCTTTTGGATCTAACGTGTTTAAATGATTTTAGGTATACCATTCTTTTAAAAAATGTGCAAATTATGAATTTCCAATTTGATGGATTATCACACAATGAACACACCCATGTTAATATAACCAGGAAAAGAAATAGAAATTAAATGCACTGTCTCCAAATTATACTTCTTTAGTTGTCCCCAAAGATTCCTAATCACTCTGTTGACTTGTAACCTTATAGGTTAATTTGGCTTTTTAAAACCTTCATATAAATGAAAGAATATAGAATTGGCTCTCTTTATGCAATGATTGAGAGATTACCAGTATAAATATTTGTTTATTCATTGTCATTGCTGCTTATTTCTTTCACTGAATGAATATGGCACAATTTATTTCTTGGCTGTCCTCTTGATAAACATGTAGGTATTTTGAAGTTTGGGACCATTAAAATAGTGCTTCTATGAATGTTGTTTTACAGGTTGTTTAGTAAACACACATGAACTTTTCTTTGGACATACATCTAGGAGTAGATTGCTCACAGAATTGCTTGGTCAAAATATTTATCTCATTTCTATCTCACATGCAGGTCAACCCTTGGATTTTTCTAGAAATTTTTCTTATTTCCCTCCCATTATGGATGGGACAAGTTGAAGACAGATACTTTCTCTAAGAGACCACAATTCTCACTAGGAGAAGGAAGGGGAAAATGAAGGGGGAGAAATTGGAGGGGGAGACGAGCCATGAGAGAATATAGACTCTGAGAAACAAACTGAGGGTTTTAGAGGGGAGGGGAGTGGGGGGATGGGTTAGCCTGGTGATGGGTATTAAGGAGGGCACATATTGCATGCAGCACTGGGTGTTATACAAAAACAATGAATCATGGAACACTACATCAAAAACTAATGATGTACTGTATGGTGACTAACATAACATAATAAAATAAAATAAAATTTAAAAAAAAGACCACAATTCTCATATTTTCAACTTTTACCACAAAATACATTGAATCCATCATGCTTATTTTATTTTTAGTAGAAAGTAGTTTCTTTTCCCTTTCTTCCACCTGTGATAATCTGGTTATTTTGTCTGTTTTGTTTAATTCTGTGTCCCTGACTCAACATAAACTGTACTTCAAATTTAGAAATTATAAGCCTACATGTTTATTTTTTTTAATTTAAATTCAATTAGCCAAGGTATAGTACATTATTAGTTTTTGATATAATGTTCAGTGATTCACTAGTTGAGTATATCACCCACTGCTCATCATATCACATGCCCTTTTTAGTGCCCATCACCCAGTTACCCCATCCCCCCACCCATCTTCCTTTCTGCAACCCTCAGTTTGTTTCCTGGAGTTAAGAGTCTTCTATGGTTTGTCTCCCTCTCTGATTTCTTCCCCTTCAGTTTTATGCTAAGTGAAATAAGGCTACATGTTTTCATTCTCCCTCCCAAAGTCTACATACTGTAGAGAAAGGATAACAATATGTGAAAACAATAGTCATTCATATGTCATTGACCATAAAATTTCTCCTCCTAGTCTTTTTGGTGGCATTATAAGTAAGCAAGTGCTGAGGTTAACCTCACCAGATAAGGTGTTTTCTAGCAATGTAATGTTTTGCTATGGCCTACAGAACATAAACTTAAGATTCTAGAACTGCCCTGGTAGACTACTGAGAATGGAGTCAAAAGGCTCAGAGAAATGTACCTGGTAGAATAGATTTATTTCTTATCAGAGAGCCCGCAAACTGACCATATTCCCTGGGAGGTCCCAAAGGACCTTCCTTCACAAAAGCAGTAAAGCATGTGCATCATTAAAAAGGATAGTGGTGGTAATCCTCTGTGGCCAGGGTTTGATGGTATAAGATAATGATAGAGAACTGGGAAATGGGGTTTGGCAGGAGAGCAGAGTTGAGGTACATATAATTACCAAAATAGGAAGAAATGTCAACCAGTGGGCTTTGACTCACAGAGATCTGACCAATAGACTATAGCTTCCTTAAAGGTGAAGTAATTGTGCATCCAACAAATGTAGGATACCTTATTTACCATGGCAATGCCATAAACATTGGAAAAGATTCGAGAACAGTGAATAAGAGACTGATGTCAGCCACTTAAATAGAAAATTATGGCCTCCCATTCAGTTTCCTGACCTGAGTCAGTTTTCAGACCTAGGACCTTTCAAATAAAGGAGAGGTTTAGTCTTCTTGAGAAAGATCCTGCAACAGTGAAGTGTGTGTGTGTGTGTGTGTGTGTGTGTGTGTGTGTGTTTGTAGCATATTTCCCCCCAATCCTTCCACAAAGGATTTATAATTGTATGCCAGAGTAACTACACACTAGGGAAAGGTGAAAACCCAGATATTTCTAAAGGTGTTGAATGCAGAGCTTGTCCTGACAGATACCAGGAGTCCTTCTATTAGAGTGCATACATATGGAGGCCAAGTAATAAATGGAGTTCTGGCTCATGTCCATCTCATGTGGGTGTAATTGGTATTAAGGTCTACTTTATACTCATTTCCCTGCTACTTACATGAGTAAGTAGTGAGTGGCAGAGTCCTTCCATTGTGTGTCAGTTGGGTCCTCTGGGAATCAGACACTGAAACAGTGTTAAGAATGTAAGATGTTTACTGGGGAGTAATGCCAATGAAAGGTTTAAAAAAGGGGAAAAGGAAAGGGGGATTAGGCAGCAAAAACCTACAGACTGCAATGTAGGTATGACATCTTTCCCAAAAAAAGTGTGAAATATTAGGCAGCATTAGGCAAGGAGGATATAAGCCTGCCATGCAGGTCTGACAAATCATTGGTCAACCCAATGGAGATATTCAGAGCAAAGATGGCCATTAATAAGTTCCCATGTTGGGAAGAAAATGCTAGGCCCTAGTACTTTCATGGTGTGCAATTATGAGCCAGGGATTTACAGGAAGAACCTGGTCTTAGCTCTAAAGCTGATACAGATCCTGAAGTTGCTAATAGTTGGAACCTATCAACTACCTGCACTCTTTGCAGTAGAAGTGCATCTCGACATGTGAAGTGAGAGCCATAATAAAAACAAAGGCCAAATAAGAGCCCCTAAAAATTGCTCTCCTCCTGACCAATATATTAACCAGAAGCAATAGCAATGAACAGCAGAGTTTAGTGAACACTCAAAGACTTAAAGAATGCAGGGATGGTAGTTCCCAGCACAACTTCATTTGATTGCCAGGTTGGCCTCTGCAAAAACCTAGTGTATCATGGTATAGAATTATGGAATATCTTAAACTTATTGATAGACTTATTAACAGCTATTTTTGCTACAACATTTCAGTACCGTCTGAGTTTAAAGGCAGTGGAAATAAGAAATACCCCAATGAGCATAACCATGAGCAGTACACATGTCATAAGTTTCTTTTGTAGAAAAAATGGCCTGTTCCATCCTAAAGCAAGAGACTACACATTCTTCTCAAGTGGACATGGAACATTCTCCAGAATAGATCACATACTGGGTCACAAAGCAAGTCTCAAATGGTACCAAAAGATTGGGATTATTCTCTGCATATTTTCAGACCACAGTGCTTTGAAACTTGAACTCAATCACAGGAGGAAATTTGGAAGGAACTCAAATACTTGGAAGTTAAAGAGCATCCTACTAAAAAATGAATGGGTCAACCAGGAAATTAAAGAACTTTTAAAAATCATGGAAGCAAATGAAAATGAAAACACAACAGTTCCAAACCTTTGGGATGCAGCAAAGGTGGTCCTAAGAGGGAAGTATATAGCAATATAGGCCTTTCTCAAGAAACAAGACAAGTCTCAAATACACAAGCTAACTGTACATCTAAAGGAGCTGGAAAAAGTAAGTAAAGCCTAAACCTAGCATGAGAAGAGAAATAATAAAGATTAGAGCAGAAATTAATGAAATAGAAAACAAAAGAACAGTAGAACAGATCAATGAAATTAGGAGCTGGTTCTTTGAAAGAATTAATAAGGTCAATAAGCCCCTAACCAGGGGTTTATCAAAAAGAAAAAGACCCAAATAAATAAAATCACAAGTGAAAGAGATGAGATCACAACCAACACCCAGAAATACAAACAATTATAAGAACATATTATGAGCAACTATATGCCAACAAATTAGACAATCTGGAAGAAATTGATGCATTCCTAGACACATATAAACTACCAAAACTGAAACAGGAAGAAATAGAAAACCTGAACAGACCCATAACCAGCAAGGAAACTGAAGCAGTAACAAAAAACTCCCAACAAATTAGAGTCCAGGACCAGATGGCCTCCCAGGGGAATTCTACCAAATATTTAGAGAAGAATTAATACCTATTCTTCTGAAGCTGTTCCAAAAAATAGCAATGGAAGGAGAACTTCCAAACTTGTTCTATGAGACCAGCATTAACTTGAACCCAAAACCAGACAAAGACCCCACCAAAAAGAATTACAGACCAATATCCCTGATGAACATGGATGCCGAAATTCTCACCAAGATACTAGCTAATAGGATCCAACAGTACATTAAAAGGATTATTCACCGTGACCAAGTGGGATTTATTCCTGGGCTTCAAGGGTGGTTCAACATATGCAAATCAATCAACGTGATACATCACATTAATAAAAGAAAGGATAAGAATCATTTGATCCTCTCAATTGAACCAGAAAAAGCATTTGACAAACACACAGCATCCTTTCTTGAATAAAATTCTCCACAGTGTAGGGATAGAGGGAACATACCTCAATATCATAAAAACCATATAGAAAAGCCCACAGTGAGTATCATTCTCAATGGGGAAAAACCGAGAGCTTTTCCCCTAATGTCAGGAAGACAACAAGGATGTCCACTCTCACCACTGTTGTTCAAAATAGTACTAGAAGTCCTAGCTTCAGCAATCAGACAACAAAAAGAAGTAAAAGGCATTCAAATTGGCAAAGAAAAGGTCAAACTCTCACTCTTCCCAGATGACATAATACTGTATGTGGGAAACCCAAAAGACTCCTCCCAAAACTGCTAGAACTCATATAGGAATTCAGCAACACGGCAGGATATAAAATCAATGCACAGAAATCAGCTACACTAACAATCAGAAGAAAGAGAAATTAAGAAATTGATCCCATTTACAATTGCACCAAAAACCATAAGATACCTAGGAATAAACCTAACCAAAGAGGTGAGGATCTGTACTCTGAAAACTACAGAACACTTATGAAAGAAATTGAGGAAGACACAAAGAAATGGAAAAACATTCCATGCTCATGGGTTGGGAGAACAAATATAGTTAAAATGTTTATGATACCCAGAGCAATCTACACATTCAGTGTAGTCCCTGTCAAAATACCATTGACATTTTTTACAGAGCTAGAACGAATAATCCTAAAATTTGTATGGAACCAGAAAAGACCCCAAATAGCCAAGGGATGCTGAAAAAGAAAGCCAAAGCTGGTGGCATCACAATTCCGGACTTTAAGCTCTATTACAAAGCTGTAATCATCAAGACAGTATGGTACTGGCACAAAAACACATAGATCAATGTAACAGAATAGAGAACCCAGAAATAGACCCTCAACGCTATGGTCAACTAATCTTTGACAAAACAGGAAAGAAAAAAAAAAGCAGGAAAGAATATCCAATTGAAAAAAGATGTCTCTTCAACAAATGGTATTGGGAAAATTGGACAGCCACATGTAGAAGAATGAAACTGGACAATTTTCTTACACCATACACAAAGATAAACTCAGAATGGATGAAAGACCTAAATGACCTAAATGTGAGACAGAAACCCATCAAAATCCTAGAGGACAGCACAGGCAGCAACCTTTCGACCTCAGCCACAGCAGCTTCTTGCTAGACCTGTCTCCAAAGGCAAGGGAAACAAAAGCAAAAATGAACGATTGAGACTTCATCAAGATAAAAACCTTTTGCAGAGCAAAGGAAATAGTCAAAAAAAACTAAAAGGCAACCTGCAGAATGGGAGAAGATATTTCCAAATGGTAAATCAGATAAAGGGCTAGTATTCAAGATCTATAAAGAACTTACCACACTCAATGCCTCAAAAACAAATAAGCCAGTGAAGAAATTGGCAGAAGACATGAACAGACATCTCCCCAAATAAGACATACAAGTGGCCAACAGACACATGAAAGAATGCTCAACATCACTCAGCATCAGGGAAATTCAAATCAAAACCACAATGAGATACCACTTCACACCAGTCAGAATGGCTAAAATTAACAAGTCAGGAAACAACAAATGTTGGCAAGGATGCAGAGAAAGGGGAACCCTCTTACACTGTTGGTGGGAATGCAAGCTGGTACAGTCACACTGGAAAACAGTATGGAGGTTCCTCAAGAAGTTAAAAATAGAGCTACCATATGACTCAGCAATTGCACTACTAGGTATTTACCCTAGAGATACAAATATAGTGATCCAAAGGGGTGACTGCACCCCAATGTTTATAGCAGCAATGTCTACAATAGCCAAACTGTAGAAAGAGCCCAGATGTCCATCAACAGATGAATGGATAAATAAGATGTGGTGTGTGTGTGTGTATATATATATATTACTCAGCCATCAAAAATCATGAATTCTTATCATTTACATCGACGTGGATAGTACTGGAGGGTATTATGCTGAGTGAAATAAGTCAGTCAGAGAAAGACAATTATCATATGGTTTCACTTATATGTGGAATATAAGAATCAGTGCAGAGGATCCTAAGGAATGGGAGGGGAAACTGAATGTGAAGAAATCAGAGACGGAGACAAATCATGAGAGACTCTTAAATATAGAGAACAAACTGAGGGTTTCTGAAGGGGAGGTGGGTGGGGAGATAGGATAACTGGGTGATGGGCATTAAGGAGGGCACTTGATGTGTTGAGCACTGGGTGTTATATATAACTGATGAATAACTAAACTCTGCATCTGAAACTAATGATACTATATGTTGGCTAATTGAATTTAAATTAAAAAAAAAAGTGGCCTGAGGAAATGATGTTCTTTGGCTATTTGCAGGTGGTAAAAGGCTTGGCTGATTAGTTTGAGGCCTTGATGGAGCAGGATGGAAGATTAGAAATAAAGAGATTTGGAGAGGAACCAGATAGGTGGATCCTGGTATATAGGTAGAAAGTGTTCCATCAATGCCCAGCAGAGAGTATCCACCATTTAGGAGGCTCTTAACAACTAGGAGTTTGGGTAACATCCCATATCCCTCCTTGGGTGCTCTAGTACTTACTTGCACAATAGTCCACAAAGTAGCCATGATGGTAGAGATAGAGGTTTTGTGTGGACCCAACAGTATGGGTTCCCTTTTACCACAGCTACTTCTGCTGAATGTGCTATTAGACAGCAGTGATTGATGTTGAACCCTTAATATGGTAACATCCCGCATGGAAACTAACAAAACCACAGGAAAAGTTTTCTATATAGGACCACTTCCATATTAGAAAAGGCACCTTACTAAGTTTGATGCATGTTTTTCATATGTATTGCCTTCCCTGTCTGTATTACTCTCTAGCAGTTTACGGTTTTATTGTCATAGGATCCTGCATACCATCACCTTGGATCCAGGGACCCACTTTCTGATGAACAAAGTGAACAATAGGCTCATGGCCATGGGATCCACTTGTTCTACCATATGTCACATGAGCCTGAAATTGCTGGCCTGATAGAACATTGTAACAGTCCCTTAGATGTTCAGCTAAGGTACCACCCTAGAGGTAACTACATGCAGGATTGATATATTGTCTTGTGGATGAGGTATGTACTTTGGCCCAATGGCCATTATATGGATCATATATAGGCAGTACTATATATATACCAAAAGGTGGTATATACATGGGTTAGAAATTGTTGGGTAGAAATAGGAGGGACTTGTCTCACCTTAATTTCAGTGACATACTTGGGAATTTCTATTTACCAACCCCCTGGCTTTAGGCTTACTGGGTTGAAGGTTTAATTTCTATGTGAGGAGAATTTCAGCCAGGGGACATGATCTAATGTTAAAACTGTCATCTGGTCATTTTGGACTCCTCATGTCAGTAGACCAACAGGTAGAGGAAAGGGTCACTGTTTGGTGATGGATAATTATCATGGAGCGATAGAGTACAGAGAGAAAGGTATCTGGAACTCGAGATTTCACTGAAATATCTACATGGTTCTGTTCATCCCTGTATCAGTAATCAGACACCTAGACCCATTAGGCAGGATTATCTGGGTTACTCCATTGGGATATTATCCAAAACAATGGAAGCATTGGCTAAGGTAAAGGAAATATAGGACTGGTAGCAAAAGATGGAGATTATGACTACTAGTTACACACTAATACAGTGGCAGTAGCTGCAGCTTGTTCCATTAGACTTTCTGTTATACATCCCTTTATTTTCCTCCTTCCATTTCTCCCTCTCCATTCCTCTTCTTATTTTTTTATTTCCTTCCATCCAGCCAGCCATCCAGCCATCCATCCATCCATCCTATGATTTCTTCTTCTTTGTAGTTCTCTTCTTTTTCTCCTTCCTCCTCCTCCTTTTCCTTATTCATCTTTTTCTAGAAATTTTGGATTTTCCACCACCTTGAAGAAACAGAGGTTGGTCTAAGAGGAGCAAAGGATAGATTGTAGATGATGTATTCAATACCTCACTTCCATGGACTGAATATTTGTGTCCTTTAAAATTCATGTGCTGAAGCCCTAATCCCCAATGAGATGGCATTTGGAGGTGGGATCTTTGAGAGGTATTTATATTTGGATGAGGGTATGAGGATGAGGCCCCATAATAGGAGTGATACTCTTATAATAAGAGACAGAGACCAAAGCTCTCTCACTTTTTCTCCGCCATTTGAAGATACAGCCTTAAAGCAGCCATCAGCAAACTAGGCAGTGGGTCCAAGGAGACACTTAATCTGCCAAGCACCTTGATCTTTGATTTCCCAGCCTCCAGAACTGTGGCATATAAATTTTGCTGTGTGAGCCAGCAGTCTATGGAAGTTCATTATAGCACCCCAAACTGACTCACACAACCATTCACATATCTTTGATCTCAGTGTGCTCAGGCCAACTTCGAATTGCCACATGCACATCTCTGTGTCTAAAGGTTCTCTTCATGCAACAGCAGAAAGTCATTTAGTCTGTGCATGCCATGCTGAGAAAAACATACAACCAATGATTCTGGAGAGTTGTCTATAAAGATTCCAGCTCCATTTCATCAAGTAGGATAATTCTAAAGTGTGTATTTTACACCATTTCTGATAATTTCCCTTCAGGTTTAAGCTTCAGTTGCAAACAGTGATACTAGATTCATATACACCCTTATCTGCCCCATTTCTTCAATTCTCTGCCAGTGTGTTATGCACATCCTAAACAATGTCCACTTGGTTCTTTTTCTCAGGATATTTTCTCTTAGGAAACAAACTATGACTTTAATTTACCTCTCTTGGTCTTAATTTCTTCTTTTCTTAAAATGGAAATACTTATACTTCCTTGAAAATTTCTTCAGAATTAAAGATAATGTACATGAAGCATTTGGTCAATACCTAGCAAGTAGGAAGCAACCCAGGCCGTGTCCGTTCATCATCTTGGCATGCAAACACCCAGCTCTTAAGGACCAGCAGGAGGCATGTTTGGTCTTGGCAGTCTGTCCAGAGCCTCCTGGATAGCTGGTCTTCAACGTTGGCTTGTGCCCCAGACAGGAGCCTTCCTAGCTCATCAGAGGGCCCTCCACTGCCCCTGGGAGGTGACTCAGGGCCTAAGTCTACTCTTTGTCTCAGAGCCTGAATCCAGCCTCACATCCCTGAGCGCCGAGGTAGCATCATGCTTTAGTTCAGGACCAGAAGTGCCAGCCTGTCTATCACAACTTCTGTGAATACCCACGTTCTTTTCTCTTTCTTCTTCCTCACATTCTTCTCACGCCCCTTGGAACATGTTCTTGATTTCTCTCAAATCCTTCATAGTTGCCTCAGAAAATATAGGAGGTTGTTTAGTTTCTTGGATGGTTCATAGGTCATGTGTTACTCAAAGTCGTACATGCCCATTGCACAGTCTCTGAGGCTTCAACTTTGTCTGAACTTAAATTTCTTAATAGCATTTTGGTCAGGATGACAAATTTCCATAATTTTAGGGGAATACAATATATGGTCCATTTTTTATTGCAGAGAATTATTTATTTTCTCACTATGTTGAGAGATACTTAATAGAAGGAGGCTATTCAGAATGGATTTGCACAATACAGAGACAGTTTAGATGAGAGTCTGTCTTGTGAGGACAAAATGGATGCTAACAATATTTCATGGGGATGAATTTCATGTGTGGCTGAACAAGTGGAAACAGGAAAGGTACCTGCTTTCTTGAGAGCTCCAAAATGCAGTCCCACCTGCCCTCACATGTATCTGATCTGCTGCTTGCTGAGTTGTGAGAAACTGATTTTTGAACAGATGTTATCTACATAAATGAGTGATTGTTCTTCCATTTGTAAAGGATAAATACATTTGCACAACTTTCTAGTGTTCAGTACTAAATATCATTGTTACTTTTATTGACATGTAAATATAGTTGCCTTTGAGCAAGAACAAATTATCCAGTTCTGGATCCGAGTCTGTCCATTATTAACTACATGAAATTACACAGTGAAATATTCTCACCTGAAAATGTGGAATATAATTCATGACATGCTGTTGTGTAGCTCAGGTTGGATAATGCATATGATACCCAATATGTATGTAAGTTCCTATATCAGAAATATCATACAATAAAACAAAACACAATATGGGGTGAATTATGATGTAGACTTTACAAAGAGGCATATAAGTAAGACACTTCCATCTAAGGAGACAACTCAAATTATCACAAAAAGATGAAAGTAAGAGGAAGAACCATAAGCACATTGAAAAAGAAAATATGATTATGAAGTTTATTCATCAGTTGCAGGAAATTATGAAAAAGTTTTAAACACTTGTTTTCCTAAGTTACTTAGAGGGAGATGATGATTCTGACTTCAGAAGCCAAGACCATAACTTAGTATCAAGAATTTATGAAACTGGCACATGATCCACATACATGGGAGGAAGAGAATTGGAGGAAGTCCTCTGCACAGTATCAAGCTGATTCACAAGCTTATAAAAAGACATATGAGAAAAATTTTGATGGTTGCATGCTGACTCTCAGCAAAATCGAGCAAGGAAATTTGTCCTCCAAATGGCAAGTCAGTTAACAGGAAGGTGATATGTGCTGATGGTATTTCTTTGGTGAGGTGATGAGTAGCAGGAAGGCTAGCAGCAGTTGTATCCACAGCCCTGGGCTAGGCACCCAGGCAAGCAGCAGCAGGTGGGGTGGTAGCAGGTTCTCCTGCAGTACACGGGGGTACAGCAAACTGACTGGTAGCAGGGTGTGCAGCAGGAACTAGGGCGGCAGCAAGGCTGGCAGCCACTGGACCCACAGCAGGATTGTCCACAGCCACTGGACCCACAGCAGCTGGGCACACAGCATGTGGGCCAGCAGCAAGTGGTCCTACAGCAGGTGGTTTGACAGCAAGGCTGGCAGCAGCTGGACCCACAGCAGCTGGACCCATTGCAGGTCTGCCCACAGCCTCTAGACCCACAGCAGCTGGGCTGGCAGCAGGTGGTCCTGCAGCACGTAGGCTGGCAGCAAGGGGAGCAGCACGAGTTGGTCATGGTGTCAGGTGTCAAGAGTGGGCCCCTGTTCAGAGGTGAGTTTCTCAGATTCTGATGTCTCTTTGTGTTCTGGAGCTTTTATGCACTGAACTCCCCAAAGTTTGGACCAATGGGCATGACCTTCTTGTTTTTACTTATGCATTTTTTTTTTTTGTACTAACTGGAGAATAGTCAATAAGGGAGTTGTTGCCTTAGTGTTTTGAGGCTTCTGTAATTTAGTGTTTGATCATTTTTTTAATTGAGAATACTACTTAAGAACTTTTTCCAGAAATGAGAAAGTCAGAAATCATCACCAGCTACATTTCTGGTTATTTGACATCATCTAATCATGTGATATTTTCTGCTGGCTTGGCAAAAGTGAGAACAATTGTCCCTCGTCTGCTATTCCTTTGAGCATAGTTAGTTTGGGAAGTGCCTTTATTTCTCCTCTGATCTTTGTTATTTCTTTCCTTATTGTAACTTTGGGCTTTGTTTGTTCATTTTTCTAGTTCCTTGAGGTGAAAAATTGGTTGTTTGAGGTTTTTTTTTTGTTTCATGTTGTAGACATTTATCAATATTAAGTTCCCTCTAAGAACTGCTTTTGCTGCAACATATAACTTTTGGTATGTTGTATTTCCATTTTCATTTGTCTCAATGTATTTTTTTTCCTCTTTGGAAGCCTTTTTTGAATGATTGGTTGTTCATTACATGTTGTTTAATTTCCACCTATTTTTGAATTTTACAGGTTTTTTTCTAATTGTTTTATAGTTTCATACTATTGTGGTCACAAAAGATGCTTGATATGATTTTAATCTTATAAATTTATTAAGACTTGTTCTGTGGCCTAACCTATGATCTATACTGGAAAGTGTAACATGTGCATAGAAGAATGTGTATTCTATTGCTTTTGAATGGAATGTTGTGTGTATGTCTCTATTGTAACATATTATTTAAGGGCCATGTTTCCATACTGATTTTCTGCCTGGATGATTTATCCATTGGTGACAGTAGAGTATTAAAGATCCCTACTATTATTGTATTGCTATATATTGCTCCCTTTAGGTCTGTTACTATTCACTTTATATATTTAGCTGCTCCTATAACACATGCTCACAGAGAAATAACATGAGCAGTCCACCTTGTGGTGTTTACTAAATAAATAAATAAATAGATAGATAAATAAATAAAATTTATCAAAAGACTTGTACAATGGAATTCATAGATCATTTTAATATCGGTAATAATTTCAAAAGTCACAAACTGCAAAAACCCACATATATGTCAATGAAAGATGGACAAATATATCATTTTTACTCATTGAAGAATTATTTTTAAAAAGGGATGAATGAGGTACCCACATAGGTATCACATTCATAAAATAAAGTGAAAGTAGCCAAGTCTATGTTATTTTATAAAAAGTCTAAAAACATCTGAAATGAACTATTAACATACACAATGTGTGATTCACTAGAATGATTACCTACCTTTGAGAATGAAAAGGCATGTAATTTGAAGAGGATGAAGTTAAGTTCTATTTATTAAACTGGTAATAGGGACATGGGGGATCACTTGATGATATTCTATCAGATTTGAAATTATTAATTATAATTAATTATATTTAAAAAAAGAAGCACTTTTGAAAATGAATTTTAAACCCCCATATCATTTGAATATTTTAGGAATCAAAAATACCTTAGGATCATCTCACCTGGACTACTCATTCAATTAAAGTAAGAGAAAAAAAATATAGTGAGTTATGTGAGGTCAATGAATATATTAAAAATGAATTAGGACTGAGTCACGATACCTAGTCATATCAATAAAAGATCTACATGCTGGAAAAGCCCATAATTCTGACAATTCAAGACTATTGGTGCCGCAGGATGTTAAGTGACTGAGGCTTGCCTTATCCCAGCGCTCTGCAGCTGCCTCTGCCCACGTGCTTTGGTTCTGTCTTGCCATTTGGAAGACAGGAGGCCAGATGACCTCTACCCAAGGTCCTTGATTGAACTGGGACACACAGGTGGGGTAGGGTGCTACGAGAGGCAGATGCCTGTGGGAGTCTGGAATCAGGCTTTGTGGGGAAACAGATTTGGACTCAGGCCTGGATTCTGGTGGTCCCTGTGAATGTACTGATGTCATTCTCTGCCCCCTTCCACCTACTCCCCCCCTCCCCAGGAATACTCCCAATCTACCTACAACCTAGGGACCAAAGCTGGGGAAGGACCGCTGCTCGGACACTCCTCAGGACAGCGGGAACTCTATCACGTGATCTGATGGTCAGTGAGGCAAGAACAACGTTGCTGATATGACCACGTTGCTTTAATCTGAAAATGTTCCTATGAGTTATTCTCAATTCGGAAACATTTTAAGCACGTATTCTCTAAAGATTCTTAACATGTAGAGGACTTCCTATTCTCCTGTAGGAGAGGTGATATGTGGGACAAAGTGGTAGACATCTGTGTCCTACCACTCAGCCCCGTGGGAGGGCAGCGGCCCCGGCATTCAGAGCTCTTGGGAACACAGGGACCCTTTTGTGGCCTTGGGCACCATCCACCCCATCATGCACTCCTCCACCTCAGAGATAGGTGAGCCTGCGGTGGCCTCACGACTGATGTCCACATCTGCACACGCACGTCTTGTGGGGCCATGGAAGTCCCCTTCTGCTTGGACCTCCTGCTCGTCAGGACCCACTGGCAGGGTATAGAGTTATCAGGCAATTTCCTGCCAAACACATCAGGCTCCCCAACTAGAAGGTGATTTGACATCATGATCAACATGTGCCCAAGACAAGTAAGGACGGGCAACGTCAGGGACCGAGAGCCTGTGCAGTGGGCGTGTAGGATGACTTGGAGTAATCCATGGCCTCTGAACCATCTAAGGGAACCAAACAACCTCCAGCATTTGGGGGAGGAACTGTGAAGCATTCCAGGGAAGTCAATGTGCCGCTCTGGGAGCAGAACTTATGCGGGAGTGGGGCAGAGGGTGGGGGGAAACCAAGTGAGGAAGAAGAAAGAGAAGAGCATGGGCATTCACAGGACTCACGATAGACAGAAGGCTGGCGCTTCTGGTCCCAGACTAATGCATGATGCTGCCTCGGTGCTCAGGGATGTGAGGCTGGATTCAGGCTCTGAGAGGAAGAGCACACATAGGCCCTGAGTCACCTCTCGGGAGCAGTGGAGGGCCCTCTGATGAGCTAGGAAGCCTCCTGTCTGGGGCACACACCAACGTTGAAGACCAGCTATGCGGGAGGCTCTGGACAGACTGCCAAGACCAAACACGCCTCCTGCTGGTCCTTAGGACCTGGGGGTTCACCTGATGAGGTGGCAACCCAGACACGACCTGGGTTGCTTCCTACTTGCTAGGTCTGGACCCAGTGCTTCATGTCTTGTATCCTTAATTCTTTGCTTTCCATAAGTTTTTCTTTGAATCCCAGTAGAGTTAACCTCTCGTGTCCCACTCCTTTCAGGTGTACCATGTAGTGATTCAGCAATGCCATAGGTCACCCAGTGCTCATCACAGCAAGTGCCCACCTTAAACCCAATCACCTATTTCACCCAACCCCCACCCCCGACCCCTCTGGGAACTATCGGTTTCTTCTCTGTAGTTAAAGAGTCTGTTGCTTGGTAGCACACCTTCTCTCTCTCTCTCTCCCTCACCCACTGTCTCTCAGTCTCTCTCTCTCTCTCTCTCTCTCTCTCTGCCTCTCTGTCCGTCTCTGTCTCTTTCCCTTTGCTCTTTTGTTTAGCTTCTCCAATGGCACCTATGAGTGAAACCATATGGTATTGGTGTTTCTCTGCTGACTTATTTTGCTTAGCACTGTACTCTCTAGCTCCATCCGTGTCATTGCCAATGGCAAGATTTCTTTCTCTTGTGTGGCTGAATACTTTTGCATTGGAGATCGAGACCCCATCTTCTTTATCCATTCATCTGTGGGAGGACACTTGGGCTGCTTCGGTACCTGAGCTACTGGCAGTCATGCTGCTATAAACATAGGGGTGCATGTATCCCTTCGGGTTCATGTTTTGGGGTTTGGGGGAGGGTGGGGCAACCCAGCAGTGTGATTACTCGATCGTAGGTTAGTTCTACCTCTAACTTTTTGAGGAAACGCCATGCCGTTTTCCACAGCAGAGGCACTCCCCAATGTGTGCATTCCCACCAACAGCGTGGGAGGCTTCCCCTTTCTCCACCGCCTCACCAACACCTGTTGTTTCTGTTCTTGTGGATTGTAGCCATGCTGACAGGTGTGAGGTGCCATCTCCTTAGAACTGTGATTGGCATTTCCCTGACGATGAGCGATGTTGAGCGTGGGGTTGTGTGTCTGTTGGCCATCTATAGTTCTTCTCGGGAGAAGTGTGTGTTCCTGTCTTCTGCCCATTACTGCATTGGGATTTTTGTTTTGGGGGTGTTGAGTTTGGGGGGTGTACGTTCTTTATGGATTTTGGATCCTAACCCTTTTCGCCTATGCCATTTGCAAATATCATCTCCCATTCAGTCGATGGCCTTTTAGCTTTGTTCATTGTTTCCTTGGCTGCACAGACACTTTTCTTGTGATGTAGTCCCCATAGGTTACGCTTGCTCTATTTCCCCTGCCTCAGGAGACCTCTCCGGAAAAAGCTTTGGTATGGCCAGTGTCAGGGACGTGATTGCCTGCGCTGTCTTCTAGGACCTTTCTGGTTTCGGGTGTCACATTTCGGTTTCTGATGCACTTTGAAGTTTTTGTGTGTGTGTATGCTGTAAGGAAGGGGTCTGGTTTCATTCTTCTGCCTCTAGCTGTCCGGTTTTCCCAACACCATTTGTCGAAGAGACTGTCTTGTGCCCATTGCGTTTTCTTGCTCCCTTGGTCGAAGATTGATGGACAACCGCGCAAGGGTCAGCTCATCTCTGGGTTTTCTCTTCTGTTCCACAGATCCGTGGGTCTCCTTTTGTGCACACCCCATCATTTGGATTACTACCGTTTTGTCTGGAATTGGGACACCTCCAGCTTTGCTTTGCCCCTTGCAGAGAACTTTGGCTCTTCGGGATCTTTTGTGTTCCCGACCACATGGGAGGATGCTTTGCTCTCACTCTGTAGAAGAAGGAGAAACCTGCTGTTGGTATTCTGTTTGGGATGGCATTAAATCGGTAGTATCTTGATGTCTTGAAGGAATTTTCAACCTAGGGCTCGAGGTTCCCATTGTAGGGAGGAGGAAATGGAGACTGGGATGGGGTGAGTCATGTCGGAGTGTGGGTTCTGCCAGAAGTGACTCTGAAGAAGAGCGTGCAGGCATGTAGTTTCTTTGGGGAGGGCAGATCCTACCTGTAGGAATGTGGGGAGGTGACACAGGGAAGAGGCACTAGGAGGCCCATGTCCCAGCTTGCAAGGGAAGCTTAAAGCTGAGAAATGTATCAGAAATGACGTAACACACACGTCACGATTCCCCTAATTCTGCAAGGAGGGATCTGGAGTATTTACACACCAGAAGCATTGGTTGAGCATTTCTGTCAGTGTGGCATGCACAGGAGGCGTGACATTCTGCTGTGGCCTGAAAACAGCCCTTAGGCATAGAGATGCTGATCTGCAGGGTAGGTATCGTCCCCTCCGCACTAAGATCCGCGATATGGGGCTGACGTATTCAAGACATCCTGGCCAGTCTCTGGTTTCCACGAGTCATTCCCCTATTGGGTTCATCAGATGGGTGGACAGACACGCTATCTGGAAGGGAACTGAGAAGGAGGAGAAAGCTGACGAGGAGGACCAAGAGGAACTGCCAGGCAGGGAGGGAGCCCGGACGAGAAGGAAGGAGGAAGGATGGATGGGAGGAAGCAATGAAGGAAGGAAGGCAGGAAGGAAGAGAAAAGAAGAGAGACAGAAAGCAAAAGAGAGACAGAAACAAAGACAGGCAGCTGAGTAGGAAAGGAAACAAGAAGAAGGAAGGGACAGAGGAGGGAGGCAGAGGAGGGCAGGGGTGGGCTGGGGGTGGCTGGGGGTAGGGAGGGAAGGAGGAAGGAAAGAAACCAGAGAATTAAGGACTGGAAAGGATCCAGCACGATGAAGGTGTAGGCAGCAGCACGAAGTCCCGGACTAGGCTAGTTCACAAGGCGAGGACTAGAGTCCCCAAGTCATCCTGCTTTGCCCATGACTGCCCCAATTATATCACGGAAAGTCCCAGATGCTGGGCATGCGCTCAAGCCTAGATCAGTCACGGGTGCTGGTCAACAAGGACGTACCTTGAGCGAGGCAGTGCACGGCTGCCGCCTCTGCCCACGTGCTTTGGTTCTGCCTTGCCTTTTGGAAGACAGGGGGCCAGACAGCCTCTACCCAAGGTCCTTGATTGAACTGGGACACACAGGTGGGGTAGGGTGCTACGAGAGGCAGATGCCTGTGGGAGTCTGGAATCAGGCTTTGTGGGGAAACCGACTTGGGCTCAGGCCTGGATTCTGGTGGTCCCTCTGAACATACCGACAAGTCATTCTCCGCCCCCTCCCACCCACTCACCCCCTCCCCAGGAATACTCCCAATCTACCTACAACCTAGGGACCAAAGCTGGGGAGGGACCGCTGCTCGGACACTCCTCAGGCCGGCGGGAACTCTATTGCATGACCTGATGGTCAGTGAAGCAAGAACGACGCTGCTGATGTGATGACGTTGCTTTCATCTGAAAACATTTCTCTGCGTTATTCTCAATTAGGAAACACATTGAGCACTTACTCTCTAGAGATTCCTAACATGTAGGGGACTTCCTCTTCTACCAGCCCCCAGTGACTATGGGAAAGGATGTAAACAACAACAAGGAAAGTCCTGCCCATTGGTCCACACTTTGGGGGGTCCAGTGTATAAAAGCCCCAGAACAGAAGGAGGCCCCAATCCAAACCTGAGAAACTCACCTCTGAACAGAAGCTCCCCCTCCACCCGTGACACCATGACCGACTCGTGCTGCTGCTCCCCTTGCTGCCAGCCTACGTGCTGCAGGACCACCTGCTGCAGGACCACTTGCTGCCGGCCCAGCTGCTGCGGGTGCAGCGGCGGCTGTGGACAAGGCGGCAGCGGGTCCAGCTGCTGCGGGTCCAGCTGCTGCCCCCCAACTTGCTGTCAGACCACCTGCTGCAGGACCACCTGCTGTCGGCCCAGCTGCTGCGGGTGCGGCGGCGGCTGTGGACAAGGCGGCAGCGGGTCCAGCTGCTGCGGGTCCAGCTGCTGCCAGCCTTGCTGCTGCCGCCCAACTTGCTGTCGGACCACCTGCTGCAGGACCACCTGCTGCCGGCCCAGCTGCTGTGTCTCCAGCTGCTGTCAACCCAGCTGCTGTGGGTCCAGTGGCTGTGGACAACCTTGCTGTGGGTCCAGCTGCTGTCAGCCAGCCTGCTCTACCCGCGTGTACTGCAGGAGAACCTGCTACCTCCCCACCTGCTGCTGCCTGCCTGGATGCCTAGCCCAGGGCTGTGGATCCAGCTGCTGCTAGCCTGGTTGCCAGCCAAACTGCTGCCGCACCACCTGCCGGAGGACCACCTGCTGCCACCCCTGCTCGATGTCCAGACGCTGCCAGCCTTCCTACTGCTGATTGCCTCACCAAGAACCACCATCTGCACACAGCACTGGTTTGCCATTGGGGAAACAAAGACACTGCCAACTGTTACTGAAGGCCAGCATGCAATCGCCAACATTTCTGTTACTCATCTGCCTGTTCAAAAGCTTCTGAATCAGCTTGACGAAGTGGGGACCACTTCTCCTGATTCTCTTCTTCCTTAGGTCTTGTGAGCCCTGCCAGCTTCAGGCCTCCAGATACGGAGTCAAGAGGAGTCAAGATCTCTGCTTTGACTCCACAGTCAAGGCCTTCATCCTGTCTAACTGCCTTTGAGAAATAAATCCTCTTGCTTGATTCATATTTTTGCACCTATCAATGTCTGCACAACTATGTTTTCTTTCTCAGTGCACTCACAGAAATGCTGATTTCTTCCGGTCATGATCCTCTTGAATGTCTCCCTAGACACAGGGAGTCTCACATGAGTTTCTTGATAAACCCTGCACTGATCTGCATCCCATATGGTGTTCGTGTCCTTGTACGGCACTCGCGATGCAACGATTTATGTACAGGTCCCATACCACATACATTATCCTTTTGGGGCCTCATAGACTCCCCACAAATTCATATCTCCATTTGCAGATGAGGAAATCTTGGGACTTCTGGTCACAGAGCTGACAGGGACACACTTGGATGCCAGGCTGCAACTCCTGCCCTTGCTGAAGGGCACTCCCATTCCCATCTGCAGGCGAGTAGGCACCGCCCTGGGCCTGAGCACCAGCAAGAAGTTCGTATGAGTGTCTTTGTGGGACCACGGAAGTCCTGTTCTCCTGTAGGTGCAGGCGATATCTGGGACCAAGTGGTAGATGTCCGGGTCCTACCACTCAGGGACCCCCAGCCCCATGGGAGGGCAGCGGGCCCTGCCCTTTAGAGCTCTCAGGAACACAGGGACCTTTTCGTTTCCTCAGGCGCCGCCCAGCCCCTCAGGCACTCCTCTGCTTCACAGATAGGTGAGCCTGCAGTGGCCTCATGACTGAGGCCTGCAGCTGCTCACGCATGGCCCGTTGGGTCACGGAAGTCCCCTTCTGGTTGGGCCTCGTGGTCCTCAGGACCCACTGGCACGGTACGGAGGTGTCAAGCAATTTTCTGCCAAACTCATCAAGCTCCCACCCGCAAGGCGATGTGGCGTCGTGACTAACATGTTACCAAGGAAAGGAAGGAAGGACGACATTAGGGCCAACAGCCCGTGCACTGGGCGTGGAGGATGACTTGGAGTAATCCATGGCCTCTGAACCATCTACGGGAACCAAACAACCTCCCGCGTTTGGGGAAGGAACTGTGAAGCGTTCCAGGGAAGTCAATGTGCCGCTCTGGGAGCGGAGCTTAGGCGGGAATGGGCGGAGGGCAGGGGGAGGCCAAGTGAGGAAGAAGAAAGAGAAAAGAGCGTGGGCATTCACAGGACTCACGATAGCCAGAGGCCGGCGCTTCTGGTCCTGAAGTAATGCATGATGCTGCCTCGGCGCTCAGGGATGTGAGGCTGGATTCTGGCTCTGAGAGGAAGAGCACACATAGGCCCTGAGTCACCTCCCGGGAGCAGTGGAGGGACCTCTGATGAGCTAGGAAGGCTCCTGTCCGGGACCCACGCCAACGCTGAAGACCAGCTATGCGGGAGGCTCTGGACAGACTGCCAAGACCAAACACGCCTCCTGCTGGTCCTTAGGACCTGGGGGTTTGCCTGATGAGGTGGCAACCCAGACACGACCTGGGTTGCTTCCTACTTGCTAAGTATTGGCCAAATGCTTCATGTACATTTTCTTTAATTCTTGAAGTAATTTTCAACACAGGCATCAGGGTTCCCATTGCAGGGATGGGGAAATCAAGGCTGACATGGGTAAAGTCATGTCGGAGTTTGGTATCTCCCAGAAGCTACTCTGAAGAACAGCATCCAGGCATGTTGTTTCTTTGGCGAGGGCTGATCCCACTGGTTGGAGTGTGGGAAAGTGACACAGGGAAGAGGCACTACGAGTCCAGCGTGCCAGCTTGCAAGTGAAGCTTAAACCTGAGAGAGATATCAGAAATGATGTAACACACTCATTGGGCTTCTCCTAATTCAGCAACAAGGGATCTGGAGTCTTTATAAACCAACTCTCCAGAAGCATCGGTTGAGCGTTTCTGTCAGCGTGTCACGCACCAGGCAGCGTGACATTCCGCTGTGGCATGAAAACAGCCATTAGGCATAGAGATGCCGATGCGGTGGGTAGAAATTGTCCCGAACACAGGAAGATCTGAGATAAATGGCTGGCCTATTTAAGGCATTTATCTACGGCCTACGGTCTTCTTCACTCAGACCCAATCTTTTCTTCTTAATGATGGTGGCCAGGCACAATTTGTACAAGAGGGACGCAGAGAAGGAAGAAGAGGGAAGAGAGGAGGAGACGGGAGGCAGGGAGAGAGGAAGGTAGACGGAGGGAGGGAAGGTGGGAGGAAGAGAAAACAGTAAGTGTGTAGTCAGTGCATTAAGTAGCTCACTCTGCTTGTTGAGGACTAGAGTCACCAACTCATCCTGGTTTTCCCAAACTGCCCCAGTTATATCACTGAACGTCCCACATCCTCTAAAAGCCCTCGTTTCTGGGTGAATCAGGACTGCTGGTCACTCAGGAAGTTCGGTGACTGATGCTTGCCTGGTCTTGGTGTACCGCTGCTGTTTCTATCCACCTGCTTGATTCTGCCTTGACATATGGAAGAGATGAAGTCCCATATCTTCCACCCAAGTGTCTTTGATTGAAGTGGGACACTGAGGTGGGGTAGGGTGCCACAAGAGACTGACGCCTGTGGGAGTCTGGAACCAGGCTTTGTGGGGAAACCAACTTGGGCTCAGGCATGATCCCAATTCATCTCTATGAACACATCAACAACAATCATGCCCCTCATCTCAGGGATAGTCCTAATCTACATGCAACCTAAGGACCAACGCTGGGGAAGGACCACTAAACTGACTCGCCAACCACTTCCCAGGCCAGGGGGAGTTATGTCACGTGATGAAATTATTGAAACGAGAATGATGCTTCTGATGGGACCACCTTGTTGTCATCAGAAAATGTCTCCATGAGTTATTCTCAATTAAGAAACACGTTAAGCACTTATTTTTGAAAGATTCATAACATTCGGAAAAAAAACTTCCCCTTCTTCAATTCCCAAACTATTAGGCAAGCAATGTAAATAACAACAAGAAAGTCATGCCCATTGGTCCAAATTTGGAGATCCAGTGCATAAAAGCCCCACAACAAGAGGACACAACAGAATCTGAGAAACTCATCTCTGAACAGAAGCTCCCCCTCCACCCGTGACACCATGACCGACTTGTGCTGCTGCTCCCCTTGCTGCCAGCCTACGTGCTGCAGGACCACCTGCTGCAGGACCACTTGCTGTCGGCCCAGCTGCTGCGGGTGCGGAGGCGGCTGTGGACAAGGCGGCAGCGGGTCCAGCTGCTACGGGCCCAGCTGCTGCCCCCCAACTTGCTGTCAGACCACCTGCTGCAGGACCACCTGCTGTCGGCCCAGCTGCTGCGGGTGCGGCGGCGGCTGTGGACAAGGCGGCAGCGGGTCCAGCTGCTGCGGGTCCAGCTGCTGCCAGCCTTGCGGCTGCCGCCCAACTTGCTGTCGGACCACCTGCTGCAGGACCACCTGCTGCCGGCCCAGCTGCTGCGGGTGCGGCGGCGGCTGTGGACAAGGCGGCAGCGGGTCCAGCTGCTACGGGTCCAGCTGCTGCCCCCCAACTTGCTGTCAGACCACCTGCTGCAGGACCACCTGCTGTCGGCCCAGCTGCTGCGGGTGCGGCAGCGGCGGCTGTGGACAAGGCAGCAGCGGGTCCAGCTGCTGCGGGTCCAGCTGCTGCCAGCCTTGCTGCTGCCGCCCAACTTGCTGTCGGACCACCTGCTGCAGGACCACCTGCTGCCGGCCCAGCTGCTGTGTCTCCAGCTGCTGTCAACCCAGCTGCTGTGGGTCCAGTGGCTGTAGACAACCTTGCTGTGGGTCCAGCTGCTGTCAGCCAGCCTGCTCTCCCCGCGTGTACTGCAGGAGAACCTGCTACCTCCCCACCTGCTGCTGCCTGCCTGGATGCCTAGCCCAGGGCTGTGGATCCAGCTGCTGCTAGCCTGGTTGCCAGCCAAACTGCTGCCGCACCACCTGCCGGAGGACCACCTGCTGCCACCCCTGCTCGATGTCCAGACGCTGCCAGCCTTCCTACTACAGGAGGCAGGGAGAGAGGAAGGTAGACGGAGGGAGGGAAGGTGGGAGGAAGAGAAAACAGTAAGTGTGTAGTCAGTGCATTAAGTAGCTCACTCTGCTTGTTGAGGACTCGAGTCACCAACTCATCCTGGTTTTCCCAAACTGCCCCAGGTATATCACTGAATGTCCCACATCCTCTAAAAGCCCTCGTTTCTGGGTGAATCAGGACTGCTAGTCACTCAGGAAGTTCGGTGACTGATGCTTGCCTGGTCTTGGTGTACCGCGGCTGTTTCTATCCACCTGCTTGATTCTGCCTTGACATATGGAAGAGATGAAGTCCCATATCTTCCACCCAAGTGTCTTTGATTGAAGTGGGACACTGAGGTGGGGTAGGGTGCTACAAGAGACTGACGCCTGTGGGAGTCTGGAATCAGGCTTTGTGGGGAAACCGACTTGGGCTCAGGCATGATCCCAATTCATCTCTATGAACACATCAACAACAATCATGCCCCTCATCTCAGGGATAGTCCTAATCTACATGCAACCTAAGGACCAACGCTGGGGAAGGACCACTAAACTGACTCGCCAACCACTTCCCAGGCCAGGGGGAGTTATGTCACGTGATGAAATTATTGAAACAAGAATGATGCTTCTGATGGGACCACCTTGTTGTCATCAGAAAATGTCTCCATGAGTTATTCTCAATTAAGAAACACGTTAAGCACTTATTTTCGAAAGATTCATAACATTCAGAAAAAAAACTTCCTCTTCTTCAATTCCCAAACTCTTAGGCAAGCAATGTAAACAACAACAAGAAAGTCATGCCCATTGGTCCAAATTTGGGGATCCAGTGCATAAAAGCCCCACAACAAGAGGACACAACAGAATCTGAGAAACTCACCTCTGAACAGAAGCTCCCCCTCCACCCGTGACACCATGACCGACTCGTGCTGCTGCTCCCCTTGCTGCCAGCCTAGGCGCTGCAGGACCACCTGCTGCAGGACCACTTGCTGCCACCCTTGCTGCGTGTCCAGCTGCTGCCAGCCTTCCTACTGCTGACTGCCTCACCAAGAACCACCATCTGCACACAGCACTGATTTGCCATTTGGGAAACAAAGTCATTGCCAAACGTCACTGAAAGCCACCACGCCATCGCCAATGTTTCTGCCACTCATCTGCCTCCTTACAAGCTTGTGATTCGGCTCGAGGTAGGGTGGACCACTTCTCCCTGAGGCTCAGCTTCCTCCGTCTGATGGGTCACGTGCCATCTTCTTGCATCCTGACCTGGACTCGTCATCTCTGCCTTGACTCCTGCACAGTCAAGATCTTCACCCTCTCACTATCAGTAACTTAGAGAAACCAATCCTCATGCCTCGGGCACCAGTGTCTGCCACGACCAAAAGTCTGGGCATCATGTTTCCTTTGTCCGTGTCCTCGCAGTGCTTGTATCCTGTTTTCTCCCTTGCATGATCCCTTGGGAGGCTTCCCTCCAGGGCAGCGGATCTCACCTCTATTTCTTAATAAACCCTGTACCGTTCTGCATCCCATATGGTGTTCGTGTCCTTGATGGCATTCGCGACGTAACGATGTATATACACAGGTCACATACCACGTGCATTAATCATTTGGAGCCTCACACACTCCTCCACCAATCCACAGCTCCATTTGCAGATGAGGAAATCTTGGGACGTCATGTCATAGAGCTGACAGGGACACACTCGGACGCCAGGCTGCAACTCCTCCTGCCCTTGCTGAAGGGCACTCCCATTCCCATCTGCAGGCGAGTTAGGCACCGCCCTGGGCCTGAGCCCTGGCAAGAGGTTTGTTGGAGTGTCTTTGTGGACCGCGGAAGTCCTCTTCTCCTGTAGGTGCCGGGGATATGTGGGACAAAGTGGTAGACATCCGTATCCTACGACTCAGTGACCCGCAGCCCCGTGAGAGGGCAGCAGGCCCTGCCCCTTAGAGTTCTTGGGAACATAGGGACCCTTTCATGGCCTTGAGCGCCATCCAGCCCGTCATGCACTCCTCTGCCTCAGAGATAGGTGAGCCTGCGGTGGCTTCATGACCGAGGTCCGCACCTGTACACTCACGTCTTGTGGGGCCATGGAAGTCCACTTCTGCTTGGGCTTCCTGGTCCTCAGGACTCACTGGCAGAGTACAGAGGTATGAGGCATTTTTCTGCCAAACACATCATGCTCCCCACCTGCAAGGCAATTTGGTGTCGTGATCAACATGTTCCCAAGACAAGTAAGGACGGGCGACGTCAGGGACCGAGAGCCTGTGCAGTGGGCGTGTAGGATGACTTGGAGTAATCCATGGCCTCTGAACCATCTACGGGAACCAAACAACCTCCAGCGTTTGGGGAAGGAACTGTGAAGCGTTCCAGGGAAGTCAATGTGCCGCTCTGGGAGCGGAGCTTAGGCGGGAGTGGGGCAGAGGGCGGGGGGAAACCAAGTGAGGAAGAAGAAAGAGAAAAGAGCATGGGCATTCACAGGACTCAGCGATAACAGAAGGCTGGCGCTTCTGGTTCCAAACTAATGCATGATGCTGCCTCGGCGCTCAGGGATGTGAGGCTGGATTCCGGCTCTGAGAGGAAGAGCACACATAGGCCCTGAGTCACCTCCCGGGAGCAGTGGAGGGACCTCTGATGAGCTAGGAAGGCTTCTGTCTGGGGCACACGCCAAAGTTAAAGACCAGCTATGTGGGAGGCTCTGGACACTGCCAAGACCAAGCACGCCTCCTGCTGGTCCTTAGGACCTGGGGGTTTGCCTGATGAGGTGGCAACCCAGACACGACCTGGGTTGCTTCCTACTTGCTAGGTCTGGACCCAGTGCTTCATGACAGGGACACACTCAGATGCTAGGCTGCGTCTCCTGCCCTTGTTGAAGGGCACTCACCTTTCATTTGCCAACCACCTTTTGCAGAAACACCTGTTGCTGGCTCATGGCCCAGGTGCTGCTTCCATTGCATCTACAGCCCACCCTGCTGCCGCATCACCTGTTTTAGATCTACTTGCTGCCTCCCTTCATGTGTGTCAGTCTGCTCTTACCCTTCCGCTGTCAGTTTCCACACTATATAGTGATGTGTCAGAGACCAGTGTTCTCTCAGGCATCAGTTCTCCTATTACTGCCCCAAGGTGTATTACCTTGCTTCCCCTGCATCTAGCATGGTTCTTCTATCTTTTTAGTCATAGTGTTGATTCAAAGGCTCTGCCAGTATGCATCTTGATGCAATAAACACCAGTCTTTCATTCTTCATCTTTTTTGGTGTTGATCTATGATAGTTGTAGGCCTTCTCTCTCCTTGTGCTATACTCTTTGTGGCAGCCTTGCAAAAATTATCACCATTTTGCCAGTCAGCATTTGAAGCAGTTTTCATGATTATATTTTTTGTTTCTTCTTTGTTTATTGTTTCTTTATAATTATTCTTAATGTACTTATTATTCTTCTCTCTTACTTCCTTCTCTCATAATTTCTCTGTGTTGCCTTTCCAGATGTGAGGTAGGTTTTCTTGTTCCTTTTTAAGTCTTTGCTATCTCCAGACCATATTGTAGTTTTTTCTTTAATACCCAATTTCATTTCATGCCTAACATTAATAGTTCACTTCACAAGTATTTTCTTTTCTTAACCTAACAATATCCTCTAAACTGGGATAACTTGAATGATTACTTCTTTTTGCTGATGAATAATGGCAACTTTGCTACCTACAGGTGATTTGGTCGAGGGCTACAGCCTCTGATTCTAGATCCAATGTCTTAAATTTCAATATTCAAATAACCAGTGGTCTGTGCATTGGAAAGATGTTTCCCTTGGGTGGCATGTATATTACTTAAAATAAACCTCATTTTTCTGTTCATAAATGTATTTTCCCACCTATTCCCAAAAGCTCAATGACCACGTGTACATGTAATGTCAGTAGGCAGATTTTAAGGGCCATCCATCATGTTTAAACATTCCTTGTATTCCTGGCAGTGTGCCAGCACGTTGAAGCCTAAAGCCCATGCAAAGATACCTGTTGTTTGATGTCAGGTGCTAGCATTCTGACATGGTCTTTTTCATCTGGCTGGATAGAGTGTGAAGCATAAAAGAGATCAGGTAAAACCATACCCTCAGCCATATTTCATGTATCTCTTAACTTCCAGTCTATTTTTTCTCTTATCCAGCATATTATCAAGGAAATTAAGTATGGACACAGTACTGGGAATTGATCTAACCACACAATGGAAATTTTACCTTTGAGCCATCTGCAGTCTCTGTAAAGCATCATGCTGCATTTTATCTGGGATTCTCTGAAGAGACGCCTGATTCATAACAAGGGACAGAGATAAATCAAGGTAATAATATTTATTAATTATATTTACATGTTGGTCTAAATCAGTGTTCCTCTACCTTGGCACTGTTGACATTTTGGGCCAGATAATTATTTGTTGACAGGGTGGAGGGGCACTGTTTTGAGCACTGAAGAATGTTTAGCAGCATAGCATCCTGGCTTCTACCCACTAGATGCCAATAGCAACCCTTCCTACTTATTTCAGAAAGAGCTAAGATGGATGCAGAAAGTGGATAAATGGTAAAAACTCAAGAGTGGAATCTTATAGAGGAATTGTTTAAACGTACAAAATTTAATAATAATAAAACATGCATAAAAACTCATGAGATGCAACAAAAGCAGTGTTTTGAGTCTAATTTATATGTTTAAATATTTATATTAAAGGAGAAGGAACCTCAAAATTAAAGTGTTAAATGCCCCACATTAAAAAATTAAAGGAGGGGAGGAGTTAAGATGGTCAAGGATTAGGGGGCCCTAATTTTGTCTGGTCCCTGGAATTCAGATAGATAGTTACCAAATCATTCTGAACACCTGCAAAATCAACTGGAGATCTGAGAAAAGAATTGCTGCAATTCTACAAATAGAAAAGCGACCACTTTTTGCAAGTTAGGGGATGTGGAGACATGAATCTGAGGTGATACATCAGAAGATAAACCGCAGGGGGAGGGAGCCTCTGTAAGCTGGTACCAAAAACTGTTAAAAGCAGCAGAGTGCAAATTCAGAACTTTTACAAGTTTGCTCCGGTGGGAGCAAACTGCCTGAAAGGCTCAGATGGTGAAGCGGGGCAGAATCCCAGGTGGGAGAGCGTGGTTTCAGGATCCCTGGGGTCACAAAAAGAATGGGAGTGCCTGAGTGTGGCAGAGTTCCCAAGCATCTGAGCAGGGAAGCCAGCTGCAAACTGTGAGTCCTGGTGCCAGCTTTCTCTCACTGTTGCCATCAACTGAGAACTGCTGCAGGATTGGGCAACAGCTCTCTGCAGGTGCCCAGCAAGAGGCAGAACTGTGGTGAGAACCCCTCCTTCCCCTGGGAGGAATGGCGTGGGTGCACACCGTAGGAGTCTGTAAAGTTTGGAGACTCAAAATAGGGTCATGTGCCTGAGATGAAAATGATTGGTCACAGGCTGGGTGAACACAGAGTTCCAACAGAAACCAGGGAGACAAGAGTAACTGAATGCTTTTCTGTGAGGGCTCATTGAAGAGCAGGGGCTGCAGACTTTCAGCTTTGGACCTAGAGATCCAGGTGCCACCATTTTCATCCCCCACATCAGCACTGAAAGCCTTCAGGCAGCAAAACAGCTACAGAGAGCAATCTGCTGCCCCCTGGCAAGAGCAGTGCAATTCTGCCCGGGTAGAGGCACCTGAGAATCAGCACAACAGGCCCCTCCCCCAGAAGATCAGCAGGAACTTCCAGCTAATACCAAGTTTACCAATCATAGAGAACTGCAAACTCCAGCTCTTGGGGAAAGCAGTAGTTAGCATTCCTGTTTTTTTCTTATTATTCTTTAGTCTTTCAGTTTTATACTTTTTTTTCCCTTTTCAGCTATTTTCTTATTTTATCAATTCTTTTTTTAGGTCTTTTTTAATTTTCATTTTTACATTACCTTTTTTCCCATTTTACTCTTTGTTTTGTTTTGTTTTTATTTATTTAAATTTAATTAGGCAACATAGGAGAGAGTAGAAATATAGCAGAGGAGTAGAGGATTCTACTTCAACTGGTCCCCTGAATTAAGCTGGATATCTACCAAACCATTCTGAACACCCATGAAATCAGCCTGAGATGTAAGAAGATATATCTGGATCTCTACAAACAGAATATCTCTGGTGGTTGGTCTCAAGGTATGAAGCAGGGAGCCATGATTCTGAGGCAGATATCAGAAGATAAACAGAAGGGAGTGGGAGCCTCCATAAACTTGCACTGGGAAGGTGAGATAACACCAGAGCTCAAAAGCCTCCTGCGCTGGGGACCAGGCACAGGCTTGCAGACTGGTAGCAGCAGGGAAAGGACTTTAGGGCAGCCCCCCAGATGGAAACCTGGAGATACGGGTGCACGCATGTGAACCGGGGGTGGCTTGTGGTTTTAGAAACACAAAGGGCAGAGACATGCCCTGCCCTGGGAGCGACATCTAGGAGTGCTGTTGTGGGGTGCACAACCCAGAAGACTGCGGTTTTTAGCAGCACAGACAGAAACAGAAACGGTGTGGCCTGGAGAGCTCAGTGAGGAGCAGACTGCGATCACTCTATTCTGAGACAGAGGTTTGGATGCGGTCACTTCTGCTCTGACTCTCAGAAGACATACAGAAAGCCACCAGGGAAAGCCACTAGAGAACAAAAGCCCCCCAAAACCAGTTTTCACTGAGCCCACCCCCCACACACACAGGGGGTAGGGCAACTCTGCCCAAATAGGGTTGCCTGAGTAACAGTGCGGCAGGCCACGCCCCCAGAAGACAGGCTGGAAGAACAAGAGGATGACAACCCTAAGGTCCATATAAAACAGGTGCATCTTGCTTGGGTTGTGGTTAATACTTTAGACTCTGTACATTCCTTCAACCACCCCTCAACAGAATGACTAAGGGGAGGAACCCCCAACAAAGAAAAGAATCAGAGACTGTGGCCTCTGCCACAGACCTAATATATATGGATATAACCAAGATCTCAGAAATAGACTTCAGAGTAACAATTATGAATTCGATATCTAGGCTTGAGAAAAATATCAACGACAATATAGAATCTCTAAGAGCAGAAATGAGATCTAATCAGGCTGAACTTAAAAATGCTATGAATGAAATTCAGTCTAAACTGGATACTCTGACTGCCAGGGTAAACAAGGCAGATGAATGAATTAGTGAGCTAGAAGATAAGATGAGAGAAAATAAGGAAACTGAGGAGGCATGGGAAAAGCAAATTAAAGCCCAAGGGATCAAACAGAGAGATTAATGACTCAATGAAACGTTCCAATATTAGAATTCTTGGGATTCCTGAGGGGGTGGAGAGAGAGAGAGGTCCAGAAGATATATTTGAGCAAATCATAGCTGAGAACTTCCCTAATCTGGGGAAGGAAACAAGCATTAGTGTCCAAGAGGCAGAGAGGACCCCTCCCAAGATCAGTGAGAACAGATCGACACCACAACATATAATAGTACAATTCGCAAATCTTAGATCCAAGGAAACAATCTTGAAAGCAGTGAGGGGGCAGAGATTTCTTACGTACAGAGGGAGGAACATCAGAATAACGTCAGACCTGTCCACAGAGACCTGGCAAGCCAGAAAGGGCTGGCAAGACATATTCAGGGTACTAAATGAGAAGAACATGCAGCCAAGGATACTTTATCCAGCAAGGCTATCATTCAGAATGGATGGAGAGACGAGGAGCTTCCAACACTGGCAGAAACTGAAAGAATATGTGACCACCAAGCCAGCCCTGCAAGAAATATTAAGGGGGCTTCTATAAAAGGAGAAAGACCCCAAGAGTGTTAGAGAACAGAAATTTACAGAGACAGTCTATAGAAACAAGGACTTCACAGGCAGCGTGATGAAAATAAAATCATATCTTTCAATAATCACTGTCAACGTGAACGGCCTAAATGTTCCCATGAAACGCACAGGGTTGCAGATTGGATAAAAAGACATGACCTATCCATATGCTGTCTACAAGAGACTCATTTTGAACCTAAAGATACCTCCAGACTGAAAGTGAGGGGGTGGAGAACCATTTTTCATGCCAACGGACCTCAAAAGAAAGCTGGGGTAGCAATTCTTATATCAGACAAATTAGATTTTAAACTAAAGACTGTAGTTAGAGACCCGGAAGGACACTATATCATTCTTAAATGGTCTATCCAACAAGAACATCTAACAACTGTAAATATCTATGCCCCCAACATGGGAGCAGCCATCTACATAAGCCAACTGTTAACCAAAATAAAGAGTTATATTGATAACAGTACATTAATTGTAGGAGACTTCAATACTCCACTCTCAGCAATAGACATATCATCTAAGCAGAAAATCAGCAAAGAAACAAGAGCTTTGAATGACACACTGGACCAGATGGACCTCAGAGATATATACAGAACATTCCACCCTAAAACAACAGAATACTCATTCTTCTCGAGCGCACATGGAACTTTCTGCAGAATAGACAACATACTGGGTCACAAATCAGGTCTCAACCGATACCAAAAGATTGAGATTATTCCCTGCATATTCTCAGACCATAATGCTTTAAAACTGGAACTCAATCACAAGAAAAAATTTGGAAGAAATTCAAATACTTGGAAGCTAAAGACCACTCTGCTCAAGAATGTCCAGGTCAACCAGGAAATCAAAGAACTTAAACAATTCATGGAAACCAATGAGAATGAAAATACATCGGTCCAAAACCTATGGGATACTGCAAAGGTGGTCCTAAGGGGGAAATACATAGCCATCCAAGCCTCACTCAAAAAAATAGAAAAATCCCGAATTCACCAACTAACTCTACACCTTAAAGAACTAGAGAAAAAGCAACAAACGATGCCTAAGCCACACATTAGAAGAGAAATAATTAAATTAGAGCAGAGATCAATGAATTAGAAACCAGAAACACAGTAGATCAGATCAACGAAACTAGAAGCTGGTTCGTTGAAAGAATTAATAAGATCGATAAGCCACTGGCCAGACTTATCCAAAATAAAAGATAAAGGACCCAAATTAATAAAATTATGAATGAAAAGGGAGAGATCATGACTAACACCAAGGAAATAGAAAAAATTATTAGAAATTACTATCAACAACTATATGCCAAAAAACTGAGCAATCTGGATGAAATGGATGCCTTCCTGGAAACCTATAAACTGCCAAGACTGAAACAGGAAGAAATTGACAACCTGAATAGGCCAATAACCAGTACCGAGATTGAAGCAGTGATCAAAAACCTCCCAAAAAACAAGAGTCCAGGGCCTGATGGATTCCCCGGGGAATTCTACCAAACATTCAAAGAAGAAATAATACCCGTTCTCCTGAAGCTGTTTCACAAAGTAGAAACAGAAGGAAAGCTTCCAGACTCATTCTATGAGGCCAGCATTACCTTAATCCCCAAACCAGGCAAAGACTCCATCAAAAAGGAGAATTTCAGACCAATATCCCTGATGAATATGGACTCCAAAATCCTCAACAAAATCCTAGCTAATAGGATCCAACAATACATTGAAAGGATCATCCACCACGACCAAGTGGGATTTATCCCTGGGATGCAAGGGTGGTTCAACATTGACAAATCAATCAGTGTGATAGAAGACATTAAAAAGAGGAGAGAGAAGAACCATATGGTCCTCTCAATTGATGCAGAAAAAGCATTTGACAAAATACAGCATCATTTCCTGATTAAAACTCTTCAGAGTATAGGGATAGAGGGAACATTCCTCAGGTTCATAAAATCCATCTATGAAAAACCCACAGTGAATATCATCCTCAATGGGGAAAAGCTGAGAGCCTTTCCCTTAAGATCAGGAACATGTCAAGGATGCCCATTCTCACCACTATTGTTCAACATAATACTAGAAGTCCTAGCAACAGCAATCAGACAACAGAAAGAAATAAAAGGTATTCAAATTGGCAAAGAAGAAGTCAAACTCTCTCTTTTCCCAGATGACATGATACTTTATGTGGAAAACCCAAAAGACTCCACCCCCAAATTACTAGAACTCATACAGCAATTCAGTAATGTGGAAGGATACAAAATCAATGCACAGAAATCAGTTGCTTTCTTAGACACTAACAATGCAGCTGTAGAAAGAGAAATTAGAGAAACGATTCCATTTACAATAGCACCAAAAACCATAAGATACCTCGGAATAAACCTAACCAAAGAGGTGAAGGATCTGTACTCTAGGAACTACAGAACACGCATGAAAGAAATTGAAGAAGACACAAAAAGATGGGAAAACATCCCATGCTCATGGATCGGAAGAATAAACATTGTTAAAATGTCTATGCTACCCAGAGCAATCTATACCTTCAATGCCATCCCGATCAAAATTCCAGTGACATTTTTCAAAGTGCTGGAACAAACAATCCTAAAATTTCTATGGAATCAGGAAAGACCCCGAATCGCCAAGGAAATGTTGAAAAAGAAAAACAAAGCTGGGGGCATCACGTTGTCCGATTTCAAGCAATATTACAAAGCAGTGATCACCAAAACAGCATGGTACTGACACAAAAACAGACATGTAGACCAATAGAACAGAATAGAGAGCCTGGATATGGACCCTCAGTTCTATGGTCAACTAATCTTCGACAAAGCAGGAAAAAATATGCAATGGAAAAAAGACAGTTTCTTCAATAAATTGTGCTGGGAAAATTGGACAGCCACATGCAGAAGAATGAAACTCGACCATTCTCTAACACTATACACAAAGATAAAATCAAAATGGATGAAAGACCTCAATGTGAGACAGGAATCCATCAAAATCCTAGAGGAGAACATAGGCAGTAACCTCTTTGACATCGGCCACAGCAACATCCAAAAGGTAGTGAAACAAAAGCAAAAATGAACGTTTGGGACTTCATCAAGATAAAAACCTTCTGCACAGCAAAGGAAACAGTCAACAAAACAAAGAGGCAACCCACAGAATGGGAGAAGATATTTGCAAATGACACCACAGACGAAGGGCTGATATCCAAGATCTATAAAGAACTTCTCAAACTCAACACCCAAAAAACAAATGATCAGTCAAAAAATGGGCAGAAGACATGAACAGACACTTCTCTGAAGAAGACATACAAATGGCTAACAGACACATGAAAAAATGTTGAACATCATTAGCCATCAAGGAAACTCAAATTAAAACGACATTGAGATACCACCTTACACCAATTACAAGGGCAAAAGTTGACAAGACAGGGAACAAAAAATGTTGGCAAAGATGTGGAGAAAGGGGAACCCTCTTACACTGTTGGTGGGAATGCAAGTTGGTACAGCCACGTTGGAAAAAAGTATGGAGGTTCTTCAAAAAGTTAAAAATAGAGCTACCCTATGACCCAGCAATTGCACTACTGGGTATTATCCCCAGAGATACAAATGTAGTGAAAAGAAGGGGCACCTGCACCCCAGTGTTCATAGCAGCATTGTCCACAATAGCCAAACTGTGGAAAGAGCCAAGATGCCCTTCAACAGATGAATGGATAAAGAAGATGTGGTCCATATATACAATGGAATATTACTCAACCATCAGAAAAGATGAATACCCACCATTTGCATTGACATGGATGGAACTGGAGGGGATTATACTAAGTGAAATAAGTCAAGTGGAGAAAGACAATTATCATACGGTTTCACTTATATATGGAATATAAGGAATAGCATGGAGGACATTAGGAGAAGGAAGGGAAAAATGAAGGGGAGGAAATCAGAGGGGGAGATGAACCATGAGAGACTATGGACTACGGGAAACAAACTGAGGGTTTTGGGGGGAGGGTAGGGGGATGGGTTAGCCCAGTGATGGGTATTAAGTAGGGCATGTATTGCATGGAGCACTGGGTGTTATACCCAAACAATGAATCATGGAACACTACATCAAAAGCGAATGTACTGTATGGGGTACTGTATGGTGACTAATGTACTGTATGGGGTACTGTATGGTGACTAATGTACTGTATGGTGTACTGTATGGTGACTAAATAAATAAATTCAATTAGCCAACATATAGTGTTCAATGTTTCATTAGTTACATATAACAGTTTCTTTCCCGGAGTCAAGAGTCTCTCATGGTTTGTCTCTCTCTCTGATTTCTTCCCAGGCAGTTTTTCCTCCCTTTCCCTCTGATCCTCTGCACTATTTCTTATATTCCACATATGAATGACACCGTATGATAATTGTCCTTCTCTGATTGACTTATTTCACTTAACATAATACCCTCTAGTTCCATCCATGTCGATATAAATGGTAGGTATTCATCATTTCTGATGGCTGAATAATATTCCATTGTGTATATGACTCACATCTTTATCCACTCATCTGTTGAACAACATCTTGGCTCCTTCCACAGCTTGGCTATTGTGGACATTGTTACTATGAACATTGGGGTGCAAGTGTCCCTTCTTTTCACTACATCTGTATCTTTGGGATAAAGACCCAGTAGTGCAAATGCTGGGTCATAGGGTAGTTCTATTTTTAACTTCTTGAGGAACCTCCATACTGTTTTCCAGAGTGGCTGTACCAGCTTACATTCCCACCAACAATATAAGAGGGTTCCCCTTTCTCCACATCCTCGCCAACATTATTTGTTCTCTGTCTTGTTAATTTTAGCCATTCTAACTGGTGTAAGGTGGTATCTCATTGTGGGTTTGATTTGTATTTCCCTGACAGCACATGATGTGGAGCATATTTTCATGTTTCTGTTAGCCATTTGTATGTCTTCTTTGGAGAAGTGTCTGTTCATGTCTTCTGTCCATTTCTTGACTGGATTATTTGTTTTTTGGATGTTGAGTTTGATACATTACTTTTATATATATATTTCATTTTTTGGCTTCCTTTCATTGTATTCAATTTTATTTTTCTATATATATGTTTTTCTTTCTTACTTATTTTGTAATCTAGCTTCTAACAAACAGACCAAAACATACCTAGGATCTAGTTTATTTTTCTGTTCTGTTCAACTTCTTGTTTAATTTTATTCTCTTTATTTTTTTTGTTTGTTTGTTTCTGTTTCCTTTCATTTGTTTAATGTATATTTTTCTGGTGTCATTGTTGCTATTTTTGTATTTTCTCTCTCTCATCTGTTCTTTTCTGGACATTATGACAAGATGGAAGAGCTCACCCAAAAAGAGAGAGCAAGAGGCAGTACTCACTGCCAGGGATTTAATCAATATGGATATAAGTAAGATGTAGGAAATAGAATTCAAAGCAATGATTATAAAGATACTAGCTGGGCTGGAAAAAAGCATAGAAGACACTAGAGAATCCTTTACTGGATAAATAAAAGAACTAAAATCTAATCAGGTCAAAAATAAAAAGGGCTATTAATGAGATGCAATAAAAAATGGAGGCTCTAACTGCTAGGAAAAATGAGGTAGAAGAGAGAGTCAGTGGTATAGAAGACAAAATAATGGAGAATAAGGAAGGTGAGAAAAAGAGATAACTACTGGATCACAAGGAGAGGACTCGAGAGATCAATGATACCATAAAATTAAACAATATTAGAATAATTGGGGTCCCAGAGGAACAGGAAAGAGAGAAGGGGCAGAAGGTTTATTTGAACAAATTATAGCTAAGAACATCCCTTATCTGGGGAAGGAAACAGACATTCAAGTCCAGGAGCCACAGAGAACCCCTGAAAATCAATAAAAATAGGTCAATATAATAGTGAAGCTTACAAATTTCAGAGATAAAGAGAAAATCCTGAAAGCAGCTCGGAACAAGAGGTCTTTAACCTACAAGGGTAGAAACATAAGGCTGACAGCAGACCTGTCCACAGAGACCTGGCAGTCCAGAAATGACTGGCATGTTATATTCAAGGTGATAAATGAGAAAAGTATGCAGCCAAGAATACTTTATCCAGCAAGGCTGTCAAACAGGATAGAAGGAGAGATAAAGAGCTTCCAGGACAAACAGAAACTAAAAGAATTTGTGATCACTAGTCAGCTCTGCAAGAAATATTAAAGGAAATCCTTTAAGCAAAGAGAGAGCCCAAAAGTAACAAAGACCATAAAGGAACAGAGACAATATACAGAAATAGTGACTTTACAGGTAATACAATGGCACTAAATTCATATCTTTCAATAATTACTCTGATTGTAAATGGGCTAAATGCCCCAATCAAAAGACACAGGGCATCAGTTGGGATTTAAAAAAAAAAAAAAGACCCCTCAACATGCTGTCTACAAGAGACTCATTTTAGACCCAAAGACACCTTCAGATTGAAAGTGAGGGGGTAGAGAACCGTTTATTATGCTAATAGACATCAAAAGAAAGCTGGGGTAGCAATCCTTATATCAGACAAATCAGATTTTAAACCAAAGACTGTAATAGGAAATGAAGAAGGACACTACATCATAATAAAAGGGTCTATCAAATAAGATCTAACAATTGTAAATATTTATGTCCCCAACTTGGGAGCAGCCAATTATATAAACCAGTTAATAACAAAATTAAAGAAACACATTGATAATAATACAACAATAGTAGAGGACTACAACACCCCACTCACAGCAATGGACAGATCATCTAAGCAGAAGATCAACAAGGAAACAAGGACTGAATGACACACTGGACCAGATGGACTTCACAGGTATGTTCAGAGCATTTCATCCTAAAACAATAGAATACACGTTTTTCCTGAGTGCACATGAAACATTCTCCAGAACACATCACATACTGGGTCACAAATCATGTCTGAACCAGTACCGAAAGACTGGGATTATTCCCTGCATATTTTCAGACCACAATGCTTTAAAACTTGAACTCAATCACAAGAGAAAATTTAGAAGAAACACAAATACATGGACATTAAAGAGCATCCTATTAAAGAATGAATGGGTCAACCAGGAAATTAAAGAACGTTAAAAATTCATGAAAATGGAAACATGACAGTTCAAAACCTGTGGGATGCAGCAAAGGCGATCCTAAGGGGGAAATATATAGCAATACAAGCCTCTCTCAAGAAACAAAAAAAGTCTCAAATACACAGCCTAACCTTACACCTAAAAGAGCCAGACAAAGAACAGAAAATAAAGCCTAAATCCAGCAGGAGAAGAGAATTGGATTAGATTAGAGCAGAAATCAATGAAATAGAAACCAAAAGAATAGTAGAACAGATCAACAAAACTAGGAGATGGTTATTTGAAAGAAGTAATAAGATTGATAAACCCCTGGCCAGACTTACCAAAAAGAAAAGAGAAAGGACCCAAATAAATAAGATCATAAATGAAACAGGAGAGATCACAACCAATACTGAAGAAATACAATTATAAGAACATATCATGAGCAACTCTATGCCAACAAATTAGACAATCTGGAAGAAATTGATGCATTCCTAGAAACATATAAATACCAAAACTGAAACAGGAAGAAATAGAAAACCTGAACAGATCCATAACCAGCAAGGAAGTTGAAGCAATAGCCAAAAATCTCCCAACAAACAAGAATCCAGGACCAGATGGCCTCCCAGTGGAATTTTCCAAACCTTTATTATTTTTTTTTCAAAGCCTAATTACCCAGATCAGCCTACCCAGGAAGGTGACCTTTTATTTTTTTTATTTTTTTTCATTATTATGTTCAGTTAGCCAACATGTATTACATCATTAGTTTTTGATGTATTGTTCAATGATTTATTAGTTGCATATAACAATAGCCAAACTGTGGAAGGAGCCAAGATGTCCTTCAACAGATGAGTGGATAAAGAAGATATGGTTCATATATTCAATGGAACATTACTCAGCCATCTACCAAACATTTAAAGAATTAATACCTATTCTTCTGAAGCTGTTCCAAAAAATAGAAATGGAAGGAAAACTTCCAAATTCTTTCTATGAGACCAGCATTCCTTGATCCCAAAACCAGACAAAGACCCCACCAAAAAGAACTACAGACCAATATCCTTGATGAACATGGATGCAATATTCTCACCAAGATACTAGTCAGTAGGATCCAACAACACATTAAAAGGATTATTCACCACGACCAAGTGGAATTTATTCCTGGGCTGCAAGGGTGGTTCAACATATGCAAATCAATCAAAGTGATACACCACATTAATAAAAAGAAAGGGCAAGAACCGTAGGATCCTCTCAATAGATGCAGAAAAAGCATTTGACAAAATACAACATTTCTTTCTTGATTAAAACTCTCCACAGTGTAGGGATAGAGGGAACATACCTCAAGATGATAAAAGCCATAAATGAAAAGCCCACAGTGAATATCATTCTCAATGGGGAAAAACTGAAAGCTTTCCCCCTAAGGTCAGAAGCACAACAGGAAAGTCCACTCTCACCACTGTTGTTCAACATAGTACCAGAAGTCCTAGTCTCAGTAATCAGACAACAAAAAGAAATAAAAGGCATCCTTGGGCACCTGGGTGGCTCAGTTGGTTAAGCGACTGCCTTTGGCTTAGGTCATGATCCTGGAGTCCTGGGATCGAGTCCCACATCGGGCTCCCAGCTCGGCGGGGGCTCTGCTTTTCCCTCTGAGCCTCTCCCCTCTCATGCTGTTTCTCTCTCTCTCACTCTCTAATAAATAAATAAATAAAATCTTAAAAAAAAAAAAGAAATAAAAGGCATCCAAATTGGCAAAGAAAAAGTCAAACTTTTACTCTTTTTTTATGTTGTTACTCACCATACATTACATCATTAGTTTTTGATGCAGTGTTCCATGATTCATTGTTTGCGTATAGCACCCAGTGCTCCATTCAGTACGTGCCCTCTTTAATACCCATCACCAGGCTAACCCATCCTCCCACCCCCCTCCCCTCTAGAACTCTCAGTTTGTTTCTCCGAGTCCATAGTCTCTCATGGTTCGTCCCCCCTCCGATTTCCGCCCCCTTCATTTTTCCCTTCCTGCTATCTTCTTTTTCTTTTTTTTTTTTTTAACATATAATGTATTATTTGTTTCAGAGGTACAGGTCTGTGATTCATCAGTCTTACACAATTCACAGCGCTCACCATAGCACATACCCTCCCCAATGTCTATCACCCAGCCACCCCATCCCTCCCACCCCCCACCACTCCAGCAACCCTCAGTTTGTTTCCTGAGATTAAGAATTCCTCAAATCAGTGAGATCACATGATACATGTCTTTCTCTGATTGACTTATTTCGCTCAGCATAATACCCTCTAATTCCATCCACATCATTGCAAATGGCAAGATTTCATTCCTTTTGATGGCTGCACAATATTCCATTGTATATATATACCACATCTTTATCCTTTCATCTATTGATGGACATCTTGGCTCTTTCCATAGTTTGGCTATTGTGGACATTGCTGCTATAAACATCAGGATGTACGTACCCCTTCGCATCCCTACATTTGTATCTTTGGGGTAAATACCCAGTAGTGCAATTGCTGGATCGTATGGTAGCTCTATTTTCAACTTTTTGAGGAACCTCCACACTGTTTTCCAGAGTGGCTGCACCAGCTTGCATTCCCACCAACAGTGTAGGAGGGTTCCCCTTTCTCCGCATCCTCGCCAACATCTGTCGTTTCCTGACTTGTTAATTTTAGCCATTCTGACTGGTGTGAGGTGGTATCTCATTGAGGTTTTGATTTGGATTTCCCTGATGCTGAGCGATATTGAACACTTTTTCATGTGTCTGTTGGCCATTTGGATGTCTTCTTTGGAAAAATGTCTGTTCATGTCTTCTGCCCATTTCTTGATTGGATCATTTGTTCTTTGGGTGTTGAGTTTGATAATTTCTTTATAGGTTTTGGATACTAGCCCTTTATCTGATATGTCATTTGCAAATATCTTCTCCCATTCTGTCGGTTGTCTTTTGGTTTTGTTGACTGTTTCTTTTGCTGTGCAAAAGCTTTTTATCTTGATGAAGTCCCAATAGTTCATTTTTGCCCTTGCTTCCCTTGCCTTTGGCGATGTTTCTAGGAAGAAGTTGCTGCGGCTGAGGTTGAAGAGGTTGCTGCCTGTGTTCTCCTTTAGGATTTTTATGGACTCCTGTCTCACATTGAGGTCTTTCAACCATTTGGAGTCTATTTTTGTATGTGGTGTAAGGAAATGGTCCAGTTTCATTCTTCTGCATGTGGCTGTCCAATTTTGCAAACACCATTTGTTGAAGAGACTGTCTTTTTTCCATTGGACATTCTTTCCTGCTTTGTCGAAGATTAGTTGACCATAGAGTTGAGGGTCCATTTCTGGGCTCTCTATTCTGTTCCATTGATCTATGTGTCTGTTTTTGTGCCAGTACCATACTATCTTCATGATGACAGCTTTGTAATAGAGCTTGAACTTCAGAATTGTGATGCCACCAGCTTTGCATTCCTCTAGCTATTCGGGGTCTTTTCTGGTTCCGTACAAATTTTAAGATTATTTGTTCCATTTCTTTGGAATAAGTTGATGGTATTTTGATAGGGATTGCATTAAATGTGTAGATTGCTCTTGGTAGCATTGACATCTTCACAATATTTGTTCTTCCAATCCATGAGCATGGAACATTTTTCCATTTCTTTGTGTCTTCCTCAATTTCTTTCATGAGCATTTTATAGTTTTCTGAGTACAGATTCTTTGCCTCTTTGGTTAGATTTATTCCTAGGTATCTTATGATTTTGGGTGCAATTGTAAATGGGATCAACTCCTTAATTTCTCTTTCTTCTGTCTTGTTGTTGGTGTATAGGAATGCCACTGATTTCTGTGCATTGATTTTATATCCTGCCACTTTACTGAATTCCTATATGAGTTCTAGCAGTCTTTTGGGTTTTCCACATAAAGTATCATATCATCTGCAAAGAATGAGAGTTTGACTTCTTCTTTGCTGATTCAGATGCCTTTTATTTCTTTTTGTTGTCTGATGGCTGTGGCTAGGACTTCTAATACTATGTTGAATGGCAGTGGTGATAGTGAACATCCCTGCCATGTTCCTGACCTTAGGAGGAAAGCTCTCAGTTTTTCCCCATTGAGAATGATATTCGCTGTGGGTTTTTCATAGATGGCTTTTATGATATTGAGGTATGTACCCTCTATCCCTATAGTCTAAAGAGTTTTGATCAAGAACGAATGCTGTACTTTGTCAAATGTTTTTTCTGCATCTATTGAGAGGATCATATGGTTCTTGTTCTTTCTTTTATTAATGTGGTGTATCACATTGATTGATTTGCATATGTTGAACCACCCTTGCAGCCCAGGGATAAATCCCACTTGGTCGTGGTGAATAATCCTTTTAATGTACTGTTGCATCCTATTGGCTAGTATTTTGGTGAGAATTTTTGCATCCATGTTCATCAAGGATATTGGTCTGTAATTCTTTTTGATGGGGTCTGTTCCTGGTTTTGGGATCGAGGTAATGGTGGCCTCATAAAATGAGTTTGGAAGTTTTCCTTCCATTTCTAGTTTTTGGAACAGTTTCAGAAGAATAGGTATTAATTCTTCTTGAAGTGTTTGGTAGAATTCCCCTGGGAAGACATCTGGCCCTGGGCTTTTGTTTGTTGGGAGATTTTTGATTACTGCTTCAATTTCCTTAGTGGTTATAGGTCTGTTCAGGTTTTCTATTTCTTCCTGGTTCAGTTTTGGTAGTTTATACATCTCTAGGAATGCATCCATTTCTTCCAGATTATCTAATTTGTTGGCATAGAGTTGCTCATAATATGTTCTTATAATTGTTTGTATTTCTTTGGTGTTGGTTGTGATCTCTCCTCTTTCATTCATGATTTTATTTATTTGGGTCATTTCTCTTTTCTTTTGATAAGTCTGGCCAGGGGTTTATCAATCTTGTTAATTCTTTCAAAGAACCAGCTCCTAGTTTTGTTGATCTGTTCTACTGTTCTTTTGGTTTCTATTTCATTGATTTCTGCTCTGATCTTTATTATTTCTCTTCTCCTGCTGGGTTTAGGCTTTATTTGCTGTTCTTTCTCCAGCTCCTTTAGGTGTAGGGTTAGGTTGTGTATTTGAGACCTTTCTTGTTTCTTGGGAAAGGCTTGTATTGCTATATACTTTCCTCTTAGGACTGCCTTTGCTGCATCCCAAAGATTTTGAACAGTTGTGTTTTCATTTTCATTGGTTTCCATGAATTTTTTAAATTCTTCTTTAATTTCCTGGTTGACCCATTCATTCTTTAGCAGGATGCTCTTTAGCCTCCATGTATTTGAGTTGTTTCTGACTTTCCTCTTGTGATTGAGTTCTAGTTTCAAAACATTGTGGTCTGAAAATATGCAGGGAATGATCGCAATCTTTTGGTACTGGTTGAGACCTGATTTATGACCTAGGATGTGATCTATTCTGGAGAATGTTCCATGGGCACTAGAGAAGAATATGTATTCTGTTGCTTTGGGATGGAAAGTTCTGAATATATCTGTGAAGTCCATTTGGTCCAGTGTGTCATTTAAAGTCTTTATTTCCTTGTTGATCTTTTGCTTAAATGATGTGTCCATTTCAGTGAGGGGGGTGTTAAAGTCCCCCACTATTATTGTATTGTTGTCAATGTGTTTCTTTGCTTTTGTTATTAATTGGCTTATATAAATTGGCTGCTCCCATGTTAGGGGCATAGATATTTACAATTGTTAGATCTTCTTGTTGGATAGACCCTTTAAGTAGGATATAGTGTCCTTCCTCATCTCTTATTACAGTCTTTGGTTTAAAATCTAATTTCTCTGATATAAGGATTGCCACCCCAGCTTTCTTTTGGTCTTGTTTTTTAATCCAATCTGATAGCCTGTGTCTTTTGATTGGGGCATTTAGCCCATTTACATTCAGGGTAACTATTGAAAGATAGGAATTTAGTTCCATTGTATTGCCTGTAAGGTTACTGTTACTATATATTGTCTGTGTTCCTTTCTGGCCTATGTTGCTTATAGGCTCTCTCTGCTTAGAGGACCCCTTTCAATATTTCTTGTAGGGCTGGTTTTGTGTTTGCAAATTCCTTTAGTTTTTGTTTGTCCTGGAAGCTTTTTATCTCTCCTTCTATTTTCAATGACAGCCTAGCTGGATATAGTATTCTTGGCTGCATATTTTTCTCATTTAGTGCTGTGAATATATCATGCCAGTCCTTTCTGGCCTGCCAGGTCTCTGTGGATAGGTCTGTTGCCAATCTAATGTTTCTACCATTGTAGGTTACAGATCTCTTGTCCTGAGCTGCTTTCAGGATTTTCTCTTTGTCTCTGAGAGTCGTAAGTTTTAGATGTCGGGGTGTTGACCTATTTTTATTGATTTTGAGAGGGGTTCTCTGTGCCTCCTGGATTTTGATGCCTGTTTCCTTCCCCAAATTAAGGAAGTTCTCTGCTATAATTTGCTCCAATATACCTTCTGCCCCTCTCTCTCTTTCTTCTTCTTCTGGGATCCCAATTATTCTAATGTTGTTTCATCTTATGTATCACTTATCTCTTGAATTCTGCTCTTGTGATCCAGTAGTTGTTTATCTCTCTTTTTCTCAGCTTCTTTATTTTCCATCATTTGGTGTTCTATATCACTAATTCTCTCTTCTGCCTCATTTATCCTAGCAGTTAGAGCCTCCATTTTTTATTGCACCTCATTAATAGCCTTTTTGATTTCGACTTGGTTAGATTTTAGTTCTTTTATTTTTCCAGAAAGGGTTTCTCTAATATCTTCCATGCTTTTTTCAAGCCCAGCTAGTATCTTTAAAATCGTCATTCTGAACTCTAGTTCCGACATCTTACTAATGTCCATATTGATTAGGTCCCTGGCAGTCGGTACTGCCTCTTCTTTTTTTTGAGGTGATTTTTTCTGTCTTGTCATTTTGTCCAGAGGAGAATAGATTAATGAGAGAACAAAATGCTAACAGGGTAACAACGACCCCAGAAAAACATACACTAAACAAATCAGAAGAGACCTGAAACTGGAGGAAAAGAAAGAAAAAGAAGAAAAAAGAAAAAAAAATATGATCAAATATGATCAGGCTCATGAACAGATCAGTGCCACACACTAGATTTTGGGCGTATTTTGGTCTGTTAGAAGAAAGTGCCTCCCAAAATTTTAAAGAAAGAAAAACTATATATGTACAAAAATAAGGGTAAATATGATGAAGGGATGGAATATGACTGTAAAGATGAAAATTATAAAAGATTTTATAAAAGGAATTGATAAGAAGTTGTTTGAAAAAAGAAAGAAAGAAGAGAAATTTGAAAAAAAAAAAAAAAGGGAGAGAATGTGATCAGGCAGGAGACTAGAACAAAGCCATACACTAGAGATTTAGGGTATATTTTGGTCTGTTAGAAGAAACTGTATCCCAAAATTTTAAAGAGAGAACAACTTATATATATACCAAAAATAAGGTTTACTACAATGAAGTGATAGAATATGACTCTAAAAATGAAAAATAAAAAAGATTTTTAAAAAAGGGATTGATAATATGTTGGTTGAAAAAGGGAAAAAGAAAATTCAAAAAAATAGAAAAAGAAAAAAAAGAAAATTTAAAAAATTAACTTTGAAAGACTAAAGAATCATGGGGGAAAAAAAGCCATGAATTCTATATGCTGTATTCCCCTAGTGCTGGAGTTCTGCCGTTCTCATTGATTGGTAAACCTGGTCTTGGCTGATCTTGCTGATCTTCTTGGGGAGGGGCCTGTTGCAGTGATTCTCAAATGTCTTTGCCTGAGGTGGAATTGCCCTGCTCTTGCTCTGCTCGCGTTTGCTCTCGGTAGCTTTTGTTCCCTGCAAGCTTTCTGTACAGCTTTGGAGGATGAGCGTGAAAATGGCGGCCTCCCAATCTCTGCCTGGAGGAGCCAAGAACTTGGGACCCCACTCCTCAGTGCACCCCCAGAGAAAAGCAGTCAATCACTCCTGTCTCCCCGGTCTCCGGCCGCACTCCGTGCTCACCCGGCCTGTGACCGAGCATTTCTATCTCTGGCACCCAATCCCATTTGGAGTCTCCAAACCCAGCAGATCCCTGCAGTGCCCTCCCGCACCACTCCCCCCAGGGGAAGAAGGGGAATCTCCCCGGATCTGCCACTTGTTTGGGTCCCTGCTGGAAGAGCAGGGCCCAACTGTGCCACAGATCATGGTTTAGGGCAACCCCAAGCTGAGAGCCCACTCCTCAGCTCTGTCTCTGGAGCTGGCTTCCCTGCCCCAATACCTGGAAGCTCTGCTGCACTCAGGCACCCCCAGTCTTTGTGTGACCCCAAGGGTCCTGAGACCACACTGTCCCAGCGAGGGTTCCACCCCCAGCTTAGCCACTGGAGTGACGTCCCTCAGCGGAGCAGACGTCTACAAGTTCCAATTTTGTGCTCCGCTGTTCTATCACTTGCTGGTAGCCGGCTGAGGGAGGCTCCCTCCCCCCGTGGTCTATCTTCCCAAATATCGCCTCAGATTAACTTCTCCAGACGTCCTACCTTGCAGAAAGTGGTCGCTTTTCTGTTGAGAGATTTGCTGCTATTCTTTTCTTCGATCTCATGTTAAGTTTGTAGGTGTTCAGAATGGTTTGATTCCTATCTAGCTGAATTCCTGGGACCAGACAAAATTTAGGTCTCCTACTCCTCCACCATCTTGCTCCTCCCCCCAAAATTTAGATTATTAAGAGTTGTTCATTGAAATTGACCAGAGAGATGTTCACAACATTTAGTCTCTATGGTGGTTAGAATCCTTTGCAAATGATGACAAGATCTACCAACACAATGATATTCCAGCTCAGTCTTTTCATATTTCTTTAAAAACCATATGCTCAGCCAACTATGGAAAGAGCCCAGATGCCCATCGACAGATGAATGGATAAAGATGTGGTATATATATATTCAACAGAATATTACTCAGCCATAAGAAAAATGAAATCTTGTCATTTGCAACAACATGGATAGAACTAGAGGGTATTATGCTAAGCAAAATAAGTCAGAGAAAGATAATCATATAATTTCACTCATGTGGAATTTAAGAAACAAAACAGATGAACATAGGGGAAGGGAAGGAAAAATAAGATAAAAATAGAGAGGGAGGCAAACTATAAGAGACTCTTAACTATAAGAAACAAACTGAGAGTTACTGGAGAGGAGGTGGGTGGGGGGATGGAGTAACTGGGTGATGGGCATTAAGGAGGGCACTTGATGTAATTAATGAGCACTGGGTGTTATATGCAGCTGATGAATCACTAAATTCTATCCCTAAAACAATAATACACCATATGTTAACTCAACTGAATTGAAATTTTTTTTAAAATTTTTAAGGCTTAATTTATAAATCTGACATAGTTGCAAACATAATGGACATCGAAGTTCAAATATAAGCCTTTTGTTTTTGATTCTCCCATCCCTCGACATGTTGGTATTTGTGCTATCGGTCCCCTCCCCTCCCTTTTCCCAGTCCTTTAGTGGACTATCCCTAGACTGAGCTACCCACAGAGGCTCCACTGCTCTTGGCTTCTGCCAGACCCATGAATCAAACCCATGATTTTAGGTCACCCTCATATTTTTTCCTCCAGTCACCCTATTGCTAAGAACTTAGGGGAAGAACTAAAAGGGTGTACTAAAAATGTGCCTGTTTACCAATGTTAATGGAAACTGAGTGTACAGGGCAGGCTGTGTCCAATCTCAAAACAGACACAACTCTTTCTTCCCAATCTCACCTCCTGACAGCATGAAAACCTCTTGATAAGAGGCCATTTCTAGGAGGTGTAGAATCTGGTGTTAGTAATGAAGGATAGTGGGAAGAAAGACAGGCAGGGACAAGGCTTCCCTCTCCAAGAGGAAACCACCCTTAAAAGGATTTTACACCACCCTGGAACGAGCCCTCCACCCTTTCCCATGTGAACAACTACCTGATAGGTAGATGAGCATGTGGACAAAAACCTGATTGTGCGACAGGGTTAACCAGATTAAAATAGCCCACCAACAAACCCATAAAAACCCCTAGACTTAAAAATTCCAGTGGCAACCCTCTTGGGTCCCCTCCCTCTTTGGAAGCTTTGTACTATCACTCAATAAATTTTGCTTTACTATCGCTTTACTTTGCTGCCCACCACTCTTCATCTGATCTATCTCTTCATTCTTTGAACTGAACTGACCAAGAACCATGGACACTAAAGGAAAAGAAGTCCTGCACCATTAGCTCTCCCAGGCCTTGTCTTTTGAGGATCCTTGATTTACACACCATAAAGGTCTATTATCAGACTCTTCCTCCATGTCCAGAATATAAATCCAAAGAGCCTAAATTGTATAGTGAGAACTCAGTAAGGGAAGAATGCATGCTTCACTCATCCTTTATTACCTCTGTGTTTGCAAGGGTTGTAACCTGTCCCTGGCCAGAAAGCCTTCGGGCCCTCTTTCTAAACAAAAGCATTCTTCATCCAAGATAAGGGCCTACTGAAAACTAAACTCTTCAGTTTCATTCAGATTCTTGCTTGGGACAAAGATTGAGATGAAAAGGGACAAATGAGGTTGATTCTTAGCAAAGTCAACCCAGTTCTTCTGAAGCACTTCCCTGTAATTGACCAATGGTGAGAAATATAGCAAAGCATAAATATACTTAATGTATAAAATGAACAACTGAGACTAAAAAAAAAAAAAAACAGTATTTTTCCCCCACAAAAATAGGCGACTATAAGAAGACATAAGACTTCATTTAAAATCCACTTTTAAAATTATAATTATGACATAAGAAAGGAAGGCCTCTCAATATTATGTATGTAAAAGATCACATTTGAATGGTATTGTGCAGAAAGAAAATTACAAATAGGGATTGGTGGCCCCAAATGGGTGTAAACGGTATGGAGAAAATCTAGTTTCTCCAAATGAGTTCTAGTTTCTTAACCTTAGACAAATTACCTCTCAAAATACTGAGACACCTTCCAAGTGAGAACCCGAACCCTTATTGGTAATATTTGAAAATCTGAAAAATCATAGGGAATCTAAGACAAAGAGACTAGATGGGTTTAAGCATCAGAGATAATTTTCATACAGTCTGAGCTGATGGAAATAAGAAATAGTCTCTCTGGGGATGAAGTGAACATCCCAGCATTTGAAATATATGTACCAGGATTTGAATATAAGAGCTGTTTTAGCTTGCTGATCCTTAAAATAACTTATAATGTCCTTGAAGACTTTGAACAATCTATATCTCTGCTATTGCACAATTAGCTATTATACAGTAGGGAATTTATTGTTGTTGGTTGTTGTTGTTGCTGTTTGTAATATCATTTATAGGGTTTTCTGTATTTCAAATTATTGAGTCATCCTGTTTAGTGCCTGAATTGCTGCTTCCTCCTCCTCTTTAAACCTGTAAATATTAACTTCATTTATACAAATCCATCCCAAGAAAGGTACGCCTGGTGCATCCATGACTGTTGGACATTCTTGCATTGAGTGACTTGCTCTTTCTTCCCCCTCTTTACTGGTAGTTCAGTTTAGTGGAGTTGACTCCTTTCCTGATGGTTTGAAATACTGTAAAATGGGCTATTTATGCTTATTCCTCTGATGAAATATGTTACGAGGGAAATAACAGGATTTGATTTAAGAAAACACACCCTTGGGGTGCCAGGGTGGCTCAGTTGGTTAAGTATCCAACTCTTGATTCAGCTCATGTCATGATCTCAGGGTCATGAGATCGAGTCCCACATCAGGCTCCACGCTCAGCAGGAAATCTGCTTGAGGAGACTCTCTCTCCCTCTCCCTCTGCCCCTCCCTGCCTCTAAAATAAATAAATAAATCTTCAAAAAAAAGAGAGAGAACACATCCTAGTCTTTATTGCCCTTGCCAAGAAGTTGGGCTTTATGGCTACTAGTGATAGTTTGGGTTTAGCTAATAAGTGTCATTAGAAATTGTTTATGCATAAAATTCTCCATCCCCATCCTCCATCCCTGCTGACTATCCTAATAATTGGTTAATTTTCCACCTCTAAAATGTCTTCCTTTCACATTTCTTTGTTGTGTTTATAATTTGTTTTCTACCCATTATGGTCATTTGAATTGTTTTCTTTGCAAGTAAGGCATTTCCAAGTTGATCACCTAAAACTTGGCTCATTTCGCATATCTTTTTGTGACCTAGATTACATGTAGTGTGTCCTTCATAAGCTCTTACATTTAGAGGGCATATTACATTTTATAAAATTCTTTCACATCTATTCCCACACCACTCAGATAAGAGGCCACATTTTAAGACATTGGGCTAAGATTACAGACCCCATCCAGGGCTGCCTTAGAGTGTAAGTAAGTGGCCCTCTAAAGAGCAACACTCTGACTTTGTTTGCAAAAACTCTGGACTATTTATCATAAAGTCACTATCATCAAATATTTCTCCAGCTCCAGCTAGATTCAGGGCATTGCCAAGAAGTTTCTGAGAAAGTAGATTTTCAGAGGAAACCCACTTCCTGAAGTCATGGGACTATTGTTTAAGACAAACCCCTTTATGTGGGCAAACTGGTGAGATCAACAAAAATGCTTCTTTTATTTTTCTTCCATCTTTCAAACTGGGAAAACAACCAACCCTCTGTAAAGGGAAAGAGAAATCCAAGATTAGGGCAAAATAATCAGAAATCAGTAGTTTGTTCCAGGGAGCAGGATTTGGGTGGGATGGGATACTGAGGGACCCGGGCTTTCCATTTTTTGTTCATACATTGTTTTCCCCCCAAGCATGAGATATTTTTATCGTAAAAGAAAAATGAAGATTGTAATGTTTCCTTCTGAACCAAAGGGGGAAACCCTGCAACAATAAGAGAGAGAGAGCAAGAGATTTTAATTCCTTTCAATCTGAATAAAGAGACTACAACTACCAAAAGGAGTTTGATATGAAGTAAACTCCTCAGTATGATGCTGCTATTTTTTTTTTTTTACATAATGCATTCATATGCACCCCTCACCCAACTAATGAGCTGTCAACATGTTCGTATCTGACAAGGAAAATCCGGGCTTATAAAAAGGGTCTATTCTCCTTAGTTCATGTTGAGACCCAGGAATGAAATAAGATCTGAGCCCTGCCTCTGCAGTGTAGCACAAAGAATGTGAGGTTATCCTAGAAAGACTCTTACCTGGTATCTGTCTTTTCAGACAAGGGGGAATAATCAAATTGGAAAAAATGACTAAACATTTATAAGGACAACTAGATTTTACAAGCACCTAGATTCTCTAGGTACATTCATGTCACTGTATGCTATGCACATAATGGCCCAGAGCACCAAAAAACTGGAAGTAAAACACACATTGATATTTGAGGAATCTTAAAGAAAAAGTAATGCTAAATGTGTTGAGACAAGCAAATGCCATTCTATTTTCAAATTTCTGTAGACCATACATATGTAAGTTTGATCTTGCCTCAAAAAAAAAAAAAAAGATCCTTTGTGAACCCCTAGAGAAAGAGAGAACACAGGACCACTTAAACCAAGTCATGTCAAAGAATTTAATTTTCTTTTTTTGCTAGATTAGTTGGTCAATGAAATTCAGTAGAACATGAACCTGGATATCAACAGGATAATTGAAAAGGACTCTTAACTTATGAGAAGAGTGCAGAAGCATGGACTGAATGGCATATGCCAAGATACACTCATTTCCAATGACAGCATCTCACTTCATACAATAATAATAAACACTTGACCCCAAATTCAAGCTTAGATTCTGGATAAGAGATGTACTAGAGGGGCAGTTAAGCAGACCACTTGGGGCAGATCCACTGGGTAGTATTTTTTGCAGATACTCAAAGCATGTGGAGGTTTCTAAGGAGGAAGCACTATGGTTAACTCAGACGTAAATTAAAGAGCCATATATCTGAAGTTGGTATTAAAGATGAACCTGAAGAACTCTCTCTTCCTTGCAATGGCAGTAAGGACATCAGTATTAATGGGATAGGAATATGAACTTAGCAACAGGCATGCCAAGGCAGGAGCAGGGGATATCAATAAAGGGACCAAGAAACCACTTGAGGAGTGACAGAAGTGGCCCCTACAGGAGGACAGATGCACTCTCACCTCACTTAGTCACTCAAATCCCAGAAAATTTCCTAGTGGGGGCTGAGATAGCTAACTTAGAGAATAGTATTTAATTACATCATCAGGCAGACATTATCCAAGGGGAAAATGAACTATACTCAAAAGAGTAAGATGATTTCTCCATATACTGGGCTGGTTAGAAAATAACTAGATCTTGACTTAGGTTCTGATCATGCCCTTTTTAAAGGAATATTGAATAATTTAAAAGTGTCTTGAGGAGAGCAACTATCCTGGGGATGGAACTGGAATTCAAATCACATCATAAAGAATGGAGGTATCTATGGGGCGCCTGGGTGGCTCAGTCGGTAAAGCGTCTGCCTTTGGCTCAGGTCATGATCTCAGGGTCCTGGGATCGAGCCCCACGTCGGGCTCCCTGCTCAGTGGCGAGCTTGCTTCTCCCTCTCCCTCTGCCTGCTGCTCTCCCTGCTTGTGCTCTCTCTCTCTTGCAAATAAATAAAATCTTTTAAAAAAAAGAAGAAGAAGAAAATAATGGCAGTATCTGGTTATAATTATCTCAGAGAAAAGATATTTGGGAGAAAGGAATGCCCCAGTGTGTCTGAATATGGAAATATCTATCTGCAGAAGACATAGCTTCTGTTGGCATTATGGAATCAAGGAACAAGAACAATCATGGGAACTATGAATATTAATTTAGGCAAAAATAAGTGAAAACTCACTCCTGGAGCTGCCCAGAGAAGCAGTGTTTCCTTGGGAAGTAGAGCATCCCATTCTCTGAAGATGGTCAAACATAGACTCAAATAAAAGTTAATAGGGATGTCACAGAATGATTGTATAAATAAATGGATAATTTGGCCAACTGATTGGCAAGATTACTTAAGCTATTAAGATTTGATGAAGTCCATGATCATTTAGGTGTCATTGCCCTGAATTTTGACCAAGGCACTTTTCAGAGTAGAAAACCTACTTCTCACAGTGGCTTTGCCACTAACAATATCATTCTTCCTTTTCCTTCTTCAAAAACTTTAGTTGCTTTGAAGTTCACACCATCAGATTTACTGCCATTATCCTTCCTTTTGGATAATTTCTCTCTTTTGTTTCACAAGTCTATAGATCTAGAAGGAGTGTACTTTGGAACTATACTTAAGGGGTCACACCCAAGGAGATTCATCCACACTTGGGCCTAATTTCAGTGATGAGATTCTGGACTTTGAGCTTATGGTGTAATAAGATGAGAGGTGGGAGGACTGTAGTAGTGAGTAAGTATATTTATTATGTGGATCACTGGGGGCTAAAAAGCAGAGTGTAGTAGGCAGCCTTTAAGATGACTACCAATTATCCCACCTCCTAGTATTCATGTCTTTGTGCAATGCCTTTCACTTGAGTGTGGGCTGGATTTACTGACTTGCCTCTAGTGAAGAGAGTACAATGAATGTGGTGGGATGTCATTTCCAAGATTAGGCTGTAAAGGAACTGTGACTTTCATATCAGGTGCGCATTCTCTCCCTCTTGGAACCCTTGCTCTGGGAGAATCCAGCTGCTAGGCCATGAGGACTATCAGCTAATGTATGGAGAAGCCCATGTGGCAAGGAAATGATATATCTGGCCAACGGCTGGTGAGAACCTATAGCCTGCCAAAGCCACGTGAGTGAGCTTGGAAGTGAATCCTTCCCTAACCAAGTCATGAAATGACTGAAGCCCCAGCCAACATCTCAACAACTACCTCATAAAAGAACCTGAACTAGACATACCTAGCTAAGCCACACCTAGATTTCTAAACCACAGAAACAGTGAGATAATAAATGTTTGTTGTTCTAGGCCACTAACTTTTGGGGTCATTTGTTATGCAGCAATAACTACTATAATGAAACAGATCGTGTATCAAAATGCAATAAAACACATTTATTCTTAATTCTTAATAATAAATTATATTAATTATTGATATAAATCTTAATTCTTGGTTTTAAAAATGTCATTCTTAAAAGCAATAGCGAAGGAAAAAAGAAAATTGGGTAATTTTACATTGTATATGTAAATTCTTAAATTTCCAAACCCTACTGCTAATATTAAATGCTTTGTAAATATTAGTCATTGTTTATGTGTTTATATAAATAGTACCGGGGAGGGTTGTATCTGAGAAGCGAAGAAGGTAAATGTTTCAGAGCTGGAGACGTGTACAAAAGGGACTTCAACTTTATCAATAATGTTTTACTTCAATTATGTTTTTTAAAGATCCAAAGTAGATATAAGAAAATGCCCATTCTGAGTGGTGGGTGTTTGTAATATTTTTCTCAAAACTTCCCTGTATTTTGCTCCCCCATTTGGGACCTAAGTGTAAATAAAGATTTATTTGTAAGCATGTTCAGGCTTGGCAGAACATTGTTTATAATAGGAGGTTCAGATGTTTTATGGACAAGTCCTAGCAAACCTGAAAGGAGCCAATAAATGCTCTGTTATTTAAACTGTTGCCAAGTATGGAAGAGGTACATGGTTTCCCAGTACACCTTTTACACTTGCCATGTTTAAAATGTTCAGTTTGCATGTTGGCAGGTACCCAGTACAACAGAGAAATCCACAATTGGTAATGTAAAAAAAAAAAAAAAATTAACATACATAGAGATGGGTTTTTACTATTGCAAAATGAAATTTGAAATTCCGCTATGTCAAGAATTTTGGTATTAGTAAACAAATTATTTGAGGAGATATAATTCCTTAAATCTATAAAGTAAGAAAGTGTTGACAGTTCTGTCCAGGACTGAGGTAAGAGGCATCACACTTTCCAGAGCCTCATTCTTCCTCAGGCATGACTGAAATCTCCATGGAAGATGTGGAGAGAGAATTTAAATGGGGTATCCATCAAAATGTCATTTCTAGAAGACATTCCATCTATGGTAATTCTTTTGCAATATCAAGGTCCCTCTCTTCTTCCTGTTTTTAATTTTCTTTTCGGACTTCAGTTGCAAATAATTGAGTTAATTATATTCCTTATGGCACATTACCACTTCTTGTCCTTGCAAGATCTATGTCCTATATTTTTCTTTATGTACTTATATACCAACTAATTTAATTCCTACTCTCCTTATGCCCCATTATCTTCCTATAGGCAACTATTTTATTTTCTTTAAGGTGTATTCTCTAGCAAACAGCCTTTAGACTTCATCTTCACTGTCAGCTCTCCTTGATATCTAACCTGCTGGCCCACACTACAGATTTGGACATATCAGCCTCCAAAATCACACAAGAAAATTCCTTTGATTACATCTCTTTATATATATCCTATTGGTTCTCTCTGGAGAACCAGACCAAAACAATACCTCATGGAAAGAATCACCTCTTGCTGTCTACCCACTCTCCTAGTGATGGACACAGATTTCCTTTAAAATCTATATTATCACAGAAACATGAGCAGCCTCAAATGTGTCCCCTTATGGACCCATATAAGAATGTTCTGAGTTTCAGACCTAAATCATTTCACAGACCCAGAGCCTTTGATTAAAGGGGAAGCCAGATCCCCTTGAGGAAGGATTCTGCATAATTGCTACAAATACATTCTGCAAACCTCCCTCTAATCTTTCCCCAAAAGAAAACCAGTCCAACCATCTCCTAAATGTTTAGATTTGATAATTACATAGTAGGAACATTCAGTGAGATGTTTCCTTAGATTAGTTATTTTTAAAACTGCCTCTTAAAATGTCAAAAACATAAGCAAACAACAGACAAAAATTTCTAATTTTACATTTTATTTAAATGGTCCATTAAGTGAACTGATCATTAAAACTAGTGTTAAGGGGTGCCTAGGTGGTGCAGTCAGTTGGGTGTCCCAACTCGTGGTTTCGGCTCAGATTGTGATCTCAGGGTTGTGGGATCTGGCTCTGCACTCAGCGCAGAGTCTGCTTAGGACTCCCTCTCCCTCTGCCCCTGCCTGCTAGCTCTTTCTCTCTCTCTCTCTGGAATAAATATATCTTTAAAAAGAAAAAAAAACACAATAGTGTTAAGTTAATCAACCTTAGCTATTCTCAATGGCCAAAAACCTTAGTTTATTTTAGTCTGAGGCCTCCCTAGACCATTTCTGTCTTTGGCTTCCCAAGTCCGTTCACTGTGGGGAAATGAAGCCCACTCAACTCAAAAGAGCTTTTGGTGATATAAAGATTGGAAGCCAAGGGGTTGTTTCTCATTTCTCCCTTCCAATTTGAGCATCTATAATTGCGGACACCAGCCACCCTTGCAGACCAAGGCGGACCCACTAACTTAGAGGGCCCAAGGTCATCATGTTCAAATGTGATCTGAAGGAAATCTATGTAGGGGTGTATTGAAAGGAATGAAAGCATTCTGAGAGTTTTGTTCATTATGCTTAACCACTCACATTTTTATTAGCAGTTGGCATCAAAGGAGTCTTTTTAAAGACTGGGCAACATCAAAAGAAAGAAAAACTGGAGAGAAGGCTTTGCTGAGGTGAAATTAATTGACAACATGAGGAAATGCAAGGCGTAGTGTGGACCATGCTTGCAGAAAGGTTCTCCTTGATGAAGAAAGATCTCTTAGTGGCTGGACAAATCCCCTCATCAGCACCTGGAGAGAACGTGGGGCTGGACTCAGAATGAAGTTACCACACAGATAGCATTTGCACTCAGCCAGAAGAGGTCCCCACAGGGTGGCAATGCACTTGCAGATAGTGGCAGACCTCAGAGGAGGTGTGAAGGGTGCTGCATCAGTGAAGTGTTTCCTTACAGAAGTTGGACTCGTGACTGGGTGTCAGGAAGTTGGCGAGCAGGTGCTGGTCTTGCAGAGACTTGGGGCAGTTGGTTGAAAGCAATTGCAGCCACTGCTGGATGATTTGCCTAAACCTGTCACACAGCAAGCTGGTTGGCAGGAAGGGGATTCGCGGCCACCTTGGTTGCAGGAAGTGGATCCATCACAAGTTGGTTGGCCAGAAAGCACTGTGCCACAGGAAACTCGTTTGCAAGGGTTCTTTACAAAACATGGGAGCTGGCAGTTAGCCACTGGCTGGCAGATGAGGGATATGGAAGGTGCTGGTTGGCAGTGAAGTGGCTGGCAAGGGGAGGACACACAGCATGTAGGATTGCAAGAACTGAACACAGAAGTTGATGGCTGGCAGGGAACCAATTGGCAAGTCTTGAAAATGTAGCAGATGGGTTGGTAATAAGTTGATTTGCAGAGCTGATCTTCACCATTAATGGGCTGACATGAACCTGGTTGGCGGCAAGTTGGCTGGCATGGACTAGCTGCACAGATGGTTGGTGGGCAGGAATTTTCAATACAGGAAGTTACCTCAGAGCAGGATGGCTGGCAGGACCTAGTGTCACAGCAGATCGATTGGCCACCAGCTGCCTGACATGATCCGGACACAAAGACAGGTTCTTGGCAGGAGCTTTGCTGGTCGAGGCTGGATTCACAGCAGTTTGCCTGACAACTGGTAGATTCCGAGCAGGAGGGTTGGCATGAGCTAACCAGACAAGCAGACTGACCAGTGCCAGATTCATAGCATGCTGTGCAGGAGCAAATGGGTTGGCAGACAAAACCAACGCAAGAAGTTGCTGGAAGGCAGGTAGGTTGGCAAGAAGCAGGTTCACAGCCAGTTGGGGCACTGTTGGATGGCTGACGGTTTTCTTGGCATGTGACCAATTGCCATGTTCTGCTCCGGCAGGAACTAGGCAAACAGATACCATTTCGGAAGCCACCACCATTTGAACACATGAAAGTGGGCACAGCTGGAATGGCCATGATGGTTCTGGGACAACAGCTGTCCCCCACGGCACTGCTGTTAACCTTGCTAGGAAGTTGCAAACTCAGTATACCTGAGTGTGAAAGACATCTACTATATGGGGGCTTTTATAGTCCTTCACTAGGGGTGTTGGTACAACTTAGAGCATCTTTCCTTGTTATTGTTTCTACTCATTTGCCTACAAACATCTGATTAGCAGGCTTCAGGAGCCTGGATAGATATTGTCCCCACTTTAAAAACTTGTCTGTTGAGTTGAGAGTTTTCTTTGCAGAGTTTGGATTCCTTGATGCTGTTCCTGCTCTGGGATGACCTGTCTCTTTTACAGGTTGTTCTCCAGCCTCCCTGAAGCAGGGCTTTCCCTGAACTAACCTCTCATCAGGAGGCCTCATCCCAGCCAAAGCAACCTGCTCTTCCTCGAGGAATGCCGTTCTGCACCATTTAGACAATCAGGAAATGAAGCCTTGACCTAGTTGAAAGAGGGTGATGTCTGAGATGGCAAACAGAAAATCAGGCAGTGCATCCCAAAGGCACTTCAATGTCTCCACTTCTTTCTAGAACCTTCCCATTTGGTTTTCCTGAAACTCAGTTTTATTAGTACCACTAATAATAGCAGTAGTAGTAGTAGGAATGGCTTCCATTCCATTTATAGCATACTTACTATACACCAAGTCCTTGACTGTATTTTTCATTGAATCTTGCGATGACCCTAGGTAGTAGGTGTAATACTCACTACTACAGCAAAACTAACTCAGAGGGTTTAAATCCTGAATTCCCAAAATTATGCAAGTAATAAAAGTTTGAAATAAGATCCAAACCTAGTTTGGGCTGACCCCAAAACCTCTGATCTTAATTATCTGTTAGACCTCCTGACTTTGGAGTGGAAGAGAAAGACTGTAATATAGTGATTGAAGACTGACATTTGTATAGCAGTGCACTGACTCATGGGCAGGTGGCCCAGGCCCCATGCTGGGGACCATTCATCCACTCCAGTGACTGGATTAAACTGGTATGAGTACTTACCTCTACTTATCCATACACCCAAACACAATCTTTTAATTTGGAAATTTTAATAACTGCAAGATATTTTGCCAAGAATTAAATCATATTACAGAGTTCACAACATATAAATTCTATAAATATAAAACTACATCCAAAAGTGATATAAGGACATCACTGCAAAGTAATTTTAGTGTTAAATCACCCTCTTCAAAGAGGGACTTAGGAGGCGTTGGTTGTCCTAATTCTTCCCCTCTTTCTCTGGGCTCATCCTGGCTCTGTATCATCAGACCACTTCAGCATCCCACACTGGTCCATGGTTTACACCAGAGATTCACAACAGAATAGAAAGATCATGGCCTTGGGATCCCAACGGGGCTAGTGTCATTTTCTGGCTCTGCTGCTAACTCACTCTGTGGGACGTGTCAGGTCATTACCCAAGTATTCAAAGTACTAAGAGTTTATCTATTAACCACATTGCTATTGCTCAGGTTATTTTTATTTTTATTAGCTGCCTCACAATTACTGAAAATGCTGGAAATTCTGGAAGGTACTTTTCAAAGTACCAGCTAAAGAATACCTTCTCCTTGGCACCCTCCTCCTCACCCTCATTTTAAAAGGAAGAGAAATTTTTCTGATCAGAATGATGCCTGGGAAATCCTCAGCCTTGTCATTAAAATACCTTTATTCTACCTTTGCTTTTTGTGTTATAGCACCAATCACTCCTTTTGCCATCCAACTCATCACTAATCATTTTGGCACCTTGCAAACTGCAAGGATCACTGCACTCTGTTTTATTCCTGTCTACATCCCAGAGCTCTCATCTTTCAGAAGAAATACTTTTGTTCTTACCAAATAGGTCAGTCATAATGGGAACATGAATATATTTGAGAAACCATGTCAACTTCAACCTGAAAAAGGTGTCAATGTCCTATACTCATACATACCACTTTTATTGTTTTAAAACAATCAATTTTTACATCCATTTTTCTCCGATTCTGTTCTTGCCTTTCTTCCTCCTAAAGAAACTTCTCAAGTTGTTGGTAAAGGGTACAAACTCTCAGCTATAAGATGAGTATGGTCTGAGGATCTAATATATAACATAGTCACTCTAGTTAATAATACTGTATTGCATAACTGAAACTTGCTAAGAGAACTTAAATGTTCTCACACTCCTCCCTCCCAAAAATATGAGGTGATGGATGTGTTAATTAATTAGATGGGAGGAATCTTATGGGGCATATGTATATCAAATCATCACAGTTTGCACTTCAAATATCTTACAATTTTGTCAATTATACCTCAATAAAGATGAAAAAAATGTCTCAATAGGGACGTCTTTCATTTTGCTGCGGTTCAAGGCACTAAAGGTACCTGGTGTATCACCAAGGGCTGTTGTGATCACATCAAGAAACATGATGATGCATAAAAAAACACAGACTTTGGACAGAACCGTGTGTTCTGTATGTTACATGTATTTACATGGTATGTTACTTTTGTATGTTTCTTACTCCCTGTGGCTATCCTAAATTCCGTGTTTAGCATTCCCTTGTGCATATATATAAGGTATATATTTGTGTGTATGTGTGTGCATATGTGCACATGTATGTATACTCATACATACATGTATGCATGTGTGGAAGGTGTTGTTTTTGAGCTTTATAAACATATATGTGGTCTTGAGGCTTTTTCTATCAGCTCTACTCTGGTCAGGTTCACCACTGTTTTGCATATGGCCATTGTCCAGTTGTGGGGTTTTGGGAGGGGGGTTTAAGATTTTATTTATTTATTTGTCAGAGGAAGAGAGAGCACAAGCAGGGGGAGCGGCAGGCAGTGGGAGAAGCTGGTTCCCTGCTGGAGCCCAACGTGGGACTAGATCCCAGGACCCTGGGATCATAACCTGAGCCAAAGTCAGATGCTTAACTGACTGAGACACCCAGGTGTCCCTGTCCAGTTGTTTTCACTGCAGCATAGTATTTATTGTGTGAATATACCACAATTTTCTTGTCTCTGTTTATGGGCCCTTGGATTGTTTGTCACTCATATTCATCTTATAAAATAGAGGGAAAGAAATCTTACCTCAAAGAATTGCTATAATTTATATGAATCACTGGGACTGTGCTTGGGACAGAGATTTAAAACCCTGGCCAACTCCTCTTGACTCTATAAGGAGATAGAGATAAATCTCAATGGCCTGATGAGACAGTAACCCTGACACCAATGTGCTGGTTAAGTTCCACCTCTGAGTTCCTCCCTCTGCCACTAACCCAGTGGTTCTCAAACAGGGGCGATTTTTGCCCCTCATCCCCAGGGATGTTTGCTACTGTCTGGAGACATTGTTGATCATCACAATCAGGCAATCAGGATGCTCCTAGCATTTAGTTGGTAAAGTCCAGGGATTCTGCTTAATATCCTACAATTTGAAGGATGGTCCTCACAACAAAGAATTATTCAGCTCAAATGTCAATAACACTAAAGTTGAGAAGCCCTGGTCCACCCCCTCTTGTGCTTAGGATAGCCCAAGCTGCACCTTGAGGACTAGGGATAGCCCTTTATGCCATGCACTAAGTGACTACTTTGAAGACACTCTGTCCTTAGGATTGCAAGGGAGTATGTATGGAGTTTACACAAGGAGTGTGACTTGCAGAGACTAGGAGAACATAAAGTGCAAGGCTGTTTGCAGGGGCTGGGTGTGTAGAAAGTCTGAGAGCAAGTTGGTTGGCAGATGGCAGATGCAGAAGAACCTAGGTGGCAGCAGAGAGGTTGGCAGGAGGTAGATGGGCAGGAAATGGGCTCACAGCACAAGAAATCCAGGTTATCTTCCTTATTGTAAGTGGGACCTCCCACTTGTTTTTATCCCACTGTGAACCCCAAAACCATTGGCTTGCTCCCCAGTCTCCCTATGTCCAAGTCCATGCTCCTTCATTCAGTTCTCCACACCAAGGCCAGAGGGACATTCCAAAACCCAGTGCTCTTCATGTCACTGCCCTGCATATGGCCCCTCGATGCCTTCATGTCAGCCCTGCACCAAACTAAAATGTCTCTGTCTAACATACAAGGCCTGATAGGGCAGGTCACTGTCTACTTAGCTGACCTCAGAGCTCACCTGCCTCCAAGCACACCTCTGCCCAAGCCTCACTAATGAATGGTGTGCTCACAAGCCCCATTCATTTGTATGTTTCCTCTGCCTGGAAAATGCTTCCTTTCTGGTTTTGGACGGGTTAATTCTTATTTGTGCTGAAAGACTCATCTTCAGTATCACATTCCCCAAGAATTCTTCCTTATTTCTCCCCATGCCCTGCTGAGTTCAAACTGCCCTATGCTTGCCTCTCTCCCAGTACTTAGCACAATGCAATGAAGTAACTGTCTCTCTGCCTATCTGTCTCCCCCACCCCCATCCTGATAGTGAGCTCCCTGAGAACAAGGACTGAGACGTTAGTCTGCTCATTCCTACAGCCTAACACAGTTCCTGGCTAACAGCTGTCTAATAAAGCTTGTTGGATAGATGAATGGATAAAGCTGCTCTTGAAGACAAACCAAGTTAGCTGATGAGAATATGACATTAACAGAGCAATGAGAACAGCATGTCACTTTAACTTAGCCACTTTATTGGACAGTTAAATGTCTTTTTCTCATGGAAGGAGTCCCCAAGGAACATGAGTACACCCAGAAAGGGAGCACATGCATGAGGACAGAAAAAACTTAATGCTGGGAAAGGGACTCAAGATGATGTGGTGAAGTAGCTCTTTTCAGCTTGATGGCAGCAACAGGCAGGAACCCAGAATGATCCCCATCTAGGTGCCCAGGGCACCTTCATTTGGACCATTAGGAGACTGACATTTCTGGTGAGTTCTTTGAAGTGTAAGAAGATGGCAAGTGATGGTGCAGAAAGATTCTAAGTAAATCATTGTGAGCTTTGGGGAGGGTACTTAAGGTTTCTCTCTAGCTGGAGGTTTTCTTTGCAGGAATCAGTGGGCTGAGGCCAGATCAGTGGTCAGCAGGCTTGGTGGCAGTAGGCGGGCTGGCTGCGGCTTTACGGGTGGTTGGGCTGGTGGGTTTGGCTTCACTGTGCTGGCAGGGACTGGCATTTGAGACCTTGGCCTTGCAGGATGTTGAGTCAGTGCAATCCGGTTGGCTAGAAGTAGATTTTTTGCAATCCTGTTTACAGGAGTCAGCACAAGGCAGACGGGAGCAGATGGGACGGTAAGAGAGCGAAGTGACACAGGCCGGGCGGCGCAGGATGGAATAGCATGGGCGGTAGCAGGCAGGGCGATAGGAGATGGATGTCATATACGGCTGCCTGTAAGTGATGGGTCCAGAGCAGATTGGACGACAGATTGGGCGGTAAGAAACCGAAGGGGTGCAAGGCTGTTTGCAGGAGCTGGGTATGTAGAAAGTCCGAGAGCAAGTTGGTTGGCAGATGGCAGATGCAGAAGACCCCGGGCGGCAGCAGAGTGGTTGGCAGGAGGTAGATGGGCAGGAAACGGGCTCACGGCAGAGGGACCGGCAGCGTTTGACTATGTAGCAGGTAGGTTGCCGTGGACTGGGCACATAGATACTTGCTGAACAGGGACTGGGCTCAGAGCAGATGGGTTGGCAGATGCTGGACATGCAACAAGAGGGCTCTTGACAAGTGCTGGAGACACAAGGTGGCTCACAAGGGCTTGGAACACAGCAGACAGGGCGAAGACAGACAGGCTCACAGAGCAGAGCCACATAGGGAGCTGACTGGCAGTTGCTGGGCTCTGAGCAAGATGGCTCACAAGGACTGGGGTCAGAGCAGACAGCCTGGCAGCTATTAGCCACAGAGCAGACAGATGGACAGCAGCTAGGTGTGGGGCAGACCGGCTGACAGCAAGCAGGCTCACAGACCGCTGGTTGGCAGGAACTAGGCACAGTGCAGACAGCTGAACAGCAGCTGGGCTCACAGATGACTGGCTGGCAGCAGCTGGGTTTGCACATGATGAACTGGCAGGGAGTGGGTACACAGAGAACTGGCTGGCAGGAAGGGGCCTCACAGCACACAGGTTGGGCGCAGCTGCTCACAGAACAGGAGGGCTCACAGATGGTCGCTTCACAGCCCACAGGTTGGGCACAGCTGCTCACAGAACAGGAGGGCTCACAGATGGTGGCTTCACAGCCCACAGGTTGGGCACAGCTGCTCACAGAACAGGAGGGCTCACAGATGGTCGCTTCACAGCCCACAGGTTGGGCACAGCTGCTCACAGAACAGGAGGGCTGACAGCACTGTGGGCCACAGCTAGATGATCTACACGCACCTTCGCAAGTCACCAGCTGCCATGTCTGGCTCTGGCAGGAACTAGGCAAGCAGACAGGCCCTCCACAGCTCACCTCAGTGGAGCAGAGAGAGATGCCTGGCACAGACGGACATTTCCGAGAACAGCAGTTTCCAGACATGGTGGAGGTGCCTCTGCTCCCTTGTGAGTGCTGAGAGGGGTGCTGCCTGACTGGGGCAGCTCTCTGGGGCCCTCACTTTTATACCCCCTCATCGACATGTGCTGTTTGGAGCCCCTGCATCTTTTCCTCATTGCTGTTTGAGCCAGTTTTCAGAGGAACATCTTATTATGCCAAGCTTTGTTGATCTGGAAGTTGTTTATCTACCCATAAAGAAGCTGTTTGTTTATTGACTTGCTAAATTTGGAATCCTTGGAGCAACAGGTCATCTTGGAATAACCATCATTGCGTTCAAACTGAATGATCTGTGTTTCTGAGCGTCATGAGCAGGGGAAGAAGAAAAGAACTTATAATTTATCCATCTTCTAGTCCTCTGTACCAGGTCCTCTGGGGGACACAGGTGTGCCTACATGAATAGGACCCACTCACCCATTCCCACAGATCTCACTCTCTGGTGGGCATACATTCAAATAAACTCATTGCAATGCTATGGTAAAGTCAACAATAGACATATAGGGATTAGTAGAGGGGAGCAGTGGTGAGCTCTGTGGGAGAGGGGCTATCTGGGCTGGATTTTAAATGACTGCACTTTACAGCAATGGTCTTATTTAAAACCATCAACAATCCCCTGAGATAGGAATTCATCTCTCCCCATTATAGGTAAAGAAGAAGAAAGAAAAGGTTGGAATCAGAAAGTTTAAGTCGCTTGCTAAAGATCCCACCTAGCTTGCCCCCTAATCTAGGGCTGCCCTCCTTCCTTCTCACCATTCTGTCTAGTGTGACCTTTCTTAAGAGACTTTGTCAAACCCACATGTCATAGGCTCAGCCCACTGTGTTGTCCTCCATCCTGTTCAATGAACAGGCCCGCCCCAGACCACTGGCTCTACCTGTCCCTAGAAAGCACTTGACCTAGCCTCTCTGCTTCTCCTCCCTGTGTTCCTTCCACCCACCCACACCTCAAGCATTCAGTGGACCTCAAGAATCCCTCTTGATTTGGGTGATTTTAATAGCTTAAAAGAAAGACACCTCCAAGACCCAAAGGATAAAGAGGGAAGACAAGAGATCTTTTGCAAAGACATTGTGAACAAAAGCAAAGAACACAAATGCTTTCTCAAAGCATGTCAATGCTACTATTTGAGACAGAGATGAGATGAGAAATGTACCCTAGGTTTCTAAACACCAAGGCCTGACATCCTTGCTCCGTAAAGGCCTGCCTCCACTATGTGCTTTCAACATCAATGCAAATGCAAGCTCTCCTTTAGAAAAGCTGAACCATTGTACCATCCATTCATCATCTCTCTCTTCATTAATTTATTCATTCCCTCAATTTCTCTTTCATTCATCCATTCAATTCAGCCATCACTGGGTTCTGTGTAAGGGATACAAAAAGAATTAGCTGCAATTCCTGTCTCAAGGAGTCCAAGTTTAGGAGAGAAACAGATACATCCATAAGCAATTATGGTACAGTATACGTACAAGTGCTATGACAGATGGATGCCCGGGGTCCTATGGAGGCACCCAGGAGAAACACCAACATGGTTTTTAGGAAATCAAGGAAGCCTTCTCAAAACCATGATACATTTGAGGAGCAGTAAATGGTTCCATATCCAGGATGAAAGGTACAAGGGGACAGGAAGGAACAACAATGGGACTAGAAGGGTACTCAATCATGAAAAGGCCTTGTGGACCATGATAAGTAGTTAGATTTTACACTGACACCTGAGTACTTTAAACAGGGGAGTAACTTGACCATGTTTGCCTTTTGGAAAGACCTCTCTGGCTGTGGTGAAGGTATAGGAGAAGGAGGGCAAGTCTGGAGCCAGGGAGACCATTAGGAGTCTGGGGCAATTACTCAAAATCTTCATAGTGACAATCTGAACTGGGCAGTGCCTTGGGCCTGGAGCAATATGAGAGGTTGTAAAGAGGCAGAATCAATAGGGCTAGTGGTTGAAAGTGGAAGATTAGGAAAAAGAAGTGTCATCCTTGAGGTGTAGCTCTCAGACAGTTGGAAAAGAAGACTTTTGGACAACTTTGCAGAGGGCAAAGCAGAGAAGGAGCCCCCAAAATCCTGATCCGCACCTTCCCAGGTCCTCTCCATGCACTTTCTCTTCCGCAGCTAAGCCAGCAATGAAATTCACATGGAGATGGCCTTCCTCCCACAAGTCCCTTATAAACTCTCTCAGCTGAGAAATTAAACATGGCATCATCTGTTATGCTGGAATGTCATCTCAAAGAATCCTTCCCTGCTACGTGGAATAAGCAGATCTTTTAACAATCAAGCCTATTTCTACTTTATTCTTTTTTTTTTTTTTAAAAGATTTTGTTTATTTATTTGACAGAGAGAGACACAGCGAGAGAGAGAACAGAAGCAGGGGGAGTGGGAGAGGGAGAAGCAGGCTTCCCGCCGAGCAGGGAGCCCAATGAAGGGCTCGATCCCAGGACCCTGGGATCATGACCTGAGCTGAAAGCAGACGCTTAACGACTGAGCCACCCAGGCACCCCTCTACTTTATTCTTATAGCTCTTATCTCCCTTAACATTATATAAGCACCATGAGGGCAAGGATTTTTGTGTATTCACTGATATATATCCAGCACCCAGAGCAATGTTTGATACATAGGCAGTTCACAATTAATATTTATTGATGAATGAATGAGGACCTCTGTGGACAACTAAGAAGGGCATCTCTTTGTCAGTAATTCAAAGAAATCACTACCCTGCTCTCACCCATCAGGAGACCATGACCATGAGCAAAGCAAGAATCAGCTACTCTGAATCACAACTACTTGATACAAACCTGTTGGTCTCTTGGCAATTTTGTCCCATTGGCATGCTCTGGCTGTGGTTTTGTCCTGGGAATTAAAGAGCTAGTTCTCAAGAGGCCAATTCCAACAAGAGCAAAAATGACCTAAATAGTAGAGTCTGAAACTAAACCAGGGCAGATTCAAATTTTGAATTCTCTCCCAAGTAAGACACTACTAATAGTGCTGGGCTTTTAAATGAAACCAAGAAATGAAAACACAATGAGCTACCACTGTGCAGCTGCTAGGAAAGCTAAAAATAAAAAGACTGACAATATCAAGTGTTAGCAAGGACACAAAGCAACTGGAACTTTCAGACATTGTTGGTGGGAATACAAAATGGTATGGCAAAACAGTTGCAAAACAGTTGGGTAGTTTTTTATAAAGTTAAACATTCCCATACTATTTATCCAGCAATCCAATACCTAGGTATTTATCCAAAATAAATGAAAACATATGTCCACACAAAAATTTATACATAAATGTTCATAGCAACTTTCTTCATAATAGCCAAAAACTGGAGACAACCCAAATTCCCATCAGTAGATGAATATTTTTTCATGTACTTTATTCATACAATGTAATATTATTTAACAAAAAGGAATGAACTATTGATATCTGAAAAAAGGATGAATATAAATAATGTTATTCTAAGTGGAAAAGCGTTCATACTGCATGATTTCATTTACAGGAGATTCTAGAAATGGCAAAATTTATACTGACATAAAGACTGATGGTTGCCTGAGGCTGGGATCAGGGGTGGGGAGGATTGCCTGCAAATGGGGCACTAGAGAATTTGAGGGATGATGGCAAGTTCTGTATCTTGATTGCTGTGGTGGTTACTTAAGTATATACAATTGTCAGATCTTATCAAACTGTACATTACAATTGTATGTACTTTATTATATATGAAGTATACCTTAATGAAGTTGGTTTATAAAAAACAAATTTTCACTTTGCATAATCCCCTCCAGTTCCATCCATGTCAATGCAAATAGTGGGTATTCATCTTTTCTGATGGCTGAGTAATATTCCATTGTATATATGAACCACATCTTCTTTATTCATTTGTCTGTTGAAGGGCATCTCAGCTCCTTCCACAGTTTGGCTATTGTGGACATTGCTGCTATGAACATTGGGGTGCATGTACCCCTTCTTTTCACTATGTCTGTATCTTTGGGGTATAGCATGGAGGACCACAGGGGAAGGGAGGGAAAACTGAATGGGAAGAAATCAGAGAGGGAGACAAACCATGAGTGACTCTGAACTCCGGGAACCACACTGAGGGTTACAGAAGGGAGGGGGGTGGGAGGATAGGGTAACCGGGTGATGGGTATTAAGGAGGGTACGTGTGGTGATGAGCACTGGGTGTTATACGCAACTAATGAATCATTGAACACTACATCAAAAATTAATGATGTACTATATGCTGGCTAATTGAACATAATAATAAAAAAATAAAAAATAAAAATAAATTTTAAAAAACAATTTTTTTAAAGGCAAAAACATAAAAATAGTGTAATCCTAGTTTTATTTGTAAATGTGCTTAGAAAGGAGTCTGGAAACATCTATGTCAGTAATAAATGCTGAAGTTGAAGTTGAGAATCCAGGTGGCTGTTATTCCTTCTTCATTTTTTTCTGTATTTTTTCATATTTTTAGAGATCATTGCCATGTTTATAATCAAAAAATATATTTTTGCTTGTTTGTTGAATGAAACATTGCTTTGCAGGAATAAAAAATAACTATTGTTCTCCCAAGGCAAGAGCAAAATAAATTGTATTCCACATGTAGCTTAAGATCATGTTCAGCAAAAAGTTGAATCAACTATCTTCTGAATTTTAGCCTTCCAGCCGGACTCACACACACCTGGCTGAGGCCCCACCTAGCAGATGGACACTCACCCCTCTCATCCCTGGGACTCAAGCAGAAGAAATACAACTGGTTTCAGGACAAGAAAACCTGACCCAGAAGACGGAGACTTTGCCAAAGCATTTGGCTAGAAGAAAGAACTGGAATTCCCAGAACATCCACAGGCACTGTGTTCACAAAGTTCGGCCACACGAATCTCTTCCATTCCAAATCAAGCTTGTTTTACCAAAGCCTCTTCTCGACTTTGCCAGAAAGTTCTGACCAAACCTGGAGCCCTCCTGCAGAACCATTCTAGGGGAGCTATATTGCTGAAGGAAACCATGCCCCATGCTCAAGATTAAACCTTGGCCAGCCTCAGCATTTACTATTTACTGCATTTTAAAAATGCAGGTCCCAAGGCTGCCACCCTGGAGCTAATGGATAGGATCTCTAATGGTGAAGCCTACGAATCTGTATTTTTAAAACCTCCCCAAGTGAATCTCATGCAGCACACGGAAGCTTTAGTCTACATCTGGGGTTCTCATTCAAAACACAGATTGCCAGGCCACACCCCTGTGGATTCTAACTCTGCCTGTGTCAGGAAGGGCTCCAGAATCTCCATTTTAACTAGCCCCCAGACGTTTCTGATGCAAGGGGATTCTGGTCCACAAACCACATTTCAAAAACCCAGTTGTGGACGCCAGAGTAAATTTTCCCAGCCCAGTGCCAAGAGGGAGCTAAGGAAGAGGCGGGAGAACTAATTTGGTTATGCCAGCAAGCTCGAATTTATTAAGAAGTTAACAAAGAGAAATTTTTGCCCTCAAAAGCAGCAGAAAGCTGAGGAGGAGGGTCAGTCCCAAAGCCACCTTGAGTTAAGAGGATGCCTCACAGTGACAAGACGTTTAAGTCCATGAAAATAAAGCCATGGGGATTCACCCTGTGAGCTTCAGGGATCGCTCTGGACGGGACCCAGTTTCCATTTCTCACCAGCATCTGGCTCTTATTCTCAGGGCCTTGAAACCCCAGGGCAGGTGTTGGAGAACAAGCCCTCGCCTACAAATAACACGGAGGCAGGACGCTGTCTTGGGAGCCAGGAAGGTCCTGGAGACAAGGAGTCTCTCCACCTGCAGCAGGTGGACGCTTTGCTTGGGCCACCTCCGCGGAGGGGGCAGAGGGCTTCACTTGGTCTCGCAAACAGGCGTAGGCTGGCAGCAGACGGGGCCGCAGCACCCCGACGAGCCGCAGCAGCTGGAGCCGCAGCAGCCGCTCCCGCAGCCGGAGCCGCAGCAGCCCGAGCCGCAGCAGCTGGAGCCGCAGCAGCCCCCGCAGCCGGAGCCCCCGCAGCCGGAGCCCCCGCAGCCGCAGCAGGAGCCGCAGCAGGAGCCGCAGCAGGGGCCGCAGCAGCCGCAGCAGGCGGGCTGGCAGCAGCACACTTCACAGCAGTCTTGGTCTTGAGGGCAGCAGCTGAAGCAGTCCCCTGGGCAGCACCCCATGGTCCCGGCGGGTCAGGTGGCAGGTGAGCAGCACGGCCGGAGTTCCCCCACGTCTGACGGTGGCCAGCGGCCAACAGCTTTTATAGCCCCTCCGCGGAGGGTGTTGGCACAGGGGACAGGATGTTTCCTTTGCTATTATTTATGCCAGTTTCCATAAGAACGTTTCATTAGCTGCCTGTTTATTTTCCAGCTCTGAGTACCTCAACTCATAAAAAAGCCCCACTCGGCCCAACTGCTGTTTGTCCAGAGGGTAAAAATACATCTTGGAAAAGACCTGTCATCATGGCCAAACACGGGCCAGCCATCATTAGCCCAGGTGGGAGAGAGCCATGGGCTCTGGCTCTGGAATGGGCGCTGCCCTTGCACATCTCCTCTGGCGGCAAGTGGGCAGCCCACCCCTTTCATCACGAATGCTCATCCTGGAAAATCAGAATGGTAAAAGCTGGATGTCCCGTGCCTCCTGCGGCTCCTCCCAGGTGGCAATGGCATCCTCATGCCAGCCCACGTGAGCAAGGCAAATCATTTGTGACTGTGTGTGGTATGTGGAGTGTGCCGCACGATTGTTTGGGCTTGGTCAGTGAGCATCAGTCATGATTAATAACTGCCTTGTGAAAAGGAAAGAGACTCATCATAAAACTGCAAGAGGTGGGAGCCACGTTCTCCCTGGACCTCCTGGTGAACTGAACACTCACACGCCTCTCTAAGTGGGCGGGAACAGCAGTGTTCGGAACCCTTTCTCCGATGGAAGGAGATGGTGGGGGGTGGTGGGGAAGGAGAGGAAGAGGAGAGAAAGGAAGGAAGAAAGATAACTGAATATTCAAAACATCACATGAAAATGGGAATGTTGTGCACTTTTTTTTTTAAGAGCTCCAACTTTATAGACCATCTGGCAGAATGAGGGATTAGGATAGGAGACACCCAGAGTACCATCCCAGGGGAAAAAAGTGCTTTTGGAAAGAGGCAAGAATCCACAGAGGATTCAGGTCCATGTGTAAATTCTGAGACGGGTCAAAATTCCTATCCCCGTGTTGGGTTTGGTACCTTGTCATACTCTTGGAATGGTAATGGCAACCCTGGAGACTAGGGCTTGGCTTTTGGAAGGCAGTACCCGGAGAAGGGGCTGGACTGGGAGGTGGGGATGGAAGGTGGCAGTGGGAGTGGAGATCCGAATCAGGAGACACAGCCCTTCTGTCTTAATTTGTATTTTCTTTTTAGATGGGCCTGGAGGTAAGGCAGCCTCTAAGACGGGCTGGATAGACTGGGAAGGGTGGGGGCAGATGATGGGTTGCTTGGATCCGATAGGATGCTCAGTACTTCATGGGATGTGGAAATTTAGAAATGGGAGAAAGATTCATCAGGATAAAAAGCTTTTGCACAGCAAAAGAAACAGTCAACAAAACCAAAAGACAACTGACAGAATGGGAGAAGATATTTGCAAATGACATATCAGATAAAGGCCTAGTATCCAAAATCTATAAAGAACTTATCAAACTCAACACCCAAAGAACAAAGAATCCAATCAAGAAATGGGCAGAAGACATGAACAGACATTTTTCTAAAGAAGACATCCAAATGGCCAACAGACACATGAAAAAGTGCTCAACATCACTCGGCATCAGGGAAATCCAAATCAAAACCTCAATGAGATACCACCTCACACCAGTCAGAATGGCTAAAATTAACAAGTCAGGAAACGACAGATGTTGGCGGGGATGCGGAGAAAGGGGAACCCTCCTACACTGTTGGTGGGAATGCAAGCTGGTGCAGCCACTCTGGAAAACAGTATGGAGGTTCCTCAAAAAGTTGAAGATAGAGCTACCATATGATCCAGCAATTGCACTACTGGGTATTTACCCCAAAGATACAAATGTAGGGATCCGAAGGGGTACATGCACCCCGATGTTTATAGCAGCAATGTCCACAATAGCCAAACTGTGGAAAGAGCCAAGATGTCCATCGACAGATGAATGGATAAAGAAGAGGTGGTATATATATACAATGGAATATTATGCAGCCATCAAAAGGAATGAGATCTTGCCATTTGCAATGACGTGGATGGAACTGGAGGGTGTTATGCTGAGCGAAATAATCAGAGAAAGACATGTATCATATGACCTCACTGATATGAGGAATTCTTAATCTCAGGAAACAAACTGAGGGTTGCTGGAGTGGGGGGTGGGGTGGGAGGGATGGGGTGGCTGGGTGATAGACACTGGGGAGGGTATGTGCTGTGGTGAGTGCTGTGAATTGTGCAAGACTGTTGAATCACAGATCTGTACCTCTGAAACAAATAATGCAATATATGGTAAGAAAAAAAAAAAAGAAGATAGCAGGAGGGGAAGAATGAAGGGGGGAAATCAGAGGGGGAGACGAACCATGAGAGACGATGGACTCTGAAAAACAAACTGAGGGTTCTAGAGGGGAGGGGGGTGGGAAGATGGGTTAGCCAGGTGATGGGTATTAAAGAGGGCACGTTCTGCATGGAGCACTGGGTGTTGTGCACAAACAATGAATCATGGAACACTACATCAAAAACTGATGTAATGTATGGTGATTAACATAACAATAAAAAAAATTTTTTAAAAAGATAGAAATGGGAGAAAGAGACCATGTGGTCCAGGGTCTCTAACCCTGATTTTTCATCAGAATTGTCTAAGGCAGGGGCTTTTAAAGAATGCAGAACCCCCCCCAACCTGTACCCCAGTCCTGTTAAATCAGAATATGTGTTCATGGGAGCTTGAGAAACTATGTATTTTAAAGTTTCCCAGATGATGACTCAAATTCTCAAATAGATTAGGAAACACTGATATAATTTAATGCCACCATGACCATCACCCCCAAGCCCTTTTTTTCTGCAGAAGTTGATACCAAGGCCCAGAGAGGACACATTAATGATAGAGTAGATTCACAATCCAGATGTTCTGTTTCCTGGTCCCTTGTTGCTTCCATCACTCCACATCCACAGATGGATACCTCTGGGTAAGTATAATACAGTGATATCCATGACAGACACATCCTTTTCATCCTTTTTTTTCTTAAGATTTATTTATTTATTTTAGAGAGAAAGAAAGAGGGAGAGGTAGAGAGAATCTCAAGCAGACTTCCACCCCGCTGAGCATGGAGCCCAACACGGGGCTCCATCTCACGACCCTGAGATCATGACCTGAGCTAAACAAGAGTCAGACACTTAACTGACTGAGGCCCCAGGCACCCCTCATTCTTTGTAATGATAGGTGATGCATTCACATGAGAAAGGCACCGAAAGGTGTGCTTTGCAAAGTCTCTCCTCTTTCTGTGTCCACCAGTCTGTTTTCTCGCCTCTCATCCACCCTCCCCTCTGCTCCCAGTCTCACTTCACCCCTCTGAACCTGAATTTTCTCGTGTATAAAATGGTAATTATGATAATAATAGTGCTAACCTCATAGGCTGTTCTCAAGATTAAATGAGTTATATAAAGCACTTAGAACAGTGTATTGGCCGCGTCATTTGATAAACATTCGCTATTATTTATATACAAGAAGAACATACATGTATAGATATATTTTTGTTCATTACATATGATAGCAGGTGTAATAGTGGCATAATATACACACTGGTTTTAACTCTTTTTTCTCTTAATGAGGTATCTCAGAGCTCATTCCATATCAGTACATTAAAAAGTTCTTCATAGTGGTGTATTGTATTGATACTCTAATTAATCAATTCTCTATTGAAAGACATTTGTTTCGGGCACCTGGGTGGCTCAGATGGTTAAGCGTCTGCCTTCGGCTCAGGTCATGATCCCAGGGTCCTGGGATCGAGTCCCACATCGGGCTCTCTGCTCCTTGGGAGCCTGCTTCTCCCTCTGCCTCTCTCTCTCTCTCTCTCTCTGTCTCTCATGAATAAATAAATAAAATCTTAAAAAAAAAAAAAAAGAAAGACATTTGTTTCTTTTTTTAATTTTTTATTGTTATGTTAATCACCATACATTACATCATTAGTTTTTGATATAGTGTTCCATGATTCATTGTTTGTGCATAACACCCAGTGCTCCATGCAGAATATGCCCTCTTTAATACCCATCACCAGGCTAACCCATTCTCCCACCCCCCTCCCCTCTAGAACCCTCAGTTTGTTTTTCAGAGTCCATCGTCTCTCATGGTTCGTCTCCCCCTCTGATTTCCCCCCTTCATTCTTCCCCTTCTGCTATCTTCTTCTTCTTTTTTTTTTTTAAAGATTTTATTTATTTATTTGAGAGAGAGAATGAGAGAGAGAGAGCACATGAGAGCAGGGAGGGTCAGAGGGAGAAGCAGACTCCCTGCCGAGCAGGGAGCCCGATGCGGGACTCGATCCTGGGACTCCAGGATCATGACCTGAGCCGAAGGCAGTCGCTTAACCAACTGAGCCACCCAGGTGCCCCTCTTTTTTTTTTTTTCTTAACATATATTGCATTATTTGTTTCAGAGGTACAGATCTGTGATTCAACAGGAAAGACATTTGTTTCTAATATTTCCAATATCTTGCTATTATGAACTTTTAATTTTAAATATTTTGCTATTATGTAACTGTGTACTTACACATATCTTGCTACATCCCTCCCATAAACTGTTGGAAGAGAAATTGCAGGGTCATTGAGTTTTTTCATTTGTAATTTTGACGGATATTGCCAAGTCACCCTTTACAAAGGCTGTAAGACTTACACTCCCATCAGCAATGTGTGAGAGGACCTCTCTCCTCAAACTTCACCAACACAATGTGTAGTCAAAGTTTGTGACCTTCCAATCTGATAGAAGAAAGACAGGATCTGACAATCATTTTAAATTGCATTTCTATTATTGTGAATGAAATTAAGCAATGTTTCATATGCTTAAATTCTATTTATGTTCCCTCTTCTCTAAATTGTCTTTTTATATCCATTGCCCATTTTTCTGTTGGGTTGTTGGTCTTTTTACTTTGCTTGATAAGAATACTTTGTGAAATAGAAAATAAAACCTTGGTCTATATTATGATTTATAAGTATTTTTCACAGATTGTCATTAGCCTTTGATGCTGTAGTTAAGTAATAATAATAATAAAAATAATGTTTACATTATGAATTTCATACCTGCTTATTGTGGAATTTCTGGAAAATACAAAAAATTAAAAGCAAGAAAATAAAAATCATCTATAACCCCACAACAAAGATATTCTGCTAATATTCTCATTTCCCTTCTTAGCACTTTTTCTAAAGATTTGCATATAAATATTGCAGCTATACATACACATATATACATATAAGCATATATATATCAAGTACAAATTTCTAAGTCTATGTTCCAAGGCATGTTAAAAATACATATCTATTTTTCTCTAAGACTGCTTATGCCTATTTCCAACCTTCATTCCAGCTTGTGGGGGAAGAAAAGTCAGTTCTGTATAAACTCAGAAATCATTCAGAATTTCTCCCTCCCCATCCTTCATCTGGTGGAAGTGACATCTGAGTTTCCCAGTGAGCATCCACTGAAAAGCACATGGTTCTCTCTTATTCTCGACCACCAACCTCCTTCTGCTGGCACCAGCTGAGATATTTTTGTCCCTGTTCTCCACAAATTCTACATCCTTCCATCCTCCCTCCAGGAGGCCCAAGGCTCCCTTTGTCTGACCACCCACTGTCCTCTGGCATAGAAGTCTATTTTGAGTTGCATATGCTAAGCATTGACTTGGCTCATTCTCTCTGCATTTCTACAGTAATAACCCTACCCTGGGGGGCAGTGACTATAGAAACACCCACTGATGCCCAAGTTGTGAGAAAAGAATAGCTGTGAAAGAAACTTCAGAATAAAGATAAGACCACTGGATACTCTAGGGTTTCATCCTGACACCTATTTTTGCAAAATTGAAATCATACTGTATAAATTGATTTGTACACCAAATATTGTGCTTCACCTGAGAAAACACTCAGGAAGATTTTGATTATTAAATATAATGAAAATCTGAGAGAAATTATATTATCAAGTTGTTGTAAACCTTCCGTATTGCTGGATATCTAAGTGTTTCGAATTTTCCAATACTAAAAGCAAAACACTGAGCCGAGCTTCTTTGATGTGAATCTTTATGCATCTTTCCGATTATCTCCCTAAAGTAAATCCCTAGAAATACAATTACTGGATCTTCAGCATGTTAATAATTTTCAGGCTATAAATAAATATTGAAAAAAATTCAAAAAAAATATTCCCATATGCACCCATTTCACAGGTGCCTTCACCAATACCAATTAATATTCTTTCTTAAATCTCTTTGTCAAGAAATTTGGTGTGATTGGTAGTCCAGTCATGGAATCTCCTGTAGTATTTATTTGTATTGACTTCATTATTAGCACATTTATTCTGTAGGCCTCTTTTTCTTCTTCTGGGAATTATATGTAATGCCGATTTTTTTATGCAGCTACTCATCTTTCTTACCTTATTTATAGGAGTTTATGCTAAGTATATTAACTTTCCTTTCTCACAGTTGCTGCAAAATTTGTTCCAGGGGATCATCTTTTAGTTATGTCTATGGCTTTTGTATGCACATAATTTTCTTCTTACATAGGCACACCTACTTGCATTTTCCTTTCTGCTGCTTTTGTGCTTCGAAACTTCTTCACCACTCCCAAACGAGACACCTATTAACTTTTTTTTTTTTTTTTAGTTTTTATAGTTGCATTTTTTTACACTTACTGCTGTTATCCATTGGGAATTTATTTTGGTGTGTGGCAGATGCTGCTTACGAAAACAACCTGATTTTCCTCATTGGGGCACTTGAGTGCCTATTAAATGTAGGCTTAGTGTGCAAGAAAGAACAGGATGGGGAGGTGCAACATGCAGGAGTAATGAGAACTTTGGTTTCTGTTTTGGCGGCCTCTAGTGTTCATTGGGTGACATTACACATGCAGCTTCTGGTGCTTCTTGTGCAGACAAGACCAGCAGATTCTGGCTTCACCAGAAAGCAACTCAACAAAAACTTGATTTGATGTGAGAAGCTTATTATATTTATATGGCATTGATTTTAAATCATTTGTTCGATTAGCCACCTCTTGGCAAAGGGGGCACATTAGCAGCCTCTGCCATTGTGCCAGGCACTACACTAGGTACTTTATATGAGTTTTCTGGTTGATGCTTGAGATAACTATATACAATAAGCATCACGACCCTTTTATTTTGTACATGAGAAAACCGAGGCTAATGGAGATCAATTACTTTAACTAGAAGATGCAGAGCTTGGATTTAAACCCAGATCTGTACAGGCTTCTGGAGCCCGTCGCCCTTCCTCTATGTCAGGCTTTCTGGAAGGAACCACAGAAAATTGCTACAGGTGTGGTCTTTGGAAATATAGCTGACAAAAGAAAGTCAGCCCTGTTTAAACCCCCTTAGAGTTTCATGGATCCTGAAAAGTCAAAATGCAACCATTTGATGCTTTCTTTTGGCTCCCACTGCAAGTGAAGACAAACCAGAGAAAGTCTTTGTTTCAGTCTCTACTGCTGCATACAGACAACCCAAATATAGTGATAGAAATCATTTTATATGTGATTAAAGCATTTTATTATGCTCATGGATTCTGTGGGCCAGGAGTTATGAAAAGGCACAGTGGGATGGCTTGTCTCTGCTCTGTGATGTCTAGAGCACCATCTGGAAGACTCAAAGCCTGCTTGGGCTTCCTCAGGGCAGCCCAGGAGAATAGGTGAAAGCTGCATTGCCTTTTGTGATCTATCCTCAGAAGCCACGTAGTGTCACTTTCTCTGCAGTCACAGACTCGCCCAGGTTCGAGGAGAGGGTCTATGTCAGTGGAAGGACTAACACAGGCATGTTGTAAAAAGAGCATGGGAATAAGATATCATTGCACAGTCCTTTTTTCATACAGTCTTTCTCTTTTTCTGGGTAATCCTTTCCCAGCCTGTGGGATGCTCGTGGCCTACAGTCATTGTCCTCTGCCTCTTTCCTCCCCTTTCTCCCCAACAACAAAACCGAGAGGTGTCTGGCATCAGCCATTTCCTCAGGTTTGTTAATAACCCTTTAACTGAACCATACCTTTCATGCTCAGTGTATTTCTTGCCTTGCCTCTCTCTCTCTCTTTCTCTCTCTCTCTCTCATTACCCATTAGCAAGAACCTAGGGGAATTATTTGAAGAAAGGAGGATAAGCCCTTTCTGCTGGCCATGAAGGCAAATTTAATGCAATACCTCTGGCTTCACTGAAGTCAGGGAAGTGTGAATACCAGAAAAGATGGTCCATGTTGAATGCACACTTGTCTCCTATTTCCAGGAAAATCTTCCCAGGCCTATATTTTATATTTGGAGCATACATGCCACCCCAAACTCCATTACCTGCCATCTTAGAACTCTCCCTCTATGTATAATCAGGGTTCTCCAGAGAAACAGAAATAATAGGATATATGTAGATAAATATAGATATAGACTGTAAGAAGAGATTTATTATAGAAATTGACTCACATGATTATGGAGGCTGGGAAGTCCCACCATCTGCCATCTGCAAGCCAGAGAAGCAAGAAAGCGGATAGTATGATCCAGTCTGAGTCAAAAGGTCTGAGAACCATGAGCACCTGTCTCCAAGGGCAGGAGAGGATGGATATCCCAGGTCAAACAAAAAGAGCAAATTCACCCTTCCTCTGCCTTTCTGTTCTCATCAGACCCTCAACTGATTGAATCATGCCTACTCACATTGGTGAGGGTAATCTTTACTCAGTCTACTGATTCAGATGTTAATCTCTTCCAGAAACAACCTCGCAGACACACCCAAAAAAATTTTTTACCAGCTATCTGGGCATCCTGTAGCCCAGTCAAGTTGACACATGCAATTAACCATCATACTTCACAACTCCCACTTTTCTTTCTACTTTTATTGTAAAATTTCTGACAAAGGATGCCACTGGAAGATATTCTTAATTAAAATCAAGGATTTGCATTTGAAAAAGGAAACTCCATTCTGAGCAGGAAAGTTTCCTGAGACAATGAATCCATAAGATCAGATAACTTAGAGAAACTTATATACCCACAGGTGGTCCCTCTTGGTAACCATACACTTATCTTATTGATGCTTTTTTGGTTGAGAGCATTTCCATATTTGTGTTTGGATATGGTGCTTCCCAGTCCATTATAGAGAGGGAAATACTCATTATGTATAAATCTCATGCAGTGCTTCCAGGAGAACACCCACGGAGAAGAGTGTACATTCAACACGGACCATCTTTTCTGGTCTTCACACTTCCCTGACTTCAGTGAACCATGAGGTACTAAATTAAACACCTCAGATATTGCAGGTAAAGCTAAAGCAGTTAGATCTTTTATAAAAGGCCTTTGATTCACTTATCCCCCTTTCCCCTTATTGTAGGAGGTATGAAAATCACAAATACCTTTACACAACTACCTTATTGCAAGGAGCTAAACAATGTCATCCCATCATTCTGTGGCTGTGGGTGGCCAGGATCAAACACAAGGATGAATATCCTCCTGGTTACTCAGCCCATCCTTAGCACCAGATGTTTCCATCAAGTAAGCAACACCAAGAGTAAGACTCCAAGGTCTAATACCCAGGATTACCACAGCCATCATTGGCTGAAATAAAGAGATTAGCTCACTTTTCCACCCAGTTCTTTTGTGTTTTGCTTTATATTTTGATAGCAACAAAATCCTTTAAAAAACAAACAAACAAACAAACAAACAAAAAAAACCCAAGCATTAAAAACAACAGAGAAACTATATTATAAAACCCATGCTTCTCTACTCAGGATGTGTAGCAGTTAAAATTTTTTTCATATTTGCTGTGTGTTTAAAAATCAAGTAAATATTGGGCACCCTGGGTGGCTCTGTCAGTTAAGTGTCCGCCTTCGGCTCAGGTCATGATCTCAGGGTCCTGGGATCGAACCCCACATCGGGCTCCCTGCTAAGCAAGGAGTCTGCTTTTCCCTCTGCCCCTCCCCCGACTCATGCGCGCGCGCTCTCTCTCTCACTCACTCTCTCTCAAATAACTAAAATCTTTTTTAAAAAATCAAGTAAATATAACATGAAAAATTACATAGAGAACTTTGACTTTTATAGCCATGCACGTTCCAATCTCTTTTTCCCAGACACAAACACAATCATGAATTTCATAAGTACATCCTGTTAACGTTTTGTGCTTTTATAAATGCCTATACAAGTCCAAGATATTTTTAAATATAGGAGTAAACATTAACTAGTATTTTTTAATCCTCTTATTTAATTGGATACGTGATTGGTATGAATCTGAAAGAACTGGTTGGTTCAACCAAGAGATTCACTTTTTCACCAGGTCTTCATTTATTGTTAGTCACAGCTTGATGAGAGAAAGAAAGAAAAAAAGATTCTTTAAACACACCCTGATTCTCAATTAATGTCCCAAACTTTCTAGAATATATACCTCATTTTGTCTCCTTTGACCAGCTTTACATCTAAGCAAGAGATACCCAGCCCCTCTGTAGCGAGAAGAGCCGCAGAGGTAAGATCAAAGCTTTCAAATCTTGGCTTGGTTACTGGGCAATCCTGTGACATGGGCACGACGGTCACCTTTGGAGTCTCCTCTTAAGCACTTCCAAAACAGAAATGGGCAACGCTTGGCATGAATTCCACCTTTGTGTGGTTGAAACACTTTAGCTCTTAATTTCTGTTTCAGGCTGGGCTTAATTCAAAAGTTGCACTCTATGCCCCTGTTCTTGTCACCAACACTCTTTCGCAGCGAACGTCCTGTCCAATCCTGTGAGTGTCATGGTTGTTAATGTAGAGACGACACACTGCCTTCAAAGCACAGCATGCTAGAGTTAAGAGAAAGGGGAATTACTCCCTTCTCATTAGAAACTGCCAATTACGTGCCTACATGCTTCCTGGTCTCGTAGTCACCCAAAGGCTTCTCCTCCCAATGAGTGAAAAGCATTTTTTGCTGTGTGGCATTCCTCAAGCACCCTCTCTGTGCTTCATTCCTTCATCTGCCCTAAATGGGTTATTAATTTCAGGCAGGCAATTATTGTTCATTGCACATTATAACCCCCTATCTCTTCCAGCCCCTGCATAAGTTCCTTTTAGAGGGTAGCTTTATGTGGGTGGCGCTGAGGAGACAAAGGAGTGCTGAATCACTCACAGAAGGAATTATCAAGAAGCCCAAGAAGCATCCTGAAAACACCTGGGAGGACATAATAGATCACGTGCTTCCTAAGTGTCTGCCATAAAAGGCACATGAAGATCAGTTAAGAAATGTGAAAATTCTTCAATGTTATTTAAACTACCTGGCTTGAGGATCAATCGAGTAGGGACAGTGACCCGGATGGAGTCCAGGGGCCAGGCTCTGAGCAGGCTGCGTGGTTGTCCCAAGGCTGCCACGTGCAGTGGTGACAGGCAAAAGAACGCCAGTGGTGGGGTCCCCTAGAAGTTAAGAGCAGCGTCTGTGCCGCTTGCCAAACCAGGCACCCGTGGAATGTGTCTGGCCAGAAGGGGGCCTTTCTCTAATTCACCAAAGGCACTTTTATCTTCCTGTTGAAAATTCTGATTGCTATCACCTGCAAAAATGCCACTAGCTTACTAGGCTCGACTATTTGCCTTCCTCCTAATGCGACACATGCCACGCACACATGCATATGCACACGCACACGTCTGGATTCATTTAACTCTGATTCTCAGGCCTCAAGCTCAGATTCCTCGGCCTCTTGCCCACATCCAGCCAGTTTTCGGAGTCCTCCAGCCCACATCCAGCCCTCAACTTGAGGGAACTTGAAACCAGGTACCTAACCTGGGTGCCAAAGGACTTGAATTGGCAAAACCTTTGAATCTCAAGGATTTGGAGCCCCTGTCCTGGTCAGTAGGAAAGGGAGTCAGAGCACAAGGATATGATTCCTCAGGGTCCTTAAGGATGTGAATAGAAACGATGTTTACTGAGCATTTACTATGTATTGGCCATTGAGTCAAGCACCTTTACCAACATAATCTCATTCCATCCTTTTTTTTAAGATTTTATTTATTTATTTGAGATAGAGAGAAAGTGAGAGAGAGAGAGAGAGAGAAAGAGCATGAGCTGGGGGATAGAGGGAGAGGGAGAAGCAGGCTTCCCACGGAGCAGGAAGCCCAATATGGGGCTCCATCCCAGGACCCTGGAATCATGACCTGAGCCAAAGGCAGATGCTTAACTGACTGAGGCACCCAGGTGCCCCATCATTCCATCCTTATTTGAAAGCTACAAAGTGGTCATTATTCTCCCCATTTACAGATTAAGAAACTGAGGCTCAGACAGGCCACATAACACACTGAGGGCTAAGATTCAAGTAGAGGTTACAATTCAGATTGAAAACTAGAGCACTCCTTTTCAAATCCAAGATTTTTCTGGGGCTTGCTTTATATTCTTTCTCTTTTCATCTTGTAACCATTTTTAAAATCTTACACACACACACACACACACACACACACTCCAGTGTGTCACTCTCCAAGCTTTAGCTCGTCAGGGCCACCACGAACTTCTTTTGTGCTGCCACATGAAGTCACGTCATGCAGACACCCACATTTCCCTGCCATGCTGAGCACATGTTTTAATTTCTTATAAATCTGTCTTTGACCCAGAGGCTGTAAATTTTCCCTGGTCTTCCTTAAATTCCTGACCTGTGCTTGTCCCTGTACATGAAAAAGTGAGAGAGAGGACACTAGCCTACACACCTGCTGTGGGCTCAGATAAGGGCCTGGCCAGGCCACAGCCAACCTGCCCGCGTGAGGGTGTCAGCACAAGTTTTGCAATAACAAGAGACATGCCACATCATGATCATATCTTCTTACAGTTTTAACAATTCTTGAAACTCTTGGCACTTCTTGCCTGATTTTCCTGTTTTGATGAGGAATGTGAGCAATTGATAGATATCAGTGATTCTTCTTTGAAGCAAAACAGAACAGAACAAAGCATTTGACTGTAACTGTCACCCACGAGCCCCAGCTTTAAATGTTATTTCACACTCAACCACCAAAGTGCTCCCGGGTGTTTTCAGGATGCTTCTTGGGCCTCTTGATAATTCCTTCTGTGAGTGATTCAGCACTCCTTTTTCTCCTTAGAGACACTCACATAAAGCTACCCTCTGAAAGGAGCTTGCACAGGGGCTGGAAAAGATGAGGGTTGCAACATGCATCCAGGAGGAGAAGGGGATGGAATGGCCATGCAGGTCCACGTCCCTTTCATTGTTCCCCCAAGGCCTCCTATCACACTCCATTCCCTGTGGTTCCTCCTCTCAAGTCAACCCCATGCTATACTGGGGCCTGGAATTCCATGGGTCAGCGAGGAAGAGGGGGACCCGGAATAATGGAAGAGATTAATCCCCTTTCCAGAACAGAAAGCTGGTCCCGTACTACCCAGCAGAGCTTTTGGTGGAGCTCCCCAAGCTGGGAAAACAGGAGCCTGGGTTACATCCACCAAAGGCAGGAACAAAAGGACCTTGCAGGAGGCTGAGTGGGATGTTCCACTGGGAACAGACAATCTCAAAATTAGACTCTAAGAGCTCAGGAATCAGTATTCAAGGTCAAAGTGTCAATGGTAATAATACTAAGGCCTACGTGTGGCATTTACGAAGTGCTTCCATACACAGAGACCATCACAACCCCATGAGGTTGGTGGCCCAGGCCTTCTCTCAGGGAAAGAGTCTGGAAGTTGGAGAAGTTGACAGCTTGTCCAAAATAAGGACCCAAAGATTCTGCCTCCAAAACAACCCATAATTCTTCTACTGTAACTGTCATGCAGCAGGTCACACTGTCATTAGCAGGTGAGACCCACTGCCCAGCCCCATCGTTGCTTACTTCACACTGAGGGCAGAGCAGGGTTAGGTGGCAGTCCCTGGGTTCTGATGCCCTTGTTTCCTTGCTATGGGATCACTGTTTCCTGGGAAGGCCTGGCTCTGGAACTGTTGACCTCAGCAATGAAGGACTGGGGCCCAATGGGAGGAGAAAGCAATCCTAAACCCGAGAGAGCCCAGAGTTGACTGGAATTCTTAGTAAGAGCTCTCCCTCTTTTTCTTTCCCTGCCTCTATGTTGCTGCTGAAAGACAATTAAAAAAAAAAAAAAAAAAAAAAAACTATAAAAAAAAAGAGTTCCAGACCCATTTATTTCTCTTCTTATTCTAAGCAAGCAGCACTCATTATTAATAATGTGACTTTCTACATTACTTTAATTGAGATCTGTATTGTAACCATGTTAATTGTTTTTAAAGTTAGTAGTTAATAAAACTATTGTCTACTGACTCTTCTCTGGCAAAGTCTAATAAAGACTGTCTACTGAAAAGGGGCACAGACTCTCAGATCTGTGGGAATGTCTATTCTCTGTCTGTAGGAGTCTGCTTCCTGGGGACGAGAACCCTATGACCAGAGCCTTTCAGAGACGTGGCTCTACTCTGCAAGTCAGCCCTAAAACAGGGGAGATGCTGGCCTAGAGACCCCGGGCTGGGAAGACGGCTGAGCAAGTGTTGAGGCCCTGTCTCCTCAGGTGTCCTCAGGTAGCCTCAGGTATCCACACCCTGAATCAAGGCTTTTGGTATTTTCCCCTGGAACTTGCTGCCACACATAAGTACATGGTCTGTGAGTTTGAGATAAAAGTCCTATTCCCATTCAACCTCTTGCCTTTTTCATAGGTTGGTTTTCGAATCTCTACAGGAGTTCTTGTTCCTGATATCTCTCCATTCCAACCACTGATTTGGTAAAGTGGGAATCAGAAAAGGAAAACAAGAGTCAGTCTCTTTTATGGGCTGGGCCTTGGGTTCCCTCACTTGGTTGTTGTTTGTGTTTTTTTTTTAATATTGGTAAGTGTGGACACCACTGAATACGATCATATGACGAAAAGATGATTCCCAACTGCATACAAATAAAAACAGATTTGGTGGGTTGTGGGGGGCACCTGGGTGGCTCAGTCAATTAAGTTTCTGACTCTTGGTTTCAGCTCAGGTCATGATCTCAGGGTCGTGAGATCAAGCACCACACTGGGCTCCATGCTGGGCATGGAACCTGCTCGAGATTCTCTCTCCCTCTGCCCCTCCCCCCCCAAAAAAATAACGGATGGAACCAAAGCTCCAGAGCTCACTGAAATACAGAATAAACCAGCCACGGTCCTCCGCCATCTGAAGGGCACTGACACCTCAGGCACAACTTGGCATAGAGCTCCAGCCCACGTCACAGGGCTAAGGAGCAGTCCCAGGGTTCTGGAGTGTGGAGGAGGGGACAGAAAGAGGAAGGTGAATCCAAGGCCCCTGCCCCCATCCAGCCTAGCAGACCCTGCCACTCTTCATGGCCACTAAATCCTCCACCTTCTGCTGTGCTTTCCTGTTTTCTACCTACATATTGTGTGTGTGTGTCTAAATATATAATAGATTAATTAATATATCATTTGTTATGTATCTAATTATATTAAATATATCAAATGTAATGTATATTAATATGTAATTGTATAATATATAATATGTATGTACATGGTGTGTGTATACATGTATATAAGATAGATTTATATTACCTTAGTGCAATTTTCTCTTCAATTTTACCCCAGATATTAGCTGGATTTCCTTTTTCTTCTCAGAGATACAGACTTGGATTCCACCACTTGCATAGCTTTTGAAGGTCTGAAGACCTCCCAAGAATTTTTCTTTTTTTTTTTTTTCTCCCAAGAATTTTTCTAATACCCAGGCACACTTTTTAAAAACATCTGCCTTGGGGCTGTTGATTCCGACGTGGGTGGACCGTGAGGTCGTGAGTGGCTGGGCGCACAGGTCCCGCGAGGAAGGAGCTAGTCCAAAATGGCTACCCTGATCTTTGTTGATAAAGAAAATGGAGAACCAGGCACCCGTGTGGCTCCCAAGGACGGGCTGAAGCCGGGGTCTAGGCCTCCAGTCAAAGCTTTAGATGGGAGATCTCAGGTTTCAACACCACGTGTAGGCAAAATGTTTGATGCTCAAGCAGCCTTACCTAAAGTTGCCAGAAAGGCTTTGGGAACTGTCAACAGAGCCACAGAAAACTCAGTAAAGACTAATGGATCTCTCAAACAGAAGCAGCCAAACTTCTCTGCCAAAAAGGTGACTGAGAAGACTATCAAAGCAAAAAGCTCTGTTCCTGCCTCAGATGACACCTATCCAGAAATAGAAAAATTCTTTCCCTTCAATCCTTTAGATTTTGAGAGTTTTGACCTGCCTGAAGAGCACCAGATTGCACGCCTCCCCTTGAGTGGAGTGCCTCTCATGATCCTCGATGAGGAGAGGGAACTCCAGAAGCTGTTGCACCTGGGCCCCCCTTCACCTCTGAAGCCCTCTCCACCATGGGAGTCGAATCTGTTGCAGTCTCCAAGCATTCTGTCGACCCTGGATGTTGAATTGCCACCTGTTTGCTATGACTTAGATATTTAAATTTCTTAGCACTCAGTAGTTTGTGTGTATGTTTTGTATTAATAAAGCAATTCTTTAACAGACTCTTAAAAAAAAAAAAAAACATCTGCCTTGGAATCATGACACACAAACAAAAAATGCAAGTGTCTTCAGCATCCAGCACAATGAATCTCCACCTCCTACATTTCCATACAGTGTGCAAACAGTTTCTGCTTAGGATCCAGAAGCATCCCTCTTGCTCCCTTCTAGCACTGCCCAAGATCTCCTCTCCTGTGTGCACCCGGAGGGTAGCCACTCTGTGACTCCTAACAGCCCTGCTTACTTCTGCTGGGCACACTCTCCTGTGCTTCTGTGTATTTACTCAATTCATCCTCCCAGTCATCCTGTGAAAACACACTATTATTGTCATCCTACTGAAGATGAGGAAACAGGGGAGCATGGTATTTATGTTATTTACAAGGACATTGCTCTTGAAGAGTAGAGCTGGGATCCAACCCACAGACTCTGGTTCCATAGTCACTTTCTTCAACTGAATATTGTGGCCACTGATCAACAGTCCAAACCAATGGAGTTGAATGTGTCAAAGAATAACCATTTGCCTCTACATAGCACCTTGCAGATGGTTTTCCACTTGCTCTAAGAGTTTGCATTTTCTTTTTTTTTTTTAAAGATTTTATGTATTTATTTGACAGAGACACAGCGAGAGAGGGATCACAAGCAGGGGGAGAGGGAGAGGGAGAAGCAGGCTTCCCGCCGAGCAGGGAGCCCGATGCGGGGCTCGATCCCAGGACCCTGGAACCATGACCTGAGCCGAAGGCAGACGCTTAACGACTGAGCCACCCAGGCGCCCCGAGTTTGCATTTTCTAAATTGCATCTGGGAGCCCTGTGAGGAGGAATGAAGCTTGGAGAAGGGGAGGGACTTGCCCAAGGGCCAGAGCTGGTAAGCAGCAGAGTCAGATTTGAGTACAGCATAGACTAGGAACTATTACTGATTTCTCCTTGTCACAAAGGACAGGAGAAACCTGAGGCCAGGAGGGTCACATGAGCAGCAGTCCTCCCTCCAAGCAGGTGGTGCTGAGCTTAAGTGAAGTCCCAGCCTTTCCATGTCTCTCAGACTCCTTGCACTCTTACTGAGGACAAAACATTTGCCCGGGACCCAGACAGCCTCTGTAGGGACAGGAGACAATTAGGGGGAAGAATGAGGCCCAGGTGAGCAGGGCAGAGGTTCTCTGTGAATCCAGGACTCCAATGGGGTGACTTGTAGGCACTTGCTCTGTCCTGACAGCCCAGAACAACCTTAGGAGAGGGGACCGTGTTCTCCACTCAGTGCTTCAGACACCCAATTTCACACAGTGTAAATATCTCAGGTGAATTTATATGTCAAAAAAAATGTGCATGTGTAAATATCATGCTGTTCCCTCACTGTGAAAAGGAAGGGTCTTTTTGATGGAAACAAAATGGTCTTATTCCCAACTCTTCAATCACATATGAGGCATTCCAAAGAATTTCCACCTACAACTTTACGTCAGGTTGAAAGGACATATCTCAGTCTGTGCAGAGTGCAAGTAGTTTGGGAGGTTCAGGGCTCACTAATTTGCGGGGTTTTGCAATATTTCATCTTATACTCCTATCAGAAGAAATGTTGAGCACACACCTGCAATGTGTTTACTTATCTTTATGCACTATTGTTATGCATTTTGTAATATGTATATATACAACTGTAAAATATTATGTGTGTTATAAAACATACACTCTATGCTACTAATAAAAATTTTTAGGAATAAGCAATCTATAAAACTTTTTCAATTATATTTGCTGTTATTATTAAATAGGCATAAACACTTGCCCTCCCAAAAATATCATGATTAAATGATATGAAAGGTAATACCAACATTAATAACACTTTGGTGAGAGGAATGTGATTGAAAATAAGTCTTTTCTGACATTATGGTTTGATCATTTATAATATAGTGACTTGATAGTCTGGACCTGAGAACAATGTATTTTTGCATATTTTAATAGTTATTATGAAATTTGTAGGCACAAACATCATCATTACTTGATTTGGATGGTGATAAAGAAAACCTCTCCAATATACAAAGATAGAAGTTGAGGAAGATAGTTGTTGGCTACTTTTTCCAGTTCTTGCTAGGGTACAGTATTTTCATGTTGCTGAGAGGTATGGCCTTACTCTCAAGATTCACTTGCTCCTGATGAGGTCCCATTCTGTGGTTCTTTCGTATGTTCCCTCCAAAGAGCTAGACAGAAAATGTTTTGTAGATCCTGTCATGTGGATTTGCCCTTTCTTCTGCCACCAACTTCTCCCCACACAAGAAATCCACATCAACAGGGGGTGATGTCTGGTGGAGACTTTCCCTTTGAAGGAAGTCACATGACCCCTTCATCTGATGGAAGAACACCATTTATTTTTTATTGATACAAGACACCCAATTTGGGAATTAATGAAGAAGGACAATGATCATGTTTGTGCCAGAATAAGAGTTTATTAGGAAGTTAACAAGGGACCCTGACTGCCTCTCCAAAGACCAAAAGAGTGACGAGGAAGATTTTTTCCCAACAGCTTTATAACCTGCCTATCAGCTCCATCATCCATTACTTTCATGTGATTATTTTGAAATCACATTTAGATAAGTAATTGTTCAAGCATAACATGTTACACAAGTGTGTCATTGTGATAATAGATATTGCAATAGATAATAAATAGATAATAGATAATAGATATTGTAGCACATGGGTTGCACAAGGATTGGAGACACAAGGCCCAATGGGCTTGTCCAATGCATTGGTTGTAGCACACGGGTTGCAGGGGAGCCGGCAGACAGAAGACCACATTGTGATAATAGATAATAGATCTACCGCTGTAGATTTCTCTATATGTTCAGAAGACAGAACGAGCTGGTAAGGAGGCTGTGCAGTCTAAAGGACCAAGCCAGGGAATTCAGTGAAAGGCAGAGTTGACACTTAGAAGCTGGTGCTGATAGAAATTCTTCCTTTGTCCAAAGCGTGGTCACCATAGGAGATGCTTGTATGAAATAGAGTTGAGATGTGACTTTGGAACCCTTCTCCTCCTCCTGGCACCGGGGCCTCTAGCGAACAAAGGTGTTGCAAGGTCCGCACCGAGCACGTTGGGCACAAGGATTGGAGACACAAGGCCCAATGGGCTTGTCACATGCATTGGTTGTAGCACATGGGTTGCAGGGGAGCCTGCAGACAGAAGACCATGAGGGCCAGTTAGGGGGAAATGAGCTGAAGAGATAGGAAAATACTAAATGCACTTTGTATAAGAATATAGCACTTCCTTAGACTGCCTTCAACCAAAAGCTTGAAATTATCGATTTGTTTCCATCAAGATGACTTTTCACTCCCACAGCAACCTCATGCACCCCCAAGGGAAATAGTACTAGCTTTCCACTCACTTGCAGTCCTCGCTCTCCAGTAGGCCCCGGTACGTGTTGATCTCACACTCCAGCCGGGCCTTGACGTCCAACAGCACCTGGTACTCCTGGTTCTGCCGCTCCAGGTCACACCTGATCTCAGCCAGCTGGGACTCCACGTTGCTGATCATGCACTGCACCTGGCCCAGCTGGGAGCTGTAGCGGGCCTCGGTCTCCGTCAGCGTGTTCTCCAGGGAGTCCCTCTGTGCAGGGAAGATAAAGAATGTCACAGAGCCACTCCTCAGGGAGCTTCTCCCTGGGGTTCCAGAGAAATCCCAGGCTTCACGAGGTCATGAGAGTGTGGACAGTACCCTGAACAACACCCACCAGGTTGTGCTGGGCCTGCAGCTCAATCTCCAGGGCGTTGACCGTGCGTCTCAGCTCGATGATCTCCGCCTGGCAGGACTGCAGCTGCTCCGAGCTGGACACCACTTGCTTGTTCAGCTCCTCGGTCTGAAACAGCACAGGGGAGAAGACAGGGTCAGACCCTGCCTCAAGGGCCCCGAGGGGCCAAGTGTCCTGAGTGGCCATGTGCTGAGATGCCCACCTGGGTGGTGAACCATTCCTCCACGTCCCTGCGGTTGGTCTCCACCAGGGCCTCATACTGACTCCTGGTCTCGTTGAGCACACGGTTCAGGTCCACAGTGGGGGCTGCATCTACCTCCACGTTGAGGCGGTCTCCAATCTGGCAGCGCAGGGTGTTGACTTCCTGAGGGAGGAAGGGGAAGATGGAAAGTATCACAGAGGGTTCTGATGCTCTCTTCTAAGAGAGCACAGGTCAGCTTGTGATCATTAAGCTTTCAGCAGCTCTGTTCCATCAGATCTTCTCATAATGGGTTCTATAATCAGTGACTAACCTGTGTATTCCACTTTGCAAAGTGCTTTCATGCCCACGACCGCTTTCTGCCCCTGTATTTGGGGTGCTACCCCTCATTTAGAGCAGCGATTCAGCCTCCAAGCTGAGCTGTGATAGACCACAATGTAAACTGTGGGCCCCAAGCACCCAGTTCAGTGTTTTTGCTCATACACCACAGAGTCTCTTAGGTTTGATTCTTAACCATGGCTAATAAAAGGGTTAGAGTCTGGCTGAAGAGGAAATAAAGAGTGCTTACTTCAAAATCTGCCATCTGGAACAGAATAGGTCTAACTGGTGATTTGTCAATTCTATCAACCTAGATTTTGCTGAAGGAAGTAAGTATCTGTTCATTTCCCTGCTACTCTCTTCACAGAGCCAGTACAGCTTGGTACTTGGACTTAGGTAGATATCAGGCTTGAATTGAGGGCCATCTCTACCACTTACTATATGGCTTCTAGAAGCTTCTAGAAACCTTAAGTTCTCATCTGTAAAATGAGAACCACCTCTGGAGTTCTAAAGCAGTTAGCACAACGTTGGGCACACAATAAGCTCTTGATTAATATTAACTATCACCTTTTACACTGTTCTGGTATTTAAGGTTTGCACAAAATGTCCATCTTCTTTATGAACTGACCAAGCAGTGACAGTGAGCATTTTGCTCAACATTTCCTCCAGGCCACACTGAATAGCAGAGAAAGTTCTGGAGGAGAAGGAGGAGAGTTGGTTTTGTTTCCAGCTGAGCCCTCTCTGCTGGGTGGCTGTCCTGGCCTCTCCAGTTGCTAAATGGGGAATCAGGATACAAGATGTCTGCAGCCCGTGTGCTCTGACCTGGGAGTGGAAGAGGCTGTGGGCACTGCCTGGTTGCTGGCCTTTCCTCGCTCCTGGGCTTGCCAACTTGTTTACTCTCATTCCTGCCTCTGGCAGAAACCTAATCTCATACCACAGGTTTTAGATTGCTCATTCTCTACAAATCCCTTTTTGTTCAGAGGACAGATCCCTCGGCTAGTTGAAACTCTCCCACACCCCGTGGCAGTTGGAAACAGGCCTTGGCGAGTTCGAGCCTGTTGCTCTTTGGGGAACTTCACCTGCTCGTGGTTCTGCTTGAGGCACAGAAGCTCCTCCTTCAGGGACTCCACCTGGGCCTCCAGGTCGGCCTTGCACAGGGTCAGCTCGTCCAGGATCCGGCGCAGGCCATTGATGTCCGATTCCACCAGCTGCCGCAAGCCCAGCTCCGTCTCATACCTGTGGTACAGGGGCATCAGGGACCACCAGACAGGAACAGGCCTGGCCCTGACTCTGGTGTGGTTTGGTTTGTCACACAACAGGAAATTAGGGCTTGTGATTTCTACAGCCTTCTCTTTCATTTAGATTTTTAACACCGAGCAGTAGTTCCTAGAGGAAAATGCACTGGTAATTATTTTTTGATAAATAAGGAGCCAGTAGATTTAGGGAACAAAAGTCCATAAACTGTGAGATTTCCAATTAATACACTTCTCACATTCACCTGATTGCATTCTGTGCATAGTAAAGCATGGCGGAGGCATGACTTCTACACTAGATTGGGGGATGTCACCTTACAGAGAAGCAGGAGAGGGGGTCTGAATCTGGAGAAGAGATCTCTGAGCTCTGCTGAGCAGTGGCTCTGTGGATCCTGGGGAAAACATCTAGGGAAAAGCTTTGCCGATGTTTGTCAGTGTTGAGGACAGGCTAAAGGGAAAGAGAGAAGAGAGAGGACACCCCGCTTGCCCACTCACTTGGTCCTGAAGTCATCTGAGGCCAGCTTGGCATTGTCAATCTGCACCACCAGCCTGGCATTCTCTGCCTTGCTGCACAAGATCTAGAAGACCCAAAACAATCTAGAATGAGCTTGGTTATTTTTAACCAACAGCAATTCCTACTAATTCACTTACCTGGAAGGAATGGAACGAGAAATCACAGTGGATCTTATATAAGATTATTAAAAGCTGTCCATGTGCCATAGGTGCTCAATAAATATTTGAAAAAATCAAATTTGAAAAAAGAATACTGAAATGTGTGAGCAAAAGCATCAGTAGATAAGTAATCTTTTCCTTTCCTAATAAACAATACTGAGAGGCTGATAATAGTAACTAATATTTATTTTTAAAAACCTGCCATAGCTCCGCACTGAGCATAGAGCCAGCTTAAGATTCTCTCTCTCCCACTCCCTCTGCTTCCCTCCACCCTGGCTCGCATGTCCTCACTCTCTCTCCCTAAAAACAAAACCAAACTACCATAAATCTGGTATAGTTCTAGGAGCTGAAGATACAAAAATGAGTAAACGCTAGATCCTGCCCTCAAGAAACTTCCAGTCCATTGGGGAAGATAAATATGTAACTAGCTGTTGGAGGGGCTAGGTCAGGGAAGCAGCCATACCTTCCCCGCCATCCTGGATGGCTTGGCATCACTTCCTCCTAGCTGGTTTCTACTCTCCCTGATTTTAGCCAACCATTTTATGCCCTTGCTAGACACTGAACACCAGGAGAAGTCCAGAGGCATCCAGGTCAGGAAAATAATCAGGATAATTAGGTACCCAGAAGAAGACAGCAACAAGAAGTCAGAGTAGTCAAAAGTCCAGATGAGGAAGAGAGAAAATAGTCCAATTTTCACAAAAGGTTCTGCATCCTCAACTTCCTTCTTGGGCTCAGGCCTTTTCTCTTACCTCAGGGTAGTAAATCCGGAGCTTGGCAATGCATGGAAGCATTTGGAGGCGGCTTTTAATTACAGCTTATTTATGCAAAGTGCTACTACCTCCACATTAGACCAGCACTATGCAAATCTTCAGGCCTAACAGTCCTGAGCCTCACATAAAATGGGCACTCAAGAAAAAAAATGGAAAAGCCAGACTTTAGCTGAGAATTCGTACTGTTTCTTAATCAGATCTCAGATTCCCTCCCTACAACTTCCTGCTGGAGGCAGCATGGTGGCCACCCCCTTACCTTCTGCTGGAGCTCCTCGATGGTCCGGAAGTAGGACTGGTAGCTGGGACACACGAAGGGCACCTGCTGCTGGCACCACTCCCGGATGTGGCTCTCCAGCTCCGCGTTCTCCCGCTCCAGCTGGCGCACCTTCTCCAGGTAGCTGGCCAGGCGGTCGTTCAGGAACTGCATGGTCTCCTTCTCGCTGCCATTGAAGGAGCCCTCACAGAACCAGCCACAGTTGCCCACGTTGGCGGGGATGTTGCAGGCCCCGGGCAGGGTGCAGGTGTGGCAGCTGGGGGGCACGCAGGGCCGGGAGGAGCAGGTGGAGCGGCAGCTCATGTTGGGCAGGGAGCAGTTGTAAAGCATGGTGCTGGAGGGAGCAAGGCACCCGGCTGAACACAGAGTCTAAGTTCTCTAAGCCACAGAGCTGTGGGTCTCCTTCCCCTGGGGAGCATTTATACCCCCTCCACAGAGGGTGTGGACATGGAAGGCAGTCCTTTTTTTCTTACTCATTTGGTGATTGTCAAAAGCCCTTCCCCCTTGATTTGTTATGTTTCCCCAGAAGAGTCCCTCACCTCATAAAAGACTTTACTCGGGCTTCTCGCTAAGTCAGGACTCCTCTTCCATGCTGTGCATCAATGAAGTAAGAGCTTCATGGAGTGGCTTCAAAGAGCTGGACTCATGAACGCCCTGGCCTTCATTAGTGGGGCGTGGCAGGTCCAGGGACACTGTTGCTGCTTTGCCTCCTGGCTTGATGGCCCTGACTCCTTGGCAATCCCTGGCTCTTCTTGCTAAGATGGGAAAGCACAGCTCTTGCCTATGTATCTTTTGCTAGGTCAAATTGCCAAATGTCAAATTCATGGTTCTCAGAAAGAGGAATAAATCCCTTCCAGAATAGTTAAAACAGCTTGGTTCCCAGTGGCCCTGTTTTTTGTTGTGGCAGACATCATATCCATGATCATGTAAATCAACCAAATAACAGATATGCACCAGGATAACAGTATGTACAGGGCATTGTATGAAATGGAAGGTAGGACTAGGGCTGTGGTCAGAAGGAGCTCACCCTTGTTGAGCCCCTGCACAGGCTCCTCCTTGTACTTGACACTTCTTACTTTCTCACTCACACCTCACCATGACCCTTCAAGGTACTATTTTACCGATGGGTAAATGGAGGCATAGAAAGTAGGGAGTGATATATTGTGAAGCCAGGATTCCAAAATATATCTCTTCTTTCCATCACCCCATGCTGCTTAAATACAAATGAGCCATCTCCTTCCCTAACTTCTTCAGACAGATCATTTCTTCCTCCTCTGTGAGCTCTCATCTCACCTTGAGCATGGCAATGCCCAGCTTCTGTGCTCATCTATCTCTGTATCTGAGTTCCCTGAAGGCAGGAACAGGGTCTAATTCTCTGAATCCTCAGCTCTAAGTGCATGGTGCTCAGTAGACACACAATGGTGTGTGTTGAGTGGATGAAGGAAGGAACATGGGATAATAATCTAAGGCAGGAGATGGTAAGTGATAAGTGTATGGTGGAGGTAATGGGACAAGAGGACACTGCCAGGACAGGAAGTTCACAGGTATAGATATGTGCTGGGGCGCAAGGCTTCTGAGACACAGAAGAGGAACATGGGCCCTGCAGGTGAAAGAATGGTGTGCACACACAGCGAGCAGGAGAGTCCAAGTTCTGGTCAGTGAGGATGGTGGTTAGGAGGGGAGAGGGATTAAGGGAGGTGGTAGAAAAGAAAGTGGTATGGGGAGTCAAGGTCATATGGTAGAAGTTCTCTATGGCAAACCTAAGGAGCTTAGAATTTCCTGGAGGGAGAAGATTTAGGAAATGTTTAGCAAACATTTATCTGTTTTAGCAAAATGAAGGTAAGGCTAGAGACAGAGGGACCAGCAAGGAGGTGATCACAGTAGTCCAGGCCAGCAGTGAGGAAGGACCAAGTTTAGTTGTCTGCAGAGGAAGTATAAGAGAAGAAATGGTGTAAGAACCATTTTCAAAGAAGCAATTTTTTTGTTTCTGTTTTCCTACTGAACATTTATTTTTTATTTTTTTATTAAGTTCAATTAGCCAACTTATAGGACATCAATATTTTTTGATGTAGTGTTCAGTGATTCATTAGTTGCATATAAAACCCAGTGCTCATCACATCACGTCGAAGAAGCAATTTTTTAAAAAACCAGCAATCATTTAGAAAGGGGAGATGTGGGAGAGAATCAAGAACAAAACCAGAATTTGGCAAGCAAAATATTTAGGAGAAAAACTTTACCATTCACAGAAACACAGACTATTTTGCTCACCAAGGATGAACTAGACCATTTCCTTTAACAGACATTTAACTGAGCCCTTCCCATGTGCCAGGAAAAGAGCCATGCACTAGAGATGCAGTGGTGAGTAAGAGAGGCAAACCTACAACCTAGTGAAGAATGCACACCAACCAGGTGCAGGATACATCTGTGATGGAGAAAGCCCCAGCTGCTATAGGAACATGCACCAGGGGACCTAAACAGAGTGGGGGTCTAGTAAGGCTTTCTGGAGGAAGTACACATTGCATTCAGGCATGCTTCCCATTTTTCACACAAAAGCTTATATAGGAAATGATAATACTTTATGGCTTATTGGGGCGAAGTGACTGGGCTGCCTTGGCCAACCACTCCAAGGACTCAGAGCATCAGTACCGTGGACCCCTCTAAACCATTCACCTCAGTAAGGTTGGAAAGTTCAGCAATAGAGGAACCAAGAGAAGTTCAGTAAGCACTGTGTAAGCCAGGGAGTGACAGATGAGGGTGGAGGAAAAGCAAACTTTCCATCATCTCATGCTGCCTAGATATAAATGACCTAGCTCTTTCCCTAACTTTCTGACAGATCATTCCTTCCTCCTCTGTGAGCTCTCATCTCACCTTGAACATGGCATTGTCATGACTTACATGCTTCTCTCTCTCTCTCTCTTTCTACTTGAGTTCCCTGAAGGCATGGAAGGACTTTTACATGAAGGACATTGTACACCTCCTTGAGGAGCTTAGGCTTTATATGAAGGTCAATGGGGAGCCATTGAAGGTTCTAAGGAGAGAGGAGTGATCTAGTTTCATTCTTGATCAGCTACATTTGAAGGAATCTATACAGGAAAGTGTTCATCAGGTCCTTGGAGTAGCAAGCCTAGAAGTCTTGACAGCAATAATAAGGAAAGGTATGAACCTAATGCAGATGTGAGAATTGGAGAAATGAGTCAAGGGAGAATGTACATGGAGAAGAGCAACAAGGCCTAAGGACCAAACTTTGGGGAATTCCCCCAACCAGAGAGTAGAGAAGGAAAAAGATTCAGAGAAATGGAGAAATGGGGAGAGAAAATAAAGAGAGCCAGCTCATGGCATCAGAGAAGACCAGGGAGGAAAGCTTCAAAGGGGAGGTAAAGGTCAAAAGTGTCAAGTGTGGCAAAGGGACCCTGTAAGATCAGAACCATGGAGAGGTTCTTAGATACATTGACCAACAAGTTGCCAGGACATTTCCAGGGTCACATAGATGTGTTTACTATATACAGTACCTGTACTCTTCAAGTAACTCCCACACTGAACTTTAAACCATCGAGACTTTGAACACCCAGAATTGAGATTCCATTGTTTAAAGAAGTCCTGCCATAATCAGTTTGTACACCTGATTATAAAGCCTGTGAGCTTTGGTCTTACCAATAGACTTTCTACAATAATTAGAGTGTGCTTTAAGTAGTTTAAAGATGTCAAGCTTGTTCTGATTTGATGATTCATAATAGTTCGTGATTTAGGAACATCTACCCAAGACGCATAAGCAATCAGAAATACCCAAGAAGCATTAGCAAATCAGGAATCAACTTCTGCTTTGTTGCAAGGCATAAGATAAGATTTATTTGATATCCTAAAGAGAAACTATGAGGAAAGAATTCAGTTGTGTGCCTAGATGCATTGTCTGGGGAGGGAGGGGCTCCTTACTGTTATTCTAACAGAGAACAGAGCAGAACTCAGAGAAGTTCACAGCAAGAGTCCAAGACTCAGCTGTAGCTGCAGATCCAAAACCAGACTGCCATGCATTCAACTCTTCCTTTCCCCCCTTCCACTTCCTAATGTAGATCCCAAATGCCAAAATTATCAGAGAAAGGGAAAATCTTGGAACAAGAGTGATATCAGGAATCTTTTTTTTTTTTAATGTTTTATTTATTTATTCATGAGAGTCACAGAGAAAGAGAGAGAGGCAGAGGGAGAAGCAGGCTCCTCGTCTAGCAGGGAGCCCGATGCGGGGCTCAATCCCAGGACCCTGGGTTCATGACCTGAGCTGAAGGCGGACGCTTAACCATCTGAGCCACCCAGGCGCCCCTGATATCAGGAATCTTAATGATCATCTTATCCAAGCCTCTCATTCTATAAATGAGGAAACTGAGGCTCAGAATGAAGAAATGGCTTACTTAGGATCATATAATTAGAAGCCATATCTGCTTATCCCCACTGCATTCCCAGTCTCATCACCATAGTGCAGAAATATTGAACAATTTCACAACCAATATCATCTGTCAACTACCTAGGGGCAAAAATCAGAGACAATAAGAAAAAGGAAAAAAAGATAGAAAAAAACTCACTTGTTACCCATAAAAACCCACTTGTTACCCATACATATGTCATGTTGAAGAAGAATAAAGGGTGAATATGGAAATGTTAGAATTCAGTGATACTAAGGTTCCTTATTGCCATCCTGATTTCAATCATTATTTTTTTTCAATCACTATTTCTAAACTGATGATATAATTATGTTCCAATAGTTTGGAACAGCTTAAATACAATTATATCGCATCAGTTGGAGTGACTTAGAACACAAACAATAGTGATACTCAGGAACAGTATATTTACCCAAAATAAAGTACACATAGTCATAACAAAATTAAAAATTACATGATTTTAACAATGAGGACAATTGAGAGATAAAAAAATCACACTATAACGATGACACTGGATGCTTTTTTTTTTTAATTTTTTTATTGTTATGTTAATCCCCATACATTACATCATTAGTTTTAGATATAGTGTTCCATGATTCATTGTTTGTGCATAACACCCAGTGCTCCATGCAGAACGTGCCCTCCTCAATACCCATCACCAGGCTAACCCATCCTCCCAACCCCCTCCCCTCTAGAACCCTCAGTTTGTTTTTCAGAGTCCATTGTCTCTCATAGTTCTTCTCCCCCTCCGATTTCCCCCCCTTCATTCTTCCCCTCCTGCTACATTCTTCTTCTTCTTTTTTTCTTTCTTAACATATATTGCATTATTTGTTTCAGAGGTACAGATCTGAGATTCAACAGTCTTGCACAATTCACAGCGCTTAACACTGGATGCTTTTTTTAAGATTTTATTTATTTATTTATTTATTTATTTTAGAGAGAGAGAGCAGAGGGAGGAACAGAGGGGGAGGGAGAGGGAGGGGGAAAGAATCCCAGGCAGACTCCGCACTGAGTGTAGAGCCCTATGCAGGGCTTGATCTCATGACCCTGAGATCATGACCTGAGCTGAAACCAAGAGTCGGATGCTCAACCGACTGAGCCACCCAAGTGCCCTAACACTGGATGCTTTTAAATGGCAGAGTTTTGAATGCTTTTTCCCCCTTCTCTGTACTTTTTTGTTCTCCCCAAATTTTTTGAAAACATATCTATTCCTTGTACACAAGCAAAAGAAATAAAATTTACATTAAAAAATCCAAAAGAAAATTCTTACAAGTCTTCTAAAGAAGCAAAGAGTCATAAAAGGACCCAAGTAAGGCTCCTATTCCAATATAATCACTAAATTACACTTGAGCTTGTTGTTCTGGAAATAAAGGCTTTGTCATGATTGGCATTCACACCTTTGTGATAACTGCTGACTTTGCCAATTCTGAAGCAGAGCTATTAGGAAGTGATGAAGGGACACCACGCTTCCTATGGGATCAAACAACCTGTAGTTCATAAAGTGATTGAGGTGTGGGTATGAGCTTCAGGCAAAGAGAATGCCAAGAGGAGCAACCCTTGGAAAAATGTTCTGCCAATTGACTGCCAGCCCATAATCCAAGATCACATATTAAGATCACCTCACATTGAGCCACACTGAGTCCTAAGAATGGACTTCCCACACAACTAAAGGATGATAAAATTTCTGTTCTGGAAATTGTGTCTGAGTCTGATGAAGCCTAGAATCTTAGAATGTTGGAGCCATCAAGGGCTCAAGTGGTCATCTCACCCAAATATGTTGCAAATGGGAAAACGTTGACCCAAAAGAGGAAGCGAGTTGCTCCAGGTCACAGAGAAAGTTGGTAAAAAGAGTCTAGGTTGGAAAACAGTAAATGAGAAATGAGGGACAGGGGACAAGACCTTCAGTCCATATGACAGAGATGGAGCTCAGACTACTGGAAAAACCCATATCTCTCAAAAGACTGTACCCTTAGTGAAAAGGTGAACTAGAAAAAGAAAAGTATGCTCATTGTCACAGCAAGATTTTTTTTAAAAAGGCTGAACTGTCTCTTCCTGGGCTTTAAATTTAAAGCATTATGCTATGTAAAAGAAGCCAGTCAAAAAATACCACAGATTGTATGTTTGCATTCATGTGCAATGCCCAAGATAGGCAAATCTATAGACACCATCATGGTTCCTAGGTCGGAAGTGGGGGGTACTAGGGAGCAACTACTGAATAATGGGTGCAATTTGTCTATTTGAAGTTATGAAATGTTCTAACATTGTGGTAATGGTTATACAACTCTATGAATACATTAAAAGCCATTGAATTGTAAACTTAATATGGGTGAATTTTGTGGTATGTGGATTATATTTATGTTAAATGAATTATACTTCAATAAAGCTATTTTTTTAAAAAGAAATTGAGGGACGCCTGGGTGGCTCAGTTGGTTTAAGCAGCTGCCTTCGGCTCAGGTCATGATCCCAGAGTCCTGGGATCGAGTCCTGCATCGGGCTCTCTGCTCGGCAGGGAGCCTGCTTCTCCCTCTGCCTGCCGTTCCCCCTGCTTGTGTGTTCTCTCTCTCTCTCAATCTGACAAATAAATAAATAAATAAAATCTTTTAAAAAAATTCAGAAGTGGAAAATAGAATAGGACAGAGGTAATATTCAAAAAATACAATGGCTGAGATTTTTCCACTGGGGTTGAAAGGCATGAAGCACATCAATCCTAATTAGGAAAACAAAACCACCCCTAGACATAATAGAGTGAAGCATAACACTTAAGACAACACTTAAAGACAAAGAGACAGGGGTGCCTCGGTGGCTCAGTTGGTTAAGCGTCTGCCTTCAGCTCAGGTCATGATCCCAGGGTCTTGGGATCAAGCCCCGCATCGGACTTCCTGCTCAGCAGGAAGCCTGCTTCTCCCTCTCCTGCTCCCCCTGCTGTGCTCTCTCTCTATCTCTGTCAAATAAATAAATAAAATCTTAAAAAAAAAGACAGAGACGATCTTAGAAACAAAGAGAGGAAAAAAATAAATAAAAGGATTACCAAAATGGAACCACACTTAGATTGACAATATGCTTTTCAGTGCCGACAACAAAACCCAAAGACATGGTATAACATCTTCAAAATGCTGAAGGAAAATAGTCACCTATTGGAATTTCACACCGAACTAAACCATCGTTCAGGAGGAACCACTAAGGAGACACGTTTTCACACAATAACTGAGAAAACTTATCACTTACAGGTTCCATAAGAACTACCAAAGAATGTATGTCAGAAAACAAGAAATTAAAACCAGAAAGGAGCAAGAAAGTACGAGAAGCATTGTAAGCAAACAAACCGGTAAACATGAAGGAAAGTCTAAAAATAATAGTAACAATGACCAAATTTTGGAGTGTAAAAACAAGGTAAAACTTAAAAAATAAAGAAGATAAATCAAAACTTCTTTGCACCTTGTTTTATAAGCAGGAAGAGAGAATTAGTTAGAATTAGATAGTGTTAAGTTTGCACATTTAAAAGTTAAGAATACATATCAACCAAGAAAACAACATCATTCCAATAGATGTCAGGAAAGGAGTAAGCAATAAGCAAAGAAAAAAAAATCATGATTAATAGAAAGCACAAAATAAGACTTTTAAAATAAATCCAAATGTGTCAGTAGTAAAATTAAATAGAAATAAACTAAAGCCTACTTTTTTTCATCAGACGTTCAGTGCCTTGACTAGCCTATCTGAAAGTCTTCATCCCCCATCCCTGTCTGTCCCATTGCCCGGTGCCTTAGTCCATTCAGGCTGCTGTAGCAGAACACCATAGACTGGGTTGTTATAAACAATAGAAACCTATTTGCCACAGTCTAGAGGCTGGGAAGTCCAAGATCAGGGCTCCTGCACATTCAGTGTTTAGTGAGGGCGCCCTTTCTATGGAATACATAGTATTCTATGTCTTCTCATGGCAGAAGGGGTGAGGGAGCTCTCTGGGGTCTCTGTTTATAGTGGCTCTAACCCCATTCATGAAGGCTCCACTCTCAGAACTAATCAGCTCCCAAAGGCGCATTTCCCAATACCATCACAATGGGGGCTAGGATTTCAACATGAGAATTTGGGGGACACAGTCTACAGCACCCGGCTTTATTTTTTTTCTTAGTACCTACCACTGGACACAATCATGTTTGTCTGACTCTTTTTACTGCCTGTCTCCCCACCTGAAAGTAAGCTCCTTGAGAGTAGGTCTTCATTTCTTTCACACCCCTGGCCCAACACCTAGGACAGTTTTAAGACATTGTAGGCGTTCCATGATTATGGAATTGAATTTACAGAAAAGAAACCTGAATGACCAATAAAAACGATTTTTAAATGCTTAATTTCACTAGGAATAAAAAAGCAGCAGACTAAAACAAGATGCCATCATGCCCATGTTTATCGATAGTATTTGCTAAGTCTGATGGTGCTTCTCAAATTTGAAAGTGAAAACAGATTGCTGGGTGTACAACTTGATGCTTTATGTGCATATGCATACATTGTGGAAGGATCACCACAATCAAGTTAAATAACTTATCCATCACCTCTACTTGGTTACCTTTGGGGGTGTGTGTGTGTGTGTACATGCTGAGATTGAAGATTTATCTTCTTAGAATATTTCCAAAAAATACAATGCAGTATTATTAACTGTCATTACCAAACTGTATATTAGATCTCCAAAGTATATTCATCCTCTATAACTGAAACTTCACCCTTTGACCAACATCACTCAATCTTCCTCACCCCCCTAGTCCCTCTCTGCTTTATGAGTTTAACTTTTTTTTTTAGATTTCACATGTAAGACAGATCATGCAGAAATTGTGTGTAACGTTGTGTGTCAACTATACTCAAAAAAGTGTTTTTAATTTAAAAAATGTTTAAAACAGGGGCGCCTGGGTGGCTCAGATGGTTAAGCCTCTGCCTTCGGCTCAGGTCATGATCCCAGGGTCCTGGGATCGAGTCCCACATCCGGCTCCCTGCTTCTCCCTCTCCCTCTGCAATTTCCCCTGCTCATGCTCTCTCTCTCTCTCTGTATCTCTCTGTCTCAAATGAATAAATAAAAAAAATCTTTAAAAAAAATCTTTAAAACATAGAAAGAGAGACCATGCAATATTTGTCTTTCTGTGTCTGGCTTATTTCACTTAGCATAATGTCCTCCAGGTTCCGTTCACATTATCACAAATGACAAGATTGCCTTCTTTTTGATGAAATCTTACAGTTTACATTGACATAGATGGAACTGAAGGGTATTATGCTGAATGAAATAAGTCAATCAGAAAAGAACAATTATCATATGGTTTCACTCATATGTGGAATTTAAGAAACAAAACAGAGGATCATAGGGGAAGGGAGGGAAAAATAAAATAAGACAAAATGAGAGAGGGAGAAAAACCATAAGAGACTCTTAATCATAGGAAACAAACTGAGGGTTGCTGGAGGGGAGGTGAATGGGGGATGGGGTAATGGGGAACAGGCATTAAGGAGGGCACATGTTGTAATGAGCACTGGGTGTTATATAAAACTGATGAATTACTGAACTTCACATCTAGAACTAATGATACACTCACTATATGTTAACTAATTGAATTTAAATAAAATAAGTTTTTAAAAAAAGATCGCCTTGGGGCAGCTGGGTGGCTCAGCCGTTTAGCGTCTGCCTTCGGCTCAGGTCATGGTCCCAGAGTCATGGGATCGAGCCCCATTTCGGGCTCCCTGCTCGGCAGGAAGCCTGCTTCTCCCTCTCCCACTCCCCCAGCTTGTGTTCCCTCTCTCACTGTGTCTTTCTCTGTCAAATAAATAAAATAAATAAAATTAAAAAAAAGATCGCCTTCTCTTTCTGCCCTTCTATTGTATATATTTTTTTCTTTATTCGGCTATCCATATCTACAAACATCTGTTTCCATATCATGGCTATTGTGAATAATGCTGTATTGAACATGGGAGTGCAGATAATCTCTTTGAGACAGTGACTTCATTTCCTTTGGATATATACCCAGAACTTTTTTACAAAGTTGTAAAACAAAACAAAACAAAAAACAGATTTGCTGGGCCCCACCCCCAGAGTTTTGGAATTAGTAGGACTGAAGAATTTGCATTTCTAACAGCTTCCCAGGTTCCCAGGAAACACTTTGAGAACCACTGCTCTAGAGACTCACTCACACAGGTACATAAAGAGATATTGGCAAGGATGTTCTTGCAACACTGTTTATAATGATGAGGGAAGGGAGGAAGGGGGGAAGGAAGGGAGGAAGGAAAGAAGGAAGGAAGGAAGGAAGGAAGGAAGGAAGGAAGGAAGGAAGGAAGGGAGGAAGGAAAGAAGGAAAAAAGAAAGGAAGAAAGGAAGAAGGGAGGGAGGAAGAAAGGAAGAAAAAAACACCCTAACTGTCCCTCAGCAGTGGAGTAAGTAAATAAAAACATGATGTTTTCATTATGAAATACTACAAAGAAGTTAAAATAAATTACAAGAATAATGTGTATTAACACAAATAAATCTCAGAAACATAATGTTGAATGGAAAAAATTAATGGTAAGATTTATACCACTTACATTTTCTAGCTTAAACTGCTAAAGTGAAACACACACACACTGTACATGGATACAACCATGTGTAATTTTTAGAAATGTTTTAATTGGAGAATGATACACCACCAAGTTCAGAATAGCAATTACCTTTAGGGGAAAGGAAGGGGAGAAAGATGGATAAAGGCAGAGTTTTATGTCAACTCGTAACATTTTATTTCCAGAAACCAAACCAACCAAATAAATGAATTAAAAACCCCAAAGCAATGGCGTAAACACAACACAAGGTTAGCATTTCTTAAATCTTGGTTGTGGATTTATAGATGTCTTATTGTTTTGTACTTTCAGATGTTTGAAATATTTCATAATAAGCGATTTAAAATAAGAAATAGCAATAGTGCCTTGTTACACCAAGTCACAAATCATAGATCCGTGGCGGTGGACTTCAGCACCATGTGTCTTGCCCTCTATGTGAGGTGAGTAGTAACACTGAACCCCACCCAGACATCTCAGAACGGTGTGGCTTTGTTCTGGGACAAAGTGACTTCCCTGACACTCCTTTCTCTTCTTCACCAAAGAAAGCACTGTGGCAGAAACCAAGCCTCAGGACAGCCTCCCCCAGACCCAGTTGTCCCACTGACACAGCCTTGTCTAACATAGAGGCAAATTTTGTTTGATGCTTTGCACACTGAACAATAGGAAAAGGTGTATTCACTGTGCTGACAAACTGGAGCTCTCATTCACAAGGCAGAGAACTGGGTGTTTGGAAAGCACCTGTCCCTGATAAAGGCAGGTGCTGGTTCCTGTGGGTGGACAGTGGTCTCAGCACGTACAGAGAGTGGATGGCATAGAGTGCATAAGGTATTGATAAGACACATGCAGGTGGCTCCTGGGAAGGAAGGGAGAGAGGCCAAAGTATGCCAACCGGGCCTGGGACATTCTGAGCACAGCATGAAGTGTCACTCTGTCATCTCCCAGGGCTGTGCCTGAGGTCTGGATAAGGGAGCTCCAGCAGCACCCGAAATATCAACAGCAGCAGAGCGGATGCTAAGAGAACCAGAATGTGTTAAGACAAGGATTTATGACCAACGTTGGAGTGGCCATTGTCATAAAAGGGGGACATAGTACCAGTTTCATCTCAAGGAGAGAAGACATAACTAGCAGTTCAGCCCAAGACAGGATGGTGGCCTTGCACGGGCCAGAGCATGCACAGCTGTGGAAGCCATTGAGCATGGCCAGACATCAATAGGCACCAGCAGGGGCAGGGCACCAGTATAACTGTCACTTGAATACTGGCAGAGACCAGAGACTTAATAACCTAGTTGGACTCTTTTTTTTTTTTAAGATTTTATTTATTTATTTGAGAGAGAGAATGAGAGACAGAGAGCACGAGAGGGAAGAGGGTCAGAGGGAGAAGCAGACCCCCCACTGAGCAGGGAGCCCGATGCGGGACTCGATCCCGGGACTCCAGGATCATGACCTGAGCCGAAGGCAGTCGCTGAACCAACTGAGCCACCCAGGCGCCCCACCTAGTTGGATTCTGAAGAACTTCTTTCGGGGTAGGGAAGGGAGCTGGTCCCAAAATCCAATTTTAGTCCTCGTGGTTACAAAAGTCAAACAAGTAGAGAAACGCTTTAAAAATCTGTTGGGTATTAATCAGACGTAAGAGATGCCCTTTTTACTGTTACAAATTCTTCAGTATTTCCCAAAGGAAAGTTTCAGAGATGTCTGGGGTACTAAGAGCATCATCTCTCCCCCTTGTGACAGTGTTGAAGGATGCGTAAGATCCGGGTGCTTGTTAGGGATGGGTTTCATTCCATCACAGTCATACCTCATGTGCAACTGACAACGAGCTCTTTTCTCCTTACTCTGTGAATTAGAAAGAAAATGAGTCATACAGCTCCTGGTACCTGGTTGGTGTTCAGTAAATGTTGGCTTCTGTCCCTCTTCTTACAAGCACTTGGAAAGAAAAAATGGAACTTTCTAGAAATGTTAACATTCCACAGGTGCAGTACTGAGTCAGCTCCCATGGTGAATATTCACCATATTTAGATGAGGCCTCTTGCCTTAGTGGCCCCACTGGTTCCTGGCTGGCCCAAGGGGACGCCAGGCTCACCGTACCTAATGAATGTTAATTAATGGTGATGAAGCCATTAATGACACAGTCCTCCTGTGCTTTCAAGTGGCTTTATAAGAAGCACATACAGAGTGAACACTTTGGAAAGAATGAATACAAATGAGAACCATCACTGCTTTGCAAGAGGAAAGTTTATTAGATTTACAAAGGGATTTAGGGGCCTGAGAGGAAGGTCAAAGCAACAGAGAGAACCGCAACACACCTGGTAGGACATCTTCGCAGCCCAGACCTATCAGACCACCAGGTCACAGAAAAACTATAAGAGAGCAGCCTTGAATGAAGGGGATCTGGTGGGCTTGGCTCAGAGTCAGGCCACACCTGGGCATTTGCTCTCCTTCCAGACCATGATTTATGGGGTTGCCTGGGGCGGGCCTCTGTGACTGATGCTTGTCAGAGAAGTAGGGCTGGTCCATCGATGGTCCTTCTGTCTTCATGCAATCCTCTTGCTGGCCCCGGGATATCTAGCATCCAAAGGTGTTGCAGGGCCCACAGCGGGAGCGTGGGCCACACGGGGTGCAGGGATTGGTGATGCAGGGTCCGATGGGCCTGTCACATGCGTTGGTCGTGGCGCAGGGGTTGCAGGGCAGCCTGGGACACAGAATTAATAGTTGGTCAGCATGAGAGGGATAATTTTTAAAAGGAGAGAGCTCAACCCAAGGAGACAGAAAAAGCAGAAACCATTCTCTGACATCTGAGGAAGCCAAAGCTTTGTTTGGATTGCTCCTTTTTACAGAGCTCTGAGACAGTGACAGAAAAGAGCAAAGAAGACTGAAGGTGGAATTCCAGCCCTCATTCCATAACCCTGGAGTCATGGGGAAGTCACTTCGCCCCTCTGAGCCTCAGCCTCCTCGCCTGCAAGACGGGATTGGTAATACCTACCACACAGAATGTGTTCATGTAAATACTGTCAGGTGACGAGTGCTACACTCCATGAGCTAATGAATTGTCTTCTCCTTCAGCATTCAAATGCTCATCTATAAGATGGTTATACTGTCCCCATTCTTCCTGCCTCAGATGATTCCAACAAAGATCAATGAGACGTAGATTTGAAAGTGTGGGTTAAATCTGAAAGCACTATTCAAATATATGTAATTGTTGTTGCAGTTTTGTTTTCCCTTTTGCTGTGACAGACCAACTGTGAAGGTACAAAGCTTTGTTTATGCATCAGCCTCCAAAAGTTCACCAGTTGGAGAAAACAATCAAGTCTCATGAGTATCTTTTGGAACAGAAAATACCTTTCCTCCAGATAATGACAGCAAAAAATACTATCCATGATACACTACTGCAACAGAAAACTCTGGTCTCTACAGACATATTGGTTTCTGAAACTTGACCTGCAAAGTCTCTGTTTTGTCCTTGAGTAAAACTATGTGTGTGCCTTGCAGGGCTGTGGCCTGCTGGCTACTCACTTGCAGTCCTCGCTCTCCAGCAGGCCCCGGTACGTGTTGATCTCACACTCCAGCCGGGCCTTGACATCCAACAGCACCTGGTACTCCTGGTTCTGCCGCTCCAGGTCACACCTGATCTCAGCCAGCTGGGACTCCACGTTGCTGATCATGCACTGCACCTGGCCCAGCTGGGAGCTGTAGCGGGCCTCGGTCTCCGTCAGCGTGTTCTCCAGGGAGTCCCTCTGTGCAGGGAAGATAAAGAATGTCACAGAGCCACTCCTCAGGGAGCTTCTCCATGGGGTTCCAGAGCAGTCCCAGGCTTCATGAGGTCACGAGAGTGTGGACAGTACCCTGAACAACACCCACCAGGTTGTGCTGGGCCTGCAGCTCAATCTCCAGGGCGTTGACCGTGCGTCTCAGCTCGATGATCTCCGCCTGGCAGGACTGCAGCTGCTCCGAGCTGGACACCACTTGCTTGTTCAGCTCCTCAGTCTGAAACAGCACAGGGGAGAAGACAGGGTCAGACCCTGCCTCAAGGGCCCCGAGGGGCCAAGTGTCCCGAGTGGCCATGTGCTGAGTTGCCCACCTGGGTGGTGAACCATTCCTCCACGTCCCTGCGGTTGGTCTCCACCAGGGCCTCATACTGACTCCTGGTCTCATTGAGCACACGGTTCAGGTCCACAGTGGGGGCTGCGTCCACCTCCACATTGAGGCGGTCTCCAATCTGGCAGCGCAGGGTGTTGACTTCCTGAGGGAGGAAGGGGGACGAATGAACCCACGGGGGAAAAAAATGTCTATAAATAAACTCGTCTTTGAGTGAGTCCAATATGGTGGGGAGAAGATTGCAGTGGAATTAGAAAATATGAGTTGAAGCCCAGTTGATGTAGAACCCAGCTAAGTTGCCTCTGTGTGATTCAGGCCTCCTGTCTGAGTGTCTCCTCATCTGCATGATGAGGCTGCTTGAATAAGTGATTGCTAATGTTTCTTTCCAATCCAAGAGTCTATCATTTCTTTCTGATTTTCCCTTTGTTCAGTGATAAGTCTGGCATGGTATCTAGTTTATAATTATTGCTACTTAAATGTAGAGAAACCAGGTATAACTCCTCCCATTTATTTCATAGTCTTCTACCCTTATATACTGTCTACTTGGGGTAGTTTCCTTTTCTTCAAAACACCTGATCTTTGCTACAGGCATCTGACATCCTATACTACATTCAGCCATGGAGTCTGAGTCAACCAGTATTTAAATTCCTTCATCTCTCTCATTTTTCCCATCCATCCATCCATCCATCCATCCATTGGGTTCTAGTATCAGGTGACATATAATATCAGGAAGTTTGCTGTCTCCTTCTAGTCTTGGTCCTTAATTTGGCACCTTCAGAAGATAATAGATCTTGTCAAGCAATGGGAAGTACTTTAAAGATCTTTGTGTGGACTTCTGGCCATATATCTGGCCCCAGGTTGAAATAAGTCAGCTCACCACATTCTTTTAGGTAAAAGAGGTAAGCTTATGACTCATTCCCCCAAAATCCCCCAAGTGTGTTTTGAGCAAGCAGCAAAATGTTGTGTTAGCTCTAGGGTGCTTAGCAAAGACCAACCTTATCCTGCTCAGGAGAGGTATGGAACTCTCCATATGGGATGATGGGGACTGGGACTCCCTCACCTGCTCATGGTTCTGCTTGAGGCTCAGCAGCTCCTCTTTCAGGGATTCCACCTGGGCCTCCAGGTCAGACTTGCACAGGGTCAGCTCGTCCAGGATCCTGCGCAGGGCATTGATGTCTGACTCCACCAGCTGCCGCAAGCCCAGCTCCGTCTCGTACCTGCACACACAGGGGAAGGTCAAAGGGAGTCAAAAAAGAAGACTTTTTCCAAGGATTTACTTGGCCGACCTAGTCAAATTCATTACATTTTGAAAGTTTTTGAATTTTTTTAAAAGTTCCCTTTTTGGAAGGGGAGAAAATACCACTGTGCTGAGTAAAAAGACCTATTTCTTCCCTGAGATCCACAGAGAAGGTATTGTTGGGGGGCCTATCTCCACAGTTTTAATCTGATATTAACTGCATTTGCTCTGACAGGTTGCTATGGATTAAGCCCTATCTTGCCTCTTCAAGTGAGTTGGTGAACTTCGTAAGTCTGTTATACACATTGTCTCGACATCTCTCCAACCACCTTGAAAGCAACCTGGTCTTGTGATAAAAACACTGATTTAGAAATCAGTTAGGTTCAGACTTGCAGTTATGACTGTGGATAAATTCCTTCATGTCTCTGAGCCTTGATTTCTTCATCTATAAAATGGAAACCAAACTAACACTTTACAGGGTTGGTCTGAAGATGAAAAAATGACGTAGTAATTACAAATACATTGTAAACTATAGTCCCACAAAAATTCAAATGCAAAGGATTCTTATGATTGTAATGATCACACCTAGAAAAAATGATATTCTGAAATGGATTTTGCCTATTTTTTTGATTTAATAACTTTTTTCTGATGGGCTGATAGTGATGAACCTATACTAAGAAACAGGTGTGAAATTCACTTTTAAACTTGGTCCACGTATTAAGTTGAAAAAGAGAAAGAATGGTGATTTCTTTCATTCCTTAAAAATAAGCTTAAAACACAGCATTCTTGCATTCAGTGAGGAAACTGACATTTAACCTAACTAACCCAATGCAAGAATCCTCCCAATGCCATCCCAGACAACTTCTGCTTAAACGCACCCAGGACAGATTTCATCACATTGCAATTTAGCCTGTCAATTATAAGATTGCGCTGATCATTAGAAAAATCTTACTTGGTTCTGAAGTCATCTGCAGCCAGTTTGGCATTATCAATCTGTACCACCAGCCTAGCGTTCTCAGACTTGCCGCACAGGATCTGGAGACAGGATTCATTATGAAATGAGTTATACTAAGAAGGAATGTCTTGTGCCTTACAGTGAAAAGCTTTTTTTTTTTTTTTTTCAAATACACATTCCTGCCAAATAGCTTTGAGTCTTCTCAGATTTTCAGTTTGGGGATAAAAGAAGGATTAATTAATAGCACTGTTCATTTCAAAACTAAAACAGTTAAGGAGAAATGTGTCCCTTTGTCATTAATTCTTCTCTCCTTGGTCTGCCTCTGGCCTGCAGGAATTGAGCATACTGGATATTAAGCCTCCCTTAGAGTGACCTGTGTCTCAGTTTGCTTAGAAATAGGAGGGTCCTGGGATGCTAAACCCAGAAAAATCCCAGCCAAACCAGAACAGGCTGGTTTTCGTACTCTCACATCCCCTTATTCTAGTCCTGCTGACCTCTTTCCACTCTCTGTCATATTGCCCTTGCCCATGCTTTTGCACAGAGCTTCTCCTTCTATCTGGAATGCTCCGGGATGTCCTCACCCACTAGCAAGACCCCTTGCATGACCCACATTCCCCCTCCAGCCCGGCTCCTACAGGGGGTCACTTCCTCCATGCACCCCCAACAATACTTTGCACTTAGCCAGTTATGCTTCTCCCCTTCACTCCAACCATGTCTGTCTCCCCTATTAGACTATGAGCTCCTGAAGGAAAGAGACTGTTTCACTCTGTACTTTATCCCTCACTCAAGCACTGTGCCTTGTATTCAGTAAATATGGGCAAATGAATGCATGATCTTCAAATCGCATGGCCCTTATCTGGCATTCACTTTGCTAGCACTACTGAACAGTGGACAGTTAATCTCCTCAGAGAATCGAAGACTTATGCCATTGAATATAAATTCCTGCTCATCCATCTAACCCTACTCAGATATTCCTCTTCTGGGAAGCCCTCCCTGACCTCCACCATGTATTAGTCCCACCTCTATGCTGACTTTTTTTTTTAAGATTTTATTTATTTATTTGACAGAGAGAGACACAGCAAGGGAGGGAACACAAGCAGGGGGAGTGGGAGAAGGAGAAGCAGGCTTCCCGCAGAGTAGGGAGCCGGATGCGGGGCTTGATCCCAGGACCCTGGGATCATGACCTGAGCCGAAGGCAGACGCTTAACAACTGAGCCACCCAGGCGCCCCTATGCTGACTCTTATCTCCACTTCTACCCCTGCGTTTCTGGTCCTGAATTCTCACCTGCATGCTTGCTCTAGTGGATGGTACAGGGTCTGTGTATATTAGGGAGGTTTATATGGTCAACAGCTCTTTTGCTTTGCTACAGAAACTGTCCCTTGCTACAGCTTTGGAAGGCTTTAAGTATTTGAGGATCCACTTAGGAAATTACTAGCTCCAAGAAATATTTCAGGTGCCTATTTTTTTAAGCTGTTAAGCCTAAAAACAAGACCAGGATATCATAATAGAACTAAAAAATCAGATACTCTGGTTTTAGTAAGAAGCAATGTAAGATTGCAATGACTGATCGTAGTCTAATGTCTTACCCTATCCCAGTCCATATCCTTCCCTGTGGGGCTTCCCAAATAGATTTTCTAAGATGATTTGATGTGTCCTACCTAAGCCAATGAAGTCAATGTCTTTATTACTGTAGCTTTGAATAGTCTTAGATCCATTTCAGAAGTTGGTATGTTAAATTTAAATAAATAGTTAACTAAATCGGCAGCGTGGTGGCCACCCCCTCACCTTCTGCTGGAGCTCCTCGATGGTCCGGAAGTAGGACTGATAGCTGGGGCACACGAAGGGCACCTGCTGCTGGCACCACTCCCGGATGCGGCTCTCCAGCTCTGCGTTCTCCCGCTCCAGCTGGCGCACCTTCTCCAGGTAGCTGGCCAGGCGGTCGTTCAGGAACTGCATGGTCTCCTTCTCGCTGCCATTGAAGGAGCCCTCGCAGAACCAGCCACAGTTGCCCACGTTGGCGGGGATGTTGCAGGCCCCGGGCAGGGTGCAGGTGTGGCAGCTGGGGGGCACGCAGGGCCGGGAGGAGCAGGTGGAGCGGCAGCTCATGTTGGGCAGGGAGCAGTTGTAAAGCATGGTGCTGGAGGGAGTGGAGCTCTGAAGGTCAGTTTCAAAGGCTGATTCCTCTCTCTGGTGTAAACCCTGGTCCTTTCCAGGGTTTTATATTCTGTCAGCCATGGGTGTGGTGACCACATGCACCATTACCCCCCTTTTACCCTATTTACCCATTTTTCCATTTGTTATTTAGCCACCTCACGCGAGTCCTTTACCTCATAAAATGCTTTACCCTGGCTTCCTGCTAAGTCAGGACTCCTCACCAATTATGCTGGTTGGTTAAGTAAGACCTTCAAAGTGACCAACCCATTACCTTGCCAACAACAACACTTGTTCACAGGGTGTTGATTTGGGGTGACAGCTGTACCCTGCCCCCCAGAGAGGGGCACGTCTATGCCTCTTTCTCCTAAAGGAGGAAACGTCTATGCCTCATCCAGCTCCTGTTCAGTGAAGACTCTGTGAGAAAAGCCATTTAAGGAAGCCCACCTAGAGACTAGACTGTTTGGTAGGGAATCCTGGAAGCTGAGATCAGACCTACGAGGCCATCCTGTTGAACAGCCCTTTGATCTTCCATCCAGGCAAGATGGAGGCAATTCTCCCCTCTCCTTAGGGGGCTGTAGGAAGTCCCCCCAAGCTCCATTTCTACTATTACTCAATGTTCACAGAATGTAAAGAAAACGAGCAACTTGGGAATACCTACCCTTACACACAACATGAGTGTCATCACAATGCCTCCTGCTTACTGAGCACCCACTGTTCAAAACACCTCATATGCATTATCTCCTTCAGGCCTCACAAAACCCTGTGGAGGGTAGATGAGGACACCAAGCCTCCGAGAGGTTTCCTATGGTTCCAGAGCTCCTATGAGGTGAGCCAGCATCCAAACCCAAACCTTTCTGACTCCAACAGCCATGCTCTCTCCATCACACCAACTGTCTCTCTTCCTATCTCCTCACTGCTGAGATGTAATAATGCACAAATGAATTGAGTTCAAGGAACCTCAACCGCTACTAGACATTATCCCCTCCCAAATTAGAATGGACCAGGAAATAAAAGCCTGTTCCCTAGTCATTTCTATTCTAATGGAAGAAAGTTTACTAAGTAAGTAATTGTAATACCTGCTAAAAGCTTGAAAAAAGGAAACCCTGGGTTGATTTGATGGAGAAACATCTAAGCCCAGTTCTCCAAAGGATGTGATCCTGAAAAACCACCACATCATGATATGCTTAATAGCATCTTGTGACCATCAGTACATTTTGGAAAACAGATGTTCTGCCCTCGTGCTATTCCAGATGAAGATACAAACTATGAGGATTTTATGTTTAATTGATCAGTACTCAAAACAGGACAGACACTCCTTAAAGCAGTTCCTTTTGGAAGCTATGTACTAATTCCTCCTCTACAGCTACCACTCCGATCACCCCTTCTACAAAGTTGACCTCACAGTCTGGGACACTTTCTTTTGGTTATCCTCATTGAAGGCAAATCTTCATCTTCTGAGTGTGTGTTTATTTTTGAAACCAGCCAGATATAATTTGGAACCAAGCCTAGAGAGTGGGATAAACAATCACACTTAGCAGTGTCTTTAATGGGTCAGAAACACATTGTGACTGTAAAATAATAGTGTACATTTTCTTGGGTGGTTCTGAAAGACATTTCCAATGTGGAGCTTCAAATATGCTTCCATGAAAGACAGCAGATTTGGAGTAAATGTGTGGTCTCCCAGAGCATAATGCTTTGAAAGCACTGCCATCCTTAACCACACTCACAATCCACAACTCTCTGCCCTCCTGCCTGAATCTCTACCTTTAGAGAGATATGGGATGGATGTGCTGGTTTAAAATCAGTACCAAACTGATTGAAGCCCTATTGGATCAGATCAAATAACATAAAGCAAATAGCTGGATTCATTAGCTTTTCTGTTTCCCTGCTTCTTCTATGCTCCAGGCTTCAAAAGAGAAAAATCTAGACTATGGCACTTTTTTAAAGAATAGGAAAGGAATGCTGTGTTGTAGATTGGCAAAAAACGTCCATGGGGATCCTTAAACCATTATGGCAGCTTGAACCTCAGAGCAAAATGACCCAGAGGTAAATGTCCCTGTATCTTCAAAAGTGGAGTGTAGAGTTTCGAAAACAGGACTACTCCTACATCTTGAGTAGAAATAACCATGATTGCTGCATAGCTGCATGGTCATTAGATTATAATAGCTGAGAGGATTTGGGTTTATTGAGAAAAGAGCCAAGTTTCAGGTCATTTCCCAGGAATTCTGGAAGGCAGTTGCTTTTTATTTATTCCACTTACTGTGTGCTGTGAATCTTTACCTTTACATAAGCAATGCCATTGTCTCTAGTCAATGACCCTTCAATAAATATGATGAGCAAATCAAATCCTAACAAACAAAAAGGTTTTATACCTGCCCATGTAATTGTGGCAGACGCCGTGGTAAGGCTTCTGGTCACCAGATGTGAGAAAATTGCAGTTGAGGTTTAAAGATACTGTTTATTATGGAAGCCAAGGCTATTTCTGTGGGAGAGATCACATGCAAACTCACCAGTGGCATTTAACCACAGAGTGGAATCAGGGTAGATCTGCTGAGACCATCCTCCCCATGGCAGAACTTTAAAGGTATTAGGAAGCCTCCCCATTCCTTCCCAAAACCATCTTTTCTGATGGCCAGGTACTGGCACTTAAAATGCTCATCATGAGAAATGTAAACTGCATTCTTTGGGAAATGCAAAGTAACATATTGGGCCACTTACAGATTTACTCTATTTTAATGTAGATGAATGGCAAGGAGAGACCAGGAGTGCTATCACTGGACACACACAGACCAAGTTACTGATGTTTGCCTAAAAAAGATGAAGAGTTACCCACTGGAGAATTAGAAAAGCAGAAACACTGTTTGATACCAACACCAGCCCACCCTGCTGGGTCAGCCCCAGTTAGAGCTGCTTATAAGAACAAGATATAGGGCGTCCATAGACTGTTCCATAAGGGTGTCTGTTGCAAATTTATCAATCACCCAGCCTTACCACATTGAGGGGAGAAATTATGGTGGTGATCTAGGAATTAAACCAACAGGTTTGGCTTTGGGAAAATGCTCAAACAAAATTTCCAATGAGGGACAAGCAGGGGAGGACATGGAGAATCAGCCAGGTCAGTAGTAATATGGGCTGAGCAAAGAGAGGTACAGCACCCCAAAATAAGATTCAGTGCTCATTACTCACATCCTCTCTAGAGCTGCCATTGTTTCTCTTACACTCAGTCTTCAACTCCCAAAGGGAATGGAGTTTGGAGGTCTTCAGGGACCAAGCCGAATCAGAAAAATGCAAAGTTCATCAGTATGTCTTTAACTCTATCCAGTCTAGAATAGAGGAGTCAAGAAGAACATGAAACAGTCCAAGACAATATAACTTAATAGTCCTAGTCTTCTGGGAAGGCTGGATTCAGGAACCACTCAGAGAAGGGATGAAAACCTATGTATGTGACTGCTCTACAGATCAAAGGGAAGAGCAGATGCCAAAACATTTTAAGAGTTACACAGTGGATAAAGCAAAGTAAGCTTCATGTTCAGTAAGAATATGTTGTGTTGAACTTTTACATTAAGTTTACTATCAAGTTGGTGATTTGAAACAGATGTGAAAGAGTCACTGAAGTATGGCTTTTTCCCCCAGCATCCCACAGATCCTGCTCTCCCTATGGTCACCAATGATCTCCCTATTGCTATGTCCACTGACTTGTCTGAATCCTCAATCTTCCTGACCCTTCAAGAGACACAGTATCTTCACCTAATTAAAGCCAAGTATACCATAGAATACCGTAAGTGGAATAAATAAGGAACAGTAACACTAATGAGTATTCATGAGAAGGATGCATTGACCAACCCCCCCATCAAAACCCCAACTTCTTTGGACTTCTATGTTGCCTCAGCTGCTTCCCACTCCAATTGTTTATAACCAGATGTCACCTCTCTCCTTGGGAACTGGGCCAAACCAAGGAGGAACCTCATGTCAGGGACTTTGGAAAGTCTGAGGCCACTCCATCATTTCTCCCAGTGGTTTCCAAGGTTATCCCTAGTCTAACAGCATCCCCCTTGACAGTCTTAACAACTTCTACAGCTTTAACTGATCATTTCTGTTTAGGTAACTCTCCGACATCTCTCCCAAATCCAGTCATTCTCTTCCAGCTCTCTCCACTGGAGCTCCACTGGTGTTTCATTTTCTCAGGCTCAAAAGTGTCCCTCATGTTGACCCAAAGTAGGTATTTAATCAGTACTAGTTTCCTTCCTTCTCTCTCCATTGTTCCTTTACCTCCAATCAGCTTCCATATCCTGGGCTGTGCCTCTGAAATCCACCCCTCCCTCGGCCCACCACTCTCCCCCCAACTCAGTCTACTGTCCATCATCAGCCTCCCAATTGTTCTTCCTTCTTTCCCACCCAACCCCATCAACTTCTAGGACCCATCACAACCCAGCTTATATGTAGCTGCCAGATAGATCATATGCCAAACTTCCTTACAAGCAAATCTCACAGATAACCATGAAAAGCACCACCAGATATGTTCATCCATGACTACTTTGCAGTTTCATCTTCCACCACCATATTTATGCTTTGCCCCAGCTAGAAATCGGTCTGTCGAGCTCTAGATACACTCATCTCCTTACCAGGCATAGCTCATGTTCATAAAAACTTTCCCTCTTGTCAGACCGGCACACACTCATCAGTCCAAACATACCCCATCAAACTTTATTTCAGAATTATGCTAATATCATATAGTAATCATTGATTGAAGTTGGAAGGGAAGTACTTAAAGTTTTAATAATCTTCTCATGAATACTTATTAGTGTTACTGTTCCTTTATTCCAATTACAGTATTCTATGGTTTTACACTAGGCTTTAATTGGGTGAAGATACAGTCTCTGTTTAAAGACAAGCAGACAATATTTGTATGAATGGAATTTTTGGGTTTTCAAAGCCCTAATTGAGCTCTACCTCCTCTTGGAGCCTCTTTTTACCACTCTTTCACACTTCAAACTATAGAAATGATCCCTGAAAGTATAGTCTTTCTCTCACACTTCAGAAATTCATCATTCTTCATTTACACCTTTCTTGAGCCACATTGATGTTTGTCTGTAGCAGGGTTGTCTCTTTGTCTTGTCCACTCTAGACTATGAACATGCTGTGGGCTAGGATTGGGGCTCACTTATCTGTGTGTTCTCAGTGCTCCACACAGTAGTGACACACACAGGAGATGGTTGATTGCAGTTGTGTAGGTTAGATAGTGTCAAATTAAATGAAGAATTGAGATGGTGGCCAATAGAATTGAGAGCTTTAATAATTCAGATATGAGTCAAGTGGGGGGTAAGATTAATGTCTGTTGGGGGAGACAATGAACACTGGTCTTTCTTGAAATTATAAGAAATAAAGTGACAGAAGAACATTTTAGACCTATTTATAAAGACCTAGAGGAAAAAGGGAACTTGAAAAGAGGGAGGTAGGGAGATGCACTTGCCTGCATTTAAAGGGTCTTTGGATTACAAAGTGTTGAGTATAACAAGTGGGTAACAAGAGGAACCAGTCTGGCAAAGATAAGTTGGAGTCCAATTAAATGTGATGTGGCAACAGACACATGAAAAAGTGCTCAATATCGCTCGGCATCAGGGAAATCCAAATCAAAACCTCAATGAGGTACCACCTCACACCAGTCAGAATGGCTAAAATTAACAAGTCAGGAAACGACAGATGTTGGCAGGGATGCGGAGAAAGGGGAACCCTCCTACACTGTTGGTGGGAATGCAAGCTGGTGCAGCCACTCTGGAAAACAGTATGGAGGTTCCTCAAAAAGTTGAAAATAGAGCTACCATACGACCCAGCAATTGCACTACTGGGTATTTACCCCAAAGATACAAATGTAGGGATCCGAAGGGGTACGTGCACCCCGATGTTTATAGCAGCAATGTCCACAATAGCCAAACTGTGGAAAGAGCCAAGATGTCCATCGACAGATGAATGGATAAAGAAGAGGTGGTATATATATACAATGGAATATTATGCAGCCATCAAAAAGAATGAGATCTTGCCATTTGCAACGACGTGGATGGAACTGGAGGGTATTATGCTGAGCGAAATAAGTCAAACAGAGAAAGACATGTATCATATGACCTCACTGATATGAGGAATTCTTAATCTCAGGAAACAAACTGAGGGTTGCCGGAGTGGGGGGTGGGGTGGGAGGGATGGGGTGACTGGGTGATGGACACTGGGGAGGGTATGTGCTCTGGTAAGCACTGTGAATTGTGCAAGACTGTTGTATCTCAGATCTATACCTCTGAAACAAATAATGCAATATATGTTAAGAAAGAAAAAAAAAAGAAGAAGAATGTAGCAGGAGGGGAAGAATGAAGGGGGGGAAATCGGAGGGGTAGACGAACCATGAGAGACGATGGACTCTGAAAAACAAACTGAGGGTTCTAGAGGGGAGGGGGTTGGGAGGATGGGTTAGCCTGGTGATGGGTATTGAGGAGGGCACGTTCTGCATGGAGCACTGGGTGTTATGCACAAACAATGAATCATGGAACACTATATCTAAAACTAATGATGTAATGTATGGGGATTAACATAACAATAAAAAAAATTTTTTTAAATGTGATGTGGCAACATAATACCAAGTCACACTGTTCTATGGGCAACTGAAGACCTAGGACTTGAGCTAAAATGAGAGCTTTGGGAGTCGTCAGCATAGAGGTGCTAGTTCTCCCTGAACAGGGATAGAGAAAAAGAAACACAGCAGAGGATCTAGGCATTTCCTCCAGTTGCAACAGAAAGGGGAAAGTCAGGCTAATAGGAGCTGGAGAACAGGTAGTAGGAGATATAACAAGAGGACCCAGAGTGTGAGGGTTTATGGAAATCATTGAAGGTACATTTTGAGGGAAAGGCAGGTATCTATATTAGCAATACCAGTACAGCTGACAAGTTGAAAGGAGAGGTTAGCTTCTCTTTCAGCAGTTTCTACAGAAACTGGTCTTTAGGCAGTTTAAGAGAAAGGGGAGCAGAGAATCAACCCTGAGTGATGAGGGTGATAGTGGGAGATAGCAGTGAGGTTTGGGGAGGACTCTCAGTATTGCCAAGGACCCTGCAGCCAAGGCAAGATGGTCATGAGTGCTGGAGGCCAGGTTTTCTGTACAGTGTCGCCTTGGTGGGAACCTCCCAGGAGGACAGAACCCCTTCCCCATCATTTGCCAGTGGAACATATTGGCTGGGGTCAGTCATTTAATGCATTTCTTCCTAACAAAGGGATATTTTTATGAAACAGCCACAGCAGGTTATTTACAGTACATAAATATGAATGAGAAACACATTTACTATGCCAGAGAAATAAAGTTTATTGGGAAGTAAATGAAGAAGCTTCCTTGCATTCCAGAGAATACCAAAGAAGCAAGAAAAGCAGGAAACACAATACATGCAGGAAATGCCCTAAAAGTAATACCTGGAGCTCGGATCACAGGGAGCTGGACATCTTCAGAAACAAAGACACTCAAACTTCAATAGGAAGGGATTTTCCAGACATTGGAAGTTAACGATGTGTGTCTTTGTTTGTTGAATCTGGAAAGCATTTCCACGTCTAGAAATATCACATTTGGCATGGCTAGGCTTCTAACTGGCAGTTGAGCTCCAACAAAAGCAGGACCTAAGGACTTTTCCTGTGCTTGATCTGAATGGCTTCATTGTTGTCTTCAAAGAGGATGCAAGTTCTTAAATTAAGAGCAACGCGTTTGAGAGTTGCCACAGGACCCACAGGAATTGCCGCAAGCGTTGGTGGTGGCACATGGGTTGCAGGGGAGCCTGGGAGGACAGAGATTTAGAATGGATTGGGGATTGTGGAGAGAGCCCTAAGGTACCTAATGAAACAACCCATGAATTCTCAGTGGTCGGAGATAGTTGGAATCAAATTTGATTGTTATCAAATCCTTCTCCCCATCCCAGAAGGCCTTATGCTGAGGTGGAAAATTGTGCTTTTGAAAAATATGTTCTCATGCTCTTGAGCTCTCATGGAACTAACACAATCTGCCTTACCCAACAGTTATTGTAACAATCTCTCCACCACCACTTCTCCATTGTTAGCTCCCTGAGGCAGGGGATGTATGCCCTTCATTTTCAACCTTCAATTTCTGCTTAACTATTCACATAGTGAATTCTCTATAAACGCATGTTGTTTTGTGAGTTGAAAATGTGGCCCAAATGTGTATGCTCACAATGTCTTGTAGTCCCACCACATGTTTCCCAGAGTTCTTTGCCTCCTACTCACTTGCAGTCCTCGCTCTCCAGCAGGCCCCGGTATGTGTTGATCTCACACTCCAGCCGGGCCTTGACGTCCAACAGCACCTGGTACTCCTGGTTCTGCCGCTCCAGGTCACACCTGATCTCAGCCAGCTGGGACTCCACGTTGCTGATCATGCACTGCACCTGGCCCAGCTGGGAGCTGTAGCGGGCCTCGGTCTCCGTCAGCGTGTTCTCCAGGGAGTCCCTCTGTGCAGGGAAGATAAAGAATGTCACAGAGCCACTCCTCAGGGAGCTTCTCCATGGGCAGAAGAGCAGTCCCAGGCTTCATGAGGTCACGAGAGTGTGGACAGTACCCTGAACAACACCCACCAGGTTGTGCTGGGCCTGCAGCTCAATCTCCAGGGCATTGACCGTGCGTCTCAGCTCGATGATCTCCGCCTGGCAGGACTGCAGCTGCTCCGAGCTGGACACCACTTGCTTGTTCAGCTCCTCAGTCTGAAACAGCACAGGGGAGAAGACAGGGTCAGACCCTGCCTCAAGGGCCCCGAGGGGCCAAGTGTCCCGAGTGGCCATGTGCTGAGATGCCCACCTGGGTGGTGAACCATTCCTCCACGTCCCTGCGGTTGGTCTCCACCAGGGCCTCATACTGACTCCTGGTCTCGTTGAGCACACGGTTCAGGTCCACAGCAGGGGCTGCATCTACCTCCACGTTGAGGCGGTCTCCAATCTGGCAGCGCAGGGTGTTGACTTCCTGAGGGAAGAAGAAGAATGAATAAGCCACAGAAATGGATCTACTGTCTATCTTCCTACTATAGGAAAATGAGCACAACAAAAATGCACTGAGGCCCAAGACTGACACAGATATGATGTAGGAATAAACCCAAATAAGGATCACATCAACCTCTTTCCCAGAAACCTGAAAGAAGCTCACATTTCCAATAAGACTAAGTCCAAACTCCCTGGCATGTGCAGGTCCTACCTCATTTCTCATCACATCCCTATAGGTAATGCATGCCAGCCATATCAGTCCATGGGCCAAATTCAATATACCTGCTCTACCACTTCTGTGTCTTTCCTCAGCCTCTTCCCCCAGATTGAAACATCCAAGTATGAAATCCTCCTCCTTCCCATGACATGCCTGAGAAGAGTTCTTTATCTCTTTCCAGGTAGGCTGGATTATTCCCTGAACATGCTGCTTGTACATCTCATATAGTACTTCTTTTCCTCTACCTGTATTATGTGTTGTCTTTACATGGCCACCTCCCCAGACTAGAATGGAAGCTCGTTGAAGAGAGGTGCATGTCTTATTTCTCTTTTTCCTCCATCTCTCCAACTAATTCCGAAACTAACAGTGATGAGGAGAGAGCAGGACTCAATAAATGGATGCCCTTCCTCAGCATCTCCAACACCTGCCCAACCCTCCTCCAGCTGCTTGAGAATAAGCAACCTACCTCACTCTGTGCTATGGATATAGGATCATCATTCTCTGGCTGACCTTGAGTTCTTCAGAGAGAGGTCCCAACCCAAGAAGCCTGATGGCAATTGCCTCCTGGTTGCCGATGCTAAAGTCTTGGCTCTGAAGCCTACTTTTTTTTTTCCTTTTCCTCTTACCTCCTCGTGGTTGCTCTTGAGGCTCAGCAGCTCCTCCCTCAGGGACTCCACCTGGGCCTCCAGGTCAGACTTGCACAGGGTCAGCTCATCCAGGATCCTGCGCAGGCCGTTGATGTCCGACTCCACAAGCTGCCTCAAGCCCAGCTCAGTGTGGTACCTGCACATACAGATCAGAGTGGGAGGATGAGGCAGGAAAGAATCCCACTCCCCCTGTCCTGTGTCTTGTGGATGGGCTGGTCTCAATCTCTTTTAGCTAATACAGGTTACTGCCTCTTTTCTCCCATGTTTCCCTCAGGCTCTGCACAGATAGACTGGAGAGACCCTTGACTTACCCTAACACCAGAAGGTGCCCACAGGGATTCATTAAATTGAGTCTCTCATTTTCCTCTCTATTTTGTTGGTTAATATACCACTATTCCCCAAGAACCAATCCATTCCCCAAGAATAGTTCATATCAATCTCTGAATTTGGGGGTTTAAGAAGGCCTTCCAGAAATACCAATATAGACTGAAGAGCATGCAGCATATGAGTCTGGATTTCTGTTTGAAAATGGTTTTATATAAAGCCAGGCTTGTGAAGAGAAATGAAAAGGGTGAAATGGCTGCCTCTTCCCTTCCAGAAAATGTCCCATAAGACCATGAGAGAGCCACAGGGGTCTTAAAGGTCACCTAGCCTGAAAGTTTCAACGTACTTGGTTCTGAAGTCATCAGAGGCCAATTTGGCATTGTCAATCTGCACCACCAGCCTGCCGTTCTCAGACTTGGCACACAGAATCTGAAAACAAGAGTCTACTATGAGGGCCCCTTGAACTTGAAAATGTCTTATTGTTCAAGGACAGTCAGCGGCTGTTGCACCCTCACATGGCACCCCCTCACCTTCTGCTGGAGCTCCTCGATGGTCCGGAAGTAGGACTGATAGCTGGGGCACATGAAGGGCACCTGCTGCTGGCACCACTCCCGGATGCGGCTCTCCAGCTCTGCGTTCTCCCGCTCCAGCTGACGCACCTTCTCCAGGTAGCTGGCCAGGCGGTCGTTCAGGAACTGCATGGTCTCCTTCTCGCTGCCATTGAAGGAGCCCTCACAGAACCAGCCACAGTTGCCCACATTGGCAGGGATGTTACAGGCCCCGGGCAGGGTGCAGGTGTGGCAGCTGGGGGGCACGCAGGGCCGGGAGGAGCAGGTGGAGCGGCAGCTCAGGTTGGGCAGGCAGCAGTTGTAAGGCATGGTTCAGGGAGAGGTGATGGAGAGCAGGTAAGCCAATACAGGTGGATGTGGTGAGGTTTGAGTCTCTCCTTCCTCCATGGTCCTTTTATACCCTTATTGATGGGTGGGGGTTGGCATACAGCATAGTTTCCCTTCCTAATGCTTCAGCTAATTTTTTCTCCAAAATATGCTAGTTAGATGCCTCCAAAGAGTCCCCTCAACCCATAAAATTATTCCATTCAGCTTGTGTCACACCAGGTTCCTCCTAGGTGCTAGTGGCTGGTAAAATCAGAGTTTCATCAGATGGCTTCAAAGGAGACAGAATCATCATAATCCCAAATGGCTCTCCCCATTACTCAGAGGGGAGGAGAGCCAGGGACATGGGGTGGAGTTGTTTGGGACTCCTCATCCATGAGGTTCTACTACTAGATTCCCTGGAAAGAGAGTCTAGAGTGAACAGTCTTCCAGCTGGCCCTCTTCTCCCAGGCCTACCCATTTTTCAGTGTTCAGTTCAACTTGTCTTCATAGCAGAAACTTGTCCTGTATTAGCTGCAAGGATCCTGAGCCCTACTCATGAGAGTATTAACTGGGGCTTACAGAATTTATCAATACGTGGAGATTGAAAATAATGGAGTGTTCATGGCTGAGAAGTGAAACTGGCTAAATGGGTAGAATAACACCAAAGCAGAGATCAGCAAACTAGGGCCCACAAGCCAAGTTCAGCCTGCCGCCTTTTTTCTAAATAAATGAACGTGGCACATACCCAAGTTCATTAGGTATTATCTATGGTCACTTTTCATCACAATGGCAGAGTTGAATAGTTCTAACAGAAACCATATGGCTTGCAGAGCCTAAAATATTTACTATCTGGCCCTTTATAGAAGAAGTTTACCAAACTGTACTGGAGCAACAATCTCCCTAAAGATGAGACAGAGAAGAAATATCTAGAAATAAAATTATGCCTGGAATAGTCCACAGAGAGAGTTCAAGTGGCAGTGTTGAAGCATAAATATGAAGCATAATACTTCAGACTCAACAAGAATGGAAAACTAGAATAAGGAGCTCAGAGCTATCTTTGTATCCATGGTGACCTTATCTCAAGGTCTCTGGAAATTTCTCTCACCTAATCCCTAAAGTTAATCCTCTTTCTGAGAACACTGTACATCCCTAAAGGTGTGACTCTGCCCACCTGAGATGCTCCCAGAACAAGTCAAAACCCATGAGAATGCACCTTCACTCTGTCATCCCTAGAGTGTACACCTCTCTATCAACTCTGGGATCAGATACCCTTGGATACTTCCAAACTCTTGGGAGTCTCCCTATTGTCCAATAAAGAATCTTAATGAAGTAGCCCTCCTCACTCACCTTCTATTCTTTGTCACTTTATCTGTCCTTTGTTCTACACAGAAATAAAATCTTGGGCTCAGGCAGAAGTCCCAAAAAAATTATTTGTGCAACACAATATAAGGATGTGTCCAGATTTCAAAGGAAGTATGAAGGTAACAGAAAAGCACACATTTGAATCTAACCTACCTGAGTTCACATTCTTACTGATGACATGAGCTCAGAGAAGCGAGTTTCCCTTTTTGACTCATTTTCTTCATCTCTTAAATTTAAGTAGTAATATGCTGTCCACCTCATAGTTTTGTTGTAAAATGTAAGTAATATATTGTGTGTGAATATGGATCAGGGTGGGAGTGATGATTATTTCCATAACCTTCCTCCTTCTTATTGTTGGCCCAGATGGCTCAGATGTAGAATTTTCTGAAAATCCAATTCTGTTAAGCAGACACCTGGGCACATTGCCCATGCTAATCCAGTGGTGATAAAACCTCATTCACCTACCTTGCAAACGCTAGAGGCACAATACTATATTCATGAATTAATCAACAAAAATGCAAATTTTAACATTAACTTGGTAGCCAGAATAGGAAGTTGACAGAGAGCCCATTGTCCCTACGTTCTCTGATAAGTTACTGATATTGTGGATTCGGTTATCCTATTTGGGGTCATTCTTGAGGAGGACATGTTCTCTACATGGGGTTGCATTGCCACCAAAGCCTCCTTTCTTGTACTGGCATGGAAATGGGCTCTACTCACTTCCTGGGAATCCCCCAGCCTTGTGTTTCTGTGCTAACATCCATGATAATGATGATGGTGGTTTTGGTGATGCTGATGATGTTACTTACCCCTTCATGAATACTGATTCTATGCCAAACAAGGCACTAAGTGCTATGGCACATTTCTCATTTGACCCTCCCAACATGCCTATAAGATTGGCCTATAAAATTATTCCCATTTTATAGATAAATTAACAGATTGGGAAAGGCTCAGAATTTTCCCAAGACACAGCCAATAAGTGGCAGAGCTGGGATTTGAACAATTCACTGTCTCACTCTTGAGCCTGAATATCTAAACACAGTGGAAACATTTGGCATACAAGTTTCTCTGATTTTGTGAGGGAAGGAAACCTTAGATTCTTTTCTTCCCATTGCCCCTCTCTTTATAGTTTTTGGCTTCTGATTCCCATTGGAGCCTTGTTCCCACCCCTTCCCAACCCCCATCAGTCCTCCAAAGGCCTCTCTGACCAAAGGCCTCTCTCACCTAGCTACTCTCAATGGTACCCTTTTGAACCAAAACCAATTACACTTATTTACTTTTCTTCACAGGCAAACGGCTGTCATTTTGCATGACGGTTGATATGTCCAGGATGGAAATTAGATTGCCTTTTCTTAGCGTCTAAAAAAAAAATCAAAATTCACAATGACATGACCTAAGGTGATTTAGAATCTGGGAGAAAGCCTATTTGCCTCACCCTGAACATTTAGCCCTATAAAAGTTCACTTCAGAAGTAGGATCTATTTCCTAAGAATCAAAGAACTCTAAAGCTAGAAAGACCTGAATTTATGGAGAAGAAAACTGAAGCCCAGATGGTGAGGCAGGAAAGAAATGAATAGCAATATGTCACTTCCTCATCAGGTAGTCTACTAGGACCCTTCACATCAGGTAGTCTACTAGCCTCAGTTTCCCCAAAATGGAGGTAACAATCTCTTCTCTACCTGCTTTATATGCTTGCCAAGAGGATCATGGAAGACAGTGTTTATGGAAACACTTTGCAAACCAGATATTTTTATTAGGACTATTATTTTGATTATTGATGACTTAATATATAGAGAAGCTTCTTTTTTTTTTTTTAAAGATTTTATTTATTTATCTGACAGATAGAGAGACAGCGAGAGAGGGAACACAAGCAGGGGGAGTGGGAGAGGGAGAAGCAGGCTTCCCGCTGAGCACTAGGAGTGAGGAGGGCTAGTATTCCATCCTCACCCCAAACTCTGGATGTTTCAATGTCATCGATAAAGAATCTGAGAAGAAAGTGAACTTGTCCAAAATGACACAAGTAACTAGACTCAAGTTTGCTGGGCCCATCCTGCCTCACTGTGAACTAGAGAGATGAGACATTGGCATAGGCCAGGATGTGACAAAACATGAGAACTGGAAGAAAACAGAGGTAGCTCATGAATTCCAATGCCCGCTCTGAGCACGCACAGGAAGACACACCTAGGCTTCCTACATATTGCTTTGCTCCTCAGTAAACTGGAGGTTAAAAAGTGACAAATCCCACAAGCTTGTGATGAGGCGTGCCTCCTAGAAGTAATGAGACGGGCTTTTACAGAGAAAAATGCTGCACATTCCTGGACAGTCCTGCTCTTCCTATAGACACTGACAGCAGCCTCAGACCTCAAAGCACTCAAATGATGACTCTGACCCCAGATATAAAGATGCAAAAAATGCCTTAGCTGTACCTATAACAAATATGAATTTTCAGGGAAACAGGAAAAGAATCAGCAAAAATTTTCAGGACATAAGCTTGGGGATGGGTCAAGTATCTGAGAATGATATTCCCAGTGGGCTGAGAGTTCAGACCAGGACAGCCAAGAGCCAATTAAATAGATCACAAAAGAGCACTGGACATGCCAACTGAGAAGGGCCTGGGGCCCCATCTAAAGATGGGCCTGGAGCCAAAGAGTATCAAATAATGCTGAGTAGAGCATATACTCCAGGTGCAGAGCTAGGCGAGTGATTTAAAGAAGGAAACAGTGGTGTGAAAGACAACAGGATGGTATACAAATTCTACTGTTAGGCATGAAACAACAACAACAAAAATGACTATGCTTTTCTATTCTTAAGAAGTTTCTCTATAGGGGCACCTGGGTGGCTCAGTCATTAAGCGTCTGCCTTCAGCTCAGGCCATGATCCCAGGGTCCTGGGATCGAGCCCCGCATCTGGCTCCCTGCTCAGCGGGAAGCCTGCTTCTCCCTCTCCCACTCCCCCTGCTTGTGTTCCCTCTCTCGCTGTCTCTCTATCTGTCAGATAAATAAATAAAATCTTTAAAAAAAAAAAAAAGAAGCTTCTCTATATATTAAGTCATCAATAATCAAAATAATAGTCTTAATAAAAATATCTGGTTTGCAAAGTGTTTCCATAAACACTGTCTTCCATGATCCTCTTGGCAAGCATATAAAGCAGGTAGAGAAGAGATTGTTACCTCCATTTTGGGGAAACTGAGGCTGAGAGAAGCTACATGTCTTGTCCAAGGACACAGAGCTGATGAGAGGGTAAGTGAGAACTAGAACCCTAGTTTTGGCAAGTGGGTCACAACCTGGCTCATTAGAACCACCTGTAGAGATTCTAAAACTCCCACTACACCCCAATGTTCATAACAGCAATGTCCACAATAGCCAAACTATGGAAGGAGCCGAGATGTCCATTGACAGATGAATAGATAAAGAAGATGTGGTGTATATACACAACGGAATATTACTCAGCCATCAGAAAGGATGAACCATTTACATCGACGTGGATGGAACTAGAGGGTATTATGCTGAGTGAAATAAGTCAATCAGAGAAAGACAATTATCATATGGTTTCACTCATATGTGGAATATAAGAAAGAGCACAGAGGATTATAAGAGAAGAGAGGGAAAACTGAATGGGAAGAAATCAGAGAGGGAGACAAACCATGAGAAACTCTCAACTCCAGGAAACAAACTGAGGGTTGCTGGGGGGGGGGGGGGAATGGGGCAACTGGGTGATGGTCATTAAGGAGGGCATGTGATGATGTGATGTGATGAGCGCTGGGAGTTATACACAACTGATAAATTATTGAACACTACATCTGAAACTAATGATGTACTATATGTTGGCTAATTGAATTTAAATTTAAAAAATAAAATTAAAAAATAATAAATAATAAAACTCCCAGTGGCCAGACTACATCCCAGACCAGTTAAATCAGACTCTCTAAGGGCAAATTCAGGCTTCCGCCCTTTTTTTAAGTTCCCAGGTGATTCCAAAGTACCACCAAGGTGGAGAACATCTGTCCTCATGTGTGATAATGATGACAGAGTACCTGGAAACAATTTAAAAGCCACATGGAAGTATTTAAGGGGATGTAGAATACATTTATTTACAAAATTATGGTTCAGTTACAGGGATTGAGATTTCTGTTTTGAAAAAAAAAAAAAAAATGACAGAATTTACAGAACCAAAAAGCTTTGCCCCTGGCCAGAATCTTCCTTTGTTCTACTGATTGCTTCTCTGTTCAAAGCATGTTTTGGAGTTTTGTGTTTTGGAAATGTCTGTATCTTTTTAATATCCAGTTTGTTGATAGCAAACCTTTGTCTTTTAAGGATGGATTTGATTTTTTGGAAGCCATTCAACAAGAAACTTTATGAATAAGATGGACAATCAAGTTAGATAATTTTAAAAACACCTCCATATGATTGTGGCTCATAATTGATCTGAGACTTGCCAAAATTAAGCTGGAATTTGTGTGTAAGGAAAACTATGAAGAATGTAATTGACCTGGACATATTCATTCTGCCCTGATTTTTTAATCATTCTCCATACTTTATAGTGATGTCATATGCATTTTTAATTGAACCTGGTCCAAATCTCATAATTACTAATAACCAACTGTGATTTTGAGCAAGTTTCCAAGCTTTAGTTTCCTCATTTGTTAAACAGGTTTAATTTGAAGCATTTTATAAGGATTAAGATAAGTTCCTAATATTTTGCCTAACCCATAGCTGATATTCAACACATGTGAGCTGTATTAGTTTCCTATTGCTACCTTCACAAATCATCACAAATTTAGTGGCTTAAACCAACACAAATTATTATGCTAAAGTTCCATAGGTCAGAAGCCTAAGTTTTACTCTCATTGGGAGTAAAATTAAGAAAAAAGTTTACAATAACATCCAAAAGAATAAAATACTTAAGAATAAATGTAACCAAGGAGGCAAAAGACTTGTACAGTGAAAACTGCAAAACAGTACCAAAAGAAATTAAAGAAGATACAAGTAAATGGGAAGACCTCCTGTATTTGTGGAAGATTTAGTATGTTTAAGATGGCAGTATTGCCCAAAGAAATACCTATCAAAAGAGATTCAATGTGATCCCTATCAAAATCCCTGTGATGTCTTTTGCAGAAATAGAAAACCTCATCCTAAAATTTATATGAGATTTCAAGGTGCCCCAAATAGCTAAAACAATCTTTAAAAAAGAAGAACAAAGTTAGAAAACTCACACTTCCTGATTTCGAACCTTAACTACAAAGCTATAGTATTCAAAACAGTGTGGCACTGGAATAAGGACAGACATATAGACCAATGGAATAGAATAAAAATCATCCTTCACATATATGATCAAATGATTTTCAGAAAGGATGCCATTCATTGAAGGACAGTCTTTTCAATGAATGGTGCTGAAAAAACTGGATATTCACATGCAAAGAATGAAGTTAGACCCTTACCTCACACCATATACAAAACATGAACCCACAATGGATCATAGACCTAAATGTAAGAGCTAAAACTATAAAACTTTTAGAATAAACCATAGAGGAAAACTTCATGACATTAGGTGTGGCAATTATTTCCTGGCCATGGCACCAAACACGCAGATAACAAAAGAAAAAATAGGTAAAACAAACTCCATAAAATGTAAAAACTTGCCCCCCAAAGGACACCATCAAGAGAGTGAAAAGGTGGCCCACAGAATGGAAGAAAACATTTGCAAATTATATTTCTAATAAGGGATTAATATCCAGAACACATAAAGAACTCCTACAACTCAACAAAAACAAAACTAAACGACTTAATTAAACACATGGCCAGAAGACTTGAATAGACATTTCTCCAAAGATATACAAATGGTCAACAGACATATGAAAATATGCTTCAACATCACTAATCATCAGGGAAATGCACATCAAAACCCCAATGAGGGGGCGCCTGGGTGGCTCAGTCGGTTAAGCGACTGCCTTCAGCTCAGGTCATGATCCCAGGATCCTGGGATCGAGTCCCACATCGGGCTCCTTGCTCCACGGGGAGCCTGCTTCTCCCTCTCCAACTCCCCCTGCGTGTGTTCCCTCTCTCGCTGTCTCTCTCTCTGTCAAATAAATAAATAAAATCTTAAAAAAAAAAAAAGCTTTAAAAAAAAAAAAAACTCCAATGAGGTACCACTTCACACCCACCAGAATGGCTATCAGCAAAAACAAAAACAAACAAAAAACCCAGAATTTAAAAAGTGTTGGCGAGGATGTGGAGAAATTGGAACCCTTATACATGATTATGTTAAATGGCACAACCTCAAACAATTAAACATAGAGTTACCATAGGATCCAGTAACTCCACTTTTAGGTGCATACACAAAAGAATTGAAAGCAGGGACTTGAACAGATATATGTATAGCAGTGTTCACAGCAGCATTAATCTCAATAGCCAAAATACCCATCCATGGATGAATGGACAAACAAAATGTGATATATACAATGGAATATTACCTAATCTTTAAAGGGAACAAAATTCTGATACATGCTACAACATGAATAAGCCTTGAAAACATTATACCAAGTGAAATACACACACACACACACACACACACACACACAAAACCAAATACTGTATGATTCCACTTATATGAGGTACCTAGAGTAGTCAAATTCATATGGACAGAAAGTGGAACCGCAGTTAGCAGGGGCTTAGGGTAGAGGGGTTATGGAGTTTAATGAGGACAGAGTTTTAGTTCAGATTGGTGAGAAAGTTCTGGAGATGGATGGTGCTGATGAATGGACAACAATGTGAATGTACTTGATGCCCCTGAATTAAACACTAAAAAAAAAAAGATAAATGGTAAATTTTATGATATATATATATACACATTTTTTCCCACAATAAAAAGAGAAAAACCAAGGTGTTGGCAGGGCTATGTTCCTTTCTGGAGGCTCCAACAGGAAATCCATTTTCTTTTCTTCTCCAGAATCTAAAGCTACCTACTTTCTTGGTTTGTGGCCCCCTTCCTCCATCTTCAGATCCTGCAGCGAGGGGTCTAATCCTCATATCACATCGCTCTGACCTGTGTCCTCAGTCATATCTCCCTGTCCCTCTCACTATCTTCTGCCTCCCCTTCCACTTTGAAGGACCCTTGTGATTACGTTGGGCCCACTGGATAATCCAGTTTAATCTCCCCCATTTTAAAGTCAGCTGATTAGCAGCTTTAATTCCATCTGCACCTTTAATTTCCCTTTGTGTGCAACCTAACACATTCCTGGGTTCCAGAAAACAACATGGGCATCTTGCAGAGAAGGGGGACAGTCATTCCACTTACCACAGGAGCCATTAACATTACTTTTGCATTACTATAAAATAATATATGTAAGCAGAACTTGGAATAAAGGAACAAGCAAAATTAGGGAGGGCCTCTGAACTGAGTTTGACCTTGGATTTGGAGGAAATCACAGACACAGTAGCAGACCACATCACAGAAGAGATTCCAGGTCAGAGGCTTCTCACGAACCAAGCAGGTGTGCAAATCTGAATCCACCCTGGAATTTGAGCTTTAAAAATAAGGTTCAAGGGTGACAATTACAGTAAAAACAATAAATAGTTGCTTTATCAAATATATATATGTAATTTCAATCCGTTTGGTCATTTCAGTACACAAGACTGTGTTTCATCAAAGTGGGGTCTGATATCTGCCTCAGAAAGCCTGGTGTGATGGGAAGGTTCATGGGAAAAGGTAGACACCTGAGTGGTTTCTGATCCTTTCATGTCATAATGGTCCTCTGGGGTTCTAGCAGGTCAAAGCTTAACATTTCCTTGGCTCTTCTTTGAAGTTAAAGATTCAAGTTCAAGCCTTTCTTGATGAACCCTGATGTCATTCTCAGTACTCAGTGATTTGTTTGCAGCACAAGCCTGAGTGGGGACAATGCCTTATAATAGCACTACTTAGGGACTAGTTTTATCCCTTTACAAGTTGGAAATAACTTGCAGCCAGGACTATGTCTTTCTTGATGTGTGTCTCCCTTCCCCACCAACCAGGGTGTGCACAGAGTAGTGGTTGGGATGGACTGAGAAAGGTGGAAGTATCAGTTGGGGGGGGGGGGTCTCTAAGCCCCTGAGTTGGGAGGGGAAGTGAACAGCTGGAGCCCAGGGTGATAATGATCCACTGACACAGGAGGAAGAAGGAAGTCCTGGGCATGGCAGGCAAGACAGAGCATTTGCTTGTTGTTCCTGAAGCTGCCTGGAAAGCGCAGGGTCACCAGGACCCAGATAATACAGCACTAGACCTGAAACTTCCTGCTGAGAAAAGATGAACTTTCCAAAGCCTCTTTCTCGTGCCCAGCTGATGAGCCTCTTCACTTGGGATTTAGATGCAATCAGCTCTAGGAGATGTTCAGGTCACGAGGGGAGAGTGGGAAAGATGCAGGAATGGCCAAGGAGAGATGAGGGCCACAGCACTGCAGCTTCTATGCCCTCCCTCCTGACAGCCTGCCTCACCCATGTGTCCAGGGCGCCAGGCCAGCCATCTGCCCGCCAGGCAAAGAACGGCTCTTGTATCCAAGAGTCAGGCCATTATGTAGCCTGACTTTCAAGTGGCTTTTTATAGAGTGCTTAAGTGATGGGCGCGGCAGAACGAATGAATACCAATGAGAAAGGCATCTGCTTTGCCAGGGAAATCAAGTTTATTAGCAGGTTACAAGGGAACGCCCTGGCACTTCCGAAGGTTCCCTGGGCAAGTGAACCAAGGGTTCCCTGGGCAAGTGAAAAAGGAACAGACCCCAGAGAAGGAAAGGGTGGGCAAGGAATGGTCTGCAGTAGGTGGGGTGAGTTTCATGGCTGCCTTACTGGGGTGGCTCCAGCCACGCAAACTGTGTTTTCTGCCCCTTTTGGTCGAATGAACCAGTGCCGGCTCAAAGATCTGGAACCTTGGGCCCTGCCTCCTTGGTCCTCTGGCAGCCCCTGGGCTCTAGCGCACGAAAGAGTTGCAGGGCCCACAGCGTGGGCGGGGGACACATGGCGTGCAGGGGGCACAGGAATTAGAGACGCAAGACCCGGCGGATCCGCATGCATTCGTTGTGGCGCAAGGGTTGCAGGGCAGCCTGGAGAAAAAGAATGATGTGGAAAAGATGAATTGAGGGAGGCTTGTAGACTATATGAGCAGAATGCCTGTGGGATTTGACCTGACCTATAACAGAGAAAGCCACGGGCTCACCTGCTGTAAAGCTCCCTATCAAATTGCTGATGGTCTTCCTATCACGTAGTGCCCAAAGTGTTAGACAGAAACTAGAACTCTGGCTTTGACTCCCAACACTGTCCATTCCTAGGGAATGACCTTGGGAAAGTCACTTAGCTTCTCCAAGCCCCAGTTTCTTCACCGGCAGAATGGAAAGAATACTGATCCAACCTGCTTGGCAGTAAGTATAAGGTCAGATAAGGTAGTATATGGAGATGTACACTCTATGCAATACAGTCTTATAAAATGTAAGAAATATCATTGATCTTATATCTATACGATCACAGTAGAATGCAAAGAATTGGCTGTACAATTTTAGTTTGTGCATCAAACAGTTCTTGCTTTTCTGTGTTTTTAACAATGGCCATATTATGTTTTCTGAGTTCTGTTTGATCATGTCTGGTGTGGAGGTATAATTTCCTTTTGAAAGTATGCAAACTTTGCCTGGAGTCCAACTGAGAAGCACGCTTATGTGAGCCTCATCAGATACCTCCAGCTGGCTACTCACTTGCAGTCCTCGCTCTCCAGCAGGCCCCGGTACGTGTTGATCTCGCACTCCAGCCGGGCCCGCACATCCAGCAGCACCTGGTACTCCTGGTTCTGTCGCTCCAGGTCACACCTGATCTCAGCCAGCTGGGACTCCACGTTGCTGATCATGCACTGCACCTGGCCCAGCTGGGAGCTGTAGCGGGCCTCGGTCTCCGTCAGCGTGTTCTCCAGGGAGTCCCTCTGTGCAGGGAAGATAAAGAATGTCACAGAGCCACTCCTCAGGGAGCTTCTCCCTCGGGTTCCAGAGAAGTCCCAGGCTTCACGAGGTCAGGAGAATGTGGCCCAAAGGGCACCCCACTGACTCCAGTTCCCGGACCTCACATTGGTCACCAGGAGGGCTGAACAACACCCACCAGGTTGTGCTGGGCCTGCAGCTCAATCTCCAGGGCATTGACCGTACGTCTCAGCTCGATGATCTCCGCCTGGCAGGACTGCAGCTGCTCCGAGCTGGACACCACTTGCTTGTTCAGCTCCTCAGTCTGAAATAGCACAGGGGAGTAGACAGGGTCAGACCCTGCCTCAAGGGCCCCAAGGGGCCAAGTGTCCTGAGTGGCCATGTGCTGAGATGCCCACCTGGGTGGTGAACCATTCCTCCACGTCCCTGCGGTTGGTCTCCACCAGGGCCTCATACTGACTCCTGGTCTCATTGAGCACGCGGTTCAGGTCCACAGCAGGGGCTGCGTCCACCTCCACGTTGAGGCGGTCTCCAATCTGGCAGCGCAGGGTGTTGACTTCCTGTGGATGCAGAAAACGCAAGAGTGATTCTTCTCAATGAAGAATAGACTTTGCTTGTTGAAGCCCCGTTAGTCTATTTCCTTGGAAAAGAGACTGAGTGGAGCAGTCTGACAGTTCAAGGCAAAGCGATCTGTGCTCCATGTGGCACAGCTCCCTCCTCACACAACTGTGCCATGGCTCTTGGGTTCAAAAAGAATTCCCAAGGATTTGCTTGGATGCCACCAAAAGATGGGCTAATGCCTAACGTTCCCAATTTGCAGATTGGCTGCAGAAGACCTCATAATACAAAGAATTGACTGTACAATTTCAGATTGTATAGCAAACAATTCTTGCCATCAGATAAGATCATGACATGGCCCCTCCGGGAGAGAGAAGGAGGAACCCCAGATCATTTTTCAAAAACACTTTGAAGGAGTGGAGACTTAGATCCACCAAGCTTGATTCTGTGACCTTTGGGGAGAGATATGACTTTGTACAGCATGAATCAGCAATGCTGAGGCTCATTTTATAGCTCAGTAATCAATCACAAGCTGATGAAGGGGCTCTAGGAAACTCACATGATGCACCAGTTTTGAGTGAAAGATACATCTTATCTGGGAACATGGATAGGTTTCATCTCTGTTTTTTCATTCATCATGAAGTTTGGTATTTTTAAAGGAAAATCGTAAAGTCAAACCCAACCTCATATTCCAGTTTCTGCCATCCCAAATCATTTAAGTCACCCTCAGCCTGAGGCTGAGCCAGGTTTCTTCATTTCTCATTTCTGGTCTCACCTCCTCATGGTTCCTCTTGAGGCACAGCAGTTCTTCCTTCAGGGACTCCACCTGGGCCTCCAGGTCAGACTTGCAGAGGGTCAGCTCATCCAGAATCCTGCGCAGGCCATTGATGTCCGACTCCACCAGCTGCCGCAAGCCCAGCTCCGTCTCATACCTGTGCAAGGACAAGGTCAAAGCAGTGACCAGCAGACCTTTAAGACTCACAGGAATGATATTTGATAGCCCCCACGCACGTAGCCTTTCCACTTTCTGCCAGGAGAAATGGGCATCGGTGTGAAATCTGAACAACTCACTTGGTTCTGAAATCATCTGCGGCCAACTTGGCATTGTCGATCTGCACCACTAACCTGCCGTTCTCAGACTTGGCACACAGAATCTGAAAACAAGAGTCTACTATGAGGGCCACTTGAACTTGAAAATGTCTTATTGTTCAAGGACAGTCAGCGGCTGTTGCACCCTCACATGGCACCCCCTCACCTTCTGCTGGAGCTCCTCGATGGTCCGGAAGTAGGACTGATAGCTGGGGCACACGTAGGGCTCCTGCTGCTGGCACCACTCCTGGATGCGGCTCTCCAGCTCTGCGTTCTCCCGCTCCAGCTGACGCACCTTCTCCAGGTAGCTGGCCAGGCGGTCGTTCAGGAACTGCATGGTCTCCTTCTCGCTGCCATTGAAGGAGCCCTCACAGAACCAGCCACAGTTGCCCACATTGGCGGGGATGTTGCAGGCCCCGGGCAGGGTGCAGGTATGGCAGCTGGGGGGCACGCAGGGCCGGGAGGAGCAGGTGGAGCGGCAGCTCAGGTTGGGCAGGCAGCAGTTGTAAGGCATGGTGTTGGAGGGAGCAAGGCACCCGGCTGAACACAGAGCCCAAGTTCTCCAAGGAGCTTGTGGATTTCCTTCCTCTGAGGAGGATTTATATTCCCTCCACAGAGGGTGTGGACGTGGTATGTAATGTCTTTTTTCTTTCTATGTCTTCTCTGGTTTTCAAATGCCCTTCCTTCAGTCTGTTATTTGCCTTCCTCAGAAGAGTCCCTTGTCCCATAAAATTCATTAATTGGGCTTCTTGCTAAGTCAGGACTCCTCTTCAGGCAGTATACCCATAAAATCAGAGTTTTGTGGTAGATCTTAAAAGAGGCCACACAGTCTAGCCCAGGTATCTGCCCTTGTTAACTGGGAGTTGGTCCATCCAATGACATTCTTCTGTGTTATGTGATCCTGTAAACCCATACTCAGACTCATTTCCTGGCCCACCTGACATTTCTAGGGAGGAACTGGGATTGAGTCAAAGAAGAAGTTGCATTCAACTCTTTTCCCATCTGCTTTAAGGGAAGAATCCTTCAATGGTGCAGTATCCCAAGCCTTGGAAGCCTTGAGGTAGATAAGGACTGAGTTGGGCCATGGCTGAGAAGAATGGGCAGCTGTTTGTGGAAGGCCTCCTATATTTCGTGTACACAGGTTGTAGAGGAGTTTCAAAAGAAGAGGTTCTGATAATTAGTTTAAGAACAGAGAAGGCTCTGGAGATAGAGATCATTTGGAGGGAGGGCTGAGAGATCCATATAAATGTATTTTAACTGTCCAGGAAAAGTATCTGGGGCTGGCTTGGAAAAGAAAAAAGGCATTGCTAGTCAAACCTTACCACTGAAAAACGTCCATAGCATTAGACCAGCGTGAGCAGATAATCGGGGAAGTCGAGAGCTTGCCCAAAGGAGCCTCCTCAAGGAGGTTGATCTTAAAACTTCATGTGAATTGACCTTATATTCCATCATATGCCCATGTTGGGTTTAATATTTAAAAAAAAAAAAATTTACAATTTCCAGTTAAACTTTCTAAGATTTTGCCCAATCCTCTCAGTGAAATTGACACACCCAGAAGATGGATCACATCCTTTCCTGGGCTCCCATCCCCAGCCTTACTGGGTTATGCACAATCTGGTTTAAGAACCAAACATTAAAAGGTACCAAGGAGGGCTCTGTGGTGGTATAATTGAATCCAAAGACTTGGGCACCAGGACAGAAACTGCTGAGACATAGCAGAAGCAGAGCAAGCTTGGAGTCATGCGGGGTTGATTTGGGAGGGGAGGGAAGGCACCAGAAGGTCTGTGGAAGGGGGTGGCCAAAGTTCTGAGTATATAAAGGTTGCATAATTATAGGCACCACTGGGGTACCCCCTGCATCTTGGGTAGCAGCATCTCAACTTCCATTGTGGCTTTGGCTGCCAGCCAGAGTGGTAATTTTATTGACAACTTATTGGAGTCCTTCTCCCCAACAAGCTTTCATGATGGTACTTATGCGGCACTCTGCTTGGGTCTCAGATAAAAGGTCCTCCATCTACCCTCTCCAAGGCCATTATCTCGCCACTTATTATAATGCCATTCAGATGGAAAGCCCCACCACACTACAAAGAAGCCCCAGACTTATAATAAAACCAAAATTTCTTTGTTTTCCTCCCAGGCAATTAAAGGGGCAGAAATAGGTGGGTCCTGAGGCAGGCAACACTGAGACTTTCCAGAGGAAGAACACAAGGCCAGGTGTAGAGACCTTCTGTCTCACTTCAGCTGGGCTTGGGACAGATGGAAAGGCCTGTCAATCAGACTGAGACACGTTTGCTCAGGGAACAGCACTGGCCTCCTGCTTCCTGCCTCTTGTCAGCCTGCTCCAGAGCCTGCTCCGTTTCCAGCCCAGAGCTGTTTCTCACTCCTGCCTTCCTCCCTACCCAAGGACACTGGCCCTTGAGCACAGACCGATGGCAGCAGCTCTTCAAGCTCTTTGGTCAAGCCCACTGATTGGCCAGCACAGCCTCACGGGGACTTTAGTCCAAAGAGAGTTGTTTAGGTCTAAGAACGAGAAGATTCAAGAATTGGGTCAACAAAAAAGCAAAGTCAGAATTTGCATACAATGCCGAGAGACCAGAGAAATGGAAACTGGGAGCAGGGTGTTGAATAAGAGATAAGAATGGACCAAGAGGCAAGGAAGGAATCCTCAGAACCTCAAGCGGCCACGGTGCTCAGACAAAGTGAGCCCATCCTCAAATGAGTGAACCTGGAGAATACAATGCTGAGAAGTAGCCAACGTGACCCAAATCCATGGACAGAAGACTGGCCCACCCTGCTGAGTGTCCTGCATGATGTAAATAGAGATGATTCAGAAGAGATCTATAGACATGGGACCACAGCTTCTGAGGCCTCCAAAAGAAGTGATGTTTCCGGAGGTGCCCAGACCAGAACATCACCTCCACTATCCAGTCTGAGATTTGTTTGTGGCTGAGAAATACAGGGTTGTCTAAGGCAGCATAAGGTTAGAAGGGGACAACACCACCTGTTCCTGAATGGTACGGACAGGTATGGTATGGACAGCAGAAAGGAAGAAAGAAGCAGAGGGGGTCAGAGCTGCACTGGCTTCAGGTCACAGCCAACCAGCATCCACACCGAAGATGCAGGAATGAACAGGTTACAACCAGAGATTCCTTTTTCCCTGCTGGCCACCCCGCAGGTGCAATGGCACAAGAATTCAGAAGAGAGACAGCAGACAGAGTGACCGGTGAGTGAACACAATGCTGCCATCCCTTGTAAATCTTGCCTCTATCTTGCAGTGTTTTTAAAATACCAGTAGGCTTGAGTGAATTTGCTTCTTGAATTAGTGGGGGAAAAGGAACTCCTGCACTGTAAGGTCTTTGAGAACTCACACAGGGTAGGAGTCGACTTTGTGTACTCTCTTGATTTCCTAATTGAAATATCTGCAAATTGTATTCACTCAAAGAGAAATTGAGCAGTCGAGAGATGATCAAGCCCACATTCTTTCTTTAGATCAATTTTATTCAAAGCACATTTATTGTGCAGCTTCTCCATGCTGGGCACAGGTCTACATTGGAACAGAAGAATCATAGTTCTGGTAGAGGATTATATTTTTATAAGCATTCAGGCTAATATGGGTCTCCCAAAATATCTGAGAAACAACAAGAAGGATATTTAAGAGGTGTGAGATGGACATATCTGGAAATATGTTTGTATTTAATGTAACTAGGAAATTGCATATACAACATTAAGGGCAGAAGTCATTTACTGAACATCTGCCAAACACCTGGCACAGCCCCAGGGCTGGGGACGGGGACGAAGACAGGGGACGGTGGGGAGATGACATGCTACAGTCCTGCTGAGCACACAGATAGGCCCACAACAAACTCTAATGTAAAGTGATATAATTGGGTCCTTCCCCCCACCCAAAAGTTTCTTCCTTCCTCCTCCACTTCTTCCCACACCTATTCCTGCCCCAACCTCCAGTCAGACCATTTTAAACCAGTTTCTGATTCTCTGCCTGGAGATGGGGGATGAGACCATTTCAGGTCATTTACCTGTATCCCGAAGGAGACTTAGTAGTAACCCCACTCTCTAGGTGACTCAGGGGTAGGATTCAAACAAGTGGTCTCATCAGAGCCCTAATCCCGGTCTTCCATCAGCCTGGTCATTAGTTTTTTGATATTTGGTTCTTGTTGCTTTGAAGACCACAGCTGAGTGGTATGGTCGCCCCGAGGCATCCCCAGAGGCTCCATGGCATTAGGGTGAGCTTCCAAGCAGGTGGAAGAGATCTCCGGGGACACAGTATGGGGTGGCAGAAGAAGGAGAGGCAATGTTAAATCAAGCAAGTGAAAGAGGAGGTGTCAAAGGGCCTGAGATTCATGTGGGGAAATGGGGGTGACACGTGAGCCAGCTGGTGAGCAGGCACAAGTCTGCCACCCTCGGGATGAGAGAGATCTACCGTGTGGCAGAGGCATCTTGGTGGAGGGCCTTGGGGCACATGTTTAGGATGTCTGGCAACCCAGCAGGAAGAAGGGAGAGGCAAGCAAGGGAGCTTTGGGCACGAAATCCAGCATACAGGGGAAGCCTCAGCTGAAAAAGGCCAGGGGATGGCCAAAGGCCAGAAGCTCAGTCTGAAATGCGATTGGGGTAAGGAGGACCCTGCTGGGTGGGAGTTAACACCAGGAAGATTCTCCTTGCGGAGATTCGCAGGCCCTGTAAAATCCATCTGAGCCACCTCACCCCAGCATCAGACAGTGGGTCTGAATGGGCAGTTTTATGCAGATGTACCTCCAGCCCTTAGCAGCTGAGTGCAGGGACAGGGCAGTGGGCTTGAGAGAGAGACCACTGGGAGACCTCGGGGGTTCATTTCCTTCCCTAACCCTGAACTTCTCCTCCTGCCAAATGGGGACTGTGGAGCCTGCTCTGCCTCTCCACAGAGTTCGGGGGATTTCAAATTGGATAGCCTGTGTGAAAGTGCATTGTAAGTGGTGAAGGGACAGATAGGTAAGCGATTCTGTTTCTTTCTCCTCCTCTTCCTCGGTAGACAGAGTGTTTTTAACAATAGCAGGGGGTGAGTTGAACTTCTTTCATGATTTCCAGTCATTAAAATTGCCCGGGTTCTCAGGCTATTTTGAAATGCCGTACAACCTTTATTTCTTGCACCGCCCTTTGTGGCAGAAATTCTCAGCGGTGGTTCTGCTAGCATAAACACTCTACCATTCCCTTCAAGGAAAAGAAATCAAAACAAAGGGGTGATTATGATTCTGTCATCCTGCCGACACAATCAGAGACTTGGCTTCTGTGAAGCACAGTGGTTAGGAGCACAGTTGCTAGAGGTAGACAGCCTGGATCTGAATCCTGGCTTCACCACCTACTAGCTGTGTGACCTTAGGTGTGTTACTTAACCTCTCTGAGCTGTGGTTTCTCACTCCAAAATGGGGATAATTTGAGTTTATATACATAAATTTATCTATAACTTAGACGAGTGCCTGGCTCATGGTAAGAGCTCAATGAATGTGAGCTTCAATGATGGTGATGATGGTGGTGATGATGGTGGTGATGATGATGGTGATCGTGGTGGTGATGGTGATGGTGATGATGATGGTGATGATGGTGATGATGGTGGTGATGATGGTGGTGGTGATGGTGGTGATGATGGACTGTTTGGTCTCCAGGGAAGCTCTTCACAGCTCCCCAAGCAGAGTGATCCCTCCACCCAGCATTTCTTCCCAGGAACCCAAACCACTTCACACACATACACACCACACACACACACAAACAATGTCTCATCAAAGCTCCTCTTTTAATTATAATCAGAGCACTGGATGTGAACTTAAGAAACATGGGTCAATTACCCTGGGGCACTGATTCATTTCATGTCACCAGAAGAATCCCTCCACCACTCAATGACTCACCTTCTCTCCCTCTCCTTAAAAGAGAAAAACAATGCTTACCTACTGTCATGGTGCAAGAATAAGTGGGTTTATTTTGTTAGACCGCTTTGAACTTGTTGGATGAAAGGAGCTTTTTAAGTACAAAGGAAGAGGCAAAGCTATTTGGGCCAGGTGCTAAATTAAGACTTATCAAGATTGTTCTTTCTTATTGGGACCTACCCTCAGAGATGGGTCACCTGGGACGCCTGGGTGGCTCAGTCGGTTAAGCGTCTGCCTTCGGCTCAGGTCATGATCCCAGGGTCCCAGGATCGAGCCCCATGTCAGGCTCCTTGCTCAGCGGGGAGCCTGCTTCTCCCTCTGCCTGCCGCTCCCCCTGCTTGTGCTCTCTCTCTCTCACACACACAAATGAATAAATAAAATATTTTTTTTTAATCCTTCAAAAAGAGAGAGAGAGAGAGAGATGCCACCTGTACCCTAATGCCGGTACAGCTTGAGAAAAAGAGCAGAGGCAGAGTGGAGGAGAATGGAGGGAAGGGTGTAGCAGCCTCTGACCCTTCCAGATTCCCTGTGGTGGAAATCCTGTTGCTTCCCAAGCAAATCGGTCCTGTCCGCACGGATGGTGGCCAACAGGTAGGATTTGGGATTTGAGAGCAGTTGAAGACGCACCAACCAGGCCCTGGCTTAAGATCTCTCCAGCCTCGGGGCTTGGGGCTATGGTCACTCCTGCACCAGGATGGGCTGGATTTTGTAAATTTCTCAGCAGCCTACTCTGATTCGGAGAGCTCACGGAGCAGAGGGAAGACAAGAACCAGCTCATGGAGTCAGTGTGTCAGCTCTGCTTTAACACTTGTAATCTCACCGATGAATAAGACCTAGACCGCAGGGGGTCATAGAATTTGGGGACTAGAAAACTCCCTAGAACCATCTCATTCAGCCCCATCAGATGCCTGAGTAACCTCCTCAACATCCCTACCAGGTGTTTAAAAAAACCCTGCTTGAATGCCTCCAATGATGGGGAACTCACTGCTTCCCCTCTTTGGCCAGCTCTGACGCTGCTTTCTGGAGACATGCTGTTCTTGGCCGTGGCTGCCTAAACATGGAGCTTCTGATTCATGTGTCTACTGCCTACAAGGTCCAAGCCAGGCAGCTTCCAGAGGGCTTGCTAGTGGAGCCCGTGGGAGCTTGGGTGGGTCTGTTTGGCCTTTTCTAGACTGATAGTCTGACAGGTTGGGCAACCACCATCCTTTATACATTCAGCATTTCACAGCGTGCAGGGGAAAGGCACTATCTTGATCAAATGAGGCACTGCTCACAGGATCCTTAGGAGGCTGTGGTCAACTCCTTCCACAGCGTATCTGGCCCATAAGGGGCTCAGTCCCCAAATAAACCCCCTAACCCAGGGGTTCTCAAACTTGAGTATGCATAGAATCACCTGGAAGGTTCAGTAAACCAGACTGCTTATTCAGAAAGTCTGAGGTGGGGCCTAAGACTTGGAATTTCCTAAAAGTCCCCAAGTAAAGCTGGTACGACTGGTTGGAGGACCACACTTTTAGAACCTCCACCTTAAACCTACTCATGTTTTTTTTTTTTTTTTCCCTTCAAAGCTTCCAAAGAATGGGCTTTGGGCCTAAGTCAAAAAGACCGGGGTTCAAGTCTTGATTCAGCCACCAGGTGCTCCCTCTTTGCAGGCTTTGGCAGAACCCCTGCATCACAAGATCTGTAAAGCCCAGCACTGTGCCTTGCTCGCCATGGGCCTGTGATCACAAAAGTTTACTTTAAGTAGAGTATTCTAGGGGATCCCGGCAGCACCTCTGACCTGAGCTTTTCCTTTGCACAAGGACCAGAGGCTTCATCCTGATAAGGGGGGGCGATTTTAGTTGGTTCGCGTATTTTAACAGCTCTGTGAATCTGGCTCTAAATAGGTTTTAGATACCCAATTACAGCTGGGTATCTCTCAATGGCGCCATTTTGCTACAGGCCTATTTTTACCCATGGTCCTGGCTGGCTTTGCCATCTCCCAGAACCCCTCTGGTGAGGGAGCCCCAACCCCTGCTTCTGTGGGAACAGCTCAAGGGGCCCTCAGCAACACTCTTGGCATGAGGTGGAGACACTGACCACAGGCCCTGGGCTCTTCACGCTGCAGAAGTGAAGTTTATTAGCAAAATAAAAACCAGGCTACCTACCACTTCTCAGACTGTGAAGCAACAGAAGAGAGCAAAAGGAGTGTTTAAGACACTCTAAAGAGAGGAAGCCCAAATCCAGGGGCCAGGGCTGAGCCACTGGACTAGAAAGCCCATCAGCAGAGAAGCACCGCCTGGCATCAGCCTCCCGCCCAGCTGGCCAAGGGAGCAAGGCCTCGGGGGGCAGACAATCCCCATCTCCCTCAGGCTGAAGGGTGTGTCAGCATCGAGGTGTTGAGCTGGAGCCACAGGAGGCCCGATGAGGCCCAGAAAGGCAGGGAGAGCAGGGGGTACGGGCTGCAGGGACTGGGCGGGGGGTGCTGGCGGCTGGGGTCGCACATGGGTTGCAAGGGAGCCTGTGGAGAGAAAAAGATGTTTGAAACACTGACGTCAGAAGTGCATGAAAGACGGAAGTATACAGACACTTCAGAATCGGAAAAGCAAAAGGGGATTGTAGACCTTGGAGGTCCTGCTGGGCCTAGAAATTCCACAGTGGAGCTGGGACCAGAGCTCACGGTGCCCCTGTGCAAAACCAGCGCTTCCAGCCACGGGCGAAGGAACACGGACGAGAAAGGCAGAAATGCTGGCCAGGCAAGAGCAGGCCAGAGGTCAGCTGCCCTCCGATTGACATATAACCCCCAGTCTTGTTCGTTATTGCTTAACGGGGTGTTCTATCCACCTTACCTTTTGCACAGTGCAATGGAAGGACAAAATGAAAGAATGGCTGCAAATGCCCTTAGCAATGTTTTTTAACCTTGAGTATGAAGAATCCCTGTTACTAGAATACTTCTTCCAGAGAGAATTTAGCAAAACCTAAATGCACTGAGCTCTCAGTATTTCAGCCCCCCATGGCAGCGATTGGCATCTGGGAACATAACATGGTCAGCAGAATGGACGGCATGAGCTGAAAAGTTCCCGCATGCCTCCTCTACATCCAGGCAGCTCACCAGGCTTAAGGTTGTCCCCAGAGATGCGGTCTGCAACGCCACCCCTCCTTTCAAATCATCCCTACAAGAGGTCTCTGCTTTTACACATGACATTGGCACAAACATCAGGGTACACACTTGCAATCCTCGCTCTCCAGAAGGTTCCGGTACGTGTTGATCTCGCCCTCCAGCCGGGCCTTGACGTCCAGCAGCACCTGGTACTCCTGGTTCTGCCGCTCCAGGTCAGCCCGGATCTCGGACAGCTGCTCCTCCACGTTGCTGATCAGGACCTGCATCTGGGCCAGCTCAGTGCCGAAGCGGGCATCAGCTTCACACAGGGAGTTCTGGAGACAGTCTTTCTGTAATACCAAAGGGGGAAGTAGGTGGAAAATCGTGGACTGCAGCCCTCAGTCTGTCCAGTAAGACTGTGACACCCCAAGGTATTGCCAGGCCTGGAGAACAATCTAGTTCCTGTTAGCAGTCCTCAGCTGGAAGAACTAAACATGCCATTGCTCTTCATTGTAGACCTCAGGATAAGTTTGCAGGACCTCCCTCATATGGGTGAATGTTCATTCCCTTATCATCCACATCTATGAGAAAGTTCTTGCAAAGGCAAGGAAGTCAAGGTTTGAACTGTGTCCTGGTCTGTACTTAAGGGAGGCAGGTACTGAACCGAGCAAGGGAGCTCACCAGCGTCTGCTGGGCCTGAAGCTCCACCTCCAGGGCGTTCACCGTGCGTCTCAGCTCCAGGATCTCCGACTGGCAGCACCGCAGCTCCTCGGAGCAGGACATGTCCTGCTTGCTGATGCTTTCGGACTGAGGCACAAGGGCACAGAGACATGATCACCCCCCTGCCCAGGTGGAAGCCAGGGTCCCTCCCTGCTCCGAGGCAGCACCCTCACCTGATCTTGGAACCACTCTTCCAGATCATTGTGGTTGGTCTGCACCATGGCTTCATAGTGGCACCGCATCTCCTGCAGCACCCTGCTCATGTCCACAGTGGGCTCAACATCCAGCTTAATCTGGAGCTTGTCCCCCAGCTGGCTCCTCAGAAGGTGGACTTCCTGTGGGTACAAGAGGAGGACATCCCAGTCGTGGAGCCCCCACTGCCCTCTACCCCAAAACCTCATCTCCCACTCCCCACGCTCCCCAGTGATTTCCCTGGGCTCCTCTGAGGACGAGGCACCGCCTGCATTAGCCTAGAAACTTCCAAAGGCTGTGGATGAAGAGCAAGTCCCCACTGAAAGCTGGAGCTCACCTCCATAGCTTGTGAGGCTTAACCACGAGGCAGGGCCTGCAGAGCTTCCATCCTGAGGAGGAGGAAGAGCTTCATTTCTTCCCCCAAATGAGCCCGAATTCACCCCCAGAAAGTCTTACACAAAGGGCCATGTACCTGCTCATGGTTCTTCTTAAGGCAGAGCAGCTCCTCCTTGAGGGACTCCAGCTGGGCCTCCAGGTCACACTTGGCGAGTGTGAGGTCATCCAGCATCCTGCGCAGGCCGCAGATGTCGGCCTCCCCCAGCTGGCAGAGCGAGTGCTCCATCTGGTACCTTTAGCAGGAAAGATACAGGAGTCGGGGGTAGAGAGCAGAGGGCCCCAGGACACTGGCAGCCACTCCACTGGCCATCCCTCTGCAGTCTAATTGTGGGTTGGCATCTTCTATGTGGCACACGCCCAGCCCAGAAAGCAGTGGGGTGTCCCCACCCATTTGACATGAAGCACCACTAGGCAGAGTGGCCAGGCCTGAGGGTGCTGGTGTAGACACATGGCCAGCACTTGCCCTCAGGTGATCCCTACAGACCCTCCTCTTCCACATCCCTTACTGAGGCAGACCCTGGGTTCTCTCTCAGATTAGAAGCCAAATGCCAGATGGGAGGATAGAAATGGCCCTCTTTAGCCCCAGAGGAATGAGGCTTCCACAGAGTACTGAAGAAAGACAATAAAACACAATGCCCCTTCCTGTTCCCAGGTTGGATCTTCTGAGGTAACATAAACCTTTTGAGCCTCACAGGCCTCCATCATAGACGGTGGAGCATGCTTTCTGTCATGAATTACTAGTGCTCACAAATTGGTCGAGCTGCAGTGTGGAAACATTCTCATGGAGGCAGCAGAATTTGGTAGGAAATGGCCTCTGGGTAGGAAACGTAGGGCCAGGTTCCAGTTGTACCACTTAGTGGCCACTGACTTGGGGCCCTGAGCTTCAGTATCCTCACAAGGATGAAGCCATCAGTGCCCTGCCTACCTCCCCAGGTCCTTGAAACCATAGCAGCAAGTGTATGATGCATTCTCAAGCATGTTGTGAACTATAAAAGCTAAACAACTGAGGGTCAGAGGAGTGTTCTTTCAAGATCTTGGGCATAATGCCCTCTGTTTTCTCCTGCTTTAACTGTCGGTTTGGGATCTTGGTCAATTATATCTCTGATGCCAACTGCCTCACAAGAGAGAAAAAGTCAGGGTAGGCACCTGGCTCCCCGCTATGCCTGTTCTACCCCAACTCACTTGGTCCTGAAGTCATCTGCAGCCAGCCTGGCATTGTCTATTTGCACAACCAGCCTGTTGTTCTCAGATTTGATGCACAGGATCTGGGGAAAGAAAGTAGGCTCAGTAATTCACTATCTCTAGAGCCATCAATGGCCTCGGGTCAAAAGAAGTTCCACTGAGAAGTTGACCTGAGAGTCAAACAACAACATCCCCTTGGACTCCCAAACACGTAAGAGATGCTGGTGTGATACAGGGCGGGGGCTGTGCATGAGGATGCTTGGCAAAGTCGGAAGGCATACAGCCAAAAGAACTGGGAGATGGAAAGGAATAGCAAACTGAACACATAACAGAGACTTAATTTTATTTTGCCAGCCGTGATACTTAGCCTGATATGAACAAGATCTGAAATCTAGGCCACAGAACAATGGGCTGGTTATGAAAGGTTTAGATGAAGAGGGACCCATTCTTAATAAGAAGTCCCTTATGCTGGTTGATCAACTTCCCCAAAGGTCTTCTGTGAATCTAGCCAGGTTTCTGTGGCCCCTATTTGACATTCTTTGTCTTCCTATCTCCAAAACAAAGATGTAGTTTCTTAAGAAGCATTGCACTGATTATCAAAGGGGACAGTAGCTATGCAGAAGAGACCAGTGCTACTGAATGACCATATACTGGCTCATAAAGGACATTAGAACATGCTGCCTTGTACTGCGCTGGAGGTTACGTTGCACTGTCTTTGCAGCTACAATGTTAGAATTGTAAGTACTGAGACTAAGCAAACATAAACTCAGAATCCTGGAGAGTCAAATCCAACATCTCAACTTCTACATATTCCCATTCATCTGCACTCAAGAAATTCTCTTCCCACAATCAAAAAAAAATTTTTTTTCAAATGTGGCTATTTCCACTCCCAATCCAGGCCCTGAAAATTTTGTGCAAGTGTCAATAATCTTTCTCTGTAAAGGGCCAGACAGTAAATATATAGGGCTTTGAAGGCCATGAATCTCTGTCACAACTATTCAACTCTGCCATTAGAGCGCAGAAGCAGCCATACACAATACATTAATGAATGAGCATGGCCATGTACCAATAAAACTTTATTTATAAAAATCAGTCAGTAGGCCAGATGGGCCATAGTTTGCCAACCCCTGATCTGAAGCACCACAAACCTCACCTTCTGCTGGAGCTCTTCAATGGTCTGAAAGTAGGACTGGTAGTCTGGACACATGGTGGACTCATGGCATTTGCTCGACTTTCGGATCCTGGTCTCTAGCTCCTCATTGTCCCGCTCCAGCTGACGCACCTTCTCCAGGTAGTTGGCCAGGCGATCGTTCAGGAACTGCATGGTCACCTTCTCGTGGCCATTCGGGGCACCTTCCCCATAGTTCTCACAGACTCCAAGGTTGCCGGGAATGTTGCAGGTCCCTGGCAAGGGGCAAGCGGTGCGGCAGCTGTGGGGCATACAGAGGCTGGGTTTGCCCAGAGGGGTTGCCCCCACACGCATTCGGTTGGCATGTGCCAGGGTGGCCGACAGGCATAGGGAGGCAGGCTTGGCCTCTGGAACCTTTCCACTGAGGAGAGAACTGCAGTGATGAGAAGTCATGGTGCCGAAGGCCAGACGTGTGCTTTGCCCACAGTTGGATTTGCTTGAAGTAGAAGCCTTCCTTCTCCTCCAGACCTTATATAGGTCTGTAGTGGGTGTTGGTGCAAGAAAACAGGCATTTTCCTCATTAATATTTATGTTGATTCTCATACAATCACTCTATTAGTCAGTGATTTTTGTCTCTTATAAAGAGTTAATGAGCTCATGAAAGAGGCTTTCACCCACACAGGATACTTCCGCTCACTGCAGGGTCCTACAACACAGAGAAAATGAGGTCTTCTTCAAGTAGCCTACATTCTGTGGCTTATGTCTCTTTCCCCTCTGTCAGCTTATCTGTGAGATAATCAAGAACCAGAGACTCCTAAAATCCCCCAAAATCTCTCCCACTCCAGTATCCTTTTCCTGCCTCCAAATGTTCCCATCATGGCAAAGTCTAAAATAGTCATCAAATCAAGCACACTGAGGAAAGCAAAACAAATCACAATTAGTTTGTTTCAGCAGATGTGTATAGAGGTCTCCACTCTGGGACACAGCTTAGCCTGCCTGGAGGGAGGGGTTTAGATTTTAGTAAGAGGAATAAGAAAGTAAATGACCTTTATTATAAAGGCAATAAGAGAGGGGTTTAAAAAAAAAAAACTGCATAGATTTTAAGAAGAGAGCCCACTGTGTGACCAGAAAAAGACTTCATGGAACAAGGAGCAATTAAAATGTGTTTTGAATGATGGTTTCCAGGAGGGGCTGGGGGAGAGACCATCTCTCATAGAGACCAAAATGAACAGAATCAAACGTGTGTGGGAAATGGAAAATAGTATAGCTGTGCTGGAGCTTATAATGAAGACACATACACCAGCCCTGGAAAGTTGCATTCAGTCCAGGTTGTGGGAAGCCTTGAATGCCAGGACCATCCCATATATAGTCTTCAGGTAAAGGCAAATCAAAGGTAGGAATCTGCCCCTGGAAGCTGATTCTCCCCAAATATGAGGAAAAATAAATATCCAGGTTCCTTATGAAGGAAAGTAACAAAGAAGAGATGAAAGTCTCCTGTATAAACATTAGAGGACAACATCAGACCAGAAAAATAAAAGAGAAACCTAACTTCTAAATTGATTTTGGTGTCTGAAAACTGAATAGACACTTTTTAATTACTCATGGGTCAAAGGAGATATCAGATGAGAAATTAAAGTATTTTAAACTGAATTAAAATGGAAATACCACCTATCAAACTGATTTGGTCAATTAAGACTTCCCTGTGCAAGCATGAGATAAATAAGTAGTTTGGGAAGCAGAAAAAAAAAAAAAAAAACCTCGTGAATAAAACAGGGTAATCTGTGATTCCCAAGAAATAAAATTATGGTTTTTTTGTATGAGAGTCTATAGGCTAATTAAGGCAGGCAGTGATTAGTACTTTATGGTGTCTGTTCTCAGGCACCTCCTCCTCCTTTCTGGCAGCTTTCCTTGTAAGACACTGGTCCTCTCACCCACTGACTCCCTCTACACCTTGTTTAAGGAGATACATACTCAAGAACTTTGATCTTTCATCTTTTGAAACTTCGTGCATTTCTTTGAAATGCACCCACATTGATTGTCCATTACTTAGCAGACTGTAAAATAAAATTTAAATTTCCTTAATCTTCAGACACACTCAGAGCATCAGAAGCTTTATGGCCTCCTCCATTCCTAAACAAATAAGCCAGTTGTTCAGTAAGCCCTGGAAAAGGGCAGACAGCCAGCTTCTAGGCTATGCTAACGAAGACGCTGCTTTGACCCCATTCCTAAGATGAATGAATTTACCAGGAGGACCCTTAAGGCAGCAGGTACGTGTTTTAGGTGGCTCTAAAATACGGAATCTGAGCTAAAAGGGATCTCAAAGTCTTCTAGTCTAAGGCCCTTTGGCTTTAAATCCCTTCTGATAACCTTCCACCGCTCTCCAGAAGGCCCATCCCATCACTGGCCGACTGGGCCCCTGTGGCTCAGCTTCCCAGGCTTTGTGCAAGATGCTGGTGCCAAGAGATAAATAACATCTAGCTCTATCTTCAGGGGCTTACAATACAAGGGACTGTTAGAAAGTCCTTTATGCAGAGAGACGTATCTACCTCCATGCTGTTTATGTCTATTGCTTTCATTTGTTCCTGCATTCTTCAATAAACATTGAGCGAGTACCCATTCTGTTCCAGGCAGGCTCTGATGCTGGATGCTGGTGGTATGTTAGCAAGTAAGTCAGAGAGTTTGCCTTTCAGCTCTTTCTAATCCCCCTCGCCATCCTGAGGACATTCCTATGAATACGCTCTATGGAGTCTCTACTACTCTTAAGTGAAGGCCCTAGAATGGAATTTCTGATGAGCTGGGATTAAGAGGCTGCCAGCAGATGGCCCAGAAAACCTTCGTGCCCAGGACTCCTGTGTGCGGTATGCTGGTGCCACCAACTCTTAAGCCATGGTATCCACCCAGCCATCAGTTGGTCCCATATACAGTCAGTGAGACCCATGGGAACACTTCCTCTTAACAACTCTAACTACAGATGTGGGCAATATTCACCAAGGCAGGGTTTACCACCATCAATGAACTTGTCCCAGTGAGCTACTCCAAGTGATTCAATATTCATATAAGCTCTTCTAATATTCAAAGCCGTCTCGAGGCACCATGAGGATTGCAGTGATGAATCAGAGAAATCCCCACCTCTGAAAAAGCTCAGAGCAGAAAGAAAAATAGGTTATGTCACTCAAAGGAAAGAGAAGTCACAGAGAGAGCTGAAGGGGTAGGGGGGGACATCAAGAGACTTTATCTGGAGCTTGAAAGATAGATAAGATTTGGACAGGCAGAAGAAAGAGAGAAAGGATTTTCTAGAAAAAAAAGATAACCACAGGCACACACTCAGAAGCAGAACTGTGATGGTGGGTTCTGGAGAAGTAGGGGTGCAACCTTAGGAATGCAAGCATGCAGCCAACAGAGGCCTGCCCCAACAGAAACAACTTTGAATGACACAAAAATGTAGACCTCAAGAGTCAAATCGCATTTTTAAAGCCTAGAGAACTGAAATTTATACTAATTTATGCAAAAAAAAATGTAATCTCCTTATATTTTTGTAACTTCTACACAGGTGATTCTCAAACTTTAGGCTGCATCAGAATCATCTGGAGGGCTTGCCAAAAGGCAGATTGCCAGGCCCCCATGCCAGGGTATCTGATTCAGTAGATTTGGGGTCAGCCAAGAGTCTGCATTTCTAACAAGTTCCCAAGTGATGCCGACTCTGGGGTCTGGAGAGCACACTTTGAGAACAGGACCTCTGCTCTACAGAAAGAGAAGAGCTTCATGGTGGCTGTCATCCTATGTAAATGAAGCACAATGTAGCAAACTGGTATTTGATGCATTCAGGAGGGGCCAATGTGTGGGCACATTTGAAATGTGTGTTAGCATGTGTTGTCTTTAATATAACAAGCAAGTTCTGTTTGTTTTCTTCCTAGTTTACTGTTCTTCAAAGAGGTTTGTTTTATGAGAACATCTAAGACAGAAGGAGAAGGGAGGGACCAGAGGGAAAACCCCATACAGTGTTTGTTAAACCCATGGGTATGAAGCCTGTCCACATGAAACAATATCTGTAGCGGACAGATGAAGGTCAAGTGAAGTGATACTTATTAACATCTACTAGGCCCTGGGAATCGGGCTTGGCACTCACACAGGATTTCATGACTCTCTCTCTCTCACTCTCTCTCTCTCACACACACACCTACATATTCAGAGTTGATACACACTGTCATATTTTACTACCTACTCTGCCCTCCCGGGTATTTTACCTCTGGCTTTAATCCTTTCAACCACACTGCAAAGTGGTTGCCAGTATCCCATTATAGAATAAGCAAAAGCTCAGAGCGGTTAGGTAACTTGTCTGAGCTCACAGAACTAGAAAAGAAATTCCGAGAAACATTAGCTCGGGTCGACCAGACCCTCAAGCCCAAGCCGAGGCTCCTAGCCAGCCATCACAGATACCCATTCCATCCATGTGCTTCATTCCACAAACCAGTGCCACAGTCCCCTCTGGGCTGCACACTCACCCAAAGAGCTAGAAGTATAGCAGGGGACAGAACAGAGTCCTCTGGAGGTTTTGAGCAGACCAGAGAGATGACCAAAGGACAGTTTAGGAAAAGCAGTGCCCAGAATGCACCCTGAGACGGGAATGGTGAATCTCCATTCTGCACACTCTCTAGCACTTACTGCAGTGCCTGGTACATAAAACACACTCAGGAACTATTAAACGAGATGGTGAAAGGCTGGTAGTGTGTGCAGGATAAACTTGGTACAGAGGAGACGGGGCAGACGGAAGAGGAGGAGGCTCCTACAAGACCCCTAGCAGCATGTGATGAAATCAGCAGTGCCGACAGGAAGGAAGGGATGGGCGGGAGAGGTGTTCCAAGGGGACTCTACCAAAACACTACAAGGCTGAGTGATTTGCGGTATATGGGGGTCAAAGGAGGGAGGGACACCAAGTGTCTCTGAGGTCCCTGGGTTCCTGGGACAATAATGTGGTGGGAAGGGAAGCCGCAGGGAAGTCAAAGCAAAGAGCTGGCTCAAGGGGGCAGATGCTGAATTCAAGTTTTGGAGAATGTGAAATGTAGCCCAGTGGGACTGCCCACCAGGAGGTCGGAGGGAAAGACCTGGAGCCAGGCGAGAGCAGCCTGAGTTGCTTGGACTCACTGAGACACTCTCCTGGTTTCTTACACCAGGCAGGCTGGTAGAGCGGTTGAGTTAGCCCAGAGGCTCATACCTAAACCAGGCAGTGATTCTCAAAGGGAGGGTCCCCTTCCCCTGCTGGAGGGGAAGTGGTGAGGAAGATATTTTGGTTAGAGGGAATGTCATTTAAAAACAACAGCCTGTATTCTAAATGAGCTGTCTTTTAACCATGACTGGGCTTGGCATTCATATTTTTTAAAGCTAAATTAACATTAAGTGAGAAGTGAGGGGTTTTTTTTAATATTTGTTAAAGAGAAGGCACGAATGAGAAGAAAGTTGAGAAACACTAAATCAGGTGAAAAGAAAACAAAGAAATGATTCAATAAGATGAGCTCGGGAAGATTATTATAAGTGGCCAACAGAAGGGGCGGATTTGATTTTGTTCTTAGTCAGGAAGATGAAGGGAGGATGATGAGGGGGTGGCCAGGCAAAGCCTTAGGTATCACACATCATGGACCACAACACACAAAAATTAATATCTAAATAAAAAATGTTCCCCTTCGACTCTGAAAAACAAACTGAGGGTTCTAGAGGGGAGGGGGGTGGGAGGATGGGTTAGTCTGGTGATGGGTATTAAAGAGGGCACGTTCTGCATGGAGCACCGGGTGTTATGCACAAACAATAAATCACGGAACACTACATCAAAAACTAATGATGTAATGTATGGTGATTAACATAACAATAAAAAAAGTAAAATAAAAAAAAAATGTTCCCGTTCGGAAAAGTCCAGAATTCCATCTCAATATTCTTGGCTTCCGGGTGTAAACAGTGGTGGGAGCAGAAGTATGGGCCCTTCCCCAAAGCTGGCTCAGTGACTGGGGGCCTGCCGCCAGCCACCCTCTCTTCTTCCACTTTGCTGGTATTTGGGAGAAATGGCATTTAGATTAAAAAAGCAGGTTATGAGTGGAGGGGCCTGCAGAGGCCTGCCTGGTGTCATTGTGTGAAGCCTGGAAAGAAGTATTACAGATCAGCACACTGGTAGTGCAGGGGTGGTAATCTACAGCTTAGTACTTACAAGGTGGCTCAAAACTGGATCTGGTCCTAAACCAAGGGAGCAAAAGTCTCAGGGGAAGAAAAATAATCAATCTGGTTAAAATTACTATGACTAAAGCAAAACCAGATATGCACCTTGGGTCCCTATCAGTCTAATCCATGAGGATAGTGGGATGCAGGGAGGCCAGAGGGCCCCGCGTGGAACGTACAGATGTGAGAATCAGTCTGCGAGTGGAGAAGTGCTTGGATTTTGGCACCAGAGGGCGCCCTGAGCTGTTGGGCATAATTATGGATGATTGTAAAACCAGTGTCCAGGTGCCCTGAGCCAGGCTGGATAGCCACCTCCTAGCCGGCAGTACCCCCTATGTCCGAATAGCCTTTCCTACTACACCCAATAGCCATGGGGGTCCCAAATTAGAGTGCATTCAGATTGTGACCTGGCCAGGCAAGCCGGACACAGGCCAGATTTTCATGGCCCTGTTACATGAAAAGGTTATGGCCACTCCTTAAAGCATATAATTCTTGTGAGTTACTTGTTAGAAGGAAGCCCACAAGAGCCCACTTGTCCTCTGACAGCCCAAATAATGCTTTTTTTTTTTTTTTTTGGTTAGGCCATTTGGAGAGAAACACTAAGCTCCAATAACAAGAGTGGTTGGTTTTCCTTATTGCTTAGAAGTGGACAAGGAGGGTGGTCAAACTTCCAGGCCACCGACTTGGAAATACATGGCCTGGTACATGATACTGCTAATGGGTTCTGCTGCGACCTCTTTAGTCCCTCTTTCCTTCTAAGAGGAAAAGATTATCCCTGCTGGTTCCCAGGCAACCCCATAGGCCAATATCCATCAAACACCTTCTCTATGCCAGGAGCATTGTATGGATTATCCCTCAAAAAGAGTGAAGGGGAAATAATATTTTTCTAATTTTACAACTGAAGAATAGGTCTCAAGAGAGTGTAGTGGCCTGGCCAACTTCACTTAACTAGCGTCACAGAGGATAGGATTTGAGCTCAGATCTGCCCAACTCCAGAGCAAGTGCTCTTTCCACCATACTGTGCCACCATGCAGGAGAACCAAATCCGCACTGGTCTTTGGACCAGGGTAAACAAAGGAACCGAAATCTGAGAGTTTCATTCTTGGACATGCTCAGCCCATGCCAGATGCTAAACTGACTAGCATAGCAAAGAAGGCACATAATCTCTCAGGTACTCTTCTACCATGTCTGGCTGTGACCCACCTGGGCCTGGGTCAGAGCCATGTCCAAGAGGCAGACAGGCATTTGGAGGACTCATGCCAACTACATTCCTCACCATTGGTGCTTCAAAGGCAACGGTAGAGGAGACAAGCATACATCTCTCTGGAGGAAAATATGCCCAGGACCCAGACAACTGTCCCCAGTGCCCAATCTAAGAGAGCAGGTGGTAATGCCATGCCTCCATAAAAGGGACAATTTGAATGAGAGAAAAAACTTGGCAACCTGTCCAGGGCAGTTCTCAGCATGACCTCCCTTTGGCTAGACTGGAACTCTAAGTTGTGTGATTTTGCTCTTGGACCAAATACCAAGGGGCTGAAGATGCCAAAAGCATGGTAGGGACATGTTAGTTCTGAGCTGTTCTCAAGGAATTCAAACCTGGCAACCAACATGGCTTCCTTTCCCCAGTCTATAGGGATCAATGGGCAAGGTAAGTACACATCCAATGTCAGCAAAGGGCCTTCATCCAAAGGCTAAGACCCCAGTGCCCCAGAGAGATCCTGGCAGCAAGGAGACATGTTGGAGCCAATGACCACCCAAGGTGGGCCAGACTCTTTATCACACCACATACATTGCCAAGCACCAGAAGTGTAGCACTTGATGCAGGAAGGAGGTTTATTGACCATTTTGTACAAGAATCCAATTACATCTTAGGAGAGTCTGAAGCATTGGAGTAGAACCAAAATCCCAGAAGAGGTACTAGGAACAAACAATAGCTTAAGTGAAAGACAATTACAGCATTGGGGGAGAAATGCAGCAAAAGGACACACAGGGAGCCACAGCTTAGAAGTTTCTGTTGCACTTTGATTCAGTGAAAATGCCTCCAGTGAGTTTGGTCTTCCTGGAGGGAAGACTAAGCAGGTGAGGGCAATCTTAGCCCCAGGGCAGCCAGCCTTGACCTTCTGCACTGGCACTCAGACCTTTGGAATCGGTTCTCAGCGCTGGCGCCACTGGCTTAGAGAGGGCTGCAGGTGGCAGGGGCACAGCCTGGACAAAGGACACAGGAGGCATCCGTAGAGCAGGGATTGATGGGGAGTCTGCAGGGAGAGAGAGAGAGGAAGAGTTAGACATGAGGAGTACAAAGATGTCTCAGTGATGCACAGAAAGGGCAAGACCAAAAGGGTAAAGGACAGGTCTGCCACCAAGTCACAGGGCCCCTCTTCCATTCTCATCTATGTCTTTCCACATCCAGGAGTCCTCTGGGGGGACTCAGCTTAGGAACCAGCTATTGTTTATGTAACAGTTGATCCACAGATCTGCACACACTGGAGAGCTGAGTCCGTCACTAAGCCAGCGTGCACAGGAAGCCTTGTTCTTTATGATAAGATCTCCTTCCACAACCATGTCAGTTATCTATGAGGAATCGCCTGATAGTCAGGTATGTAGCTTGGCCAGAAATTGACCCAATCACACATACTTGCAATCCTCGCTCTCTAGAAGTTTCCGGTATGTGGCAATCTCGCACTCCAGCCGGGCCTTGACGTCCAGCAGCACCTGGTACTCCTGGTTCTGCCGCTCCAGGTCAGCCCGGATCTCGGACAGCTGCTCCTCCACGTTGCTGATCAGGACCTGCATCTGGGCCAGCTCAGTGCCAAAGCGGCCATCAGCTTCACACAGGGAGTTCTGGAGACAGTCTTTCTGTAATGGGAAATAATGGGGTAAGAGACCCAGGTGTCCCAAAATTCAGCAGTGAAAATCATGGCCAATCTCGCCATGGGGCACATTCCAAGAGGTCACAGGACATTCCCAGAACTCTAGAGGAATCACTGCCAATATCATCATGACTTTCCACACACAAAAAAAAATCTAACTTGAGGAACAGTGTCCTGTTCATCCCTCGATTCCCAATACCTGACAAAGTAGACACCCAGTGAAATCTTGTGGAATGAATGTGTGCCTGAACCCCCACACGTTATTCTAAAGGAAGGGAGTTGACTTGTAAAAGGAACCATTTTTCAGGATCAAACTAACCTTGACAGCAAGGCACCTCCCCCAAGGAGGGAGGGACCCAGACCCTGAGTTCTGACTGTCAGTGGAACTGATGAGTGGGACTTCTGAGAGATGCTGCTAGCAGGCCATGGCCTGTGGCACTAGCAGCATGGTGAGGGTGGAGGACCGTACCAGGCTGTGCTGGGCCTGAAGCTCCACTTCCAGGGCGTTCACCGTGCGTCTCAGCTCCAGGATCTCCGACTGGCAGCACCGCAGCTCCTCGGAGCAGGACATGTCCTGCTTGCTGATGCTTTCGGACTGAGGCACAAGGGCACAGAGACATGATCACCCCCCTGCCCAGGTAGAAGCCAGGGTCCCTCCCTGCTCCGAGGCAGCACCCTCACCTGATCTTGGAACCACTCTTCCAGATCATTGTGGTTGGTCTGCACCATGGCTTCATAGTGGCACCGCATCTCCTGCAGCACCCTGCTCATGTCCACGGTGGGCTCAACATCCAGCTTAATCTGGAGCTTGTCCCCCAGCTGGCTCCTCAGAATGCTCACTTCCTGCAGGAACAGAAGGACCCACACCCTGAGTGAGGAAAGACCTTTTGACAGAGCAGATGGCACCTGAACCCCTCCCCAGACAAACAGCATGAAGGGAGACCCCACTGGTGCACTGATGTAAAAGGTCTTGCCCACGGTCCACTGGGAAGAGCCCACTTGGACACCTTCCTAAATTGACAAGGCAAAACTTTACAGACAAGAAACTCCCCCTCTGCCACCTCCCACACAGTCAGCCTGACTCCAAGACCCAGATCAACCCTTCATCCCGATGCCAACTGAGCCCAGGTTCTAATCCTAGAGCCACAAGGTGAGCAGTGCTCCCTTTTCTGCCCAGTGCCCTCCCCAAAGGGTCCGCAGCCCCAGGCCCACACCTGTTCGTGGTTGCTCTTGAGGCAGAGCAGCTCCTCCTTCAGGGACTCCTGCTGGGCCTCCAGGTCAGCCTTGGCCAGGCTCAGGTCATCCAGGAGCTTGTGCATCCCACACATGTCCGCCTCCACCACTTGGCGCAGGGAGAACTCACTCTCGTGCCTTCCAGCACAGGAGATGCAAGGTCAGCAGGATGATAAGGATATCCCCTCTCAGCTGCCCCTGGTTCCCACCAACTTGGATCCTCATTTCCTCAATTAATCAACTTTCACTCTGATGGATCCTGTGAGATCCAACATGAGCTACAGAGCTCATGGTCGGGACAAGTATCATTATGCCCACTGGATGGGACAAAATGGGAAACTGAGGCTCAGAAAGAATAAATGGATTATCCAGGCTTGTATACCTTGGTTAATAGTAAATACATGGATTCAGCCTAAGTGTTCAAACTTCAATGCAGTGTTCATTCTGCTATAAAAGATCATTTAGCCAGGAAAAATAATGACTCAAAAGTAAGCCTTCTGGACCGACAGTTTTCTAGTTTACCCCATGGATTAACTATTTCACATGATTTTTATGCCTTTCTCATTTATTCAGTTGCAACTCTTGATACCAAGGAGCTACAGTGACAATTCTTCCCACTGATAAATTTTGCCAAGAGTCAGTGCGTCTGTCAACAACCAATGCACTGAAAGTTTATTCTTGCAATGACTTGATTTTGTTTCTGGCTATAACACAAAGCTCTCTTATATTCCAGATGTGGGGAGAAAATGACATGAGACCTGACCAATCTAGATGATTCTTCCTCTTTTTGTTTCAATGCTTTTTTTCTCTTTCTCCTATATAAGGACCACTTCTAGTAATAGGTTAAGTTATGGTTTGGAAAAGAAGAAAGTGAACACTTATGTATTGATCCATTCATGCTTCTAGTCAGCAACTATTTTCAAACCCCTACTTTGGGCCAGTACCATAGTGGGCACCTAGCAATAGAACAAAAAAGAGGAGTCACTCTGAGCCCTCTTCTAGTCCTACTTACTTGATTCTAAAGTCATCAGCAGCCAGCTTGGCATTGTCAACTTGGATAATCAGCCTGGTATTTTCAGCCTTGCTGCACAGGATCTGAGGAAAAGCAGGAAGACAGTTCACACACAAAACATCATACTCTGGGATCCAGCTCTACAGGTAGCATCTACACTCATACTCAAGAGAATCCAAGAACCAAAAGCTCCTTGAACCTTCAGGAGCTTTTAACCTGCCATGCCCTTCCACCTTCCTCAGACCCAGCACACCCCAGGCTACTCCAAACCACACCTTCTGCTGGAGCTCCTCAATAGTCTGGAAGTAGGACTGGTAGTCTGGGCACATGGTGGACTCATGGCATTTGCTCGACTCTTGGATCCTGGTCTCTAGCTCCGCGTTCTCCTTCTCCAGTTGGCGCACCTTCTGCATGTAGTTGGCCAGGCGATCGTTCAGGAACTGCATGGTCACCTTCTCGTGGCCATTCGGGGCGCCTTCCCCATAGTTCTCACAGACTCCAAGGTTGCCGGGAATGTTGCAGGTCCCTGGCAAGGGGCAAGCGGTGCGGCAGCTGTGGGGCATACAGAGGCTGGGTTTGCCCAGAGGGGTTGCCCCCACACGCACTCGGTTGGCGTGTGCCAGGGTGGCCGACAGGCACAGGGAGGCAGCCCTGGCCTCTGCCCCAGGCTGGCCCACAATGTCAATGGAGGAGCCACAGACATTCGTTGTTGCAGGCATCCTGGTGCTGCCTGAACACTGGGATGAGCTGATGTAGCAGGAAGTCATGGTGTTAGGCTGAGGTTGCACAGAAGGTTCAGATCAGCTGGGAAGACCAAGCCACCGAGTCTGACAACCTCCCTCCCTCCTGGGCCTTTTATACCCCATCCCAGGTGGGTGTTGGCTCCATGCCTTGACCTCAGTGCCTTGATTCTCTCCCTATTGTACCGTCATCCTGTTACTCAGCTGTTGAGTTTACCATTAAGAGTTCCCCACCTCATTAAAGGAATGTTTATGAATTTGAGGTGCCCTTTGATTTTTGATATCAGGTTATCTGTTGAGGAAAGGTCAGCGATTTCTATTTCTACCCAACAATCACCAGCAGTTAATTCAACTTCCAGATGTGCTCTCTGGACTGGGCCAGCGTCTCTGTGGATGTGGACACATTCAAGGATTGAATCTTTCAGTCAATTTTCTGTGTATCAGGAGGGACAGTGAATCTGTCACCTGTGCTTAGACTCACCCAGACTTTCCTTTGAAAAGAAACACCAGTTTATAAAACTGGTAAGTCTACAGATACTTAATTATTGTGAGGTCCCATTTCTTCTTTCTTCTATCCTTTACACTGCACACTCCCCTTGAGAAGCTTTAAAGCATCAATGCATCCAGAAACATTATTGCTAGCTAAGTTTTGGTTGACTAGTCAGAATCAGTTTTCAGTCATTCACTTGTTCAGCCTGTTTCCTAAACATTCCCTAGAACTTGGGCAGTGTGCTGGTTTTTGAACATGCAATGGTCCCTATTCTTCAGGAGAAAACAGTACCCCAGAAATCTCAGGTTGTCTTCAACAAACTTGAATGAGAACCATTGATCAATGGGAGTTGGTGAAAGAGAGGATCCGTGGTCCTGAACAAGTATGTATCTAGAGAGAAGCTACTGACAAACAAACAAACAAAAAGCTTTATTTGATCCAGAAAAGGGAACTGGGACCAGAGCTCAAGGGATATTTAAAGAAAAGCTCAAGAACTAACATTTAGGAGAATGTAAGTTGTAATAGCTATCCTGCAGTGTTCTTTCCTATTTAATCCTTACTACCTATGAGGCAGCTATTCATAGCCTCAGTGTGCCGATGAAGAAACTAAAGTCCATCTTCCAATTCACAGAGAAATAAATTGTCAAGAACTTGATTCAGTCTCATGTCTGTAGAGCCCATTCATTCTCTTTCCACCCTGCCATGACCTCTGGTTAGAACAACCTGTGTGTTGTCTTTGTTGCAGGAGGCTTAGTTGTTGGCCAAGAAACTGATGCAAAAAAATATATATATATATCTGAGGGTCCTTGTGTTCCAGCAAAGGAAGATGTTTAGGCACAGAGCAGAGAGGACAAAAAATGCACATAGAAAAAGTTATATTCAAAAGTCGAGAGTCTAAAATAGACCTCACATCCCAGAGATTTTTGTTAGAGCTAAGGAACTAAAGCAACCATGAGCTGTGGGGTCAGAGGTTGCCCCTCCAGAGTGCTGGAGGGAAAGTAGAGGGACTGAAAGATGGAGGAAGAGCTAATCGGAGAACACCCCAGAAGGATATAAATAGGTCTCTTCTCTAATCTCTAAAATTCAAGAACAAGCATCTCCAAGAAAACCAAATGGGAGGCAATGGATGTGAGTATTGGTGAAACCTGGGCTCTCAGAATTCTCTCAAAAAGAAATAAAGAAATCTGGAATTCTTCCCAAAAGGAAAAGCCACTCTGGGGTCAGTGCCAGTTACCCTGAGGTCAACAATGAATAACCCCTTACAAACACCATAATTAGGAGACATCACCAAGCCTGGCCTTCCCATCCTTCAGAGGCCTCTGGGTGCAATCTGCATAAGTTCCATCTTCAAACACCCCTTTATTTCTCTCTTGCCTCATCCCAGTGCATCACTTTAATCCAGAGAATTGGACCATTACAGTCGTTTCCTTTGATTTGCTAAATAGGCTCTACCTTTTGGCCCTATCCCCTGGCAGGATTTGTCCCATTGACTGAAATTATGGTTCCTTCCATCTCAGGACACACGCCACTTGTTACTTTTTAGGCTTCACAGATGGAGTGTTGATGCCCTCACTGACACCCCTCTCTAAAGCCCTGGCTTGGGCTTGGCGTGGTCTGTTTTGCATAATGACACTGAAGCCACTTGTTGCTCTTAGAGAAGTGGGTTCTACTGATTTTTCTTTTGTCTCAAAGGAACCGGCAGTAAGTGGAAGGCATGAGGCAGGTGTTTGAGATGCTGTGCAGCTGGGGAGGAGCCTACCCTTGACATCCCAGGCTGCCTCCTTTCGCTCCCTGTAGAGTCCTCGGCCCCTGAGAACAACATACGAGCCAGGTTGCATGAAGGGAAGTCCTGGCGATGAAGCGTGAAGAGAGGGACAGTCCTGCAGCCCTCCTCATTCACAGGGGCCATCCCATCTCTCTTTGGGAGTGAAAGTTTTGGAGTTGCTTTCTGTCTTCAGGGGGAGGTGGAGCACTGGGTCCAGAACAGCATCATTCAAAGCCATGGCGTTGGGACCTACTGAGACAATTCTGTGTGAAAGAGAAAGCAATGACGTCAGAGCAGCCCAGGGGTTAGGATCTGGTCTGCAGCTACCTTATCTGTAGCCAGGGGGGAGATTCTGAGGGTGTCTAAGGAAGCCGGTGCTGTCCACAAGCGCGTGCCAGCGCGTGCCCTGTGTGTGCTGCACCAGGAAGAGGTTGGCAGACCACAACAGGTGCTCCATCCTGGCCCAGCTGTGCCTGTACACCCTCAGACACTCTGGGCAAGGGGGTTCCAGGACGGACACCCTCAGGGATCTTTGTGATCTCAGAAGTCCGCCTCGAGAGGCTTTGAAAAAGACTGAAAGCTGCCATTATCTTCTTCCTTAAGTGGGATTTTATGATATGATTACTTGGAAATCTTTAGCCTGATTTTAAGGGTCTTTATTAGCAGTAGTCTGCTTTATTCTTGTCCCAGGTCTCCAGGGCATCAGAGACTAGCTGACAAAAACAATTGTCTGCACTTCCTCTCTCCGTCATCCCCTGATAACAGGGTTCCTTTATCCACATTCTAGGGCAGCACATTTGCCCTTATTTATCTCCTACCCCGGCCCATTACGAAGCCCTTTAATGCAGCATAGTAGTGTGGTTAAGGCCAAGAACTCTGGAGCCAGCCTGCCTGGGTTCGGATTCTGGTTCTACCATTTACTAGCTGTGAAAACTTGGCCTGGTGACCTGACCTCTCTGTGCTGTGGTTTCTACATACGTAAAACAGAGGCAGTAATAGCATCTAGCTCATAGACTTGTTTTAACTATTAAAGAATTTGATCTCTGTAAATCATTTAAAATAATGTCCAGCACATGGCAGAGTAAACACTAAATAAGTGTTAGCTGGTTTTTTTCAAGTGGCTTTTAATCATGGGTTTAGATGCTCACATCATTTAAAATTCAAAAATGCTTATTAAATTACCATTTTGTACCTATTTAAATGAGCAAAGATCAAAAAGGTTAATGTCACAATGTTGGCAAGGAATAGAAAAACAGGCATTGTCAAACACTGTGGGGAGGGCAGTAAATCATGCAGCCTCTTCAAGGCAGTTTAGCAATATCTATGCAAATTACAATTGCACACACTGTAACCCAATAATTCCACTTCCAGGAATTATCCCAGACGCACTTACATGGACACGTGTACAAGAACAACAAGAGTATTTATTGCAATATCTGGGGAATCATAGCAGACTAGAGAGAAATGAAACACCCACCAAAAGAAGCCTGGTTAAGTGAATTGTAGTACATGCATATAGTGAAAAGCTTGCAGCCATTGCAAATAATGAGGCAGATATGGATAGATATAGATATACTAACATAGAAATGATACCTGTGATGTAAGTTTCAGTGAAGAAAAACCAAATGCTCAACAGTATGCTACTTTTTATATTTACCCAAAGGGGGATATATGTGGGCTTACATTTATGGCAAGAATGAATCTCAGACCATAAAGTCAGGTGTGAAAGATATGTAACTTTACTTTCTTATGCTTGAACTAAATTGTACTTTTAATCTTCAACCCACATGACACCAGTGGCAGAACCTTATCTCAGTCATCTTGAGGACCCCTTCCCAAGAGGTTGCCCTGAGTTTCAGGGGCCTTTTTTCCAGAATGTTGGGAAACAGGAGGTGGGCAGGGATCAGCCCTTGGCATTTTCCTCCATCCCCACTGTAACAGAGACCCACTTGGGTCCTCCTGCCCAGTTCTAGGCTATCAGAACACCCCGGTGTTGCCACGGCATCGTCATTCTCACCCACATGGCCCTTGAGCTCTCAGGGCTCCCTTTGCTCTATTCATGCTACTCTCTGATGCACAGAGTCATATTTCAGCTTCAGTACTACCCGGGATTGTCTATGACATTTTCTCAGGCCCTTCTGTCTAGACTCCCATTAACTATATCTCCCATGGGGTCTTGGTGCCTCTCCAGGTTCTACCTGGGAAAGGGAGAACAGATGCCCTCTGGTCCTACATCTCCCAACCTATTACCCTCCTGCCCTCGACTCTATATCTCAGCCTGGGAGAAGGGGTAGAACAAGCAGGGGATCCATCGGCCTCTAAATTCTCTTCCCTTCCCCTCCTCTTCATTCCTCAATTCCAGATGCCTTCCTCTAACTAGAGGGTGGGACGTTTCCCCTTACTTGTCTCATCCAAGTCCGTTCTCTTGTCAACTCAGGGCTTGGACTCATGAGACTCAAAACCTCTTCCCTGCCTTCTGCTATGTCTTCCCTCTCTCAAATCACTGAGCGTTGCTTGGGCTACAGCTATTAGAAGGGCCCAGGGTACAAGGAAATATAGTGAGGATCGTCTGTTAGAACCTCAAAATATGCCCCCTCTCCTCTGTATACATATGGAAACTAATTTGTGGAGGAGGACTATTTGCATGGTGTAGTCTTCACTTCTGTTTCAAGTTTTCACAAGATGTATGTTCTATGTGTATAATTTTTGTAAGCTAGTTGTTTTTTTTTTTTAAGAAGCCTTTCTACAAACAAAAAAATGCTTGGTATTTTGTGAGAGTTTGGACACCCTGGGGCTCCATTTTCCCTTTCAGGAATCTATGACTTTTGTGCTGAACTGGTGGGGTTCAGGTGTTGTTCTGCCCCAGCGTTCAGAAGCCCCTTTGCCCTCCACAGCCTCATCTTTGAGTGATTATTGTGGCTGATGAGGTCCCTGGGACATTGGACTAGGAGCCATCTCCTCCATCCTCTGCCCCCAAGGGCTTGTGGATTTCCCCTTAATGTTAGGAGTCCATTCCTCTGAGCTTCTCAGAGGACCATATCCTGTGGATGTGAAGCTAACAAATCTCTCACTGACCTGGCTGGAGATGGTTCTGGAGCAAAGGTATGTTTAATAGAAAGGAGAAAAATGCAATTGTAGAAACTTGTAGAGTGGATGATTTAGGAAGTTGGGAAAATATGAAATTCTGAATAACTCATTGTCAAACTATTTATTTGGTCCACTTCACAGTTTTTATGCAATATAAATAGGTAAATATTGGGGTGCCTAGGTGGCTCAGTCAGTTGAGCGTCCAACTCTTGATTTCAGCTCAGGTCATGATCTCGGAGTTGTGAGATCGAGCCCTGCGTCAGGCTCTGTACTCTGCATGGAATCTGCTTGTCTCTCTCTCCCTCTTCCTCTCCCTTTGCCCCCTCCCCCTGCTCGCTCTCTCTCTCTCAAATAAATACAAAATAAACCTTTAAAAAAATAAGGAAATATTGACAATTCTGCATTATTTTTCACATTGAGAATCTATTATTAAATACCTAATTCTAAAACATTCTGAAGGTCAAGTGTATCTCTGGGGATTCATGTTTCTCAACTGAAAAGTTGTCTTTAAGTGGAAGCTTCCTCCAGCTTCTCAGGGCATTCAGTCAGTTCCTGTTCTCCACTCACACTGAATCCTCAGTTTACCTTGAACATAGCCCTCTTCATAGTGTGCTCTGTTGCCAGATTATGTGGAAGACCCTTAGAAGCACGGGTTTTGTCTTATTATTTATGTTATTATTTTTGTTCATCTCTGTAATTCCCAACACAGCATCTGACTCACAGGAAATGCCCAATCAATGAAAACATGAAAGAAAGAACTAAATGAACTCAGCTATAGAGCCAGTCATACTCAGTTTATCCTCCACAGTGCCTGGTGCATGGTGATGCTCAACAAGTATGTGTTGAATGAATGAATGAATGAATGAATATAGTATGAACCAAACAGTAGCTTCTTACCCCAATAACAGAAAATCCTTGACTTCTAAACCCTGTCATCCTAAATCAAATCAAAATCAGGATAATTTATTTTCATCTAGGAACATATTTCTATGAAAAGTCCTACAGAACACTCAAAAGTAATCACACTGAATCATGTGTTTAGCCCATGTCCTTTTAGGAAAAGAACAGAATTATTTAATGATGGAATCAATCGCTTTGATTGTACTGGGAATAGTCCTTCTCTGCTAATGACGTATTCCCTCCTCAAAAGTCATCCTTTATCCCTTCTCAGATACTGATTTGACCCATGAAATGTTCAACACAGACAAGGCATTTAGGAGGAGTTAGACAGCAGTGAGCTGGGGGCAGACTAGCTCATTCAGGAACTAACAATACACTGTCTTGTAAGGTTTGTACTAAATAAATCAAACAAATTACACAATTTCAGTGACCCTTTCCAAATTATGTCAGTGACCATGAGTATGAAAAATGGGGATATCCAAGGCTCACATTGCAGGGCCTCCCTTATTGTTTTTTGATTCAGTGTAATATTAGTTTCAGATGTATAATACAGTGATTCAACAATTCTATATATTGAGTAATGTATAGAATGCTCATCATGATAAGTGCACTCTTAATCCCCTCTATCTATTTCACCCATCTCCCCACTTACATCCCTTCTGGCAACCACTGGTTTATTCTCTGTATTTAAGGGTCTGGTTTTTTTGTTTGTCCTTTTTTTTTTCTTTGTTCATTTGTTTTGTTTCTTAACTTCCACATATGAGTGAAATCATATCGTATTTGTCTTTCTCTGACCGACTTATTTCACTTAGCACTATACCCTCTAGGTCCATCCATGTTGTTGAAAATGGCAAGATTTCATTCTTTTTTACATCTGCCTTTAGAGATGAGTCTTAAATGAACCATGAGAGACTATGGACTCTGAAAAACAAACTGAGGGTTCTAGAGGGGAGGGGGGGTGGGAGGATGGGTTAGCCTGGTGATGGGTATTAAAGAGGGCACGTTCTGCATGGAGCACTGGGTGTTATATGCAAACAATGAATCATGGAACACTACATCAAAAACTAATGATGTAATGTATGGTGATTAACATAACATAATAAAAAAAAGAAAAAGAAAATATGTAGAGATGAGTCTTAAGAAGTCCCTGTGGCCAATGTCAAAGAGCTTACTGCCTATGTTCTCTTCTAGGATTTTGATGGATTCCTGTCTCATATTGAGGTCTTTCATCCATTTTGAGTTTATCTTTGTGTATGGTGTAAGAGAATGGTCCAGTTTCATTCTTCTGCATGTGGCTGTCCAATTTTCTCAGCACCATTTATTGAAGAGACTGTCTCTTTTCCATTGCATGTTTTTTCCTGCTTTGTCGAAGATTATTTGACCATAGAGTTGAGGGTCCGTATCTGGGCTCTCTATTCTGTTCCATTGGTCTATATGCCTGTTTTTGTGCCAGTACCATGCTGTCTTGGTGATCACTGCTTTTTAATATAGCTTGAAGTCAGGCATTGTGATGCCCCCAGCTTTGGTTTTCTTTTTCAACATTCCTCTGGTGATTCGGAGTCTTTTCTGGTTCCATACAAATTTTAGGATTGTTTGTTCCAGCTCTGTGAAAACTGTCAATGGTATTTTGATAAGGATTGCATTGAAAGTGTAGATTGCTCTGGGCAGCATAGACATTTTAACAATGTTTGTTCTTCCAATACATGAGCATGGAATGTTTTCCCATCTTTTTGTGTCTTCCTCAATTTCTTTCCTAAGTGTCTCTCTTTAAAAGGCAGCTCAATCACTCAAAGGAACAGAGGATAAACACATTAAGCGATACAATGAGAGTTGCTTTGCAGCCTGTGCAATTTAGGTCTGAGTCCTAGCTCAGCCACTTGCCAAATCACATCTGTAGTCAAGCTATTTAACCTCTGTGAGCTTCGCTGCTTCATATTTTAAAAGCAGTTATAACATCTGCCCTATAAGAATGCTGGAGAGTGGCATTCTGTTCTTGGGAAGAAGAGATAGCATTTAACATCAGGCAGGAGGAAGCCACCACTATATAAAACTCCATTTTAAAACTGTGCAGTTATATTCAAATGTTTAACCATCAAAGGGGGAGAGAGCAAAGCAGGCTCCGTGCAATGTAGATGTTGCTCTTCACAGGAAGGAAAGAAATGCATCAGCCACAGAGTCAGGGGACTGAAGCTGGCCAGAAGCAAGAGACTGGGTCTTTTCCAAAAGGCAGTGCTCCAAAGGTGGGCACCAACACAGCAGGTCCCATCTCCTTCATTTCACTTCTCAGAAAAAGCCAAAGTTGCACAGGAAGCTCTCCAGCTCATATCATTGGGAAAAAAAAATCAAACCAGTTTCTGGAAAAACTCCTGTTCCTGCCCCCAACACAGGCCAGTCAATCCACATCAGACAAAAGGGTGACTTGATATCATGAGAAGTTCTTCCTAAAGGCCACCCCTCACCACCAGGACACACTCAGGATTGGAAGCTGGAGCCCTAAACAGGCAGTTTGTCCCCATGGCTGCCTTGAACCATCCCAGTCTTTACCCTGACGTGGGTGGTTAAAGCAACTTCATTTCTCCCTGTTGCTTTATCTTCTGTGATGACACAAGACCTGAGAAACAGGGAAGATAATAGGAGCTATTTTTTTTTTTCAATCAGCTGTTAACCACATTTAGAAGTCAGGACTGCAAACAGTAATAATCTGTATTCCCCCAAAACAAAGCCTCCAAAATGGAGTTCTACAAGAATCACAGTGGCCTTTAGAATTAATGAGTGCCTCTGGGGACTAGAGTGTATTCTCCCATCACTTCAACACTGGGATCCAAAAGAAGAAAAAGGAAATGAGAGTACCCATAAAATTAGGCCCCCTCTCCTTGGATGGATTCAATATAAGGGAGTTGCTAGGAAGGCTCTGCCGCTTGGAGCAAAGTTTTCTCATTCTTTGAACTAATGCAAATACTCAAATAAAATTTGCTCTGGAAAGCAAGTTATTAAGTGCACCGTTTCGTTTCTGATTGTATTTAGCTGCTAGAGGAAATTAATTTTAGCTGCCCAGAGAAAAAAGCCTGGGGCCATGGGTGAACTCTGAGCAGTATGGCTCAGCACCCAGACTCCTAATTATATGACATTGGCTCTGGATGAGGTTAATATGGTGCTTTCTCCTTTTCAGACTTTTTAAATTTCTTTCATCTCACCCATAGAATCCATGACAGATCTAGAATGTAAGTAGGAAAGATGACACAACCCTCATTTTCCAGCAGGGAAAAACACTGAGTTAAGTGATGATTCTCAAGCCCCATAACAAGTCAGAGATAAAGTCAGGAAGACACATTCATTCTTTCAACAGATGTTTATTAAGCATCTACTCTTTACCAAGCAGTGAGCTAGGCTCTGGGGAAGCAGCAGTGGACAAATGCTAATCTCCAGGAAGCATTTTAATGAAAAAAACAATGGAAAAGCAGGCAATTTTAGCTGTTGAGAGCTACCATGGTGACAGTAAGCAAGACAGAGAGTGACAAGGCTGTGATCATTGTGGACCGATGGCCAAGCAGGCGCTCTCAAGGGGAGTGACATTTCTGCTGAGGCCTGAATAACGAGAAAGAAGCGGAAAGCATTCCAGGGAGGAGGAAGAACAGGGACCAGTCTCAGGCACGTCCAAGGAATGCACTGGCCAATGTGGCAGCATCGTGGTGAGGAAGGGAGAGGGTCGGATGACATGAGGTGGGAACAAGAATAAAAATTTTGAAACTATTGTAATGCTATATTTTCTATTACCCTACATCATCATGCCCAGCAGTGTGACCTATTGAATCAATAGGTTTTAACATATCAGAAGAAAGTACTAGAAAAAATAGTCATTGTTCAAATTTTACTGTAAAATTTGATGAAGAGAGAGTTATATCCAGACAATAGTTAGGAGAGTCAAGATTTCTAGAGAAGAGAGATTTTCTTAATCTGAAATTCCCCTTTAAATAGCAAAGGCAAGCCTGGTCCTTTGTCAAAGATAGGACTCTGAGTGGAGAGGCTCAGATCTGATACAAGGGAAGTTCCCACCTTACCCTAGAGAGGAAATGGAGCCACTTCCAAGGCAGGGAGGCAGGAGGACAGGAGAAAGGAAGTAGAAGAGGAAGTGGTCAGATACATAGTATCTAGTTCCATTGCCCCCTCACTGGAACCATTACCCAAGGCTGCAGATGTTAGACAGAATCAGTAGATTGGGGGGGAATCCCAAACAGTGAAGTTTGTTCATCACTTTCCTGGTCACAAACTGGAAATTTTTCAAACTAAAATTGGTGTTTGAAATGTAAATGCAATTTCAGGTCCCACCCTATCCTTGCCTCCAAGATAGTTCCTGATCTTATGCCTGAGTCTCTCCAATGTAGATATTCCCAAGTCACCACTGGTGGCTGGGATCCAGCCACTGAGGTCACGGAACTAATCTGGGAAAATCCAGAGCTGAGAAGGAAGGCTCTCAACCAAGATTCTACTTCTCCTGTGGCCTTTGGAAAAGCCTCTGCATACAGAAAGTCAACAATAGTTAGAAACCATAGCGCCTGGATGTATAATAAACATTTCTCCTTGGGCATCCCCTCACTTTAACCGCACCTACTGGTGCATGGACATTCAGAACCGGCTCCCAGTGCTGGCTCCACAGGCTGGCCCAGGCACACAAGTGGTGCAGGGTGTGCAGCTTGGACGAGGTGCAGAGGCGGTAGTCACACAGGAGGCAGAGGTGGAGCACGGATTGCAGGGGAGTCTGTGGAGAGATAGAAAGGCGAACAAAGTTAGGGATGGGAAATGAGTGATACGTGATGGAGAACGAAGAAGGAGTCTCCGCTCCAAAAATACAGAACAGGGACCCAACAGAAGCCTTGGCCATTGACCCCTACTGTGCACCCCTAGAACTAGACTGAATGATCTTAAAATGCCTTCCAAAATGAGGTTTTCTATATGAGAATCAGGTTCTATCCTATAGGATAGAAAATACAAAGAAGGATTGACAAGAGAGCAAAAGCAAGTCCAACAAACCTGCTGGGGTCTATACTCAAATCTCCTGCTCAAGGAGCAGCCCCATGTCTACTCTCCCCAGTCAGTGGCTACACCAAGCAGCCCCACTGGAGACCTGGCATTGGATCCAAATGGACAGTCACTCCCTTCACATTCTGTCAACAATGCACAGTGTGAGCAGAGGACACGGCAATGAGTCACTCAGCAGAAGCATAGACCGCCTTCTTCTTTGTAGACAGCACTGTTTTGATTTTTTGTTTGTTTGTTTTAAGATTTTATTTACTTATTTGACAGAGAGAGACACAGAGAGAGAGGGAACACAAGCAGGGGGAGTGGGAGAGGGAGAAGCAGGCCTCCCGCTGAGCAGGGAGCCCAATGCGGGGCTCGATCCCAGGACCCTGGGATCATGACCTGAGCCGAAGGCAGACGCTTAACGACCGAGCCACCCAGGCACCCCTTGTAGATAGCACTATTGTTACCCTGAGAATCTCATGAGAATCGAGCAAATGATTTGTCCAAGTGCCTAGATCACACATACTTGCAATCCTCGCTCTCTAGAAGTTTCCGGTATGTGGCAATCTCGCACTCCAGCCGGGCTTTGACGTCCAGCAGCACCTGGTACTCCTGGTTCTGCCGCTCCAGGTCAGCCCGGATCTCGGACAGCTGCTCCTCCACGTTGCTGATCAGGACCTGCATCTGGGCCAGCTCAGTGCCGAAGCGGTCGTCAGCTTCACACAGGGAGTTCTGGAGACAGTCTTTCTGTAATGGGAAATAATGGGGTAAGAGACCCAGGTGTCCCAAAATTCAGCAGTGAAAATCATGGCCAATCTCACCATGAGGCACATTCCAAGAGGTCACAAGACATTCCCAGAACTCTAGAGGAATCACTGCCAATATCATCATGACTTTTCACACACAAAAAAAAATCTAACTTGAGGAACAGTGTCCTGTTCATCCCTCGATTCCCAATACCTGACAAAGTAGACACCCAGTGAAATCTTGTGGAATGAATGTGTGCCTGAACCCCCACACGTTATTCTAAAGGCAGTGGAGTTGACTTGTAAAAGGAACCATTTTTCAGGATCAAACTAACTTTGACAGCAAGGCACCTCCCCCAAGGAGGGAGGGACCCAGACCCTGAGTTCTGACTGTCAGTGGAACTGATGAGTGGGACTTCTGAGAGATGCTGCTAGCAGGCCACGGCCTGTGGCACTAGCAGCATGGTGAGGGTGGAGGACCGTACCAGGCTGTGCTGGGCCCGAAGCTCCACCTCCAGGGCGTTCACCGTGCGTCTCAGCTCCAGGATCTCCGACTGGCAGCACCGCAGCTCCTCGGAGCAGGACATGTCCTGCTTGCTGATGCTTTCAGACTGAAGCACAGGGGCACAGAGACATGATCACCCCCCTGCCCAGGTAGAAGCCAGGGTCCCTCCCTGCTCCGAGGCAGCACCCTCACCTGATCTTGGAACCACTCTTCCAGATCATTGTGGTTGGTCTGCACCATGGCTTCATAGTGGCACCGCATCTCCTGCAACACGCTGCTCATGTCCACGGTGGGCTCAACATCCAGCTTAATCTGGAGCTTGTCCCCCAGCTGGCTCCTCAGAATGCTCACTTCCTGCAGGAACAGAAGGACCCACACCCTGAGTGAGGAAAGACCTTTTGACAGAGCAGATGGCACCTGAACCCCTCCCCAGACAAACAGCATGAAGGGAGACCCCACTGGTGCACTGATGTAAAAGGTCTTGCCCACGGTCCACTGGGAAGAGCCCATTTGGACACCTTCCTAAATTGACAAGGCAAAACTTTACAGACAAGAAACTCCCCCTCTGCCACCTCCCACACAGTCAGCCTGACTCCAAGACCCAGATCAACCCTTCATCCCAATGCCAACTGAGCCCAGGTTCTAATCCTAGAGCCACAAGGTGAGCAGTGCTCCCTTTTCTGCCCAGTGCCCTCCCCAAAGGGTCTGCAGCCCCAGGCCCACACCTGTTTATGGTTGCTCTTGAGGCAGAGCAGCTCCTCCTTCAGGGACTCCTGCTGGGCCTCCAGGTCAGCCTTGGCCAGGCTCAGGTCATCCAGGAGCTTGTGCATCCCACACATGTCCTTCTCCACCGTTTGGCGCAGGGAGAACTCACTCTCGTGCCTTCCAGCACAGGAAATGTAAGGTCAGCAGAATGATAAGGATATCCCCTCTCAGCTGCCTCTGGTTCCCATTTCCTTCACCAACTGGAATTCTCATTTGCTCACTGTGCTCAGTTCCGGCCTCAGAGATGAATTAGACTCAGCCCCTCTACTCAATCCGCTCACGGTCTAGCAAAGAACTCCTAGCAGATATCATTTTACCTTCAGGCATTGAGGCAACTTTGATTCCAAAAGATTAACCTGCTTGCCTATGACAATGTATCTTAGGAGCCAGGACAGATCTCACACCACTTGCTCATCTATCACTTAAGCAGGTTAAGCAACAACCAGGTGCCAGGTCAGTGATTTGCTCCCTTATTCCTTGTATTGGGCTACTTCTCTATCTCTGATCTTTGTTTAGTAGAAATGCAGGGTACCTGAGGGCCCCATAGGTAAATCTGGACCCTGACCCATCTGTAAGTGGATCCTCTAATTATGTACGAAATTCAATGACTGTCCTTGCTCAGTTTATTCTTGAAATCACCTTATCTGCCCCCAGTTAATGAGCTCAGGCAGCCTTATCTTCCATTTTAGGAAAATAATTGAAGGAGGACTAACTCTAGGCTATATCATACATGCTATGTGTTGTTTTTTCTCATCCACCTTCTATTAGTTTTGTTTGTAATAAAAATTTTTATTTGGGGAATTTAGGAAAGAAGAAACAAGACAGTGATTCAGTCAATCAATTGTTTGGCCATTGGGACTTAGGGTGGAGGAAGGAGTCACTCTGAGCCCTCTTCTAGTCCTACTTACTTGATTCTAAAGTCATCAGCAGCCAGCTTGGCGTTGTCAACTTGGATAATCAGCCTGGTATTTTCAGCCTTGCTGCACAGGATCTGAGGAAAAGCAGGAAGACAGTTCACACACAAAACATCATACTCTGGGATCCAGCTCTACAGGTAGCATCTACACTCATACTCAAGAGAATCCAAGAACCAAAAGCTCCTTGAACCTTCAGGAGCTTTTAACCTGCCATGCCCTTCCACCTTCCTCAGACCCAGCACACCCCAGGCTACTCCAAACCACACCTTCTGCTGGAGCTCCTCAATAGTCTGGAAGTAGGACTGGTAGTCTGGGCACATGGTGGACTCATGGCATTTGCTCGACTCTTGGATCCTGGTCTCTAGCTCCGCGTTCTCCTTCTCCAGTTGGCGCACCTTCTGCATGTAGTTGGCCAGGCGATCGTTCAGGAACTGCATGGTCACCTTCTCGTGGCCATTCGGGGCGCCTTCCCCATAGTTCTCACAGACTCCAAGGTTGCCGGGAATGTTGCAGGTCCCTGGCAAGGGGCAAGCGGTGCGGCAGCTGTGGGGCATACAGAGGCTGGGTTTGCCCAGAGGGGTTGCCCCCACACGCACTCGGTTGGCGTGTGCCAGGGTGGCCGACAGGCACAGGGAGGCAGCCCTGGCCTCTGCCCCAGGCTGGCCCACAATGTCAATGGAGGAGCCACAGACATTTGTTGTTGCAGGCATCCTGGTGCTGCCTGAACACTGGGATGAGCTGATGTAGCAGGAAGTCATGGTGTTAGGCTGAGGTTGCACAGAAGGTTCAGATCAGCTGGGAAGACCAAGCCACCGAGTCTGACAACCTCCCTCCCTCCTGGGCCTTTTATACCCCATCCCAGGTGGGTGTTGGCTCCATGCCTTGATTCTCTCCCTATTGTACCGTCATCCTGTTACTCAGCTGTTGAGTTTACCATTAAGAGTTCCCCACCTCATTAAAGGAATGTTGATGAATTTGAGGTACCTCCTGGCTCTTTGATATCAGGTTGTCTGTTGATGGAAAGTCAGAAGCTTTTTATTGTTTTTCAAAGAACAAAATCCTTTTGGCCATCAGAGGTTTATTCCCTGACTAGAGTTGGCCTCCCTGTTGATGTGCCCACACTGAAGGTATGACTATTCCTGTTGGTCACTGGAGTGGCAGGAGAGATAAATCCCTATGACCACAGTGGTGCTCACCTGGGCTAAGATTAACCCAGCCTTTCCTAATTAGGAAAGAGACTGCTTCTTTGCTGGTAGATGTTATGGGTTTTGATTACCAAAAATTTCACATTTCTTCTTTCTTCAGTTGTGTGTCTCTCAAACTCAGTTTGAGGGGCAATAAAACTTTAATTAAGTCCATTCATTCAACATGCATCTCCTGGCACATTCTATGTGCCAGGCACTATGCCACATACCTGCCATACAGTTATTTAAGCCTGGCATAGTTCCTATCCATCAGGAAGCAACTCAAACTTGGGTAGCCATGGATGTTTTAAATAGGTTGTCTAAGAAGCTCATCAGTATGAGGATGACCCTGAACCTTGCCTGATCTGAACCAGGAAAGGTGAGTTCAATAAGCCAGAAACAAATAAAAATGAACAATAATCTTTTTTTAATCCCAAATAAGAACTTGGCCCTGAAACTCAATGGACACTGAGTTATCAAAGTCAGTATGGGGGAGTTTTTCCTGCCTTACTTCCTTGATTCTAAAGTTCTTCATTCAGCACTTACCATATGTGTTAGGAGGTTTATCAAAAATATTGTTTAATCCTTCCTACCATTCTGTAAAGTGGATATTCTTATCTTAATTTTACAAAAGAAATAAATAAGGCATTCAGGACCAGAGATGTGAAGTTATTTTTCTAAGATCTACCCCATTATGAAGTGTCAAAGCCTGTTCTTACTATCAGTTTCTTTTGACTCCAGAGCCCATTCTTGTTCTCTTCACCTTGACCACCCCCACATCCCTCATCCCACCCACCCCCAATAGGAGAACAACTGTGTCATTGCCAGAACTAAGAAAGATTATAAGGTCTATAAACTGGTAAGAAGTTAAAATTAAGAGATAAAATAAGAATCTGACATTTTATGTTACTCTTTGTATCTCAGAAAATACAAATGTTGGGGTACCAAAGAAATAGGGCAGGGTTTCTCCAAGGACCATGCAGAAAGATGCCCAGAAGAAAGTTCCATTTCCAAATTATTATACTACATCTCACACCCCACAAGCTCTTAGTACTGGGGGACCAAGACAGCTGACTGTTAAGGTCCCAAAAGTTTTCTCTCAAAATTTATGGCAGGAAATAGATTGTCCCCTAGGACTGAGAACGCCTAATGTGGAGTAAGAACCACCCCCCAAAGTGGTTATAACTATATCTTTGTGAAAATGAATATTTTCCAGTCCTCTGAGCAATGAGCAAAAGCTGAACAGATATCTCTATAAGGACCAGATATGTATCTGTGAAACATAAGCTATTGGAGTTCTATCAGGAAGAAATACAGAATTTGAGACTTTTGTCCAGATTGGGTTTCCCAGGAAAGGTAACTAGTGGTCAGCTCTGTCCTAAGGGTTACTCAGAGCTCGTCAATGAATAGCTCTTTATAGACACCATAATTAGAAGACATCACCAGGTAAGGTGAACTCATCCTTCAGAGGCCTCTGGGTGCAATCTGCATAGGTTACATCTTCAAACATCCCTTTGTTGCTCTCCTCTGCCTCATCACATAGCAACAAGCTTCTCTATAAACCAGGGAACTAGCTTATAAAGTCATTTTTTTTTACCCACTAAATAGAATCTATCTTTCGGCCTTATTCTCTGGCAGGATTCATTCCATTAGTTAAAACTCATGATTTCTTCCATCTCAAAATACACAACACTTGTTACTCCATAATGTCAATGCTGCAGCTTTCTATGTCCGGGTGACGCTCCTCTCTACTGAAGCTTCCTCACGGTCCTGGCATGGGCTCTACTGAGTATGCTGTTTTGCATAATGACACTGATGTTGCATGTCTCTTTGTAAAGTTGTTTGGTTCCACTGATTTGCATTTTTCTCAAAGAAGGTCAGTGTGGGGTGAGGATCCCTGCCCTCATATCTAAGACCGCCTTTCTTCCTGACCCTTTGAAAAGAGTCCCAATGGCCCTTGATGACCAAATATGAGCCAGATTCAGTGACAGGAAGTGGTGAAGACAGAGTGTGAGAGACAGGAGCTTTAACCCTACTTCACTCACCTGTGTGCAGAAAATTCTCTCACTGATTCTGACTTTAGAAATACCAGTCTCTAGAGGCAGGAAGCCTACTGCAGATGGAAAGCCCAAGCTGTGGTCTTGAGATGCTATTTTCAAACACGGTGCTGTTACAGATGGATGCATCTCAACCAGTGGGAGGGAAAGGTATGGACTTGAAGACTAGCACCCAGAAATTGTGCCTAGCCCACAGCCTACCTTTCTATGGCATGGCTCCTGCTGCAGGAAGATGCATGGAGCATCCAAGGGTTCATGCCCTGAATAGGAGCATTACCCATCATATAACGCAGTGGATGCAAAGATTGAAGACAGCTCCTGTGTGTGAAGCCTCATACTGTCATGTCTCTTCAGTGTTAGGAAATGGTGCCAGAGAAAATTGTAGGTCAAGAAAATCATGAAGACTCTTGAGAGAAGAGTAATAAATAATAATATAAGTAATAAATAATCAATTTATTATTCTAGGTATGCAACTCTTGAGGCTTTGACAAATGGAAAGGGCACACTTTTATTCAAATTAGGTAGGATTTACCATCAGATTTCTTAGATGCAGTCCTGTAATCCACAAAGTTTATTCACTTATCAATGTTGTTTCCTCCTACCATTGGGAATGCAGCTATAAAAGACAGAGTCCCTGACTTAAAGTGGGGGAGACATTTGTGACAAGGCACCACAGTGGTGTATGGAGGTGGTACCACACTCACTCTGAGGTCTGCAGATATGTCACCATCTTTTTTCCCATTACCCTATTGAAGGCCCAAGTGCAGAATCTACTTTTCCTTCATAACTGTCTATTCTGTAACCAAGCAATTCTCCGTGACACCAGCTGGTTGTCCTATAATTCAATTTAATTCTGATGTTATCTACATAGATTTAGCATCAGATCTCACAAGGTAAGGACTCAGTCCCACAAGACTGCCCCTACCTCAGACACCAATCACAAGTCCCAGGTTGTCACCTGTACTTCTGAATGACTGGCTATAAATCAGGGTTCCCATGACCCCTTCCTTGGGTTTGATAATTTACTAGAATGGCTCACAGAACTCAGGGAAACATTTATGTTTATCAGTTTATTATAAAGGACACAGGTGAATAGCCTAAAGAGACACATAGGGCAAGATATGTGGGAAGCGGTGCAGAAATTTCAGACCCTCTCTGAACAAGCCATACTCCCCACACCTCCACATGTTCACCATCCCAAAAGCTCTGTGAATCCTGTACTTTGGGGATTTTTATGGAGGCATTATCATGTAGGCATGATCGATCACTGAGGTGGAAAATGCCAAGATTCTAATCATAGCTTAGTCTTTGTGGTGACCAGCCCCCATCTAGAAGCCCACCCAGAGTGGCTTCATTAGAACAAAAAACATTCTTATCACCCACGAAATCCCAAGGGATTTAGGAGCTCTGTGCCAGGAATCAGGGTCAAAAACCAAATATTAGAACAAAAGATGCTCCTAGTATTCTTATCACTTAGGAAATTACAAGAGTTTTAGGAGTTCTGTGCCAGGAACTGGGGGCAAGAGACCAATATACATATTTTTTATAATTTTCACAGCAATGGGAATAGAAAATACCCAAACCTCAATTTCTGAGCTGCCTGACCTCAATGAAGTTACATAACCTTTAAATGCACCTGTTTCCTCCTATGAACACTTAAAATGATAGTTATACCCAGGGCTACTGGTAAGAGTAAAGGATACCAGGTAGATATAACTCCTAATATAATGCCTAGCACAGAGTAAGCACTTAAAAAATGTCATTTCCCTTCTCTTTCAGGGTCTCAGCCATCACCATCACCCCCTTTAAAAAGCCTAGTGTTTTCAGAAAAATAAAAGTTAGAACGGCTTATAAATACATGAATATATGCTAGCTTTTTGATGTAGTCCCACTTGTTTTTTATTTTGTTACTTGTGCTTTATGTGTCATATCCAAGAGATCATGACCAAGACCTATTTTTTCCCATGTTTTCTTCTAGGAGTTTTATGGGCCGGGTCTTACACTTAAGTCTTTAATACATTTTGGGTTAATTTTGGTGAGTAGTGTAAGATAGGGGTGAATGGCCATGTTTTCCCAGACCGTTTATTGAAGAGACTATCTTGTCTCCATTGAGTATTCTTGGCTCCCTTGTCAAATGTTAATTGGATGTATAAACATGGGTTTAGTTCTGGGCTCTTGATTCTGTTACATTGGTCTATGTGTCTATGTTTATGCCAGTACCATGCTGTTTTTATGTCTACAGTGTTATAATATAGCTTGAAATCAGGGAATGTAATGCCCCCTCTTTGTTCTTCTTCAGACATCAGTATTTTTTAAAGCTCCCCAAGTGGTTCCAGTGTGCAGTCAAGGCTAAGAAGCAGTGACTTAGAAGAACAAGGAAAGAGAATGGGAAAACCATTGTGGTATTGTGAAAACCAGCACTTTGGAGCCACACTTGTGTGGTTCTGACTCGACTAAAGTTTTTAAGCCACAGAGATTTCATTTTTCTCCTGTGGAAAGTGAAGGTTATAAAATCTGCCCTGGGAGTTACTCAGGAAGATTCACACACCCCAGAAAGCAGAGTTCAGTTGCTAACAAAACTACATCTAATAAAGCAGGACATGGCCATAAGACCTTATCTGCAATTCTGAGCTCCAAAACATTCTGAAAAGCCAAGTTCTCTCCTAACTCGTTTGTCTTTGTCTAGTGTTTATTTATCCCACTTAGGAGAACTATCCATATACTTCATGGCAGAATCAGTAAGGAGTTTGTTCAGCAGGTTTTCCCCCACAGCCATCAGAGGTCTGGGAGAAAGAGCCCCCAGCCACTGGGGCTCTGTAAGGAATCCACTCTCTTGTGCTCTTCGCGTACCTTTCCAGTGAATTCCAGGATTAAAATGCTGAGTCTGGTGTGTGATTGAAGTCTGTGAAGGTAAAGCCACAGCCCTGTGCTATGTGGGTACCTGTCTGACATGTCCATCACCTGCAGAGGAGGGGCATTCACAGAAAGGAAAGAAGCACTTCAAGGGCTCAGCTCCTCCTTGGCCTAGCATCTGGGAAGGAGCTGGACATGGTGTCCAGAACACAGAGGGAAACCCGAGCTAGAAGGAGAGGGTCTCAGACAAGAGCACTTTCTTCACAAAACCATGAGATTAGGTCAGGTCTGTATGTCCCACAAGCAGGCTGTGAGCCAGGTCATCTAAACTCATGACCCATAGATCCTTTTTGCTGTCATCAACATAGAGCTGAATCCCCTTTCGACCACCCAGTGACAGGGAACCTGGGGTCCTTTATTCCCTATTGACCAGTATCAGAGTGAGAGAAGGCTCCCAAGTCCTGGCTGTGGTACTTAGTGACAGGCCCTAAGGGCAGGTGACCCGGAAGGCAGGACCAAATTATTTGGCCCCTTCTCCACAGCTGGAGAGCCTCCTTCTAGGGCTGACAAAGCAGGATTAGGGATTTGTTCTCATTTAAGGAGGGGGTGTTTCTAGACAGTCTCTGCTCCCAGTGCTGCCCCTTACTAGCTGGGTGGCCCAAAGCAAGTCAGCCAGTTCTTCTGGTCCTCTGTTCCCCACTGAAAATGCAAGCTCTAGAATAGACCATGGGCTTGAACTCTTGATCACAACCCAAGTAAGAATTACGCTGCACATTTTGCAACCGAACACACACATACATATTATTTTCTATTCTGTTCTCTCTCTCGCTCTCTCAGGCTGATCAAAATCCACTAAAATGACTTCACAGACCATCAATGGGTCACAGCCATTGTTTAAAATAACCGCACCCATGACCACTGTAACTCAGTGAAATAACCTGACAACAGTAGACACACTCAATAGACAACTTCACTTATTAATTTATTCATTTAATTTATTGGCCAGGATCCAGAAATGAGATGCAGCTCCCCAAGTGCTACCAAAGGAAAATGGCCCCACTAAGAAAACTGGGAAGTCAAAACACACGTGGAAGTCATGAGAAGCTGCAGAGCCACAGGGGCGCCCCACCTCAGAGATGAGCCATTCGTAAGTGGGCGTCAGCCACAGGTGAGTCTCTGACTTCCTGCGTCCCTCTCATCTGCAGCAATGGGAGGATCCCCACTGCCCCCATGTACAGGATCTGCTGCTACCCTGGCAGCCTCTGATGGGCACAAGGGGTGGGCTCAAGGAGGAGGTGCTACGTGGGGCTTGTGGGGTACAGGTCACAGGATGCCCTTGTGTGTTGCCTGAGGGAGTGGTGTGTGGATTGAAGACATTCTGCCACCCAGACATGCAGCGCCCGAGCCCCAGAAAGACCAAGCAGTAGAACACAGGGGTGCAAAGGTGTTGGAACTAGAGAAAAATTAGAGTGACTTCAACCCCTTCCTGCTTCAGCCAGAGACAAGAGGGGCTGTGAGCTCCTCAGGGGTGCAGAGCACATCAGCCCCAGAGTCCAGACTGTGGCCCAGGACTCCTGACTCCAGCACATTCTCTTTCCTCTACACCAAACATGTCCTATTAAAAGGCCAACTGGTGAATATTTCGGGTTTTGCAGGCCATACAAGGCTGTTTGCACTACAACTGCTCAACTCCACATTGTGCCACAGGGCAGACTTAGATGGTATGGAAGCAAAGGGGGGGGGGGGTGTGTTCCAGTAAAACTTTAATGACCAAAACAGGCAACAGCTGGATGTGACCTGTGAGCTGTCGCTTGCCAACCCTGCTCTACGCAGCACAATGAATGAGGCCTAAAAATTGGATCCCTCAGAGCATGTGGGGAGCATGTTGGCCTGCCCTGGAGCCAGAGGGCTGGGGCAGGGGAAGGGCCTCACATGGGTGGACTCCAGAAGTGGACACTGGACCTTGGACACTGGACCCTCCACTGCACGGAGGTATTTAGACAGAGACCGGAAGTCCATCCAGATGCTCTTCAACCTCAGAGCAAAGCAAAGGGGCCTAGACGGTGGTGGTTGGTGTGGTGGTGTTGCTGGTGCTTCTACCCCTGTTCTTTCTGAAATTTCTGTGTGAAATGGCGCTGAAAAATGACTCAGCTTCCATAGACAGGGGCACTTGTTGCCGACGCAGATTTTCTTTAACCAACATTAATTGAGCCCTTAGGGTATGCCAGACATCATGATGGACGGTTGAGATGCATTCTGTCCCACTGACTCTGTGGAGGAGGTAGAATTACCCGCCTTTCCACGGGGAGAAGGAGACTGCGATGCACGGAGCTTAGGAGACCCGCCACAATCACACTGCTAGTGGCGGTGGGACTGGGATCCCAGCACAGGTTTTGTGAAGCCAAAGTCGCTGCTGTGGTTTCCCTTGTGGCAAGATGCTCATTGGTGTATTTGGTTACTTAATTAGGGCTTAGAGAGAGGACTTTTTGGAAATGAATTTATCTTGACCAATTGCTCAAAAAGATAAAATTCAAACGATCTTAGGAAATTTCTATTTAGCCAAATTGAGATCATTGCGTGCATGTGCTGAAATCTACGAAACACACAAAGAATTGTTTTGTTATTCATGATCTTCCCAGTTTTCACCCAGCATCTCCTTTCCTGATCATATTGCAGAAGTTTTTCCAATATCATAGGGAAGGTCCCATTCAGTGTAATTCAGTCCACAAATTATCTTGGTTATTCTCCCAGTCAGTGTGTCTGACCACTGGGCCTTTCTTTTCTGGAAGCTTCCCTGAAGCCAGTTCTGCCCTGGTTGGCCCTCACTCCGACCCCGTGAAGGGGGCCTTGCTCTAGGGCAGTGAGAGGCAGGCCTAACGCTGTGCACCAGTCTCCTTAATGGCTTCAGGGGAAGTCACATCTTTGAAACACACGTCCTTACTTTTCCAGTCCCCACTCAGGGAAGATCCTGCTACCTGTGGGAGTTTCTCTCAAACATCAAATACGCCAACGGTTTTATTACTTTACTGTGGTCCTGCCTAAGTTTTCCTATAAACTGGAGTTAATTAAATCCAAATACTTTGATATGAGGACAGAGTTCCTCTGAGAATCCGCATATGTGTAGCACTGGGTCCACTTTCCAGGAGGTCCTGGTGCTGGTGGGCATAAATATTTCCCAAAGTCTACACCCATGGCTTTTTCATCCAACAGAAAAGAGAGATGGGCTAGGCAGGAGGATAACTCGAAACCTCTCTCGCTTGGAAGCACCATCCGAACACAGAAGATGGTGGCCATCCATGTCCAGCAGAGGGGGCAGCACTCCGAGCTTGGTATCATATAAAAAGATTTAACAGGCATTTCGGTGGTCAGACAGGTCTTGGCAAGTCAGATGACACACAAGGGTGGAAACAGGGACCCGGTTGGATTGGACAGTATGCTCTGAGGGAAAAGGAGCCTGCAGAAGTCCCCAGAGGACCCAGGGGCCTGGACTCCTGACCTGCAACCCCTGTCTGATTGCTGCAGCTCTGGCCACAGCCTGGGGTCTGTGCTCTTACTGAGCCACATGCTCCAAGGATAAGGAGATTCTGAGTTTGGTGGTTTCCAGTTATTTTTTTAAAGGGGAAATATAGTCCCAGGATGGAGTTTCAGCATCTCAGAGAAAATGCCTCTGTTCTTAAGGACATGGAAGGAGGAGAAAGGAAAAATATTTATTTGCCTGAAATAAAAATAAACCTTGGTGCTTGGAAAAAACATAAAGGGCTCAGAGAGACCCCCTAGATTTCGATTCCCACCTGTTGGTTGTATGTCTATGAGCACATCTTTCCAGCTCTCTGGGCCTTAGAGTCCCCATCTGTAAATGGAAGAGGCTGGGCCAGATCATCTGGAAGGCTCCTTATGATTCTGACAGTTTAGGACAGTGCTGGCAAATAGAACTTTCTGGAATAATGGAAATATTCTACATCTGCACTCTATAGTATGGTACCCTTAGCCTCATGTAGGTATTGAGCACTTGAAATGTGGGTTGTACAATTGAGGAACTGAATTTTCCATTTTATTTAATTAAAAATTCAATAGCCACCTATAGTTTGTGGCTACCATATTGGACAGAACAGTCCTAGGATTTTAGAACCCAAGATCTGGTTCTGTTCAGTCTACTGTGTTTATCAAGCTAAGCACATTCTAGGCAAATTTACGCAGGGCTTGAAATCAAGAAGGACCGCTGGTTGGTACTCAGTTATGAGAATATCCAGTTGGCCAGAAGCTCCTCTCCCTTGGCATCCCAGCTCACTGAAATTTTACCCTCACCTCCACACTCAGGAACCACAGCTGGCTAAGCAGTGTGTTTGTGTCTCCTGTCAGGCTCACGACCCTGCCTGCCAGGCCTGCGTGCAGCATCATGTCCCGAGAGCCCCAGGCAGCTGCGGGAGCCAATCCGTCTCTCATCATTTCTTGGCAAGTCCAGAGGGCAGATCTTTAATAGAAACATCACCTCAGCTCATTAAGGAAGAACAGTGTGTTTGGAAGTTGAGGTTCAGAAAGGTGTGCGAGATTCCCATTTCTGGCACTCTCCTCTTCATCTGCCATGGCTAGCCTTGCCAAGTCGGGTCCTTTACTGAGCCTCTCACACTGACCTTCCCACTGTCACAACCTGAGTTGAGGTCTCCTTAGCTTCTTCCACACACTCCTATCAGCTTTCCCCCTGCCCCTCAGCCATCCTTTTGAAACACTCCTTGGTGAAACATTCTAAAATATCACTCCGGCCATGCCATCCTGGGGCTCAGAACCCGCAGCAGCCCTCCTGCTGCCTTCAGGATGGAGTCCAGGCTCTTTCTGGGGTACCCGACCCCGCACCATGGTCTGATACCTTCCTACCACATGAGCTTTATTCCCGCCAGGCTTCCACAGGGACTCCTGCTGCTCTAGCCACTCAAGGCCTCTTGAGCAGGACTGCTGCTTCCATGCAGGCCCCATGCACGTCTACCTCTCATTTGCTCTGTAGACATTCAGGCCCATCTCAAATGCCACCAGCTGTGTGAGGCCCTTCCTGCTCTCCCCACACTAGTACTTTCCCCCAGTCTTTGCTAGTGTGTGCTCTTTCTAGGTAGGAATGTGGCCGTCTAGCAGAGTGGTTCGAATAAATGCTTCAGTGGAAGCAAACGGACCTGGGTTCGAATCTTTGTCCTTGCATGTAACTTTGGGCAACTGGCTAACCCATCCTCCACTCCTCGGTGTCTCTTTTCTAAAATGGACACGATGTCTCCCTTACACGGTGGTTGTGCAAGGTGCTATAGGTTGGTTTATGTAATATGCTCAGCACAGTACCAGGTGCATCGTAAGTGCTCAGTAAGTGGTAGTCATGGATATTATTATTATTATTACTATTATTATCATCATCATCATCATCATCATCATCTGGCCCTTATTGAGGAAGAGTGGGGTCTTTCACACCCTGGCCTCAGCCCCCTCTCCAATCCTCGGCATCTGGACAGCGGGGATCCCTTGCATTTTTTTGTAGCCCCTGTACCCAGCTGTAGTTTGCAAATATGAGGACTCAGAATTATGAATTGCTTGAATATCCCTGGGGCCTAACAGCCTATACTGAGTCCTGGGTCTACTTCTTACTAGTTGTGTGACCTTGGGCAAGTTTCTTAACCTCTCTGGGTCTCAGCTTCCTCATTTACAAAAAGAAAATAATGGTATCTTTCTCACAGATTGTCGCAAGGTGTAAATGGGGCATTAACAAAATGTCTGGAGGACTACCCAGGGCTTAGCCAGCCCCTAATGCCAAATCTGCACGTAGGAGGCCATTAGTGAAGGTTATTTGAATGAATGAATGAATGATCCCATTGTACCAGTTGTAATGAGGTGGAGGGGTGGGGTTATAACAGTATTATTCTCAATTACAGTAGTTTGGCCTAGGTTTCTGGCATAATTATCTCCCTCTTCTCTTTATTCTTTTATTACTTGGCTCTGGACCGATTGCCTGGCTTTAACTAGTTTATGGCATGCAGGACTTTCTAGCGAGTGCCTCCCAAGCCTCTGTGGAAACAGACGGGGCATAAAAATAAATATAGAATTTGGGCACATTCCTCTTGAGCCCAACTGAGTAGAGCTGGCTGGTGGATACAGCAACAAAGCGACAAACAGAGAAAGATATGCTTGCAGGGCCACTGGATGGGGCTTTATTTTCCAGTTAAAAGAATATGTTCTTGAGGCAGAAGAGACAACCAGAAACATCAGCAAAGAGAGTAATGGGCAGGTGGAAGTGAGAAGCATCTTCTAAGAAGTGGGGGCTAGGGCGCCCCCTGCAGATCAGAGCATGTTGCACGCAGCTCACCTCCCAGGGCAGCTGCTGGAGGGCTTCCTTGCTGGCCCCTGACCGTGGTCAGACTCTGCCTGAGAAGGCTCCAGGCACCCAGCTCGGGTCTCTCCAGGATCCATCGATGCTGAGGGACTTCAGTAGCGGCCCGGAGGGCAGGGCACACAAGGCACGCAGACGGTGCGGGGCACACAGATGGTGCGGGGCATGCTGGGGGAAGGTGCACAAGGGGGACAGGAGGGAGTGGAGCATGGGTTACAGGGCAACCTGTGGAAGAAAGGCACGTGGGGCAGGATTAGAAAAAAGTCCAACTCAGCAACACGTGCCGTGGTTCTGCCCCCCAGACGCCTCTCAAACTCACCCACTGCTCACCTTCTCCACTCAGCCTCCCTAGTCCCACCTCCATCACCTTTGCCTGTATGACCCCAGTGGCCCCCTTACTGGTCTCCCCAGCCCCTCTCTTGCCCCTCCTAACCACTATCAACTTCGAGGGCAGAGCGATCTTCTACAACACAAATAGAAGCATGCCCCTCCCTGCCTAAAACCTTCAGTGATTCCACATGGCCATGATGAAGAACAGCTTCGAACTTCAACTCAACTGTCACATCCTCCTTGAGGCCCTCCCTGATCTCTCTGTATCAAGTCCCCCAGGGGTACCCTGTGCCTCCTCCCAGAGTGATTGGTGGTTATTCTGTCACGGTCCGTTTCCCCATTAAACAGTGAGGTCAGCAGCCACATATGAATGCGAACCCTGCAAACCCGGCCAGGAGCAGGCGTGTCATAAGAGTGTTGTTGACTAAGAGGAACTAAGTAATTCATACAGAAGGAATACATGGCAAAAGGAGAAAGGATGATCTCAGAGACCGACAGGTGTGGGCTCAAAACCAGAAACAACACCCTGGACAGTAGATGGGAGCCAAATAGCCCAGAAACTGGACAGGTGCCCAGGGACCACATCCAGCCTGAAATATGTTTCATATGGACGGCACTGTATTTTTTTTAATTTGTTGAAGATACTTAAAAATCAGAAGAATTTAATATTTAAAAGACATCCAGATCCCCAGCTTCTCTTGAACAATCAAAAGACCCAACCGTACTGGATCTGCATCTCACACGGTAGAAACAGCCTTGGGGGGTGGGGGCAGTGCCCTCATTGGACTAGGCATAGCTCTCTGGTCCTCCACAGCCCCACAGTGAGCCGTGTCACTCATGCACGTTAACAGCCTGCTCCTTGAAGAGTATTTAACTTTGCAACTCTTGCCCCGGAGGGTGAGAGCGAATGACAGAAAAGCAAGGCTGAATGCTGAATAAGAAACTGCCTGCAACAGCAATCAGCCCACCAGGTGTCCACTGTCCTGAGGTGTCCTGCGCCCAGGTGACCACCAGGCCCTACTGAGCCTATCTGCACTGCCCAGCTTCCAACCCTCCCCACTGCTTACCCAGACCATGGCCATGGCCTCCTGAACACGTTCCTTGCCTGGACCCTCCTCCCTCTACTCTGTCCTTCCTGCAGCCATCCGTACCATCTTCCTAAAGAGCAGCTTTGAGCTTTCACGGACTCAGTCAAGAAACATCACTGAGCATTTACTATGTGCCAGGTGCAGGAGATAAAAAGAATTTATAATGTCTCTGAGTTCTAGGTGTTTACCATCTCACTGGGGAGATAGGCAGTTGAGCAAATTCTATCATTTCCTCCCCCCCCAAAAAAATTAGACTTTTCAATTGCCTATGAAATAAGGTCCTCCTGGGTGCCTGGGTGGCTCAGTCGTTAAGCGTCTGCCTTTGGCTCAGGTCATGATCCCAGGGTCCTGGGATCGAGTCCCACATCGGGCTCCCTCCTCGAGGGGAAGCCTGCTTCTCCCTCTCCCACTCCCGCTGCTTGTGTTCCTGCTCTCACTATCTCTGTCTCTGTTAAATAAATAAATAAAATCTTTAAAAAAAAAAAAAGAAAGAAAGAAATAAGGTCCTCCCTCCCCAGCATGGCCTTCATGGTTTTCAGGGATGGGCCTCACCAATCTTTCCTGTCCTCCTTCCCACCACAGCTTGATCACACTAAGCTACCCGTGTCCTCCCAAGTGCAGAAAACCTTTCCCCCAAGTATGAACTCCAGTTGCTTGCCTGTCTCCCTAAACAGATGGAAACAACCTGAGAGCAGAGGCCTTGTCACCATCTAGCCCCACGTCCCCCATGGTGCCCCGCACCTGGGAAGCCCTTGGAAGGAGTTTGCTGACACAGAAAGGAACACAATGGTCTCCCCAATGGGCCAGGTTTGGGATGGCAGCATGAACACCTGCCTGACTTTCTTTGGGTCATAGCAGCTTTCCAACTGCTTCTTAATCATGAGAGGGCTCTAACTCATGGGTAGGCCCAGTTGCTTCCCATGGCCTCCTCCAATCCTTGCCTGCATCTATACAGCCCCAGCGGGGCCCACTCACTTGCAGTCCTCGCTCTCCAGCAGGCCCCGGTACGTGGCGATCTCTGACTCCAGCCGGGCCTTGACGTCCAGCAGCACCTTGTACTCCTGGTTCTGCCGCTCCAGGTCACACCTGATCTCAGCCAGCTGGGCCTCCACGTTGCTGATCAGGCACTGCATCTGGGCCAGCTGGGAGCCATAACGGGCCTCGGTCTCCGCCAGGGTGGATTCCAGAGAGTCCCTCTAAGGCAAAGGGAAAGACAAAATAGTGGAGGAGTAGATGTATTTTCCTGGTTCAGAAAGAAGAGCTCAAGAAGAGCCACCTCTCTCTTTGGGGTTGGGAATGACCCCTCCCCACCTAAGTCACTGTGGAAACTAACCCCAAAAAGGCTGAGTGAGTTATTCAAACTTAAGCAGCTGGTCGGTATCAAGTCTAGAATTTGAACCCAGGTCCATGTGATCCTAAATCCCTTCGTCCTTCTTCATCCTCAGTCTGGCTTTACACGTTGGATCGGAGGTTCACCAGGCTCATCCCCTATGGCATTATTTAGATCCATGGTCTTCAGCCCTGGCTGCACATTAAAGTCACATGGGAGCTTTTAGAAAATCCTGGCGCCTGGGCCCCACCTCTGGAGACTATGATTTCACTCATCCAGAGAGGAACCTGAGCATGGGAAGTGTTATCACTCCAATAGGCAGCATAGGTTTGGAAGGACAGACCAAGCAGAGAACAAGTGTCCACCTGCCCCATGTCAGATGTGAGACATGCCCCTTTGATCTCTGTGCTGGGTCTGGGGAGAAACTCCCTCTAGGAGACATCAGCTGGGCAAGCAACCATGGTGGCTGAATCTGGGCCTCCTCCTCCCTCCTGGATGCCTGCACCTAAGTGCAATGCCTCCTGGGATCCAGGACCCACCAGGCTGTGCTGGGCCTGCAGCTCGATCTCCAGCGTGTTGACAGTTCGTCTCAGATCAATGATGTCTGACTGGTAACTCTGAAGCTGCTCGGAGCTCGTGGCCACCTGCTGATTAAGCTCCTCCATCTGCAATGGGGGAGACAGAAGAAGGGCAGGAGTACCTTCTCAGGGACACTAGGGAGGCCGGCCCCACCTGCGAGAGGCCCACCTGTGTGTTGAACCATTCCTCCACGTCCCTGAGGTTGGTCTCCACCACAGTCTCATACTGGCACCGCATCTCCTCCAGCAGCCTGTTCAGGTCCACGGGGGGTGCAGCGTCTACCTCAACGTTAAGGCGGTCCCCCAGCTGGTATCGGAGGGCACTGACTTCCTGAAAAGGCACAAGCATGAAGTCACATGGTCACCACCCCAGGGAGACATAAAATGATGGAACAAAAGATGCTAAGATGTCTATGTCAGAGGGGCCCTTTGAGGATTGCAGTCCACTCTGCAGCGTGCCCTGTGGTCTTCCAGCTCCGGCCGGACACTCCCATAAGGGCAGAAGAACCCCATCGCTCTTCCTGTCACTTTGGCAGAAGCCGAGAGCAACGTCGGGATTTGTTTGATCTCCTTGGGCTACAAAGGGAAACCCGTGCCCCTGCATTCCCAGCCACCCTCCCAGCCCGTGTTCATCTGGGACGGAGGGCAGCAGGAGTCTGGCTTTACTTGGTTCAAGGCCCGAGTGGAGCAGGCGCCTCCCTAGGCTTGGCTGCCAAGGAGAGAAAGTTGTCTCGGAGGCTGCCCCGGGGTGTGTGATGATGCCTCATCATTGGCCTCCCAGTGCGATTCCCAGCTCACTGATTTAAATAGGATGAGTCAGCTACCTTAGGGCACTGAGTGAGTATGCGGTAACTGATTGTTACTTTACATTTAAGCCTAAGGAAACCCAGCCAGGATTCAGAGACCCTTGTTCTTTCAAATCCCAAGTCAAGGGGTTGAGAGTCAACTGAGAGAGGGGGGTGGGCGGGGAGACACCAGAGCTCTGGTGGGCTTTGCAGCACACGGGTGCCCAGGGTGGAGGAATCACCCTCCGAGGACCTGCAGGAGATGAGGGGGGATATCAGAAAATAAAGACCTGTGACTTTTATATCAAGTATATTATATGCAAACAGGAGAGTGGAAGAACAGGGTGGGGACAGAAAAAAGAAAGCCACCGCACTCGACCCTCCCTTGGAAGGATGGGGGTCACCCCAACAGCCAAGCCTGGCAGAGATGGACAGGCCATTGCATGCGAGTTCTGGAACACAACCCCCTCAGGCCGTCAGGTACCACTACAGCCCCAGAATGTTTTCTCAATGCTTGCATGAGAAAAACACGTGCAGTCACCGCAAGCATCTGGCAGTCACAAAAGACCACGATGCAGAAGAGAAGGTTGCTCGCCTCTCTGAGCCCGGACCAAGTGACAGGTGTTTCACACCCCTGGACTCCCTTAAAGCTCACAGCAGCCTGTGTGATAGTGCCACTCTGTTTTACAGACGAGGAGCCTCAGAAAGGTTCAGTAAATTGGGCAAGTCCCAGAAACATTACATGGCACCCCTGGGAATTTCAACCCCAAAACCTCACATTCTTCCCACTCAGCTTCCCAGGGCCACGTCAGCTTGACTTTAGGGCTCACCTGCTCATGGTTCTTCTTGAGGCACAGCAGCTCCTCCTTCAGGGACTCCACCTGGGCCTCCAGGTCGGCCTTGCACAGGGTCAGCTCGTCCAGGATCCGGCGCAGGCCATTCGTGTCGGCCTCCACCAGCTGCCGCATGGACAGCTCCGTCTCGTACCTGTGCAAGGGCAGGGTCAGCAGCTGAGCGCTGGTGCTGAACACAGAAATCAGGGAAGCCCTGGAAATGCGGGGGCTTCTCCAGCCCTCTCTGAAACTAATGGAGAGCTGCCCCCAAAGATGTGCAGGGAGAGGAGGCGCCCCCATCCCCCGGCCAAACTCACTTGGTCCTGAAGTCGTCCACAGCAAGCTTGGCGTTATCAATGTGCATGACCATCCTGGCATTCTCTGCCTTGGTGCACAGAACCTGGGGGCCAATGCACAAGAGGGGGTTAATTCAGGACAAGAAAAAGGAGAAAGAACCCAAATGAGAAGCCAGTAGCTGAGAGGGCTCAGCAGCCTGGGAATCATCCTTGCAGAAGCCCCTCTTCCCTAGAGCCCTGGGGAATAGTTGGTGAACTGCTAGTCCTTGGAAAACATGGGATTTATTTTTTAAGCACCTAGGTCTTCATAAATCCAACTGCCCCATTTGGTTGCAATGAACAATGTGGAAAGAAAGAATCCCATTAAGTCTGAAGTCATTCATGGGACAGACAGAGCCTTAACAACCACTAACATTTACTGAAAACTCACCATGTACCAGAGGTTGTGTTAAACACTTCACCTGCCTCGATTCGTGGAATCCTGTGACAGCCCCACCAGGTGAGAACTCTTATTATCCCCAGTTTACAGATGAGGAAACTGAGGTCTAGGGAAGGGCAGGGCCCTCCCAAAGTCATGCAGCAGTAGAATGGAGACTAAATCCCAGACTTCTTCCATGTTAAGGGCTCTAGCTGAACGCTCAACTTAGGAGCTAATCCTATGCTCTAGGGAAGTCTCTTTCCCCTGAATGTGGCTTAATGAATTAACAAGATTCAAATCTGGAATGCTAGCTCTTCTGCTCTTCTGGTTGCCTTCCCAGTGAGTCTGTTCACTACTTGCCCTCACCTTCTGCTGGAGCTCCTCAATGGTCCTGAAATAAGACTGGTAGTCAGGACACACGGTGGCCACTTGAGACTGGCATGCCTCTTGGATCTTGCTCTCCAGCTCTGCGTTCTCCCGCTCCAGCTGGTGCACCTTCCCCAGGTAGCTGGCCAGGCGGTCATTCAGGACCTGCATGGTCTCCTTCTCGTTGCCATTGAAGGAGCCCTCACAGTACCAGCTGCAGGTGCCCACAGAGCTGGAGATGCCACTGGTTGGCCGGCAGCTGCTGGGCCAGCAGGAGCCGGAGAGGTAGGTCTTGGAGAGGCAGCTGGTGGGCCGGTAGGTGGTGGGCATGCAGACAGAAGGCACGCAGGCCATGGGCTGGCAGACATAACCCAGGCACAGCTCAGGCCGGCAGCTCAGGCTGCTGGAACAGCCGGAGGAGGGCCTCGGGCAGCTCTTGATGGAAGCTGAACAGTTGGATGGCATGTCGGGGAGGTCCTTCTCAGCAGCAGTCACCTGGATTGCCAGTGTCTGCAGACCCCAACCTGCTTGGGACTTTTTATACCCCTGGAATGAGGGGGTTCGCTCTAGAAAGTCATCATGGGGTGGTGTTGATGTTGATGCTCAGCCCCAGAGGAAGCTGCTAATTAATTCATAATTGGTTTCCAATAAGGAGTTCCTTTCCCCATAAAAGAGGCGAAGCTAGTCATTTGACTAAAGCAGGACACTGGGCTCCTGTCATTGACCACCAGGGGAGAGCTTCAGGACACATCTTCAAAGGATCAGCTCGGTGTCCGGGGCCTCATTACCAGGGCGGGGCTGCCAGAGGACCACAGCACCTGGCCCTGTGCCACCAATGGTCTTGCCCACTGCACCCCCACCTGAGAAAGGCCGTGGTTCTGTGGGGCAGTAGCTGTTCCTTTTAAAGAGGGCATTTCCTGTGGGGAGAGGCCTGCCCCCCAAGGAGGAAGTATGCGGGTGCTAGAAGCTGCATGGATAGTTGCAGTGGTATAAATCCAGGGAGATAGGAAACAGAACCTCGGAGGCTTCTAAACCTGTATCATCCTCCTACCCAGGGGAAGAAGTGATGTCAGGGAAGAGAGAACAAACTCAAGACACAGACAGAAAGCCTAAGAATCAGGGGCATCTCTTCAGCTGGATGCTAGTCAGAAAGAGACGTGAGGACCCCTCTCTCAGAAAAGGAAATCAGTCTCAGGACCATCCCCGTGAGGCAGACGCTCTATCTTGACCATCTCTGGATCCTCCCTTCATTATCACTGCTCCACATACAGACGTCGAGAGTTTGAGGATTGTTTGTTGAAGGACAGGGGAGGACAGGCTGCAGCAGGCTCTATTTTTACTTTCTGCCATGCAGGGCTCATTTCGGGACCTCAGAGACGGGGAGCAGTGTGAATCAGCTCCCTTAAGAAGCGACCCTCTGCAGCCCTGGGATGAGCTAAGCCAGGAGAAGCCTTGGGCATTTCTTAAGAGAGCAACAGACAAGGGGCACCTGGGTGGTTCAGGTGATTAAGCATCCGACTCTTGATTTTGGCTCAGGTCATGATCTCAGGGTCGTGAGATTGAGCCCCGAGTTGGACTCCACACTGGGCATGGAGGCTGCTTGGGATTCTCTCTCTCCCTCTCCCTTTGTCCTCACTCCCTCTCAAAAAAAAAAAATTGGCAATAGGCAAGACCAGTGGTTTTCAGTCCTGCCTACAATACCCATGGGCTGACATATCACATGTTTAATATGTGGGGTTAGAGAGCCACTTTTTATTCATTAATCTTCTCAATATGATATTGGGGTGTAAGTACTTGTATTATTTTTTCATCTATTTCTAGAAGGGTTGGCAGAGGGCCAGGGAAGGGGAAATGCCATGTAGCCCGGTTCCCTGAAATTTGTTGCACCAACCATAAATTCCAATTCTTTTGTCTGGATTAACTATTTAGAGAAGACAGTGGCATCAGATGGAAGGAGGTTATGATGATGATACCAACTAGTTGGAATGAGACTCACTGGACCAGCCTACAAAATCATAACCAGCATTTATTGAATCTATACAAGTACCAGGCTGGGTGCTTGGCATTAATTTGCCCACTTAATCCTCACCCAAAAAACTGTAAAATAATTATTACTGTAAGAAGGTATAGCAGTGGTTCTCAAAGTGTGGCCTCCAGAAAGCAGCATCACTCAGGAACGTGCTAGAAATGCAAATTCCTCACGCCCACCCCAGACCAACTGAGTCAGAAACTCTGAGGGTGGGGCCCAGCCATCTGTGTTAAATGAGTTCTCCAGGCAGGCTTGAGAACCACTAAGGTATAGGAGGAGCATCTAGATCTTAATACCTGCCACCAGAATTCCTCTTGCAGAAAGAGCGGTCTTTTTTTTAAAGATTTTATTTATTTGCCAGAGAGAGAGAGAGAGAGCGAGAACACGCACAAGCAGAGGGAGTGGGAGAGGGAGAAGCAGGCTTCCTGCTGAGCAAGGAGCCTGATCAGGGACTCGATCCCAGGACCCTGGGATCATGACCTGAGCCGAAGGCAGACACTTAACCACCTGAGCCACCCAGGCGTCCCAGAGCTGTCTTTACTTGAAAAAATACACTAAGTTCTTGGGGTAGAAGATGGGACCCCAAGTGCCTGGATGTTGGCTGACAAGACATCAGAGGGAGAAAAGGGAGAAGAATTGGAAGTTCCCAGGACAATCATGGAAGCAAAGGGTGAAGGGGAGAGGGTTGCAGGAGCGAGGAGGACAGATACCAGGAAGGAGCTGAGGGGCCATGCTGTGGAGCGCAGTCCCACTCTGTGGTGTTCGCGAGACCTTCAGCAAAATCCACTAAATTCAAACTCTTGGCATGAGCATCAGTTCACATGACAGAGGAAGGACTGGGTCTCACATGAGAGTGTGTGTGAAAAAGGAAAATGGCAGTGTTCAAAGCCCCGGCCGGGTGAAGGATGGGGACAGGGACAGGTGGACCCAGTGCAGGAGCATGCGCAGCCCGTTCTCAAACTCAGTTCTGGCTGAGTCCAAAGCCTATCCACTGTACCCCAACGCCTCTGAGGCCAAAGCCAACTACTGGGCAAAGAAGTGTATTTGAAAAAGGGAGAGAAGGGAAAGTCACTCAGAGAAGGGCAAGGAAGTGGAAGTAAACGCGGAAGAAACACCAGTGAGAACTGGGGGCTGACTGTGTCCAGGGTGGAGGGCCCATTTAAACAAGGGGAGGTAGGGGGTGCCTGGGTGGCTCAGTCGGTTAAGCGCCTGCTTCCAGCTCAGGTCATGATCTCAGGGTCCTGGGATCAAGTCCTGCGTTGGACTCCCTGCCCAGCAGGGAGCCTGCTTCTCCCTCTGCCTGCCACTCCCCCTGCTTGTGCTCTCTCTCCCACGCTCTCTCTCTCTCAAATAAATAAAATCCTTTTAAAAAATAAAAATAAACAAGGATAAGTAGGTTGCAAGCAGGGGCCTGGCCCCAGACTGTCTCCTTCCTTCCATTCTTTGAAAAACCAGACCGACCCCAGACAAAAGATTTATCAAAGCTGAATTTAGGTAGTTCTACCATCCAAAAGCCAGTTTGCCAACCCATCCATAGTGTTGTGTCATCAAACATAAGCAGAAGGATCCCCAGACATTTGAGAGAAGTTTCCAGCATCACAGACAGAGACACAACAAAACAAGCAAATAAACGAAACAGTTAAGAGGAAACTGGGGGAAACGGAAACAACGCGGACTCTAAAACAATCTATTAATACACTAATATATATACATGTGTGTGTATTTTGTAATGACCTCAGAGTTAAGAACCAGCAGTCATGATAGATATTATAAAAGAGGAACAGAGAACAAAAAAATAACTCCCTGGAATTAAAAATATGATAACTGAAATTTCAAGTTCAGTGCAGATGTTTGAGATTAAAGGAGAGAAAAAAGCCAGAGCTGAGAGATAGTCAAAAGCACCCGTCAGGGATCCTCCAGCATGATGGCGACGGCAGAGCTGCCTGAGCCCCCAGCTGCCAAGCCGGAAGGTCCTCCCCGCCGACAAAGGAACCCCCAACCCTGGCTGCACATTGGAATCACTTGGGGAGCTTTTTAAACCCCCAACCCCAGGCCATATCCGAGACCAACTAAGTCAGGGTTGCTGGGCGTCAGACCAGTGACCTATATGCTCGTCATTCCAAAGTGCAGCCAAGGTTGAGAATCTCTGACTTAATGGGAACAGCATTACATTCAAAGAGCACAAGCAGATGACGTAAATAATAGTAAGAGGCAAGGCTCTGCAGGATCTGGTTCGCTGCATCTTGGAGGGAAGTAGGACGGGTTTGGAAGGGCTTTGGACCACAAAGGATGTCATAAGGAGGAAGTGTGGCTGATGGGACATGGAGTTAACTAGAGCTGTGTGCTCAACCCTTGCACGGCTTGCTGACTGCAGGTCCCCCAAGCCTGACTTTTCTCCGAATCAGAAAAGATAAGCCACAGAACGGCATCTCTACTTTGGCTGCTAGGCATTGCTGTCTGGAAGGAAAGCTCAGAAATGAAAGTCTGGACAGGGAAAAGGCAGATGCCCAGGCTCAGGGCAATCCAGGCCTCCAGCTAGGATAGACGGTCAACAATATTGAGCCATTTTCAAAGGCCCAGCAAATGCTCGGGAAAGCAGTATGGACCTCAGAGTACGTTTAGTGTCATGGCTTCTGTTTTACTGATGAGGAAAGTGAGACTCAGCAATGGGGCACCCCCTGCTAAAGCTCCCACAGGCGGTAAGTGCTGGGGACAGGATTTGAACCCAGGTCAGTCTGACTCCACATTCGGAGCCCGTCTTCTTCACGCTAACGCCACGGCCCCTTCAGCAGGCCTCCTCCTACCACTGAGGCAGGGAGTGGGTGCCCTTCTTTTCCCACCCCAAGGCCTCCCTCTGACAAGGGTCAATCCTGCTCCTGGCACCTGACACACTGTCTGGCCCAGGAAGGTGCTCGGCAAAGGTTTGTTGAATGAAGTGAATGATCGTGAGACCATCATCTTCTTCCAGTGACTGAGCCTCAACAAAACCAGCCAAGGTGTTCCAAGAAGACCAAAGCCAAGGCAGTGCAGGATGCCAGGAGCCAGGGGGCTGGGAGAAACCAAAGCCCCAGGCTCTCCTTTATGGGGGGTTATTAAGGGGACAACTCTAAAGTTGAATCAGGGTGAATGATACCAGGCCCCCTTAAGGGGTGGGGGTCTTAGGCCCACTTGGTCACCTGTCTTTCCCCAATCCGTTCTCCACCTTGTGTGCTGTTACAACTCCCCTAACATCACTAAAATTCCATAGTGGTGCTCTTGGCATCTTATAAGGAGCACAGGGCTATCTGGAGACAACCCGCCTTCCTTTCTACCTAAGAAAGTTTTATCTTCATCACCATTTCCCATTGGAATCCATGGAGCTTGGCATTTTCCTGGTCTACTGGGGGAGGACAGTCTGGACATAAACAAGAATCTTTGGGCCAAGAGGCTGGGAGCTCCCACTTCCATGCGGAAATGCTCTGGTACCCAAAGGCTCTGTGTGCAGCATCAGATGCCAAAGGCACAGAGAACATGATGAGTCTCTTACGGACAAGAATATCTGAATTGTGGGTGGAGGTCACAATGGTGGGCTCACTCTTGCACCTGCAGGGGTGTAGGTTTTGGAGGGATCTGCCAAGTTGGAGGGCTGTGTGAAAGTATCGCAGTGGAAGGAATGAAATGAAGATACGCTGGTGTGGGATGTCCGCATTGCTTCTCTTATGAGAACCAGAGGCATGAATTGAAAAGGAGCCTAAAATGCTTCACCTTGTACTGGGCCTGGCTTTATCCACCCTCCTCTGGGATCCCAGGGTGGCCATGTAGACTAAGGAGCGAAGTAGAAGAGGTCTGGTAATACGGGTCACCACATGGGAATCTTAGAGAAGCGTCTTCATCAGGAAAGCTGAGCCGCTGAGCAAAAAGCCCCATTGGAGGCCCTTAGTCACCCCAAACAGGGCCACAGGGACCCTGTCATCCCCCTGTCATATGCGGTCAAACATCCCTATCCATCTGCCCAGGAGTCATCCCTCTCTTCACCCAACAGAGACATACAACAGGGACACCAGAACAGTGCCATTAGGCATAGAGAGCCAAAGCCAAATGCACTTTATTATTCTGCCCACAGAAGCCTTCTACTGCATTCCAGAACCCACTAAAACAGCACCCGGAAGGAAAACCTGACCCCAGAGGCAGCCTGAAAACAGAGAGCCTGGCTGGCACCCACTGAAATGATGAGGAGTTAAGGCTTTCAGGGACGGCCAGCCTTCGTGACAGGCTTGGAGAGACTTGGAGGGATGCATTTGCAGTGAGCCCTCTCAGAGCCAGGCCCCAGCACGCTCTGCACAGAGAGAGGGGATCAGGCTCTAGGGTTAGGGTTGAATAGAGGCCAAGTCCAGGCCCTGGATACTAGCCTGGGCTTTCTGGGCCAGTCACTCTCAGAACCGGCCCCCCGGGCAGGGCACGCACATAGGGCGGGGGCTGCAGGTGGTGTGGACCACACCGGGACCGCAGGAGACCGCAGGAAGGCAGGGGAGGCACGACTTGGCAGACGAGTGGTCAGGAGCACATGGATTACAGGGCAGCCTAAGAGAAAGAGAAAGTTCAGATTACTGTGATTTTCCAGTTACTGTTTTCAATAACTCAGAGCACCTTAAAAATCACCCAGTCCTGCCCCCTTGTTTTACCAATGGGAAAACAGAGGCCCAGAGAGAAAAAGGACTTGCTGGGGTTGCATGATGAATTTGTAATAAGACCAGAACTTAAACCCCAGGGCTCCTGACTCCAAATGCTGGGCTCTTCCCAGGCACCACGGGGTCTCCCCAGAACTTTGTAGACTGCATCAGCAGGACGAGCGAGCATGCAATGCCACTCACTTGCCCTCCTCGCTCTCCAGCAGGCCTCGGTACGTGTTGATCTCGCACTCCAGCCGGGCCCGCACGTCCAGCAGCACCTGGTACTCCTGGTTCTGCCGCTCCAGGTCACTCCTGATCTCAGCCAGCTGGGACTCCACGTTGCTGATCAGGCACTGCATCTGGCCCAGCTGGGAGCCGTAGCGGGCCTCGGTCTCCGCCAGGGTAGATTCCAAAGCATCTCGCTGTGACAGCAAAAGACGAAGGTGAGAAGTCAGAGAAGATGCACTTAATCCATCTGGGTTTCAGCGAGTCCTCAGAATCCAAGAACAGAAGCTCAGAAAATCACTTTGAACCCAGATGAACCACAATCGGACATCTCATTTGAGATAGCCCATTAGCCCCTATAGCCTCCCTGATCTAGAGAGTATCCCCCCTACTAAGGATATCCCTGAGGACGTGATAATTACTCAGAATGAATGTACTTACACAAGTACACAGAGCTGCTGTCCTGGGACATGTCGGTTGCCATAGGTCTCCTGTCTTTTACCCCTGGGACACTTGTGAATGGGGGCTGGGACCTCATTCCACCCTACACAAAAAGTCCCTGATGCTCAAGAACTTGAACCCCTGAAGCCTGCCTGTGTGGTCAGAGCATGGAGGCCCAGGGGGCTCATGTGCTGCTGGGTTTGGTGCCCCAGGAGCCCTCCTCAAGCCTCAGGCTCACCATGCTCTGCTGGGCCTGCAGCTCGATCTCCAGGGCATTGACCGTGCGTCTCAGCTCGATGATCTCCGCCTGGCAGGACTGCAGTTGCTCTGAGCTGGACACCACCTGCTGGTTCAGCTCCTCGGTCTGAAACATACACACACAGGACCTGGTCAGGAACACCGGGATTCAGCTTCAGAGGTCTACAGAGGCCGCACAGAATCATGAGCCAAGAAGGACCTTCCAGAACACCCAGTCCAACCCATTCATTTCATCTTTGAGGACATTATTGCTTAGAGGACAGCAACCTGCCCAAGGTGCGCAGCAAGGTCAAAACAGAGCTGAGGCTCAAACTCAGTTTCCTGATTCGGAGCCCCAAGGTCAATTCTGTCTGACCCACCCTGTGTCTCTATTACACTGACTCTCTCCAGCTACCTACCTGAGTGTTGAACCATTCTTCAGCATCCCGGCGGTTATTCTCCACCAGGGTCTCATACTGGCACCTCATCTCATCCAGAACACGGTTCAGGTCAACAGGTGGGGCAGCGTCCACCTCAACATTGAGCCGGTCACCAAGCTGGGAGCGCAGCGAGTTCACTTCCTGTGGCACAGATCAGGGTCAGCACTAACTGTCCCAGCTGGCTGCCTCACTCACCCTCCTCCCCTATGCCTACCTGCTCCCCATGTCCACCTGCTCCCCCATGTGCACCTGTTTCCCCATGCTCACCTTCTTCGCCATGCTCACCTTCTTCCCCATGCTCACCTCCTTCCCGATGTTCACCTCCTTCCCATGCTCACCTCCTCGTGGTTCTTCTTGAGGCACAGCAGCTCCTCCTTCAGGGACTCCACCTGGGCCTCCAGGTCAGACTTGCACAGGGTCAGATCATCCAGGATCCTGCGCAGGCCGTTCATGTCCGACTCCACCAGCTGCCGCATGGACAGCTCCGTCTCGTACCTGGCAGGTACATAACAGGATGCTTGAAGCTCCGTTTCCTTTTTACGTCCAAGTCAGATCCCACCCCAGGCTGCCCTGGTTCTGTGTGTCCCACCTTAATGCCTCAGTGACTTAGTGCAGCCAAAACCCTGCATCCTGGCATCACCAATGTCCAGTTCTACCAGCCCCCAACCAAGGAGCGAGCAGGACACTCACTTGGTTCTGAAGTCGTCTGCGGCCAGCTTGGCGTTGTCGATCTGCACCACCAGGCTGGCATTCTCTGCCTTGGTGCACAGGGTCTGGGGAAATAAAGAAGTGACATCAGTGAAAGGAAGGACAATCTGCTGGCTGGAGCTCCCCAAAGTTGGCAAGGGCCACCTCCTTGGGAGGGAGTCAACCATCCCTGGATTCCTGGCATCTGAGGCTCCATGAGGCTTACGGGCACAAAGTAGGGATCAGACCAGGATGCCTCTATAGCCCCTCCCAGTGCAGTGCCTCTGGGACCCGTAACCTGGCATAGACTGGGGGAGTGTGGAAATGCTGCAGCAAAAACTGGCATGGTGGTTAACTCTTGTCTTCCTGTCTCCCAGGCCACTGGGGGCTCAGGGCAGGTCATGAACAACAGCGTACTCTGTGATTCCTTGGTCGCAAATGGTCCCTCCCAGGAGCCAGCAGGGACCCTCAGGGGATGTGGGCTATGGGCTTCTCCTTCCCTGAGTTCTTTACAGAAAACCTGATCTGGACCAGACAAGTCAAGCTCAATCCCCTCACCTTAAAAAAAATGAAGAAATTAAAACTCATAGAGATAGACCATGCTAGCAGCCAGTGAGTTCATAGAGCCCGGCTCTGGCTCCCCCAGCTGCCAGCTGGACCAGCTAGAATAAGTCCCTTAACCAGCCTGAGCTTCAGTGTTCTCATCTGTAAAATGGGCTAATGATATCTCGCTCGTCAGGAGGAGCAGACGAGGCCAGAGATGTGAACACGCTCCATGACCTCTGAAGTGCCCCATGGGAGCAGGGCTACCAGCACAGGTGTTCCAGCTTCCAGTCCAGGGCTCGTGGCATCAGACTCCTGGGCAGCCAGAGCCTCTCCGAACCTCCTACCTTCTTCTGGAGCTCCTCAATGGTCCGGAAGTAGGACTGGTAGTCAGGGCACAGGTAGGGCACCTGCTGCTCACACCACTCCCGGATGCGGCTCTCCAGGCTGGCGTTCTCGCGCTCCAGCTGGCGCACCTTCTCCAGGTAGCTGGCCAGGCGGTCGTTCAGGGACTGCATGGTCTCCTTCTCGCTGCCGGTGAGGATGCCCTCCCCAAACCAGCCCCCGCCCAGGCTGTAGCTGGTGGCAAAGCCTCCGGACGGGAGGCAGAGAGCAGGGAGGCAGCTGGCCGCCCTGCAGCTGCTCCTGCCCAGCCCGACGGAGCACGCAGAGAAACTCCGGGCCCCACGGGAGAGGCTCGGGAGCTTGCAAGAGCTGCTAGAGTACATCATGGACACTCGAGCAGAGCCCCCACCGGCCCCTCCCAGGCCCTTGAGAGACCCCGAAGAGAAGCTGGCCTTGAGGCCCTTGGAAGCCATGGCCTCGGCAGCGCAGACACAAGTGATGGGTCTTCGAGGCCAGGCGCCCCCCAATGCGGAGAAGCAGCTCTTCACCCCGGGTTTATATCTCTGCTCCAGTGGGCGTTGCCCTTTACAAAGGGTTTTCTCCTCATTAAAGTTAATACCGCTTTCTATAGGAACCCCTCATTACCCTGTTATTTAGCTTCCCACGAACATTTCCCGGCCTCATAAAACGGGAGCCCCGTTGAACTGATGGCTACATCGAGACGTCTCCTCCGCCCCGTGTTGCCGAGAAGACCAAGTATCCGTCAGTTCTTCAAAGGGGCTTGTCATCCAAGCCCAGATCTCAGCCTCCGCCTTAGGAGGTGTGGGAACCCACAGCCCCAGTCTTGACGTTCTCTAGCATCATCTCCTTTTATGGGCTCAGGGGAGTAGAGGAGGCCTCCAGGTTGGCCCCTGGGCGATGGAAGAGCAAGCCCGGTTGTTGCAAGAAGCAGAGACCTCATGCCCAAGGAGACACAGAAGGCTCTAGAATGGCCCTGGAAATAGGGCCATGGTGGCCAACTATCCTAGTTTCTGCAGTACTGTTCTGGCGTTCGTGCCAAAAGCCCCCTAACCCTGGGAACCTCTCAGTCCCACACAAAATGGGAAAGTTGGTTGCCCCAGACAGAGCAGAGCCCTGGTGGACAGACCTCCCCCCACTCCCTCCCTCACCAGGAAATCTAGCTGGTTGTATAGCCCCAACATCAGCCAAAACGACTAGCGGTCAGGCCCTCACCTGAGCACCTGCCCGTGGTGACACGTACCATGTGTAGGAAGGTATGTCTCCCCAGGCCCTGGCTGAGAAGCGGGGCAGCCTTTCCTGCCGGCCGCCTGGGGGCTGAGGCAGAGTATGGGGGCATGATCACAGGCCTCCTGAGAAGACATAGTCTGAACTTCCGTTTCATCTCCGCTACCAGAGTTGTCCGGGCTGATGTCCAGAAAGCTTGACGAGGGTGGGTTATTTTTCCTGAAAACCCAATGTGCCAAGGGAGGAGGCTTGGGAGAGGGGCCGAGAGCTGAGCCAGAGGGCAGGTGGTGCTGCCGTGGGGCCTCATCAGCTGGAGCCCTGGGCCACTTGCTTTCCAGTCAGCCCTGCCGTTTGGGGTCCTGCTTACTCTTCTAGGGACGGGTTTTACCTTCCCATCAGGAGAACAACTGTGAGCTGAGCGCCAGCAACCTTCCCGGTGCGAGGCTCACTGCTCTGCCGTGCATGGTCTCTTCACCTTCATGTTACCCTGTGAGCCCGGGCTTGTCACCCCCACCTCAGAGCTGAGGAAACGTCTAGAACAGCACCTGCTCATGGTGAGTGCTCAGGAACAGCAACAACTAGGATTACCAGTCCCCACATGGGCGGAATGTGGCCGTACTCAAGCTGACAAGGCTAAGCAGCTGTCACTGGGGAGCGTAGATGGGCTCTGAGCACCTAGGCCACCATCCCCCAGGCCAGGTGCCTGTGTTTGGGGGCCCTCAGATCTAGAACTCTCATGAGTCACCATGCCCTTCCCACACCCGGGAGCCTGGTGTGACCAGCACCCACCCAACACAATCCCAGGGCCCATTGGCTGCCTCACCTTCTCCTCTCTGGAAATCCATGCCCCAGTGCAAAGGACGCAGCTGAGCTGAGAGCCTGGATGAGCCTCCTTTGATGCTCATGTTTCCCATCCATATGAGTACAGGGCTCCACCCAAGCCCTGCTAAGTCACAGCCTCCTGTGCTCTGGGCTCAGTGAGGGCTACCCTGGATCCATAGGACCCAGAAAAGCCACAGCAGCCAGGGCCTGGGAAGCCTCATGCTGTTTATACAGCCCTGGGGGTCACATGGGTTCCTAGGCAGGGCTCCACACCTGTGCTGACCAGAACGGGATTTTCTCCCCTACACAGCCCAATTAATGACAAGGCTAATGGTACCAGCCATCAGTCACTAAGTACTTAGGATTGCCAGGCCCCGAGCTGAGCTCTCTCTAGGCATTCTCTCATTCACTGCTCACAACAATCTCATGAGACTAGCATTGCCAATAGCCCCATTTAGTAGATGAGTAAACTGAGGCTTGGAATGTTTCTGGAGCCTACCCCTGCTCCAGCCCTGCTTTGCCCTCCTGGCTCTGAACGCCCATGGCAATGACCAGTGGTTGATCTGTTGGCCCTCCCTTCACTGATGTCCTCAAATTGTCTGGTGTTTGAGCCCTATCTTCCCAGGGAGACTTGTACATTCTTGGGGGCAAGGACAGACCTCCTATTTCTCTTGAAATCTCTATCATTCAAGCACAGTTCTGGCTTCCAGATGTCTCAGAAGGAAAGGGCAAATGAATGAATGCTTCACCTGTGGTGAATTGTGCTAAGTAAGAAAGCAAAGAAAGGATTTTGAGAGAAGGGAAACATATTAAAAAAAAAAAAAAAAAGAAAGAAACAAGGGAATAAGGAAGGAAGGAGAAAAAAAGTGGGTAGGGAGCTGGAAGAGAAAGACACTTCCAAAGTCAGTCTTACTATCCCTACTGCTATAGATGCGGAAACTGAGGCTCAGAGATGGAAAGAGATTAGGCAGCTCTGTGTAGGGGAGCGGTGCCCACCCACACGAACACTAACAAACTGTTCTCTGGGCCAAAAGCCATTCTGCCAGAGGGAGACAGGCCCATAAGCCAATTCTATGCTAAAGGCATGGGTAAAAATTCTTGGTAAGTTTTTTTAGGTAATTTTATAAAACATATAAGTAATATTTTTAGGGGCACTTGGGTGGCTCAGTCAGTTGAGCGTCCAACTTATGGTTTCAGCTCAGATCATGATCTCAGGGTCCTGAGATCGAACCCCATATCTGGATCCGTGCTCAGCGGGGAGTCTGCTGGAGATTCTCTCTCTGCTCCCTCTCCCTCTGCTCATCCCCCTGCTCGTGCTTTCTCTCTCTCTGTCTCGTAAAAAAATCTTTTAAAAAAACATATAAGTAATATTTTTAAAGCTATGAAGTAGCCTCTAAATCATTCTGGGCTATTTCCATTCTTCCTTAGCACTCTTTTTATTAGGATGAAATAATTACCTGGAACCCCTTATCAGCAGGAACCAATCTTGCTTAGTAAGTATCCGAATTACTTTCCCTCCAGGACCTGTGCACTCTGCTGAGATGGGGTCTGCACTGTCCCCAGAACATGCCGTGGCCATGCTCTAAAATATCCTTTGCGTTCCTCCTTCCTGCTCTGCCCATCCTTCAAGGCCCCCATTAATTCCAAATCTCCCCGAAATCCCTAGCTCTCAGTGATCTCTCCCTGTCCTGAGAACCTGAGAGCCTGCCCCATACCCACACCTGCCATGCCTGGGCCAGCTGGGCCATCAGTTTCTTGAGGACAGGTCCTGTGATCCCACATTGGGTCCAGCTGCTTCCCGGGCACCCCCACTTCTCCCTAGACGTGCCCCTGCATTAGCACAGGGTTTTTCATGCATGGGGTGCTCAGTACATATCTGTTGACTGACTAATTGATCTGAGTGTGCGTCAATGAGCCAGATGGCATCTTGGCAAAGTATAAACAAGATCAGAACCACCTTGAAAGAGAGGATTATGTTCACTCTGGAGAAATTTGATAAAATGTGATGTTTTATATCATCTCTCTCTTGCCATCAAGAAAAGAGCAATGATACGGGCATCAAAAGGCTTGAGAGGGCGTCCTAAGCAGGCCCCCAGCAGCGCTAAGTTCTGGTCTGCACGGCAGTGAGCGATTTAAGCTGGAACTCAGTCAAGGGTGGGTGCGAGGTTGAGAATAGGAGGGCTTCCTTAACCAGCACAGATACTCTGAAAATTTCATAAAAACCTAGACAAAGCTACGTAAAGAAAGCACCCACAATCCCACGGGGCAGAGATGAGGCACCCCATACACTGTCGAGTGCGCCCATAAAGGGAACGCGCTGGGCAGTGGGAGGAGTTGACTGTGACTATTTGTCGGGACACAACCCTGCGTGGTCTGTCTGCCTGCAGCAGCAGGAGGAGGGCAGCTTGAGCGGTAGTCGGACGGCTCAGTCACGGCCCCATCCCTGGCTGGTCTCCATGCACCAGCAAACGGGTGGGACGCGCTCTGTGCAGCCCCGGCCGCCCACCTCTCCCCTCCGGAGGCTCAGGCCAGAATGGGGAGAGGCAGACCTCAAGCCCCAGAGCAGGAGTGTGGAGCACAGAGAGAAGCAGGGCCGGGCAGGGCTGCCCCTCTGACTTTGTCCAGTAGGTAGTAATGATTCGGGTTGGCGGGGCGGGGTGAGACACGATGTGCTGGGAAGAGCACCAGCGTCAGAATCAGAAGGGCCGGACAATGGCCTCTTCTCTGCCACTCACTGCTGTATGTCCTGGAGCAAGCTGCTGTCCTCTCTGGGTCTGTGTTCTCCACTAAAGAATAAATCAGGGGGACAAAGAAGGCGTGGGGCCCTCAGACTTCTCACAGGCCATGGTTCTCTGCTCAGAGGGGTGTCCGGGGCCCGGCGCAGTTAGGCTGGACGCCCGGAAGGTCACAGCTCAGCCAGTAGAATTCGGGGCACTCTGACCTCTGCCCTACAGTGAGCTTCCCTCCCCCTGCTCCTTGTCTGACCCCCCCACACGTCATTGTCCCTGCCGCCCTTCGCTTCAGCCCTGTACCCGGCACTGGGGACAGGAGTCACCTGGCCCTCCTGCCTTCATTGCCCAGCTCCCCTCCCAGAGGTGGTCTGCCCAGGCTGGCTGCCTGCGGTTTGCCTCTCCCTGGTTGGTCCTGGAAACCCCTCTCCTGAACTGTCACCAGTGTCAGGCCTGGGGGTGAGGCAGCAGGGTGGTGGAAGCGGGACAAAGGAGGAGAAGCTGAAGGGAAGGAGAGGGAACCCCCAGATCCAGGCAGGGCAACGAAGGAGGCCTGGCTTGGGAGCCTTTGCCCCTTGTGGGGCCGCCCCAGGTGGGTACCCATGGGCAGGGCTGAGCCTGTGGGTAATGACAATGCCCATCTCTTCCTGAGGGCCAGGGCCCAAGGTATCCCCATTTTTAAATATGTTAATCATCCTGTCACTTCCTACCACTCAGACCCAAAGAAGACAGACCTGAAACCCAAACCCGTAGCTTTACTGTGACACTTGATCAAACATCCCCACTAACTAACCTCATGAGAATAGACAGTCAAGTTTGCAATGCCAAGAGAACACACTTTATTGGGTCTATGTCCAGGGGAACCTAGTTTTGCATAGCATAAAAGCAGTTAAGTCCAGAAACACAATATAAGAAGTATTTTGGTAGAAAAAAATCTGCTGAGCGGGGAGCCCCTCTAGGGAATGGAGGGTCGTTTAGAGCCGAGAGCCATAGGCATGTCCTTGCAGTGTGCTGGCTACAGCGGGCAGGGCTGCAGGTGCTCCCTGGAGGAAATGACTTTCCCGTCTCTGATCTCCTCGGTGATGGTGCGGATCTGGGTGCTGACCTGGGGAGTCGGGCCGCTGGGCCCAGCCGGAGCACAGGGCCCAGTCGAGATGTAAGGTCCCCTAACCAAAGGCTTGCATTCCGTGGCACAAGGGTGCGCAGGCAGCCTGAGGAAATGAAATCAGATCAGAGTGCATCTGGCATCGGGGCATGGGACTGAGATTCCTGTTCAACGGATTTAGGGGATAGAGTGATTACAGGTGGGTGACAACAACGAATGGCTTCAGTGCCTCTGAAACCCCCAAGGGCTGCAGGGAGGAGGACGAGGAACCCCCAGCCAAGCACGATGGTTGGGGAAGCACTATGGGGTGGGGGTGGGGGGGCAGCTTGTGACCCTGTGATGACCAAGCTGGGACAAGAAAGGATCTCCAGGGAAAGGCTTTGGATCAATCCCTGTCATCTGAGCAAAAGCCTCTGCAGGGACTGACACCCTCTCCGAGGCCCCAAGGGCTGGTCCAGGAAGCCCTGTCCCCACACCTCGCTCTCCGGGGCGCACAGCCACTCACTTGCAGTCCTCGCTCTCCAGCAGGCGGCGGTAGGTGGCGATCTCTGACTCCAGCCGGGCCTTGACGTCCAGCAGCACCTGGTACTCCTGGTTCTGCCGCTCCAGGTCACACCTGATCTCAGCCAGCTGGGCCTCCACGTTGCTGATCAAGCACTGCATCTGGCCCAGCTGGGAGCCGTAGCGGGCCTCGGTCTCTGCCAGGGTGGATTCCAGGGAATTCCTCTGTAAGGGGAAAGAGGAAGAGCTGTTCATGGGAAGGAGTCCCACCCAGAGCCCGGTAGCTCTGGGTATCTGCATATCCCTCGTGATCACGCCCCAGGATAAGCCCTGTGCTGAGGCTGGTGGGTCAGGGCTTGCCAGGGGCTGTGGCCGGTCCCTCAGGCAGAGGCCACTCACCATGCTGTGCTGGGCCTGCAGCTCGATCTCCAGGGCGTTGACCGTGCGTCTCAGCTCGATGATCTCTGCCTGGCAGGACTGCAGCTGCTCCGAGCTGGACACCACCTGCTGGTTCAGCTCCTCGGTCTGAAACACAAGAGGGCCCAGAGCACGGTCAGACCTAGTGAAGCTCCTTTCAGGGAGAGCCCCTGCTCCAGGAGCCTGTGGTCCCGGGTGGCCCCAGCCCCACCTGGGTGTTGAACCAAGCCTCCACATCTCTACGGTTATTCTCCACCAGGGCCTCATACTGGCATCTCATATCATCCAGAATCTTGTTGAGATCCACTGGGGGGGCGGCATCCACCTCCACATTCAGTCGGTCCCCGAGTTGGCAACGGAGTATGTTGACTTCCTGCAGAGAGGAGGCACGATGGCATAAGGTTGTGGAAAGGAAGCTGGATTGAGGGTTCAGGTGGCTGGGTTCAAATCCTCCTCCCTCAGGGGCCGGCTGTGTAACCTCAGACAGGATCTTAACTTCTCTGAGCCTCGGTCCCCTCATGGACATATATCTACCTCCTCTGCAGATTCAGGAGAGTAAAATGAGATGATGCAAATGTCAGGCAAATAGAATAAGTGTTATCAGGCACTAGCATCCAGAGGGAGATTTAGTGTCATGGGCAGGAGTGTGGGATCTGTGTGACCTTAGGAAGTGACTTAACTTCTCTGTGCCTCATTTTTCTCATCTGTAAAATGGGACGGTTGCGAGGATGAAATGAAGTGAGAACAAAATGCAAAGTGTTTCAGATAGCTCCTGGCATGCAGTACGCCATCATCAACAAATGTCAGCTGGAGTTCCTGTGGGAGCAGTGGTCACCGTCGTTGTGCCCAAGGGTCACTAGGGGCTCCCTGCTGGATGGGAAACACTGGAAGGTCGCACGGCACCAGCCTCACCTCCTCGTGGTTCTTCTTGAGGCACAGCAGCTCCTCCTTCAGGGACTCCACCTGGGCCTCCAGGTCGGCCTTGCACAGGGTCAGCTCGTCCAGGATCCGGCGCAGGCCATTCGTGTCGGCCTCCACCAGCTGCCGCATGGACAGCTCCGTCTCGTACCTGTGCACACAGAGCCCTGCTGAGTCCGCAGGGAGGGAGCCAGGCACAGGCAGGGGGCAGCGGAGGAGCCGGGCACAGGCTGCCCTCCATCAGCTGCGGGGGCTGATTTGGGGTCAGCAGCACGGGGAGCCTTGCCTTGGACCCGGAAGGGATGCAGGGCCTGTGCTGTATTCCCACTTACGGTTCCATCTGGCCTTCCTCCCAGCTCACCAGCTCCCGAGGCCGGGAACAGAGGCGAGAGAAAGCATGACAGACCTTCCCCGATGAGGCCCACTCACTTGGTCCGAAAGTCGTCAGCAGCCAGCTTGGCGTTGTCAATCTGCAAGACTAGCCTGGTGTTCTCAGCCTTGGTCAGCAGGATCTGAGGAACAAGGGGCATCCCATGAGCTAGGAAAGGCCCAGCAGTGTGGAGTGGGTGGGAGGGAATCACCCAGCTCACAGAGGCCATGTTTCTAAGAACCACCAGTACCCTCAGCACCCGCAGCCCTGAGCCCAGGTATGGAGGGAGCATCAGTCCAGGAGGGGCATCCCTAGAAGTAGGCCCCAGAGTGACACAGTGGGGTGCCTCAGGGTGAGGTGGAAAGAACAGGTCAACCCGGATTCAGATTCTGCATCTAGCACTCAGAGGCTGTGCAATCTTGGGCAAGTGGCTGAACCTCCCTGATATCTAACTTCTGTATCTGTTGAATGGGTCCAGTAATACCCATCTCTCCCAGATGAGGGATAAATAATCCAACGGCTACAAAGCATCAGGCAGGGTGCCTGCATCCAGTAGGTGCTGGGTATAGGTTATTGCTCTTCCTACAGCTGAGACAGGGAGGGGAGGAGAAGGATGGCTGGCATAGTTATAAGCAAGCTAAAGACTCACACAGAGGTCTGGGTCCCCCAGGAAACCAGAACCCCAGACAGAAGAGCTTGCCCTGGACAGAGAATTCCCCAAGAGCTACCATCAGTGGGTAGTCCCTTGGGATGAGACAACCCCCCACCCAGGGCTGGGGATGCTGGAGAGGGGCCGGGTCCCCGTTACCTTCTGCTGGAGCTCCTCAATGGTTTTGAAATAGGACTGGTAGTCTGGGCAGATGTATGGGATCTGAGACTCGTACCACTCCCGGATGCGTTTCTCCAGCTCCGCGTTCTCGCGCTCCAGCTGGCGCACCTTCTCCAGGTAGTTGGCCAGGCGGTCGTTCAGGAACTGCATGGTCTCCTTCTCGCTGCCATTGAAGGAGCCCTCGCAGAACCAGCCCCCACTCCCAACAAAGCCAGAGGGGTGGCACCCAGCAGACAGGTAGGAGCCAGGGAAGCAGCTCCCGTGGCTGGACAGGCCCAGCCTGATGGAGGAGGCGGACCCCATAGTACCAGCAAGACTGGGTACCCTGCAGGAGCCCACAGAGCGGACAGAGGACACCCAAGAGAGGCCGCACAGGCCTTTGGCAGATCCAGAGGAGAAGACGGGGGAGCAGACCTGGGTGGCCATGATCCTAGCAGAGGAAGGTTGCAGCTTAGCAAGGAGCTCAGGTTCTAGGCTCTCAAGGCCTCTCTGGAGTATTTATATACACTCTCCATGGGGTGTTGGCATGTTACTCTTGGGAAAGCTAATCTCATTAGAATGTGATTTTTGCTACCTATCCAGAATTTCTTACCTTATTAAAAAAAATTTTTTTTTAATTTTGTTTGCTAAGTCAGGACTCTTGTCTATTGTCATTTCCTGGCAGAATATGAATTTTATTGCCTCTTCAAAGTCCTTGCACCAGATCCCATAAATCGGGAGTGGCCTCACAAATGACATTTGGTTCCTGCTCTCTCTGCTGTGCCTTCCCCTGAGCATCCCGGTCTGCCCACTTGTCACCCCCATCCACTTGTCACCCCCATCCACTTCCCCAGTGCTCACAGGTGCTCAGGGACGCCTGGGCCCCTGGGATGGTTAAAAGGGAGCAAAGGGGGCTACGATTCATGGGGCTACTGTGTGCCAGAGTCCTGGTTACGTCCTTTACACCTCACAATAATCCTGGGAGGTGGCCAATCTGTCTCCATTCCACCGACATGGAAACAGAGACACCGAATGGCTAAAAACAAGCTTGCTCAAGGTGAACAGGCAGTTGAGTGACAGAGCCTGGAACTGAGACCAGGGCTCTCAGACCCCAAATCCTACACTCTTGTCCCACCACTTCTCTCATAAAACCAAGGGCAAGTGCAGGCACCCAGAATTTAGGGACCCGAGACCTAGGTCCAAATGGTGGCTCTGTGGCTCATCTGCCCTGTGATGTGAGCATATGTCACTCTCTGGCATGCCTCAGTGTCCTCATCAGGACAGCAGAGGTCATCAGCCTACCCTGCCTGCCTCACACAGATACGAGGAGAATCAAACAGAATAGAAGTCAAAGTGTTTTTGAAAGCCATTGTGCACTATAGAAATATTGCTTACACGGGACAGTCTTTGATGATGGTTTATGGTTGTGGCCGGCAGAGGATCATGAATGTGAGCCCCCAAAGGGGCTGCTTTGGAGGGTGGTTTCCTTTGTGACCTGCAGGTCTCTGAACCTAGGAGAGTAGAATCAGGATCCTGAGGCAGCCTACACTGACCCCCCAGTCCCTGAGAAATGGGTCGATGCAGAAGACCAGAGATGGCTCATGCAGACTCTTTGGACAGGGAAGGAATAAGAACAAACGAAGCACTGCCAGGTAGTTAAGCAAGCTGGGAGGAGCACCTGAGAATTCACCACCACAGGTAAATTCCTTCTTCCGCCTCACAAAGTGGGATTTCCCAAGGCTCGGGCAACCTGCTCGCTCTTCTCCCACACAGACTTGGTTTGCAAGGCTGGCGTTTATGGAAGCATTTATGTGCTTCTGAAGTTGTAATTTAGCAACCTCTTAAAACTCTTTATAAGCTTCTCTCTGGAATTACTCAGGACAGTTGGCGGTGGTGCACACACCTCGCCCAGCGCAGTGGACACCTCGACGGGGTGCCTGAGAGCAGCCCCTCCTGGGAGTGAGAGCGGGGACCTCAGGCTCTTAGAGCAGCCCCATCGTCCCTGCTCTCCCAGCAGAGCCTCCGGGTTTCTCAACCTCAGCACTGTTGACATCGTAGACTACAGAATTCTTCGTGGTGGGGGCTTTGTGTGCATTGTAAGATGTTTTCAACATCTCTGGATTCCACCACCGGATGCCAGTAGCAACCTCCTCCCCCAGGTGTGAACCCCAAACTGTCTCCAGACATTGCCAAATGTCCCCTGGGAGGCAAAACCACCCTCGCTTAAGAATCACTGGACCATCAGGACAGGGATGGGGGCTCTGACCAGACCTCTTAGAGACACCCCCTTTACTTTCTAGGAAAACTAGTACTGAGTCTGCCTGTCCTTCCGGGGCCCCCTCGGGCAAGTCCTTAAGGCGCCCAGGCTTCGATTTACCTCATTGATGACACAGCGTGCTCATTCTTAGGGCTGCCATCACTGAGCCCTGGCGCGGCTCTTCTCTGGGGTGTCGAGCTGCTGGGCATCGGAAATGAATGTTCTCATTTTCTGGGCTTCTTAAGCCCTTCCACTGTGCCATCCATATCTGAAGATGAGGCTAGGTTTCTTTCAGGGCAACTGCTGCTCTGGATGTCCCATCACTCTCAGCCTGTGCATCAGGAGGACCACCATGGACCAGAGTCCAGGCAGGGGTCTTCCAAGCTATGAAGAGAGGCACATACCTCTCCTGGAGCAGGTGACAAGAGGGCCAGAGAAGGGCTTTTGGTCCCTCTTGGTCCCCTGCCTTTTCTCCATGGTGTAGACTGCAAGGCCACTCTCAGAGGGAAGAGTGAAGGGGGCCTCATGGGAGGAATTCCTCTACTTTCTTCCACACAGGAGCCGGGACCATCGCAGGATGAAGTGAGGCCCACAGGATGAATAGATGCTCTACCTGTATCAGGGAAGAGAAGCCAGGACTCACAGAGCTGCTCCTCTCCCAGCATAGGCCCAAGGATCTGCCCACCCCACTCCCCCTGGTGGCCCAACCCTGGAGAAAATCCACCTGTTCAGTGTTAAGGAAACCAGGAGTGCCCACTCATCAGGTTTTATTTCAAAATAGAGTCCCTATTCCGAGAACATTCTTTCTAAGGTTAATCTAAAATACACTGGGCTAAGGATGGAGGGCCTGGACTCCAGGCTAACTCAGCCCCAAACTCCCTGAGTGAGCCCTGTCCACTCCGGGCTCCAGAGCCCCAGTCTGAACAGGAAGGGCCTAGACAAGGCCAGCTTGAGGTCCTTCCATCTCAGACATTATAGGCATTTCCTGTGCAGGGGGCCAGGAGTCACCTGGACATGTCTGTGACTCATTCATCATCCCCCACAGCCACCATCCCTTCTTTGCCACTGACCTACAGAATAAAGGAGTAAAGAAGAGTTACAAATTGTCAAGTCATTACACAGTTTCTTTTCTCGTTGTTGTTTTGTTTCTGCAAACGCCCTTGGACCCCAGGTCACCATTTGCCTCCACACCTACGCACCACAAGAGCTATGGCACGGGCTTCCTTCTGACCTTCCCTCATAGGCAGAAGCCACATTAAGTCACCTCCCGGGGCCGTTCCCCAGAAGCCCCCATTCAGAGGTACAGCATCACCAGGATGTTGAGTGGGCATCCCAGCATGTCCAAGCTGAAATGACATCTCTAGCCAACTGAGCCAGGACATCACTTTGCAAAAGAAGGGGCTTGGATAGTGTCAGACTGGACAGTGGGGGTCCTGGGCCTGAATTCAGCCAGACCTCGGTTCAGGCTACTCAGTCACTCTGAGCCTCAGATTTCCCCAAGAGGCACCACATTTACGGGATCGTAAGAAGTAAATGGACACATGCTTGATAAATAGGAATGGGTGTCATGGATTTAAGAGATCAAAACTGTTCTTAGAACCCATCTAGTCGAGCCCCAGTCAAATGCTATAACCAAGGGCACAAACCACTCGCCCTGGTTTCATGGGACACTGGCCTAGCCCAGTTGTGCAAGGAAAGACAGTGGCTGGGACTATGTCCAGAGCAGCAGGGACCCCCCAGATGAGGCCTCTGACCCTTATTCTAGCAGCTTCCAAAGCCACCCCCACTTCCTGCTGGCACAAAGTGCTGGTTTTAGTACAGAGCTGACAAGATGCTCTCTGCCCACCGTGGCCCCAGCTTCAGGGGCAAGAGGAGAATGGAGATGCCGCTGCAGAGCATAAAACACCCTGGCTTTTCCCAAGCCCACCTTGGAAGGCCACCAAGTTCAAAATCAACCACTGAGTTTGTGGGTTTTTGGTAAAAAAAAAGTTTCCGTTCCCAAATGAGCTCCCATCTGAAAGCCAGGGTTCTCCGTGGGCAACAGCCCAAGAAATCAAGCCTGAGTCTCCTTCCCAGTGGACCAGTCCCTTCAGCACGGAAGGGACCAGGCACAGCCCATCACAGTGTGCCCAAGGACGAAAGCAGAGTCCCTCTTTTCCTGCTTCTCGGGGCTGTGGTTAAAAGGTGCCTGTCGCCACCACCACACAGTGCCCCAAAGACATCAGGGGAAGAAGACAATGGACCATGGGGCAGCCAGGTCACCTACAAATGGGCGCCCAAAGGAATAAGATCATTCCAGAAGCACAATGTCTCACTCTCTCTCTCTCTCTCTTTCTCTGACTGGCCTACTGTCTTAAGCTTGAGCTTCCTGGCTTTCTCCTGGTACCTATTTGATCTTTGATGCACATACACACAGGTCCTGCAGAATTTCCCACTGTAAGAGGCATCTAAGAAATACTAATCCCGAGAGCACCTGGCTGGCTCAGTCAGAAAAGCACGTGACTCTTGACCTCAGGGTCGTGAGTTTGAGCCCCACGTTGGGTTTAAAGATGACTTAAATAAATAAAAACTTCTAAAGAAAAAATTTTTAATAAAAATAATTTTAAAAAAAATACTGATCCCAAGTCTTCAACTCTTTAGACCCTACAACAGGACCCACCCACCCAGAAATGGGGAGACCCACACTGATCTTCATATCTTCCCCCCACACAACTGCTTTTTCCATTTATTCAAGCAATGAAGTGCCTGGGATTCCTGCCACCCGCCCCGAAAAGCACAGTTACTATATATTCTGTGTCTAATAACCAGATCAAAAGCTCGTGCCAAATCTGCCTCCAGCTGTTGGGTTCTAGGGCAGACATGCAGTAACAGGTACACAAAGTTGAAGGCAGCATTATGGGAGGGGAAAAAAAAAACTTCAGTTAAGACATTTTGAGCCACCAATTTGATTTGTCCAAAGAATCAGAGAAAGGTCTCGCTTCTTTAGTCTTGATGATAGGAGACTCAGAGCTTTTCCCAGACCTGCTAAGGATATCTTTGCCAGATTTAGCAAATAAAAATGCATAAAAATATTGGGACATACTTGTACTAAAAATTATTCATCATCTATCTGCAATTCCAAATTAACTGGGCAGGGCTGCCATTTTTGTCCTCACAGGCAACAGCGAGCAGGACTCAGATGTATCCTGCTGGGTTGTCCTCTCTCTCGTCCTGGCCACCTCAGTGACATTCCACCCTCAGAGCAGCTGCCTTGAGCAAGGTGACTCAGATCTTCTTAGGCAAGATTTGGCAAGTCCCTCCCTGCTCATTTCCACTCCCCCCGGCCTGAGTCCCAAACTTCCACCTACCGTCTGCTGCTGCCTGCCCTCACCAGGCTCAGGACAGTCTGGACACACCCTAAGTGATCAAGGGGGTCTTTCCCCACTCCCTGACTGCCCTCTAAAGGGCCCAGAGCCCATGCTCAGAGGCCTCAGGAGAGCTGATGAGCGGTGACTCCTCCAGAGACTCAAGGGCTTGCCAGGGTTCCTGGGGATGTGGCTTCCCAGCCTGCTGCTCTTTGCATGGCCCTGACCTCACCCAGATTAGGCCTTGAAATTCCCGCTTCACCAGCCCTAGAATGCTTCCAAAACTCTCATTCCCCCCCAAGATACAAAGGTACTTTCTCTCCCCCTGGGGTATAATGTTGGCAATTGCCCGAGGCGTCAGGATTCTGCTCCAAATGGCTGTGGCCTTGGAGGAGGCCCAGAGAGCCACCCTGACCCCCATCTTCAGCCATACCTCTCCAGTTCTCTCTCGCCAGGCTCTGCCTCTTGCATCCCAGGGTCCGCTTCCCTCACCTGGAGCCAGCTTTTCCTGCACAGCTGCGTCGGCTGACGGCTCCCATCTGGAAGAGTCCAGGGCCTCCTGCTCAGATCCACTCAGCCCCTAACTCCCCCCACCCAGCTTTTATGGAAAATTCCAGAGCTGTCACTGCTCTCCCCGATGTGCCTAGGGAACCTGTGGTTTGTGGGAGATGCGCAGCCAAGCCCACTGAGAGAAGGAAGTGGTACCTCAGTCTCCGCGTCCCCTTGGTTCAGGTACCACTTAACTGAACTACAAAGCAAATTTCCCAAACACCCTCTTTAATTGGATTCCATTGTCCGAATTTACAGGGCCTGGTGTGCATTTGGTCTCAGTATCTCCTCCTCACGACAGCACGTCTGCAAACCAGACAGTGGGCTCCAGGTTGTAGTTAACTATGCTTTATACTGTGGATTCCACTTTTAAACTAGTCTGAGATCCTTGGATGAAAGAAGCCACAGAGTCATTATGGTTGTTCATAAAAATGGGCCAGAAGAGTGAATACCAGCTCTTTGCCAACTGCCCCCTTTTCGCACCCCCGACAGGTGCCTGTATGGGTTTCAGCACCCGCCCACCAACCTGATCCCTCCCAACATCTATAGGAGGATGGAGTCTGATGCGTGCTCAGCTCTTGCAGAACCTCCCAGAGGAACTGCTCAAAGGGATGCCACCCACATACCCTGCTCCACTCCAGCCACTAACAGCCCCAGGAACACCATCCAATAGGAGCCAGGTCCCCAGGCAGCCCTGAGATGTGCTGACCCAGGCAGAGAAACAAGAAGGGCCCCAGCGGCTGACATGGGAAAGATGAAACTGTGCATATTCACACGTCCTTGACCACAGCCTTCCTGTGACACCCCTTCCTTCTCTTCCCTCAAGCTTCCCTTGGGAGGGACCTTGAGATTCCCCTTCCCAGAAAGCCCCAGGCACTTAGTCTCACGCTCTGGGTCTTTTGTGGACCCTCAAAGTTTGCCACCCAAAGCAGAGAGACAAGAGGCCTCCAAGGGGTCTCGGGGCTACAGTTCTAGCCTGAGCTATGCCCTGTTCACCAGAGTGCCCACCTGCCCAACATGAGGCTGGGGACTGGCCAGGGCCATGTGTCAAGACCAAGCCCAGATAGGATCAGGTCTGGGGCTCTGTTCCTCCTCTGTGGGTCCCAGCAGGTGGCCGAAGACGAGCTGATCTGCTTCCTGGGGTGAGCCTGCCCCCTGCAGGGCCCAGGCAGGACACGCAACCCCATCAGGGAGGGGCAGAAGTTCACTGCCGCATCCAAGGGGTGGAGCCTGAGGGAGAGGGAGGCACCTCTTGCTGCGGGTAGGGAGCAAGGTGGCCCAGGGAGCCTGGAACCACAGAGGCAACACAGCAATTAGCCACCCTTGTGCAGCACCTACCGTGTGGTGGTGCTTGCCTCCGGAGCCTGAGCAGTTCTGGGGCTTGGGACGCCACAGGAACATTCCAAGGTTGATGCCTTTGTCCCCTGAGCATCGGGGCTTAGAAGAGAGCCTCATTTCTTTCCCTAGATTCCCAGGGCTGATTGCTTGACTTTGAAAGAAGGCCAACCACAGTCTTGGAAAGCACACTGGCACACGGATCCCCGCTCTCACGACAGGCCACTTCACCAGTCTGGTCCTCAGTCTTCAGATGTGTAAAATGGGCACAATGGTGCCAACTCATGGGCTTGTTAGAAAGATGAAATAAAGGATGAAAAGGAGCTCTGTAAAGAGTCAAGTGCTAGCCATATTGTTCCTCTCCCCTTTATTTTTACCCCCTCTGTGTGGCATCTCTTGCCTTCACGTGTGCTCAGTGGCAGTCATGACAGAGAGCCTAGCCGGACGCTCGTAGCCGCAGCGCTGGGAAGCAGGGGTGTGAGCCTGGGGTGGGTGGGGGCACCTAGCGAACCAGGGAGGGAAATATGGGCCCAGCAGCCCCGATAAAGCTGTCCCCCCTCCAGTAGCCACCCCCTGCAGATGACAGGGGAGAAAATTGAGTCCCGGATGGAAAGTCCCACCCCTCAGACGGCACTACTGAGGTGACCACCTCCTCCCAGTTCGGGAAGGCTCCTGGGTTGGCTTGCGCAGCCCCTCCTGGGCTTCCCTCCCAGCTTCCCTGGGACACCCAATAGGGCCACAGAAGCCCTTGGGTGGAGCCCAGCTTTCTCAGTGTCCTCCCTGGGGTCTGGGTGAAAGGGTCCCAGACCAGAGCCCCCACGGGGCCCAGGGTCCAGCTCATTTCACTGCTCCACATGGACCACTAACCTCAAACCCCACTAGGCTCTTCAACAAAAGCTCAGAAAAGGAGGGGGCTGCCCTCTAAAGAGCCTTGGCCTGGGTCTCTGGGAGAGGGGCTTCTCCTGGCCCAGCAAGCCTGGGATATGGACCCTGGAAGCCTTGGACCGGCACAGGGCTCAGCTCTGAGGAGCTCCTCTGGCCCGGGTCCCTCCCTCAGCCTGGGGGACACCCCTTCTCTGGGTGATCTCAGTGCAGTGTGCCTCCTTACTTCTTTCAGCCCCATGGCTGGCCTTTATCCACTCTCTCGTCCTCCATCCAGCAGGTTTATTGAGCTCCTAGAACATTCTGGGTATGAGGATGAGGACTACAAAGAACTGCCCCGCAAGAACTCACGGTTAGGGAAGAGAGTCGGAAAGCTCTCTTACTGAGTCCTTGCTATGTGCCGAGGACTGCTTTTCTAGCCTCCCAGGGAGGCAGGGCTGGGCAGGTGACGAAAGTGAGCGCACGAGCTAAGTCTCTTGGCCAGGGTTAGGAATAGAGCATGTGGCAGAGCCGGACACACAGATGTTGCTCCAGAGCACGGGGCCCTCACGCCCTGCTCTCCAATAATTGCTGCGATGGTCATCAACACATGGGGACAGACGGAGGCACTGGAGGCTTTGGGGACAGATTGGGAATGCTGGGAGTGGTGGGGGGAGACCAGAGAGGGTGGAGCATGAGCTGAGCTTTGAAGGTTGCAATCACTTATTATTGGGGATGTCTCCTCCCTCTGCCCCGTCCATCAGTCCGTCCGTGAGCTCCTTGAAGACAGACGCCACCTTTTGCCCTTCTGTCCAGGTCCCCCACACAGTGCCTGTCACACAGCGGGCACTCAACAAACAGCTGCTGACGAAGCGGAACCACAGACAGGTACAAAGCTTCCGGGAGAGGAGGCCAGGTCCTGTTTCCCTTTGACGCCTCAGCTCGAGCACAGTTCTGGGCGCGGGAGCTAGCACCCAGCCCCGCCTGTTCTGCCGTGGGGTGCGATCTGGAACCATCTGGCTTAGTCAGCCAGGTGGGCCATGTCTGAGTGACCCCTGTGGGACTAAGCCAGCCAGCTGAGCCCACAGCAGGCTTGTGATTGGAGGAGGAGAAGGAGGACAAAGAATGAGGGGAATAAACTGTGCAGGGGCCTGGGGAGGGGGAGAGGGGGAAAATGAGGAGGCAGAAAAGGGGGAAGCTGGCAGGGGCGGCAAAGCCCACCTATGCTCTGGCCTAAACCCCATGGCAGAAACTAGATAGCATCGGACAGGCACTGCCCGGTTCATTCATCCATCTCTGCCTCCGGTACGCGGGGCTGAGCCCAGGGGCAGGCTGGCCCGGAGACAGAAAGACAGCCCCGCCCTCCAAGCACAGGGTCAATGCTGTGCGGCGCGGACCTGCGCACACCTGAACACACCCACACTACCCGAGGGCCACAGAGGGGCCTGAATGTTGAATAAAAACCTGGTAGTCTGCAATAACACAAAGATGGGGGTGCAGAGAGAAAGAGAGGAGGAAGGTCAGACTGAGGTCGCTCACTGAACAAAGGCCGGAGGCTCCCGGCCACATGGCTGGGTCACCGAGAGCGGTTTGCAGTGGCAAGACTGCAGGGGGTGAGAGAAGGTGATTATAGAATTCAGGGCTGGAGAGAGGCAGGAAGAGGCCCAGGGTCCCCTCTGCCAGGGAGGCGTCGGTGTTTTCCCCAGTGGCCGGGGGTAGCTTTGAAAGCATCGCTAGGCCAGGAGGAAGACTTTCCATTCCCAGCAATCGTCCCCACTGGAGTGTGGAGCAAGGATGCAGAGGAAGCTCAAACTGGAGGCAGGAAGGCCAGGGAGGCTGTGAGGACATTATAGCTAATAGCATCCACGGGATAGACGTGGAAGGGGAGTAGGGAGTAAGCAGGCCAAGGTGACTCCTGGGCTCCTGGCTTGGGTTTCCAGGTCCTCTGGAATGGGGGATCAGGAAGGCACAGATCTGGGAGAATGAGGGGCACTCCATCCGACAAGTAGATTTGAGGAGGCAATGGCCAGTGCAATTGGGCATGAGAGTCTGGTGTGGAGGAGAGGGGCCTCCCTGGAGTCATCAGAATGTATTGGCAATTGTGACCAAGGACATGTCCCAGATGAGCTAAGGGTGTCGTGAAAAGGAGAAAGAGAAGTGTGTCTGTGCCAGAATCCAGAGGACCAGACTCCATGTAAGGAGCGAGCCAAGCAAGAGGAGGTTGTAAGTCTGAGCTGGGACACAGAGAGAGGCAGGGGGCACAGGGGTGCAGGGGGGAATTGGGGAGGAAGGTCAGCTCACTTTGAGTGGGTTGGAATGGCAGGATCTTAGGGTAGGCCAGGGGCTAGGGGCAACTGAAGGTCTGGATGTCCATCATCTTAAAAGGAAAGGCTCTGGGGGCACCTGGGTGGCTCGGTCGGTTAAGCATCTGCCTTCGGCTCAGGTCATGATCTCAGGGTCCTGGGATCGGGCCCCACGTCGGGCTCCTCGCTCAGCGGGAGGCCTGATTCTCCCTCTCCCGCTCCCCCTGCTTGTGTTCCCTCTCTCACTGTGTCTCTCTCTGTCAAATAAGTAAATAAAAAATCTTTTTTAAAAAAAGGGGGTTGCTCTGCAGAAAGCAGGGAGGCAGCAGGTTGGGCCTGGGGTAATTGTCCTGGGTCTCCTCCTTAAATCAGCCCTGCACTGACCCCTCAAAGCCTGCCCCAGAGCCCTCTGTACCTCTTTCCATCACCTGACGCTACTAGAACCCTGTTGCTGCCGTACATCCTACACGGTGTTAAACTGGCTCATGTGTCCCCCCATGTCTCCAGTCTGCTCCATTTGTCCGTGTTTGCTGAGCACCCTCATCCATGAGCCACCCGTGTCTGTGCCCTGATGGTTGACCCAGGTGCCTTGTGTCCTTCCCAGCTGGGAGCTCCCCGGGCCAGACCTTGTCAGGGGGAGCCACTTGACCCAATGGCACCCATTCTCCCACCGTCCCAAATCAGGGTCTTGGCAGGTGCTGCCCTCAGAAACCAGGCCAGAATCAAAAATACATTTGCAAAAAGGCAGGAAACTTTATTGAATTATCTTTTCTTGTTAGTAGAGAAGCTGAGAAGGCAGAGTAGCCAGGTAAGGGACAAGAGGAAGCGCACAAGGAGAGAAGCACGGAGCGCCCGCCCTCGGGAAAGCGTGGGGCGGGGGAGCATCCTGCGGTCTCTCCCTCTCCTGCAGGGACCCATCAGCTCTCTCCTCTGGACGCTGAAGACAGAGGAAGAGGATGCTGAGTGGATTTAAAGCCTACGGGTGTCTGAAGTGCGGGGACCCAAAGAGGAGGTGGTGGTGGTGACCGCGGCGCTGGTGCTTCCTGAGAAATGGACGGGGCAAGACACACTCAAGCTGGAGAAGACCGACCTCGGCAGGTCAGCGTCCCCCGGGAGGGCCCCACGCCCCATGCCCCCACGGCGCAGGTTGGAGGTTAGTTGATAAGGACTCAGGTTATTGTCCCCAAAGGTGGTTCTCTCTCCAAAGTATCCCAGTGGCTCAGTGGGACAGAGCCAGCTATTTTGCAAAGAAAACAGACAAGCAAATGACCACGTCCACCAGAGCCCCCTCCCTCCCTCCCTACACTGGGGAGTCCAGGACAGCCTCTCTCCCAGCCCCCCAGGGCGCTGAACGGGAGCCAGACTCGCCCCTCTCCCCGGGTTGTTTCCTTACCTCCCGAGGAGGGTAAGCCAGTCATCCTGGGAGAGAGAAGAGAGGTCATGTGAGCAGAAGGCCCCCCGAGGACAGTTGCTCACCTGTCTGCGGAGGGAGCCACTCAGATCATCACTCAGAGCCCCTGAGTTGGGTTTTTTACCAACTCTGCCCCCAGCCCAAGGGGCAGCACCTGGTACCTGCCAGGTCTGTCTGCTGTCTGTGAGGCCTCAGGAGGAGATAATATTCGCCCCAAATCCAGGACATTTGCCAGAAGTTTTGTCCTCCCTCTGATCCATTTGGTACTCTCCCCCGCCACCTCTACTCCCCCTGAGCCCACAAGGGTGGCCTGGTCCCTGCAAATGGTCTGAAGGGAGTTAAATCACCACGTTTATAGCTTTGTCCAGCTGACCTGAACCCAAGGTAATAGTTTTTCCAATATGAGATGTTCTGTCCATGGCCCCTATTCCTGCCCATCTAATCCAGAGGCCCAAACCAGAAAGCTTAAAGGGACAGACTCTGCAGCCTGCTTGAGGAAATGCCCCCACAATCTGATTCTAGAAAACAGGGAGCTCTGGTCCTGGATCTGCGTCCAGTCTGTTTAAGCTCAGAAGGTCCCCTTCCATGTGGGCCATGAGGACCTGATCCCTAAGGCCCCACCTGCTCGGCTGTCCAAGGGTCCTGTGGTCACTTTCCCAAGAGACTTGAGAGGCCTTACCTGGCGTCCTGGCCCTCCAGCAGGCTGCGGTAGGTGGCGATCTCCTGCTCCAGCCGCGTCTTGATGTCCAGCAGAGTCTTGTACTCCTGGTTCTGGCACTCCATCTCACTACGGAGCTCGCTCAGCTGGGCCTCCAGGCAGCTGATGAGCCCCTGGATCTGCTGCAGCTGCATGGCGTAGCGGCACTCAGTCTCCGCCACCGTGCTCTCCAGCCCGGCTTTCTGGTGGGGCAACAAAGAAGTGATGAAGGGAGCCAGGCCAGGCAGAGGCCTGGAGGTGGTGGGGCCGCCGGGCAGAGGGCAGCGGGTGTACCATGCTGAGCTGGGACTGCAGCTCGATCTCCAGGCCCTGGAGCGTGCGCCTCAGCTCCGTGATCTCCGTCTTGCTGGTCTCCATCATGGCGGTGCTAGAGGACACCTCCTTGTTCAGCTCTGCACTCTGAAATTAGAGGAGGAAGAAGGTTATGGAGGAGCCTAGTGGAAGGCCCTGGCAGCCGCCGGCTCCACGGGGTAAGAAGGCCGGGCACCTTGCTGTGGAACCATTCCTCGGCGTCCCGCCGGTTCTTCTCCGCCATGGCCTCGTACTGTTCCCTCATCTCGGCCAGCACGCGGGTCAGGTCAATGCCGGGGGTGGCGTCCATCTCCACGTTGACCTGACCTACCACCTGGCTGCTGAACTCCTTCATCTCCTATAAGGATGGAAGAGGAAGATGTGTGATGCTCCTCATCCTCCCCCCGCACCCCACCCCCGCCTTGGCTCTGAGTGCCACCAGCATGTTCTGGGAAGCGCTTCCAGGTCCCACAGCAGAGGGCTGGGTCTGGCTGCTCCCCTTTCTCGCCGGAGGTGATTCAGCTCTGGCAGGCCCCTGCCGGCCCTCACCTCCTCGTGGTTCTTCTTCAGGTAGGCCAGCTCCTCGTTCAGGCTCTCGATCTGCATCTCCAGGTCGGTCTTGGACAGGGTCAGCTCATCCAGCACCCGGCGCAGGCCATTGATGTCGGCCTCCACGCTCTGGCGCAGGGTCAGCTCATTCTCATACCTAAAGGTTTTTTTTTTTTTAATTGGAGAAGCAACACAGAAATGATATTAGACCCTCCCTTACTTCTGCACTGGACTCTGCTACTTCTCCAAGACCTTCACTCCTGGGATGCTCCGATTTCACTGTTCAGATGAGCATTGCTCTCAAATAAAAGATGGTTTGGAAAGGCCAGTGAGGACAATGAACTCACTTGAGTCTGAAGTCGTCCGCAGCCAGCCGGGCGTTGTCAATCTCCAGAATGACCTGGTTGTTGTCGATGGTGGCCGCCAGGATCTGCAAAATACAAAGGGTAACCACTGGAGGGTCCACGAGCTTGGGGAGGAGGAAGAGAAAACATGGGCTGGACTGTTGTCATTAGACATCAGGCTGCCTCCACACTGTCCCTGTGAGCAGATAAGGCCCTGCTCTCCGGGCCTCGGTGAAGTGAGGGGCAGGGCAGGTCCTTCTTCTGGTTCTGTCTCTCTGGCAACCTATCTATGCCTGGTCGTGATGGGGAAGATCGGAATGTACATTTCAGGGGAACGACCCTGCCCAGGACATCTTTGGTTAGTCATGTCTTCACGGCCTCAGACTAGCGACCTCTCTAGGTCACCGTCGTGACAGCCTTCTCCTTAAGGTCAGGAGGGGGTCAGCCTGGGTCCACACAGCTCATAGTAACCTCACTGGAGCTGGCCTCCTGGCTGAGCAGAAGGAAGAGCCAATAAATATTCCCATCCATTTGAACTTCTCATCTAAACTCTCATATTCCGAAGCAGTTAAAATCCACCCCACATAGCTGGGACCCAGCCCAGGCAGGTGGATTTCTGTTCCAACAAGCTGGGACCCCAGCATGACAGACAGGCCTTGAAGAAGGAGTCTCAACTCAGCTTAGCACCGCCTGAGCTTCCTCCCGCACCTCATAGCCAGTTGAGAATAACAGTTTAAATGGGACCCCTACAAAATCAACTAGTATTCCCAGACCAGTGTATGAACATGTATCCCTTTCTCGGCTGATTTTAATCATTCTTAGCGGCTTTTAAAACTGTCATGGTTTCCAAACAGCTCCATGGATTGGAATTATAGGGATCAAGTCATTAATAACATAACTGTTTGGGAAGCAGTAAAAATGTTGACGTGAGTAGTAAGAACAGTAAAAGTGGATAACGAGAAAGAACGTGTTTGGGGAGCAGTGGCATAAGAAAGCTTATCAGAAGTAGAGTTGCTTGGTAGTAAAAGACTAGAATTTCCCTCTGCAGGCGGGGTGAGGGTTCCACCACGCTGCATCTTCTGGTCCTTTGGGATACCGGGTTCCCTGGCCTTTGCAGCTAGGGAAAGCTCTGCCCTGCACAGAAGAAAGCTCGCCAACACCTGAGGACTCACCTTGTCCCGCAGCTCCTCGATGGTCTTGTAGTAGGGACTGTAGTCCTGCTCGGGGCTGCTGGGGCTCTGCTTCAGGTGCCAGTCACGGATCTTCACCTCCAGCTCAGTATTGGCCTCCTCCAGGGCGCGCACCTTGTCCAGGTAGGAGGCCAAGCGGTCGTTGAGGTTCTGCATGGTGAACTTCTCGTTGCCGGAAAGGAAGCTGCCATTGCCACCACTGTAGTCACCAAAGCCACCGCCGAAACCCCCACCAAAGCCACCTCCAAGGCCACCTCCAAGGCCACCTCCAAGGCCACCTCCAAAGCCACCTCCAAAGCCGCCCCCAAAACCACTACCAGCCCCTCCACCGAAGCCGCAGCCCATGCTGCCCCCGTAGCCCCCAGCTGATCCCCCAGAGACAAAGCGGGTTGAACAGGCAGAGATACTGCGGCCTCCTCCCAGCTGGCAGGAGCCACCCCCAAAACCACCTCCATAGCTGGCGGAGGAGCTCTGCAGACGACAGCTCATGGTGAGAGCAAGGTGAGGAGCAGGTGTGCACAGGAGCTGGGCTTGGCCTGGGCCGAAGACTGTGGCTCTTCCCCACAGCGGGTGCCCTTTTATACTGCCCTCCACGAGGTTGGACAATCGCCCCATCTTCTCTCCTCCCCACCCCACCCTCCGACTGGTGCCAACTGCACTGCTGTTTCCCACAAGCCCAGTTACCTCTGCTCTCCAAGGTGGGTTGTGCCTTTGGGGGTGGCTTTTTTTTTTTAATCCTCAACAAAAGGGATGATTCAGAGGGCACAGTGTTCTGCCCTTTTGACAGCTGAATTCCATTTCAGCTCTGCACTTAGGGAGCTTACTCCGCAGGCTCTCAGCTCCACCCAGTACTAGAATGGGGACGGAGCCGCAAGGTGGCCCTGTGCTTTGCAAAGTCACCGCAGACCTCAGCTCCCTTCTTTCTATTTCTAAAACCTCAGACTAGAATGTTCTGCATCCTTGTTAGCATTTCCCCTACTCTAGTGCTCCCAGCGACTCTGATGAGAAACTTTGCTTGGTCCTGTAGAATCGACCACCTTGAAAGTGTGTAGGCTGGGGAGTTGGGGTGGGGAAGCTCCAAGACCATCAGATAAAGTCACAGTGGCAGGGACCTTAGGGACCATCTAACACAGCTGGGGAAACTGAGGTACAGAATATGGAAGCAAACAACCCTGCACATCATAATAGCTAACACACTCAGATCCCTCACTGTAAGTATGCTCCCTGTGTCATTCAATCTTTGCAGCAGCCCAGTGAGGTAGGTCCTACTAGTCACCCCACTTTACACACGGAGAAACTGAGGCTTAAGGGTAGTCAGGACTGAAACCCAAGTCTGGTTTGTATGTAGTCACCCCATTTTACACACGGAGAAACTGAGGCTTAAGGGTAGTCAGGACTGAAACCCAAGTCTGGTAGGTATGTGATTCATACAGTAAATTGTACAAGCCATTAGTGAACAGCTTAATGCATGTTTACCTATGTAGGAAGCTTCAAGCACGTGTTCGCCTATGTACCCAGCACCCAGAGCATTACCAGCACTCCATAAAGCTCCGTACCTTTTCCCAGTCAATTACCCACACCCTATGCCTCGAACGAGACCACGATTCCCACTTCTGTCCCCCTAGGTTGATTCGGAGATCTCGGCTAGGGGCTCTTTTTCTCCCTAGAGAACATTTGACAATATCTGGAGACATTTTGGTTGTCACAACAGGGTGATGCTGCAGAGAGAGAGGACAGAGAGCAGGGGTGCTGCTAAACACCCTGGCATGCACAGGACAGCCCCCACAACAAAGAACTCTCCAGCCCAAAAGGTCAATGGTGTGGAGGTTGAGAAGCGCTGGATCCGCCTGACCCCTGTGGTCAATCATACCATCATACCAGCTGCCTTCAAGGCCTGATGGCTCCTTCTAGCCCCCCGGTCACAGGATGCCTGTCTCAGCTTGTGAGCGTTTGACCAAGAGGCCACATAGGAGGATGGACCCAGGGCCTGGGGCTAGGGTCTCTGCCGAGGAGCCTGGGACATAGCTAAAACTCGGGGACTGCTTAGTCACCCTGCCAGAGAAGGCTTCAGGCCAGAATCAAAGGGCCTAGAGGTGGCCCCTCAGAGCCCAAGGCAGAAGGAGAAGTTTCCAGGGCTAAGAATGGAGGACTTGGGACTCAGGCTCCGACTCCCACTCACCAAGGGGGCCAGGGTGACCATGAGGGGCCTCTCAGGGTGAGCCTGCTGGCCCACAGCAGCCAGGGGGTTTGGACCAAGCTAAGGACTAGGGTGGGGTGACCCAGGCTTGAGGTTATCCTGAGAACCCTTTCGCAGACTCAGCAAGCCAGGAAAGAGGGCTCTGAGTCAGGGCTTTCCTGCCCTTCGTTTTCTGCAGGTAGGGAAGGAGGCCTGTGTTTCACCCAGTGGGTATCAGCACCAGGGAGAGAGCCAGGGCGTGCTTGAGGTCTCACGGGGAGGCCAGGGGTTCAGGCTGACCTCCGACCCTGCCCAGCCCTCCTGCCCCAAATTGATAGCTCAGCGCTCTTGCTCTCTCTCTCTCTCTCTCTCTGAAAAGCTGTGTGATTCAGCCCAAAGCAAGAGCTCTCAAGCTCTCTTTCTCTTCTCTCTCTCAGAGGATCAAAACTGACAAAAAGGTGATTAATAAAACCTGCCAAGCCTGGAGTGACGATCCTCCCCCCACCCCCCACCCCTCACCCCCCCCCAGGGCTGACAGCAGGTTGAGACCAACGCCTCTTAGAAGAACAATGCCACAGATCCTCCAAAGTCCCAGGAGTACAAACACAGGGTGGCCATGACATGCCTCCCCTCGCAGGGTCGGGGCCGGCCCCTCCCCTCCACGCCCCTCCCCTCCCCGAGCAGGTGCTTATGGTGCCTTAACACAGGAATGCCTTCCCCTGACCCATGGTGAACCCCAGGGCCCTCCTGGAGGAAGCTGGGCAGAGACCCATCCTGGGGCCCCAGTTTCACCTCTCCTGGCCTTGCTCCTGATGGGGCAGGACAGAGTGCTGGGGCGGAGGCTCTACGGCTCACACGTCTTCAGCTTCCTTCTTTGCTTTCTGACAAAATCACACCGACTTCAGTAAGGGGAGGGAAAGCCACATTTGTGAGTAGCCCCCGCAAACAAGGCTGGGCTTCACACACTGTCACTGAGTCCCCACGACAACGGGAGAGGGGTTTTCTTGGCCCCATTTTACAGCTGAGGTTCAGGGAGGCTGAGTTACTTTCTCAAGGTCACCATGAAGGCAAGATTCAAACCTCATCTCTGGCTCTCTCTACCCCAATTGATGATGCCTTGGAGCCTCACCGTGAGCTCAGTATATGATCTCTGAGTGTTCCATTCTGTATTTATTAAAGATAATATATTAACGCTAGCTAACATTTCTTGAACGCTGTGTTAAACACTCTGCGTGTGTCACTGCAAAAGAACTACTCTTTTGGTCACATCCCCTTTTCACCTGAGGACACTGAAGCCCAGAAAAGTTAAATTCCTTGCCCAAGATCCAAACCTCTGGCTCCAAGGTCAGCACCCTTGGCTACTGCCTGCCAAAGCCCCTTTAGGCCAGTGTCAGCACCACCCTGCCCAAGCACGGGCGTCCTCGGTTGCCCTCCATGCTCCCAGGCTCCCCACCACTGCAGACCCAGCCGATAGATGGTCCTGTTTCCAACAGCGGCTGGGCCTGTGCAGCTGATAGCCTGATTGCTGTCTGTCCTGGTGTGAGCGCCAAAGCTTGGGGACTTGCGAGGGTGCTCAGTGCAGAATGTCAAAGCCAGAGTTGTCCTAGGAACTTTCCCATCCAACGCCCTCATTCACATGTGGCGAAAATGAGACCCAGAATGCCAAGGCCCAAGGCAGTGGGAAGCAAAGAGAAATGCATGGTTTCCCCGCTCTACCACCAACTCACTGTAGGCCTTACGTTGAGTGACTTCTGAGTTTCCTTCAGCAATGCCTTTCTGAGGCTCTGATTCTCAAGGATTTGTCCAGAGTTGCCAGATTGTTTGCCTGCACAGCTGAGGCGTAAATCCTGTCCCCCAGCTCTGAATTCAGGGATCCTCGCTTGGCTCTTGGATCAGGCTCCTCGCTCCTTCTCTCTTTCCCTGGACCACATGGGGGCTGGAGCCCAGGACAGCTGACCCATCTCCCAAAGGGTTTTGAGGCTCCCCCACAGGGAAGGAGCCTCTCATGAAAAGCAGACCTTCCCCAGACAGTGCACCTGGGCTGTCTGGTCAGCCCCCCTCACCCGCAGAGACCCCTGCTTCACATAAGCAGTAGTCAGGAGCCTTCTCCTGCCCAGTGTCAATGCCCCGAGTCCTTACATGGCTATAGTCTCCAGCTTTCTAAAATCCTTTATACCGCCCGGGCTTCACAGAAACCCAGGGAGGTCGGCAAAGGCTTTGAATTAGGTGGAGCTGAGTTTCAACCCTATATCTGCCATCGACTGACTCTGTGACCCCGGGAAAGTTACTCAGCATTTCAGTGGTTTGGTGGCCACAACTGAAAACCAGGCATTAGATGAGTTAGCATGTGAGAAGCGCCTGATATGCGGGAAAACTTGGCAAGCAGGAGGTTGCTAGGCCCTCCCTTTTACAAATGAGGAAATTCAAGCTCATCCTTGGGTCTGACCTGTCCTGGGCCTCCATTCTGTGCCAGTTTGCTGTGCTTCCATCTCTGGTCCCTGCAGCCAGCATGGTACCCACAAGGACCAGACAAGTGACAGTTGGTGGCATTCCTATCTTATTTCCCCAACTCAGCTTTACATTCCCTGACGAAAAGGCCTTTGAGTACCCCCAAGTACTACTCCTGGCACAGGGAAGCTGTCAAATGCCTGAGAAGCAGTTTCAGGGATACTCTGTCTGCTGGCTTTAGGCGAGAGGGGATGACGACCAGGAGTAGTATCCAATGGGGTCATCCCAGCTGCAAATCTCACGGGAAAAGCTGCCAGCTCCAGATTTCCCCCTCTGCTGCCTGCTGCCCACCAAGGGACAGGTGACCACCAGGCGCACACTCACCCAAGGTACTAGTGAATGTCCGGAGCCATGTCTAAGGCGGGGAAAAGCAAAGGAGAAGCAAAGTCATGCATTAATTCAACGAATATTTATGTAGCTCCCACTCTGAGGGCTCAGCAGTTCAAGGAGGAGACACAGCCCCTGGTGTCACCGATCTCATAGGCCAGGTTCCCCTCGGAAGTCCCAGGATACAGATGAACTCATAGAGAACCTTGAGTCTGGTCCAGCCAGGTTCCCCAGTTTAAAGGTGAGAACACTGAGACCCAGAGAGGTACAGGGTCCAGCCAAAGTCCTCAGGGAGATGGGTAGGCATGCCCCGTGCCTGCTCTGGGAAGCCCAGCCTCACCCGAGACTAGCCCAAATCCCTAATCCCTGGTCCCAAAGCTAGCCTGTCTCTAAAGGATAAGGGAGGCCTGCTGCCCGCCTCCCAGATTGGTTGGAAACCAAGCCCAGCCTCAGCCCAGGGGCAGGCAGAAGGTGGGCCATCTCTGCCCAAAGACTATTTAAAGGGCTCAGCCGGGAACAAGTGATCCCTGGGTGTGAGCTTCTCACTCCAGGGTCAGGCAGGAAACAGGATTTGGCAAGTCCAAGGACCTCTCTCAGACCCCAGAATCCCAGGAGAGCAGGAATGGGCTCGTTCGCTCTCCAGCCCAGGGTCTGGCCCTGAGAGAAGGCCCACTGGATGAGGAGGGGGCCCCACCTTACTTCTCTGCACCTTTGCAGACGTTATTGTGGCGAACTGTGGGCTGAGAAAACCCTTTGTGGGTTGCTCTGAAGACCTGAGACTCCTCGACAGAGACCCGGAGGCCAGTGAAGCAAGAGTGGCAGTCAGGCCGTTGGGCCGGGGAGACTCAGGAAGGGGCCTGGCTGTTCTCAGGATGTCCCTGTGCCCTGGGCTTCAGCATGAGCTCAAGCCCTGGTATGAGCGACTATGGTTAGACGTGAGGATACTCCTGCTGACAGTAATGGCTGGATGCCATTTGAACAGGTTTCCCACAGAGGTTAAGAAAGGGGTTTCAGATTAACACACCCTCTTCAGAAAGGTGTTGCCGGTTTCCATCACCCTCGAGACATCAAGGGAAAAGCAAGGGTCTGAAACCAGAGAGACCAGTCCCGGGCCCACCTCACTGCTTCCCGGCTGGCGACTCCATTCAAGTTACTGAACTTCCCTGAGCCTCAGTTTCCTCTCTGAAAACTGATGCTGTAGGCTGATCCCACCTTTACAAAGCCTCTGGGAGAATAAATGAGAGCCCATCCACTGAATGCCCTGCCCAGAGCCCTGCGAAGTATGGACACTTAATAAATTCTGTTTCATTCCTCCAGCCCCAGAGAAGTCTGGCTTCAAAGTGTGTACTCAGGAGACACATTCTAGATTAAATCTCCCTCAGAAAAAACAGGTGCCACCCTCGGTCCAACCAGGATTGCTGGGCAAGGAGCTTCATCCAGCAAGACTCACGGAGGTGCCTCAAGGGGGCTTGATTCTCCCCCCGCAAATGATCTGATTCTCAGGAGAACAGAGGCACCTCCAACCTCCTCTTCCCAGCAGGACTAAGAAACCGGTTTTCCCTCTCCCCCAGTCCTCACCAGAGCCCAGCCCAGCCACAGCGCCCAGAGTTCTCTGCTTCCTCATTCCTTGCCCTCTGTCTGGGGTTATGAATCCCAGAAGAACCAGCCTCAGAGCAGAGGCAACAAATTAAGTGTGTGTGGATATTGCTGCCCTAATGAGCCCAAGGGCAGAGATGCTGGGGACAGAGGAGCAGGAGCAGGGTTTGGAGTGAGGAGGGCAACAGGGGTTGATGTTTCTTTGGATTTAAGCTTACAGAAATCAGGGAGGGCTTCCTGGAGTTGGTGTCTTTCCCTCTGAGCACTTTAATTGCCTTATGGAAAGGAGATGGTGGCTTCAGGGGGTAAGGGGGTGGATAAGGTCCCTCTTTGCAGGAGGCAGAGATGTTACCTGGCTCAGCCACTCTGGAGGTCAGGTGTGCCGGACTGGAAAAAAGGGGAAGTTCTAGGGACACATATGGGAGGACCAGAAATAAGGAGGAAGGTCCTGGCAATGAGCTGTGAAGGGCCAGGGCCTGGGCTCCCAGAACAAGCACTGGACTTTGAATCATGCAGATGTGGGGCCCAGTCCCAGCCCTGTTGTTCATTATCCATCCCTGGCAAGTCATTCACCTCCCTGACTTCATCTCTCAGATGGGAATCATAAATCCTGACCGCCCACTGTCACATTAAACAAGACCCATGGGTGGGATTGCCTAGCATAGTGCCAAGCCACACAAGGGTGAACCAATAATATCTATACAGTCAATTGTTGGGTAAATAACTGTTCAATGCGACAAGTACTGTGCTGGGTGCACCAGAATGCTCTGAGGAAGATCCCCATCTCCTGCTTCCATGATCACTGAATGGAATAAGCCAGAACAGCAAGTTACCTGAGCAGCTTGAGTTGGTCCTCAGTGCCCTGGGCACCCCAAAGAATGAATTATGACCATGCAGAGAAAAGGGCCAAAGTAAGAAGAGATGCCAACCTGTGGGTCCTAGGCCTACAGAGGCCCCCAACAAGAAAAACTGGACATACTACCAAGAGATATTTGCAAAAGGAAAAGCAATTCTTTATTGCACAGACAGACATGGTACAAACGAGCTTGTTACACGATCCAGCAGCTTCTTGCCCGTCCCTGCTCAAAAGCGGATGGGGAGAGCTGGAGGGGAGCACGAAGGGGAGCATGCCAAGCACCCAACAAGGAGATCTGGATCCTCTGAAAGCAGGGACTGGGGTTTGCTCTTCTGGCCCCTCTGGCCAGTCCTCCACCCAGCCTGGGGAGAGAGGAGGAGACGAGGGACGTCTCTCCTGCACCGGGCACTCAGACCTCCCTCTTGCGAGAAGAAACCACCTTCCCCTCCACTGTCTCCCCGACGTTGATTCGAACTTTGCCACCACTGCCTCCCAGGGAAGCTGTAGAAAGAAGGAGCAGACTTTAGAGTGGGGGGCCCTCGCTGTTCTCCCTCCCAAGGCAGCCAGGACCTTGGCTGAGCTCGGGGAGAACTGGACAGCACCCCTGAGAATGGCCACTGGCCAGGAGGTCTGGTGCTGTATCACTCATCATAGAGCTGGGCGGTGGTAGCAACAGTTACGCCCCGCAGTGAGCAAGAAAGTCAGGGATTTAACGGCAGGCGAACGGGAAGTGATCAGGGGCTTCTTACCATTAAGTGCAGGAAGGTGGGGCCTGGGGTAAGCTATTCCCCGGACAAAGCCTGCTCAACCTGGAAGGTTCTCAATAAATCTTCAGCCCCCACTCTACTGGGGCTGATAGAGGGTCCCTGGGAAAGAGGTATTGCCTAGAATGGGTGTGTCCCCTCCCTACTGGCTTGTTTGGCATCTTTCTCCTTCCAGCCCATTCCGGGGGAATGGTGGCTTCAACAGCTCCCCTTGCCACCCCACGAAGGAAGAGTGAAGCCTTCTTACCTTCTCTGGTGCCAATGCCAGTCATCCTAAAAGAGAGGGGAAGCAGATATAAGAGAAGGGCGTGAGCCCAGATCTCCTTAAGGGAGGCCCTGGTGGCTGGCTAAGCAATCCTCTCCAGAGCCCACCACCACCAGCCACACAACTGATTTCTCTAGAGGCTGGGACATCCTGAGAGCCTGTCCAGACCTGCCACCCCTAAGCAGATAGATTCTGATACACAGTAACACCCCATCTGCTTCCTTTATGCTGTCCCACTGCTGTCCGGGTAAGATGACTCTCCACCCCAACCCCAACCGGCCCCTCCCTCATTCCTCCCCCTGCACCCTCGCCCCTGCCTGGCGTCCTGGCCCTCCAGCAGGCTGCGGTAGGTGGCGATCTCCTGCTCCAGCCGCGTCTTGATGTCCAGCAGAGTCTTGTACTCCTGGTTCTGACACTCCATCTCACTACGGAGCTCGCTCAGCTGAGCCTCCAGGCCGCTGATGAGCCCCTGGATCTCCTGCAGCTGCATGGCGTAGCGGCACTCAGTCTCCGCCAGTGAACCCTCCAGCCCTGCTTTCTGGAAGGGCAACAGATCAAGAGATACCCTGTCAGGCCAGGAAGGAAGCTGTCGCGGGCATGCGGACCGACGTTGAATGGAGGGCAGAGAACCCTTCGGACGGGGCTTGGGAACCCAAGACTTAACCAGCCCTGGTTGGTGGGAAAGGCCGGGCCACGCTGGGGTGGGCTGGGGTGGGCTGGGGGGCAGGTGGCCCTACCATGCTGAGCTGGGACTGCAGCTCGATCTCCAGCCCCTGCATCGTGCGCCTCAGGTCTGTGATCTCCGTCTTGCTGGTCTGGATCATCTCTGTGTTGGAGGCCACCTCCTTGTTCAGCTCCTCTGTCTGTAGGTCACACACAAGGCAAGTGAGGCCCACAGGCGTCCTGGGAGACCTGGGGAGCTGGGGCGGGGCTGCGAGGTCAGGCCCACCTTGCTGAAGAACCAGGCCTCGGCGTCCCGCCGGTTCTTCTCCGCCATGACCTCGTACTGCTCCCTCATCTCGGCCAGCACGCGGGTCAGGTCCACGCCAGGTGCCGCGTCCATCTCCACGTTGACCTGGCCTGCCAGCTGGCTGCCATACTCCTTCATCTCCTGCCGGGTGGGCAGGCCCATTTAGGGACAGAGGGCAGAAGAGAGAGCTGAGAGCCTGGGCTCCCACAGGCCCATCCTGGCTTCACGTTCCTGCGCACCCACCCCAGCCTCTGTTCCCCACTGAACGTGAAGAGGTTCGATCACATGGCCCCTTGGCTCTGAGGGCCTCTCTTCCTTGCCAGGTGCTAAGGAGGACCTCAAGACAGCAGGGCCTTGTCTGAGCTCGTGCAACAAATCAGGACGGCAGGTCACACTGACCACCTGGCCTGGCTATGGATCTGAGAAGGAAAGGAGTCTGGGTCCCCAAAGGATAGTACCCCTTGCTCTCCATGGGGACCCCTGTTTTGGTGGAGGGGAGCATATCTGAACCACTAAGCCCTTCAGCCAACTAGGAGGAGGTGCCAGTGACCCTATTCTGCCTCCCGCCACCAGCAGCCCCTGCCGGCCCTCACCTCCTCGTGGTTCTTCTTCAGGTAGGCCAGCTCCTCCTTCAGGCTCTCGATCTGCATCTCCAGGTCGGTCTTGGCCAGGGTCAGCTCGTCCAGCACCCGGCGCAGGCCGTTGATGTCGGCCACCACGCTCTGGCGCAGGGCCAGCTCGTTCTCATACCTGGGAAGAGAGAGGGAGCCCAGAGTAAGGACGGGCAAGAGGTCTGGGCCGTTGGAGCTGGAGGAGGGAGAGAAGGCCGAGAAAAGGTGGGGAATCCAGAAGGGGAGAGGGAGGCAGGAGCGCACTTGAGTCTGAAGTCGTTCGCCGCCAGCTGGGCGTTGTCAATCTCCAGGATGATACGGGAGTTGTCGATGGTGGCCGCCAGGATCTGCAGGAGTCAGGGAGTCAGCACCCAGAGCAGTGTTCCGTCCTCCCTGCTGCTCTCCCCACCCTGTGCCCCAGGTCAGACCCCTGGCTGACACCAGCAACAGAAGCCTGTAGGCTCCCCAGGGCAGAGTTCAGCCCCCCCTCAAGTGCCCCCACGCCACCCTTCCTGGCTCCAGGGCGTGAAAGACCAAGGCGCCCGGAGTGCCTGGACTCCCCTGTGGGAATTGCCAGGAGGGGTTGGGGTGGGGTTCGGTGAACTCTGACAACAGCCCTCCCGGGGATAGTCCACCAGCCTGCCCTGGTCACTGGCCTCCAGCACACCTGGACACAGCCATGGACCCACAGAACATCCCACAGCCAGGGGAACCTGGAGGGCAGGTCAGGAAGGCACGCTACGGCTGAGGAAACCGGTCCAGGTAAGTTGAGAGGGTAAGCGGCTGGCAGAGCACATCATGAGTTCGAGGTGTCCTGAGTCCCAATACTGCTTTTGGCACCAAAGATACCCTCAAAGGGTGAGGCAGGTGGTCCTGGCACTCAGGGCTCCTGAGGTGACACTTACCGTTCTTGCAAAAGAAGCAAAGGGGCACCTGATGCAGAGCCCTGCAGGGCGTGTGTCGCTGCCCCCGCCTCGGAACCCCCGCCTCCCCCCCCCCCCCCCCCGGCCCCGTCCTGACCAGAATCTCAGGATCCTCCCACACTGCCAGGTTGAGCGGATGTGTGCTGGCACCACACCTGGAAAGCATTCCCTGCTCTCCGAGCCATACACCGGCAGTCGCGGCCCGGGCAGGAGAGGGTCTCCTTGCGGCAGCTAGAGCACTGATGTCACAGACGTGTGCGGGACCAGCCGCCGGCTCCGTCTCTCTGACACCCGAGGACTCACCTTGTCCCGCAGCTCCTCGATGGTCTTGAAGTAGGGGCTGTAGTCCTTGGTCTCACTGGGCTGCTGCCTCTGGTACCAGTCGCGGATCTTCACCTCCAGGTCGCCGTTGGCCTCCTCCAGGGCGCGCACCTTGTCCAGGTAGGAGGCCAGGCGGTCGTTGAGGTTCTGCATGGTGAACTTCTCGTTGCCGGAGAGGAGGCTGCCATCGCCACCGCCGGAGTCACCAAAGCCACCGCCGAAACCCCCACCAAAGCCACCTCCAAGGCCACCTCCAAAGCCACCTCCAAAGCCCCCGCCACCGAAACCACTACCAGCCCCTCCACCGAAGCCGCAGCTCATGCCGCCCCCATAGCCCCCTCCTGACCCGGAGGACGCGAACCTAGCAGAAGAAGCCAAACTACTGCGGCTTCCACCGCCCCCATAGAGACTCCCCCCACCAAAGCCGCCTCCCCCAACCCGGAGGGAACCCCCCCGGGTAGAGCCACCCCCAAAGGTGGAGGAAGACGTCTGCAGAAACGTGGTGCTCATGGCCGGGCAGCGGGTGAGTCCTCCGCAAGCACAGAGGCTGGTGGCAGCGCAGGCTGGGCTGAGCGCAGAGCACGGCCTGTCGTCCCCCAGCCTGGGGCTCCTTATATAGCCCTCCGAGGGTGTTGTGGGACCGCGTCTCCTCCCCCAACGGGAAGCCAGCTCTGGTGTTCAAACGCAGCTGCCTGCACACCTCTGCTCAGCTGGTGGGGAGTTTCTCTTTTCTTTCTTTTTTTTTTTCAATGCAACAAAACAGATGATTCAGAATGAATGGTGTTTTGCCCCAGGGCCATGGTTTTAACACTTCCAATGCAGGCTCATCTCTGGCTCTGGGAGAACACCAAGAGTAGCGGGGAGCAAACCCCAATCACTCCGCAGCTCCCAGGCCTCCGCCCGCAGGGTGGGAGCAGCTCGAGACAGAGCTGCCCTCGCTGGACTTCTCTGCGGCCACCGGCCCAGGGCCCTCACCCCAAAGCAGCCTGCTCCCCACTCTCAGTTTGAGAGTCCACTCCCCATCACTGCTCTGTGTTGTCCCACTCACAGAGCCCACGTGCGAGCCTGCAGGACCCGGGGAGAGCCATGGCTCGGCAGGGGGGAGGGGAGGGGGCGGAGGCACAGGGAGGCATGCATGGCCCATGGGGGACAGGCTGAAGACAGGAGAGGGGGGTCACGAGTCAAGTTCCAGCTAAGGTGATCAGAGAAGCCTACGTCTGTCTCTTCCCTGACGCGGCAGAACCTTCCTCCTCCTCCATGCCTCCCCCTCCCCCCCCAGCTGTCCCCTCCCCCCAGCTCCCTCCCAGCCCCCAGCCCCATTGCACTGGCACTCTCACAAAGGCCAGGAGGCTCGGGGCTGACAAGGGGCTGATTGATAATCCTGCCACCTGCCAACTGCACATGTCACTGGACCTTTGCTTGCTCCTGGGACACGTCGGGGCAAACCTCTGCAGATAAGAACGGAGCACAGTCCAGAAAGCCCCTGCCTTCTCCAGAGAGAGGGCATGTCCCTGCAGAGCAGAGCCAGAGTAACTCGATTTGTCCTGTCAAGCGCTTTGGGGCCGGGGAGGGACCCAACCCAGAGGGCTCTATGTGCCTGAGTGTCAGGAAGGAGGATTCAGGGAGGCCTGGCAGGCAGACGGGAAGACACCTCTTCTCGAGCAGGATGCTGAGGCCAGAGAGCGGAGCTGAACACTCAGGAGAGCCCTTCTCTCGGCCGCCAACCCAGGGGCCGGCTTCTGGGGATACGTAATACATGCAAGACAGTGCCACTTGGAGACACAGACTGGCCCTCCGGCCCCAGCTCCAGGGTTTCGGGAGAGCTGGGGGGTTGGGAAGGGAAGCAAGGCCAATCTGGAGAGTCAGAAGGATATCTAGTCCAGGGCTGAAGCACAGTGAGGTGGATGGAGCTCCGGAGTCCCTCAGGCTCGGGTTCAAATCCTGGCTCCATCAATTACTACCTATGAAACCCTGGACGTGTTCCCGTGGTGAGGGGCACTTTCAGCTTCCACCTGAGGCCCGAGAGCCCCCAGCCTGCTTCCTCCTGCCTCCCCATCTTCTAAGGAAGCAGACAGTGGGGCTCAGTACCTGAGGTTCCCATCCGAGCCAGGGTGGTGCGAGAAGGATCAAAGGCCTAGGTGGATGGGGGTGGATGAGCCGGGCCTCTGAGTGCTGGGCGCAGACAGTGCGGGATCGTCTCGTGGGTAGGAGGGTATTGTCTTTTCTTCCGAAAGAAAAATAATCAAACTCAGATCAGCCACAGCTCATTAAAGCCTCTGCAGACATCACGGCCCCAGCAATTAACAGGGGAACAATCGCACGCCATCACCCCAGGCTGAGGGAGGCCTGGGCCCCAGCCAGCCCCTCTTCTGCACCCTGACTCCCCTCCAGCGCTCCTCGAGAGGTGGCTTTCATACGCTATCAGGCTCATGCAGGCGCAGCAGCTGCCCCAGTCACAAATCCCTGCTTTCAGTGCAAACAGCTCCTGTGAGCTCAAGGTCTGGGCCACTTGGTGCCTGCTCATTAGCACCAGGTGGGGAGGCAGGGCAAGGGTGGGGACCCAGCTCTGTTTGGCTCCAGCCCAGGCTGCAGCCCAGGGCCCTGCCCCAGGCAGCAAACCCATGACGCTGTGCCAGTTTCTGTCGTTTGCCTACTGCAGACAGGCTGTCCCCGGGGCCTTCTCTCCTTGGGATGGGATGGGATATGCGGCCCAGTGGAAAAGCCTGGGCTGGACTCCACCTCTGGGTGTGACTCTACCTCTCTGAGCCAGGTTCCCAACTTAACATTGGGCCATTTTTCCACTCACATGAGGTACTTAGAGTAGTCAGAATCACAGAAGGAGTTACCGTTTAACAGATTTAGAGTCTCGGTTTTACAAGATGGAAACAGTCCTGAGCACGCATGGTGAGGCTGGTGGCACCATAAAGTGACCGGAATTAATGCCACAGAACGGTCCACTTAAACACAGCTAAGATGGTAAATTATGTGTGTATTTTACCAGAAGACACAGAAAGAAAAAAAATGGAGCCATTAACACTGAGTCCTGTTACAGGGTCCCAGACAGCATCCGATGACACATGGGGGTGTGGTCTCCCTACATCCACCCCTCACCTCCCCGCTCCCCAGGGAGATGCTAGGGACGGAGAGAGCATAAGTCCTGGGGCCTGGATAATTCCTCCTCTTTTAGGTATGTGGCTCTCTTAATAATCCAGCCGCCTCTCTCAGCCTCAGTCTACCAATCCGGAAAATGGAAATAACCCCTGCCCAGCCTGCCGCCCAGGGATGGAGCTGTGCCTAGGACTGACAGGAAATGCTCTGCGAACTGGTCACAAGGACCAGCAGGGAGGGTAAGACTCACCCCGTGAATCCTCTCCCCTTCTCTCTCCTTCCCTCCCTCTCCCTCTCCTCCATCCCAGCCTCTCTGTTAACACAGTACCCCTGGGGGGCGCCTGGGTGGCTCAGTTGGTTAAGCAACTGCCTTCGGCTCAGGTCATGGTCCCGGAGTCCTGGGATCGAGTCCCGCATCGGGCTCCCGGCTCAGCGGGGAGCCTGCTTCTCCCTCTGACCCTCTCCCCTCTCATGCTGTTTCTCTCTCTCTCTCTCTCTCAAATAAAAAAAAAAAAAAGAAAGAAAGAAAAAAAAAAACACAGTACCCCTGGTTTCAGCTCCCTGACTGAGACAGAAAATTGTCCCTGCCCTTGCCTCCCCATGCCACACACACACACACACACACACACACACACACAAAGGAAGGCTTCCTTCCTGACACCCAGACCTGCGACCCAGTCACCTGCCCCACCTGTTTGGGCCCAGACCCCACCCCACGGCCACATTTCCAGGGGCCTCTGGGGCATAGGGGAGGGTTTCAGCTGTGACAACAGAGGCTTTCATGAACAGGGGACAAAAATCCCTGGGCAGTCTCAGCCTGAGGGTGAGCCAGGCCTCTAAATTTAAGTGGGAGAGGGGGGCTGTGGGTGCTGGAGGCCACAGCAGAATAGCTCGGGAGGTGGCAGAAGGGGCTCCCGGCCCAGGGAGAGGAGGAAGCGCTGTGCTCTGGGCTCCCCAGTTCTGTGACCTGAAGCAAGTTAAGGAAGGTCTCTAAGACCCACAGGAAACTGGCAGAAAGAGCACCTCCTTCAGGATTCTTAGCACAGGGTATGACTGGGTCACAGCCTCCTTCACACAGCGCTGGGCACTCATGGCGGCCACGTGTTCCCCTCCAGACCTTCTGGGGGCACAGGGTAGAGTGCTCCTCACTGGCCCCCCTCCAGCACAGGATCAGGCAGATCCATGGGACCTAACAGACCCACTCAGCCTGCACCTCTCAGCCAAGGGGAGGTGGGACTACTTATATTATCTTTAATTGGCCTCAGTTCTTGGCAGCTGAACTGTAAACCACAGGGGCAAGACCATACCCACACAAGGGCAGAGTTAGACCAGGAAGCTGGGACTTACGTTCCTTTGCTGGCCTAGGACCAGCCTCTGGTAAGCCAGGTTGGGGGTCCGTACGGGAGGTCCAGGTCACCGCTGGGTCCCATTCCAGGCTCTGGGCCCAGGTATGAGCTGGTGGGCGTAAGGGGCTTATGTGGGGCTGCCCGGGGATGGATGAATGTGTTAGTGCATGCACACACACTGACACCGACCGGTATACCCTCTTCAGCCTTCTGAGTGGGATGCCTGCCCCCATTACTCAGGCTCTGACCCCCAAAGCCCCAGGCTCTCCTTCAGTTAGGTGGAGAAATGTATCGAAAGGAACTGCCGCAGGGGATCCTAGTCCTAGGCCCTCACATGGAGCAAGACTGACAGGTACTGAGGACCTGGCATAGAAGCATCAATCCCGGGGCGCCTGGGTGGCTCGGTCGTTAAGCGTCTGCCTTCAGCTCGGATCATGATCCCAGGGTCCTGGGATCAAGCCCCGCATCGGGCTCCCTGCTCCGCGGGACGCCTGCTTCTCCCTCTCCCACTCCCCCTTGTTTGTGTTCCCTCTCTCGCTGTGTCTCTCTGTCAAATAAATAAATAAAATCTTAAAAAAAAAAAAAAAAGAAGCATCAATCCCAGGAGACTGGGGTACATACAGGGTGGCACCTTCAGGAAACCTAGTTTCTGGTCCTGGCTCTGCCATGAAGTCACTGTGTGACCTCGGACAAGTTACTCAACCTCTCTGAACCTGTTTCTTGCTCTATAAGATGTTACTCACACTAACTAGCTTTTAAGGTTGTTTGATCAAATGGTGCATACTAGGTGCTCAAGTAAACATTAATTTCAGACACACAAATACACACCAACCCTTGAGGGAGTAAAGTGGAGAGAAAACTAAATCTGAAAAAAAAAAATAAAAACCCACAGTTTCAAATCCCACCTTTGCCATGTTAGAAGAGTTAAATCTACAACAAACCACCTCACCTGTCTGACCCTTAGTTTACCCCTCGGTAAAAAGGGAGCAATGCGGGGCGCCTGCGTGGCTCAACAGCTTCCGATTCTTGGTTTCAGCTCAGGTCATGATCTCATGGGTCCTGGGATCTGGCCCTGCGTTGGGCTCCACGCTCAGCGGGGCGTCTGCTTGGGGATTCTCGCCCTCTGCCCCTCCCCCCACTTGTGCACGCTTGTTCTCAAGCTCTCCCTCTCTCTCATTCAAATAAATAAATAAATCTTTAAAAGAAAGGAGGGGGGAGCAATGCTTGTTTCACAAGCTTATTTTAAGGAAGAGGTTAGATAAACGAAGAGTTCTGCAAACAGGAATTAGCCTACCAGTAGGAGTTGGTGAGCACCCTCTCTTCCCTCTCCTGGGACAGGGCGCACTCTGATCCAAATAAAACCCAAACAGAACCATCTCTATGGGCCGAAAAAACAAACCCAACATCCTTCCTCGAGCCATAAAACTTTATTGGCAGGTCAGGGGGAAGAGACAGGGGTAGGGTCCCTCCCCTCCCATGGCCCTACCCAGGGGATCCCCTCTGCAGGAGAGCAGGAAGGCTGCTGGACTCAGAGAGCCTTGGCGGTGGGCAGGTTGTTGTAGTGGGCGTCCTGGCCCTCCAGCAGGCTGCGGTACGTGGCAATCTCCTGCTCCAGCCGCGACTTGATGTCCATGAGCTGCTGGTACTCCTGGTTCTGCCGCTCAGTGTCGGCACGCACCTCGCTCAGCTGGGCTTCCATGCTGCTGATCAGAGCCTGGATCTGGGCCAGCTGGGCTACAAAGCGGGCCTCTGTTTCCGCCAGTGTGCCTTCCAGGGCGGCTTTCTGAGGGCAGGGAGAGGGACAGAGACTCAGTGGAGACTGGTTTCTGAGAGGGCAAGGGCACAGCCACGGCCCAGGCTGCGCGAGGCTGCGAGGGCACCAGGGTGCGCCCCCCAGGGCGGGGGGTACAGACCATGCTTAACTGAGACTGCAGCTCGATCTCCAGACCCTGGAGGGTGCGCCGCAGGTCAGTGACTTCCGACTTGCTCATCTGCAGCTGTTCTGTGTGGCCAGCCACCTCCCGATTCAGCTCCTCGGTCTGCAAGAAGAGAGCAGGCAGAAGGAATAAGCGGTGAGGCAGACCTCTGCCTGAGGGCATGAAGCTCTCTCTCCCTGCCACCTCTCAAAGGACACCTGCTTCCCCCTACGTACCCGGCTGGTGAACCAGGCTTCAGCATCCTTTCGGTTCTTCTCAGCCATGACCTCATATTGGCTTCTCATGTCACCCAGGATCTTGGCAAGGTCGACACCCGGAGCGGAATCCACCTCCACACTGACCTGGCCACCCACCTGGCCCCTCAGGGCACTGATTTCCTGGAAAGACACAGCAGAGATGGGCATGTCAGAGCCCAGAGCCTGCTGGGCCTGGGCCAGGTCACTCCCCCACCCCCCAGACGGGAAAGGGGCTGGTTCGGGTGCAGATAGACCAGGTGGCCACCATCCCCTGCTGGAGCCCTGGGAGCCCTGCTCCACACCCAGGGCCATATCGAGGGTACAGCAAGTGTGGTCACAGTCAAGAGGATACAGGATATAAAAGTGTCCTTAGCCCTGGGAAGTTGGGGTGGGATGAACAGAAGGCCCAGCCTGAAACCTACCTCTTCATGGTTCTTCTTCAGGTAGGCCAGTTCCTCCTTCAGGCCCTCGATCTGCATCTCCAGGTCGGTCCTGGCCAGGGTCAGCTCGTCCAGCACCCGGCGCAGGCCGTTGATGTCGGCCTCCACGCTCATGCGCAGGGCCTGCTCCGTCTCAAACCTTTCAGAGGAAATAGGTGTAGTCAGACCAGAATTTCCTCTGAACCCCTGAAGACTTCCCCCATCTCCCCCAGGGTTCAGGAGTCCATGAGGGGGTTGCTTCAGGCCAGCTGGGGTAAGTGAGGACAGAGTCTAGTCCCCCCACTGCACTGAGCCCCCAAAGGGTCTGGGATTGCCCCTCCTTCCCTGTCCTGGCTTCTGCAGCCCTCTGAGGCAAACACATACTCACTTGGTTCGGAAGTCATCTGCAGCCAGACGGGCATTGTCGATCTGCAGGACAATCTTGGAGTTCTCGATGGTGGCACCAAGAATCTGGAAGATAAGAGGCAGGAAGTTGGCACCAGTTTAGTATACTGGCACTGCCCACCCCCTTTCTTCCTAGAAGAGAGAGGAGAACAAATGAGTATGCCTCTACCCCCTAGAGACCAAAGCCCCAGCCATGTCTCAGCTGTCCACTGGCCTGCTCTCTGGGAGGTCTTGGAATCAGTCCATGCCCAGGAGCTGGAGCAGGAGAAACCATCGTCAGGGATGCTGAGACAGGGGGTAGGGCATGAGTGTGGGAGGGCATGGAGGTAAGTCTGGGAGGAAAGTGTCTGAGACCTGTACCCAGGGAAACTCTAAATGGTCTTAGGGGAGGCAGACTCTAGTGATCTGCAAACCAGATGATGTGTTGGGGTACTTTTGTCCGTAGCCCCATTCAAAGCACATTCTGCCTCAGGAAAGGGAATTCCCATTTGTTGAGCATCAATTATGTGACAAGCACTTTGCACCTCATCTTTCATGCCAGGTCAGTGGGTATGCCTATTTTATAGAGGCGGGAAATGAAGCTCAGGATTTCTTGTCCAAGTTCACCCCCATCTGAGGTCCCTCTGCTGTGACGGGCATATTCACACCATTGATTAAGGTACTCGGGTTTATGTTTTTCAAAGAGCAAGTCATGACTCATTAGTCATTGTACTGGGAGATAATTTGCATAGTTTTTTAATGAACCTGAACAGAATATAAAATATGAGAAGAGATCACCCACAGTACGGTAAGAATTATTTCAAGAAAGTTTTGGTGGGGCGCCTGGACGGCTCAGTTGGTTAAACAGCTGACTCTTGATTTTTTGCTCAGGTCACAATCTCAGGGTCCTGGGATGGAGCCCTGCATAGGGCTTCACACTCAGCGGGAATCTGCTTGAGGATTGATTCTCTCTCTCCCTCTCCCTTTCTCCCTCCCCCCACCCTGCTCTCTCTCTCTCTCTCTCTCTCTCTCTCTCAAATAAATAAATAAATCTTTAAATAAATAAATAAAGTTTTGCTTCCGTTTTGGGTGTGTATATAACAGAAAGAGAATGGGTGAAGGTACATGGTAAAATGTATTTCTTGTTAGGTTATAATTTTTTTAAAAGTGTGTAAGCAGTATTCTGCTTTGTTGTTTACAACTCTAGCTGTCCCTCCTTGTCCACAGGTCTGGTCTTTCTGCTCTATGCCCCTGGCACCCAGCACCATGCGGGCTACATGGCAGGCACTGGGCAACGTGGGGAGCTGCGTGTTTGGAGCCCCAGCAGGTGGGATCATTAAATGTCCCACTGGCTTCTGATAACATTTCTTCCCGGCAGAGCTCCCAGCTTTTCCCTGAGGGTGGAGACCAAGACCCACCCTGCATGCCCTTAGGGGCTCCCTGTTAGACCTATGGCTCCAGCACTCCCAACCCCAGGACTCTCCACCCACAGAGAACTATTGCCGAAAAGGACGAGGGGGGGGCGGTCCTCTGCGTATATGTCCCGCCTTTACCAGGTCCTTAGGCCATTAGCATATGTCCCTTCTCATTCTTCCTAGAAGTTCCTAAGTACGGTATGGCAGGCAGGAGGGGTTTCAGCCTGAGCGTGATGGAAACCAGACCTGCCCCACCAGAGAAAAGGAATGCGGAGGGGCCCATGCCAGGGGGGCAGCGGAGGGTAGGTTTGGCCCGGGGTGGACTGCATTCCTCTCAGGCCAAATTCTTGCTTGTCTCCCTGCTGCCACCGCGGCCCCGGGCCAAGGCTTCTGGGCAGCCCACAGCCTTGTCCCATCTCCTCCCACTCCTTCGGACCCCCTCTCCCAGGCCTCCCCGCCCACCAGCCCCGCCCCGGCCGCCTCTGCACACCCCACCCACTAGCCTGCCCCCTTCCCGATACCCGGGCATCCACTTCCTGCCCCACCGCCCTGCCCCTCCTCACCTGCCCACAGCTCTCTGCCCCACCCTGCGGCCCTCCCACGTCCTAACGGGCTAGCTCCCGCCCCGCCAAGTGGTGGCTCGGGTGGCTGCCGTCCCTTCCCCGGCCTCGCCCGGCCCGCAGGGCTGGGTTTGCTCTGGGTTTGCGCGGCAGGTGCACCTCCCGCAGCTGGGCCGCCGCCCACCTTGTCCCGCAGCTCCTCGATGGTCTTGAAGTAGTGGCTGTAGTCGCGGGCGGGCCCGGGCCCCTGCTTCTGGTACCAGTCGCGGATCTTCACCTCCAGGTCGCCGTTGGCCTCCTCCAGGGCGCGCACCTTGTCCAGGTAGGAGGCCAGGCGGTCGTTGAGGTTCTGCATGGTGAGCTTCTCATTGCCCGCCAGCAGCCCGTCGGACCCGGCCAGGCCGCCGGCAACGCTGCCGCCGTAGCCCCCGCCGTAGCCCCCGCCGTAGCCCCCGGAGGACGAGGACACGAAGCGGGCGGAGGACACAGACACGCCGCGGCCGCCCGAGCCCCCATGAATGCTGGGCGCGCGGAAGGCACCTCCCGCCCCGAGGAGCAGGGAGCCGCCACCCAGGCCCCCGAAGGACGAGGTGGCGGACGAATGACGATAGCTGTAGGAAGTCATGGCGAAGGAGGACTCGGACGACACTGGTCAGAGGAGCAGCGGTGGCGACAGGAGTGGCGAGAGCCTCACCTGGCGCCTTTTATGCCCGGGGCGGGCGGGGGAGGGGGAGGGAGAAGGGGAGAGGTGGGAGGAGATCGGGGCGGATATCTGAGCCCCGAGGAATTTGCAGGCTCCTGGGTGCAAATACGGGCACTGTCCCCATTGGTCAGTTCCTGGTGGCTCTACCTCCAGCTCTTCCTTGCTGCGGCCCTGCGGGGAACTGCCCCACCCCAGCCCAGTCCGGAGTCCCGGAGCCCCGACTGCACACCTCCTCACCTCCTAGCACACTCCTTCCTTTCTTCACCCCATCACACACACAGACACCCTCATTCACATTCTGACCCTCCCCCGTGAAGCTGTTAAGATTAACCCAGGCTTGAAACCCCCCAGGAATTAAGTCCTCCTGGGAGTAGACTCCTACACCCTGTCCTCCCTTCAACCCCCCATCCCCTCTGGAATTATGTTCTGAAGCCCCTTCCTGGGAGTCAGAGTTAAACACTTCCCTCCAATACCTTCAGGAGATTCCTACACCCCACTTAGAATTACAACCTCTCAGAGCCTGCCCCTTGGGGATCACCCACACCCTGACTTCCTCTCAGTCCCCCAGAGGAGGGTGATCTGGCCACTGGCCTCCTGAGACAAAGCTGCCCCGCCCTGCTGGAGCCATACAGCGCCCTGGGGTGACCACAGGCTCCTGAGAACAGCTGCAGGGAGGCTTCTGCAGGCTTCTGCGGCTGGACTGTAAAAGACTTCCAGGCAACCCCAAGCTCAAGCCTGACCCCACCTGGGGCAGGGCCCCACTGGGGGCCTCTTACCGCCCAGCCCCTCCAGGACAACCCCAACCTCCAGCCCCAAAATCATGCATTCATTCAACACAGATTTACTGAAATTATGATGGGGAATCTGAGCCTGAAGGAGGCAAATAAGACATGCCCATGAGACATTTAGCCCCTGCCACCCAGACACGAAAATGGGATGGGATCCCTCCCTCCCTGTGAGCATCTGGAAGGAGGGTGTGAGACTGAATCCTGGAGCCTGACAGGGTCCTGTCCTAGTACCTGGATCAATGAGTGGACTGCTAGGCCCTGCAGGGTGCTCTCAGACAAAGTGAAGAGCTTCAATAATAAGACGAAGGAGCCCCCCTCTCTGCACACAGGCCCCAGCCTTGCTCTTCACCCCGCTCAACAATTCCACCCACCCTTTCTTCTTTTTTTTTTTGCACTTGGGAGGGCCAGGCCCCCTGCCAGACACTGCCTGTGCCTCACCCCAGTTCCTGTCCCCAAGGACCTCACCCCTCCCCAGAACTGTCCCCATGGTTCCTTAGGTCAGAGCAGTCACCCAGTCACAAGACAGGGGCCCTAAGCCCTTTTGAGATGGTGTTAGGGAGGTGAGGCAGCAACAGGCCTCAGTTTCCCCCAGTGAAATCTCAGCCCTCCTTTCTGCACATCATCACCTGGGTCACCTGTAGCTAAAGGAAGACTTGTCCCAGCCTCTGACACCAGTCCCCAATAAACTGCCTTCCAGCTACCCACTTATCCAGGAGCTGGGGGGGGGGGGGGGCAGGAAACCGCCCACACACCCCGTAACCCACCAGGAGTAGCCCTGAGCCACTCAGGAAGGCCAGCCTGAGGCTGTTTAAACTAGTGAACCAGACCTGCAAGTGGACCCAAGGTGCCCAAAAGGGAAAGGAGGCGGGCATGACCCAAGGCAGGCCATGAAAGCAGGGTGCGGCTGGGCCTTCACAATGGTTGTAGCCGCCAGGGCTGGTCTGAGGTGAGTCACTCTTTATTTGACCCTGAGAAGGAGGCCTGCTCCTTATGGGCCAGATGGTTGCTACACACACCAAGCCCCAGCTGGAAACTCTGGTTTTCTGGCCTGATAGGAGGCTTTGGGAAGGGACTTTGTGTTAGGAAACAAAATAACAGAACCAACAATCCCCCCCAGATATTAAGGGGCTGTGAGCTCCTGAACTCCAGAGGACCTTTGGGTCCCAGTGCACACCCCAGGGCCACAGTCCTAAGAACACCTGACTGAGGGTAGTACAACTTACAGTCTTTGTGGGTCTCATTGGGTCCTCTCGGCAGCCCAGCCCATTTCACCCAGGACAATACAGAGGCTCCAAGGGGAGCAATGACCGGCCGGGTCCCCATCCAGGGGTGTCAGAGTCTGGCTTCCAGCCTCTCAACCTTCAGCCCGTGGCCTAGGTTCCTGCGTGCGACAGAGGCTCTGCTTTCCCTTCCGAGGAGGTCCCAGCTCCAGAACAACTCCTTTGGGTCCCCTTTCCAAAATCTTATACCAACTCCAAGGGCAGTAAACCCCAGACTGAAATGCAGGTGGAGTCAGGAAGAATCCCCCACTCCCGCTCTCTGGCCAGAACAGTGCCCAGCACCTTCCACCATGAGCTATGTGGCTTCTGACCATTCCTCTGGTACATCAAGAACTCAGGAGAGCAATCCGTACAAGCTGCCTTCCCCAGAGATGGAACTGAGGGGTCAGGAAAGGACTGCCCACAACCAGGAGTCTCGGATCCGCTCCTGGCTGCTTGAGGGCAAAACCTGACCGGAGGAGCTCCCTTCCCAAGCTCTGGTCCCCGAGCCGGGGTTCTGTCGTCTCCAGGGGAGGTGCACACAGGGTCAGGATTGGGAAGGGAATATTAAACCATGAAGGGACCCCACAGCAGATCCTGCCCAGCTGCCCCCAGCTCATGTCTGCAGAGCCCCAGCATCGTGAGATCCCTGCGGGAAAGGGGGGCTCTGTCCAATAAGATCAGAAACACTGCTTGTTAGAGAGTTACAGTGCATGGTAGCCCAGTGTCTGATACCTGAGTCATTTGTAAAATAGAGATTAAAATATTAATAAATAGTAACAACCTGGTTCATGGGTTGTTTTGAGGGTTAAATGAGGGGCTCATAAGGGTGCCTGTCGCATCGTGAGCACTCAAAATATGTTATTATGTAACTGTGGAATAGTAATATCACAATATTTTACAATAATATTATATAATAAATACACATATTTGTTATAATTATAAGTATTATTATATACATATAATAAGTATTCTTTAACTTGGTCCAACCAACATTTATCAACTACACTGGACCATGGAATCTTTTGTCAGGTAACATCTATTAATAATCCATATGTCACAAGAAAAGCTGATCCACTCCAAAGATCAGCTGAGGCTCAGAGAGATTAATAATTTGACCAAGGTCACACAAGTAAGTAGTGGACCCAGGATTCAAGCCCAGATCTTTTTTTTTTTTTAATCTTTTTTTAAGATTTTATTTAGGTATTTGTCAGACAGAGAGAGGGAGAGAGCACAGGCAGGGAGAGCGGCAGACAGAAGGAGAAGCAGGCTCCCCGCCGAGCAAGGAGCCCAATGTCGGACTCGATCCCAGGACCCTGGGATCATGACCTGAGCCGAAGGCAGACACTTAACCGACTGAGCCACGCTGGCGCCCCTCAAGCCCAGATATTTAATGCCCTAAAGCCACAGCACCAACCAGGAATGCTGTGTTCCTCTCACAGGATGGAGGTCAGGGTACCTTCCTCCACTGGCCTCATCAAGCTGGGAAAGGCATAGGGTCACCTGTTAAGATCCTAACTTGTCCTCCCTGCTCCAATATACGATTATTTATTTGGTCAGTTGGTGGATCATGCAAGCAAAGCTCTAACTAAGTTCAGCCACCGCAGAGGAGGTGGACACGTGCACATGAACACAACAGAATTCATAAGCTGGAGGAAAGAAAGATAAAAGTGTGGAGATTTCGGGGCGCCTGGGTGGCTCAGTCGGTTGGGCGGCTGCCTTCGGCTCAGGTCATGATCCCAGGGTCCTGGGATTGAGCCCCGCATCGGGCTCCCTGCTCAGCAGAGAGCCTGCTTCTCCCTTTCCCTCTGCCTGCCGCTCTGCCTACTTGTGCTCTCTAACTCTCTGTCAAATAAATAAATTAAAAAAAAAAAAAAAAGTGTGGAGATTTCATGAACTTGCTTATTGTATAAATTGGTAACCCTTCCCTAGACACCATCCCCTTCTCCAGGGCCCTTCATCAAGGATGCTAAAGGTACTTTCTGACCTGTGTCTCCAGTCATCGACCCTGTATCTGTCCCTGTCCCCTATCTACCGGGCATAGTACTAGGTGCTGGGATACTGAAGGATATATAAGTTTTTGCTGCCTCTAAAAAACTAACAGTCCGGCAGGGGACTATGGAGATGTATTAGTTTTGATGAAATGTGTTAGGTTGAATACTCACATTAATTTCCACTCCTTCCTAAAACCCTGTTAAGCTGACAGTTAAGGAATATTGGAGAGAATAAAACAACAGGCAAGAGAAAATTATTAACTCCAACAAAATATTGAAAGCTCAAAAATGGTAACTAACAATAGACTGGAGGAAGCTGAGACCAGGGCTTGGGAGCACAGGGGTAACATAAACAGAATGAGTAATGTCAATATACAGTGACACAAAAATCCCTAAAGAATGAGGTCTTAGATAAAAGTGGCAAGAGGGCAATACATATGATAAATTAATGCTGACATTAATGTACATATGATTATGCACGTGAGCACATACGATGTGCATGTGATTGTGCACGTGAGCACATACGATGTACATGTGATTGTGCATGTGAGCACATACGATGTACATGTAATTGTGCACATGAGCACATAGGATGTACATATGATTATGCACGTGAGCACATACGGTGTACCTATGATTATGCACGTGAGCACATACGATGTACATGTGATTATGCACGTGAGCACATACGATGTGTATGTGATTGTGCACGTGAGCACATGCGATGTACATGTGATTGTGCACGTAAGCACATAGATACAAGAGGAAATGCACCAACCTGAAGACAAGGGTTTCCTCTGAGAGAAACTGAGTGAAGGCTCGTAGTCAAGGGGAGGCTTGTAGTCAAGGGGAGGCTTGTAGTCGAGGGGAACCCACACTTATCTCTGCTGTTCTAATTTTTACAAGGATATATTTACATAGAACCTGTTTCATGTTATGTATTAAAAGGTAGTATTTTCTTAAGAAACACCGTATGATGGACATTGAGAACCAACTGCATCTGATATAGTAATACCTCTTCCTCTCCATCGCTGCACCACTGACATCCTTTTCTCACTCATATACTAGAGAGGAAGCTTTGGAAAGGGGAGCAGCAGATGTGGGGAAAAGAGAGCCCCCAAAGAGTTTTCTAGGCTCCTGCCTCCACCCCTGGGTCCCTTGCACTGGTTTTCCCTCTTCATGAAGCAAGAGGGTAGAAGGTAAGAGATGGCAGAACTTTGCAGGAGGGACTTGGAAAGAGTCTGGGTGCAGGAGGGCTCCTCCAGGCCTGATGACGTGGAATGGGGGGGATGCGGTGAGGAGACCCGTGCTCTGGCTCCCCAAGAACCGGAAGTTTTAGGAACATCCAGAGTCGGCCCACCTGCAGGGACATGGGTAGTGCACGTGGACCATGAGGAGGGCGAGCGGCTGGAGCTGGAGGGAAGCAGAGTGTACCCCACACAAGCCTACAGCCAGCAGGCACCTTGTCAGCACACGGGGGCCATTCCTCCGGGGACTTTCTGAAATAACTGGAGGATTTCTAGAGGCGCTGGAGCGAGTCGCAACTATGAGAGCCACCTTTCTAGAACTATTGAGCCAGTAGGCATTTAGGCCTCAAACAGATCAGTAGAATCAAGTGTGTAGGTGCTGGGAATTGGGTCTGCACAGGAGCAAAGTGGGGGGCAAAGGGAAAGAGCCTTCATTTCTGCCTGGGAGCATGGACAGATGTTTCATAGAGGGCGCGACCCTTGAGCAAGAGGCTAAAAGACCAGTAGGTGTTTATCAGACAGAGGGGCAAGGGGACAGGGCCCTGGAAAAGTAGCATCACTGGGGCCAGCTTGGGGAACCACTGGTAATTCGGTCTGGTTGGGGTCCGTGGAGGGGAGGGCAGGGATCAGGGAAGGGATGGGAAAGGGGGCTGTCAGCTCAGCCAAGGAGTTGGACTTTATCCGGAAGACAATGGGAAGTTATTTTAACCAGAGATGTGATGTGGCCGAACCTATACTTTAGAAATTGCTGTGGGTTCCATGTGGTGAAGGGGCTGGTGGGACAGGAGGGTAGACGTGGTCTGGGGTAGGGAGACCAGTTTAGGGTCTGCTGATATAGTCCGCGTTACAGATAAAGAGGGCCTGAATTAAGTCCTAGCAGGGAGCATGGGTTGTAAAAGGACAGAGACAAGAAATACTGGCCACGCTGCGAGGAGCTCAAGACCTTGCTCCGGCCAGGTGCGTGGTGTCATAGGGACCCAAGGCCAGCAGCCCAGATCCGGCTGCCTCTGTGGCAGCTCATCTCGGTCACTTTCCACTGGTGGGAACCCAGGAAAGGTGCGGCAGGGCAGGCCGGGTCAGGATGGCCCCTGGTGTTCCTCTTCAAGCCCCAGGGGAGAAAAACCAGCCTGACAGGAACCAGAGCCAATCCCGGGAGGAGGGGAAGAAGCCCGGAGTCCTAGGGAACTGCCCCTTGTCCGGGCAGTGGGGGAAGGGAGAGGGTCAGCTTCCCCCCAGGTGCCACATTCCACACTCTGGGAAGACCGGGTGTCTCTCCCTCCCACCCTACCCCTCCCGAGAGGGGCTCGGTGTACGTGACCAGGCTCACGCTTCTCTGCACACAAAGAGGGGTGCCTTTCTCTGCCTCTGCCCTGGCCCCGGGGCTCTCAGGGCCCCATTTGGAGCCCCGTGCCAAGCCTCAGCCCATCCCACCTGGGCTGGGACACTGGGAGGGCCAGACGCAGGACAGGCAGAAAGAAGAATGTCTGGTGTCTGCCCTGATTCCATCTGGATGGTCCTCGGCTCCCTTTCCAGCCAGCTAACTTCCTTCCCACCAGGGAAGCAGTGCTGCCTCCCTCGGGGACAGAGACTCTAGGACTTGGGGCTCTTTCCATTTCAAAACTCATCTGATCCTGTGAATCCCTAGTGAGCTCTACAGAGCCCATACTACCCTCACCCCCACAAGGCTCCAGTCCAGCAACCGAAACGGTCGTCTTCAAAATCAGGTGTGGCTCCGGGACACTGGCTACCTCAGCAGGTTCACTGAGCACCTACTGAGTGCCAGAGGCGACATCCCTGCCCTCCAGGAGGACCAGGACCTTCCTCAGGCCTGGAGAATCCTCCCTCCTCATCTGCCTCCTCCCTTTCCCTAGATGTCAGGAGCTCCAGCTCCTCTTTCAAGCCCAGCGCTCAGCTTGGGCATCACCTCCTCTGGGACGTCCTTCCTGATGCACTCAGGCTGGGCCAGTTTTTCCCACTATTGCCCCCAACCCCCAACAACCCCCTGGGCTCTCCACATTAGATGCACAGCCCTGTCTCCCCGTCGGAGCTTCCCCACTGCATCCGGCCCCAGGGCTGACACCCTAGTGAATGATTAATGAGTATTTGCTGGGAAGGAGGACAGGAAGAAGCCCTTTTTTTTCATTCAACCAATAATTACGGACCACCCTCTATGTGCCAGGCACCTTTTGGATTCTGGGCTTCAGGAACAAAATGGTCAAAAACTCCCTGCCCTCCTGAGCTTTCAATCTGGGTGAGGCAAACACATGGTAATTCTAGCAGGGAGTCGTGCCTGGGGAGGAGCTAATCATCGGGGAAGGGGTGAAGAGCCACCAGCCGAGAGAGGCCATCGAGGGAGGGCTGGGAACAGAGGAGGTGGCACACGGACAGAGAGACCTCAATGAGGCAAAGGAGCCTGCAGGCCCCTGGGGGAGCCAGGCCGAGGGCAAGGCAGAGGCAAGCTCCCCGAAGAAGAATGAGCCGGGTGTGTCCCAGGAACACCAGGCACCACCTGGCTGGGAGGGATAGGCCAGGGGAGGGGCGTGCAGGAGAGGAGGCCAGGCCGGAGTACCGCACGAGGAGGGGCTGCAGTCCTGTTCTCTAGGGCTGGGCTTTTTTCTGAGAGCTTTGGTCAGAGCAGCCCTGGGAGCCCTGGGGCTACTCTCTGGAGCTAGATGGGCGCAAGGGTGGAAGCTGGAAATCTGATAAGAGGCTCTCATAAAGTTAGAGATGCTGATCCCTCCCTGTGGGAGGGCCTGCGAGTGAGAAGTGGCCTGGGGGCATTCTGAAAGCAGAGACTTCTGAACAGGGGGAGCTGGTGGATTCGCCTGGAGCAGAGGGAAGAAGAGGCATCCAGGTGACTCCTAGCTTGAGGCCTGAGCTTGGCATTTGCATTGCAGTCAGAGAACTGGTCGGCGGGGGCCATGGTTTACCTGATCCGCCTCCAGATAGACAGTGGTCACCCCAGGGTCATCGCCAGATCTGGATCATCAAGCAGCCTTCTGTTCTCATTGGGTTCTGCTCACCAAGCACTCACTGTGCCCAAGCCTGGCAGCGCTGACACCCACTGAGGGAGGAGGGAGGACAAAGGCTGTGCCCACCCAGGCCCTGCCCTCACAAGCCCACAGATGGGGGAGGGAATAGGGAGGTGACTTCTGACCTGTGGTTTTCTAAATTTTCAACAAAGCTACACTGAACAGGTATCCCCTCTAAAATCGGAGGTGAGGGGTGTTTATATATTTTCAATTCTGACTTGTCCCAGGTTCCACTGGCTTCAAGCTGGCAAGTGGGGCCAGGCAGGCTTGGGGTGGGGATGGTCAGGTTAGCTGAGTTTCTGGAAAAGCTGCCTCTTCGCCAGAGAGGAAGACAGGCAGAGAGGGGGAGGGGCATTCTTGAGAGCAGAGGCAATTCAGAGCTGCTCTAGAGACAGAATGCTGAGCCCCCCCTCTCCTGGCCCCTTTGGGCTCCTCCTGGCTCCAGCCGGGCTGCAGGGTAAACATTCATTAGCAGATACCGCAAAGAATCCCATAACAAGGTAGGCTGCCGGAAGCTGGGAACGAATGCCAGGAGTGCCCAGGTCTGAGGTCTCATGGATGAGATGCCCTTTACCCAGAGAAAGAACAGCTGGGGCCCCACCCTCTGCCAGGGGCCGGGTATCATGGACAGTTGATTGGGAGAGAAAGGGACTATACACCCCAGCCAAGACACACACACACACACACACACACACACACACACACACGGCCTCACCGGAGGACAAAACCTCACTGGCTCCCGTGGGCACCTCACGGCTATTGCAGGCAGGACCTCTCAGGCCCAGCCGTCACCAAGGTGCCTGAGCACCAGCCTGAGGCCTCCCGCCCGGCCAACACCAGAGAGGCAAAGGGGAAGCAGCTAGGAAGCCCTCCAGTCCTACCAGAGCCCCAGCCCCCCTCCAGCGGAATGTGCTGGAGTTGGGGAGGGGCTACTTCCTCCGCAGGCCTCGTCTGGGATTAGGGCAGGGGCCTGTGGAGACCAGAACATGCAGCGAAGACATCAGTCCGAGCTCAGCAGATGCACAGCGAGGGCCCCTGGCACACAGAAACCAAACAAACGCCTTCACACGGAGAGATCTATATCTGCGGTTTCTGAAGGAAGGGTTTGAGCTCAGGAAGGGGAGGCGGGGAGGCTTCAGGAACCCAGAACTTGCCAGTTTTGCCAGGCCTGTTTGCCCTTGTGCTCATCCTCCTCCTGACCACTAAGAAACATTAAGCATCCACGAGGAGCCTAGCGAGATGAATGAGACGAACTCCCACCCTTGTAGGTTGTGAGGGTAGAAACCTCCTCACCCAGAGGTTTTCACGCGTGGCCAGCAGAGCCCTCAGCGCGGCGGCGGACCCCCCACACTCACACACACGTGCAGTCACTTAGACACGCGCGCTCGCACACGCACCGCACACCCTCACAGACCCTCCACACTCACAGGTGCGTGTTCACATGCTCACACGTACACTCACACGCTTACTCATACCCACACGTGCGCACGCACTCGCCCAGGCCAGCTCCGCCCTCACTGGTGTTACCCACACTGCTTCCGGTAGGATCTTTGCTTAAGCTGAACGTCCCCCTCTTTTAAAACTCAGGAGCTGGCTCTTCAGCCCAACTCCATCCATCTGTAGATCAGAAAACTGAGACAGGGGCGGATGCTCCACCTGCCCCAGGGCACACAGCTGGTTTCCTGCTGAACCGAGCCCCACAGGCAGGTGTCCTGGATCCAGGCTGTTGGCCCCTAGGGGAAGATCTGTGCTTTCAGGAGAGTAAGGTAAACACCACAGGCTCCTGACAAGAGCAGGTGGCAGGCCAGGGTCAGAGGAGGGCTGCAAATCAGAGGGCTGCTGGAGCTCAGGGAAGGACAGCACCCGCAGTGAGGCCTGGGGTGAGCAGGGAGGGCCTCCTGGAGGAGGAGGGCTCTGAGCAGAGCCCGGGGTGAACCACCATAAGCAGTGAAGGATGTGAGGACACAGAGGTGGCCGATGGGCGGAAAGTCCCAGGAGCAAAGGATCTTGAAAAAACAGTCCGTATCTACTGAGTCCTTACTATAGGCCTGACTCCCTAAATGCATGACATGCACATCGAAGCTCCTATGCTGTAGACACTGTGGCCAATAGCAACCTCCCCATTTCACTGACTAGGAAACTGAGGGCAACTGGCTTAAGCTTAAAGTTTGGTAAGTGGCAGAGCTGAGATTTTAACCCAGGAGGTCTGGCCCTGTGCCTCATGGTCTAACCTCTGTGCCAAAGAAGGATCAGGGCAGTAGAGGCTGCCAAGCTGGCCAGACTCAGACAAGGAAGGGCCTTGCAGACCAGGCCACTGGATTTCTTCTTCTTCTTTTTTTTTTTTTTTCCCTGAAAAAGCAACAATGGCTTTTGAGTCAAAAGGTGACCCACGCAAAGTGGCAGATGAGTCAGACAGCCCGGCTGCAGGATACCCTGAAGCTGGGAACACAGGGCTATTGTCGCAGCTGGGCGTCCCAACAACCCCTTCATTCCTTCCCTCTGCCACCCTCCCTAATCCAAGCCTTATCACCTCAAGACCTAACAACAGCGGCGCCTCCCTCAGAGCTGATCTCCAGTGCCTCTCCCAGGACCAGGCTCTTCCGTCTCCAGCCAGCTTCGAGCAAGTCACTCGGCCCACGAACTTGCGGTGGCCACCTGCTCACAGCAGTGACTCCCCGCCTGTGGGCCTTAGACCCCCTGCATCAACATCACATGAGGAGCTTATTTAAAATGCTGATGCCTGGGTGCCCTCCCCCCAGGGTTACTGAATCAAATCTCTGGCGGTGAGCCTACATTTTTAATAAGTCCGCATCGTCTCTGTGCTCATGGTTCTGAGGCTCACTGCAGCTTAAGAATCACTGGCATCAGAATGAGATTCATCAAACCCCCGTGTTGGAACCATGTAGGAGGTGTGGGAGAGACACAAAGATAAATCAGCCTCAAGAGCCTAGCTGTGGCCAGCTTACCTGCCAGCACGGGAAGGCTATGCATAGCCAAAACCCAGGGTGGGAAGTAAGAGATCCAATTCCAGGCCCAGCTTTGCTGCTTTCTATCTGGGTGACCTTGGGCTCAGGTGAACAAAGCCTCACCTTGTCCAGCTGCCAAATTGTCGAGAACGAGAACCGTAAGGGTCTGAGATTTACTCTTTTTGGCAAGCTAACGAGTTAGCCTGCCACAGTTTTATGGATGCTGGCAGACCAGAGATTCCTGGGTCAGAGACAAAGGAAATGATTATTCAAGGCACAGCAAGCAGTTAAAGTTTCAGGTTTGCATTGATTCCTCTCACCCTGTCCATCAAAGACTATGGGGTGATGCAAAGCTTGACCCAGCTGGGTGCTCCATATGCAATGGGTTTTGAATTACAGCTGAGAAACTCTAAGCTTTGGGAAACCAAATCTTTTATAATGAGCAGCAAGCAAACCTGTGTGGTCTTTGCTCCAACAGGAAGCATCATCATTATTATACAGAACAGGAAAAAATAATCTGCCTCTGCTCAAGTGGGAGATGTTATTTCTACCCTCCAAGGCAGTTGACTCCTAAAAAATCCTTGAAAAGACAGACCACATCGAAAGCCATTCAGCACCTCTGGTTGCAAGATGTGCAGAATACATGCAACAGATCCGTGGATAATTGTCTCCCAACATAAATGGGAATTCATCTTGCATGGAGCTTATAAGCTGTAAACCAGATCACACAAGTGAAAGACACCCAGCATATGAGAGATAATTAAGGAGGAGATAAGACAAGGAGGCGAGTAACCAGAGTCCAAGATGGAAAGTGATAAGCAGGGAGCCTTTCACAACAGACCTTGTGGAAATGACAACAGGGAAAATATATGCAACCTATATCATGGGCCAAGGACCAATATCCTTAACACATATAAAGAGTTCCTACAGATAATTGAATAATAGATCGATAACCCAGGAGGGAGAAAAAGAGCAAAGAATATAGGCAAACAGTTCCTAGAAGAGAATATACAAATTGCATTTAGATATATGAAAATGTTCAGCCTCACAGTAAGAGAAATGTAAATTTAGACTGTCATAAAATCTCATTTTTTACAGGTGTCAGATTGGCAAGGATGAAAAGGGTTGATATCTTACTGTCTGTTGAGAACAACAGACTCCCACACGTTGTTGGTAGAGGTAAAATCAGGATAAACTGTACGAACAGTGATTGCCAATATCTATCAAGATCTTAAATCTAATTCTTTGTCCTATCAACCTCTCTTACAGGTATTTTATCTTCCTGGTGTAGTTTTGCACACGTGCAAAATGACATCACGTGCTAGGATATTCATTGCCGCGTTATTCGTAGTAGCAAAAGAGTGAAAACACCTAAATATCCATTATACGATACCTTTGGTACAGCAAGATACTGTGCAACCTTCAGAAAGAATGTGTCCAGAGGACTGGTAAGAAAGAGCCATGTGCATCACTGGCTACGCCTTATACGTGTGCTCCCGGGGAGAACATAGACACGACCAGGTTAGTAAATGCAGGGATATCTTTAGAAAGATGCACAAGAAAATGACGCACAGGCTGCTGCTTGGAGCTGGAGCTGGAAGACTGGATTCACAGGAGGTAAGAAGACGACCATTTTGTTGTAGATCCTTTGTCCTTTTACAATTTCGTACTCTATTGGGCGTGTATTATCTCTTCCCCAAACTATGCATAAAATATACTTGTAAAAAAAAAGAAAACTTGAATGTTTGGATCTGCCAAGAAATTTGGAGGGGCTGGAATCCCAGGTCTGCACCTCACACGGCCCCAAGCCTGCAGCCCCTCTGGATCTCAGTGGCTGCTGATGGCCTCCGCTCAGAGCCACGCCCGGGGAAGCATCATTTACTCCTCCATTCGCTCATCTGGCCAGGCTTGTGCTCTGAGCCGGACCTGTGCCGGGTGCAGAACACAGAGATGAGAGACCCAGGCCCAGTGCCCACCAGCTCCCCGATAGTGGCCAAGGGGGAGGTGGGTAGGAGAGATCTGTACAAACAACTACAAGGCAGAGGCTAAGGGGCATCGTGTGGCAGATTAAGGTTAATGAGTGACCACATAGTGAGACAGAGACAAGGTTGGCCTTTGAAACAAGCCACACCTTGGTTTGGGAGCTACTCCTTAGCCCGGCCCAGTTACTGAATCTCCCCAAGCTTCAGTTTCCTCCCCTATAAAATGAGGCCTGGGTTTAATTCATGGATCCACTATTTATTTTAAAGCCGTGGCACTTACCTACCTCTCAGAGCCTCAGCTCCCCCATCTCCGAAGTGGAGCCGGTAAGATCAGTCTCAGAGGGTTTGTTGGGGAGAAATCAAAACCGTGTGTCAAGAACAGTGCCCGGGGGACGCGTGGGTGGCTCCAGCGGGAAGTCGGTTAAGCGGCTGCCTTTGGCTCAGGTCATGATCCCGGAGTTCTGAGATTGAGTCCCGCACTGGGATCCCTGCTCAGCAGGGAGCTTGCTTCTCCCTCTGCCTCTGCCTGCCGCTCCCCCTGCCTGTGCTCTCTCTCTCTCTCTGACAAGTAAATAAATAAAATCTTAAAAAAAAAAAAAAAAAAAAAAAAAAAAAACAGTGTCCAGCACGCAGTAAGCCTTCAAGAGTCGATAGCCCTTACCCCCAGTAGGAGGATTGAAGGTGATGTGTCCATCATCCTGGCACTGGACGGCCACTCAGCAGGCACGGGCTATCATAAAAGATCCCGTGGAAGCCACTCACTGCTTCCATGCTTGGTGGAGAGGAGGCAAGGGGAAGGCAGCCTTCCCAAGAGCTGAGGCTTCGAGGCTGAGTAGTGGGGAAGGGGGTAGGGGGCTCCTGGAACGGGCTGGGCCTAACCGGTGAGCAGATGCGGGGAGTTCAGGAGCAGGGAACCGTTCAGGGTGGCTGGGGAGTCAAGCTGGAGGAAGGAATCGGAAGCTGGAGGCTGGCACAGACCACGGAGGGGAAACAAGCCCAGATCAGCCATTCTGAGCAGGAAGGGAGGAGGGGAGAGGAGAGGAGGGGAGGGTGGTACTGATTCTGAGGAAGTCTGCAGTGGGAGTCACATGGGTGGGAGGGGGCAGGGCTAAATGGAGGACACCCCTGGGAAACAATTACAAGGGTATTCTGGCCACCATACCTGAAAAGAGCAGCTCTAAGTCCTGAAGGAACAGTCCCGCCCCAGCCCCACCATCCCTCAGGGGACTAGTCTGCCTCATCACCGCGGAGGCCAACTGGGTTCATTTAGACATGGAGTGGGCACTGGCCTTTCAGCTTCCCCAGGCTGTTCCCCCAAACCACACCTTCCTGCAACCACACACCAGGAGCTGGCTGATGTTGCCTCCGTCCTCAGGCCCCGGCCTCTGCTCAGGTTGTCCCCTCCTCCTGCAGCGTCCTGTCCCTCGGCCCTCACATGTCTAAGCCCCACCCCACCTGCAGTGGCACCTGCGGTTGGCAGAATAATGACCCTCCAGAGATGCATGTCCCCAGAACACCCAAACACGCACCTTATGTGGCAAAAAGGGACTCTGTAGATGGGATGAAGTTAAGGGTCTTGTGATGGAGAGATTATCCTGGATTATCTGAGTGAGCTCAGTGTAATCGCCAGGGTCCTCATAAGAGGGAGGCAAGGTGGTCAAGGTCAGAGAGAGGAGATGGGACCATGGAAACAGGGCAGAACGATGCACTTTGAAGGAGGAAGGGGCCACGAGCCAAGGCATGTAGCAGCCTCTAAGAGCTGGAAAGGCAAGGAAACAGACTCTCCCCTAGAACCTCCAGAAGGAACATGGTTCTGCGGACACCTTGACTTTGGCCCATAAGACCCATTTCAGACTTCTGACCTCTACAACGATAAGACACCAAGTTGGTGTCGTTTTAAGCCACTGAGTTTGTGGCAACTTGTAACAGCAACAAAAGGAAGCTTCTTCCTTAAAGCCACTGTGATCCCCGGCCCCGCCCGGCCCAGCTCCTTCCCTCCTCCAGGCCTGTCCGGTGCTTTGTCTCTCCTGGGACTGTCCTCTTCCCACCTGGTAAGCTTAGTTGGCTCTTATTTCCTCTAGCCAGTGAGCAACTCGAGGGCAGGGTCTGGCTTATTCATCTTATGTCTTCATCATCCTGATCATTCTCCCGGGTCCTTCCAGATACATTCCCCTCCCTTCTGTGCCCTGCTCTGATGAAGGAAGGCTGATCAGCCAATGGGAGGCAGCTGCAGGTGGTGGGGGGTATCAGTCAAGCGCCCTGGGCAGCCCTCCCCACCACCACCCTCACCAGCTACCAACACACTGCTCCTTCACCTGTCCCTTCAGCCTCCTGCTGCTCATCCCACTCCCCTTTCCACCCTCCACGCCCCAGGTTTAGGCCCATCCCTGCTCCCGTTCACACTTCCAAAACTTGTTCTTTCTCTAAAGTCCTTTCCGTTGATGTTGAGAGTCCACAGTATCCTGCAGAACCCCTGACCCAGGCAGGTGTGGCTAAAGTCTGCTGCAACGGGCCTGACGCAGGTGTGGACACTGTCTCGGTCTGTCTGTCTTAGATGGGGACCCTCTGGGGGCTGGGAGAGGCCCACAGAGCATTCTCCTCCAGCCCCAGCCACAGGGGCAGGAAGAAAGGCCTCAGCAAGTGTGGAGAGCTGGAGAGGGCAGGGAGCTGGGGGAGGAAAGCGTCCTGAACCTCACGCTCAGCGAGAGACCCCCCTCGCCACACAGGCCCACCCTGAGAAGCCCCAGACCAGATTTCTCCTCTGGCCCGCCCCGCTCCTGGGGTGCACCAGAAACCGGCAGTGTGGGGCAGGCACGGGGCCGCACCCTCGGCTCCCGCTGCAGGCGGCCTCCCTGCCTGGGATCCTGGTGCCTGGTGCCGCCAGGCCTGGCCAGCCCCCACACTCCTTCCCCTTCACTCTGCAGCATCTGGGCTGGTGAGTGACTCACCCCGCCTCCCTCACACCCTGCCCTGCACCTGACCCCGGCAGACCTGGCCCCTCTCCGCTCCATCTCCGCACTAGCTCCAGTGATGTGAGCAGTGCCTGCCGCACACTCCGCACCCCAGAGTCCAGAGCAGCGCACCCCGGCCTCGGGGAGGCACAGCAGGGCTCTGACGTCCCCAGGCTGGATCCCTGGGGAGAAGGCTACACAAGAGGACAGGGCCTGGCAGCGCCCGCATTTACAACACTGGCCACCCTAGACCAGGTGCCTGGCTGTCTCTGTCCATCCTCATGTCTATTTCTTACGGCCACCTCCCAAGGGAAGTAATTACCGCCCATTTTACAGATGAGAAGAGGAGGTACAGAAAGGTTGAGTGACTTGCCAAAGGCCCCCTTAGTAGTGGAGGTGACTCCAAAGCCCCCTGCCTGCCGCAGCACACCTCCCCATTAACCTTGAGCCAAACTCACGGGAACCTGAGTGTGTAGGAAACGGGGCTGGATTTCGAGTCTGAAGCTCTGGTCCGAGGCCAGGCTCTGCCTTTAGCAGCTGGCTGGACCGGGCCAATCCCTCGGCCTCTTTGAATCTGTTCCCCATCCTAGTAACAGGGACAGGGATCCTGCCGGCCCACCTTCCTGAGCATGGGGAAACTCAACAAGGAGAGGTAACGTCTGGAAAGTGTAGTTTCGAGGAGGGCGTTGCGAGGGGGATTAGAGGCGTGGCGTCTTGAACCACGGAAAGAGGTGCTGGTGTCCACTCTGGAGCCGGCCACAGCTTCGGACAGGGCAGGCTGCGGGCCACGGGGCTCCCCACACGCTCCGCAGGCTGCCTGCTGTTCCCTCCGTCCTCCCCGAGCCCAGCTGGCTCCGCCCCTGCAGCGGGCGCCCGGGGCCCCGCCAAGTCGGTGCCACAGCGCCCCCTAGAGGCCACATGGGAACACTGCCCTGCCACCAGTAGTGTTCCTTCCTGGACCCCTTTCTGGACCCCTGACCCTGCTCAGTTCTAAAGCGAGAAGAAGGATCAGAGAGGGTCTGTGTGGCCAAAGGCAAGCCCTACACTCCAGGCTACTCCCTGGCCTTCCTGCGCACAAAAGAAGGGCATTGAGCTGGGAGTGGTACAAGAGAAAGAGTCCCAGAAGGGCTAGAAGTCCAAGGACCTGGATTCTAGCTGTGTGACCTGGGGCGTGTGTCCTTCCTTCTCTGGGCAACAAAGGCGTGCAGGAGGCCATCTCTCTAAGGAAAGGTACTTCCCAACACTCAGTTTCCCCGTGTGTAAAATGGCCACAAGGGGCCGCTGCAGCCACAGCTGTGAAGGAAGCTGGCACCCGCATCGTCCCAGCCCAATGACCTGTCCCCATCATGCCCCTGTGGCTTCAGCCCAGTCTCCTGCCTCCCAATGCCTTCCAGACGTGCTGGAATCACAGTGTAACCCGAATGGTTAAAAACTTCCAGGAATAGGACAATCCTCTTAATTCAGTTGATTGGGAGTGGAGTTCATTGGGACCCTTGGAGATCAAGCTATGGCAAGCAGGGCATATATCCAATGAGACCTAGAAACAGCCCTAAATCCTTTGGGTCTGTCTCAAACTCGACATACTCCTGTGGGTTTTGTGTTTTTGTGCTTCATTTCCCTGAGGTTTCCCTCTGTCTTGACAAAAGTTCCCAACACATCTTAGCCATGCTGAGGGGGACTCATGAAAGGGATCGTGTTCCGCTGGGTTTGGTCTGAGTCCAAGTAAGAATGGCATGTTCCTAAGACTGAGGGTGCTGGTGGCAGCAAAGATGGATTGAGAGATTCCCGGTGGAGAGATTCCAGGAAGCTCAGGAGGATCCAAGCCATCTGACAATGTATGAAGGCCAGAAGCAGGTACTGTTGGGGCTGAGGGTCCTTAGGCACCATCTGGTCCAATGCCCTCATCCCCTCCTTAGTTGTTCACTCACTCATTCCTTTAACAAGCTCAGACAAAGTGCCTTCAGGGGGAAAGTGAGGCCAGAGACTGCAGGGCTCGCTCTTGGTTGCTTGCACGGTTGTCTCAAAACAGCTCTGCTCATCGGAAGCCCATCTCTGACCTTAGAAAGTTCTGAAAACTGTTAGAGGCCAGGTGGGCAATGCAGGGAGGGCAAGATTTGGAGCCAGGCCAACCTTGGTATATGTGACTTGGGCAAATGACTCCCCTTCTCTGAGCCTGTCTGCTCATTGGCAAGTGGAAGCAACAGTATCTATCTCCCATGGCTGTTGTGAGAAGCAAGGTGATCTGAGAAGCAATGACACACGGAACATCCCTGTCCCACACCTGTCATAGGAACCTCCCCAGCTGCCATGGCCGGGTCAGGAGGCCGCACTTTCAAGGCCCCGGGGCTCATCCCGCCGTGGACCGTGCTCACGGCACCATCCCGCAATTACCAACCCGCACATCTTACCTCCGGCACGGGACTGAGAGCCCCACGGGGAAGGACACTTCATCTGTTTTCCCTCCAGTTTTCTTTCTTTCCAGCCCCGATGCAGAAAGGTCACCAATAAATATTTGTTGAATGAAGGAACAGATGACTGAAATGATCTGAAGAGTGGATGAAAACAGAAGCTCCAGTGAGAGTTTCATAAAGAAACAGCGTTGAGACTCCTACCTCCCCCCCCCCGCCTTTCCTCACTAACTTTTCTTTTTTTTTTAAGATATGTTTATTTATTTGAGAGAGAGTGAGTGAGCACGATGGGGAGGGGCAGAGGGAGAGGGAGAGAGAATCCCAAGCAGACTCTCCGCTGAGTGCAGAGCCCGACGCTGAGCATGGAGCCCAACGCGGGGCTCAATCTCACGACCCTGAGATCATGACCTGAGCCAAAATCATGAATCCAATGCTTAACCAACTGAGCCACCCAGGTGCCCCTTTCCTCACTAACTTCTAACCTCACACTGTACTGTGTCTCCTGGCTTGTACTTGGTGGAGGTGTCCATCTCCTTGAACTTCCCTTTGGTTTCATGAGAACCCCCAGACAGTCCCAGTGGTTCCCAGCCTAGTAAGAGGAGCAGAGAAGAGAATGATCCTCCTGTCTGGGCCTGAGGTGGGGAGAGAGCACCAGAGCCCCAGGCCAGGAGGGCCAGCAGCAGCCTCCAGCCGTAGAAGAGACTCGCAGGGGTGTGGGGCTCAGTGAGATCAAAGCACTGGAGGTTTATGAGTCTTGGAACAAGAGCTGTTGGAGCCAAGAGGGTTTTCCAAGGCCATCCAGCTGTCATTCTTCATTCCTCCACTATCCGCTCCTTTACCCATTCTTCCCTTTGGCAAGCACAGACCCAGGGTCTTCTCGTGGGGGAAACTGAGGTCCCAGCAAAGAACCTACATGTTCGAGGTTGCCCATCTTCTTCTCAGTTCTTTGTGCCATCATTGCTTCCCACATAGGGCATTTCCGACAAGCTTCTGCTTACGGGCACTGCTTGTCTCTGTATTCATAGGGGGCTCAATAATTGTTTGAGGTCAGACAGGGCAGGAAGAGCACCAGCTTTGGAGCCAGGCCAAACTGGATTTGAGTCTTTGCTCAGTCACTTATGAGCTGTGTCGCCTCAGACAAGTTACCTGACGTCTCTGAGCTAGAGTTTCTTCTTCTGTAAAATGGGCATAATCCTCTCCGCTTTGTTGGAACAGAGTCTAGATTGACATCCTGGCTCCGCCGCTTAGGAGCTGTGCAATCTTTTTGGCAAGTCATTGAATCCCTTGAAACATGTTTCCTCATGCATGAAATGAAAATATGAACAGCATCATGAGGTTGCTGTGAGGACTAAGGAAGGTAATATATATAAAGCGCTTAGCATGGCGCCTTGCATATAGTAAGTGCTTGATAAATGTTTCTCCCTCCCCTTTCTCCTGTTCTTGTCCTTGGTCGCCCAGCTCCTTTGCAAAGGAATTCTCCACAGGGTGGCTGTGCCTCCCCAGTGTAGAAGCCAGAATTAGCCTTCCAGGCTCCCTGGCAGCTGGAACACAGACACGTGACCCGAATCTCCCCCCAGCCAAACCCAAGGCATAAGCCTGCAAACTGAGAGCTACTGATATAACGAAGGAGGTGCCCTGTGGGGTCCATTCTGGCAGGAGTGCCCACGGGGACAACGGAGCAGCAATGCCAGAGCCTTAGTGGCAGCATCGGGTGGAACATGCCACTGAATCTATGCCCACAGACAGGGGCAAGCATGGGGCTTCCTCCAGCTGCACAGGCTGCAAGCTTCCTTCTCTGGGAGTTCTTCCCGGGGATTCTATGACACACCTAACATCCCTTAACAAACTGGCTTCAGAATGTGGCTTCCAATCTGTGCAGGTAAAAACCCTGCCCGAATCAGAATTTAGTAAAAAAAAAAAGGGAGGGGTGGGGGGTGGGGAGAGGCCGGCAAAAGATTCCTAAGAAACCTCTGCTTGGATGTCTGACTTACTTAGCCCGCTCAGGCTGCCATACACAAATACGAGAGAGGGCAGCCTCCACAACAGAAATTTATTTTCTCACAGTTCTGGAAGATAGACGTCCGAAATTAAGGTGTCACAGGTTTGGTTTCTTCTGAAGCCTCTCTCCTTGGCTTGCAGATGGCCGCCTTGTCGCTGTGTCCTCCCACGGTCTTTCCTCTGTGAGAGCACACCCCTGCTGTCTCCCTTGGTGTCCAGATTTCCTCTTCATATAAGGACGCCAGTCAGAGTGGATTAGGGCCCACCGTAATGGTCTCGCTTTAACTTAATCATCACTTTAAAGGCCCTATCTCCAAGTTCAGTCACCTTCTGAGGTAATAGGGGACAAGGCTTCAGCATACGGATTTGAGGAGCTACAACTCATCCCAGAACGGTGTCAACAGACCTTGTAATTCAGCGTGTCCCCAAGTGACTCATCTCCCACCCCAACTGCCTCCACTCAGTGCCTTCTCATCTCAGTGGGTGACGACTCCTCTCATCCAGTTGCTCAGACCAAAGATTCAGAGACATCCTAGATTCCCTTCTTTTATACCAACATGCAATCACTCAAAAATCCTCTTGGAGCCACCTTCAAATTACGTCCAGAGCCGACGGACCTGACCATCTCCACTGTGAGTGCCCCAGTCTCTCGCCTGCATTACCTCCCTCCAAACTGGTCTCTCTGCTTCTACCCCTGGTCCCTTGACCCCTTACCAAACTATAGCCGAAGAGATCCTTTTAAGACATCACTTAGATGGTGCTACACCTCTGCTGGAAGCCCCATGTGTTAGTCATGCTCATCAACGCTAGCTGCTGTAAGGACCTCAAAAATCTCCCTGGCTTAATGTGATGAATGTCACTTGCTCACACAAGGAACAACCTGGTTGGGCAGCTCTCCTGAAAACGCCCCTCCAAACAATGAACTCAGGCATCCAGGCTCCTTCTATCCTCTGCCGTCTACCATCTTGGAGTCCTTTGCTTTCTTTCTTTTTTTTCCTTTTTTAAGATTTTATTTATTTGAGAGAGAGAGAGAGAGAAAGCACAGGCAGGGGGCAGGGCAGAGGGAGAAGCAGACTCTCCACTGAGCAGGGAGCCCAATGTGGGGCTAGATCTGTATGATCATGACCTGAGCCAAAGGCACTCAACCGACCGAGCCACCCAGGCACCCCTGGAGTCCTTTGCTTTCAACTCTGCCTTTAGTGGCTCCCCATTTCACTGAGCGTCAAAACCAAGTTCTTTAGAGTGCCCCACAAAGCCCTGTGTGATATAGCCATGCCTTACCTCTCTGACCCCCACTGCTTTTTCCTCACTTGCTCTGCTCCAACTACATTGGCCTCCTTACTCGTCTTTAAACATACCAAATATGTTCCCTTCTGACCTTAGGGTCCTCACACACCCATGCCCTGTGCCCAGATTGATCTCCTACCTCGTACCTGCTTACCTATCTCCCTCACTCTGTCAGGTCATTGCTTATATTTCAGCCTCTCAATGACCCCAGCCTTGGCCACCCTATTCAACCTTGCCATCCTTCCCTCCCTACCACAGCACTCCAACCCCCCTCACCATTCCCTACTTCTCTCTGCACTTACCACCTTAGAATACATCATGATAATTTATTTGTGTATTACATTTGTTGTTTTCCCCTCCCCCTACCTATAATGTAAGGTCTGGAGAGGCAGGGATCTTTGCCTCTTCTGTTCATTGAACAGTGCCTGGCATAGAAGGAACATAATACATTTTTACCCCATAAGGGTTGTTGAAGGAATGACATAAGAATCAGAATGGTTGTGCTCGCTTCAGCAGCACATATACTAAAAAAAGAATCAGAATGGTTATCTGTCCTACATGGGCCAGTGTAAATGCAACTATTATTAAAATATGGAGTTCTGGAAGCCCAAGGTAGGCAGTGATGAGATATGTGTTGTCTAGTTTCTTCTAACAGCACTGGAGAGCTTAGAGAAAGAGTAGTGTACTCAAATTCTTAAGTTCTGGGCTTTATGGGCAGTCAGAAGACCAGGGACTTTCCATGGCTACACTGAAAAGGTCTCTTATTTCCTGTATTTACCAGGCTGACGTAGCTAAGAGTTCATCCCAAAGGAATTTCCCAAGTTGCCAAGTCACAGCATCAGTTGAAATCACAACCTTGCCAAGTCTCCTATATAAAAATTAAACAGTTGATCTGGAAACGGGGCACTCACAAAATTGGAATGGAAATATATGCAAGGATTTCCTTGACTTACAATACCCCAAACTCCAAATTATCCTCACACTCCACCTTACCACCCTTTACTGCCTCCAAAATTATAAATAAGTCAGATCTCTGGAAGAGAAGGTACATTATAAAGTCAAAGCTTAGAGAGAAAGGGTTACCCACCAGGAGAATTTCAAGATGTTGCTAATCTGTATCAGCAGAAATGAGAAGACTGGGTTTGAGAATTCATTCTAATTTTTGATCAGGCTGAATTAATCAATATGGAGGCATTCACCAGAGAGTCACAGTTCAGCTAGCTACTAGCTTGAGTTTCTGGGAGTGGGTCTAAATATTTGCTCAGTTGGGTGGCAGATACTGAACTCAGTGTGGCTTATACAAAATAAAATTGAGTTTCCAGAAAATTCCTGTTGTAATAAAGAAGGAATGCAACCAGTTAAGGAAATGGGAATGTTGGAATGGAGTTATCATATGGAACCCATTCAACGATTCTCCAACTATGAGAGCCCAGAAGACACTGTGTAGACTCTGGCAATTAAGATATACCTAGATAAGAGGGAACACAGCATCTGAAAAGCACAGTAGCAGTGTTCTATGAGAATGTGGGTGAGAGATGCTACCACTGAATGAGAATCCCTATTTCAATAACAATGAGATTCTACGTGGCAGAGGACAAGTAGGGGCATTTTAATGCTGGACGGCTAGAAAAGTAGGTAGAATGATAAAATCTGTAGGGATCTATGATTATTATGGTCAGTTGGTCATGGGTCTCTAAAACCAAAATATAGGGGCACCTGGGTGGCTCAGTCGGTTAAGCGTCTGCCTTCAGCTCAGGTCATGATCCCAGGGTCCTGGGATCGAGCTCCACATCGTGCTCCCTGCTCAGCAGGAAGCCTGCTTCTCCCTCTCCCACTCCCCCTGCTTGTGTTCCCGCTCTCGCTGTCTTTCTCTCTCTCTCTGTCAAATAAATAAATAAAATCTTTAGAAAAAAAATAAATAAAAAAAATAAAACCAAAATATATCAGCAGCCCACCAAGGTCCTGATTCAGTCAGGATTCCATTTTAAATAACAGAACAAACCTCATTTTTTAACAGAAAGGAATTTAATACAGAGCATTAGGTGCTTACAAAATCATAAGAAGACTGGATGAGCAGACTCTAGATTGGGCATCTAGGAATAGCTTCCAGATTAACACCACAGAACCAGCCCCAAGGGAACTCCTGGTCTGTCACAATCAGAAAGCTTGGGAATCTGTAAGCCAGAACCAGATCTGTTGACCCCAGGACCATATAGTACCTACTAGATCTATACCAGCAAAAACATTCCCCACTCTAGACCTCTCCCCACTCGACTCATGTCCCACAGAAGTGTAAGTGACTGGGAAAATCTAAATTGCATCTACAGCCATAGCTGTAAGGGAATCTGGGAAAGCTAGGTCTGAGATTATCCACCTTTAGAGTACAGGAATGCTCACTAGAAGGATGTGGGACTGATATGAGCAAGTCGGTCTTCCATAGGTGCCCCAATTCCCTCTCCCGCACTCCAAAAAGAAAACTTTAGGTCAAAAAGAGGCCTGTCTCAAGCCCCATGATAGAGAATGACAGACTCATCTAATCCCAAAACCAGAACTAGCTCAGAGATGCAGAGGGCTTTGAATAAAGGGAAGTCCAGGTATCCTTGAGGAAGGACTTTGCAATAACATCATAAGCACATAGTGTATGTCTACTTCCAATCTTCCCCATAGGAACCTGTGGGCATTTACAAGAGTAACTATATACTGGGGGAAGAGAAATACCCAGACCTTCATGGATTATTGGACACTGACTCCACACTAACTCTAATCTTTGAAAATTGGAGGTTAACATAACAACACTGTGGTTTACCAGTTAGACTGGAAGCTTATGTGGGTATATGTTATATCTGTCATTTTTGATTACTATTCTTTTCCAGGTACATCCAAAAACTACATTTCCCAGCCTTCTTTGCTGGGAAATGAGGTTCTGCACCATGTGAGTTTTAATTTACTTAATCACTCTAAAGGATTGTGTCAAGAAGACACCACTGCCATTGCTCCTGGGCACAGAATTGTAGCTCAAACTGTTGATGTTGGGCACTGCATATCTCTGCAGAGCCACCATTTCTGTGGCCTCAATAAACTGTGTGTCTCTGCCCCAGCTCTGTTCATGCCATATTAGATTCCACCCAGTGCTTCCTTCACATTCAAATCAGTCTTGTGTGGGAGCACCTGGTTGGCAGAGCTGTGTCACATGTTCATGCCCTTGCTGCAAGGGAGGTTGGAAAAGCAAGTTTCTGGCTTCTCCCTTGGGGAGCCTTAGACTGAAGATGGGCAGTTCTCCAAGTAGAGGTAGAGAGAAGATATAAAGTGGTAAGAGAAGAAGACAGCTAGTAGCAGGAAGAGAACCAGGGAACAGAGTAACCCGTTGCATAGTAAGGGGTGTAGCACTAGCGAAAGAATCACAAACTCTCACTGCTCCAGCAACCTACTAGAGCCATCTTGGACCCAGAGACTTCATTCAGCTTCCATCTTCATAAATCCCCAGATCTTGAGTTTTCCTGAGCTTCTGTGCCACTCCTGTCCTACGTTTACCTTTATGTAACCTCTCCCCCAATAATTTGGTCAATCTATGGCAAATTGCTTTCCAAAGATCAATATACCCCATTCCACATGCTGATCTTCAATGTGACATTAACACTCCTCCATCTTGAGATGGGGTTTGTACTTGTTTTCTATTTCTGCTTAACAAATTACTGCAAATGTAGAAGCTTAAAGCAGCACCCATGTATTAGCTCACAGCTCTGCAGGGGTTCTCTCTGAAGGGTATCACAAGGCTGAAATCAAGGTGTCGACCAGTCCTTACCTTGTTTATCATCACATTCACCAGATTTGGAGGAAGAGGACTGGGACTGAGATGGTCTTCCGCTTCCTCCTTTGGACCCACTTCCTTCTTCATAGCCACCACCACTTCCTCCTACAGAACTACTTCTTCCCCCAGAGCTGCCTCCACTTCCTCCCCTGCCTCCACTTCCTCCTCCAGAACTACTTCCTCCTCCGTAGCTGCCTCCACTTCCTCCTCCAGAACTACTTCCTCCACCATAGCTGCCTCCACTTCCTCCTCCGTGGCTGCCTCCACTTCTTCCTCCAGAACTACTTCCTCCACCATAACTGCCACCACTTCCTCCTCCGTGGCTGCCTCCAGTTCTTCCTCCAGAACTACTTCCTCCGCCATAGCTGCCTCCACTTCCTCCCCAGGATCCTCTTCCATGACTGCCTCCACTTCCACCTTGATATCTACTTCTGCCACCTCCAAAGTGACTTCGTCCAGATTCATGAGATACACTGAGAAGGAAAGATAACACAGAGAGAAAAATTAGTGACCCCACATACATATTCAAGGATGGACCTGGACAGAGTCAGGACCCAAATGTGAATCTTCCTAAGGTTTCCTTCTGCAAGGTAGAGGATAGGCTGGACTGGCACCACAGCTTGAAGGGAGAGCCTCCCTCTCCCTGGAGCAAGGACTAGTCCCTTCTCTCATTGTTACCAACCTCCTTTCCCAAAGCCCAAATGCCTTGAGGTTCCCTTACAGGATGAAGAAGTCCTCAAGCCATCAGACCCTTGTGTACAGGAACTTCCCCAGCTGCCTCTATCCAGAGGGACAGATGTAGTGTCAGGAGCTTAGAAATTCCTAGGGATTCCACAGAGTCCTGGGGAACCTACAAGTCCTCCTGGCCACCCTCAAGGAGGCTGTGGTAGGTCTTAATTTCCTGCTCCAGCCGTGTCTTGATGTTGAGCAGAAGGCTGTATTCCTGATTCTGGCATTCAATCTCTTCCCGGATCTCAGTGATCTGGCCCTCGAGGTTACTGATCTGCTCCTGCAACTGCTGCAGCTGGCCACAGTAGTGGTTCTTGGTGTCTTCCAAGGACTTCTCCAGGGCTGATTTCTAGGAGGCAGGAGGAGGCTATAAGAGGGATGCTACATCATAGCTCCTCCCCTTCCCACTCCAGTGATCATGCCAAGCCTTCAGTGCCTCACTCTGGCAGAGGATCTAGAGCAGAACTACCAACCTTGCTGAGCTGAGACTGCAGCTCAATCTCCATCTCCTGGTTGCTGTGCCAGAGCTGGGTCACCTCCTTGTGGTTAGACTCCATCTCCCGGCCACTATTCATCACCTCCTGCTCCATCTGGCTCATCTGAAAACCCAAGAGCTCAATGAGAACCAGGCTGTATCAGAGACTACCATGGGCAAGGCTCTGCCCCACTTATCAGGACATTTGCCTCCAGGGCCAAGAGTGAGCCAAAAACAAAGACAAGTCATCCTGAGTTCTGGGTCTGCTAGTTAGCCAAGGTAATCCAGTCCTCTCAACTTAACATTCCCTCTCAGCAAGGCTTCAAGACTCTTCACACTTGTCCCCAAACCACCTTTCTAACCTTATTTCAAACTGACCCCAAACACACACACACACACTACAGATATGCCCTCATGTGCCAGGGTCTATGCTAGGCACTGGAGGCCCATCAGAGAGCTCAGTGTGGCATGAGAGGCACACCATGTACCTCTACTAGATTCTGATGGCACATAGCCTTACATGAGTTGTTCATGCTCTGCCTTGTTCACATATGTAATAAACTGTGAGCTTCTTGAGGGCAGCAGTCTTATTTGGCTCATCTCTGAGACATCAGGACTTCACATAAAACCTGGTACTGACAAGCTACTCAATAATTGTGTTTGCGGTTTAATGAATGAAGATGGACAGATGATAGCTGGACTAAGAGATAGAGGGGTGGGAGAATAGAGAGATGGGGTGGAGGAGTGGAAGGATCCATGGAAGAGAGAGAGAAGGTTGAATGGGTAGCCCATTCTGCTGACCTGAGTCTCGTATTGCTCCTCAATGTCCCTACAGTTCTTAGCACTGATCTGCTCATACTCCTCGCGCATGTCATTGAGGATCTTGGTGAGATCTTTGCCAGGAGCAGCATTTATCTCCACACTGACATCTCCAGAGTTCTGCCCAGTCAGCTGGTTCATCTCCTGCCAGGAACAAAGGAGATGTGAGGTCAAGGGGTGGGATCCTCTCCACCAACTTTTAGCCCTCCCCACTCCCTCCCCAGAGGTACAAAAAAGAGGCACAGCTGTGAAGGCAAAGCCCAACCACCACCATAGGCACTGCAAAGGAGGCACTGAGAGTGTCCTTAAGAGTCAGGGAAAGGATGTCTCCCAGGCAGTGCCCCATAGCTGTCCCCTCACTGTCTCTGCACTTCTGTTCCTCCTTCTCCTCAATAAGCCACAAGTAGCCAGGACTGTACCTCCTGATGATTCTTCTTGAGGGCAACCAGTTCCTCCTGCAGAGACTCATACTGCATCTCCAGGTCAGACTTTTGCATGGTCAGATCATCTAGCACCTTCCACAAGCCATTGATGTCAGCATCCACTCCTTGTCACAGGCTGTTCTCCATCTCATACCTGCAGACCATCCACAGGTAGGAAATGAGCAAGAGGGCACCAGTCCCTATTGGGACCTTCAGAGCACTAGGGGGTAGAGAAAGATTTATGACAGCAGAGGGAGTGGGAGCAGGACTCACTTCATCCTGAAGTCATCCAACGTCATGCAAGTGTTGTCAAGATCCAGGAGAATCTTATTGCTGTTCACTGTGATGTTCACAATCTAAAAAAAAAAAAGAGGAGATGGCATGGAACTCACGCTTCCCTGCTATGACTCACTGCTGGGAGGGCAAGAAGCCAGGCAAAGCCATAAGAGATGAGGACCCCATCCAGGAAGATGATTAAGAGGTAAGAGGAGCTTCCAACAGCTACTACAAGGCACAGACCCCTCACAGGCTTCAGCAAGGATGTCCAGTATGGCATTCATTCATTCATTCATTCATTCAACAAATATTTGAAGATTTACTACAAAAGACACTGTGGAGTTTAGAGATCAATGAGATATTGCTACTCAAGGAGCCCACAATCAACTACCACATCCAAAGTTATCATAGAAGAGATCAAGGAAAGGAGAGATGACATATGGCTATAGGAGATCAAGAAAGACTTCAGGGAGGAGGTGACAACTGAATTGGTCCCTGAAGGATAGCTAAGATTGCACATGGATAAAGAGATCAAAGAGGTTTGGGGTAGAAGAAACAGGATATCTAGAGGTTGTTTATCAGAAGTTGTAAAGGCAAGGGGAACAAGTGGGAACAGCAAATTAGCTAGACTGTGAGCTCCTCGAGACAGAGACCAAGTCTGGTACATCACCATGTCTGCCAAGGGCAACATTGAGGGTAGTCATTCACTAAATTGAGTGAATAAATAAATGGATAGATGGACATGTGGATGGATGGATGAGTGGATAGATGGATGGATGGTGGGAGGATGGGTAGATGGGGGGAGCATGTGGGAGGAATGGAAGAGTGGATATATTACTTCCATCCCCAGAGTTCTAGATCCTGTTCATCACCTAAACAACTAGCATGTGTACCTGGAAATATCAAGACAGGCCTCTATAGAAGCCCAGGAGAAGTAGGAAGGAAGAAACACAGCTTCTAATTTTCCAAACTAGAAAGCTCTAAATTCTTAGGGCGTGAGAGGAGAGAAAGGCACAGATTTTCTCCTCTCTTGAGCCATATGATCTACCTGTTTAGGGCAGTAGCACTCTTAGCTCTTTTTCATAGGATTACAGAAGTTTCAAACCAACAGGGACCTAAGAGCTGGTCTGCCCATCTTCTGCATTAAATGCACAGGAGAACAGGTACAGAGAGGCATCAGGTTTCCCAAGATCACACAGTGAATTGATGGCAGACCCAGGACTGCATCACTGGCTCTCAGGGGAGTGCCTCCATCTCTATGCTCCCTCCACACTGCCTCTTCATTCCCATCCTGGGACCAGGCCAAGAGGAGACCCCCCACATCCAGTCCCAGGCTCCCCCATGTTAATCTAAGCCTCTTCTCTGCTCTGCTCAGACTCTGAAAGTTAGGAACATGGTGATGAAAGCCCAGAGCACAGGCCAAAGTCCCAGCCCTGGTGCCATCAAGAACCAAACACAGTTTGCTTCTGATGAAAGTATAATGTTTCCAAAAAATGGACCCCCTGACTGTTACCTAAGCTTAGAGTCTAGCATCTGACATTTTTTGGAAGATAAGGCATGTGAGTGTGTGTGTGTATGTGTGCGTGAGTGTGAGAGAGAGAGACAGAGAGACCAGGAGAGAAGGAACAGAGTTTCCCCACTTACCTGGTTCTTGAGGTCTTCAATAGTGTCATAGTAGGAGGAGTAATCCCTATGGAAGGCCCTGGGCCCCTGCTTGTCATACCAGTCTCGGATCTTATTCTCCAGTTCCTTGTTGGCATTCTCCAGTGCTTGCACTTTATCCAAGTAGGAGGCCAGCCGGAAATTGAGGTCCTGCATGGTGGTCTTCTCATCAGCACCCAGAATACCACCAGCACCACTGTCAAAGCCACTGCCAAAGCCCCCAGGCCCCCCAAAGCCTCCTCCAAAACCACCACCAAAGCCTCCTCCAGAACCACCCCCAAAGCCTCCTCCAGAACTACCACCAAAGCCCCCAGAGCCCCCAAAGCTTCCTCCAGATCCATCCCCAAAGCATCCTCCAGAACCACCACTGAAACCCCTAGAACGTCCACCAAAGCTACCAGCACTAGAACCACCCCCAGATCCTCCACCGTAGCTGGAGCCAAAACTGCCACCACCTCCCTTCCCACAGGCCCCAGAGCTCCCCACTCCGTAGCTACTGGAAGAGCTGAATCGGCCCCCTCCTCCACCAGCCCCTGAGCAGCTCATGTGGCTGAATGAGGACATCATGATGCCCCCACTGCCCCCAGAGCTGTTGCGGCCCCACGGGGAGGACATGAACTGTCTGCAGCTCATGGCTGGCCCTGCTGCTGCTCGTGGGCTAGGAAGCAGTCATCAGAGTGTTGCTAGCTCCCGAGTGCAGGGTACAGAGCCGTCCCCAAGGCTTCCTACTTATACCCCCAGCTGAAGGTGGCACACCTAGGTGTGCCCTCTGTCTGCACCAGCCTCCCCCCACAGACCTGAAGGAGGTCTGGGATCGGGAGGCGGCAGGGCTGCCCCGGGCTCAGCGTCCTTTGGTGACTGCCCGGAGGCAGCCCAGCCTTTCTCCATTGTGTGGGGTAATTTAGTGATATTAGGCTGTCAGGGGCACCATAAATCAGCTCTGCTGCCAAGGGGGTACCTAGATCCTAGAGTTTGGTCTCTAGCTGGCCCGACTGCCAGTCTGACTTAGCCCCTCTGGGATAGAAACTCCCAGGAGTAGAGTCACCTCCCTCATTGATGATCATCACCATCTGTCCCCCTCCCTGCTCCCACCTTGTGCCCACTGTGGGGGAGCTAGGACTGGGGTACCAAGGAGTTACCATAGAGGACGGGGGAGCCCCTGCCCACAGAGAGCTGCCAGTAGAGTGAGGAGCCCAGCCCCCGCCCTCTCAGAGCCCCAGTCTGATGGGGAGCCCAGTCCTTGCTCTCAGAGACTCCAGTCTGATGAAGGAGACAATGGCATGGCAGAGAGGCTGAGACGGTGACAAAGCAGCATGCCCACCAGCACTCGGACCCGGCAAGCCGGGCTCACACAAAGGACGCAGGAGAAATAAGGCAGTGCTGATGTTGGCTGACCTTTGAGCAGGAAGGCAAGAGGCTGGACTGTCCTGGTCCTTCATCAGGGCCCAGCAGTGGGTATGGAATTGACCTTGGTTGACTGCCCAGCCCGTACTGAGCCCTGGGAGGGGGATCCAGAGATGTGTGGCTTTTCCAGCCCTCCTGGAATTTGCAAGCCCCCTGCGCTGGGCAGAAAGTCGGAAGTATGTTCTGGTGAGCAAGGCCAGAAGACAGAGGTAAGGAAGGCAGGGGGCTCTGGTGCCAGACTACCCGAGTCAACCCCAGCTCCCTGCTCATGAGCTGTGTGACTTCGGCAAGTTATGTAAGTACTCGGTGCCTCTGTTCCTTCCTCTGTAAAAAGATGTTGTTAATGGTATGTCCATCTCTTAGGAAGAGAAGCATGAGAAGTGCTCGAGAAACAGTTTGACTGCCTCTGATCATTCAACCGCAGCAGCCCTCTGGACTCTGCCCTCACCTGCATCTTTGCCATCAGCTCGTAGCTGCTCTCCCTGCCTCTCTCAGGCCTGACTCTTCCTTTCCACACCCGGGTGCGACCCCATCACTCCAGGCACTTCCCTTCACCTCCAAGATAAGGTCCACCTTCCTGGCACTCAAGGCCCATACCGATCTTTCCATTCCAGCCCCATCTGCTGTCATTGCCCAGACCCCCTAACCCAATCCTGCAATCCTCCCGAACGCCCTTCAAACCTCAGATAATGCTCAGAGCTTCCAGTTTGCTCCAATTCAAATATCCCTCCATCTTTTCTACCCAGAGACTCCTACTCATCTTTGGTGACCCATCTCTGTGCCCCCTCCTTCTTGAAGCCCTCCTGTGTCCTCTCCCTTTGGCTTTGCACTTTGCTCCATTGTTCAATCTTGTACTTGTCCCGGTACCCAGCATCATGTCTCATCCAACTAAGATCCCAACACATATGGAATAAAAGAAGGATAACCGGTCACTCCAGGTAGGAGATGCTAAGAACTAAAGATGAGAAGAGAGACTCCAGGTGGTTAGCAACAGCTTCTGGAAAAGGCAATGACCTCTGGGCTGTAGCTACAGGATGCTCAGGCTTCATAAAGGACCAATGTTTCTTTTTTTTTTTCTTTTTTTTTTTAATTTTTTTATTGTTATGTTAATCCCCATACATTACATCATTAGTTTTAGATATAGTGTTCCATGATTCATTGTTTGTGCATAACACCCAGTGCTCCATGCAGAACGTGCCCTCCTCAATACCCATCACCAGGCTAACCCATCCTCCCAACCCCCTCCCCTCTAGAACCCTCAGTTTGTTTTTCAGAGTCCATTGAAGGACCAATGTTTCTTGAGATGCTTTTAGGCAACACACGGAGACTCTGTGAAATAATTTTGAGTCACTTGGTGAGAAAAACATTCCTTTTTCTATTTTTCAACCTTCCAATCAGTCAAAGAGAAAATCTCAATCTGACCCTACAGCCCCTTCAACACACTTCCCTAGTTGCCAATCGCAGTTTCACAAACCAAAACTGGCCTTGGGCTCAGAGCCTGTAGGAAGCAACAGCATCTAGTTAGAAGTTAAGTATTTATTTATGTCATTTCCATCTATTTCTGGCAAGTGATTCTGATTTTCATTTTTTGGTAGTAACAGAGTAGTACAGGATTTCCTTCATAAACATCTATTCGTTAAAATGACAGGTAAACTGATGTACCAAAATGCAGTAACTATTTAAATGGGTCGTACAAAATATTAATATAAAATATTAAATATCAAATAAAAAATTAAACAGGGAGTACAAAAAAATCTTGAAGGCATTTTGTGAATGCCTAACACACGGGAACTTACACCACGGTTGGGGGCAAGCATGTTGTTTGTAAACCTTTCCCGGGTTGCCTGCGATGTGATTGGAGCCCTGGGAAGGCCCTAGCCTTTTTTTGCCTCCTCCCCTGATCCCCATGTGATGCTGCCACCCCGGGATGTACCCCCCAGGTCTTGGATGCCCGAGCCGGATACAGGAGGGGTTGGCAGAGTTGGGGTAAGCAGGGGAGGCCAGAGCCAGAAGAGCAGCCCCTCTCGGGCCCTGCACGTGCATTCTCTGCAAATGCATTCGTGTTGGGGTAGGGGGTGGTCCTAAAAGTCTAGGTCTGACTGGGTTGGGGCAATCGGGACCTGCCTGACTGACCAGAAGCTTCCAGCTGGGGTACCCCTACCCAGCTGACTTTCGTGAGAGAGCCCATTTCCAGCCCGGGTCCAGAGCCCTCCAAATTCTGCCCTCAGCCACCTCCTCCCTCCACCATCGGGGCTGGCCCTAACCCACACACAGCTCAGAACAGCAGGTGGTAACCCTCCGAATTCCATGGCAGCTACCAGGGAAGGCTGGACTGCCGGTGGGGACACCCATGTCCCAGGGGGACAGCGAGGCGAGGACCTAACAGTTCATGTACTCCAGGTCGACTGTCACAGCTGGCTCTCCCTGAACTTTGGACTTGGCTGGCCAATTTCCTACATGCACTGAGGAAACACTGGTCACTGCCAGCCCCCCTCCCTTCCCTGAGTGCTAAGGGGTCCAGGCCTTTCTCCCACCTCTGGGCTCTCCCTGCACATCTGCTCCGGGGCTTGTCACCCTCTCCCGAGCTCTCTGTCTCTCTGCTCTCTCCATCTGGCACCCCTCACTGGGGCTCAGGGAAGCAGTGGAGTGGAGAGAGAAGGGGCTGCCTCCCAGCCCCACCTTCCCTGCCCTGGGGCCCTGGCCTCAGTTTCCTCATGAGAAGCCCTTCCATACACGGTTGTCAGGGGCCATAAATACAGTGCACGCATCAGGCCTTTTCTGGAGGGGTCTCTGGATGAATTTCCAACTGCGGCCCTGCTCCCCACATCGGACAGTCCCCTCCACACCTACCTCCAGTGTCAAGAGGAGCTTGCTGCGCTGGACAGTCCTGCGGCCGGGAAATGAGACCCTCCTCCCGTAGTCCCTGGGCGCCGTCCCTTCCCTCCCCCCCAAGTTCTCCCTGTCTGGCACAGGGATCTAGACTCCGGAAGATGGGTTCAGGGATGGGGGAGGCTCGCAGAGCCCTGGCCTGGGTGAGCGATTTCTTCTGGCTCTCTCTCCTACCCTCTCAGGGCTCAGGGGCTGCCCTCGGAGTCCCACCTGAAACCCCTCCCGCAGGAAACCTCCAGAGCACAGGTGAGAAATAGCACACACTCAGCTCAGGGCACCCTGGCGCCTGAGACCCAGGGCGGATCTGCGCTGCCTTTGCAGCCCCCTGGGCAAGGCTGCAGCCCGCACCCACCAAGCCAGCACCCACAGTGCAGGCCCTGCTCGCCGAGGGGGAGGGAGTGGGACACAAGGGGCTGCTAGGACTCAGGTGAACAGAGGAGCAGAGAGGAAACCAGATGCCACCTATGAGGTGTCCCCAGAGGGCAGGGGTAAGAGGACTGGGGCGTGAGGGGACAAGGACAGCCTTCCTCGGACCACAGGGGCCCTGCTGCTTGCTGGAACCAGCCGCTCACACCCCGCGCTTGCTGTGTCACTGGGCCCCACGTGGGGCCCAGGGAGCGCCCTGAGTCATCGTGCGTGGCTGTTCTGGGAGGCAGGCGTGGGCCCGCCGGCCAGCATCTCCATTATCCATCAAGGCAGGGACTGCCCACTGGCTTGGGGTCAACGCTTCTTTCTTCACATCTTAGGCGCCTGCCACCACCCGACGTAGCCAGACCCCATGACAGCAGGGGCCCTGGGCAAGGGTGCGAGGACATACCTAGCAAGGAGGTCCAGAGCACCAGCTTTTGGAGCCAGACAGGTCTGAGTCCAAAGCCAAGTTCTTCCACTCATTTGGGGAAAGTTGCTTCCCCTCGCTGACTCTCGATTTCCTCACTGTACGTTGGGATTCATCTTTTCTTGAGTACTTACTACATTCCAGGCATTGTCCTGAGGACTTGGGATAAAGCGGTGAGCAAGCCAGACATTAGCCCCTACCTTCTTGGACACTTACGGGATAAAACAGACCCTCAAGAATAAATGTATAACTCAAAACAAGGGTGAGGGCTATTGGTGGGGAAATGGGGAGCACATAAGGAAGGTGTGGCCCCATCTGAGAAATCAGGCCCCCCTGAGAAAGAGACACTTCAGTGAAGGGTGAGTAGGAGCGAGCCAGGAGAGGAGCATCCTCGGGAAAGCATAGACAGCATGTGCAAATGTCCTGAGGTGGGAAGGAGCATCATGACTGCAAAGGCAGAAGACCAATGTGGCTAAAGGGTTGATGGTGAGGCTTAAAAGAGCTAATGTAAAGCTACTTGTGTGGGTCCAGCACCTAGTGAGACATTTTCCTGTCGGTGGCATTGTGCCTCCCCCCTAACTTCCCCTGGAACCCTGTGGACAACTTGGGTTCTCAGCCATCTCTCTTGTTATCAGTCTGCCCCTCTGGTCTATTGAGCCCCTAGTAAGATCAAGAACCTATGCTCAGTGGGGGCAGGGGAGGAGGGCACACAAAGGTTGGAGGACCATAATTTCTTCCATCAAGGAACCTCCAGGGCTCCAGACAAGACCCCCATTGCTTTGCCTGCCCTGTTGTATTTAATCATCACAATTGTTTAATGAGGTACATACCAATTCTTAGATCATTTTACCACTGACTAAATTGAGGCTCAGAGAGCCTAAGTGTCTTGGCCACAGCCTAGGAGCTAAATGAACAGAAGGTAGAACAGGGCTTGTCCTGCAGTGAGAAGGAGCTAAGACGGGCACAAGGCTCCAGGCTCCCTCTCTCCACCCCTAGCCTCACACACCTTCTGGGGTCCCCTCTGCCTTCCTCCTCACTTTGCCGCTCTCCTTGTTTCAGTCTGTCTCAATGTACCCCCATATTCCTCCACACATGAAAGAGCAAATTTCAACAAATATGTGTGAGTGAGTGAATGAATGAACGAATGAATGGTCCTCACTGCCTAGTCCTAGCCCAAGGCCTTCACTCTCATCTCCCTCTGACTCTGTTTCTGACCCTCTCTCTGTCTCTGACTCTGTCTATATGCATTTGTTTCTATCTCTGTATCTCTTTTTACCCTTTCTCCCATGCCAAGATGCCCCAAAGTTTGTAAGGGTACCTCAAAGGAAAAAGCTTCCTTTCCCAGGCCTGGCCCTACAGCTCATGGTGTCCCACAGGGAAGCCCCAGCAGGAAAGTGCTGGCCCAGCAAAAGGCAAAGGAGGAACTGCTGGTGCATGTCCTGTCTGCCCGAGGCAAGGCCCTTGCCTGGGAAGTCCCTAGCATCCCCTTGTCCCCTCTGTGGCAGCATCCAAGCTCAATGAGGTGGGCCATGCCAGGACATCAGGACCTCTGGCCTCCTGGGCCTCAGGCGTCCTTGGGGCTGCCCCCTCTGACACTCGGCTGTAGGACTAGTTGGCTACATTACCCAAACCAGGTCATCTGTGGCCTTGAGGAAGAGCCTTTCACCAGATCAGGTAACCACAGGACGATATGCCACTTGGGTACATCAAGTTCCCTGGACACAGTTGAGTTCCTCTCACAATAAAAAGGGCCCCCAAAACTAAAGAGGACCCAGTATTTCAAGGCGGGCCCATCCATAAGACAAAAACCTTGGAGTCAGCTAGGAAAAAATTGATACTGGTCCCGTGGGGCTCTCAGCCTCGTCCCATCCCTGAGAGAGAACCCAGCAGGAAGGAAGCACAAGCCTGGTCCAGGACCAGAGGCCTGAGCACCTGGTCCGCTTTCAGTCTGTATGACCCAGAAAAGGCCTCCGTCCCCCTAAGTTGACAAGGTTGGAGGAGCCGTCTCCCACACTCCTCCGGCGCTGCCCTTCTATGCTCTGAGAGGGCGGGGAGAGAGGATCAATCCTACCAAAATGCATAGGCCAGAAAGGAGCCAGAGAGGCCCTGTGACCTGCCCCAGGCCTCCGAGAGGCAATTCCTTCTGCCTCCACTAGACTGTGCTGTGGAGTCACTTTCCTGGTTTCCTATCATTCAGACCTGGGGTGGCGGTGGGGGAGGCAGTCTTGCCATGGTCAGAGAGTCTGGCCCGGGTCTTTAGGTGGGTTCTTGTGGTGCCAGGCCTTGTGAACAAGAGCACTGGTCAGCAGCAGGACCCAAAGTGTTGACTCCGCTCTTCCCAGGGGAGTATGGTGGTAGGGGACCCCAGAGAGGGGTGGACTCCAAGTGGGACTCTGGTATGGCAGCTCTGCCTGTTCTTTTCCTCTGGGGCCCAGACAAGGTGGAAGCCCCTCAAGGCCCACTGTTTGAGTTCTTTCCCTCCCCCCGCCCCCCCACTACTGAACCTGCTTTCAGCCAGGTGACCTCCAACCGCTATCTTTACCATGAAGCAAGCCCACTCCCCCTACATTCTCTCCAAACAGTAATGGAAGCCAGTCAAGAGGAGGGGAAGCTCACCACACCACACTCAAGTCTAAAATATCTCACATTCTATATTCTTCTAAGCAGATCTCTTTTGGAGGTAGAAGCTTTAATCTCCCACCACCTCCACAGCAGAGTGATGTCTGGGAATCCTTACAAAGTCTGGAACATTCTAGGCTTCAGTCCTCATGGGTGACTGCTGATAGGTTTGGCTCTTTTTCCAGGTCCATGTGGCCTCCCAAATGTGAGCCACTCCTCAGATTCCTGCCACACATGAGTTCATTGCCCAGCTGAGAACACTAGTCCCTACGGTCCAGCATCCTTAGGGATATCGTGTGGGTCCTATCACTCTTAGGGCCACAAAACCATCCCTTCCCAGGAGCTTCCAAGGAAACTCCTTCAAATGCCCTCCTCTCTGAGTTATCCCCTCATACCTCTGAAATTAATCATTCATCTCCAGAATGGAGCACCTTCCCCCAGACATCACCCCAGATAAACCCTTCTTAATGCCAAAACTCAGGTAAAAAGACATCCCAGAGTTTCAGGAACACAAAGCAGGCCTCTCTTCCCTGGGCTGAAGATGAGGTGAAGAGAAACCAACATCACTTCATTCCAATTCCTAATAACTCACCCTCTTACTCCACCATTTATAGAGCACCAACTACGTGCCAACCACAATGCTAAACTCTTTGCCTGTATGAGATCATCCAATCTACCATTGGCCTTATGTGGTAAGGGTTTTCATTCCCTATTTTGTAAAATTTCCAAATTCTTCCAGGCTAGTCAGTGTGGGAGCCAGGACTCCAACGCAGAATGTCTAATTCCAAAGCCTAGGCTTTTAGATCCCTTGCTTTCAAGAACTAAGTCTTTCTTTAACCCCAGTCCCATCCTTGGTTCTGCCTAGAAGTTTCATTCACACAGCCAAATGAATGAGCTCTTGAAATTGACACAGTGACTAGTCAACTCTTTCCTACCTCGGGGCGATGAGCCCTACCCACCTCTGGAATCTTCACTACACACACAGGTGAGATCCTCCCCTTCCTCCTCCTTTTGAGCCCCCTACAGAAAGAAAAAGACATTTTTCCACCAGAAAGCTTAATGTGCATTCACTTACTGGATTCCCATATTAACTCTAAGAAGCTGAGTTCACCATGCTTACTAGGTAAGTGGGGAAACTGAGACTCTCCGAGATCACAGAGCTAATACAGAATAGAGCCAGGGTTAGAATCCAGTCAATTTGTTCCCAAAGCCTCTAAAACTGCCCTCATCATAGATGGAGAATCACCACATATGAGAGGTAGCTCACCCAGTATTGCTCACAGTCGTGCCCTGAACTTGCACAGTGCCAGGCCCTGTGCTGGTGGCCTTCATGCATTCTTCCAGCAAATCCTCACGAAAATCCCATGAGGTAGGTAGTGTCGTTGTACCCACTTTACTGACATGGAAACTGAGGCTTGGAGATGATAATCAACCTGTGCAGGCAGGTTCAGTCCCAGCTCTAGAGGCAAGAGCAGGTGGGATGGAGGGAGACAACTTCTCAGTAAAGCATGAGTTCTTACTGGGTTTGTGGACCTCCACTGATAAGCTTTAGGGGACCCATGAACCTCATGAGTTATGTGCAAATGTGTGTGTGCTTATTGGGCTGGGGGATGAGAGAAGATCTATAGCTTTCAATATATTCTCAAAGAAATCCCTCATGACAAATTGTTAAAAAAAAAAAAAAATCTTTAACCTGCCACTGTGCCTGGCACACAAAAGGCATTCAGTAGTATTGGTATATGAATAAACTAATGAATAAATGAGTAAACGAATGAGTGAGTGAGTGAATGAATGTTTCTCCATGATAGGAGACACCACAAATGACCTAGGACACACTTCTATCTGTCTCTTTCGAGATGGTGAAAGCCATCCCAGGACCTGAGCTTAGTCCGCCCTCAGGCCCTTTCTCCCAGTCCCAGAGGCCACAGCCAGATGCTATAAGCTCCAAAGAGATGCTTCCCCCGCTTTCTCCCCACCTCCACTCCTGACAATGACCAGGCAGAGGCGGGAGTTGTGCAACTCAAATAATGAAGCTTTATTGATTGCCAGGAAGGGGCAAGGGTGAGGCAGGACTCAAGTGTGAAGTGCTTGGGGGGCAAGAGGGGTATCCCCCAGCGAGATCTGTGTCCACATGGGGGGGCCTCTAGGCCTGAGCAATGCTGAGCAGCCTCAGTTCTTGGTGCGAAGAACCTGCTCGTGAGTGGACACCACCTTGCCATCGTGCACATCCATGACCTTGGTGCGGATCTGGCGACTGGAGGAGGTCACTGGGGAAGAGGGGACAGAGTGTGTTACAAGCAGTGGACAGGCAATGGAGAAATCAGGAGCAGGGAGACCAGGAAGTTGATGGGACTTAAATGAACTATCTCCCTGCTGCCCTCTGCCCTGATTATCACTTCGCTCACAGCTCTTATCCCAGCACTGATACCATCAACACATTTTTTTCAGACTAGAGCTCCCTAAGGTCAGGAGCAGAGTCTGTGTCCTCAGACTGGAGGTTCCTAAGAACTCAAACCGGACTGGTTCAGTCCAGATCAACCCAAGTGAACTGGTCTCGGCAGGAAGAGTCACATGGGGGGGGGGGGGGGCCTGTCCTTGGTGCTGACCACCAGAACCATGGGGTCTGCCACAGACACCATGTGACAGAAGTAAAAAGTGGAGGCCACTAGCTCCTAACTCTAAGGAACATTTAGAAAATGCCTTCTTCTACCCAAGGAGATTTATAAGAGATCCTGGGTGAGAAAATTCTAGCTCAACCCCTCAAAAAGCCAACTCCCTAGACCTGCTGGGAGACAGGAAGTGGTGATGAGTCCAGGCTTGAGGAGGAGGAAGGTCTTACCATCTCTGGAGGACTGAGAGCCAGAGGAGAACTGGGAGGAGGAGAGGCTATGAAGACAGAAAAGGGCAAGATCATTAGACACATGGAGTAGAGCAGGTGAATAATTGTGGGGGGGCAGGACTGGGATGGGGGTGCTGGGCACTCACTGGGCGTCCTCGCCCTCCAGCAGGCGGCGGTAGGTGGCGATCTCCTGCTCCAGCCGTGTCTTCACGTCCAGCAGGATATTGTATTCGTGGTTCTGCTGCTCCATCTCGCAGCGCAGCTGGGACAGCTGCTCCTCCACGTTGCCAATCAGGTCCTGAATCTGGGCCAACTGCATGCAATAGCGGCCTTTGGTCTCCTCCAGGCTGTTCTCCAAGGATGCTTTCTGTGAGGGAGGGAAAGATCAGCGATCAATGAGGGTAGTCACTCCCTTTCCTCCTAGTCCTGAGTCCAATCCACACCTGGCAGCTCCCCTACCATGCTGAGCTGGGACTGCAGCTCGATCTCTAGGTTCTGCACAGAGCGCCGGAGCTCGGAGATCTCGCTCTTGCCACTCTGCACCAGTTCGCTGTTGGTGGCCACCTCACGGTTCAGCTCCTCTGTCTGCAGAAAAGAAAAAAATCATTCACACTAGAAGTTCCTAGAAAGTGGGTCTCCTGGGTCCCTTCCACCCAGGATGACACCCACCTTGCTGAAGAACCAGTCTTCGGCATCCTTGCGGTTCTTCTCCGCCATCTTCTCGTACTGGTCGCGCATCTCATTCAGGATGCGGCTCAGGTCCACACCAGGGGCGGCATCCATCTCCACGTTGACATCTCCGCCCACCTGGCCTCTCAGAGCGTTCATCTCCTGCACAACCAAAGCACAGTCCACAGTCAGGAGCCTCACTGTGGCAGCCAGTTGGGGTTCCCCGGTCAGAGGTGTTCCTGGCCTGAGCATTGCCCTCCCCTATCTCAATTCCATCCCTTCCCTCCCAGCTCATCTTCTAAGCTGGCCCTCACCTCCTCGTGGTTCTTCTTCAGGTAGGCCAGCTCCTCCTTCAGGCTCTCGATCTGCATCTCCAGATCAGCTCTGGACAGGGTCAGCTCGTCCAGCACCCGGCGCAGGCCGTTGGTGTCGGCCTCCACACTCATGCGCAGGTTCAGCTCCGTCTCATACCTGGAATGACCCGAGAGAAAAGGAATGAGACACCCATCCTGGCCACACTGAAGGCTTTGTTCTTTGCCCCCTGCAGCTTCTTCCCGTAGCCGGCACCCTGTGGGTGGTTTAGGGAGTCAGTCTTGAAAATGGCATGGTTGGACACAGCACCCATTGATGGCTCAGATCTGAACATTCCTGGGGGCAGGGAGTAAGGTCGTTCATCATTCTGTAGAATTCAGGGAGGGGAAATGCTTCTGGCCTCACAACCAATAGCACGCAGGCCTCCAAGTATGACTGCCTCCTGCACTTCAAGAGCAGGTGGGGAAGTAAGGAACACCTCTCCCTAAAGCAATGGCACCCAAACCTGGCTGTGGATCAGAATCACTCAGGTAGTCTGTTAAAAATAACTGAATGAGAACTCCAAGGGTAGGGCCCAAGAATCTTGTATTTTTACAAGCACCCCAAGGGGTTTTCACGTGGCCATCCTGGCAACTTGTCCGCTTTGTTTAGGGAACACCCTGGGGAGATTGCACATCCTAAGCCACCACTGCAAACTTACTTGGTACGGAAGTCGTCAGCAGCCAGGCGGGCATTGTCAATCTGCAGGAGGACATTAGCATTGTCCACAGTGGCCGTGAGGATCTACAGGTGGAGAGGACAGAGGTCATTGGTCAAACGGCCATCACTAGCCAGACGTCACTGAAGCCTGCATACATCAGGCCTTTGCTTTCCTGCTCTCACCGGAGTCTCCCCTTCTCCCAAAGCCTTTGCCACAGCAGCCTAAGGATAAGCTGCAGTGGTCCAGCTTTGACCCAGGACTTTGCTGACTCCTGATCAGAAGAATGGACAGAAACAGCCCTGGCCTTGGAACCAAAAGCCCTTGAGTTGTGGTCCTGGTTCTACCACTAATGGGTTGCAGGGCCTCAATTTCCCTATCTACGGAGGAGAGGAGTGACCTAAGGATTCTCCTCTTTCTGCATCAGCCAGCCCTGCCAGTCTTCCACATTCCTTTTCAAGCCTGCAAGAGCATGGGACCTCAGGTGGGGCTCTCCCCAAAGAGGAGACCCAGCTAGCACAGGGGATGAGAAAAGAAGAGGCAGAAGAACAAGAACAAAGATTGAACCCTGGATTGGATGGAGTTCCCTCCCTCATCATCTAATTTACCTAATCCACACAAGGCATCAGAGCCAGACGCCAAGAAGCAGGATCAGTGGAGAGGGCTCCCAGGGTGAGGTTGGAGCAGGGGGTAGGGGTGGGGCTGGAATCAGGTGACACAAGTCCCCCAGGCTCCCTCCTGTGCAGGGCATGTAAGGTGGGTCACCACTGATTGTCTCTGTGGGGTTTTTGTGTGCCCCCCCCCGGCTGTGGGGAGGGGCCGGTGCCAGGGCTCATGGGCGGCAGCCGCCACAGCCCAGACTGATGAGCTAATGAGTGGTGTGGGTGTCTAGCCCGGTCCCGTTACAGCCTCGCTCTTCCCCTGTGCTGGGCAACAGGCAGCTGCCTCCTGTGCTACCAAGTGGGCACAAGGGTTCTAGCCTCAGCCCTGCCATTGATTTGCTGGGTGGCCTTGAGCAGGTCCCAGCACCTCTCAAAGCTTTGTCCTCTTCCTCTATAAAATGTAAGGGTAGGAATCCCCAGTCTCACATGGCCTGGGGTCTGGACCTGAGCTAGGCCAGAGAGACATGGACCCGCTCTGCCGGAGGTGTCTGGAGCCAGAAGAAGGGATCTGGGGTTGGAGCCTGCCCTGTCTTGGAATCTAAAGATTTCAGCAGCCTGAGGCATCTATTGCTCCAGAGTGAGGTCGCTGGGACGGCAAGTCCTGCTGCGCAATCCACACACCTTGTTCCGCAGCTCCTCGATGGTCTTGAAGTAGGGGCTGTAGTCCTTGGTCTCAGCCGGCCGCTGCCTCTGGTACCAGTCGCGGATCTTCACCTCCAGGTCGGTGTTGGCCTCCTCCAGGGCGCGCACCTTGTCCAGGTAGGAGGCCAGGCGGTCGTTAAGGTTCTGCATGGTCACCTTCTCGCTGCCGGAGAGGAGGCTGCCATCGCCACCGCCGAAGCCCCCGCCGAAGCCCCCGCCGAAGCCACCTCCAAGGCCACCACCAAAGCCAGCCCCGAGGCCACCACCGTATCCTCCACCAAAGCCGCTACCCAGGCCCCCCCCGAAGCTGCTGCTGCTGAAGCCGCCGCCGTAGCCGCCCCCCAGGCCACAGGCCCCCCCAGAGGAGTAGCGGGAGGTGGAGACCGACAGGCCCCCGTAGGCGCTGGGGGCCCGGCAGGAGCCTCCGGCCAGGACAGAGGACATGCGGCTGGAGCCACCGCCGATGCCACAGGAGCCCTTCATGGAGCTGGAGGAGGTGAACTGGCGGCTGCAGGTGGTCATGGTAGAGGAGGGAGGTGAGTGAGCGAGCGAGCGAGTCAGCAGAGGAGAGAAAGGTGCTCAGGTAAGTTGGAATAGGATGTGGGTGCTTTATACTCCTGAGTAGGGGGCGGGACTGGCATTTTCCATTCCCCTTGGCTTTCATCACCCACAGGCCAGTGCCAACTCCCAGTCAGATCCCTCCCCTCCCCCGCCTCATCACATCTGTCATATTTTACTGGAAACTCATTGTTTGGGGTGTTTTTGGTTTCTTGTCCCGCCAGGCGTGATTCACACAGGAGGTGTGGGCCTGCAGGCTACACTTTCGCATCTGGCCCTGGGAACCGCGGCCCTCGGGAGCCCGCACGCCGGGCTCGGCCAGGTGGCAGGGAAGAGGGCCTCTGCACCATAAATGTGGTGACCTGTGAGTCTCCCATTAACCAGGTGGGCCTCTGACATCCACCAAGAGGAAGCCCATCACCCCAGGGGGTACCTGGCTGGAGAAGGGCCATCCTGGCAAGGTTGCGTGAGGCTCAGCGATGCCCTCTCAGCATCACCATCTATCAAAAGAGACAAGAAGTTCCTGGGGGTCTTCCCAGATCTGACCTGCTAGGCTGTGCTAAGAAGCCTGTCACATCCAGTCCGGTGGCTCAGGCTTCCACCCTGACACCCCCCTTGAAGGGAAATGCACGCAGCCTTCCCAGCCCTGGGCACAGGCTCCGAGATCCTCCACACACCTGTGGGTGGGCCCATGACATTGGCTGGCCCCGAGCAGGCAGCCAAGGGCAGGTGGCATCTCAGGCACAGCCAGAGCCGGGGTAAAAGAGCATGGAGTCAGACGGCGTCCTGGCTCTGTACCCCGGTGCCACCCAGGACCTGATATTTCTCTGAGCCTCAGTTTGCTCGTCTGTAAAGTGGGGGTAAATATCATCTGCCCTGCCTAATGCAGGGTAAGCCCTGAGAATCCAACGTGGTAGTGTACGCGAATGGGGTTTGGTAAGCCAAGCGTGGTGCAAAGTCTGGTGAGCATTGTTGTAGCCTAGTCTGGGCCCAGAGAGGGTGGAGCCACACCCCTGGAACAGGACAGGAAAGCCTCTTTCCTTCTAGCCCCAGGTGTCTCTCAGCCCCCAGGGCTGCTGCAGTGGGAGAGGCTGGCTCGGGCACCCTTATTGGAGCCCTTTGTGGGGCTGGCCCAAGGGATTTGGGGGTGGGAGGCAATGCAGACTCTGGGAGTGGACTTGAGGGACCCTAACTCCTTAAACCCCTGAGGCTCAGGGGACATTTCCAGGGGTCCATTTGGCTCTGCCTTGGAGGTTCGTAGATGGGGACCTCAGCTGCCCCGCATCTCCCAGACAACTTCCAAAGGCACCCCTCCAGCCACGCCCCGCCCTCCCGCCAGCCCCTCAGCTCCACGGACCCCAGCAGGCATGTTGGGAGGAATGCAGTCGTGTCTGGGGCTGCCTGACACGTCCCATCTTCCCAGACAGGCCCCAACAGCCCCCGCTGGAGGCTCCAACTCTCTTCCTAGGATCAACTGCTCCCAGAAGGGAAGCAAAACCACCCTCTTCCCCCAATCCCGACTGCCATCAAAGCAGATGCCAGAGAGCACCCTCTCACTGGGGCAGACAATGCTGAGACAGACACTTGAAGCTGTGGGCTCCCCAAATCTGCTGCCCAAGGACTTGCAAGGATGTGAGTAAGTAAGGGCCCCACCTCGCCCCACCCACCCCTGACAGACACTCTAATCTCCTTCCAGGGAATGGTCCCCCACCCTGGCCCAGCCCTACAACTTCCCCAGTGAGAGGCAGCAGGGATTTTGGCTGAGGGACAGATGTATTCGTTAGGAGGCATACTGCTATTGGATGGGGAAGGGGGGCACTTACCAGAGAAAAATGCAGCATCCACAGGGACCTGGGGAGCGAGAGGGGGTGCAGAGCCCAACACCAGCTTTCTCTGTGCTGCCCACCACCCTGTCTCCCTCCACTGCAGGGAACCACGGATAAAATGCCTAGAGCACAGGACACAGGAAAAGCTCTCCTGCCCCACCCTTACACCTGATTCAGTGGAACCCAAAAGAGGCTCCTTCTTTTCCAAGGGAAATCTAAAAGTAAAGAGAGTAGGGAACCAATGACATATAAGCTCATGCACACAATCTAAGAAGAGAACTTTGCCAGCCCTTCTTGCCCCTGCGGACCCTAGAACCCCAGCATGGAGTGTAAGTCTGATCTCCCCTGCCCCCACCCTGCCAGCACCCAGGATGAGAACCTTGGCCCAGATCCTGAGACTAAGCCCTGCAGACATGGAACCAGGTACAAATGGTCTAGTCTGGTGCTCACGGCTTTTAGAGGAGAGGCAGCTTGCTGGAGCAGCAGGGATTCATGGGATGGGGGCTTTTCTGCTGAGCCCTGGACTCCTGGACAGGCTTTGTGTGGACAACAGTACCTGACCCTCACTCCAGCTGCCCCAAAAAGGAGGGGGCAAAAGAGGAGCCTAGGGTGGTGTCTCTTGTGGTTGGTGAGTCTCCCTGCCAACCTGCAGGGGGAACCAATGCCAATCCAAACAGGTGAGGCGGCAGAGCCAGGCAGCCCCCCACAGAGCCTGCATTGTGTGCTCAGGATGGGCTGGGCACCTAGGGGATGGGTTCCTAAGGAAGGAGGGGACCTCATGACATCCCAGTCCGAGGAGAGAGGCACGGCCCCTGTCCTCAGAGCCCAGGCTAATGGAAGAGACTGTCCTTGTCATTAGGAAACCCTCAGCCTACGAAGAAAAAGAGGATACACATCAAAATTACTTAAGATATGGACAAACATAAGAAAAGTGCAATCCGTATGTATTAGTTTCCTGGGACTGCCGTAACAAATCACCACAAATGTTGTGGGTTAAAACAACAGAGGTGTATTCTCTCACTGTTCTGGAGGCCAGAAGTCCAAAATCAAGGTGTCAGCTGGGCCACACTCCCTCTGCAGGAGGGAGTGCCCTTACTTACCTCTTCCAGCTTCTGGTGGCTCCTTGCATTCCTTGGTTTGTGGCAATAAAACCCCAATCTCTGCCTCCCCATCTTCACATGGCCCTTTATGTCTGTGCCTGTCTCTCTATGTCCTTTTCTGTCTCTTCTAAGGACAGTCACGCAGCTGGTGCCTGGGTGGCTCAGTCGGTTAAGCGTCTGCCTTCGGCTCAGGTCACGATCCCAGGGTCTTGGGATCGAGCCCCACATCGGCTCCCTGCTCGAGGGGAGCCTGCTTCTCTTTCTCCCGCTCCCCCTGCTTGTGCTCTCTGGCTCTCTCTGTCAAATAAATAAATAAAATCTTAAAAAAAAAAAAAGGACGCTCATTGGGTTTGGCGTTCACCCTAACCCAGTATGATCTCACCTTAATTCTTACCATAATGACATCAGCAAGGACCCTATTTCTAAATAAGGTCACACATTCCAAGGTTCCGGTGGATGTGACTTTTCAGGGGACACTGTTCAAAGGACCCACTACATGTGTGACAGACCAGGAGCTCTCCATATTTTAGGGGCGGGGGTGAACACTTGGTGGAGGCATGACTGTAATGGGATGTAGGCAGGGCCAGTCTGGAAGGCTTCTGGGGGCAGCTGGGAGCTCAGCATAGAAGGGCACTAGGGAATGGGGCAGCAGAGAGACAGAATTCCCGGGTGTCTGGGCCACACTTCCCACCCCCCAATTTCTCTGGGCCCTTTACACATAGACAACTGCTCTGGGAGAGAGCAGAGGGAGGGACAGAGGACCTGAGCCGAAGGCAGATACTTAACCAACTGAGCCACCCAGGTGTCCCTGTTTCTAAATTTTTATTTTGAAATCATAAAAAGTTGCAAAAATAGTACAAAGAGTTCACGTGCACCCTTCACCCAGCTTCCCCAACAGGGTCATGTTACATAAACATTGCACAATTATCAAAACAAATAAACATCGACCCAATGTTGTTAATTAACTACAGACTTTATTCGAATTCCTGACTTTTCTACTAATGTCCCTTTTCTGTTGCAGGATGGCACATTCCATTGGTTGTCAGATCAGCTTGGTCTCTTCCGGTCTGTGACAGCTCCTCAGTCCATCCTTGTCTTTCATAACCCTGACAGTTTAGAAGAGGCCTAGGCAGTTATTTTGTAGAATATCCCTCAGTTTGGGTTTTCCTGATATTTTTCCCATCACCAGATTGAGGTTATGCATTTTGGCAAGAAAACCACAGAAATGATGTGTCCTTGTCAGCGCATCACCTCAGGTATAGAAGACATGTATTGAATGGGTTTATTGCTGTCCATTGGCTAAGGTAGTGTTTGCTGGATTTCTCTGTTGTAGCATTACTATTTTTCCCACTGAAATTAATAAATACCTTGAAGAAGATACTTTGAGACTGTGCAACCATACTGTTTCTCCTTCAACTTTTTTTTTTTCTCTAATTTTGCATCCATTAGCAGTGGGAAAGAGCTCTTGATACCCAGTGAGCTTGAGAGCCTCATTTGCCCTGGATTCCTTGAGGGACTGTGACTTTTAAGAAACACTTTGGGGGGGCGCCTGGGTGGCTCAGTCGTTAAGCGTCTGCCTTCGGCTCAGGTCATGATCCCGGGGTCCTGGGATCGAGCCCCGCATCGGGCTCCCTGCTCCGCGGGAAGCCTGCTTCTCCCTCTCCCACTCCCCCTGCTTGTGTTCCCTCTCTCGCTGTGTCTCTCTCTGTCAAATAAATAAATAAAATCTTTAAAAAAAAAAAAAAAGAAACACTTTGGAGAAGGGGGTCCAGGCCCAAAAAAAGTTTCTTCCTCTCTTGTCTAGTCCCAAAGCCAGACTGGGCCTCCCCAAACCCTCTCTGTACCCTAAGACGCTCCCAGGCCACTACCCTTGAAGACATACCAGCTATTTCTGTAGTAATTGATGTCCAGAGTCTTTTCCTAGGTCCCCACCAGCCTGGAGGAAGAAGGGGACAGTCAGGGTCTTCCCGGTGTCACAGGTAGGAAGTATGAGGTCCAGAGAGGCTCATAGTCAAGTGACTAGTTGGAGCCCTCCTTGTGATTCTCAGACATCCGGGCTTCTCCTCTCCTCTTAGCAGAGGTCCATATCCCCTGCCCTTCTTTCCTGTCCACCCCTTTCACTTGGCCTATCCTTTTCCCCACCAAGTCCCAGCCATCTGTCTGCCTATAGCAAGGGTAAAGTCTCCTAGAGCCGAGGGCTGTCACTTCTAAGAATGACATACTGGGACCTGAGCTGACCTGAAGCTCAATTTCTGCCTCCAGAAAGGCTGGACTAGCATGGGGACAGGGAACAGGCTGGTAGGCAGGATCACAGGCACAGGAGGCAACTGGGAGCCTGGAGCATCTCCTCGAGGCCCTGTGTCCCCGTTCCCCTAGAAAGGTCTGCCACCCACTGGTTTCCCAGGCCAGCCTGCCCATCTGGGCCTTGTCCTTGTGAGAGTCTGAGCTGACACAACAGATGGACCGAGCCAAGTTTCAGTGTCCATGGCCTCGTCTGTACCTGCCAGCCACTAAAGATGACAGGACAGAAATCGACTGCCCCACATTATAGATGCAGGAGGCTCAGAGATTGAGGTAATTCCCAAGGTCCACAGAGAGGAAGCCGCTCAGCCAAGATTCGGTCCCAGCTCTGCCTGGCTCTGAGCCTCACTTTTCAATGACAGGACCCCCTGATAAAGGGTCCCCGAAAGTCAGAGCCAAAACGGGCCTCAGGGGTCACATAAGCCAGCCTCCTAACTTTACAGATGGGAAAACTGAGGCCCCAAGAGGGAAAGGGTCATGTCCAAAGTCACACAGAGCCTCCTTTGCAAGTGCAAAATGTTTAACAAGGACCTCCCTGAGCTAGGTAGGTTGAGAATATGTGGGGTGAAAAGAGTTGTGTTTGCACCCCAGAATCACATTTAAGTTGTTAAGAATATGAAGGGTTAGGTAGCCAAAGCCCAGCAACAGATGGGCTCAACTAACCATCTATTAGCTACTTATTCAGGGAAAGTAAGACTTACCTTTTCTAGCCAATTACCCATAATGCTCACTGAGAACTAAGCTCCAGCCCCTACAGCCCAGTCCCCTCACCAACCCCTATATCCCTACCCATTTTCCAGCCTCTGCCTGAATTTCCACTTCTGTCCTCTCTTCCTGCCCAAATTCTTCATGATCTTTAAGGCCAAGCTTCAGTTAAACACACAGATTTAAGATATGGTTTCTGAAGATTGTGTGGCATAAAATAGATGAAAGATGAACAAAAGGGAGGGAGGAAAGGAGAGAGAGGGGAACAGGAAGATGGTAAGGGACTGTGAAAGAATGCATGGAATGGATGGATGGATAAATGGATGGGCAGAGAGATGGATGGATAAGTGGATGGATGGATGGATGGATGGATGGATGGATGGATGGATGGATAAGTGGATGGGCAGGTAGATGGGCGGATGGATGGGTGGATGGATGGATGGATGGATGGGCAGATGTATAGATGGATGGATGGGCAGGTAGATGGACAGATGGATGGATGGATGGATGGATAGATGGATGGATGGATAAATAGATGAATTGGCAAGTGAGTGAGAAGATGGATGGATGGATGATTAAAAGGAAGGACAATGGATGGAAATAGAAGAATGGAAGGTGGATAGATAGTGGGTGGGTAGGTGAGTAAAGGATGGATGGAAAACAGAAAAAAGGCAGTCATCCCACCGATCCCAGGGTGGGCAAGCATCCTACACGAGTCCTCCACTTAGCTGAACCTTGACGATGAATAGATGCTGAGCAAGAGAGAAAGAGAGAAAGGACATCCCATTCGCTCACCTGAGCAAAGACTCAGTGGCATGAAACACTGGTCTGAGGAAAGTGCAACACCTAAGCCTTGTCACCGAGCTGAACTGCCTGACGGAACTGAGAACAGAGGTCGGGGGATACACATGGAGCTGAGGATCGCAGACTTCATACTCACAACACTGGGGGGACCGAAGGTTCTACACACAGGAGTGACACTATCAGGTGTGTTTCACAAAGGCCCTTTCGGGGTCCACATGGAACATACTTTGGGAGAAGGGACAGAAAAGGGAAAACCAGGAGGATGTTGGCCTTGCCATCATCCAGGTAAGGGATGGGGTCGGCTCAGACCTCTCCTCTGGCAGGACGGCCCACCCCATCACCTTGGACCACCAGGCTTTCCCCTTCTCAGCCTTCCCACTGCCTCTGGGAGGTGTGCCACCCCCCAGGAGAGCTTACTACAGTGCCTGAGGGGGCCACGAAGTTTCTCTCACATAGTAGGTGCTTGGCATGTTAATTCACTGTAATTACTCCTGCCTGATGGGGGAGACACAGCCCTTGTCCTTGCGGGTGTCCAGTCTGATGGGGGAGGGCAAATGAGCGGAGAGCTTTCTCTACTCTCTGAGGGTAGCCCGGAGCCGAGGAACCACCAGGTGGGGTGGGTGGTTCATGGAAGACTTCTTGGAAAGGGTGCGTTTGACTTAGGTTTTGAAAGAAGGAAGAGCCCTGCATGGGTGGAGTGGGAAGAGGGCATTCCCAGGCAGGGGTGTGGCTGTGGGAACTCCAGTGCCTGGCGGTGAGTCGAGAGGAACGTCAGCACCTGAGCCGGAATGGCTGTGTCAGGAGTCCTGGGCTACGGGGCCAGCAGAACAAAGGGCAAGGGAGGGAAAGGACAGTGATTCCCCAGGAGTTCCAGCCTCATGAGTAGAAAGAATAGGCCCTCCACCAGACAGAGGCTGGGTAGCAATCTCAGTCTGCTGCTGCCCTCCCCCAGACGGAGCCATCCTGTGGGACTGGGGAAGGCCTGGGGCCTCCCAAATCAGTCAGACCAGGGTTCCAGGCAGGCCTCCCCCACTGACCAGCCATGCGACCTTGGACCAGTCACTGCAGCCCTCCCAGCGAGTTTCTTATCCAATGAGCATAGCAGCTCCTACCTCGCAGGATTATTGAGAGGACTAGATTATTCATGGCGAGTGGCCAGCATGGTGCTTGGCACAGAGCAAATGTTTGGCAGATAGTTCTCTTAAAGTCAACCCTAGAGTTTGACCAGTGGGGGGCAGGGGCTAAGCTCAAATGGAGAACAGGTGTCGAAACTCAGGCAAAGCCACGAAGAACAAAGAGGGGTCCAGGATAGTGCTGGGCAGTGGAGGGGCAGGAGGTGGGAGGCCTTGGGAGAGCTGCTGAGGCCAGCTGGCCCGGGTGATGAGCTGCTGAGTCTGTGAGGGCCCAGCCAGGGTGGAGTCTATGGGAATGGGCAAGCCCAGAAGCCCTGCCGGGGAAGAGTCAGCAGGATGGTTTAGGTGCGCGGGGAGAAGGTATGGGAGCTGCCGCGAGGCCCACTTCTGAGGATGGAGGCCCAGCACTGCCTCCCCTGCCTGGGAGAGAAGGGGACAGAGAAGCAGCAGCTCAGGTGCTCCAATGAGGCCCCGAGGCCAAGGAAGCCCCACCGGCCACTCAACACCACCCAGAGCCTGCTTCTTTTCCTCCCAGCCCTGGCGATCGGTACAGTGGGGGTGCGCACGCGCACACACACACACACACATACCCCACACCATTTCTGTGTCACTCACTTCCAAAAGAGGGGGCTGGGTCAGCTTATGATAAAAGACACATGTATAATAAAACTGAAAATATCCAGCAAGGGTCGAAGGCAAATCAAAATTAGGTAATAGGGTACACTGATAAGCATGTTTTGGTTGCAAGCACAGGAACTTGAATTCGTTTCAAAAAGAGGCAATTCACGGACTCATTGTTCTCTCCCACTCTCCCCTCCTGCCCCAACACATGCATACAAACACACGCGTACACGAACACCCCTGGCCTTGATCTGCCTCCTGGCTTCCCTTCACAGGCCAGCCACCCCCATGAGGCTGTAACCACAGCTGAGGCGGCCTTCAACTCACCCTTCAGCCTCACATCCAGAGTGGCTCAGCTCAAATGTGACAAACCCCAGGGAGGGCCGGGAGGACTGATATAGCCAGTGGCCAGGATCTTATATGACCAACCCAGCAGGCGACCTGCCCTGTGTCTAGGACCAAGAAAAAGGGATCTGGCATCAGAAGGAAGGCACAGACTTGGCCCCAACTTTTACAAGCTAAGCAGGTACCCCAGTGTGTGTCCACCGCCAAACTGTACGGAAGAGACTGCTATCCCTGACACGTGTCTCTGCGTTTCCTGGCAGCCCAGACAAAAAGGGAAACATAACGGAATATGAAACTTCACTAAGAAGGAGGCATATCTGATTGTCCAGAGACACAAATGTCTTCTGAGTTCTGAGGTCTGAGAAGAATCTATCTTCAGAGATTCTAAGGGATGCGAAGAGGTTCTATTTACTGAGTCCCAATCTGTCAAGCACTATGCTAGACATTGCCACTGATACTTTCATTTAACCTTGCAAACCCCTTTGGGAAAGGTGTTACTGTGTCCATGTTGTAGACATAGAGAGGTAAAGGCAGGGAAGCTCCACTGGGCCTCAGTCCCCAATGTCCAAGCACCTCCCATGAATATGTAGGTGCCCCAAAGGTGCCAATGTGCTCCATAAAGCCAGGTACCCTGACCCTGGCAGCATGGCGACCTGCCTCCTGTAAGCACCAAGCTCTGGCCACTTCTCCTGGACACTTACTGGCCAGACTTCCAACTGTCAGCACCAGAGACCTCTGCCTGAGAGCCTTCTCTGGCCACCAGAGCCCATTCTGCCTGTGCACAGGGTAAGCTATAGTGCCGGAGAGTTAACACCACTCCCCTGCCTGAGAGCCCCCTCAACCTATCAGGACGGGAGGATAAATACCCCAGCTCCCTCGTCCTCTGGGAGGAATTCTGAGGTACTTATTCCTCACTGTCCCTAAGAATGACTCTACAGTGGCCCACAGGGTTCACTTGCTGGATCACACACCTCTTATTAGTTTCCTCTCCTTCCCTGTCCCACCCGCCCACTCCCTAATGGTGTTTCGTGAGACTCCACTCAAAAATACTTCCTGTACTTGAGTTCTTGTTTAAGGATCTGCTTCTGGAACCCAAACCAAGGCACCTGAGAAGGGAAATATATATATTATACAGAATATATTTTACTAATATATAAAATATATTATACACATTCTAATAACACAATAAATATTATAAATTGTACTGATATAAGGGATGTGTAGCACTTAACTTACAAATAAGAAGAAGAGTACTCTTTATTATAAATTCCACATAGTCCACTGATCTTTTTTTTTTTTTTAAAGATTTTATTTATTTATTTGAGACAGAGAGAATGAGAGAGAGAGAGCACATGAGAGGGGAGAGGGTCAGAGGGAGAAGCAGGCTCCTTGCTGAGCAGGGAGCCCGATGCGGGACTCGATCCAGGGACTCCAGGATCATGACCTGAGCCGAAGGCAGTCGCTTAACCAACTGAGCCACCCAGGCGCCCAGTCCATTGATCTTCATAGGATGCTTTCATTGATTTGATTTCAAGCTCTTGTGACCTGTAGTGGCAATCAACAAACAAGTAGAGTTCTGACATAAAGACTAGTTGAAATTTTTGTTTATGTTGAGGAGGAAGATCAAAGAGAAACAACATAGACATATGCCCTAACTTGAGCCATTCATCAATGACGTGAGTGACTTCTTTGCTGAACTGGATTGCAGACTTCAAATACAGAAAGCATATTTTCTTATAGTTTTTGCTATTAACAATGCAACAACTAGAGACATGACACACTTTTAAGATTAGTCTGCCTTATTTTTAACATTTTTCCTTAAAATATTTAAGTCTAGATTTTCTTAAGTCTAGACAATCAAGAAAACACAACAAATCTAGCCCTGGTTTGTAGCATTTACCATTTCCATGGTGTAAATACCCCAACGCCTCATCTAGGGGAGGAGAAGGAGAAGGAGGGGGAGGGGAGGGGCTGCCGTGGAAGAGCTTGGCCACCATAGGCGTAGGCACCACCCACCCTGAGCTCAGCACAAATCCTGACCCGGAGTAGCCCCTTGCGGCTGCAGACTGAGTTCACTTGGCTCCTGCAGGAACTCGCTCTCTCTGCAAACTTGATCAAGTCCAGCGAGGCCAGGGGTCTGCTCATCTGGAAGATCAACACAGAGGTGGCAGCCTCCCTGATAGCCTACCTACCAGTCATGCACCCTTAAACAGGTTGCTCAGCCTCCCTGAGCCTCAGTTTCCTCACCTGCAAAAGGGGATGAATATGGTGCAGGGACATAGCAAGGAGTCTTGGCAGAGAGCAGGCAGGAAGGAGACATTTGCTCCAACTCAGCCTTAGGAGGCAGGACACAACTGCCTGTCCCCAGCCTTGCTGCAAAAATCAAATGTAATAACGGGTCCTCTTCAGGTAGATACTAATACCCTAAATTCATAGAAGAAGGAACCGAAATTTAGAGGTGAAAGGATCAGCCAGGACACACTCCAGGTTCAACCCAAGGTTGAGCTCTTGCCTCCTTCCACTATTCCACATTACCTTCTGCGAGGGACTATAGTCTAACTTTAGGGTTTTTTTCCCTTCTGGTTATACTTTTGATTTGTGTAGTCATATTATTATCTAAATACAAAGCTAATTTAAAATATATTAGATGGTATCACAGGCTACAACACAGATGAACCCTAAGGACATTATGCTACGTGAAATAAGGAAAGAATTAATATTATATGATTCCACTCACAAAGTACCTAAACTAGTCAGAAGCATAGAAACAGAAAGTAGAAAGTTTGTTAGCAAAGGCTGGGGCAAGGGAGAAAAGGGAATTGGGGTTTAGTGAGTATAGAGCTTGGATCTGTTGTACAACATTGTGAATATATTTAACACTACTGAACTCTGTATTTAAAAATTATTAAAATTGTAAAAAAAATTTATTACATGGTAATATAAAATTGACAATCTAGGGTATTGGTCTGTGCAATCTGGTTTTTTTATTCTTTTTTTAAAAGTTATTTTAAGTAATCTCTACACCCAGTGTGGGGCCCAAATTCACAACCCTGAGATCAAGAGTTGCAGGCTCTCCCTACTGAGCCGGCCAGGCACCCATGTTTTTAACTAGGAAGTTGATATGGTATTCAACAAATGAACTGATTTTATGGTTTTTAAATTTTTTATTTACTTTCTTTGTTCATATACACACAGACACAATTTTATGGATATGTATAAAAGTGAATGCACTCTTTTTTTTCTTTCCTATTTTCTTGGATCTCTTCTTTCCCTCTCCTATCCCCTACACCCACCTCAGCCTCGCACCCTACCCCCAAGGTAACCCATGTTAATAACATATGTACCCTTTCATGTTTTTGATGCTCATATATACACACACACATATGCACTTACATAAATGGGGGGCTGGGTTTGTTTATTCACACAAGTGAGATCAATATACTACCTGTGTTTTTCTGCATCATGTGTTTATTTCCCTTTCCCCAATACCTTGAAGAATCTCTTCTTGCCACCCAACACAGCTCCAATTTATTGACTGTGGTGACTGCTTAATATTCCATAGTATGAGTAGACCCCTATTTCTCAGCTATACACTACTGATGGGTAGTCACTTGGTTTTCCTTTTTTGGTCACTGTAAATAATGCAGCAATAAATAGCCCTACACCTATGTCTTTTTGTTTCTATTTCTTTTTTCATTAAATAATGAAGCCCTTTGATCATTTGAAAATCATCTTGGATGTGTACTCATACATAATGAACCCAGAAAGGAGACTGAGAGAAGAAAAACTCTGGGGACAGAACAATAGATGAATGTGTTTGTTTTTTATATTTCTGTTTACGTTGTCACACTATTCATATGGCAGATAAAGGCTACCTGTTTTATGTGTAACGATCCTATAATCGTAGGACAGAAAGGGACATGGGGCCCCAGTGATGTGTCCACAGGGAGTCAAGCCAGAGATGGACTCTTTTACTAAACAGCTGACATCTTTGCTTTAACAACCCTGGACTGTTAGGGAAAGAGGGGTGCAGAGCTACATCCGCGCATGGCAGTGACCCCACAGCACATCAGGAGAAGGGCCACATAAAGGGCTCTACTGTCTTGGTGCATCAGCTCTTGCAAGACCGGGCTCCCACCCTCCCACAGCTCAGGAAGAAACTTGCTTTCTCTTCCATGCAGCTCATCAACCCCTACCATGGTGGCTGCCTTGTACCAACATGACAAGGGGCACGTGGAATCCAGAGAAGCCTATCCTCAAGAAACTTGTTTCTGGGGCACCTGGGTGGCTCAGTCAGTTAAGCACCTGCCCTCTGCTCAAGTCATGATCTCAGAGTCCTGGGATCAAGCCCTACACCCCTGGCCCCTCCCCCTGCTCATGCGCATGCGCGCGCGCTCTCTCTAATAAATAAAATCTTAAAAAAAAAGAAAGAAAGAAACTTGTTTCTGATTCCATGGAAACCTGAAAGAGCAGAGGTCTGTAGCCCAAACCCAAGATCAGACTCCACAAATCCTTACTGAGTGTCCCAGAGGCGCTATGTGCTGAGAGTTGTGGGGACCAGCAAAACAAAAAGCTTCATTCGTGTTTATGTCTCAGGGAGCTGTCAGAAGGTCTTAAAACAACAACCCTCAGAGGTGGGAAGGCAAACATAAGAAATCAAATCTCAGACGCTAGGAGGGACACTGTGCTTTTTATAGCCCTCAGAAACAATGGGCCCAAAGAAGGCAAAACCTGACGAGCTTACCACTCATTTATTTACATCAGCAGATACAGTTTATGGGCTATCATTAATTCTCACTCCAGCCATTGTTTTAGTTCTTTATGCAATTATCTAAAACAATATTTCACAAACTTTGACACTAACTCAAGCATAAAGAATCTGAGGGTGTGTTCAAAATAAAGTTACAAGGAACATTCAGGAACACTCAACCTCCTCATCTCAGGTGCCGGGATCTTAGGAAATAGGAAAGGCCAGGCAAGAGCAAAATGCTGTCTGATTTGGGACTTGAATCTTAGCTTGGGGAATCCAAGCAACAAGACATTTCTGAATGGAAAAGCTAGTCCCCCTGATTGAAGGGGAAGCTCACATTTCTGCCTTGATATCATCTTTAAAAGGGGTTCATGTTTTGTTTCCACAGGATATGACAATGAAAGGGAGAAACATGCTTCCTGCTCTCAGGTAGTTTTACTAACTAGCTAGGAGACCCTAAAAAAGTTTTTTTTTTCCCTGAATTAGTTGAGCCCTCAGTTTCCCCATCAGTCAAGTGGAGACCTTTTTTTCCAGAAGATTCACCGATGGGCGATATGCACCTTGAAGATGTGGGCACGGACAGCTTTGTTAGGTAGAGGGCATTCTGCATCCTCTGCTCTGACCTCTTGTTAGTGAACAACTCATAAGCATGTGATCCAGCTCAGGAGTTTTTGCAACCCAGGCCAGGACTCTATCTCTGTGTGAGGGTCCTTCCATAAGGGCAGCTTTAGAAGTGACAGGTGAACTATCACCACTGCTATTCAACATAGTACTAGAAGTCCTAGCCACAGCAACCAGACAACAAAAAGAAATAAAAAGCATCCGAATCAGCAAAGAAGAAGTCAAACTCTCATTCTTTGCAGATGATATGATACTTTACATGGAAAACCCAAAAGACTCCACCCCAAAACTGCTAGAACTCATACAGGAATTCAGTAAAGTGGCAGGATATAAAATTAATGCACAGAAATCAGTTGCATTTCTATACACCAACAACAAGACAGAAGAAAGAGAAATTAAGGAGTCAATCCCATTTACAATTGCACCCAAAACTATAAGATACCTAGGAATAAATCTAACCAAAGAGGCAAAGAATCTGTACTCAGAAAACTATAAAATACTCATGAAAGAAATTGAGGAAGACACAAAGAAATGGAAAAACATTCCATGCTCGTGGATTGGAAGAACAAATATTGTGAAGATGTCAATGCTAACTAGAGCAATCTACACATTTAATGCAATCCCTATCAAAATACCATCAACTTTTTCCAAAGAAATGGAACAAATAATCCTAAAATTTCTATGGAACCAGAAAAGATCCCGAATAGACAGAGGAATGTTGAAAAAGAAGAGCAAAGCTGGTGGCATCACAATTCCGGACTTCAAGCTCTATTACAAAGCTGTAATCATCAAGACAGTATGGTACTGGCACAAAAACAGACACATAGATCAATGGAACAGAATAGAGAGCCCAGAAATGGACCCTCACTCTATGGTCAACTAATCTTCGACAAAGCAGGAAAGAATGTCCAATGGAAAAAAGACAGTCTCTTCAACAAATGGTTTTGGGAAAATAGGAGAGTCACATGCAGAAGAATGAAAGTGGACCATTTTCTTACACCACACACAAAAATAGACTCAAAATGGATGAAAGACCTAAATGTGAGACAGGAGTCCATCAAAATCCTAGAGAACACAGGCAGCAACTTCTTCGACCTCAGCCGCAGCAACTTCTTCCTAGAAACATCACCAAAGGCAAGGGAAGCAAGGGCAACAATGAACTATTGGGACTTCATCAAGATAAAAAGCTTTTGCACAGCAAAGGAAACAGTCAACAAAACCAAAAGACAACCGACAGAATGGGAGAAGATATTTGCAAATGACATATCAGATAAAGGGCTAGTATCCAAAATCTATAAAGAGCTTATCAAACTCAACACCCAAAGAACAAATAATCCAATCAAGAAATGGGCAGAAGACATGAACAGACATTTCTCCAAAGAAGACATCCAAATGGCCAACAGACATATGAAAAAATGCTCAACATCACTCAGCATCCGGGAAATACAAATCAAAACCACAATGAGGTATCACCTCACACCAGTCAGAATGGCTAAAATTAACAGGTCAGGAAACAACAGATGTTGGCAAGGATGTGGAGAAAGGGGAACCCTCCTACACTGTTGGTGGGAATGCAAGCTGGCGCAGCCACTCTGGGAAACAGTATGGAGTTTCCTCAGAAAGTTGAAAATAGAGCTACCATACAACCCAGCAATTGCACTACTGGGTATTTACCCCAAAGATACAAATGTAGTGATCCGAAGGGGTACGTGCACCGCAATGTTTATAGCACCAATGTCCACAATAGCAAAACTATGGAAAGAGCCCAGATGTCCATCAACAGATGAATGGATAAAGAAGATGTGGTATATATATACAATGGAATATTGTGCAGCCATCAAAAAAAACAAGATCTTGCCATTTGCAACGACGTGGATGGAACTAGAGGGTATTATGCTGAGCAAAATAAGTCAATCAGAGAAAGACATGTATCATATGATCTCACTGATATGAGGAATTCTTAATCTCAGGAAACAAACTGAGGGTTGCTGGAGTGGTGGGGGGTGGGAGGGATGGGGTAGCTGGGTGATAGACATTGGGGAGGGTATGTGCTATGGTGAGCGCTGTGAATTGTGTAAGACTGATGAATCACAGACCTGTACCTCTGAAACAAATAATATATTATATGTTAAAAAGAAAAGAAGATAGTAGGAAGGGAAAAATGAAGGGGGGGATATTGGAGGGGAAGATGAACCATGAAAGACTATGGACTCTGAAAAACAAACTGAGGGTTCTAGAGGGGAGGGGGTGGGGGATGGGTTAGCCTGGTGTTGGGTATTGAAGAGGGCACATATTGAATGGAGCACTGGGTGTTATACGCAAACAATGAATCATGGAACACTACATCAAAAACTAATGATGTAATGTATGGTGATTAACATAACATAATAAAGTAAAATTTAAAAAATAAAAATAAAAGTGACAGGTGAATTAATTAACAACAGAGATTTTTAAAAGATAATACTCAAAGTTGGTGAGCAGGTTTTGAAATAGGCACTCTCGTTCCCTGCTGGTAAAATATGTAAATTGGTACCACTTCTCTTGAAATCAATTGGACAGTACAAGTCAAGATCCTTAAAACATTCATTATCTTCTCACCTAGTAATTATACTTCTGGGAATCAAGTCTAAGAAAATAATGCAAAATATTTATAAAAGCTTTATGCAGAACGATGTTATTGCTGTAATATTTTAATTGCAACAACAACAAAAAAAAACAGTGGAAACAGCATTGAAATGTATAACACTTTTAATAACACAAGGAAGTGTTTCTCTTAAAATATTAATAAAAACTGAATGCAAAATGATATAGTGTGATTGTAGATAGGTAGATAGATGATTAGATAGATAGATAGATAGATAGATAGATAGATAGATAGATATAGTTAGTTAGTTAGATAGATAGATGATAGACAGACCTGTAATATATATACATGAAAGAAACTCACCAAAATGTTATTAGTGGTTGCCTTTGGGTATTGGGATTTGGGATTCAATCTGAATCATAACCTCACTTATGGCCCAGAAGACAGGATCGTTGACCATAAATAAGGAGACATGTTTGCTCAACAACCAAAAATAATCATGCATTACAGAGTGATGAATCAAGCTCAGCAGCCTTGAAAGATGAAAAATATTTTGCCATGTAAAGCAGGGACTTCGGAGGTTAAATGTGTCATTTATCACCACCCCTCTAAGCACCTCTAAAATTAGTGTTAATGGATAAAACCTGTATTGGATGAAGAGAACAGGAGAAGGGATTACAGTGACAAAATCTCGGAATCTAGAAAATAAATAAAAAAGTAATCTTGGTACTTTCCCAGGGAGAAGCCAAGAAGCAAGCAGATTCACACAGCAGGACCCTGGAAGCCTCTGGAATAGGAGCCACCAGGCACCTCTGAAGGTGGAGGGCAGGTGGGCTAGAAACAGGAGGATAAATGGGTCAAAAGTCTGTATAAAAAGCAGGGATACCTCCATAGCCCCTTTCTATCCCAACCTCACTTAATGCCAACCACTCCTCCTTTACCTCAGGAGAAACTGGAGGTGTACTCTGGAGAATTTACCAGAGGGACTAAACCCTGAGGGAGCAAGCACAGCTTGGGTAAGGGTGGGGTAATAAACTGACTTAAGTCAGATTAACAGACTGAAACACTCTCAGTCCCCTTCCTCCACATAGTTTCCTGAAAGTTGGTAGCTTTTCATAGGCCAGGCAGGAAATTAGAGGCATCCTTCCTGAGGAAGACCCTACCCAAGAGAAAAGCCTAAAGATACTGACATTTGAGGTCCCCCAATAAAAACAGCGTATTCACCAGATTATTCTATAGTGAGACTCAGCAGGGGAAAAACCCCCCTGCTGTACACATACACACTCACTTTCCAATCAGCTTCTTAGTGACTTACTCTTAAATATTAACCAAAGATCAAGAACCACAGACATTTGAGGGAAGCCTCTGGCATAAAGGACAGAGATAAGACAAACCAGGAAAAAGGCAGCTGAGAGGAAACAGAAATGATGATGGAAATGGAAGAATTGTTAAAGCCATGAAATATTGTGTCTTGAAACAAGAACAAGAGACTATTCTTTTAAAAAGTATCCAGAGTTACTAAAATGTATCCAATTTTTAAAAAACTAAATAATAAGATTGGATAGCAAAGTTTAGGAAAATCTCAGAAAGTCAAAAAAAAAAAAAAAGAGAGAGACAGAAGTCAGATGAAAAATAGAATGAAATACATAGGAAAAAGAAGAGTTCCAGAAAGAGAGAAAATGGAGGGGAGGAAATCATGAAATAAATAGAAAATTTCCTGGAAATTTTCTGAAGAACATGAATTTCTATGCTGAAAGATGCTGCCACGTGCCCAATCCAACAGATCCAACACAGCCACATGGAGGCAGAACATGTGATATTGTAGCCTGCTAGAGAGCAAGAGAAGAGCCTAAAAGCTCTGGGGGAAGGGGTAGGAATCGGATAGCATCCAATATCTAGAATCAAAACAGCATTAGACTTCTCAGTAGCAACACTGGAAACCAGGAAATAGTGACACAATACCTTCAAAGTGCTGAGGGAAAATTATTTGCAACCTGGAATTCCATACCCAGCCAAATTATCCATCAAGAATGGGAGTAGACTAATGATGTTTTCAGACATGAAAAGTCTACGCATCCTGTCTCAGGAAATTGCCAGAGGATGTGTTTCACTAAAATGAAGAGGGAAGAAAAGAAGAAGGGAGACAGACCCAGTGTGAACCACAGTCACACCTCTTACTATCTTGCATGACCTTTTCCAAGTTACTCAACCTCTGAATGGCAGGGTTGTCTCCATTCCAAAACAGGCCTGACCACACCCACAGGGTGGCTGTCAACACAGGGAAGCTCCTTCCCATCCTGTGTCCCACCTCCCACGCCCTTGCTAGTAGAGGGTTCTTCTAGGAAGACCCTACCAGGGCTTCTGAGCTTTGCTGTTTCCTGGACTCCTCGGCTGTGAGGTCCCAGGAGGTCCCTGGGAGACACCTTCAGCCCCCTCCCATTAGTTCAAGAACAGAGACCACACAGGTTTGCATCAACCAGAAAGTCAGCTTTATTAGCCCACCACCAGCGGAGGGGAAGGGGAGACAGATAGAAACCGCGCTGGGAGAACAGGGCCCTGGCCCAGGCCTTCAGGAGGTTGGGGCCGGCGGGTGGGCAGGAGGCTCTAGAAGAGGCAGCTCAGTGCTTGGAGCTCTGGCCCTGGTTGAAGCTGGATAAGCCCTGCTCCTTGAGGATGGGCCGGGTCTGGTGGCCGGAGGAGGAGGAGGAGGAGAAGACTGTGGGAGAGAGGGGAGGGAGTGAGAAGGGCATTGGGAGCTAAGAGGCCCCACACAGGGAGGGCTGGGGTCTCTGGGGCGCCCAGGACCCTCAGGAGCCTTACCATTGTGGGAAGAATAGGAATGGCTGGACGCTTGCTGGGAGGAAAGGCTGTGGGGAGAAAAGGCAAAGCGGTTAGATGTGCTGGGAGCGCAGAGGGGCTGGAGGGGGGTGGAGGGGGCTGGGCACTCACTGGGCATCCTCGCCCTCCAGCAGGCGGCGGTAGGTGGCGATCTCCTGCTCCAGCCGTGTCTTCACGTCCAGCAGGATATTGTATTCGTGGTTCTGCTGCTCCATCTCGCAGCGCAGCTGGGACAGCTGCTCCTCCACGTTGCCAATCAGGTCCTGGATCTGGGCCAGCTGCATGCAGTAGCGGCCTTTGGTCTCCTCCAGGCTGCTCTCCAGGGATGCTTTCTGTGAGCGGGAGAAAGAAAGTCAACAGAGGTGGTCACTATTGTCCCCCCAGGCCTCTGGGCATGTTTCCTGAGAGGTATATGGATTGGGACTCCAACTGGGCTACTGGTGGGCCAGACAATGTGGAGGAAAGGTATTCCATTGTTCTGGGCCTTAATTTCTATGTCTATATAATGGATATAATGATCCCTCCAGGTCCACTCCTGGAATAAGAGAGGCAGAACTGTCTTGTGGCAGTGTTAAGGGCCTGGTGGCCCTTACTGGGGACTTGGGGACTGGGGCTGGGCGGGGTCCTTCATACCATGCTGAGCTGGGACTGCAGGTCAATCTCCAGGCCCTGGAGCACCCTCCGGAGCTCGGTCACCTCACGGCGGCCGCTCTGCACCAGCTCGCTGTTAGAGGCCACTTCTTTGTTCAGTTCCTCGGTCTGCGAGAAGAATGAAGAGCAGGTGTGAGACGCTCCAGAGGTGCTCCCTGGCTGGGCAGTCCTGCAGGAGGGCTGAGGACCTGAGCCCCACCTTGCTCAGGAACCAGGCCTCCGCGTCTCTGCGGTTCTTCTCCGCCATCTGCTCGTACTGGTCGCGCATCTCGTTCAGGATGCGGCTCAGGTCCACGCCAGGGGCAGCGTCCATCTCCACACTGACGTCCCCGCCAGTCTGACCCCGCAGGGCAAGCATCTCCTAGGAAGGGATGGCGGGAGGTGGTCAGCTCACCTGACCCCTTTCCTGGTTCCTGAACCAGCCTCTCGCAGCCAGGGGTCAGCAGCGGCCTCACCTCCTCGTGGTTCTTCTTCAGGTAGGCCAGCTCCTCCTTCAGGCCCTCAATCTGCATCTCCAGGTCGGTCCTGGCCAGGGTCAGCTCATCCAGCACCCGGCGCAGGCCGTTGATGTCGGCCTCCACGCTCTGGCGCAGGGTCAGCTCATGCTCATACCTGGCAGGACAGAGGTCGGGGCATCAGGCTCCACCTGGGAGGCTTCTGAGGCTCAAGACCAACGGTCCCACTGCTTGCCTCCTGCCCTCTGCCCTGCACGCAGCCCGCCACGGTGGTTGCTCACTTGGTCCTGAAGTCATCAGCTGCCAGCCTGGCATTGTCGATCTGCAGGATGGGCTGAGCGTTCTCGATGGTGGCAGCGATGATCTACAGAGAGGGTGGAAGGACAGGCCTGTTAGCCAAGACTCCACTGCTCAGGGGGGAAGAGCAGAGAGGGGAGAAAGGTAGCTCCCCAAACTTGAGGGTCTCCTAGCTGGCAGGTCAGGCCCTCCGGCCAGCCTGGGTGTCTTTTCCACCCAGCTCAGGGTGTGTGGAGGGATGCCCCCCAGTCTCCTGCTACCCCATCCTCCATCCCAGGCTGAGAGAAGTTGAGGGTACAATGCACACGGGCAGGGAATAAGAGAGTCAGGGCTCCAGTCCCAGCTCAGATACCTCAGTGCTGAAAAGGGACCCTCTGCCACCAATTCTGAGTGGCCTGTGTGGCCTCTCCCCCAAGGTGGGCTCAGTCTCCCTGTTTGTAAAATAAAGATGCTAGAAAGTGGTTTTCTAAGGGCCGCTGCAGCCATGACTTCTCTCAATGCTCTGCCCACCTGCGCCGCCCACCAGGCCCACACACCTTGCTCCGCAGCTCCTCGATGGTCTTGAAGTAGGGGCTGTAGTCCTTGGTCTCACTGGGCTGCTGCCTCTGGTACCAGTCGCGGATCTTCACCTCCAGGTCGGTGTTGGCCTCCTCCAGGGCGCGCACCTTGTCCAGGTAGGAGGCCAGGCGGTCGTTGAGGTTCTGCATGGTGAACTTCTCGTTGCCGGAGAGGAGGCTGCCATCGCCACCGCCGAAGCCCCCGCCGAAGCCCCCGCCGAAGCCAGCACCAAGGCCACCACCGTATCCTCCACCAAAGCAGCTACCCAGGCCCCCCCCGAAGCTGCTGCTGCTGCTGAAGCCGCCGCCGTAGCCGCCCCCCAGGCCGCAGGCCCCCCCGGAGGAGTAGCGGGAGGTGGAGACCGACAGGCCCCTGTAGGCGCTGGGGGCCCGGCAGGAGCCTCCGGCCAGGACAGAGGACATGCGGCTGGAGCCACCGCCGATGCCACAGGAGCCCTTCATGGAGCTGGAGGAGGTGAACTGGCGGCTGCAGGTGGTCATGGTAGAGGAAGGAGGTGAGTGAGCGAGCGAGCGAGTCAGCAGAGGAGAGAAAGGTGCTCAGGAAGGCTGGGAAGATGCTGGGGCTGCTCAAACCCCAAGAACCTTTTATAGGCACTGGGCAGGCGGGGCCTCCCAACTGCTGACTTGCGGGCTCCCCTGCGGATTTCGTCACTCCAGGTCCCGTCCAACTCCCCACTCCGGATCAGGATTATTCAGCCTGGGGTCGACTCACTTCACTGGGTGCCGCTTGAGTTCCCACCCAGCTCTGGGGGTGTGGGGCCGAGAGAAAAACACACACAAACGCGAGTCGGTCGTGACTCAGGCTGGGCGGCGGGAACCCGGCTCTCCGTTCCTGGAGCCTCAGGGGCCAGCGGGGCCTTGGCACAGGCAGGCTGTGGCAGCCGCGTCCCCAGGCAGTGAGTCAGCCCATGACGGACTCCCTGCCCCACGGGACAGCCTTGGCGGCAAAAGGCCGCAGCAATCGTGCCGGCCCGGGGCTGTCTCGGGCTGTGCGGTGGGGTCCTACGTGCCCGGCGCTGGACAGGAGAGCTGGGGTCGTCGTTTCACTCCGCTTTGCACGCTCTGTGGCCTGAGAGCCCTTGCCTCCCCTCTCTGGGCCTCGGTTTCCCCTCAGCGAAGTGACAAAGGCTGGACTGGGTGATCTCGGAGTCCTTTCTCATTCTAAAAATTCTCCGACTCTCTTTCCCTTATTGGATCAATCCCAGTTTCAGAGGCTGCCTTTGAGCCCCCAGGTCCTCAGAAGTGTTGGGTACCATGGACGCAGCATGTACCATTGAGCGTCCCACTCTGCCCCTTACAAGCCATGCAGCATAGGCAGTCAGTCTTGGGCCTCAGTTTTCTCATCTGTAAAAGGGGAGGACACACCACAGAAGAACATGCACACAGGACCACACTGGCAACTCCCCAACGGTGGCCCTGCCCCCAGGTTCCCCATCCTTCCTTTGCAGCCAGCTGCCCCCTCCTGCCTCCTCACACCCACCTCTGCACTCTGGCACCTCCCTCCCACAACCCTGCCCTCTCCTCTGTACCCTAATACTCCCACCTTTTGAGCAGTCCATCCCCAATGCATTGCCCTACTTAATCATGGATGCCCACCATAAACTGCAGTGGGAGGGAGTCCCCCCCCTGCCAGTAGTGCCATGTGTGACCCCTGACCCCACCAGGGACCCCCGAGTTCCCACACTGGATCCAGGGCTCCATTCCCAAGTTTTCTTTTGAGGATCCACAGATTCCAGGCTGGTCGTTCAGTGGACGAGAGGGTCATTGTATACCATGCTGGGGTATTGTCTGGAGTGCTCTATGTGTACCACACAATTCCATGAGGGGCAATATTCCTGCCACAGATTCATAGATGAGGCAGCTGGGAGGTTAAGGGGGCTTCCCAAGACCCCAGTCAAGGGGGAGCTGAGGTTTGGACCCCTGCCTGTCTGCTTGTTCAGTCCGAGCCCTTCCCACCATCCTGAGCCACCTCTCTCTCTATGTGTTGCCAATATGCATGATTGTCCTGAATTAGCCCTGTGAAGTGGGGAGGAGAGAGGGAGAACCAGAGAGAGGGGGTGATTCGCCCAAAGTCATTCGGCTTTAAGAACCCCGGGCTCAGGATGTCTCCACTCACCCATGATGCTTTGCAGGCTGGGACCAGGTAAGTCCATTCTCATTTACCTCCCCACAGTGCCTGGAGTGAGCTTTGCCCACGGTGGGCATGACCTTGGCCTGAAGGCTGGAGGCAGGATTGGGGGGTGGGGATCTAAATCCCAAAACAGAAGCGTCCTCAGTCAGGGTGCTCTGGAGGGTGACCCACAGAACTGGCCACTGTCCTTGCTCTAAAGTGCCTCTGTGGGCTTGCCTCAGCCCGGGCGCTGCTGGGTGATACTACGGGAACCGAGGCACAGGAAATTCTGTCTCAGCACCTCGCGCCCTGCCAGTCATTCAGCTTGTAGGAACAGGGCCCAGCGGTCTGAGCAGAGCTGGTGCCCAAGACACACCTCCAGGGCCAGGTTTGGGACACAGAACCCGATACTCCCCTTCCCAGCCCCCAAAATGGGCCAAATGGGTCCTAGAATCTTGGACAAAACCCCTGCCATCCCAGGTGTCAAGACCTGGAGTTCAGGTCCAACCACAGACTCATCACCCTCAGAACGAAAAATGACCTTTGAGGCCACCAAAGGCAACCAAGCCCCAAGCAGAGAGAGTGAAAGACTTGTCCCAGGTTAAATAGCACAGAAACGGGAGCAGCAACTTGAACCCGGCTCTGGCACAGCTCCTGAGGTTCACAGGGACTATCCCCGGGGTCTCTGGGAGCTCCTCCCTCTCTGCCTCAGCACGCTCTCCACCTCCCTCCCTTCCGATTGGAGCCCTGCCCCTTCCACCGCTCCTGGAGTCCGGGTGGCATTACACACAGGCCCAGCACTGATGGCTGGGGATCCACGTGGGCTCAGAAGCTACAGGAAGTTGCCGACCAACCCATCAAACCACTCAGACAACACCGCAGACCCAGCACCCACCGTGTGCCTGGCACCCAGGGCATGGGGGGCGGGGAAGATGATGACACAGTCTCTGACCTTGGAACCCACCATGTGACCCGGGAGAGAAAGCTGAGGCCGGGAATAGAGCACTGTGTGGCAGGAAACCCCGGTGTGCTTGGCCCACAGAACGCAGCTGGATAAGCGTTCCCCGACCCTGAGGCTCAACAGGAAAGGAGGGAGACCCTGAGGCTCAGCAGGAAAGGAAGGAGTAATCGGGAGAGGCTCCGGCTGGGCCTCAGAAGATCTGAGCCGGCAGAGAAGGAGCAGGGGGCATTTATTCCATGCCAGAGAGGCGAGCCTGCCCAGGGTTGCTGAGAGCCAGGATCACTAGGTCTGCGGGCACAGGGACTCCCACCAAACTGGCAGCCCTCCGGGCTGTGGGTTCTTTCCCCCACCCGGGCCTCTTTCCTCTCTCCTTCACCCGCCCCATCTCAGATGTGAGGTCATCTCATACCTGAGTTGGCTGGGAACTATTACAGGCAGGCCTCAACATGCAGTGATTCCCCAACCTGACTGATCACCAGGATCCCCATACCGATTCCCGACCTGCTCTGACCCACTGTTTCAGCATTGCCCCGGACAAGCCTAATGGTGGGGACATTTTACAAGCTCCAGGGGAATTCTGCTGACCAGCCAGGCTGGGAAGCAGGAGGCAGCCTGGGGGGAGGAGGGAAAGAGGGGGAGGCCCTAAGGAGACTGAGGGGAGAGAGGGGGCTGCTGCAGGGTCCCCAGCCCATGGGGCTTCGGGGCAGGGTGAAGAAAGAGAAGATCCCCAATGAGCCAGGACAGAGCGGCAAGCAGGAGCCAGATCTGGGCTGGACACTCAGATACAAAGAACCAAGCAGAGAGGCCCTCAGGGCATACTTATGGACAACCCCAGTACTGTGTGGCCAGGCCATGATGGGGCTCAGGGGGCCTGCAGGGAGGGGGCAGGCTCCCTGGGAGTGAACAAGTGTCCCCAGTCCGGGCTCTGGCCCCACGATCGGCCCCAGGATCTGGGTAAATCTGTGAGTGCCAGATGGCAGGTGGTCCTGTCAACTCCCCCCGTGTTTCATGCCCCCCTTCCAAAGGTGGGGGCTATCACAGCCCATCACACTGGTCTGCACAACCAAGGGGCCCTCAGGGGAAACTGTTCCCTCAGGGGGACCCTCAGCGGAACCAGATCGAGCTCGGTCACAGTCCCTCTGTTCTCCTCAACCTCCTACCCACCCTGCATAAGGACAGCAGGAGTATTGTCAGCCCCACCACCTCTAAACTGAGGTCCTCCAGGGTCCCTCCAGGCCAGGGCATGTGTCTCCTTGCGCCCAGGCCCAGTGCGGAAGCACAGAGTGACGCCGTGTCCTGGACAGAGTGTTACTGCCACATGGTCTCCTTGCAGAAGGCGCTGCGGGCTCGCACTGTCAGGGTGTGGGCGTGGCAGAGGAAGAGTCACAGGGTCTGGCTGCGGCTGGCCCTGGGCCTGGAAATCAGGTGTGTGTGTCCATCACATGAGAGTGGGTAAGGCCGCGCTGAGGGCGGTTACAGACCTCACTGATGGGGGTGAAATATTTCGTGCAGGGCGATGGGTGGATGTGGATGAACTGTGGAGTCCCACAGCTGGGTCCCCCAGTCCAGCCACAGGCACACGTCCCCAGCAGCCTGGGTTGGCTCAGGGTGCCTGGACAAAAAAATTCCAGCCACCAAAATTCCCCACACCATCCCCAAGGGTCCCCAAGGGGACTACAGGTCTCAGCCCCCAGTCACTCCTTCCTGTGGCCCTACCTGCCCAGGTGTGGCTGAGCATTCCTAGAAAGAGTGGGGCTTCCACTCTCTGGACCCAGGACCATCCCCTGGGGACCCCCATCGTCCTGAGCCCCACCTTGAGCCACCTTGTGGACAAGGGCTTCTTCCCCAGCAGAAGGGCACAGTCCAGGGCTATCTCTGACCACTCCCCCACTGTGACCCCTCCCCACTCAACCCATCAGTAGGGGTGGGCCCCCAGAATCTGCAGGGAGAGAAGGCCCCTGCCTGGGAGCCTGGGGCAGGGCAGGAGGTGGGGGCTCTCCTCTACTCTTCCCAGCACAACCCAGACAAGGGCTGAGTCACGGATCCTTGGAGCCTCAGTGTCCCTGTCCACACAATGGGGCACTTCTTCCCAGACCCTCCCCGCTTCCTGGGACTGTTGTTCAGATAAATGAGATCACCTCCAAATGAGCCATCCTCAACCCGGGGCTGGTTCTTCTGGTTGGGGCTGGAAGTGCAGTGGGGCCTGGTGGGAACAATACCTCTCCCTGCCTGCCCTCCTTCACTGCTGCACAGGCAGCTGGGAGACACCGGCCTCTGATGGAGCGGAGTCCGCACTCCCAGCCTGCTCTGAGCCCTGCGGTCGCCTCTGCAGACCCGGGCTCCGGACTCTAGCCGGTCACAGCCGGTCGTCCCTGCCACGGCAAGGAACTCGCTGTCCTCGTTGTCCCCAGGATCAGGGCTGGAAGGACCAACAGCTGGGGCTCATCTCTCGCCTCAGTTACTGTAGCCTCTGAGGTACGGAGCAGGCCTGGGACTTGTCCAAAGTCCCACACCTACCTGCTCACCTCACAGACCATGCTCTTATCACCACTAGTCCCCAGCCCTGCACCACCCCGCCCCCCAGGCAGCAGGGGCTCTGGCCGATCCTGCCCAGATCAGTCTCCAGGCAACAGGAGGGTCCTGGTCCGATTCTGCAACAGAAGAGAGCCCTAAGCCTGTCGGTGAATTGGGGTGGGGGCACCCTTCCTCTCATTAACCCCTTCCTCCCACCCCCACTTCCTGAAGAAAACCAGGAAGCCTCGCCCTGCCCAGTGGTTTCCAGATTTACTCAAAGGAAGACTTCCAGGTGTTGGGGCTCCTCCCCAGCTGGCTCATCGCCTGCCACCAGAGTGAAAGGGGCTGGGGCCCAGAGGGTCCTGGGAGGGTCTAGGGCAGGACCGACCCTCCGGTTTTCCCCGGGATGCAGTTTCCCACCCTCCCCCACCTCCAGGCTACCCAGGAGGGCGTGCTGCGCCCCACCCCACCCTGGCACACCCCCAGTGCCCCCATCCTGAGCAGCGGCTGAGCATTTGAGGAAATATCCCTGAGAGAGGCCCCACCCTTTCTCCCACACCTGCCTGGGGCCAACAACCTTCTCTAGAAGCAAGGTCTGCAGTTCATACTCCCGGGGTGAGGCAATGGGAGTACCCCTGGGGCCCACAAACCCCTTTGGGGGGGTTTCCTGAGACTCACAAAGGAATGTGGGCCCTAACCACCCAGCCTGCCTCCCCATCTTCCCTGTGCTCATGCCTCTTCCAGAAGGATTCTGACTCCCATCTTTGCCCACCCCCTGCCCCCTCTTGAAGAAGGGCATGTCCCACAGGACCTCAGAAGCAAGTGACTGGATGTGTCATCCTTTAGGACTCTGGCTCCCACGACATCTCCTTGGCCATTTATGGATGAGAAAATGGAGCTCAGCAAGGCAGAGCCACTGCCCAAGGTCATGGACCTACTTACAGGGCAAGAAAAGGTCACCTGAGACCTTCCCAGGTATGCTGGCCCCACCCAAAGTCTGGCACTGCCTGGACCACCCTCCCAAGGATCACTGACCCTTTGGAGATACAAAATGGCTCCCCAAGCTCTGCCCAGACCTACTTTTTACCATGATCCTAGATGACCCTTGACCTCCAAGTCAACAATAGTTGGTGTCTGCAGACTCCTCCCCCACTCTCAGTTTCTCCCCAGTTCACCCATTGCTCACTAGGGCCCACCTCAGTGGCCACAATCAGGACACATTCCATATCTGAATCAACAAGCTTTATTGGTCAGGCAGAGGGGTATGGGAAAGGGACTGAAGCCAGGAGCTGAGGGTGCAGGGCCAATGGGGAACTCTGGGGCGCTGGCCAGGGGGAGCAGAGTTCTCAGCGGGTGGTCTGGTGGACCTGCTCGCGGGAGGAGATGACCTTGCCATCCTGGACCTCTTCCACAATGGTGCGCACCTGGCGGGTGGTCATGGCTGCAGGAGACAGACCATCGGAGGTGGGCAGGGGCCCAGAGACCCTGGCTCAGCCCCCAGCCCCCTGAGTGGAGCCAGCTCTCTTTCCCACAGCCACTTGCTGTCCACGTTTCTGCTCACCTCTCAATATCACATCCAGACATGTGTCCCTCCTGCTCTTGCCACTCCCTCTTCCATCCCATCCCTGTGCCCCTGGATGAGTCTGGCCTCCCAGATGGCTGGTTTGATCCTGACCCACTGTGTCCTTCTGCAAGACTGGGCACTGCCCAGTGGAGTCTGTCTCCTGTCTCCCCCACCCCCAGACTGGGATCTCCAGGTATGCATCACCCCCGTTAGACTAGATACCCAGGGCCAGGGTCTTATCTTCCCCATCAGACTGAGATCTGGAGGACAAGGAGCATGTCCTTTCTCCCATCAGACTAGAGATCCCAGGGACAAGACTGCTTTTGCTCATCTGTAGGGTCTCAAGAACAAAGACCATGAGACTGTTTCCCTAATCTCCCCATCAGAAGAGGGTCTCCAGAGCTAGCACCGTGTGTCCCCATTAGACTAGGATCTCTAGGATAAGGACCATCTCTCTGCCCTGCCCCCTCATCCAATTCCCCTGAGCATCAACCCTGAGCCCTAACAGGTCCTTTCCCCCACCCCTGCTGAGGATCAGCCATCATTTCCTGGAGCTCCTGGGGACCCTCCCCAGCAATACGCAGATGGGTTGCCTGCCCCGTGCACCCCCAACCTCAGCTACCGAGATCCTTACGTTCTTTGGGCTTGTACTGAGTCAGGCTAGAAAAAAAAAAAAAAAGACAGAGAAGAGATTAGATTTGGGTCTGAGAGCTCCCCCCCACCCCAGGCCCCCAGCCCCGGCCCCCGGCCCTGGCCCCCAACTCACTGGGCATCCTCGCCCTCCAGCAGGCGGCGGTAGGTGGCGATCTCTTGCTCCAGCCGCGTCTTCACATCCAGCAGGATCTTGTATTCCTGGTTCTGCTGCTCCATCTCGCAGCGCAGCTGGGCCAGCTGCTCCTCCACGTTGCCGATCAGCCCCTGGATCTGGGCCAGCTGCATGCAGTAGCGGTTCTCTGTCTCAGCCAGGCTACCCTCCAGGGATGCTTTCTGCAAGGAGGCAGGAGGATCAGGGGTCAGCGAGAGTGGTCAGTGCCCCCTCCAGGGTCCCAGGTGCACCCCGAGCCTGGCAGCCCCCCTACCATGCTGAGCTGAGACTGCAGCTCGATCTCCAAGGCCTGCACAGTGCGCCGGAGCTCGGAGATCTCGCTCTTGCCACTCTGCACCAGTTCGCTGTTGGTGGCCACCTCACGGTTCAGCTCCTCCGTCTGCAGACAGGATACAGGATACTGCAGCGTTAGCTTGGGATCCCTTCTCCAAGTCAAACGACCCCATGGCCTCCATACGGTCAGCCCAGGGCCCATTCTGTGCCCAGACAGGCACCTGGGGCTCTCCTCACTCCCCACAACCCCCCTGGACGTGGTCACCTTCCTGACCTCCCCTGAGCCTCTCAGGCCTCCTCCCAAACCTGACTGTGGGAGCAGTGCCTTCTCACCAGCATCCCACTTCCCAAAGCTCAGAAATCTTTGAAATGATGTGAAGCTTTATCTTTAGTTCCTCTAAGTAGAAGGCATTAGAACAGGCAACTTGAGGACCAGCCAGGATATCAACCAGTCCCTTGGTGCCAGTTCATAACCTCTTAGAGAGGTGGAAGCTCTTGGGGTCTTTACCCTCTGGCTTTATTCCTTTAGTCCTTTACTCTCCACCCACCCCCAGATCCCAGCTTTGGCCAAGCTCCTGGCCTGTTAATGCAATAGGTGATCCTGTGAGGTCCATGTGGCTCACTGAGATAGGGCACCCCAAGATGCCAGGTACTAGGCATCAGCCGGGACTCAGTCCTTGCCCCCTATACCCTGAGAGAGGCCTCTGGCCTGCAGCAGCCCCCACCTTGCTGAAGAACCAGTCCTCGGCATCCTTGCGGTTCTTCTCCGCCATCTTCTCGTACTGGTCACGCATCTCAGACAGGATGCGGCTCAGGTCCACGCCGGGGGCAGCGTCCATCTCCACGTTGATCTCACCACCCATCTGGCCTCGCAGGGCATTCATCTCCTATGGGGGAGGGGGTTGTGGGTGTGGGCATTCAGGCCCGTCCTGATCTCTTACTTCCAACCCTTCCCAGGCAAGCTCTCCAGACCCCTCCCAAGGAGCCCTCCTTCGCTCTGCCTATCCTCTGCCCTCTGCCCCTCTTGTTGACTCTTGTTCGTTTGCTCTGTATGGGCTCTGCCTCCACCATCAGTCTGGGGGTTCCCTGAGGAGAGGTTCATGTCTCCCCCATTAGACCAAGGGCTCTCCAAAGATAAAATCTAATTCTTAGGCCTGTACCCCTAAAATATCCCCTCTAATTCCCAAACATCCACATAGGGTCCAGGTCCAAAGGTTTGACCTGGAACAGAGACCTCCTCACTTATCCCTTGTCCTCATGAGGGAGGCCAGGATGGGCAGAAGAGGTCTCTGTGGACCCTGGGAGGGTCCCCAGAGGCAGGGCAGCAAGGTGGTACATGGAGGAGGCTACCCTGCATGGGGACCAAGGCTCCGCAGACAGGGTAGCCCTGTAAGGCAACCAACCCTGGAGCACCTGCTCTGTGCTCTTCCCACGGTCTCAGCCTTGGTGCAGCCCCAGAGCCCTGCCACCCCCTCCGCAGCCTCTTTGACCTCCTGCCCCACCGCCTCACCTCCTCATGGTTCTTCTTCAGGTAGGCCAGCTCTTCCTTGAGGTTCTCGATCTGCATCTCCAGGTCGGCTCTGGCCAGGGTCAGCTCATCCAGCACCCTGCGCAGGCCATTAGTGTCGGCTTCCACGCTCACCCGCAGGGCCTGCTCTGTCTCAAACCTGCAAAAGGAACCAGAGACTTCGTCTTGATGCTAGGACGTGCAGGTCCATGTCCTGGCCAGCACCTGGCCTCTGCCAGGGCTCTAAGAGCTTGGGAGGGTTGATGGGGGGTGGAGAGGGGGGTCGTGGAGTGGAAGCATATTGCAGCCCCATGGCCCTGGGACCACGCAGGGCAAGGCCCCACCCCCACCCAGCTTCCTGCATCTCTCCTCTGCCTCCTGCCTCCCATCCGCCTCCCATCCACCTCCCTGCCTAAGCCCATGACCTTCAGAATCTGCTGCATTTGCCACATGCATGACTAAGAGGTGGACTCCCCCACCCCTAGCTCCTAGCCCTTGCCACAGCAACTGTGGTCCCGGGGTGGGGAGGGGTGCCCGGGTTCCTCCCAGCCCGCTGGCTAGGCTCACTTGGTCCGGAAGTCATCAGCGGCCAGGCGGGCATTGTCAATCTGCAGGAGGATGTTGGCGTTGTCCACAGTGGCCGTGAGGATCTGGGGAGACGTGAAAGCGGTAAGGTCACTGGTAGGGAGTAGCTCAGCCCAGACCAGGGATATGAGATGGAGCTTCCTGCCAGGAGGCCAGGATGTGGCTGCCTTCTCCAGGAGGACTCCTTTCCTGCCCAGCCTCTCACTTTTACCAGGAGTTAATCGTTGGCAGAGGTGGAGCCAACCCGAGTCTGATGGGCCGAAATTTGCCTTTTCTCCCCCCAGGACCTGCCTCCCCCCAACACGGACCCCTCAACTAGAGCAGGCAACCGGCTGGGGTGCCCAGCTAGGAAGAGAAGAAAGGCCCCCGGGGGCAGAAGTTGTCCTAGAATCCCAGACAGAGATGGGGAGGTGAACAACCCCCTCATTTTACAGCTGGGGAGATGGTGCCCAAGAGACTCCTCCAGAAGGGACCCTACAGGACCCCTCACCAAAGAATAGTTCCAAATCAGAAGTCATGACCCCTGCTAGGCCCTAACCCCAGACTCCAGCAAGCAGCTCTGCCCTTGGAGGTTTGCTGAGCCCCATTCTTGAGGGGACAGTGGGAGGGATGGGGAAGCCACAAAAATCCCTAAATAAGGCACACACAGGCCTTCCTGAGTTCCCGCCCCCTCTCTCCACCTCCTCCTCCCAGCAGGTCCCATCAGGAACTCACTAGACGCCTCACCCCACCATCCCTCTCTTGCTTCAAGAAGAGAGGTACCCACAAATCTGGCCGCCCCATGGGCCCAGCCTCTACGTGCATCCACTCGTCTTATCCTACAATTACATGAGGGGGTGGCAACAAGCCCCACGATGAGGAAATTGAGGCTCAAAGGAGATCCATGAGGCCTGCTTGTCCCTGGCCCAGCTGCTGCACCCCAAAAAGAGGAATGTGGACCACACGGTGGCTCCAATGTGGGCTCCCAGCGGCCAAACCAGCCAGAGCCATGCTGTCTTCGGCTCCCTGAGACCCTGTGGCAGCCCTCCCCCCGGGCTGACTCCAGGCCGTGGTCAAGGGCCCGAGATGGGAGAGGAGAAGGCGTGCTCCCCCCACAGGCCCTGTCCCACCAGCAGGCCCTACCTTGTTCTTCAGGTCCTCGATAGTCTGGTAGTAGGGGCTGTAGTCACGGGCAGGCCCCGGGGCCTGCTTCTGGTACCAGTCGCGGATCTTCACCTCCAGCTCGGTGTTGGCCTCCTCCAGGGCACGCACTTTGTCCAGGTAGGAGGCCAGACGGTCGTTGAGGTTCTGCATGGTGGCCTTCTCCCCGCCCCCCAGCAGCCCGTCGACAGCCCCGAAGCCGCCCGCAAAGCCACTGCCAGAGCCGAAGTTGTAGCAGCTGGAATAGCTGCCTCCCCCGAAGCCGCCGCCCAGGCCCCCCGCGGACCCCAGCCTGCAGGAGCCGGCCCCCAGGCCGCCCGACAGCCGGCAGGAGGTGCGGGACGAGCCGCCCCCCAGGCCGGAGGAGCCCTTGATGGAGCTGGAGGAGGTGAACTGGCGGCTGGTGGTGGTCATGGTGGTGGTCATGGTGGCGGCAGCTGGCACGGAGCAGGAGGGCTAGAGAGGAGCGAGGCCTGAGGTGCGAGTTGCAGCTGGCGCCCGCCCGGCTCCTTTATAGGCCGCCAGGTGGGCGTAGCGATTACAACAGGCTCGCTCCTCTGTTTCCATTCCCCTGAGCTTTCATCACCCCTGGCTGCCCGCCAGCTCCCGGGTGGCTGTGGGCCCCCTCCCCTCCCACCATCGGGCCTTTGCCTCACTTCTCCGAGCCCTGGTGCTGGGTGTCTGCATGTGAGGCTGCGTGTCTCTGGTCTCAGGCCTGTCACTTGTGATTCAGGTAGGCCCTCCAGCTATGCTTTCCCATGACCTAATACGGAGAAGAGGAGAGGCAGGACGTCACCGTCACCAGGCCCTCCCAGGCAGCTGCCACCCTAGCCCGGCCCACCTGGCCCCTGTGTCTGGTGGGGAAACCGGTTTGGGAACCAGGCAGCCCCCAGCCTGAGGCCACTCTCCTCCACCACGCACCACACCACACGCAGTCCTGGCCCTGGGCAGGCGGCCGGGGAGGCAGTGAGGACCGAGACCCTGTCCCGCCTTGGAAACTGGACCTAAACCCACTGGGCTCACCACACAATACAGTGCCTCTCAGGTTACCACCCCATTTTACAGATAAGGAAACTGGGGCTTAGAGACGGATAGGGCCCCACTGCCCCCACCTAACTGCAGAACGGGGCTGGTGGGGCTACTGCCTCCTTCATCCCCCACTCTGCCCCAGCACCCGGCACTCCCCCGGGGCCCGGCACACTGCCCCCGCCCTCTGCAGAGCCCTGACCCCAGCGAAACACGCCAGGAGTTAGGATTCCATCCGCCCAGTTTTCTGACACTGCCCCTATCCCCGGAAAGCCCGGTGACCCAGCCTCTGCCTCTAACCTTTCCCCACCACCCTACTGTAGGGGAGTGTCCTGGGCCACGGCGGGCAAAGAAGAGTGTGGCTGTAGTTGGAGACCCGGCAGGCTGGGAGGAGAGCATCCTGGTAAAAGGGGACTGGAAAAACGGTGAGGGCCATGTCACCTGCCACCCTCCTTACCCCTCCTGTGCCCGAAGAGGCCTCAGGGTGAGGTGAGGGGCATATACCTCAAGTCCCGGCCACCTGGAAATGCAAAGGACGGACTAAGGGTCTTCCTGAGAACCCCCAGCCGGTCTCCTCCCCCGAAACCTCCCCCAGAGGCCCACCCAGGCCCCTAATGGGGCCCCTCAATATGGGCCCTGCATCACCCACAGCCCCGCGCTGCCCTGCCCACCACTCCCAGCCTGGCCCTGGGTCCCAGGGTCCCCGCAGGCCTGCTGGATGGAATGTGGTCATGTCTCAGACTGCTGATGGTGAACGTGATGGCTTCCACGTCCCGGACAGGCCCAGACAGCCCCTGCCAGCCGCTGAGAGAGGTCCCCCCACAGCCCAGCCGCTGCCAAGCCACCAAAGCAAACAGGACGCCCCCCACACTCACACACAGAGTGGCCACCCCGCCCCACATACACCGCGAGTGGGGCCGAGCTGGTTTCCGGGGCTGGCTCAGCCCCTGCCACCCCCTCTCGTCCATCAGCACCTTGGACCACACCTTGGGAAAAACCCCTGCCCGGCCCCCCTCCCTCTGATCTTGAACCCACACCTGCCCCAGGCTGAGGCAGGGAGTTCCCTGTAACAGGCATGGTTCCCCAGAAAGTCCGTGGGGCCCTCCTAGGCACCAGCCCATGGGTACCCACAGGGACCCACGGGGTGATTCTTAGAAACTTTCCCAGCTTGATGGGCTGTCCCATCCCTCTGCCCTCACTCTGCTGCCTTCTCTCTGGCCCTCCCGGGAGCCCCAGGCCTGGAGGAGGTGGGCAGAACAGATTGGCAGGTGACAAGGGCGTCCAACCACTCCACAAACCATCCTCCCTCCCCAGTCCCTCAGCACACACTGCCCTACGCCAATGACCAGACCAGCTCACACGAGGCATTGAAATTCAGGCAAAGCTTTAATAGCAGTCACTGGGGCAATTCCAGGAGGCCCCCTCGGGGAGGGGCTGTAGAAAGCAGATACAGAAAGGCAACTGCATTTGGGTGGTGGCCCAGATGGGCACTCGGGGTGTGGCAGTAGCATGCTGGGAGCCCGAGGCGATGGATACCCCATGTCACAGGTGGAAAGGGGCCTTAGTGGGTGGAGTGGTGGACCTGCTCTCGGGAGGAGACCACCTTGCCGTCCTGGACTTCTTCCATTATGGTGCGCACCTGGCGGGTGGTCACTGTGGCTGTGGGCCATAGAGGAGGGAACACAGGGAACCTCAGGCCGGAGCCCCTCCCCCAGTCTCCCGCATAGAAGGGTCCTTGGCATCTCCCCACTCCCTCCAGGCCAGATGGGGCAGGCTCTTACCTTCCCGGGTGGGCTGTGAGGTCAGGGAAGAGGAGTACTGGGTAGCCAGGCTGCAGAGAGGGAGAGGGGGGCCTGTCAGGGCAGGGGTGCCGGCACAGAGCCCAGACCCCTGAAGGAGGAGCAGCTGGGGAGGTGTGGAGCAAGGGGAGAAAGGTCCCAGCAAACCAGAGAGAAATCACAGCTGAGAATACACAGAAAAGATTAGCAACCACAAGGGTCAAAGGGCACAGGCCTCGTAGGCAGGACAAAAGAAAGGGGACACCCCAAAAGAGGACCCAGGGACATTTTGTGGCTAACCACAGAGTTACAAGGAGAAGCTGAGCAAGAGGTTTTTCCATATCCCAAAGGGCCCAACAAATAGACTCTATTAAAGCTTGAGAGACTGTGGTTAGACTATAGGTGGACCTCACTATCATCAGGAAGCAAAAAGCTGGAATGCGTGACTTAGCGCGGAGGCTCCAGGACATTCTCAGCCACTTCACAGTAGGGCCCTGATCTACCCTCCCAGCTCCAAACCAGATCACCACCCACCCTGCTCTTTCTCCCATGCCGGGTAATGGCGTCACCAACCACACAGTCATCAGAACCAGAAACCCAGGGTCATCGTTCTCCACTCCTGTGTGTCACTCACGTGGTCACTCACCACGTATTGCATCCCGCCAGCGAGCCATGCTCGCCCCCACATTCAGGCAACTAGCCCTGCTGTTTTTCACTACAACATATCCTCTTCACACATCGCCTTCCTCTCCCTGCCCTCCACCGCCGCCTTGCAGGGGGGCTGCTCTGGCTGGACTCCCCGCTCCAGCCTCCTGGCAGGTCTCCCTAACCCCATCGGGGCCCCTCTGATGCATTTCTCCCTATGCAGCCGGAGTGAATATCCTAAGACATCTTGATGATAGTACCACTCCTCTGCAAAATCCCTCCATGGCTCCCCACTTCCCACACGACCTAGTCCAGATGCTTTCATTTGGTCTTCAATGCTCCTCAACAGTGAATGCTCCCAGCCAGCATTCTCGGTTTCACCTCCTGCAAACCTCTGCGCCTCCTGGCCTTTGCCAGGGCTGTCCCCTCCCCACAAACGTCCCTGCCTGGATGCAGCGGCCCCCGCCAAAGCAAGCGCGTGCCCCAGGGCCCCCGCTCACTGGGCGGCCTCGCCCTCCAGCAGGCGGCGGTAGGTGGCAATCTCCTGCTCCAGCCGCGTCTTCATGTCCAGCAGCACCTGGTACTCCTGGTTCTGGCGCTCCAGGTCACAGCGCAGCTCACACAGCTGCTGCTCGATGCCGCCGATGAGCCCCTGCAACTGGGCCAGCCGGGCCCCGTAGCGGGCCTCGGTCTCCGCCAGGCTGCCCTCCAGCGAGGCTTTCTGTGGGCCAAAGTAGAGGTGGCCGGGTGAGACCAAGTGCGACCCTTCTCCAGGGCGAGGGCCCAGAAGGGGGACCCCCTGTGTGGGGTTGTGGGTGCGGCCAGCGCCCCGGGGCAGTAACGGGGGCAGAGAGGGGCCCATGTCTCTGAATGTGAAGGGACAGGCTGGGTGGGGAATTCGGGTTCTCCGAGTGGAAGTCTGCGAGGCTGGGCCCACCCTGGGGTGACGTGTACAAGCCAGGGAGGGGGTCAGGGGCCCTACCGTGCTGAGCCGGGACTGCAGCTCAATCTCCAGATTCTGCACGGAGTGGCGGAGCTCCGTGATCTCCGTCCGGCTGCTCTGCAGGGCCTCGGTGTTGGTGGCCACCTCCCGGTTCAGCTCCTCCGTCTGAAAGGCAGGGCGGGTGACGGGGGCTGGAGAAGGCTTGCAGAGGTGAGGCAGAGGCCAGGGTCCACCCCCGAGCCCTGACCTCCCAGACCCACTCACCCACCCCCCCACCTCTCCCAGGCCTCTGTGGGGCTGCGGACACACCTGCACACAGACCCTCTGTGCCCACCTGGCACTCAGCAGATGCACCTTGCTTTGCATTCGATACTCCCACTGGGCGCTGCTCAAAGACAGGAACTAGGTTTTACTCTTTGTGCCTGTTACTGTCCTGGGCACTGTAGCTGCTCAGTGTGTGTCTACTACGGGCATGAGTTACTCATCCAAACGCACACACACCTACAAATGTGCTGGGAGAAGTCCTAGACGGGGATGACGAGATCTGGATCCGTTCCCCAAGCCACCGTGTGGCTTGTGTGAGCTTGAGGCCTCTCTGAGCCTCCCATTCTGCATCTAGACATGAGCAGTGGGTCCAGCTGGTTTCCAAAGGTCCTTCCAGCTGGGACGGCCTGTGGATCTACAAGTTTTCCAGCCCGTACCCGACACCCAGCACACGTATGCACACGTGTGCACACTTGCTCACGCACGCCCACCCACCTTGCTGAAGAACCAGTCCTCTGCGTCCTTGCGGTTCTTCTCCGCCATCTTCTCGTACTGGTCACGCATCTCGTTCAGGATGCGGCTCAGGTCCACACCAGGGGCGGCATCCATCTCCACACTGACGTCCCCGCCAGTCTGACCCCGCAGGGCATTCATTTCCTGGGCAAGAGGAGAGCAGGAGCTCAACCAGGGCCATTCCAGAGAGAGCCCGGGGCCTACTTTCTCTGCCTCCGGGAGGCAGGTACAGACGGCAGACAGACAGACACAGACAGCCCAATGGTTCCTCCCCTTGAAGACAGAGGCAGATGTGACTTGTCCCAAACACGCAGGGCTGTGAATATGGACCATCTTCCCCCACACGCACTCGGGGATGGACTTTACCCAGTTCCGATGTATGCTGGGCAAGGAGAGATGCTAACTCCCCAACATGTCAGGGGATAAGCCAGGACAGCCTCACTCACCGCCCTGACTGCCTGCCTTACCCCCACCACCAACCACACAGTACGGGCACAGAGAAAGCAGCCGCATGTTGGTATCAGCGCGAAGCCAGCCCTCATTAGGAAATGTTACTCTGCTGGGGGGATGCAATCCCTATGACCAGCCTCAAAGCCAAGCGGAAACACTCTCTGGGCTCCTGCTATTCTAAGGTTAGGCTCCCCTAGCGCAGGCCAGCCCAGAGGTCAGCTGAGAAGGAAGCAGCGGGTTAATCAGCCCTCCTACAGGGTCTGGGATCCCCATCCTTGGGTTGAGCCTTAAGGTCCCTATGACCCCAAGACTCTCTGAAAAAGGGAGCTGGGAGAGGTGGCAAAGTGGTGGCGTCAGACCTGGGTGTGGATATGGGTCAGATAGACCTGTGTGGCTTTGGATAAATCCTTTAACCTCTCTGAGCTTGTTTCTTTACCAGTAAAAGGAGGAAAGAGCACCCTACCCCCAGCACCACTGTGGGTATCAGCTGAGATAATTGCCATGAATCACTTGTAATGTGCTGAGCAGATTCTGGTTGTTGTTATGACTATCACTATTACAATTAATTAAAGTAATTAGCATACATGGTCTTAGGCTGATTTGCTAATTAGATAATTAACTGCCACCACTCAATAGACTGTGCCTTGAGGGACAAGGGCAGTATCTTTGCAGGGAGAGGGCCCTCCAGGCTTCATGCAGGGCCCTCCAAGGGTCTCCCAGGGTCAGGGCCAGGAACCCACCAGAGATGGGTGCTGGACTGAGGGCGTGGCCCTTGCCCAGGAGGATTTGGGGGCCCCGGCCTTGCTCCTTGGGGGAGTTTGTCCTGCATTCCCCAGGGCCCAACTCACCTCCTCGTGGTTCTTCTTCAGGTAGGCCAGCTCCTCCTTCAGGGTCTCGATCTGCATCTCCAGGTCGGCTCTGGCCAGGGTCAGCTCGTCCAGCACCCGGTGCAGGCCGTTGGTGTCGGCCTCCACGCTCATGCGCAGGGTCAGCTCCGTCTCGTACCTGAGAAGGGTGGAGGCATAAGCCAAGGAGCACCCCGGGACAGCCCCTTGGACACACAGAGAGCTCTGGCGTGCTGCGCCCGACCCACCACCAGCCCCCGGGGGGCAGCCCCGAAGCCCAGACTCACTTGGAGCGGAAGTCATCGGCTGCCAGGCGGGCATTGCCAATCTGCAGCACCAAGCTGGCGTTGTCGATGGTAGCCGCCAGGATCTGGGGGCATAGTGGGCTAGGTGAGCAAGCATCGTGGCAAGGCCCTGCAACACCCTCCTTGCAGCCCTTTGGAGAATGGGCCAAATAGAGGAGATCTCCCCCTCTGTGCACCCTGCCGGGGGGGCTCCCAGAATAGTGGGAGCACAATGCCCAGGCACAGGTAGCCATGAGGCCAGGAGAGAGACCCATGCGATATTCACCCCTCTCCTGCCCAAGCTGCATGGACTCACGGTCTCCTCCCCAACTAAACTGACCTCTAGGCTCACTTGCCACCTTCTCCAGGAAGCCCTCCTTGACTCCCCATCTGGGTCCCTCCTTCCGGTCACACCTCCTCCCTGCCCATCTCTTTCACGGCACTTCTCCCAACTGTGATTTTTCCATGATTTCTTTGGTTATTTCCTCCAATGGACTCTGCACTCCAGGGGGACAAGGCCTCATCCGTGACCATTCTCTTCGGAATCCCTAGCCCTGGGCAAAGTACCTGGCCCACAGTCAGCCCCCAGGAAACATTAGTTTAATTAAGAAACCAATTAATTAATTAATAAGATTATGACCAGCCCCACCTGAAACCTGGAGCAAAGTTTTCTTTCACCACAGGGTCATCTGAGAGGTTTAAACGAGAACAGGGAAGGGGCTCTGGAGGGAGCAGAGGGCCGGTTATTACGACTACTGCTGTCATTGTGTGAGAAATGCCAAGAGGCTCCACTCAAGAGCCGTTGGGCAGCGGGGGGAGGGGAGAGGGAGGCTCCTAAACGCTGCCCAGAGGGAGGAGAGAGGAGATCTCCGTGGAGGTGGCAGATGCGCTAGGAAGAATCAGGACATTTTTAAGGCTCCGGGCTGACGTGCAGAAAGAAGTAAGAGGAGGCAGCCCCAGCAGGCAAAAGTTGCCCCAATAGCCTCATTCTAGGCATCTGAGCCCCCTTGACCTGGGTCAGGTCCTGTTTCCAGAGCGAGCCCAAGGGCCAGTTTGTTACCCATCCCTGGCCTCAGTGGCCTACAGACCCGCCTCCCACCCACTTCCCTGCTCAGGAGGCTGATTGGGCCTAGCAGGGGCCCTTGTGAAAACCCCCACGCATGCGGTGACTCAGAGGGGCGGAGGCCTGATGCTCCGTGCACTGGGGGTTGGTGGTGAGCAGCTGGTTGACCCCAAAGCTCGGAACGCTGACTCACCAGGGCTCCCCTGGGTTCCCGACTGCTCAGACCAAGCCCGGTATCTGATCTGGCACTCCCGGGAGCTCTGCTTCCAGGGGGCAATTGCAGGAATTCCCTTCCTGGCTGAGGTCCCGGGCAGGAGCAGGCAAAGCCCCTCACAGGGCAGCACCAGACCTGGTTCCTCCACCAGGAAAGAGCAGGCCCCAGCCTGGCCTCCCCTAAACATCTCCACATGTCTTCGAACGCTCCCCTGCCTCTGGGGCTATGGCACCAGGGGACCCTCTAAGGGCAAAGCTTGTGCAGAAGACCCAGATGCCACGTTCACAGAATGCCAAGGCCCTGTGCTTAGAGGTCATGAGCATGTGGGTGCATGTTGTGTTCTTCGGACTAACTGAGAGAAATGCCTTCCCGTGGAAGCTTCCAGTCTGAGTAGGAAGACATAGCTCCTTCCCTCAGGGACTCCCAGAGTGACCATTATGGAGAGAGTGAGGAAGACCCACAATGAAACCACCGGCGAGAATATGCCAGACTCTGTGAAATCAGCGCAGTGAACAGGGCATAGACTGAACCACAAAGTGTTGAAGGGACCCCAAGATCTGGGGATAAAAGGCAAGTGCCACCCATTCAGGAGGGCTGCCTGGAGGAGGTGAGACAGGCAGAGAGCCAGAATGGAATAGTAAGAAGGAAATATCCAGCCCCCTCAGCCACGCCAAACTCACCCACCTCTGTGCCTTAGCCCACACTGTTCTCTGTACCGGGATTGCCCTCTGCCGGTCTTCAAGGTTCTGAAGCCTCCCCACCCACTCCTCCATCACTGACCCCAAATACACCCCCCCCACACAAAGGGAGAACTCCAGTCTCCCTGCATATGGGATGCTCTCCAGGCCTGGGACCTGGGACTGGCACAGGACTGGGTTCCCCAGCGAGTGAGAGAAGAGTGACAGAATGAATGAACAAATGAATGATGGAGACCCAGGGCAGAGAAGAAATGTTCCAAAAGGTTCAAAGTTGGGAGGGATCCCAACTCTGAAGCAGATACTAAGGACAGAGGGCAGAGGGCAGGGAGCTGCCTGACCCACACACCTTGTCCCGCAGCTCCTCGATGGTCTTGAAGAAGTGGCTATAGTCGCGGGCGGGCCTGGGCCCCTGCTTCTTGTACCAGTCACGGATCTTCACCTCCAGGTCGCCGTTGGCCTCCTCCAGGGCGCGCACCTTGTCCAGGTAGGAGGCCAGGCGGTCGTTGAGGTTCTGCATGGTGAGCTTCTCGCTGCCCCCCAGCAGGACGTCCGAGGCGCCAAAGCCGGAGCCGAAGCCCGCGCCGAAACTGGAGCCGAAGCCCCCACCCAGGCTGCAGGTGTAGCCCCTGCCGTAGCCGCCCCCCAAGCCCGCCGAGAAGCAGGACGAGGCGACCGACATGTTGCCACAGCTGCCGCTTCCCAGGAGGCTGGGGGCCCGGCAGGCGCCCCCAACACGAATGGAGGACATCCGAGAGAAGCCCCCACCGGGCACACACAGGCCCTTGACGGAGCCGGAGGTGGAGAACTGGCGGATGCTGGGGGGGGTGGCAGCCAGGGTGTCCACAGGTCAGGAGCAGGGTCTGGTCTGGACAGAGACCCCAGGCAGCCCTTTATAGCCAGGCTAAAGGGGGGCTCGGCCCCCGGCCCTTGAAGTCAGAGCCAAAACCCCAGCTATGTAATTTGCTTCTATACCAGCTGCCCAGGGCCTGGGGCTCAGGCCGGACTTGCCGAGTGCATCCCCCGGGGCCCCCTCCCCTGCCTGTTCCTGGCCTGGGCAGGTGGCCTCTTAGCAGCCCATTGTCCGTTCAGAAACAAAGGTGGTGTTGGAGCCACAGCCCCGGGGTAGGGTGAACCTCCTCCTCAGCCACAATTAGGCAGCTGAGCTCATTCTTGAGGGCAGTCCGGAGAACCCAGCCCTGGGAGCCAGACGGGGCCTGGAACAAGGCTCCACAGGCCTGGAGCCCAGAGGCTGGTCTGACCCCCCAACCAGCATTCCTGGGCCCCAGGGAGAGGGTGGAGAGATTCGGAGTGACACCCTCTCCCAGGTACAATGTGGCCCTGAGAGAGCACCCCCAGGCCGAGGGGGGGTGGTGGAAATCCACCTCTACCCCCCAGCTGATGAGTCCACATCTGTGGGAGGGGACACAGCCCCTGGCCTGGGGGATCGGGATCTGAGGGCAATGGACACTGCCGCTGGCCTGAGGGAGCTCTGGATCCAAGCCTTGCAGGAAGTCAGTTCACAAGCCTCAGTTTCCTCATTTGTAAAATGGGGGTAATTCCTGCCTCCCGTGGTCTTTGAGGGAATCTGGAGAGGTGGGGGCATCGGGGAAGCTGGGGTCAGGGGTCTGAGACCAGAGGGGAAAGAATGAAGCAGAGAAGGAAAGCCACTCTCCAGGGGCCCCCTGGAGGAGGTGAAGCAGGATCCGTGCAGCGCGGTACCTCGGCTTGCCTGCTGCGCCCCGGGGAAGGGCCGCCCCAGCGAGGGAGCAGCGCCACCCCACATCCTGGCAACTGGCACCTGCCCGCGCCCAACAAGAGACTACAGCCTAATCTCCTCGGCGCTAACGATTTAGGTGCTGCCAGGCCACTGGCGCTGGCACCAGGCCTGTCTGAATGGGGAGCTCCCAGGGGTGGCCAGGGCCTGAGGGACAGCAGGGGAGGGCGAACCTGCCTCCTGTGCGGGTGGCCTAGGCTCTCAGCCCACACACGGGGACAGGGAGGGAGGGAGGCTTTCCGTGCGGGCCTGAGCACCTGTGCTGAGGCTAGCCTGCGAGAAGGACTTCCTGCTTAGAAAGTGGGGGGCCTCTCAGGTGAAGATGTCTTCTCGCTTGGGAAGTGGGGACAGCGCAAGCTATCTGGGAGAGAGGGGATGAACCCCAACCTAACCCTGCTCCAGCCCTGCCTGTGAATTCTGGGGGTCCCCAGGGTTGCTAGGGTGGGAGGATGGAGAGGGGGTTCGAAGCCAAGGTGAGGGAGCAAGGTCAGACCACCAGGGTTCTCTCATGAGGTGAGACATCAGGGAGGACTTCCTGGCCATCCAGGATGGTCTCCGGGGAGGACCCGGGGTCACCAGAGTGGGCCAGAGACAGGCCGTGTACCAGCTTATCAGCCTGTCACAGAACAACACCCAGTGCACACCCTCCCCATCCCTGCTGGAGCCACACTCCCGGGGACCCCCTCCCCCAGGAGCTGACTGACCTGCTCCCCTGAGGCAGGCCTCACTGGGTGTCTGCCTTCCACACTGAACCTGGAGCACAGAGATTACCTAAATCTTCCTAGAGCCCACAGCTCAGGCCTCACCCTACCTCCAAAGCTCCCAGACCTTAGTCTTGAGCCCCAGTTTCAGGAAGCTTCCTTCCTCCCTCCAAAATCACCAAGGCCTCACCTACCATCACCACCATCTATCTGGCCCCCTCAAGCTCCCTCCCCCCGACGTCAGACTGCACGCCACGGTCTGGGCTTGTTCCCCCACAATGGCGACTCCCAGGCCCTTTGTCTCTGCTCTTTGGAGAGAGATCCCCGAGGGCACCCCAACCCAGAAAGGCCTCCCATGCTGAGTGAAAGGGCAGAGTTAGACCCCAGAAGGCCTCCCTGGCCCTCTAGAGCGCATGACTATATCTGGCCTAAGAAGACCTGGATATTTCTCCTACACAGCTCAGGGACAGCCCTCACCACGTCTTCCGAGCAGTGTGGAGAGGAAACTGAGGCACACGGCACTTGAGTGGCGAGCAGGCAGGTGAGGCGGCTGAGCTTTAACAGCAGAGCCAGGGCCCCAGCAGCTCCCACTCTCCCTGCAAAGGGGGGGGAAGGTCTGACAGGAGCCCGCCGGAGCTGCACAGAGGTCCTCTAGGCCATGACGCCTCCTGCCCAGGCTTGTCCTCCACCCCCGGCAGGGAGAGGCCCCTGGCAGCCAAGCACCAGACCCACAGCCCCCACAATCGTCAGCTGCTTGGCCCACACGGAGGATGAGAAGAAAAGGAGGAAGAGCTCCAGCCCCAGACGCTGCTGAGAGTCGAGCACAGTGGTGGAGGGAACCAGAGGAGGAAGTTAGGGCGTGGCTGGGATAACCCCCAGAATCCCCCAGAGTGCCTTCATGCCAGCCAAGACTTGGCTAACCCCAGAGACAGGCCTTGCCTCAGATTTGAGCAGAACCAGGGTGTGGGGAGAGGATTCTGTGATGTTGTTGGAAGCCTCAGAGTGTAGAGTAACCTGGGGGCCCTGGTATACAGTTGATGTTCAATAAATGCATGTTAAGGGGCACCTGACTGGCTCAGTCGGAAGAGCATTTGACTCTCGATATCCAGGTCATGAGTTCGAGCTTCACATTGGGTGTAGAGATTACCTAAATAAATAAATAAACTTAAAAAAAATAGATGCATATTAATACTGACAAAGGTCATACCACATCAGCCCAGCTGTCCTTGGCTCCTAGAGCTCCCCCCGCAAGCATTAACTGTCACCCCCTTGGACAGTGCCCACCCCCCACCCCATCCAGAACCCAGGGCACTGCCTGGTCGCAGCAGGTGCTCTAAAGTGCTTGTTGAATCGTTCGGAAGATGGAGGCTGGGCGGTGGTGACTAGGGTGGAGACAGGGACCCGAATAGGAAACATGGCCACCTCCCCTCTCCACCAAGGAAAAGGATCCACATCAGGTGAGGTCAGGAAAGTGAGAGGCCCAGGAGTCCGGGGGTAGGGTCCCCGCTGGGACCTTGGCTTAGCTGATGAGGAGAGTGATGAGACCCCAAATCCTTCAGGGGTCCCGAAGACCTTCACTCTACCCGCAGACCCCTGCCATTAGGATACCTGTCCGCTCCTCTCCACGTACTACGGACTCGGAGACCTTCTCACCTCTCCTCTGTGGGAACCTGGCCTGGGATGGGAGAGGGGTCATCGAGGAGCCCACAGGCCCGTCTGGCCAGCATGGCCTCAGCCACACCTGCCCTCAGGTGGAATCCTCTTCTTCCTCTAGCCTTTCCTCAGCCTCTGTCCCAGGACCCGGGGCCCCAGTACCACCCCACCCAGATCCACCCACGGAGGGTTTTTGTCTAGCTCCAAAGAGAGCCCCACCCTCCACTCCAGGGGCTGTGGGAGATGGGGAACATTCTCGGGGCTCCTGAGAGTCTCTTCCCAGTTAGGAGGTGGGGGGCTCCCAGTGTCCCCTTACACACCAGGGGTCTCTGGGTGCTCTCTCCTCAGGGACAAGCAGACTCAGCCACCTCCTTCTGACTGGTTTCCAGGAACCTCCAGCCTGGGATGGACCCAGCACAGCACCCAGAACACCTCCCCTTTCCCGGAAGAGCCACATGAGCTGTCCGGGGCCCCTCCCCAAAAAGGACCCAGAGGCCTGAGTGGCCCAGATGGGACCCAGACAGGAAGACAGGGCAAGGGAGGAGGGAATGGGCGGAGAGGAAGTCTGGGGAGGGGAACCCTGGGCCTGAGAGAGGCATGTGTGGGGACTCTTGCTGCTTCCCACGGGCTAGAAGGCTCCAGCCTGACAGGACCGACTTCTCCCTTCTGCCCTTCTCTCCCTCCTTCCCTCTTCCTCTCTCCCTGTCCTTCCCTCCTCTTCTCCCTCACTCTTTCCACTCCCCCTTCCCTGGCCTGAAGGCAGCAGCCTGGGGCTCACTTCCCCTCCCCACTTTACCTTGCAAACTGGCTGAGGGGGCCCTAGAGCCTGAGGGAACAGAAGTCAGATCCTGAAAGGGCTCCAGGCTCCTTCCCATCTTCCAGACCCACCTTCCAGGGCCCTCAGGCCCTGCCCCACCTCACCACTCTGTTCTTTACCTGAGAGGCCAGTCACTCCCTATTAATCCACACCCGTTTGTACCTAATCTTTAATGCTCTAGAGTGATCTCCTCCAGGGGTGAGTGTGGCCCAGTCTCCCAGGGAGAGGCTTTGTCTCTCCCCTCAGATTGGACACTTCCTCACAGAAGCAGCTGTGTCTCCCCCGTGAGACTGGGAGCTCGCCTGGGCTGGGGGTTGTGTCCCCCCTGTGTGAGCCCAGGGATGCTCTGAGCATGGCCTGCCCCCTTCTTCCTTCACTTAACACGACCAGCGGGGTGGGGGTGGGGGGGTCTCTTGGCTCTTTGTCTTGGTGCTGACCACCCAGTCCACCACACTATGACCCTGACCAACAATGGAAGAGGAACAGTGGGGGGAGGGGGGTAGAAGATGACCTGGGTGGGAGGACCAGGGGAGGGAGGCTCATAGGAAAAGGAACAGGGGAAGAAAATAAGAAGAGAATGGGGAGGATCAGGGAGGAGGATTAGGGGAGAGAGGATCAGGGAGGAGGACCAGTGGAGGGAGGATCGCAGAGATGGATGTTGAGGACCAGGGGAGAGAGAATGAGGGGAGGAGGACCACAGAGGAAGATCAGGGAGAAAAGACAGGGCGGAGGAGGATGAGGCCCAGGGGAGGGAGGAGGACCAGAGGAGGATGAGGAGGACCAGGGGAGAGAGGAGGAGGGGAAGAGGATCAGGGGGGAGGAGGACGAGGGGAAGGAGAATGAGGGGAGGAGGACCAGGGAGGAGGATGAGGAGGACCAGGGGAGGGAGGATGAAGGAAGGAGGACTAAGGGAGAGAAAAGCAGGAGAGGAGCAGAGGAGAGAGAATCATGGAATGGCGGATAAAAGGCAGGCGGGAGGAGGCAGAGGGGGCCTTCAATCCCAGTGTTCCCAACTGAGGAGGTCCACACTGGGAAGGGAGGTTATCTGTCCTTCCCAAGGGCAAAACAGGAGGACAGAGCAGGAGCACAGCTGTGCAGAGGCCTGGGCTCCATGGAATACTCTGCTCCGCCCCCCACGTCCCACCAACTCCTCCCCATCAAGACCTGCCTGTCCCAGAGCTGCCCCAACCTGCTGGCCAGAATCCAGCTCCCTCTGCCAAACCTCACAGCCCCCTTGTCCTGCTGCCTTGCCTCGGGACCTGGGGCCCTGGAGGCTTGTTATTTAACATTTCAGGGGTGACACGCTTTCCCCAGCAAGGCGCTGTCAGGGAGGAACCGCAGCTCCTAATCGTCAGACCCAGGGTCTGATCACACACATTATCTGTGATCAGAAACCCAAGTCCATGAGACACCAAGTCCATGAGGTCACTCAGTTGGGTGTCTGCCTTCGGCTCAGGTCATGATCTCAGGGTCCTGGGATCGAGTCCCGCATCGGTCTCCCTGCTCAGCAGGGAGCCCGCTTCTCCCCCTCTCTCTGCCTGCCGCTCCCCCTGCTTGTGCTCTCTCTCTCTGACAAATAAATAAATAAAATCTTAAAAAAAAAAAAAGAAGAAGAAGAAGAAGCCCAAGTCCAAGGGCCTAAGGTCATTGGAGACTCTGTGTAGCCTCGGGCAACTCACGTCTCTTCTCCCAACCTCAGCTCCCTCCCTCATCTATAAAATGAGGCCACAAGGCTTCCATGACAAACTCGTGAGGCTGAGATGAGATGAGGTAGTATGTCACAGCAGTTGGCCTCGGTCGTACCGGGGACTCAGTAAGGGTTCAGTGACTCCAAAGCTGGCTAGTGAAGCCTCCCAGCAGTGGAATGTAACCCTCCCCTCCCTGTGCCAGGCAGAACAACGTACCCCAAACATGCCCGCATCCTAATCCCCAGAACCTGGGAATATGTATGGAACATGGCAAAAGGGACTTGGCAGATGTGGTTAAGAAACTTGCAATGGAGGATTGCCTGGGTGGCTCAGTAGGTTAAGCATCTGCCTTCGGCTCAGGTCATGATCCCAGGGTCCTGGGAGTGAGCCCCGCATCGGGCTCCCTGCTCAGCGAAGAGCCTGCCTCTCCCTCTCCCTCTGCTCCTGCTCGATCTTTCTCTCTCTCTCTCTCATGTGGATGCTCTCTCTCTCTAATAATAAATAAATAAAATCTTTTAAAAAAATAGATAATATGTGCATGTAAAGGTTTTAAAGAAATTGCAACAGGAAGATCATTCTAGATTATCCGGTTGAGCCCACTATCATCACGAGGGCCATTCTAAGAGGGAGGCAGGAGGGTCGGAGTCAGAGCGGACGTGACAACAGTAGCACGTGGCCATGAGCCAGGGAATGTGGGCAGACACTAACAGCGGGAGAAGGCAAGGAACAAATTCTCCCCTGGAGCCTCCAGAAGGAGCACAGCCCTACTGACACCCCGTAGGACCCATTTCGGATCTCCGACTTCCAGAATTGTAAGCTAACAAATTCGTGTTGCTTTAAGCCCCTAAGTCTGTGGTAATTTGTTATAGCAGCACCAGGCAACTAATACACTCCCCTAGCCCATGCGAGCACCAACGGGCCCTAGCCACTCTCACTTGTGTTAGAATTATTTGGAGGTGGACTTGTTCCCTTTCTAGAATTATAATCCTTCATGGCCAAAAGATGGCTCTCTGTTCATCTCCAGGCCCAATACGAGGCCTAACTCAGCACTTTGTATACACAGCAGGTGCCCGGTTGCTGCTTGCTGAATGGGTGCAGGCAGTAAGAGCCCAAACTTGGACTTCATTCAGCACCATTGACTGCATTCATTGTGTGGCAGTCACCGGGCTGGGTGCTGAGAATTCCGCACTGAGTCAGCCAAGCCCTGCCCTTAATGAGCACAGGCCGCTGATGGAGAGACAGACGCACAAACAGCCCATCTCCGCGCAGTGCTTTTTGTGTGGTGATAAAGGTATGTATGTTCAAGCACCTTGGGAGGAGCGGGAGGAAACGACTCATCCAGACCAGGCCGCTCAAGACAGTTTCACAGGGAGGGACAACAAAGCTGGGTTTCGAAGCCAGGGAAGGGCTTTGCAGGCGGAGAGGACAAGGGGAGAAATCGTCCAGGCACAGGTGGGAATGCAGCTAGTGGGCTGGGGATCTGGGGATCCCCGGGAGGCCACAGCTGCATCCGCACTTCCAGGAAGGTGCCATAGGAACCAGAAGGAAGATGCATCTTGTAAGGAAATGCCTTTGTTCGGCTGCTCTTAGTTGAGCACCTACTGTGTGCTGGCCATTGTTCCAGGCTCCGGGGTATGGCGATCAGCACAACGGACAACATCTTTGCTCTCTCGTGGAGCAGACATTCTCGCGAGAGACATGGGCCATCATCAAACCAGAGAATGATATGTTCTCCAGGGAAGCACAAAGGGATAGGAGAGTTTCGGGGGGCCAAGGAGGGTCTCTTCTGGGTGACATTCAAGCAGGAAACTGAATTAAGGAAGGAGCCAGCCATGTACAGGAAAGGCATTCTAGGCCGAGGGAAGGGCTAGATTATCTGATCTAGTGGTTGAGCCCACTATCATCAAGGTACACCTCTTTGGGGACTGGAAAGAAAGACCAGGGTGGCTGGGGTGGGGTGGGCAAGCGAGAATGGAGCTACCTAATACCAGAAAGGGGTAGAGCCAATCCCACAGAGCAGTGGTTCTCATCCCTGGCGCACCGGAGCTGGGCCTGGCTGGTGCTCATGAGAGATATGTGGGCTGAGAACCCGGTAGGCCAGGGCAGGGCACATCCTTGTCAGTTTTTTGTTTGTTTGTTTTACGGCAGACTTCCCAGAGTCCTTAACAAGCTAATGTGCATTGTGACTGTCCAAGGAGGGGGAGCGGCGGGGGTGGGGGGAGGGGTAAAGCGCTAAGTGTTTCTCAAACTTATTCACCCAGGGAGCCACTTCCAGGAAGAGCGGGTGGGGCTGGGGGTTCCGTGGAACCCACTTTGGGAACCCCTGGGCCAGTTCGTAGGGTAATGTCAGTGGGAGAAATGACTCGAACAAAGGTGGAAAGGAAGACCACCATGAAAGGCATACTAAAAAGTTTGGACTTTGTCCTGCAGCTCTAGAGAGTCTCCCAAGCTTTGCTGTGCTCTGCTTTATTTTTCATGTGTCTGTTTATAGAGATTTTAGCCGTATAAAAGGGATATTATCGATCTCGTCAATGCCTCAATTTCCCAGTTAATCATATCTCTTGGAGAGCCATCTCATTCTGTTTAATGCCTCATGACCATGAGCTGTAATTTACTTACTCCTGTCCCTACCAACCACCTCTCTGGTCGCCAGGATTTTTTGCTTTTACACACAACAGTAAAATAAACCTCCTGGAAGATGCAACATGGTGAACTTTGGCAAATACCTCCATGGGGGCAATTTTAGCAGTGGGATTACCCAGTTAAAGGGTAAATCCGTCCCTTACTTTGATAGCCACTGCCAAATTTCCTTCCAATGGGAACCGAAATGACAGAAAGAGTTGGCTTGAAGATACTCTAGCCTCCTCCACACAATATGGTGGCAGGAGAGTGAAGGGACAAGAGAGGCATCATGTGGACAATTATCACACTGGGTCATGGACATATGGTCGCTGGTTTTTGGTTTTTGCTTTGTTTTTTAAAGATTTTATTTATTTATTTGACAGAGAGAGAGTGAGCGCACGAGCAGGGGGAGCAGCAGAGGGAGAGGGAGAAGCAGGCTCCCCACTGAGCAGGGAGCCCGATGCGGGGCTCAATCCTAGGACCCTGGGATCAGGACCTGAGCCGAAGGCAGACACTCAATGGACTGAGCCCCCCCAGGTGCCCCACGGTCATTGGTTTTGCTCTTCTTCCTACTTTTGTGTATATTTAAAATTTTCCACAGGAAAAAAAAAAAAAATCTCCTTGTGAAAGTTCTACAAATTCTCACTCCCGCCATCCATGTTGAGAGCATTTCCCCACACGTCCACCAGCACTGGGTCTCATCAAGTTTCGAAGCTTTGTCTGTTGCTGTTGTTTTTCTGATTTTTGTCTTTTTGATGGTTGAAGTCCTCTCTTGCTCCAGTTTCCATTTCTTTTTTTTTTTTAAGATTTTATTTATTTATTTATTTGAGAGAGAGAGAGAAAGCACAAGATGGGGGAGGGCCAGAGGGAAGCAGACTCCCCGCTGAGCAGGGAGGCTGACTCGGGGCTCAATCCCGGGACTCCAGGACCATGACCTGAGCCAAAGGGAGACGCTTAACCCAGTGTCTTTTTCCAGATAGATGATTTCCCTCAGATCACATTCGATCGTTGTTTTTGGATGCTTCTAGGCATCAGGTAGTTTGAAGAAGGGACTCACTTTGGGGGCAGTGTGAAAGCTGGATGGGGGCAAGGGCCAGCCCTGGGGCTGAAGCGATGGCCCCGGGAGAGAGATGGTGAGCATGAGGACAGGACACCGTGGCCAAAAGGGAGACAGGCCTAAGCGGGGGAGGCAGCAGGATGACTCCGCACTTTCCGGGTTGAGCAGGTGGGAGGGTGATGATGCTACTGACTGGGATAGTCAGAGGGAAAAGCAAGGTTCAGAGGAAGAAAACAATTCACTGCTCTCTAAGCATTTACCACCCCATGTGGTCACACCTGTTTACCTGTCTCCTCCTCTAGACACAGGCAGGGACCCTCCCCTGCCTCCTTTTCTCTGTCTCCAGAAACGGAAACAGCAGGTGGTGCTTGATAACTATAGAAGTTAATGAATAAATGAATGACCTGAGTGGGAGGTGCCTCTGCGTGAGCAGAGATGTCAGGAAGTGGAAGGAGGCATTCACAACCCAAGGGACTTTCTCTTCCATCATGCACCCCGCCCCAGGGAGTTGATGGGGCTGGCCACACCTCATCTGAGCCAGCCAGACCTGGCTGTGCCCACCAGCCCGTGCCAAAAGACAAGTGGCTGCATCTGGTCCTGAGGACTCTAGACTCCACCGGCTACTTGGATACAACTGGCTGAGAGACCTGGCTGGACCCCAGGCCAGGAAGTCCTCCACCTGGAGGTGAACCAGGGAAGCAGGAAACCAGTGAGGTCACCAGGGAGACTGCAGAGGCAGAGCCTCTAGAACCTTCTGGAAAGACCTCTGGTTCTCCTTCTGGAGAACCTTCTAGAAAGACTGGCTGCCCTGGCAGACCAAAGTGGCCCAGAGGAAGACCTCCAGGGCAGATTAGGCGGGCCAGTCACATTTCTGGGGCTGGTTTCAAGCTCACCACCAGGAGACACTGGTCAGGGGCTGGAGACACAGTGCCTGACCAGGGAGCAGGGGGAAGGAAGAAAGAGGACACTATGGGGCTCCCACCTCATGAGGCCGTCTCTTCTCGCCCCTATGCTTGGTTGCTCTCAAAGGAGAAGCCAGAATACTTCTATCAGGACTCCAGGCTTGGGGCTTTCCAAGAACCATCCCCGATTAAACCCCGAACCGTCTGGAGCCTCAAATCTGTACCGGGAGCGCCCTCTGCTGGCCGTCCTGGGTCGCGCACCTCTGCTCCGCAGTCCTGGGAGGTGCGGCGCGGCAGGAGGACAGACTGGAGACGTCCTCCACATGCGCTTCACACCCGCGCCTACTCACCATCTTCGGCTCCTCCCTTTCTAGTCCCCTGACCCCCATAGCACCAGGCGCCCAGGCTGGGCCACTGAGTCCACCCCCTGCCTCTAGGCCAATGGACACGAAATTCCTTTCTAAAGCTGACCTGTACGTTACGTCCTGCCCCTCCCTCCATTCTCCATCTCAAAAAACTTCCCTGCATCTGGCCCAAAGCCCTCCTCCCTACCCCCAGCTCAGGTCCCTCTATTAAACCACTTACCCCAAAGTCAACATTCCTACCCAGCCTCCCCCAGCCCCGAGTGTGAGGTTCTCTAGGCCATGCTCCACTCGGTGGGGACCCCCCCCTTCCTGCAGCCAACTCCCTAGGGACAGCAGCTGCCATTGGAATACCCCACTCAATGTGGCACCCATGCCCTTCACAACAGGTGGAATGCGTCTATATGCAATACTTTGTGAGTGCCCCGTGTGCGCATCCGTGTCCAGGCGCGCCCTACGCGTGTGGCACAATGAGTGCCCCCCCCGTGGGGTCTCTGCAGGGGACCTGGGTGGGGCTGCTCGCGAGGCTGCCCGCTGGTTCCGAGCAGGAAGAAGCTGGCGTCTCGCACCCCCAGAGGGCAGCACTGAGCTGCTCTGGCCCCGCCGGGTACTGGATCTGGACACCGGCCTCGCTGGCCCCGGAGCCCTAAGGACTGGCGAGCGGAGACTGGTTTCAGATCTACGAAGAAAGCAACGAAAGACTGCTGGGCGAAGGGATGGCATGGGAAGGGGCACTCGGCAACGTTTCCAAACTTGAGTGGTGGTTTCACAGGTGTTTGTTGTACCTGAATTCTTAAACCCTACCCGTATTTTGTAGATATTATTTTGAATCTATTCAGAAGTACTTTTTTTTTTTAAATAATCATCTCCGGGCTTTCTCTAGGCGGGGAAAGACCCCTCCTCTGAGTAAATAAACCCCCAGGGGCAAAATTGAGCCTTCCAGCTCCCTGGGGGGACTCCCCAGATCTCCTATGGAGGCTCTGAGTTTCCCTGGGGTTGACCATGGCCTTGGGGGAGGGGAGAACCAAGCTTCTCCTACTGCCCTGGGTCTCCCTCCAGGATAAGCATTTACACACAGCTCACACACACATTCACACACTCAGCAGACTCACACACACTCTCAGCTAACACACACATGGTCACATGCTCACAGACTGGCATATCCACTCAGGCTCTTGCACACTCACACATTCACACTCACATTTACACACAGCTCACACATATTCACTTTCCTTCTCACACAAATCGCACTCACAAGCTCACACTTACACACTCATGCATTCACATACATGCACCCAGACTCCCACATTCACACACTTACCCACAGCTTTAACATAATCACACTCACATACGCTCATAGACTCACATATTCATAATCACAGACATACACACACACACATAGATTCATACACACACACCTTATATACACACTTACAGACTCCCACACTCACACTTCCAGTCAGCTTACACACACATCACCCAGACTCACATGCATTCCCACCCACAGACACACATGCACACACACACTCACTCATATCCACGCTCACACATCCAGGCGGACTTTCACAGCCTTACACACTCACACACATTCACAGACTCCCACACTCACATTGTCACACACTCAAGGCACACCTGTGCGCTTTCACGCTTGGGTACACTCACACAGCCTCTCCCTGCTTTGCTTTACACACTCTTTCACACACTCACACAAGGCAGCCGGTTGCCGCTCACACTCTGGCCCATTAACCTTGAGTCGTCACAGGCGGGGAGAAGGAGCTTGGACCCTCTTTGCTCTCAAGAGAGATTTCTGGGATCTTTCCAGGAGACCCAATCCCTAGGTAGAGAGATGTTTCTCCTCGGACTGAACGAAGTAGTTCAAGTGACAGCCCTTTGCAAGTCCACACACCTCAGAGGGAGTCCCCAGACTTCCTGCACCCGTTCCTTAGTTCATTGTCTCACTCCCTGACCTACATGAGGGAGGGCGTGGGGACATGACAGAGGACACACAATGGGCCCTGATCTTGGGGAGCTCTGTCTCCAGGGGAGATGCCTGGACCTCATGAGCTGACTGAGCAAGGGCATTACGGAGGCCTGGGCAGGTGGAGCTGTGGAAGCAACTGGAGGGGCCCCTGTCACAGCTCAAGGGGCAGGACAGCTGGAGAAGGCATCTGAGCAGGACCTGTACACATAGGGGTGACAGGTAGACACTGGCTTCCCAGGCAGGGGCCTGGCGCCGTCGGGAAAGAGTGAGACATTCCGGACGAGGGGAGTTAGCCAGGGAGACAGAGACGGGGGGCTGGGCCTGGAGAGTCGGGCAGGGGCCCACTTGTGGAAGGCCCTGGGTGCCATGCGAAGGAGCGTGGCCTTTCTCTTAAAGGCCACAGGGAGCCCTGACCAGCTGTGCAGAACAGGAGAGGACCAAGTGCTCTGCAGAAGCCGATGGTGTGTCCAGAAACTCCAGGATGGGCAGGAGCTCTCAGCCCCCATCCCAGAAACAGAGCTGGCCCTCACACCATGTCCACTGGTCCATGGAACCCCCACAGATGCTTCCCTAACTTGTGAGTGACAGAGGGTCTGTCTATACAAAGGGTCAGAAACAAACACACAGCACCAAGAACCTGGCAATCTTCAGGAAAAGTCACCCATTTCTCCCAAATAGCCTGCCCAGCCAAGCCACTGGCTCTAGCCCAGCCAGAAGTGAGGGGGTGTGGGGGCACCCCACAGCAGGGGGTGGGGGCTGGGGGGCCTGGCAGAGCGGAGCAGGGGACAGCTCGGGGAGGGCCCTGTGTCGACTCCCCAGCCAGGACCCATTCCTGGATGAGCGAGGGTGGGGCTGCTCCAGTCCACACATTCCGGCGGCTGCCACACCCTTCCAGCCTGTTCTCACCGGTTCCCACGATTTCCCAGGCTGCCCTGGGCCCAGCTCTCAGTGCCAACTCCCAGAATCCTTCAGGGTTCAGGATCCAACTACAGGGATTCTGGTGCAAATGCCCAGAAGCCCACTTCCACTGGGACAACTGCCTCCCCTCAACATATACACGTGCATGCACACATGCGCACACGCACACGCACTGAACCATCCTCAGCCCCAGGACACAGACGGGGCTTTCAGGGAGCTGAGGCCCCCCTTTCCACTGCAAACAGCACCACCCCCGGGACAAAGCGCTGCCCTCTTGCCACAAGGCCCTGGACAGGAGGACAGATGGCAGCCAAAGTCCCTAGAAAGTCCCCGAGAACAAGGTCACCCCACAACACCAGCCCAAGGGCTCAGCCAAAGGAAGCTAGGGAGGGGGGTGCCAAGGGGTCCCTGCCCCAGCCTGACACATCCCAGGCCAGGCCTGCCCACCACTGCTCAGTGGGCTAACTGGAACCACGGCTGCACCTACCCCACCCCCCGCTCCTGACCCAGGTCCCCCCGCTGCCTGGAGCTCAGCCGGCTGCCCTTCACAGGTGCAGGAGTGACATCTTGGCTTATCCCCCGCCTCTCCTCCCACAGCCCTGGTGTCACCCGTCCTGACTTTGCATGCAGGACGGAATTCCCACGCCCCCCTACCCAGGCCCAGGGCCAGGGCCCGTTTGTTCCCACCGAAGCCTGGGAAGTGATTTCTGCAGCCCAAGCTGCCCTAGACCCACCCAAGGATCAGCCAGGCCCTGCCCGCTGCAGGGGCATGACAGAGGAGACCAGCCCAGGTCCCACAGGCCGAGCTCAAAACTGTTGAGGGCTGCAGGACAGGGTGACAGGCAGGCAAGGGGTGACCCTCAGCCGTTCACTGGAGGGACTGAAATTCTATCTTCACCAGCAGACCTCAGGGGAAGAGGGGGAACAGTGGGCAGAGTCCCCAAATCTCAGACTTGAAGCTACCCACCCCCCCACCTCCCCATCAGAGGCCTGGCCTGACCTGCAGAGACTAATGGGGAAGCTGCAGAGCTGCGCTGGGTTGGGCTGGGCTGAGCTGGGGGGGCCCTGGTGGGAAAGAGGTGGGATCTCAGCAGAGCCCATCTAGGGTCCCAAAGCACTTCCTTGGTCTCAAGGTCACATTCCGCCCACCAAGAGCCCAAGGGAGCAGAGGGAGTGCGGAGGAAACAGGGCCCCCCTGGGCATGGGACTCCACTCTGAGCCCCTGCCCCAGGCCCCCACCGGGCACCCAGAATTCCAAGCTGGTGAGGACAAAGGCCTCCCTGAGAAACTGGGGACAACAAACAGAATGTGAATCTGCTGCTTCCTGGGTTTTGGGGGGCCCCTGGTCACCCCCAGCTCTCAGATGCCCTTCACTGTTCCACCAACATTTGCTGAGCGACCAGCAAGACCAAGGCCCAAACCACAGACGGTCTTAAGCCTTAGCCTCCAACTCTCCAAGTATAGGGGCAAAAGGAAGACATGAGTAGGGGCACCCCAGGAGCCCAGGCCACTGTGGGCTCTGGGCTGTCGCAGGCTGTCCCTGCAGGCCTGCACCCCACCCAGCAAGGACATGCAAGGCAAGCAGTTCCCACACCCCATTCCAAGTGGGGGCCAGATGTGTTCCTTACAAGGCTGTGGAGCTGAGTTGGCTCAGGCAGGCGGGGGCCCCGGGCGGGGCACAGAACACCTGGCTGGCTTGCCCAAGCCCGGACGCACCCCATTTGTGAGGAATGTGGACACCGCCCAGGCCGGCCCTGGGAAAGCTGCCACCCCCCTGGCTCCTGCCCAGCCCTGACTCAGCCTGGGTGGGCCGGGAAGCTGCAGGCTCAGCAGGCCCCGAGTCTCTCTCACCCCACCCTCCCCACCGGCCCCCTGGGGACTGAAGTGGGAGGACGGGGCCTGAGAGAGGGGCCAAGACAGCACCCACCAAGCCTCAGGATGGAGAGGAACAGCAGGGATGTCGTCAGACTCGCCCCTCTCCTGCATGGCCCAGGGGGTCTGCCCACTTCAGATTCCCCCAGCTGTCAGGAAAGCCGGGAGCTCTAAGCTCCACGATCTGCCCCCATGTGACTCCAACGTGAGACCCATAATTTTCCTGAGCCTCAGTCTCCTCTCTGTGAAAGGGGCCAGTGATGGTTCTTCCCCCCAGGGCCGGGCTAAGGTGGTAGGGAAGCTACGCTGGACCGGGAAGCATCTGACAAGCAGTGGCAAATGAATGGCAGCTTTAACCAGGCCTGGGAACTTGGGGGAGGGTCCCCCAGCTCCAGGAGGACGCTTCCACTCAGGGAGGAGAAGCAGAAAGACCCCGGGGTTCCACCTCTCCCCAAGTCACAGAAGCGTCTGCCAAGCCCCCAGGGAGCCTGGTTTGGCTGGTGCTCCCCGCAGAGCTGAGTGATCCTACCCGTGCTCTGTCCCTGTCATCCAACCCGGATATGCCGAACTCCCTGAACTCCCCGGGACAGGGGCTGGGTCCCTCCCTCAGCTAGGAGATCCCCAACAGCTGCGGCCACATTTCTCCCTCAGACAGGGGCTCCCCCAGGACTGAGACTCTGTCTCCCTTTCACTATATCCCCACATTCTTTGACCTGGACCACGAAGACCAAAGGCCAGTGAAGGCCAGGAAAACTGTTCTTCCCTTCTCAACGCCACCCCCACTTCCCTAGGCCCTGATATTCCTCTGCTTAGCCCCCCAGCCAGCCCCCAAACACGAAGCTGGACCTGCCTCAGAGCATCCCCCCCCCCCCCGCCTCAACCTGGGGACCAGCCAACCTCCCACCCTTCCCATGCCAGAGAGGAGGCCTGCGCTGGGACAGAGGGACGCCATCAGACCCTCCCTCCCCTAAACCCTTCCCACAACCCTACTGGCCCAGGAGGGCTTTCTTCCTCGGACCTACACTCCTCTCCTGTGATTCAGGCACAGTCCCTGACCCTTCTCCTCCTGAGGCCTGCTAAGTTCAGGGCCAGCAGCGGGGGCTGGGGTTGGGGGCCACACAGTCAAAGGCTGCTGGAACAACAGCCTGGCTGGCCTGGGCTTGGGGCGGGGGGTGCGGGGGTCTCCAGGCCCACGAGGCCCTGCTACCTCCCGCCTACCTCCCATGCCCCTCCCTCCCAGCCAGGCTTCAGCCCAGTGTGCAGGGCCAGGTTGGGGCGTGGCGTTGGCAGGACACACAGTCTCTAGTGTTGGGTGTTGTGCCTCGGTTACCAAGGAGGGAGGCTGGCTCCCTGCCGTGTTTGGGCCCCAGGCTGAATGTGTGGGTGGGGAGGGAAGGCAGAGGACTTGGGGTGTGGAGCCCTCACTTTCTGCTCCCGGGGCCTGCGGGCAGGGAGGGCCCGCTGAGACTCGCAGCTCGCTGGGCAGACTCAGACTTGCTCCTGGCCCACCTTTCTGCTGGCTCTGGGACACGCCAGGCCAGGTAAAGCATGCTGGGGGTAGGGCAGGCTCCTCTAAAGCTCAGATTTGGGGCTGGGGGGCTGGAGCCCCAACAAAGCAGGCACTGCAAGGTCCCGACCCCCAGGACGGACCACACCACAGCCTGGCTCAGGCAACCCAGGAGACGGTCCCAAGACCAGGTCAAATCACTTGGACTTCAGTTTCCCCATCCGGAAAGTGTCAGGACCTAGACTGGGTAGTCCCTGAGGGGCCCCCCTAGTTCTGCTCTCCCTTCACGAGCTGAGAGATTGGGGAGTCAGGCCATATGGGCCGGGAATTGTGACCAGCTGGGACCCCCTGGCCCTGAGGGCTCCTCCCACATCTTTGCAGGCCCACTGCCCAGCCCGGGACTGGCACCCATGAGTGCTAAGGGGTGGCTGAGCGCAGGGGCCCAGGGCTGTGGCCAGGAATGGTATTGGAGAGGAGGTGTCCCCCTTTTCTGCTGGCCCTGAGAAGGGGGCTACCCTTTCTCCCTCTCCCAGCCATGGCCAAGCAATAGCCAAAAATACCTGGGCCTGACCCCTGGTGACTTCTCACCAGCAACCTGTCACAGCCTCAGTCCCCTGCCTGTGTGCCTGGCTCTCTGCTGGAGGTTGGAGGGCAGGACTGGGGCCCCATCCCAGTGTCAGGGGCACTGTGCAGGAGGCCAGAGACAGCCCCAAGAAGACAGAGCAGGGAAGGTTTCCAGGGCGGGTGGAGAAGCTGAGTCTTTGGGCTGGGGGGTTTGCCAGGAGAAGAAGGGGAAGGGACTGGAGCATGTGAACAGGTCATGCCACAAAGAACACAATGAGGGTGGGCATTTGGGGGTGGGGGGACCTGGAGGTAAAGCCAAGACGGCAAGGAGCTAGTCTTTAAGGGCCTTGTGGCCAGGATGAGCCACTGGAAATAGGGGTCCTCACTGGGGGAGGGGAAGGACGTGGCCCCGGGCGGGAGAAAGCCATTTCCGCACAAGCAGACACTGTTCCTTGGCCCCGACTGGGGCTCTGGACACCTCCCCAGAAATCCCAAGACCTAGGTCTCTGCTTTGGATAAACACATGAGCTAAAAATGCCAATCCAATCCAGACCTGCCCTCCAAAGCCTTAAGTAGGCAAAACAAAAGAGAAAAGAGGCCTGTCTGCGCAAGTGCTGGGGCTAGGCCCTGGGCCTGGGGGGTTGGGGGGGCGTGCGTGGGACTGGCAGTGCGGGAACAGCGCCCCCTGTGTCCACGGTGAGAAGAGCTGTGCCCCCAGGGGGAATGAGGCCCCTTCCTGAGGAGCTGCCCCACTTTATACCTGCAAATGTGGGAATCCCAGAATGGCCAGATCTCATTTGTACTCAGGAAGCTGGAACTCTGGATTTGATTGGGAAGCCTCTCAATCTTTAAGATTTAGAAACTGATTCCAAAATAACACCCATGCAAGCCAAACAGAACGTGGAAGTGGGAGAGCCTTGGAGCTTGTGGGGGGCCTGAGCGCAATGGTCCCCTTGACAAAAGAGTAAACTGAGGCCCAGAGGGGCAACAGGCCTGTAGACAGGATCAAGTCAGACCAAAACTTGGGCCCCTGACCCTCCCGTGCTCCCCCCAGCACCCCACCAGCTCCCGGGGAACCCCCAGAAGAGCACCACCCCCTCACCTGCCCCCACCATACAGACTGCAACACAGCTGGAGGGGATGGGCTGCGTGGCCCCTCCCTGACCATCCCCCCTGCCCACCAACAGGCCTTTGCTCCCCGCACCTATGGGTCCCGTACCCTCCAGCCTAGCTGACCTCATGGCAGCCAGAATTGTTCTCCCGCTCTACAGAAAAGGGAAACCGAGGCCAGAAAGGCCAGGCCATTGCCCAAAGTCCTTCTATGACAAGTTCTAGAAGGTGGGGGGGGGGGGCTCTGTGCCTGCTTGCAGGTCCCTGTAATTCAGACAGCAGCAGGGAGGACCCAGCTTGCAAGGCAGGGAGCGCAGTGGTGAGTTAAGCATGGGGCCTGGCAGGTTCAGAGCAGCTCCAGCGCGGGGCCGAGGCCAGAGAAGCCAGGCCTCAGCCTCCGCCTCCCTGAGTCTGAAGTGGGGGCTCAGCAGGGGCCCAGGTGGCCTCAGGGTCAGGAGTGAACACAACCATGTGAAAAGGAGTATCAGCGAGAGGCCAGGGTGCAGAGGACCCAGAATGTCAGCAGCCCCCACACCCAGGCCCACCTGGGGACCCCTGAGTCCCACCTCTCTCTCCTCTAGCATGTTCTGCTATCCCATCCCTTAGCCCACTTCTAGTCCTAGGCCACAGCTAAATGCTTTAATGCCAGCCTTTGGGGGGAGACACGTAGTAAGGAGAAGCACCCCCTTCTAGGTTGGTTGGGGCCCCAGAGCCTCTTGGGCCACCCAGAGCTGTTGAGGAGTCACCCATGTTTTGAGCTCTGTGCCAATCCCATGTCAGGGGACACAGGATGAACAGGACGTGGGCCTGCCTTCCGGTAGAGTCCACAGCGCAGTGGGAGGCTGGGCAAGTCAGGAGCAGCGGGGCCTTCAGAGCCACAAAGGGTGGGCAGGAGGCAGGGAAGCAGCCTGGGAGGGGCTCCTAGCAGTGGAATGCAAGTGGGGTTCTTCGTAGAATTTCAACTTTTTATTTGTATCCAGAAAAATGCACAAATAATTCACGAATATACAACTCAATGAGTCTTCACGGAGTGAACACACCCATGTGACCAGCACCCAGATCACAAAACAATTTGAGCGTCCCCCGCCCCGGGGTGCTCCGTTCCAGGGCTGGCTGTTATTCCTGGGAGCATAGATTCATTTGGCACACTTTGTGCTTTATTAACTGGCTCATATAATATGGCTTCTTCTCTGTCTTCTTGCTCAATCTTAGAACTGCAAGATTCTCTCATTGCTATAGAAGATTCTGCTGAATGACTAGCACATTCCAAGCAGGGAAACTTGGGGAGCCCAGCCCAGACTTGCTCCCATAGCAAGTATCCAGATTTGGAGAATCTAGCAGCCCCTCCTCATCCAAAAAGGGTCAGAGCTTAACTTCAGACCTGCTCCCAGGATGGGCATCAGCATGGAGCTGGGCCGGGCTCTGCAGCCCATGGCTTCCCCCAACACCCCGAGTCCTCTGTCCTGTCTATCCACTCCCCAAATCCAGCCTGCTCCTTCCCCATAAGGAGAGGAGGAAATGGACCAGAGATGTGCTAATGATATGCAAATGTGTGCAAATAGACCCAGGCTCCCTGAGTCAACTTGGACAGTGGCCAGACTGAGTGGAGAGCCAGATGTCCGAACTCCAGGGGAAGAGATCACCCCCTGCTTGCTGACTTCACTCCTCTCACTATTCCTGAGACACGCAGCCCCCACTCCCAAACCCTCACCCTCAGGGCTGGCCTCCTGCTCTTACTAATTCAACTCAGTGGGGGCTGCAGGGTGGAGGTCGTGAGGTGGGCTCAGCCCCTGACTTCCAGGAGCTCACAGTATGGCAGGGAAGTGAACACAAATGCAGCACCGCTCCCCAGTAAGAGACGGATGGGACCTGGAGGCTCAGAATTCTGGGCACGGCTGGAGCCTCCATTTCTGGCCAGCTCCCAGGGGAGCACACTGATAACTGGGAGACTTTTTTTTTAAAGCCAGCATTGATTAGGAAGGGGCCAAAGGGAAGTTTTGGGGGTGAAGGAAATGTCCTCTATCTTGACTGGAGTGGTAGCTCCTTGGGCACATACATTTGTCAGACTCATGAACTACACACTTAAAATAGGTGAACACCTCAATACCTCAATAAAGTGGAATTTTTACAAAGTGACCAATGAGAGTGAGCATTGTTAGATGAAAAGGACTGGGGTTTCCTTAAAAGGACAGAAAGGTCACGGCAGAGGCATGGGTGTGAAAATGCTACCAGTATATTGCCAAGGAAGAGAGGTGACCAACACTCTTCACTGACTGCTTCTGTGAGGGGTGAAGAGATTCAGGGACCAAAACTGGAGGGAGAGTGTCCTGCCCCACTCCAAGGGCTGCTGGACGCAGGGGCCCATGGACCCCCTGCTGAGTGCTCCTGAATGGTTGATGCCAGTTAGCACTAATTGAGCACCTACTATATGCCAGACTGGTTTGGGACTCTACGGAGACCAGGGGTGGCCCCGCCTAAGAGCAAAGAATGGTTTTTACATTTTTAAGTAGCTTTATAAAAAATATTTAAAAAGCACAGTATTTCATGACACGTGAAAACTGCATGAAATTCCAACTTCCATGTCCATAAAGATTGATCGGAATACGACCACGCCCACTTGTCCATGAGTTGTTTCACACTTCAAGGACAAAGTTGAGGACTTGCAACAGAGACCAGATGGCCAGCGAAACCTAAAATATTTGCCATCTGGTCCTTTCCAAACGAATTTTGCCTACAGAGCCTATAAAGCGGAGGTTAAGAACGCACTGGAGGCGCCTGGGTGGCTCAGTCGTTAAGCGTCTGCCTTCGGCTCAGGTCATGATCCCAGGGTCCTGGGATCGAGCCCCGCATCGGGCTCCCTGCTGGGAGGGAGGCCTGCTTCTCCCTCTCCCACTCTCCCTGCTTGTGTTTCCTCTCTCGCTGTCTCTCTCTCTGTCAAAAAATAAATAAAAATATCTTTAAAAAAAAAAAAAGAACACACTGTACGAATGAGGAAGAATGAGGGTGCCATACAGCCTTGCTCCCCGGCTGCGGTTTGGACCCACTCCCGGCTGACCGCGCCTCCCTCTCCCAGCTGAGAAACCTGAGCGACCTCAGCCTCTCATTTGGCCGAGCAGCAGCGCCCCCTGCCGGCGGTCAGGGGCTGGCCGGCCCGCGCCGAGCCCCGACTCTTAGCGTCTGCCGCCATCTGGTGGCCTTCTTCGGAAGCGCACCCAGGAGCGCGGCCAGCGTGGGGTCTGAGAGAGGGCGGGGCCCGTGTGGCAAGTTCACGGACCAAGGTGCAAACTATTCCAGGCAGGGATTGAAGCCTACAAGCTAGTGTCTGCTGAAAACGTTTCACCTTGCCCCTGCTTATCTGATGGGTGAGAATACAGGTGACAGTGCCCAGCGGGGTGCCTAGATGCTTACCAAATGTTTGCTGACTGTGACTCTGAATCACCAGGTCCTGGGGAGGGGAGCAAAGAACATGAGTTGCCCCCACAGGGTGATAGGAGAGGACAGGAAGGTCTGCTGACCCAAGTCCCCCCGCCTATGCATTTGCCTTTGCGTGCACCCTTCATTCTTTCTTACCTTCGCCCCTTATTCATTTATTCTTTCAACAAGCTTTTCTTGAGCACCAAGGGAGGCGCTTGGGTGGACTGCTGGACGCTGGAGAAACACCTGAGAACAAGACAGTGTGGTCCCTGCCACGGGGCTGCCATTGTCGTGGAAGGGACCAGTAATTTCAATATGGCGTGAAGAGGCATATTTGGGGGTAGCAGAGAAGCCTAAATGAACAGCTCCTAAGGTGACCTGATCTTGTGGGGCATGGGGAAAGGCTTCCAGTGCCTGGAATGGGTGAGCTTGCCAGACAGAGAGGGGATAGGCATGTGCAAAGGCCCAGTATGCCCAGCAAGTTGCTGAAAGAAGCCTGAGAGGTGGGAACACAGAAGGTAATGGGGGGAGTGGGGTGGCAAGAGGAGGCTGGAGGGAGACAGGGACTGTGCCAGCAGAGCTGCAGCGCTGAGTGAATGCCAAGTTCAACGGGGGAGCCCCTGCAACATCTGGGAAGCAGCAGGCCACTTCTGTTCCCTGGGCTCACCCATTCTATGACTGGGCAGCTCTGGTTGCTGGCAAGTTCTCCCTCTTTCGGGGATGAAATCAGACACCCTGGAACCTCCCCTGCCCGCAAGCTCCTGTCCTGGTGGGGGCAGGCACAGACGGAGTAGTCTCCCTGCCCCCAGCCCAGCCCCTCCCCTGGTCAGCCCCAGGGCGAGTGGAAGGACTGGAACTGGGCTCTGGGAGCAATCCCACTCGTCCCTTTACTGGCTGTGTGGCCTTGGGCTGGTTCCTTAACCTGTCTGAACCTCGACTCTCTCCTCGGTAAGATCCATGGAACACTGCTCAGAGTTCACACCTCAGAGATGCTGCTGCGGGTGAGAGGGATGGCGATCGGAAGTACTCAGCCCCTCCTCCGTGCTCCCCCAGCGCCCTAGGCCGACCTCTGTCACCTGGATCATGGGGGATGGGGGGGTGTCCAGGGCGTGCTCCTTATTTGCCACTTTACTCTCTGTCCAGTGCCCGATACTTGGCGGGTGCCCAACAGCGTTAGCGGAATGCATGAGCGATGACTGAGGTGATTACAAGCAAACACGGCCACTCGGGACACAGGCCGACGATCACGGGTGGTGACAATACCCACAGCTCCCCAACTTGGCCAGCAGTACCCTCACCCCCACCGCATCCCCCACCAGCCCACAGCTCAGGAAGACAAATCCACTCGGATAAGGAGCTGGAGGAAACCCAGACCGAGGCCTGCGCGTTCGCGGCGCCCTCTGCTGGGCGGGCCCGGCGCCGCCTCTCCCTCTCTTCTCCACGGCCGCCACCTCCCCGCCGCCCCAGACGCCGAGCCCCGCCAGGGAGAGAGGCTCGACCTCGCGGCGCCCCCGTTTCCCCACACCCCCCACCCCGCGCCCAGGGAAGCCGCAAACCATCCCTGACCCTCCACGGACGTCTCTGTCCTTCCTGTCTCCTCTCCCTTGCTCTGCAGCAAACATACTTCAGGCATCCCTAAATCCCCACCATCCCCTCCTGCTATCTCAGTTGGTCTCAGAATAGTCAAATGTTGGCGCAGGAAGGGACATTTATTATTGTTGTATTATAATTATTAATTGCAGCAACCATTGACTAGGCACTTGTAATTTGCCAGGCCCTGTTACCATACAGCCTCCCGCCGTCCAGGAAGGGCAGTCGGTCCCTCTAGAGGTGGGAGGCTTTACTCAAGGTCACAGCGTAAGAGTTTTCAGAAACCTGGTGTTTTTCATCAGCCTGGATGGGGCTCGTCCTGCCTCAGTAAGGGGGATAAGTGGGCCTTGAGATGGGGGCAGGGCCCTCTGGGGCCCCACGACCCTCACCTTGCCTCTCCTCTGGGCCACACTGAATCCCAGGACGAGAGACAACGTGGTGAGCCTCCCATCACCAGTGCAACCTCTCGGGAAAACTGCAGGGAGTCTGGGAGAGAACAGAAAGAGGAAGCTTTATGTCCATTTGGACTCTGTGATTGGCCTTTTCCTGGTACACAGATGACACTTGCCCGAGGCTGCAGTGGAGGCCCAGGACCCAAACCTGCCGACTCCCCACCCAGTGCTCCTTCCTCCCCACCAGGATCTCCCCTGGAAAAGGAACTACAGAGTAAACCTTGGGAGGGGCAGGCCCAGGAAACACAGGCACACACTCAGTGCAAGCCACCAGCTGGTGCCCCCCACCTCAGACCTACCGCCCCCAGCCCTAGAGAGAGGACCCTCTTCCAGCACCTCAAGGGGACCGGATCACCTGTCAGGGCTTTGACCCCTGGGGAGTTGGAACTTGGGCCTCACGTCTTTCCCGATGCCCGGTCTATGCTGCCATCTTGTGGCCACTTCAGGATGTGCGCCTGTTCCGCCCTAAATTGGAAGTCACTCTTGGGTTGAGCAAAACTGAACATCGTTCTGGGACTTCATGGCATGTAGAATGGAACGAAGCACAGCCCGTGTCCTGAAGCTCACGGTCTGGCAGGGGAGCCTCCAAATGACGTGTCCAAAACTGAACTCAGCGCCAGATACCCACCAGAATAGGTCATGCAAAAGGTTCCGAAAAATGGAGGAAGCATGGTCTAGAGGAGGCACCAGGAGAGGCTGTGGGCAGCAGGTAGGATTTGACAAAGCAGATGTGAGGGAGGCACTCCAGGTGGAGGCGCCGGCCTGAGCAAAGTCATGGAGGCAGGAAAACATCAGTTCTAAGAATCCAGTTTGTGGAGAGGGGAGGGAAAAGTCATTTGGGAGCGGAAGGGGCCAGTCTTTGGATGGCAGTCTAGAGAGTTTGTACTAAGGATTTTAGGCACTGGGGAGCCAACAAAGGTCTTAGAGCAAGGGTGGAGTTTGAGCAGGGGTCTCTTCAGGAAAAAAAAAAAAAACATAGTAGCTGCAGGGGACAGGAGTGAACAGGGCAAATGGAAGAGGTTTCAGGGCAACCGAGAGAGTGCTGGAAAAAGAGCAGGGAGGACGTTCAGTGCCAAAGAGGGTACGACCAACAGCTAGACAAGTCAGGGCCAAGCAGGAGAGGCGAGGACTTGGCTTTGAGCTGCTATCAGGAATCCCAGTGAAGGGGCACCCATCTGGCTCAGTCAGTGGAGCATGCAACTCTTGGTCGCAGGGTTGTGAGATGGGGCCCCACGGTGGGTGTAGAGATTACTTAAAAATAAAATCTTAAAAAAAAAAAAAAGGAATCCCAGTGAAGACATCTTTAGGCAACTAGAAATAATACATGAATAAAAGTAGAAGTAATAGCTCACATGTGTTCGGACTTCATAGTAAAGAAAGCACTTCAGCTCATACATGTCTTGACTAGTCTTTACTGAGCCCCTACTATGTGCCAGGTCCTGTGCTACGTGGTTTGAGATTCATCAGTCAGCGGGGTTAGATTCCAGTGGGGGAGACAGGCATTAACTAATGGCGCTGATGAATAAGTATTGTACATGGTGTACTAGAAGGTGCTACAGAGAAAAAGGAGGAGGAACGCAGGGAAAGGAGTATGGGAGGACTGACTGGGTGGAGGGCTGCAATTTAAAGCAGGACAGTCAGGGGGATGCCTGGGTGGCTCAGTCAGTTGAGAGTCTGCCTTCGGCTCAGGTCATGATCCCAGGGTTCCGGGATAGAGTCCCGCATCAAGCTCCCTGCTCATGGGGAGTCTGCTTCTCCCTCTCCCTCTGCCTCTCCCCCTACTTGTGCTCGCTCGCTCTCTCTCTCTCTCCCTCCCTCTCTGTCAAATAAATAAATAAAATCTTAAAAATAAAATAAAATAAAAAGCAGGACAGTCAGGAAGGGCCCCAGTACAAAGGAGACATTCAAACAACACCTCGAGACCGAAGGGTAGTGGGATGTGCCCACCCAAAATGTGCGGGGTTGCTGTCGTGATTATTCTGAGCTGTCAGCACTTGAAAAGCAGCAAATGCAGAGATAGACTTTTTCTAAACTCCCTTTAAACTATCTAAAGACAGAGTCTCCAAAAGGGACTCAAGGGTCATCATCAGTCCCCTTCCTAGAAGGGAGAGTCATCAGGCAGGGAAGACTGTCTCCTGCCACAGGGGAGAAGAGACTAGAAGTTGACCACACCCAGAAAGACTTGTCCTATCATTCCTCCTAGCTGTTCTTCTAAGTGTCCATTCAGCTTTCCTAAAAACCCTTTATTTCCCCCTAGGAGGCCTATCCACACCCTCCCTTTCCCTATTAAGATGGTCTACAAGCTTGCATTCTAAGCCACCTTGGGGAGTATTCACTCTTCCTGGTTATCCATGAAGTATACATGTTAGTATACACACTATCCATTAGTATACACACTATCCATTAGTATACACACTTCTGCTTGTTTTTCTGTTGTTAACCTGTCTTTTACTTACAGGGGTCTCATCCAAGAACCTAGAAGGGTAGAGGGAAAATTATGATTTCCTCCCCTATAATGCTTTGGGAAAGAAAGCCATTTGACTATCTGGGGAGAAGCCTCCAGACCCCAGGGTGGGAGAATTTCTGCCACATTGTAGGCCCAGCAAAGGAGTTGGTGTGGCTGGAATGGGGAGTGCAGGGTAGTGTATCGAGATGAACTGAGAGAGATAACAAGGACTGAGATTGGGTCACAGAAGTTTGAGAAAAGTTTGAGAAGTTGCTGAGAGAGAGTGAAGTAAGGGCCTCCCTCTTGTGGGCTGTTGGAGAGAATATAAACGATTTGTCTCTGGAGGGTAATTTTGCAAATACATTAAAGATACGCTTTTCTATTGACCCAGAAAATCTACTTAGAGGAATTTATCCTAAGAAATAACGAGAGGTGCACGTCGAATTATCCACAAGGTTGTTTGTCCAGGGCTGATGAGAACAGAGGATTGGAGATGATTTGGATGCTCAACAAAAGGGGACGAGTTACATTATTTTTGCTACATCCATAAGAAGGTTACCTCGCCATTAAAAATGTTGTGGTACAATAGCCAAACTGTGGAAAGAGCCAAGATGTCCATCGACAGATGAATGGATAAAGAAGATGTGGTATATATATACAATGGAATATTATGCAGCCATCAAAAGGAATGAGAGCTTGCCATTTGCAACGACGTGGTTGGAACTGGAGGGTGTTATGCTGAGCGAAATAAGTCAATCAGAGAAAGACATGTATCATATGACCTCACTGATATGAGGAATTCTTAATCTCAGGAAACAAACTGAGGGTTGCTGGAGTGGGGGGTGGGGTGGGAGGGATGGGGTGGCTGGGTGATAGACACTGGGGAGGGTATGTGCTATGGTGAGTGCTGTGAATTGTGCAAGACTGTTGAATCACATATCTGTACCTCTGAAACAAATAATGCAATATATGTTAAGAAAAAAAAAAGAAGAAGATAGCAGGAGGGGAAGAATGAAGGGGGGGAAATCGGAGGGGGAGACGAACCATGAGAGACGATGGACTCTGAAAAACAAACTGAGGGTTCTAGAGGGGAGGGGGGTGAGGGGATGTGTTAGCCTGGTGATGGGTATTAAAGAGGGCACGTTCTGCATGGAGCACTGGGTGTTATGCACAAACAATGAATCATGGAACACTACATCAAAAACTAATGATGTAATGTATGGTGATTAACATAACAATAAAAAATTTTTAAATGTTGTGGTAGAATTCTGTTTATCAGCACAGAAAGAGACTCAAAACATATATTTTATTATGGAAATTTTAAAACATGCACCAAAGTAGAAAAAAAAATGATGTAACATCCCCCCATGCACCCATTCACAAAGACAACAATTATCAACTCATAGTCTTGATCTACACCCCCACGTTCCCCCTCCCTTCTCCCACATTATTTTCTTTCTTTCTTTTGAAAGATTCTATTTATTTATTTCAGAGAGAAGAGGAGAAGGAGGAGGGTCAGAGGAAGAAGCAGACTCCCAGCTGAGCGGGGAACCAGACAAGGGACTCCATCCTGGGACTCCATCCTGGGACTCCGGGATCATGACCTGAGCCGAAGGCAGGCGCTTAACCGACTGAGCCACCCAGGCTCCCTCACCATTTTCACACAAATCCCAAACATCATAGCATTTCATTCATAAATATTTCAGTATGTAGTCAGCAGATAAGAGCTCTTTTTCTTTAACATAACCACATACAATTATCACACCTAAAATAATGAGTAATAATTCCTTAATGAAGGAAAATTATGTCTCTGCTCACAATACTTCTGACACCAAATGAGTGGATTTTCCACGCCAAGCAATTCTGATGCTAACTACCCAGAGTTAGCACAGATCGCACAGGCTAAGGGATCTAGTCCCATATAGTCCCACTGCCCCCCATTGCAGACGTCGATCCCAAGCGGTGGGTCCTAAGATTACTGTAGAGGCCACTTTTAGGCCACATGATGGAGCACTGGAAACCTGAATAAGGTAAAAGGACCTCAGCCTTGCAATGTAAACGGGCTCATGAAGGAACCCAACCGCGAAATAACCATAGGCCATAACTGACCAATTACAACCAGGCACAGTTCCTCAGATTGCCAAAAAAGGGGAAATTCCATACGTCCCCATACTCCCTCACTCTGCCCTGTAGCTGTGGGCCCTCACCACCGCCTCCTCGTCCTCCTCCCCTTCCCCCTCACTCCTCCCCTCCTCCTCCTTCTCCCGGACAGTCCTCTGCTGTCCTCTGCCACTGTCCTACCCACCACTCCCTTGTGGGGCATCCAATAAACTTGTATCCCTTTTGTTCTGCCTTGGGTGAATTCTTGCATGACCAGCGCCGTCAGCCCCCACCCAATTGGAACACCCCCCTTTTGGTGGCCCCCCATCCGATTGGAGTGCCCCACAGTTACCCAGTTGTCCCATCTGGCTACATACAAATCAGGGGTTCTCACAAGCTCCTCCTAGGGTTCGATAATTTGCTATAATGGCTCACGGAACTCAGGGAAACACTTAACTATGACCCATTTCTTATAAAGGACAGAGATGAACGGCTAGCTAAAGAGGTACAGGGCACAAAATCTGGAAGTATCCCCACGCTCAGGAGTTTCTGCCCTTGTGGAGTTGGGGTACACCTCCCTCCCAGCACATGGTTGTGTTCACCCACCTGCAAGTTCTCCCAAACTCCATTGTTTAAAAAGTTTTTATGAAAGTTCCTCCGTTTGTAGGCGTGATGGATTAGCTCACTGGCCACTGGTAATGCAACCTCCAGCCCTCTGCCCTAGCACCCTTATCACTCAGGGAATTAGGGGGATTTTAGGATCTCGGTGCCAGGACCCAGCGGCAGAGATCAAATAAGTCTCACAAATGACAATTTTTTTTAATGCTGGTAAAATGATATCTTTACTAGGTAATTTTATTGTACAGATCTAGAAAGATTCATATTATTTTAAAATCATGATTGAGGGGCACCTGGGTGGCTCAGTCGTTGAGCGTCTGCCTTCGGCTCAGGTCATGATCCCAGGGTCCTAGGATCGAGCCCCGCATCAGGCATCCTGCTCAGCGGGAAGCCTGCTTCTCCCTCTCCCACTCCCCCGCTTGTGTTCCCTCTCTCGCTGTGTCTCTCTCTGTCAAATAAATAAATAAAATCTTAAAATAAAATAAAATAAAATCATGAGTGAATGCTGGAGTTCCCAATTTTTTCCCAATATGACAGAATGCCTTCTTCATTTCTTTGGTTTGATTTTTTTTTCCTATCTGCTTATAGCTTGATAGTTTTTAAATTCTTTTTCTTTTCATTTAAATTCAATTAATTAACATATACTGTATTATTAGTTTCAGAGGTAGAGTTCAGTGATTCATCAGTTGTATATAACACCCAGTGCTCATTCCATCAAGTGCCCTCCTTAATGCCCATCACCCAGTTACCCCATCCCCCCATCCACCTCCCCTCCAACAACCCTCAGTTTGTTCCCTAGAGTTAAGAGTCTCTTATGGTTTGTCTCCTCTGTTTTTGTCTTATTTTAGTTTTCCTTCCCTTCCCCTATGTTCCTCTGTTTTTTTCTTAAATTCCACATACAAGTGAAATCATATGGTATTTGTCCTTCTCTGACTGACTTATTTCGCTTAGCATAATACCCTCTAGTTCCATCGATGTCATTGCAAATGGCAAGATTTTGTTGGGTTTTTTTGATGACTGAGTAGTATTCCATTGTATATATATACCACATCTTCTTTACCCATTCATCTGTTGATGGACATCTGGGCTCTATCCATAGTTTGGCTATTGTGGACATTGCTGCTATAAACACTGGGGTGCAGGTACCCCTTCAGATCACTACATCTGTATCTTTGGGGTAAATACCCAGTAGTGCAATTGCTGGGTCGTAGGGTAGCTCTATTTTCAACTTTCTGAGGAACCTCCATACTGTTTTCCAGAGCGGCTGCACCAGCCTGCATTCCCACCAACAGTGTAGGAGGGTTCCCCTTTCTCCGCATCCCCGCCAACATCTGTCCTTTCCTGACTTGTTAATTTTAGCCATTCTGACTGGTGTGAGGTGATACCTCATTGTGGTTTTGATTTGTATTTCCCAGATGCCGAGTGATGTTGAGCATCTTTTCATATGTCTGTTGGCCATTTGGATGTCTTCTTTGGAGAAATGTCTGTTCATGTCTTCTGCCCATTTCTTGATTGGATTATTTGTTCTTTGGGTGTAGAGTTTGATAAGTTCTTTATAGATTTTGAAGACTAACCTTTTATCTGACAAGACATTTGCAAATACCTTCTCCCATTCTGTCAGTTGTCTTTTGGTTTTGTCATCTGTCCTTTGCTGTGCAAAAAGCTTTTTATCTTGTTGAAGTCCCAGTAGTTTGTTTTGCCCATTTCCCTTGCCTTTGGAGACGTGTCTAGCAAGAAGTTGCTGCGGCCGCGGTCACAGAGGTTGTGGCCTGTGTTCTCCTCTAGGATTTGGATGGATTCTTGTGTCACATTTAGGTCTTTCATCCATTTTGAGTCTATTTTTGTGTATGGTGTATTCTTTTGCATGTGACTCTCCTATTTTCCCAAAACTGTTTGTTGAAGAGACTGTCTTTTTTCCATTGGATATTCTTTCCTGTTTTGATAAATGACAATTAAAAAAAAATTGGGAATCTAGGGGTGCCTGGATGGCTCAGTCGGTTGAGTGTCTGCCTTCGGCTTAGGTCATGATTCCGGGGTCCTTGGATCGAGCCCCATGTCGGGCTCCCTGCTCAGCAGGGGAGTCTGCTTCTCCCTCTTCCTCTCCCTCTGCCCCTGCTCATGTACTTTCTCTCTTGCTCACTCTCTCAAATAAATGGATAAGATCTTTAAGAGAGAAAAAAAAATGTGGGATCTATCATAGGTCTTAGGATGGAACACTGCATTGGGCTCATGCTCAGCAAGGAGTCTACCAGAAATTCTCTCCCTCTGCCCCTCCCCCCTAAATAAATAAATAAATCTTTTTTAAAAAAACGGGATCCACATAAAACCCACAACCCATGGTTGTATGTATCTTAAGTCTTTCAAATTCTAAGTACCTCTTCCATCTCTTCACTTTCCCCCTTCCTATTAATTCATTGTAGAAAACATCATTTATCTTGTAGAGTTTCCCATCTGGACTTTAGGATTGCATTCCCCTGTAGAGTTTCCCCGTCTGGGGTTGCATTCCCATAATGTAGTTTGACATGTTCCTCTGTCCTCTGCATTGCCTGAAACTTGCTAGTTAGATCTAAAGACTTTCTCAGATTCAGGGTTTCCTCTTCCTTACCAGCAGGGGCAATTCATAGGGGGTGCTGGAGAGCTGTGTTGTTTCTCCTTTGGTGGCTTTAGGGGTTGATGATCAATGCCCAGATACATTCATTGATCAGGGTTTGCAAAATGGTAGTATTCTAATTATATCACTCCCTCTTTATTTATTACCTGGACTCCTGCTTCTATAAAAGGAAATCATGCCCCTCCCCCCTCATCTGCAGTTTGGTTCCACTCTGCAGGAAAAGCATAGATCTTACAGGAAAGGCAAGGTAAATAATTTCCTTTTATTTTTTTTAAGCTTATTTATTTATTGATTTAAGTAATCTCTACACCCTGGTGGGGCTCAAACTCACGACCCCGAGATCAAGAGTTGCACACTCTTCCAACTGAGCCAGCCGTGGACCCCAATAATTTCCTTTTAGTTCCCAGTTTTCAAAGTAATGAGATGATTCTGTAGCATCCTCCAAAGGTGACCAAATAAGGATTTTCTTTCATCTTATAAACTTGTGATTCAAATATATTTGAAATAGGCATATTTGATATGTTTCGATCTATTGCAGTTGCTATCCTTATAATTTTATAAAATATTTTCATGGTTCCAAAATCAAATTTCCAAAATAGTATAGTCAGGGAAATCCAGCTTCTGTCCCTGTCTCCTCCACCCTCTACCCTTCCTTCCCCCTCACAGATAACCTTTTTTTCCTTTTTTTGGTCAAAAAAACAACACACACATATATCCCTTTTCTTATATAAACAGTAACATACCTCTTTATATTACATTACAAAAAGCAAGTCAGCTTGTAGAGTTGGATCCCCAAAAAAAATACATTTTGCTTCAATGTATAAAAATAGAAACGGGGGTGCCTGGGTGGCTCAGTTGGTTGAGCGGTTAAGCATCTGCCTTCAGCTCAGATCATGATCCCGGGGGGCCTGAGATCCAGTCCTGAGTTAGGCTCCCTGCTTCACAGGGAGTCTACTTCTCCCTCTGCCCCTCGCCCACCCATTCTCTCTCTCTCTCTCTCTCTCAAATAAATAAATAAAATCTTAAAAAAAAAAAAAACAGAAATGGGGCGCCTGGGTGACTCAGTTGAGGGTCAGACTCTTGATTTCTGCTCAGCTTATGATCTCAGGGTTGTGAGATGGAGCCCCCCTTCCCCTGAGTTAATCGGGCTCTAACCTGGGCCTGGAGCCTGCTTAAGATTCCCTCTCTCCTTCTCCCTCTGCCCCTCCCCATTTCACCCACCCACACACATTTTGATGTCTCTAACTTCATCTGTGCCCTCGGGGGGTCCTATAAGCCAGCATACCCTTTGGCCAAGTGGAGACTGATCTTGGCTGCACACATTTTCAGGGAGGCCTGGGGCAGAGCTGAATTGCAAAATGGGGATGGGGGGAGGCGGGTAAGTTAAGGTCTGGAATGGGGACAGAATCAAAGGGGGAGATGAAGAAACTAGCAAAGACAGATCCTAGAGGGAGAAAGGGACACCATGTTACAGGATTTCTTTTCCTTTAGTGCCCGCGGTTCTTGGTCATGCCTCTTCGAAGAATGAAGAGGTAGACCAGATGAAGAGTGGTGGGCAGCAAAGCAAAGTTTATTGAGTGATAGTAAAATGATAGTATAGGGGTGCCTGGGTGGCTCAGTCTTAGGTTAAGCGTCTGCCTTCAGCTCAGGTCATGATCCCGGGGGCCTGGGATCAAGTCCCGAGTCCGGGATTCTGCTTCTCCTTCTGCCTGATGTTCTCTCTCTCTGACAAATAAAATCTTTTTAAAAAATAAATAAATAAATAAAGTGATAGTACAAAGCTCCCCAAGAGGGAGGAGACCCAAGAGGATGGCCACCGGAGTTGCTAAGTCTACTGGTTTCTATGGGTTTATTGGCCAGCTGCTTTAATCTAATTAACCCTCCCTGCGCCTATCCTCCAATCAGGTTTTTGTCATCTATCTATCATGTGGAAAAGGGTGGAGGGCTCCTTCCAGGGTGGTGTAAAATCCTTTTAAGGGTGGTTTCCTCTGGGGAGAGGAGAGGCTCCTTGTCCCTGCCTGCGTTTCTTCCATCTATCCTTCTCCGAGGGAAGTGATCAGGAGGGGTCCTGGCAAGCTGAGACTTTTGAGCTATGTTGGGGGGATGCCCTCCCCCGCCCAGAGGTCACTGAGTAAAGCTCACATTGTTCACTAGTGTTTTAAATGAGAATGGATTCTTAGGGGGAGAACTTGAAAAGTTGCCAAGGGCTAACATGACACAAAGCAGGGGGGACACTCAGCAGTAGACAGCTTTATAAATACCCACATCAAGAGATGGAAACATGCTAAAATGGATCTTGGTCATTCTTAGGTGGTAACTGATTTAACAGGTGATTTTGGCGGGGGTGGGAGAGGGGTCACTTTTCTACTTTTAAAAATTTTTACACAGTAAGAATATATCATATTTTTTAAAATAATATATTCTCATTGCATAAAAATTTTAAGTAAAAAAGCAAGAATATAATATTTTACAACGGGAGAAATATAATCATTATTTTTGAATAAAATAAAACTGAAGGAAGTGAGTTCACTCAAGGCCACACCAGGCCACCCCACCCCTGGGCAGGAGTGTCTCCTCCCAGCTCTGGGAGGGGAAGCCAGCAGTGCCTGGGGTTGGGGCGTGGGGGGGCCAGCACGGACAGCCCTTCAGGGCAGGGGCACCTTCACAGTCAAGGTCACAGGCTGGGCCTGAAGCCAGCCCTGCAACTTCCCAGCTATGATCTTGCAAAAGCAATGCCACCATCCTAAACTTCAATGTGCACACCTGTAAAAGGGAATGGCTCCTCCCGGTTGCTGGGGTGTCAGGAGGATTCAAGGAGACAATAAATATAAAGTGCTTAACGCCAGGCACTTGGAAGCAGGTAATAAACAGAGGCTCTACAATGAGCCATGGACTTTCTATAACCTAACCAAGGCATCACAGTTTCCCCACACACACAGCCCAGGCCAGTGGTGAAGCAGAACCCAAAACCTCACTCTATCCCCAAGAGAAAATCCCCTCAGCACAAGCACCAGTGAGCATTGGATAGTTTACTAAAGATACTGCAGGAGCAATGTGGATGGGGCAGATAGATCACTGGGCACCAGTCTTCCCCCACAAGGCCCCCAGAGATCGGTCATCTCTCCTGGCCCTACCACCCACCCGAGCTTCACTTCATTGCCCCCAGCTGCCCTTGGCTGCACTTCTCATCCTCTCAAGTCTCCCCTGAGGTCTCCATCCTCGCCCCGGCACCTTAGCTCCTTCCAGCCTCCCCCATGTGACAAGGAAAGCCCCCAGGGGCACCTGGAGCCACGCTCCTTAGAAAGTGAGCTGGGGGGTATAGTTAATAAGTCCTGATACCTACAGGAAAGGATTCAGGCTCAGAGAGATTATGCAAGTTGCCTGCACACAGAGCAGTCAGGTAACAGGACAGCATCTCAAAGAGTCCCTTGACCCAAAACCCCAATCATGCCAGCAAGGCCTCCATGTAGGGACTGAGATCCCTCCCCTGGGCCTGGCTGTCCCCAGGAAGCTCTCAGATCCTCCAGAGCCTCTGGGAAGGACGAAAGGACCATCCACATATATACACACTCCCACTGGTCAGATCTGCAAACATGCGCAGCATGTGCGCTCATCCACGGCCCACACATTGGCATACAATCTCTCACACATCTCTGTTCCCACCACGCCCACTCCTCCCAGAACCACATTTGGTCTCTGTCCATCTCCCCGACACCTCGGGGGCCAGGCATGCACCCATCTCTGCGCCGGTCAGAGCGGGAGCTCAGCCATTGTGTAGAGAACAAAATTAAGTATCCGTTGTTTTTTGTTTGTTTGTTTTTTTAAAGATTTTTTATTTTTTATTAGAGAGAGAGAGAGAGAGAGCACAAGCAGGGGAAGCGGCAGGCAGAGGGAGAGGGAGAAGCAGACTCCCCGCTGAGCAGGGAGCCCGATGTGGGGCTCGATCCCAGGACCCTGGGATCATGACCTGAGCCGAAGGCAGATGCTTAACCATCTGAGCCACCCAGGCGCCCCTTTGTGGTTTTTTTTTAAATCCGAGTCTGTGTACTACAATGGCTGCCTGCCTCTCCGGTCACCCAGACTCACTCTCCAAACATGTAGTCACACCCCCCAGCTCTGACACAGAATTGGGGTGCGCTCCCAGGTACTGGCCCCATTGAGGGAAAGGCTAACCCCCTTACAAGGCCAGAAGTAAGCCAGAGGTTCCTGCTGGGACCCCAGCCCCTCCGGGTGGCCATGCAGCCCAGCAGGAAGGCTGTCGCCACCCCAGCCTATGTCCTTGTCCAAGCCCAGGCACCTCACCTGCAGAAGACAATAACATCTGCTCTGTCAGGATTCCGTGGGACGTGAGTGGGAGACTCAGCACATCACCCAGGATGTAGTGGGTAATCGATAAAAAAGGAATTGTTTTAGTTACTGTCCAGAATTCCTCTCTGGAAGAGTCCTCTCTATAGGTACAGAGAACAACTGCTGAGTTTTGGGGACAAAAGTTGAGGTCGGCACCCCCACCACCCTGGGACGTTCCCAGACACCCTTGGACACTAGCAAATTGGAGGGTCGGCTTGGGCTAGGCAAGTGAGAAAGAAAGGGAAGGACATCACCTTCTTGGTGGTAGAACTCTCCCCCCTGCCCAAGAGGAGACTCAGTTTCGGTGGGCCCCTCAGGGAGGGGAAAGATCCCGGGACACCCCTGGCCAGCCTCAATAGTACATGACCATCACTGAGCAGAACGCAGTTTGCAAGCTCATGGCAGAGAGAACCAGAGAGGCTGGGGGAGGGAGTAGGAGACAGAGATAAGGCTGATGGTGGTGAGAAGACTGTGCCGAGCCCTGTGTATGAGGATGGGTTTGCATGTGCTGGGCCACGGACCCTCTCTTCCGTCTGGAATTATCTAGAGCAGCGCCGCCCAGTGGAAATATAGTACATGCCATCCATATAACTTTAAATGTCCTAATAGCCACATTTTTTCAAAAAGTAAAAAGAGACAGGCAAAATTAATTTTAATAATATATTTTATTTAATTCAATATATCCAGAATATTATTATTTCAATAAGGAGTTGAGATAGAAATTACTGAGATATTTTACAATTATTTTTTCATGCTAAGCCTTCAAAACCCCATGTGTGCAGAATGCAAACTTGGTGGGAATGCAAACTGGTGCAGCCACTCTGGAAAACAGTATAGAGGTTCCTCAAAAAGTTAAAAACAGAGCTACCCTACGACCCAGCAATTGCACTATTGGGTATTTATCCAAAGGATACAAACATAGTGATTCGGAGGGGCACCTGCACCCCAATGTTTATAGCAGCAATGTCCACAATAGCCAAACTATGAGAAAAGCCCAGATGTCCATCGACAGATGAATGGATAAAGAAGATGTAGAATATACATACAATGGAATATTACTCAGCCATCAAAAAGAATGCAATCTTGCCATTTGCAATGACGTCGATGGAACGAGAGGGTATTATGTTAAGTGAAATAAGTCAGTCAGAGAAAGACAAATACCATATGATTTCACTCATATATGGAATTTAAGAAACAAAACAGATGAACATAAGGGAAGGGAAGGAAAAATAAAATAAGATGAAAAAGAGAGGGAGACAAACCATGAGAGACTCTTAACTCTAGGAAACAAACTGACAGTGGCTAGAGGGGAGGTGGGGGGATGGGGTAACGGTGATGGCATTAAGGAGGGCACTTAATGGAATGAGCACTGGGTGTTATATGCAACTGATGAATCACTAAATTCTACCTTTGAAACTAATAATACAGTATATGTTAAATTGAATTTAAATTAAAAATTTAAAAAAAAAAACACTCCATGTGTGTTTTACACTTCTAGCACATCTGCATTCAGACCAGCCCCATTTCCAGGGCTCATGAGCCACATGTGGCCCGTGGCTGCTATGGCCCTTTGTGAGTTGGATTTAATTTGGGGAAGGTGGGTGGGTGCAGGGGAGAACAGAGTCCACCCAGAGTGGCCCGGGCACCTCCAGGTGATGCATGGAGGAGAGTTGGATGCTGGGGGCAGGGCGCAGAGGTGTGGCTGAAAGAGGGCAAGTGGCATGGCGGCGGGGGGGCACCCGGCCGTGCTCTGTCAGCCCTCTCTGTGTTTCCTCCTGGATCCTCAGCTCTCTCCCAGTTGACAAGACAGTTCTCCAAGCCCATGGGAAGGACTTGAGGAGTCTTATTGCAGATTTGCTGCTGGGTAAACTCAGAGGCCTTTCTGGAGATGGCCCTTATGTGAGTTATATTAGCTTTAAAAATAATCAAAATAAAATAGGAGGAGGTTGGAGGAGCTGTGGTCTCAGAGGAAGCCAGGTCTGAGCTGATTTCCATTACAACACGTCCATTTCCCTTGGTCTGGATTGTTCACCCTGCCTCGCCCCCCACCCCCCAGGGGATTCCTACTCCAGTGCCCAGTCAGAAAGCAGAAGCCTTGCTGGGCTGTCAGCTCCTTGAGGACAGGTGCCAGGTTTGGCCCTTCGCTTCCTCCACGAGCCCAGGCTGCTCTTTATCCTGCCCACCAGCGGCTCCTGAGTCTGTAGTTTGGCCATCCAGGTGGCCCTGCCCAGGGGAGGGGAACCAGGGGCTCTGGCTCTATCCCCCTGCCCAAGCAAGGCCACCTCTCCCTCATCCCATCTACAGGGGACTCCCCAGAGGCGGGGGAGGAGGAAGAGGAGGAGGGAGAAGAGGAGAAGGAGCAGAAGATGAGGTAGAAGGGAAGATGCTCTGAACTGAGTGGGGGTTCCCACCTTGGATTGGCAGAAGTGAGTCCCTGGCAAGGGCAGGAAACACGAGAGCAAGAAGAAAACTGGGCTGGGTTGGGGAGGCAGGTTGGAGCAGAATAAAGCTGACCTGACATATATACAAAAGCATGTTAGCTCTAAGCGTCCAGCTCAAAGAGTTTTTACCACCTGGATCAAGATGGAGATCATTTCCAGCACCCCATAAGGTTTCTCTCCTGTCTCTTCCCAGTTATCACCCTGGAGGCAAAGGGGGGAGGGGAAAGGGGAGCTATGTTGTCCACAGAACCCCAGCCTCCTCCTAGCATGCACATCTTCCAATAGTCACACACGATCCGGGTCAGAGTTGCAGCAAGCCCAGCCCTGCCTCCATTCCCAAGTGGTAACAATAGCAGACTTCATTCAATGGGGAGTTGGCGGGGGGACGACACCATTCCAGCCATTTACATGCGTGGGTGGTGGCTCCCGAATAGGGAGCAAGAAATGCAAGGAATATCGCATTTATTTGACTTTCTTCAAATCGAGGTAAGTCCCGTGCCAGTGAACATCCCACCAAGCTGCCCAGAAAACTGATCTTGGATGGGACGAGGGCTCTCGCATGCCCCAGGATTCTCTCTGGGTAACAGGGTTTCCCGTTGCTGTCGTGTTTCCTGCCCTTGCCAGGGACTCACTTCTGCCAATCCAAGGTGGGAACCCCCACTCAGTTCAGAGCATCTTCCCTTCTACCTCATCTTCTGCTCCTTCTCCTCTTCTCCCTCCTCCTCTTCCTCCTCCCCCGCCTCTGGGGAGTCCCCTGTAGATGGGATGAGGGAGAGGTGGCCTTGCTTGGGCAGGGGGATAGAGCCAGAGCCCCTGGTTCCCCTCCCCTGGGCAGGGCCACCTGGACGGCCAAACTACAGACTCAGGAGCCGCTGGTGGGCAGGATAAAGAGCTATAGGAAGGTCCCTTGGACCAGACCATCCATCTGCCCCAGTTATCAAGAAGACACCCATTTCCCCAGAGGATGTGACTCATTCCTGGTGGGAGACTCTGCTGCTTCTATGCCAAGTTTGGGGCCCTGGGGAATTCTTCTTGGGGCTGAGGGTCCTCAGGGGTCCCACACAGCCGTGCCCTTGCCACACAGCCTAAGGAGATCACCGTGAAGAAGCACCCACCTCTGTCCCATCCCGTTCTGAGGGACTTGCTCCTGTCCCCTGCTGTTCTCAGGGGCTCTCTCTCTCCCCTTTCATTTCTGGGACTCTGGCGTAAACTATTCAGTGATTTCATAACGCTACATGTTACCCCATCACACATATTCTCCTCTTGAAATCCTCTGAAAAGAGTGGGCAAGAGAAAGACATCTTTATCCCTCTGTACAGATAAGAGAATGGAGGCTGGGAGGGACAGAACACCCCCCACCCACCGGCAGGAAGAGGTGGCGGGTGATACTCAGGGTCAGGTACTCCAGAGTCCATGCGCTGTCCCCTGCCCCTGGCTGCCGGGCCAGGACGTGGGAGCACGGTAACCAATAAGCTAGTGTTCACAGTAGGCTCAGCTGTCACCTTCAGACAAGTTTGCCCTGGCCCCATCATTACTCCCCAAGCTCCCAGGGCTGGGACAACCTCTGCACTGGACTGTGGACTCTTGCAGACCCGCCTTGGAAATGCTCCCAGCCTGGAAACACGGAGCTTTGGACTTCAGAGCTCGCAAAAGCCTTAGAAGTCACCCGCTCCTCCTCTTATGGGGATAAAATGGAAGCCCTGAGAGGTGAACAGGATCACCCAGGAAACGGGCGGTCATCAAGAACTGGGTCTCCTGCTTCCCCGACCACTCGCTCCAGGCCTGCCCTCTGCACTGCCTCCTGCCTGGGGCAAAGCCTGTGTGTGTTTGTGGTGATAGCTGTTTACAGAGCACTGAGGTCAGGTCTGGCACCGGGCACTGCGTCCCTGCAAGAGAAGCTGGGGGATGTGGCTGGCTGAGGGCTATCCTCCCTGCCCTGAGCCGGGAGGCCAGATTAGAAGCTTTCTTTGGAGACCAGAGTCAGACTTCTCAAAAGGATTTTTTTCTCAGTCCTCCACGCCAGGACTCTCTAATAGGATAGCAGAGGTTACAGCCTGGAGTCAGGGATTGGCCATTCCAAGTAACTGAGCACCTACAATGTATGTCCGCATGTTCATTCGACAAGCATTGGGCACCCATTGTGTGCCAGGAATTTACTGCACATAGGCCACAGAGGAGATAGCATGCACCTTGCTCTTTGAGCTCACAGCCCAGCAGGAGACAAATAAGGGAAGGGGCAGAGCCCGATTCAAGCGCATGCAACCTGCACAGTCACATGGGGCCCCGTGCTTGGAAGCACCGCATGTTTGGTTTAATGCTCTGCTGTCACTGTCTTGAAATTCTTAACCATTTTTGAGCAAAGGGCCTCACATTTTTTATTTTGTACTGGGCCCAGCAAATTACGTAGCCAGTTCAAGGAACAGGTGAGCCAAATGCAGTGTGATAAATGCCAAAATAGAGGAGGTGGGGGCACAGAAAAGGCTCCAAACGCAGTCTTCTCAAAAGAACTGATAGTCCCAGCTGAGTCCTGATGGATGAGTGGGAGACATCACACAAAAAAAGACAAAAGAATGTAGCAAGCAAAGGGAGAGCCTTTGTACAAACCCCCTGAGGTGAGAAAGTTCAGGGTGCTTCATAGAACTGCAGTGGTGTGGGGGCGCCTGGGTAGCTCAGTCGTTAAGCGTCTGCCTTCGGCTCAGGTCATCATCCCAGGGTCCCGGGATCGAGCCCCGCATCGGGCTCCCTGCTCCACGGGAAGCCTGCTTCTCCCTCTCCCACTCCCCCTGCTTGTGTTCCCTCTCTCGCTGTGACTCTTTCTGTCAAATAAATAAATAAAATCTTTAAAAAAAAAAAAAAAAAAAAAAGAACTGCGGTGGTGTGGAATGTGGGGAGTGGTGATAGGCCACAAGGCTGAAAGGGGAACTAGGACCAACAGCCAAGACATTCTGAAGAAGAACAAAATGGAGGAGCTCATCCTATTGGACATCAAGACTTTTGGCAGATCTCCTATCATTAAGGGAGTGTGGCTTTGGGATAAACAGATGAGTGCAACAGAACAGAGACTCCAAAAACAAGCCCACACACAAATGGAAACCTGAGTATGACAAAAAAGGCATGAATCAGTGGGGAAATTATATGTTATTCAATAAATGGTGCTGGAACAAGGCGCTATCCATATAGGAAAAAAATCAGATCCCTGTCTCACACCACACACACAAATCAATTCTGGGTGGCTTAAAGACCTAAAAGGTAAAAGTAGGGGTGCCTGGGTGCTTAGTCAGTTAAGCGTCTGCCTTCGGCTCAGGTCATGATCTCAGGGTCCTGGGATCGAGCGCTGTGTCTGGCTCCCCACTCAGCAGGGAGTCTGCTTCTCCCTCTCCCTGTCCCCACCCTTGTGCTCTCTCTCTCAAATAATAAATAATCTTTAAAATATTAAAAATAAAAGTAAATAAAAGGTAAAAGTAAAGCTTTAAAATTTTCAAAGCAAACAGGAGTGCCTGGGTGGCTCAGCCAGCTAAGTGTCTGACTCTTAATTTCAGCTCAGGTCATGATTTCAAGGTCTTGAGATCAAGCCCCACTCTGGGTGTGGAGCCTGTTTAAGATTCTCTCTCTCCCTCTGCCCTGCTCCCCACTCAAGCTCTTTCTCTCTCTCTAAATAATAAAATAGGGGCACCTGGGTGGCTCAGTCAGTTAAGCCACTGACTCTTGGTTTCGGCTCAGGTCATGATATCAGGGTCAAGGGATGGAGCCCTGCATTGGGCTCTGAGCTCAGTGCAGAATCTGCTTCAGATTCTTTCTCCCTCCCCCTCTGCCCCTCCCTTCTCATGCCCTCTCTCTCTTTCTCTCTCTCTCTCTCAAATAAATAAATCTTTTAAAAATAATAATAAATAACAATATAAAGGGGTGCCTGAATGGCTCAGTCGTTAAGTGTCTGCCTTCTGCTCAGGTCATGATCCCAGGGTCCTGGGATCGAGCCCTACATCGGGCTCCCTGCTCAGCAGGAAGCCTGCTGCTCCCTCTCCCACTCCCACTGCTTGTGTTCCTGCTCTCACTATCTGTCTCTCTGTCAAATAAATAAATAAAATCTTTTTAAAAAAAGATTAAAAATATATATATAAATAAAGCTTTTGAAACAAACAACAACAAAAAGAATATCTTTATAAACTCAAAGGAGAGAGAGGATTTCTTTAAAATGGCACAGAAAGGGTCTTTTCCTACAAGGGAAGATTAATAAGCAAGACCATATTGTTAATTTAAAAATTTGTATAACAAAATACGTGTGCATACTGGGAAGGTTAGCTCTGACTCATTCACACTCTCTCTCTGCAAACCCCTTTCAAGCACAGCCACATCTATGAGGGTAGAGGCTCCCAGGTGGAGGGCAGGTTGGGATGGACGTCAGACTGAGATGCCCATGACTTCTAGCTATGGTTACCCCCTTCCTGGTATCAAGGAAGCCAAATTATTAATCAAAAGGTTACTTAGTAAATATGCAATCAAAACAAACTATCAAGTACACCTAACTTTTCCTTCCTTGGGGTTTCTCATCTGGTAGGCTCTCACCCTGCCCCATAAATAGGCTCTTTCCCACCCTCCGTGTCAGCTGGGGCTCACATCACCCATCGCTGCTACATCCTCTAGTCCTCACCCTGGGCCCCCTCCACACGCCGTCACGTCACACTTGGCTGTCTGCACTCCTTTATCTTACCTGTCTGGCTCCTGGAAGCCTTTGGTGTCTAAATCCACTCTATTCACCCTTGCAACTGAGAACATTTCAAATTTATACATTGAAAGAGCAAGAAAGGTTGACTGTTTTGAAGAAAGTATTTTGACTCCTCTCTGGCAAGGTTCTACCCCACACAATTTGGAGGACACACAGGACACCCTTCGGGTGCCTGAATTATTCTTAGCCCCGAGAACCAGCGTCACTCTCCCTCGAACGCAGGCTAAGGAGCAGGGCACTTTTTCTTTAAAGTAGATTAATCCATTTTTAGATTAGATTCATCTAAATAGTAACTTAACCTAAAGGATGAAGTTAAGGCTTGGATTATATTATTGTGTGTTGATTAACAGCCGTGTGTTGATTAAATGAAAGTGCTGCCCCAAATCCGTAAGACTACGTGGGTAACTGAGTATGAGACAGTGGGAATTCGTCGCGTTTGGGAGGTTCAGCATCTAAGTCTCATTTAAGGAGTGCCGATCGATCCCATGAAAACGCTCTCTTCCAAGCAGGTAGGGCTGCAATAGGGTCAGGTCAAGACAGAGAACATAAGTGGTTAGGCACTTCCGAAACCTCCGCCAATTTTCTGCGCCACCCTGACACCTTCCTCTTGCACTGCGCAAGCGCCTAGACGGACCAACCTTTCCCTCCCCCTTCCACCTCTCCCGGAACCGAGAGGACGCCCTCCCGCAGCGCAGAGTTCCTGCGCAAGCGCCGTCCCGCGTCCCCGCCCCCGGACCAATCGGAAGCGCCGGCGTCCGGGCGCTGAGGCCACGACGCCGTGGGTGGGGCCGGGACGTGGGGGCAGCGCGCTGGCGTCACAGGGGTGGCTATATAAGTGAATACAGGCACCGCCCCTCCGCCCCAGTCACTGAGCCGCCGCCGAGGACTCAGCAGCCTCCCCCTTGAGCCCCCTCGCTTCCCGACGCTCCGTCCCCCCCGCCCACCTTCTCCCGCCGCCGCCTTCCGCAGGCCGTTTCCACCGAGGAAAAGGAATCGTATCGTATGTCCGCTATCCAGAACCTCCACTCTTTCGGTAAGCTGCGGAAAGGTCCCGTGGGGAGAAAGGCCTGGGTGGGGCGGCGAAGTGCTCCGGGCCCGGAGACGAGGCTCGGAAACCTGCCGGTGCTCCGGGCTTTCGTAAACATAGGCTGAGGGAAGGTGTCCGGGCTCGTAGGAAGCGGGGCTTTGACCCGGGCCCTGGGATCTGCCCTTAAAGCGCGACCGGAAGGAGCGGCTAGAGAGGCAGCACTTGGGCGGCCCGGCGTCTCGGGTGGCGCATTTACTAATGGCTCCCGGGCCGCCTTGGGCCACACCCGCCCCCTCCCGCCACCCCTGCGTCACGTCCGTTACGTCATCGCCGTTGTCACGGAGCCGGGAGTGAGAGGCGGTGTCTCCCTAAGTGACAAACGCTCCCGCCAATGGGGCGGGAAGCTTGGCCCCGCCTTGGTGGTCGGGTTCCGGCCGGTTGCATCAGCCGGGTGGGGCGCTGCCCGCCCGCCCGCCCGCCCAGGCTCCCCCGGCACGTGATCGTCTTCCGAGGGCGGGCCTGGGGCAGAAGGCCCAGGCTTTTCCCGGCGCTGGGGAAGCCGGCCGTCCCGGACTGACCCGTTCGCGGACAGCCAGCAAGGACAGATCGGACGTGACCTAGGCCCTGGCGATTTCAGTGTTAGTTTCCGCGCGTGCAAAAATGATCCACTGGGAGAGTGGCAGTGGCACTTAAGCCCCAGCAGCTCTAAACGAGCTTGATGTTTCTTCCCAGACCCCTTTGCTGATGCAAGTAAGGGTGATGATCTGCTTCCTGCTGGCACTGAGGATTATATCCATATAAGAATTCAACAGAGAAACGGCAGGAAGACCCTTACTACTGTCCAAGGGATCGCTGATGATTACGATAAAAAGAAACTAGTGAAGGCGTTTAAGAAGGTAGGTCTTCAATGAGATTGTAGGAAAATCCCATTTAACTTGCTCGGGTAGGGGTGCTGACTTGTACTGCTTCTCAGTAGAGATTGTTAGTGCACTCGGACTGCTGCTTGGCCTAATTGGTTTTGCTTCGTTGGTGCTTGCAGAAATTTGCCTGCAATGGTACTGTGATTGAGCATCCAGAGTATGGAGAAGTAATTCAGCTACAGGGCGACCAGCGCAAGAACATATGCCAGTTCCTGGTAGAGGTGAGTTCAGTCACTTCTTCATAATCCATTTGTGCCTCTGTCCTGGCCGCTATCAGGTCGTGCCTAGTCTGCTAAAGCTCTACAAAACAACAGTTGAGTTTCGAAATATGTACACCAGTATTTCTTTTTTTAAGGACTTACCTGCCTTAAATCACCCTTTACATGGATCTGTTTTTTTTGTTGTTGTTGTTGTTTTTAAGTAATCTCTACTTAAACCCAATGTGGGGTCTGAACTCAAAACCCCAAGGTGAAGAGTTGCATGCTCTACAACTGAGCCAGCCAGATGCCCCGTACATGGATCTACTTTAAAGATGCCATTTTAAATTACACACAGATACTAAAAGAGGATGTCTGGCTGGCTGTTCCTAAGTGCTAAAATCCTGTTACATCACTGGTTCTTAACAGTATAACCTGAGTTAAGAACCATTGTGCTCATAGTGGTCAAAGTGTGTGCCTAGGCTCTTGGAGTTTTCTTGCCTATTGTAGAAGCAAGCAGACAAAGTTGTTGCCATCAGAAATGGGGACTTTAATTCTCTTCATATCCCCTATTATAACTCTGTCCTTTTTTCTTTGCAGATTGGACTGGCTAAGGACGACCAGCTGAAGGTTCATGGGTTTTAAGTGCTTCTGGCTCACTGAAGCTTAAGTGAGGATTTCCTTGCAATGAGTAGAATTTCCCTTCTGTCCCTTGTCACAAGTTTAAAAACCTCACAGCTTGTATAATGTAACCATTTGGGGTCTGCTTTTAACTTGGACTAGTGTAACTCCTTCATGCAATAAACTGAAAAGAGCCATGCTGTCTAGTCTTGAAGTCCCTCATTTAAACAGAGGTCAAGCAGTAGGCGCCTGGCAGTGTCCGGCCTGAAACCAAGCAGTAATGTGATGTTTCGGTCCAGCACAGAGCCCCAAGATCACAGATGGCTGTGTCTGGCCAGAAGCTCCTCGGCTCTCCCTCTTCAGAGTTCCCTGCCCTAAGAGAATGTCACCACGTGAACAGCCCACGGTGAAGCTGAGAGGACAGGCTGGGGTAAGCCCGCAACCGCAGCTGTGCTGCTAGAGGGAGTCACTGGTAGTCAAAGTCTGACCAGGTGGGCAGAGCTTAGAGCGGCCACCTGCCCTCTAGTGAGGCGTGAGAGGACATCTGACTTGCCACCAAGGTCTTTTTGACCAGACCTGTCCTAGCTAATCGATGTCCAAACACCAGAATGTGAGGCCAGCCTTCATAGGAGTTAAACTTTTGACAAGGGAACAAACTTCAAACTGATGTATCAGTCATGTAGCTAGCTGTAGAGCTTGCAACTTCCTAGCAACAGCTGCCCAATGCCATGTGAAGTAACAGACTGGTTTTGGTTTATTTTTTCCTTCAGTTTTAATGTTATGTAATGTATTTAAACCCTTATTTAAATAAAACTTGTTTTCAGAAACACCTGACTTGCAGATTGTATTTTATGTATAATCAGGCTCGTATGTGTGAAGGAACCACAGAAATGGGCAGTGAAGGATAGTCTACACCCACAGCTCAACTTCACCTGGGGCCTCTACCTCTTGGCCAAGAAAATGTTTAGTGAGCTTGTCCTTCCCAAGTTGCCCACAGGTCAGCTGTGTTGCAGGCATGGTGGACAGATGTAGTGGTGATGGCTGTCCCCGCTTGGTGGCTCTGGAGGAACTTGCCTTGTGAGCTGATGGAGCAGTTTGGTTGGAAACCCTCAAGTCCCCTCAGTGACAGGATCTTGGCTTAAATGCTGTAACAAAGGGACAGACCTGGTGTGGGACTTGATCTAATCCTCACACCCCTAGGAGGTATACAAAAGTGCCTTTTCCAGGGAATAGGTTTTTTTTTTAATTAAAGATTTTATTTGACAGAGCGAGAGCAGGAACACAAGCAGGGGGAGAGGGAGAAGCAGGCTTCCTGCAGAGCAGAGAGCCTGAATTGGGATCGTGACCTGAGCCAAAGGCAGATGCTCAACAACTGAGCCACCCAGGCGCCCAGGAAGTAGGTTTATAGTGCAACAAAGTTCAGTGACTAGAAGCGTTCCTGAAATAAACTGTCCAGAGGCCTTCCTTCGACAGGACAACGAATATGTGGACATCTGTTCCTGGCTCCATTCATTCTAAAATTCTCCTAGCATGTGGATCATGAATTGGTACCAATTTCAGATCATAAAACACAGGCTTCAAACTGCAGAGAGTAGTCAGGAATCGACACTTGAATCACCATCCTCCTGTAGATGGGCAGCCTTGAGAGTCTGTACAGAGGCCGACCTGGAAGGAGAGGAGATGGAAGGCTGAGATGCGGCAGCTGCCCTGAGAAGAGAGGACTGTAATCTGGGAGGTAGACATGGAGTAACACAAGGTCCTACAAAAACATGTTTAGCAAACAGAACTTCACCAGTTGGCACCAAACATATGGCATTGTAACATTTGGTGATGGTTGTAAATCTAAGATTTGACTGTAGAGCAGAAGGGCTATTCTTCAGAAACTTCTAGAAGCAACCTTGGCGGCCAAACCCACAGAAGACCACAATCAGAAAACAAAACAGAATCATGTAGATGGGTGGGTCCTGTGCTAGGCTATTGAGAAAACTCTTGCCTTTTAAGGAATTCAGTTTTCTAGAATGACATGATTCTGAGTTAAGCTAGCAACATCGGTATTAAATCAACCAACCATCTGTAGAACCAATCAAAGCAACTCCCTGTGAGCATGGCGGGTTTGTGAACACCCTAATTCAGTATCTCAGGCCTGAAATAAAGCATAGTTGTGCCCATTTGATGGGGGAAATCTGCAGGGCCAATCAGTGGTAAGAGTTTCATCCAGAACCCAGGATCTCTGCCTTCTGCCCTTCCCACCAGATAGCCTACACATTCACAATTTAAATAGCTCTACCATTTTACAGAGATGGTACATGAAGTGTAGAGTGGAGACTCACGGGGCACACAAAAGCAATCAGGACAACACCCTGTGTTCGGGAAGCAAATGGCCTGATAGGAAGGACCCGCACAGAGCTTTGAACATGAGGCAGAAAGCAGCCACAGGTTTCTGGGACTGGCAAATCTTCCTCACCCCATCCACACCCAAGGGGGCCAGGAAAAGCTTCATAAAAGAGGTGCCATCTGAAGCAGGGCATTCGGGTCGGAGGAGTCAAGACCAAGAGGTGGGAGCACCCAGTGTCTATGAGGGCCCTGAGGTAGGACCGTTTGGCTGGAACAAAGGCCTTACATAGAGCAGAAATAACCCCGTGTTGTCTCCCACTGTGTGTCAGGCCTGTGCTAAGTGCCTACAGCGTACACTGGCCTCTAAACAGTAGGAACTCAGCCCCGTGGTAAGACGGATTCAGAGAAGTGATGCAGCTGAGCCCGCACGGAGGCAATGAGAAGGCAGCAGGGGGGAAGGAGGGCTGGAAGGCTGGTGTGAGGTCGCAGTGGGCTGCGCCACAAGCTGAAAACATTCAGAGGTTAGTCTGCGTAAGAGTCACAGCGAAGAGCAGATGCTGAGGAGTGTCTCCCAGCTCTGGGCTGTTGGTTCCTCTCTCCCGCCCCAGTCTCCTCTCTGCCTCCTCACTCTTCTGGCTGCCCTTCTCCCCTTCCCTCTCCTACTTCCCCCCTCTCTCCGCTCACTCTCCCTGCCCCGACCCAGGCCCACCCCTCTGCCACAGGGACAAGCAGACACAGACTCAAAGGTCCTTAAAACTGCGTTAGGGCGCCTGGGTGGCTCAGTCATCAACCGTCTGCCTTTGGCTCAGGTCGTGATCCCAGCCCTGCATCGGGCTCCCTGCTCGGTGGGAAGCCAGCTTCTCCCTCTCCCTCTCCCCCTGCTTGTGTTCCCTCTCTCTCGTGTCTCTGTCAAATAAAATCTTAAAAAAAAAAAAAAAAATGTGTTAGCAAGACAAAATGAATACTGGTCAGCTAAAACTGCACAGGAATCCACAAAAACTGCTTTAAAGCCTATTCAAAGTTTACCTATAAATAAGACAAAGAAACACGATATATTTGGGAACTAAACATTCTACCAACTAGCTCTGGAATTGACCCGCCTCCTCGTTTACCGTCCTGGGTGCTGCCCCCTTGTGGCGTGAGTGTCAAAACACAGTTTACTGTTCATAAGGCTTTGAAATGAAGAGCTCCCTGACTAATCTTTAACTTTTCAGGAGGTACACGTTATTTCAGAATTAGCAAGTAGTGTGAGGCTTTGGCCATTTCTTCACTTGGACTCTCTTAAATCCTCCTAATTCAAATATTCATGAAACACTGTTCTGGGGAAGGTTGTTAAAAATTCAGATTCTAGCCGCCCCCACCCCAGGATAGTTAGGCTCAACCGGGTGTTAGTGGAACAATCCCACCTGTTTTTCAAGGGCCTACAAAATTTGACCCAAAAACTGCAAAACTCAGAATGGATAAGTGTTTAACACTATAAGAGGTAACAGTGGCTATCACTGCAATGTAATTCTTGTATATGTAAATATAATAAAATTTTCTAGAGAAAGAACACTTTTTTTTTAAGTAGGCTCCATGCTCAGCATGGAGCCCAATGCAGGGCTTGAACTCAAAACCTTGAGATCAAGGCCTCAGTTGAGATCAAGAGTCGGATGCTTAACCGACAGCACCCAGGTGCCCCAAGAACAATATTTTTTTTTAGATTTTATTCATTTATTTGACAGAACACAGGCAGGGGGAGTGGCAGAGGGAGAAGCAGGCCCCCTACTGAGCAGGGAGCTGGATGCGGGGCCTGATCCCAGGACCCCAGGACAATGACCTGAGTCGAAGGCAGATGTTTAACAGACTGAGCCATCCAGGCGCCCCAAGAACGATATTATTTTTAACAAAACTCAGATTTATAAAATTTATGTCTTTCACAAAAAACTACAGAAAATGTCTATTGGCCCATGGATGCATTTTATTCACTTGGTGTGAGGTACAACAGAGCCTCTGAGGTCAGGATGCCTGGCCCACAATGCTCCAGGAAATGCCCCCCTCTAGAGCCAGAGACTCTGATCCAGAGGTTCTTCTGATGTGGGGCCCAGGAACCTGCTGTTTTAACCAGCATCAGCATTGGCCAATTCATATGGGAGGGCCACAAACCACACTGGGGAAACACTACTGTGGCTGATGGGGAGCTATTGAGGAAACATGCGGTGGAGAGAGCATTACCAGAGCTAAGCTTCAGGGAAAGCAATCAGGAGTACTGTATTTAAGATGGTTTGAGAAGGGGGTGGCCAAGGGTCAGAACTTGGTTACCAGCATCTGAGAAACCAACCCCTGAGGTTTTGTGTGTAACGTACATGTGGTTATTTTCTGGCAAGACCGTCCACAGCTTTTATCAGATTCTTAAAAGAGCCCACTACCCAAACCAGCTAAGAATCACGGGTCTGTGGTTTCCTCCCAGGCTTACAAAGCCCCAGGATTAACGAAGTTCTTCCAGGTACAGCATCGCAAGCAGAAACGTGCCTGTTCCAATATCGACTTTGAAAATGAATAACTATTTAAAGATATTTCTAAACAGCTCCAGAAGCGAGTGTGTGTTGGGCAGAAGGGACACACACAGCAGCCGGACCACAGCCTCAGAAGCCTGTGCATGACTCCCTTGTCCCCTAGCCACTGTCACCAGCCACCACCCCGCGTCAGCAGCCAGGGCCGTTGCCCGGTTTAAATTGTCTTTAATCTTAGTCCTTGATGGCCAGTTTATACCCAGAATGGGCAATTGACTGAAAACAGGAAGCACAGGGAGCACAGAGGTTGAAAGTGTTAACGTGGAGCATAAACATGACCATCATTCCGTGTGTGTCAAGTGATTGATTCTCCATTTCTGTGCAACAGGAGAAAACAAGCCCAAGGACAGGGCCAATGCAGAGAGACGTGACCGACGTAGGTTCCATGGTCCACCTTAGAGACAGAACTATAGACTCCTGCAGCTCAGTGTCCCCTAGGAGCTCGTTGGAAGGACAGAATTTCAAGCCCGACCCCAGACCCCATAAAGCCATCTTCATTTTAACAATCGGCATTTAACAAAGCTTGAGAAGCACCGGTTTGAACCATAAAATTAGGAGACCTCATATTGAGGTCCGCAAGCTGGTTAAAAAAGACAGTAACATGACTTTTATTTTTTAAGATCTTATGTTTAAGTAATCTCTACACCCAACGTGGGGCTTGAACTCACAACCCCGAGATCAAGAGTCACAGAGTCTACCGACTGAGCCAGCTGGGGGCCTTATGGACTTCTAATTTTTATAAGTGCATTTTCCATTATGGTTTTTTTTTTAAAGATTTTATTTATTTATTTGACAGAGAGAGACACAGAGAGAGAGGGAACACAAGCAGGGGGAGTGGGAGAGGGAGAAGCAGGCTTCCCGCCAAGCAGGGAGCCTGATGTGGGGCTTGATCCCAGGACCCTGGAACCATGACCTGAGCCGAAGGCAGACGCTTAACGACTGAGCCACCCAGGCGCCCCTCCATTATGGTTTTAGATGTGCATTTAAAACACACAAAAATTGTTGAAGTGTGGAAAGCAACCGTATGAGCTGCATATGGACAGAGTTCATTGCACTAGCTAAGAGGTACAGAGACCTGGCTGTGACTGGGATCAGCTGGGGAGCCCTGCAGTGGTACCAAGCCTGGGCTTAGCCCCCAGAGCCTCAGGACAGAACCCCTGGGGGTGGCCCATGAGTGATGATGATCTAGCCATTCACCTCCATCGAAGTCCACCAGACCTGCAGGTCCCATCCATCTGATTCAGAGGTCTCCAGGATGTCAAAAACAATGCCAAAGGAGAAAATACAGTGACAGCTAGAACTAATTTGACTTTTCCTTCATTGGAACCGAAGGCAGCCTGCATCTCTCAAGTGCCATTTGTAATGTGCCTGCATGTGAGTAGCCTGAAACTCTCTCCTGTCGCCCCCTAGGAAAAATAATACAAAAGCTATAACAAATATAAGGGGATCCCAATGAACATTAGATTGCTTTTTAAGTACATAATGAAACCTAAATCTACATTTTAATATACATTTGTTCTCAGAACCAAACGTGATGCAGTATCCCTTTTTAATTTGTCTGAAGTCATGCTTTTCCTTCTAATTAAATCTAAACAGTGCTTCGTCACTTCTTTACTGGGGAAAGTCAAAAGCTGTCTTTGCCTGGTATGATTATTACAGATTATAAGTTGAACTTTAAAGGAACCGATCATAATTTACCAACTTCAAATATTTTTTTACTTAAAATGCCAGACATACACCTGGCATATGATGAAAAAGATCTAAAGTTCCCAAGTTGGTCCTCTAGATTATTGATTGGTATGACAGGGATTTTGAGTCCAAAGGAATCAAGACTCGCTGAGACAGAGCTTTAGTTGCTTTACTGTTGGATGTAGGACAGAAGACATTCATGTGGACGGCTTCACAAAGCGCTTGCCCAGGCTTATGATAATTCCCATGGGTTTGTGTAACCGGGGGCTTCACTTAACTCAGCACTATTAATATTTGGGCCCAGATAATTATCTGTTGGGGAAGAGGGGGCTGACCTGTGTATCGTAGGATGTTTAACAGTATCTCGGACCTCCACCCACTACTTGGTGATAGCACGCCTTCCCACGAACGCCCAACAACCAAAATTATCTCCAGACATTGTCAAATGCCCCTGGGAGGCAAAACCACATCCCCCCAAGACCACTGGTTTAATTCACCCTTTCCCTCCTGCTCTGCCAAGTAGAAACGCAAAGGAAAGAGAGAAAATCATGATGTTACAAAAGCTAAGCCTGCTAATTTTAAACTTCTCATAGCATGAGTCATTCATTCATTCAGTAAACATTTATTTAGCGTATGGACCAGCCACCCTTTGAGGCGCTGGGGATGTAGCACTGAACAGAGATCCCTGCCCATATGGACACTACGTTCCAGTAGGGGAAGACGGACTGGGCCTTGGATGTCCTCGTGTCCTACAATTGTTTCCTGCAGCATTGGGCACCATACACCAGCCCTCTTTGATTCTCCAGTAAGGTCTCCCACTCGGCACCCTGTGACCTCTCCACCTGCTTGGACCTTCCATCCCTCCATTCTCCAAGTGTAGGAGTTCCAAAGGGATGACGACAGTCTTGGCCCTCAGTGCCTCTCCCTTGGCAGCCTCACCCTGGGTCATGACTGATTATTCCTTCAGTGTTCATGATCCTAACACTGTTTCCAGCCTCAACTTCTCTTTCAAGCCCAGAACCCACTGCCCACTCTTTTGCCGTGTTCACTCATTCATTCCCATTTCTGGAGGACTCACTCAGTACAGGTCAGCAACAAACAAGTCAAAGCCCACCTTCTTCCTCCTGGAGTCTATACTCTAGCCGGGGAGTCAGATACTAAACCAGGGTACAAACACCTAAATTATTTCAGCCATACTTAGGCAAGGGGTCACAGTCAGCCTATGACAGGGACCGCCTGGACAAGCCTATAATTTATCTTTGTTTGATTTTGACCATCTACTCCCATCTCTTAGAATTCTCGTGGCTGTAATGTTCTAGTACCCTGTGGTTTGGGTTTCCTTTTTACGTGCTATTTGAGAGAGCAACTTTAAATTTCAAACAGTCGATGAGGAGGGAGTTCCTTGTAAGGTGATCTCGGTGCTGCCAGTTCCCCGAACAGTTACTCACAAACTCTTTTCATTTCCTAGTCATTCCCTGGGGTGGGGTGGGGAGGAATGAGGAGTGACTGCAAATGGGTATGGGAGCTTTCCTTTTGGGGTGATGCAAATATTCTGGAACTAGATAAAGGTCACGGTTGTGCCACTTTGTGGATGTGCTGAAAGCCACTGGCTTGTGTACTTTAAAGGAGTGAATGGTGTGAAAAAAAAAGTGAATGGTGTGATATGTGCACTATATCTCAATAAATAGATCTTATATATGTATTTTTTAAAGATTTTTTATTTATTTGAGACAGAGAGAGAGAGCGCGCGCATGAGTGGGGTGGGAGGGGCAGAGGGAGAAGCAGACCCCCCACTGAGCAGGGAGCCTGATGCGGGGCTCGATCCCAGGACCCCGGGATCATGACCTGAGCCGAAGGCAGATGCTTAACCAACTGAGCCACCCAGGCGCCCCTTATATATGTATTTTTAATTGTATCACGGCAGAGCTGGCTGGGTAGGCAAATTATGAGCAGGGGTTTTGCCCTTACCACATGGAAGTACCACTTTGGGCTGGTGAACAGAAATGTCCTTACCCTCTGCCAGGGAGAGTTCGGAATTAGGCAGGTTTATAAAACAGGAGGAACTTCAGTAAAGCCTAAAGAAACGCACCTCCCCTTCTCCCTTTGCTGAAACAGCTTTTCTTAATAGCCAAGCAAGACTACAGGTGAATTCAGGGCGCCTGGGTGGCTCAGTTGGTTAAGCGACTGCCTTCGGCTCAGGTCATGATCCTGGAGTCCCGGGATCGAGTCCCGCATCGGGCTCCCTGCTCAGCAGGGAGTCTGCTTCTCCCTCTGACCCTCCTCCCTCTCATGCTCTCTGTCTCTCATTCTCTCTCTCTCAAATAAATAAATAAAATCTTTAAAAAAAAAAAAAAAGACTACAGGTGAATTCAGCTACCGAAACCTCCCTCATTTCTCCGGCCCCAGTCTGCCACCCCAAGCAACCCCACTCACTGGCTCAACAGATTACAGCGTGCAGGGAAGAGAAGGTTCGCTATAGAGGACGCAGCCCTCAACAAGGAAAGGCTTTTCTTTATGCTTATAGAATCCAACTGTCTAGGTTCAAGCCTCAACTATACATCTGATGGGCTCTGTGCCCCGGGCTAGTCACTGGGTTGAGTGTGGGATTTTGACTTCGCCTTACTCACAAGCAGATAAGCTATCCTATTACTCTTTCATCAACGCAGGCAGAAGACACAAGACCCCTGGATCAGAGACAAGTAACGTTATTACTCACAACCCAGCTAGCAGTATACTTTGCATCAATCCCCCTTGCCCTTGGTGGTAACACATTACAGACCCACACAGAGGCTACACAGGCCACAGCTGGGAGGCAGACAAGGACACAGACCCTGGGAAGCTACTGCTTCTGTAGGAAGTAGTAAGCAAGGCTGCTGTATGTCCCCTAGGGAGACATGACCTCGTCCCTCAAGGTCACTCACTGAAAATACAACCCTGAGAAATGGCCCGAGTAAAGAGCTGCTGTGACCTTACCCTCTTGGCATACTCAGCAAGACTCAGGGATGCTCAAAGCCCATGGTGAACTGCTTCATTGCTTCACCAATTTCTCTGTGCTTCAGTTTCCTCAGCTAGGGGCAATAGCATTACCCTCCTCGTGGTGTTGTGGTAAGGACTCCAAAGACATGATACCCGGGGCACCTGGGTCTCTCAGTCAGTTAAGCATCTGCCTTGGCTCAGGTCTTGATCGCGGGGTCCTGGGATGGAGCCCCACGTCAGGCTCCCTGCTCAGCAGGGAGTCTGCTTCTCCCTCTCCCTCTGCCCCTCCCCACCCACTCATTTGTGCTCTCTCTTTCTCTCAAATAAATAAATAAAATATTAAAAAAAAAAAAAAGACATAATGCCCTTAAAGTGCTTAGCATGGAGGTCTGGCCATGGAAGGGCTCCGTAAATTTTAAAAATCACCATTATTAGGGGAAGAGGGAGGTGAAAACATGTTATAGACATCAGAAAGCTTGCATTTAAGAGAATTTCAAGGGCCACGCCAAAGAGAAGCCTTCCCCACCCACCTCCTCCCTCCCCAACCATCCATGGTACCTTAAGCTCATCATCACACTGTCTCTCCCCAAGAGAAAAGGAACAAAGACCGTCTTGATCAATATTGTGTTCTCAGGGTCAACACAGTGCCTGGCACAAAGTGGGTACTTAGGAATGAATGAACGGAAAGGGAAGGCATTAGGTCTCTGAGCAGGCAGGAGGGTCTGGGATGAAGGTCCATCGTGGGGGCGCTGAACTTGATAAGGCTGCATACCCTCCAGTGAGAAAAGAGCAGAAGGTCGACCCAGACCACTGTGGTCACTCGGCCGGGAGAAGGGGGCTGACGTCAGATGGCCTTGGGAGTGAAGGGAACCTGACTCACTAGGTTGCCAGGCAACCATCCAGCTGAGAATGTTAATTTACAATTGAATCAACTGGCCACTTTCAGGAACTTTCCTGTTTTGCAGGGATGGGGAGGCAGGAGCTGAGGAAGGGGCGGTGGCTGGGGACTAGCCTGGCAGGTTCTGAAGCAGGACAGGGGTAGCGATCTAGGTACATGGCCCATAAATGAAGTAAAAAAACCGTGGGGCCAGGCTGGGGAGGGAGGAAAGTGAGACCAGGAAGGGTAGGTGGGTTGTGAGAACCAAGGCAGGTGGAGGAACCGGCAGTCACAGCAAAGGCAAATTCAGCAGGAGCTAGGCTTCTGGAGGGAGAGTGGGACAGAGGCTGGGGCCCAGGAGTGGTAGTAGCACAGAGTCCGGAGAAGACCGGCCAGGCGTGCAGCTCCACTCCCTCAGCTGTCAGGCATGGGCAAGCAGCTTCACCTGGCCAACCCTCAACTCTAAAATGCCCCTGAGTAAAGACTCCGCTCACACTGGTGCTTTTAGGATCCTTTTCCCATCTTAAAACCACTGATAGAGCTAAACAAAATACTTTCTAATATTTTATTATAGAAATATTCAAATACACAGAAAAGTTGAATTTTAAAGTGAAGACTCATATGCCCACCACCTAGATTCTATAATTTTATTATTGTCTATCTCCTATCTATCCATCTTACTTTTATGCATTTTAAAAGAAATACATTGGGGGCACCTGGGTGGCTCAGTTGGCTAAGCGACTGCCTTCGGCTCAGGTCATGATCCTGGAGTCCCGGGATCGAGTCCCGCATCGGGCTCCCTGCTCAGCAGGGAGTCTGCTTCTCCCTCTGACCCTCCTCCATCTCATGCTCTCTATCATTCTCTCTCTCAATAAATAAACAAAAATCTTAAAAAAATAAAATAAAATAAAAAATACAATGCACTTTGCCCTAAATACTGTATTAACTAGAGTTCAACTTCATTATGGTTCTTTTTTTTTTAATAAAATTTATGTACAATGGAATGCACAATCCTAAGTGCCCTCAATGGGTTTTGACAAACGTGTGCATTCAATGAGTTTTGACAGTCTGCAAACAGGGTTCTGGGCTTGATTTTGATTGTTAAGTGAGATAATAGGCCCTGTCAGCACTCATGCAACCGCAGAAGGTGTTGCTGTTAAGATATGGGAGGCAAAACAATCCCCAGGGGGGGAGCCAGGCTGTGAGCCAAGGCTGCAGGAAGCAGAAGGTAGGTGTACCTGAGGGGCTAGGGTGAGGCCTGCATGGAGGAGGCGGCGTTAACCTGTGAGGGAAGGCTCCAGGGACTATTACAGGAAAGAGTGGAGAAGAAAATAATCAAGGAAAGTGGGGTAGAATATTCTGGAAGTCAGCAGGATGCAGCAGCACGGATGAGGGGCAGGTAAGGCTGTGGTGCTGAAAATACCAATGAGGACAGCAGACCCTTACGGAGAACTTCCCATGCGGCAGAGACCAAGTGAATGCTGCGGGTGTCTCATCCCTCACTGTGGCCCTCCCCGGTAAGTATGGGGCGCATCCTCCGTCTGTGACTTGCCTCAGATCACAGCTAGGAAGTGTCAAAGCTGGGATTCAGCCCAGGGCAGCAAAACCTCCTTGTCCTGGCCTCCCACATACACAAAGGCCAGGCCCGCGCACAGACTTCCAGCTACTCCCTGGGTCTCCCCCCTGCTTCTGATTTGAGAAGACTTCTGATTAGCACCCTGGGCGTGCAGGTGCATTTAGAGCTCCACACGAGATCCCGACATGAGGTGTGGATCCAGAGCCACCGCTCCTAAGGCACAGGTGGGCATCAGAGAAGGGGAGAGGAGGCGGAGGCTGGAACGGGGGGTGCCCTCTGCTCTCCCTCCTGGGCAGCCGGGTGGGTCACATGGCCCCTGAGCTCATCCCAGGGCACCCTCTCCGGCTCAGCCCGAGAGCAGCCCGCCGACCGTCCCTGTGGTCCTGCTACCTGACCACCCTGGGAGAGCAGAGTCGTGGACCCACTTCCTCCTCTGCAGCCCCCCACCCCGGGAGGGACCACGGATGCCCATGCTGACATGAACGCCTCCCAGGTGTCCCTGTTTGTCCCAGCACCTTCACCCCCCGACAGGCCGCGTTGCCTGGGGCAGAGACGCATCCCCAGCCTCCCCCTTGTCCGCCATCAATAACCAATGAGGAGGCCCGGGCGGCCTCTGACGGCGGTTTGCAGCTCCCCGGGACCGCCGCCTGCCAGGGCCAGCCCTGGCTGGTGGGAGTGTGGCCAGGCGTGCAGAGCTGCCCCCGGGGAGTCTCCCTCCCCAGGGAACGCGCTCCCCACTGTTGTTATTATGTCTAGTGTTTGTGCCCTCCTCCCCTGGAATCCAAATGCCAGCAAGCCATGAAAGGGCCAATCATATTCACCTCTTATCCCGGGGGCCTCATCCTGCCCCCAGCTTACAGCAGGTGCTCACTAACTAGAAGGAAAATGGAATGGATGAATGGCCCGATACTTTAACCAACATCCGCCTTACCTGTATTTGAAAAATCACATGCAGGGGCGCCTGGATGGCTCAGTCGTCAAGCGTCTGCCTTCGGCTCAGGTCATGATCCCGGGGTCCTGGGATCAAGCCCCGCATCGGGCTCCCTGATCAGCGGGAAGCCTGCTTCTCCCTCTCCCACTCCCCCTGCTTGTGTTCCCTCTCGCTGTGTCTCTGTCAAATAAATAAATAAAATCTTTAAAAAAAAAAAAAGAAAGAAAAATCACATGCAAATTCACACAGGGCCAGTTCTTACGGACAGAAACCTTCATGAGGCCAGAACCCCTTGTATCTGTGCTCTGTTCCAGCCATAATAAATTACCACAAACTTTACAAGACAACACCAATTCATTCTCTGACAGTTCCGTAGGTCAGGAGTCTCAATTACAGTGTGGGTCCCTGGGCCAAAATGAAGGCGTCACCAGGGCTGTGCTCCTTTCTAAAGGCTCTGGGGATGAACCTGCTTCCAAGCTCATCCAGATTGTTGGCTGAATTCAGTTGTTTGCGGTCCAGGGCCTCAGCTGGGGGCCTCTTTCAGCTCCTGAAGGCCACCTGCATTCAGCCTGCTGCCCTCCCTCTCCCATCTTCAAACCAGCAACGGCAGGTGGAATCCTCCTCATTCTTCAAATCTCTGATTCATCCTTCAGCCATATCACTTCCGCCTTTAGCCAAAGGACGTTCTAGCCAAAGAACTTTTTTGTTTTTTTGTTTCTTTGTTAGAGAGAGAGAAAGCACACAGCAGGGGGAGAGGCAGAGGGAGAAGCAGGCTCACTGCTGAGCAAGGAGCCCAACTCGGGACTCGATCCCAAACCCCGGGATCATGACCTCACACTCAGGCGTCCTGCCAAAGAATGTTTTAAGGGCTCATCTGATTAAATGCAGCCCACTCAGATAATCCAGGATAAGCTCCCTACTTTAAAGTCTATAATTACAACTGCAAAGTCCCTTTTGCCATGTAACCTCATATATTCACAGGTCCCAGGAATTGGGGTATGGACATCTTTGGGGCACCATTATTCTGCCCACCACACCTCTCCTGGGAGGAAAAAGATCCCAGAACCAGGATTTCAGGTCCAAGACTCCTTGGTCCTGTAAACTCAGGACAGGGATTGCTCACCTGTGTGAGCCTCAGGTTCTTCATCTGTGGAATAGGGACACACTAGTACTTACGTCCAAGGACCATGGTGAAGAGCAACTACATTTATTCATGCAAAAAGCCTGGCACAAAGCGTTGTCACTATTGTGAGAACGAGGGGGCAGGGTCCACAGAGAGAGGGAGGGGGCTGGCCCCAGGGTCTGGGATCCGGTCTTCAATTTGGTAGACTCTGAAATTTCTGGTCACCCAGCGAGTCAAAGTGTTGGAGCCGGGAGTCTCTCCTGGCCTCACCAGTTCCCAAATCCTCTGTATACCAGTCGGTGCTGGCCTCTGAGAGGTCCAACTTCCATAGGCTCCATCTCTGCCACCTCTTTCAGTGGCAACCCAGGACAAGTGTCCCTCTGAGTCATGGCCAACTGGAGGGAAAAGCTTAGATTCACAGATGATGCTTTTTAGGGAATCACCCTCCTAAGTCTTGGGAAAGGAGAAGCTCTGATGTGTTCCAAGTGTGTGCGCAGACCTTGTTACATTTCCCCTTCGCAGCAGCCCAATGAGGTAGGAATGAATGATTCCCATTTCACAGCTGAGGCTAACTGAGGCCCAAAGAGGATAAGGGAGAAGGTGCAAACAAATTAGGGACTTGCAATGTTCTGGGCACAGTGCGTGGTGCTTTACGTACATCACCTTCACAAGACTCCCCCCAAGTCCCAGTTATTTTCCTCATTTCTTGAAGAAGAAAATAGCTCAGAGAAGAGGAGAGATCTGCTCAAAGTTCAACATCTGGAAAAGGGCAAGGCCCGGAATCCCTTCCCTTTCCCATCGGACAAGGGTCCCCTCATCGCCTGTTGAGTGGGTACCCGCTTCTGTTTGCTGCTATCACCAGCCCTGGTGTGACCAGCCTGCCAAGAACAGCCAAGGTGGCCAGGGGAGGGCGGTTCATAACCCCCTCCACAGCAGAGATCTTGGGTTCTGGTGCAACTCAGGCTCCACAGAAAGCTTATCATTTCCCATCACCATGGTAACACGAACATCTCTATTCCTCTAACACATGAACAGAGCTGCTCCCCACACCACCGTCTCCCAAGCCCCTCAAAGATTATGGATTCGATTCATTATCACCAATGCCTGCACTGGTTTTGTCGTTTTCACTTAATTCCATTTGCTGTGTCACTGAGCCCTGCCCTGGATTAGAGTGGTTATTCACCAGAACATTCGGCTGCTGGTTGCCATGGACACTCACAGCCTGCGGCATCACCTGTTAATTCTCAGCACGGCTGGCTGTGAGCATGGGTACCACTGCCCTTTATCCAGGACCCAAGGGGTATCAAAACTCCCCCAGACAAGGAGGGGGCCTGATGATGTGTGAACAAGAGCAAAATCTCTAATGCCAACCGTGGAAAAATCAAAACCAGCTCGAGATGGCAATTTATCAAATCAGTCAACAAGCGCACTATTTGGTTTTCTGGCACATCTTGGGCAAGCCCTTTAGTCTCTTTGCTTACCATTTTAAGATGTATTTTTATATTGGAAAGTGGTGAATGCGTCACGCAGATCCCTTTCTCCCATGGAAAACAAAAGGAGGGAGCCTCCAAGTGCAGGGAGCCCTGGGTGGGGGGTTTGCAAGAGGCAGGGGGTAAAAGCGGACCCGAGGTGGAGGGGAGCTGCAAGCAGGAACCCAACCAGCACAGAGGGCACAAGGAGGCGGGGGACGCTCAGGGTTTTCCAGGCAAGGGAGGTGAAGAGGCAACCAGGCAGAGAGAGTGGGGCCATCAGCCCATGGCCCATTGCCCCCGATAACTACCTCACGTCCTGTTTGCAGAGCCGAGCAGAGGGGACAGGGGATCAATACAGCTCTCCACATCCACACACTCCCTGCTCTTCAAACACCAATGTATGACGAAACATGCTTCCTCTGAATCCAGGGTCATTCGGTGCACCCGCTTCCCCTGCCCCCCAATGGGACGTAGTCGGAGGGCACACCAGGATTCTGACCCCAAGGACCGGGTGGGGGGCACTGTTCTGATCCCGGGGAGCCTGTCTCCTGCCTGCCCTCATACCCAGCTGAAGACCTGCCCCGACCCCACACCAGCCCCTCACTGCCATGAAGGTCAACGCCCCTCCCCCTCATGTGGATGACTGACTGATTGAGTGACAGGGCAGGGCACCGGTGATGTACCTGTGCCCGCCCTCTTTTGTCTTGCTGGCCGCATGGGCGTTTGGGAGGGGCCTTGAGGGCTTTATAAGGCAGGGCAGGAGCACCAAGCAGTGCAGGGACTGGAAAGGCACCAGGAGGGCTACAGCACCGCCCACGTCCCGGCTCTGCAGGTGAGAGCACCCAGGAGGGGAGTGGAGAGGCGGGGAAGAGGGTTGATGGGACGACTCCCTGCATCAAGGTACCAGGCTCACGCCTCGGTGTCTCCAGGGCTGCCACCCTTCTCTTAGCTCAGGGCCAGACTAGGTCTCGGCCTAGAACCCACCCTGGCATTCCCAAACCTTGAGCTGACTTGCCACTTCAACTCCCTTACTCCATGTTCACCCCAGTCCTGCGAGGTGAGAAGGACAAAGGAAGGGTTGGAACTGGAATCCAAGGCTTCTGGATCCCATCTCGAGCTTTTTCCTAGACCAGCGCAGTCTGAAAGAACTTTCCAGGATGATGGGGTCTCTATCTGCACCGTCCAATATGGTAGCCACCAGCCACAGGTGCACTGGGAAGGTAGCTAGCCTGGGGGAGGAGTTTTTAATTTTAATTAATTTAAATGTAAAGAGCCACATGAGGCCGGTAGCTACCACGGAGGACGATACACGTGGCTCGTATGGGCCACCGTAGCTCTGGATCACTGATTTTTCAACCTTGTTTCTTTAGCACCAAGAACCCTTTCTCTTCCAAAGGAAATCTAAGAGATTTCCTATGAAAAACAGATAAAAGTAGTATTTTATTGGGGCGCCTGGGTGGCTCAGTCGTTAAGCGTCTGCCTTCGGCTCAGGTCGTGATCCTAGGGTCCTGGGATCGAGCCCCGCATCGGGCTCCCTGCTCCGCGGGAGGCCTGCTTCTCCCTCTCCCACTCCCCCTGCTTGTGTTCCCTCTCTCGCTGTGTCTCTCACTGTCAAATAAATAAATCTTTAAAAAAAAAAAGGTAGTATTTTATTAATATGAATGTGTTCCTGAAAGGTAAAGCCAATCAGAATAATGAGGCTGAAAGAACACAAGTGCTGAGAATAGAATTTTAGATTTGAATTTTAGATTCCTTTGAGTATCCAGTTCATTTCTGTATTATGGCTTCCCCAAACTCAGGTCACCCTGACACACAGGTGCAAATGGTAACAGCTTAATTTTTAACTGCTTAACTACAATCACAGGATATTCCTCAGTTAAGCAAAAATGGCGGGAGAAGCTTCCCTCCAGGGGCCGTGCAGAAACGGTGGGACCCGACCACACGGTGAATACGCTGGTGGTCTCCACAGAGGTACCGGGCCGTCTGTAACGTGCCCTTTGGTATGACTATTGAAAAGCTCACTTTAAATTACAAAGAATTAAACATCTACAGAGCAGCTCACGTAGCCTCAAATTCTGCAGAAATTTGGAAACCATCACTCTCGGTTGTAAATTCCTCCTCCGAGAGAAGCCACCGTTGTAACTAAGGTAGGTGAGGAGGAAAGGGGGGCAGGCCTGGGAGCCGGGGGAGTTGGCAGGAACTGGAGAAGCAAGCTGAGGAACAGTCCACAACCCCACACAGGGTTGCACCTGCCAGCAGCCAGGGACCCAGAGTCCATCTGGTCCAGGCCCCTGCCTTTGGGTGTCTGGATGGCCCCATCTTTCAGCTCTGCCCCTCTTTCCTTTGCAGACAAGATGCAGCGACTGTGTGTGTACGTGCTGATCTTGGCGCTGGCTCTGGCCACCTCCTCTGAAGCTTCTTGGAGGCCCCGCTCCCAGCTGCAGGAGGCACCCTCGGATCCAGGGGCAAACAGGGGCCTGGAGCCACGCTGGCTGGACCGGCTGGGCGCAGCCTCTCACCAGCGAAGGCAGCTAGGGCTCCAGGGTCCCCCACAGCTGGTGGCAGGTAGGAGCTGTGACAGCTGTCCCTGCTTGTCTCGCCCAGCCAAGGTTGACCCTGGCCTTGGTCTCCAGCGGCTAGATGTCCTTCCCATATCCTCACGTCCTCTCCCCGCTCTGACCCTCAGACCTGTCCAAGAAGCAGGGACCGTGGGTGGAGGAAGAAGAAGCAGCTTACGGATGGATGGACTTCGGCCGCCGCAGTGCGGAGGAAGGGGACCAGCGTCCCTAGAACGGAGCTTCAGAGCCCAGCCATCTCCCAGCCCAGCCCAGCCCCATGAAAAACCACTCAAAATAAATTAGCTTCCAATGGATCACATTGTGTCAAGTGTGGGGCAGGAGAGGGGAGTTAGTGGGGACAGGGTTGAGGCAGTGGGGAGAACTGAGCACTCTCCTGGGGGCAGGGACCATGACTCATTCTTCTGGGTGTGCCCAGAGCCTAACACTGACCCCGAATCTACTAGTGCAGGTGGAAAATGGTGGTGGGGTCGCAAGCAGAGTCAGCTTTCTAAAAGATAAATCAAACGGTGCCACTCCAGGTTTTAACCCTCCAATACTTCCTGTCACACTTAGAATAAGACCTAAACTCCTTGCCAAAGCCCTAAACTAGCCCTGCTGTCCTCACGGCAGGTGCCATGTTCCTTCCTCCTCTCTCCCTTTTCCCTTACACAAATGCACCTGCGCTCGGTCCTGCTCAGAACATTTGTCCTCGCCATTCCCTGTGCCCCGAAGGCTTTTCCCAGGCACAAAAATGGCTGGCTCCCCTTTTTCTCCCTGGGGTCCTGGCTGAAACGCCTCTTCCTGAGAGACCCACCTGCTCTTCTCCTCCCGCTTCATACACAGCGCCCGGTTCTCTCTAACGGCCGCAGAGTCTCTGACGTTGCTCTCTAGAGCACATTTCACACCCTGTCATTGTCTCGTTAGCTACTTTACTGTCCGCCTCCCCAGTTAGAAGGGCAACTCTGTAAGAGTGGGGACCACACGTCCCTCTTCCCTGCTCTATCCCTGGTTCCAAGAACAGGAGGTATCCAATAAATATTCGTCAGATGGCCGGGTGAACGGCCAGCACGGGCACTGTTGATGTTTCGCCCATATTCCCTCCTAGTTCTCTGCCTGTCAGCAGCATCCTTCCACAAGCACGTGCCACTGTTCCCCCGAGGGCCTTCCGAGTGCAAGGCAGGCTTCAGAGGCTGCAGAGTTAGCACCTCCAGAAGCAGCTGTGAGTCAGTGACAGATGAGAGCGGGAGAATCAATACCCCAGCTCCCTCACCCCTTGGGCGGGGTGACTCGGACATGTATTCAGCTCTGTCTCCCAGAATTCCCCCGCAGGACTGAGCCCCACTTACCCACAGTAGGTACCTGCTCGAGGACATCCTTTGTTGACTGCCCTCCCTTCCCTGTCTCGCTTCTCAAGATCTGCCCCTGCCTCCCTTCAGGGTTTCTACACTAAAAACTAGGGTCAAGTCTTAGGATGTGCAGAAGCACTGTCCCAAACATGGGGGAAAAGGGATTATTCACCCGAAATACTGCAGGACCTGAATAAGCCGGATAACATGTCGCAGCAGGAACCGGGAGAGCACACAGGAGGGGATTTTCAAGGCTGGCAGACCAAGGAGGCGGGCTGGAGACTGGATAGGGAGAGTTTGTTGATATGGGAGAGGGAGACAGTCTCCCATTACTCAGGCTTTCAGCTCCTGGCGAGGACACGCACAGCCAGTCCTAATGCCTTGCTGGGAGCGACTCCCTGAAAGTCTGTGGCAAGTGAAGTGCCCGAACTGCCCCAGCAGAGGACTGGGGAAGGAGTCAAAAGACGGGTAGGCATGTTAGAATGAATTGTCGAGTCAGACGAGAGCATCCACCACATGATTACAGTCCCTGCAAGGGTCCAGAGAACAGTCCTTTCCCAGAGGACATAAGGAACCTGTTAGTGAGGACAAGTAAGCATTGTTGAGCTCAGCGGAGGTTGTCCTCTGTGGGCCCGGGTTGATGTAGGAGACGCTCCTGGGGCCGCAGGCTACTTAGTGTCAGTGGGGATGAGAAGATTGCAGGACAGAGGGGACCCGGTGGCAGCACTTAACCCTCAGAGGCAAGGTGGACATAATTACCAGGGGGCCTTAACCCACAGGGTTTGCAGCGGTGGCTCAGACCATGGTGCCCCTAAACTTGAGATCTGGGGCACCTGGGTGGCTCAGTTCTTAAGCGTCTGCCTTCAGCTCAGGTCATGATCCCAGGGTCCTGGGTTCGAGCCCCACATCGGGCTCCCGGCTCAGCAGGAAGCCTGCTTCTCCCTCTCCCACTTCCCCTGCTTGTGTTCCCTCTCTCGCTGTCTCTCTGTCAAAATAAATAAATAAAATCTTTAAAAAATAAAAAAAAAATAAAAAAAAACTTGTGATCTATGGGTGGCCAAGAAGGGCACTGTTTGCCTTATACAAGGAGAATGGATCAAGAGCAAATGAGCCCAAGGCTGATGTCAGCTGCCAAAATGGAAAATCATGATCCATTGCCTGGTTTCCAAATCTGTATCAATTCTCAGAAGTTGCCATTTATCAGTGTAATTGTACACTGGGGAAGGAGGCACACGCAGATATTTCAAAAGCCATTGTGTAGGGGCGCCTGGGTGGCTCAATCATTAAGCGTCTGCCTTCAGCTCGGGTCATGGTCCCAGGGTCCTGGGATCGAGCCCCGCATCGGGCTCCCTGCTCAGCGGGAAGCCTGCTTCTCCCTCTCCCAATCCCCCTGCTTGTGTTGCCTCTCTCACTGTGTCTCTCTCTGTCAAATAAATTAAAAAAAAAAAAAAAGCCGTTGTGTACAGGGCCTGAGCTGCCACACCAGAGAACCCCAAATGCCATCACGCCTCCACCCACATTCAAGAGAGAGTGCATTTTGGCGCCTCGCCTGGCTGGCTGAGTACAGCATGGGACTCTTGATCTCAGGGTCGTGAGTTCAAGCCCCACATTGGGCTCCATGCTGGGCATGGAGGCTACATGCATACATACATAAAGTGTAACCATTTAAAAATATCCATTCCCGCATGTGCTGTCCATGGTCCACTAGAAGCATCAGTAGTCTTGGGGCGCCTGGGTGGCTCAGTCGGGTAAGCATCTGATTCAGCTGTCATCGGGTTCTGCATTCAGCAGGGAGTCTGCTTCTCTCTCTCTCTCTCCCTCTGCCCCTCTCCCTGCTCACACTCTCTCTCTCTAAAATAAATGAATAAATCTTTTAAAAAAATTCTCTGCCAGGGGGCTTTTCCTTACCCACACACGGGGCACAGAGTGTGATGTTAATGCCCAAGGCTTTCAGTGACAAATGTCAGCTGGGCGGTGCATGCCCAGCTTCCTCACCCCTTGAGTGGGATAACTGAGATGGCTCCATCTCAGTGGGTCCCAAATTTTACCATGCACGTGCATCCCCTGGGGTCCTTGTGACCATGCAGATTCTGACTCTATAAGTCTGGGGTGGGACCTGAGAATCTGCATTTCTGACAAGCTCCCAGGAGATGCCAATGACGCTGGTCCACAGACCACACCCGTGTAGCAAAGGGCTATACTTCTTCCCAGAGTTCCCCAGTAGGATTAAACCCCAGTGACAAGCACACCCTTTTCCTTCTCAATTCCCCACTCCCCCCAGGAATGCTTCCTGGATCAGCTTCCAAACAAACCACTTGTTTTCAAATGCTGTTGCAGGTCCGACTCCAGGTCTGAGGGCCCTCTACCTAAGACAGTGGGTGACTCTCGCCCGTGCCTTACCCCTCGCAGCCAGGGCACCAGGCCAGAATCCCTGGAGCAGAAAAATAGGGAAGGGAGTCTCTCTGAGCACAGACTCGGGAGGCCTGAAAGCTTGGGTTCACATCCCAGTTCCGCAGCTCGCTCTCAGACCCTTGGGAGGGTCACTTAACCTGCCTGGGCCTGTTTCCTCCTCCAACAACTGTTTATCAGATCACCCACCACTCCACAGGGGTTGTTGATGTGACCAGGTCATGTATTTAACAAAAGCCCGTGGCACATGATGCAGTATTGGAGCCCATGGTCTCTCCACAGCTTTGCCCCAGCAGAGCTGCATGCACGCGCGCACACTCCCAGAGAAGGACGCCAGAGCGCGGGCCAGGTAGCGCACAAGTCCTTTATTTCCTGCACTGGCAGGTGTACGGGCCGACAAGCAACAGAAGAACAGAAGATCAAGTAGCACAACAGGGGGCAGGGCCAGACCAACGGGGGTCCTAAGCCCCAGACTCCAGCTGTTTAGGAGTAAAGAGTGGGAAAGGGCAGAACATCTGGAATGAAGAAACGAGGAGCACTGAGGGGAGGACAGCAGGGAGGGAGTGACTTGGGCGGGGAGCCTGGACACTCAAGGGCCACAGGCAGGGAGGCGGGGAGGAGGCCCCCAGGGGACAGAGGGACCCCTCACCCACACGTAGAGACACTCTTGGTTACCAACAATAGTGAGGGACTGAGAAGGAAGGGCCAAGAATGGAGGAAGAGGGCCAGGTCCCTGAAAGTCAGCAAGGACTCAGGGGCCACCTTGAACTTGGGGGTCAAGGGCATGTTGACAGGAGGGTCATCAGAACACCTTCCCGCACCAGGGCCGGAGCCCCACCCCCAGCCCAGCTCAGAGCCTGGTCAGCCAGCTGACAGGCCTCCCCCCGGGGCTTCCACCAGCCCCTGGGCTAGCACGTGACTCCAGCCCCAGCCACCACAGATTCTGCACCAGCTGGAGAGCAAGGGCCGGGGTCCCCTAGCTCGGAAAAGTCCTCAAGCCCCAGCCCAGGTTCATCAGGACGGAAGGTGCACTGGTGACAGACAGGAGGGTCCCATTTGGGAGGATAGGAAGGAGGTTTCTGGGGCAGGTGGGACTTGGCCAGGCGGCTGAAGGAGGGGCCTCAGGCTGTCTGTGGGGCCTCTGCAGGCTGCTGGGACACAGCAAAGCCTGGAAGAGAAGGGGAGTGGAGGTGAACTGGGGGCCTGGAGAGCGGGCAGGGGCTGAGGCCTTGTCAGCTATATGAGAAAGACAGCCACGACTGATCGTTGTGCAGGCTGCCCACCGGCCCGCCATAGAGGTCACTGTTCAGTATACAAACTTCCATGGTGACCCTGATGAGGCTGCCCAGCAGTGACCAAAGCGCCATCAGAGTGGGGGCAGGCCACCTACGATGGTGAGGCTAGCAACAGGCTCTAAATTTCACAGCTGACTGAGCGGGCTAGGCAGGCACCAGGACAGGGTCGGAGGGGAGGGATAGGCCAGGAGAGTCATTATGGCATAGCAGTGAACAGAACAGGCTCAGATCCACTCCAGCTGTGTGACCTCCAGCGAGTTACTTTAGCTCTGTTCTCACCTAACAAAGGGGGACAAGAACTCCTACCTACAGGGTGTGACAACTAAAGGAAAAAAGGC